>NC_050101.1:14048000-15396500 GCF_902167145.1 Zea mays | reverse complement strand
TCTTGATTCTTAACTAGATCAACCACTTGGGTGAACGGACGACGGCGAACAGCATGGGTACGGTCACGAGGTGCTGCGTGGGCGACGAAGCTCCGGCGGGGAACTCGGATGGTGAGCACGAACTCCGGCGAGGCTCCACGGACTCTGACGACGACGTGCGGATGCGGACGGTGAGGCAACGAGCTTCACGACGGCGATTACGTGGGTGACGAGTGGCAACGGCACAACAATACGTTGTCGCGAGTTGATCAAGGACGTGGCTTTGTGCAGTGGGCGAGCAAGGAGCACGAGAGAGAAAGGGAGTTTGGGAGGAAGAGAGCTCGTGCGTCGGTTTTTATAGGGAGGGAGAGGGAGAGGGAGAGCTGGGGAGGGGGAGAAACGGCGACCAAAGTCTTCAAGGCACCATTGATGGCGTGCATCAATGGAGGGGAGAGTGGGGATGGAGTAACGGCCGAGTTGACGCTCCATTAACTCAAGGAGACAAACGGACGGGAGCTCGGTGCGGGCACAGGCTCGGGGTCGCGCGGTTGCTGCGCAGTGCTCGGGTCGCCTGGATGCGTGGCTGCGCGGGTGGGCGTCGGTTTGCGGCTCGGCAGCGAGGTTGCTCTGCTCGGTCTCCAGGTGAGGCGGGGTCGGATCGGGTGCGCAGGGGCGCTCGGCTGCTGGCGCGGTCGACTCGGGCTTCCACTCGTGTGCAGGGGCGCGGCAGGAGCGGCGTGGTCGTGTGACCGGATCGCGCGTCCACGGGGCCGGGGTCGGGCGTCCATGGCGGTGCGGCTTGGATGCAGGGCGCTGCTCCGGCGTCCTGGTGCTGGGTTCCTGTGTTGGCTGCGCAAGAGAGAAGGAGAGAACAGAGGAGAAGAGCGGCGGCTGGGAGCAGGATGTCCAGGGCACGGCGACGGCTTGGCCTGGCAGCTGCGCGTGGAAGAGCAAGGAAGAAGAGAGAGAGTGGATGGCGGCTGGGAGAGGGAACCAGGGGAGCGACGCTAGGTTAGGATGGGGGCGGCTGCTCTAAGTTGGGCCAAATGGGCCGGCTATGTAGGTTTTGTTTTCTTTTTCTTTTCTTTTTTCGAATTTCTCTTTTCTAATTTAAAATACACTTTGAAAATAACTCTAAAATTTATAGTAATTAAACCAAAAGTATTTATAAATAATATAGTTATTTTTTAGACTGATTATATTATTTATTTACTAGGATTTTTATTTAAGAAGAAACGTTATTCAATAACCAAAAATCAATCATGCGCGATAAAAAAAATTACTTCAAAATAAATAATCAACACTTCAATGAAAAATTTATTACCATAAATATCATTAATAAACTAACTGCATTATTTTTATTTAATGATTTTCATAGTGTCACAAATCTACCCCTCTTAAAAAGAATCTCGTCCTCGAGATTAAGAAAGGCTAGCACGAAAGCAAAGGAGATACATGGTTTATTTGTAGGTTCTTAGTTCTCATTGAACTCCTCCAAACTTAAGGAACTTCCTTACTTCTCTGCTCCGAAATGTATACTAATCAAGCGACCTTCATCATCATACTTATAAAATGGTAGGTCTTCTGAATTATTGCTTAGGTCATGCTTGGCAGCTTTCTTCTTTATTCGGTCTAGACGCTTCTTGGGGCATTCGCGAATAATATGTCCTTCGTTTTTGCAGTAGTAGCAAGCACCTCTTGCTTTGAGTTCTTTGCGAGTCAACTTTGCTTGACCAACAGGGGGTGAGGATTGATTGGGTGTCTGTATCTCATATAGCTGAGCCTGACTTGATTCTTCTGTTTGGGTATCCATGTGTTTCGTGGCTTTCGCTTGAGGTGGACTAATCATGTATCCAAGCATTTTTCTATTCCTTTTGTTGTTCTTCATTCCATTCATCGAATATCTCTGTGACTCATTTTTCTCGTTCATAGTTGTTAAGGTAGGAATATTGTCGTTGGCACAATTTACTTCCTTTCCATTGGGGTTCATCATCTAGTCAGAGGATAAAAGAGTTAGTGAGACAGACTGCATAACAGGCTTGTATGACATTAAGATAAAGAGCTAACACAGCATTTTAATTTCCAATATAAGATTAGTTAAGGAACAAGGATGGTTTCAGATTTCTACTAGCTTCATCATACTTTGAGAGTTTACAGGTGTTATATTCCTTAACAAAGATCTTTTTGAACCTTATAGATTTCAGAGCATGATATCCAAATAATCTTTCTGATCCAAGAGTATTTCTTTGAGCACAAATTGAGAGAAAGACTTGAGCGGGATTTTAGGGCAACTAGAGTAGAGCATCACATTGTTTGCATATAGCAGATGACACCACACTTTATTTTCTTTATAAAGAGGCAAAACACAATAGGTGCGAGATATTCTCCAAATTTATTCATATATCACTTGGAACGATTACAAATCTTGAAAGGGGCAACAACTTGACATTTTTTTCGTGAGACACACTCCTTCTAGCTAAATGGTATATTATTCTTCCTTGTCAGATGTACCAATCTGAGCTGGAGGTCGGTTGTCTTCAACTACTATTGTTTCTCCAGATGGGGTTTCCAAACACATGGTTTTCTCAGTATGTTGGATTACTACCTTAGTTCTTTGTAACCAATTATTTCAAAGGATCACATCCTTTCCCATTGATTCTATCACTATAAGATCAGCTTGAAAATCTATACCATTGATTTTAACACTTACTTTAGGACATATGTAGTTTACTAAGGTAGTGTTTGGTTGAAGAGCCAAGTAGAACGGAGCCGTTCCATTCCTGATTCTGGGAACGGAGTCGCTCTGTTCTGTGTTTGGTAATCTGGAACGGAGCGGCTCTGTTTTTTGTTTGGTTGCAGAGTGAACAAAACAAAGCATGACTGTGAGAGCGGGATGGGAACGGAGCGGCTCCGTCCGGTTGATTTTTTGGAGCGGAATGGTTCCGGATCTGAGGATAATATTCTCTAATTAGAGTCATTCCGTTCTAGTTCCTTTGTAACCAAACAGCAACAAAACTGGGACAGAACGACTCCGTTCTACTTGGCTCTTCAACCAAACACTACCTAACATTTTTCCTTCAGGTGCAATGATGGTCTTCCTTGATCTCAAGGGACACTTAAAGATATCATACTTTGTTGCAAACTGGGCATTGATAAAAGAATGTGTTGTACGAGGATCATACAACACGGTGGCGATGGTTGTGTGAATGACTAGTGTTCCAAAAATCACTGCATCATCATATGGAATGGTTCCTGGCACTGCATAACTTATCTTTCCTGTGGTCTCTTTCCGTTGTTTATTCTTTGTTGATGCATGGGTTTGAGGGTGTTGTCTTTTCTTTTGGACCTTATTGATCTCCACATCTTTCTTAGGACAACCATTATCAAGATGGCCGGTATCACCACAACCAAAGCAAGCATGACTTGATAAGTTACACGGTGGAGTTGTCTTTACGTTGTTGGTAGAGGTTTCTGTACATTTTTGTTCATATTCCATGTCTGAAGACTGAGATAGCTTCATCTTGGAGGTGATCTGTAGTGAACTCTTCTCAGGACAGTTACGGAAGTAATGACCTTCACGTCCACATTGATAGCAAGCTTTTCTTGAAGTTATTTCTTGACTTTTTCCATGTTTCCCTTTTCGTTTCTTGGACTTGATGCGATGACGAGGCTGAAACTGTGTGCAAGTAATAGTCCATCCATCAATGTAACACTCATGTGTTTCTTCTTGGGGCTGGGTATCCTTATGATGTTTCCTTTTTGGATTACTTTGCAATTCATCAACTGACAGTGCATTAGGTATGAGAGAATCTGCTATTAGTTGTTCTTGTGGAGACATTTGTCTGTTTATGCCAGAAAATAAAATCCGATTCTTCTGTTTTGTAGTTTCACTTTCGTTTGTACTGATCTGGCGATAAGGAATTCCATAGTACTCACAACAACAGTACGTTCCAAGTTCACTTGTCTGTTGGTTTGGTTGTGCATCCTTTTGTGTCTTCAATGTCTGTTCATCAGCTATTTTATTTAGAGTGTTGTTTTGACTTGCCAACACACCGCATTCTTTGCATTTAGTGACATCACTTGTAGTTGACATTCCAAGGTCTGACATCTGTATGGGTATGGAAGAATGGAAGGGACGAAAGGGTTGAGTAAAGACAGATTATAGAGAGCAGAGAAAACCCATTTATCTAAGGTTTTACCTAGCTAACTGATGTCATTATGGACAAAAGTCACACAATACACCAACAATCATTTCAAAGAAGCAAATCAAACATGAACACAAAGGACAATGAATTCAAACATACCAGCACAACACAATCCAATTCTACTCATTCAACCAAACAAAAGGTGAGACAAGGTTTGGAATAAGAAAGATATTATAAAGTCAAGGAGTCAGGTAAGAATTATCAAGGGGTTAGACAAGACATATTTGTCGGTGGCCAATAGTGAAATAAGATAATCATGAACTATTAAAGTCAGGATAAATGATACAACCAAGGATATAAAGTGAGTTAGGGAGAAAGCATTATCAAGGAGTAGAGAGCCAAAGGTTTCATATATAACAAGGTAGATATTACATAAAAGGGGGCAATACAATGGCATGAAAGCAAAAGTATAAGAATTCAATAGGGAGAAAGCATTATCAAGGAGAGAAGTAGAGAGACAAAGGGTTCAATATATCAAGGTAGATATTGTCCAGGGATGACAATACAATGGCAAGAAAATAGGAGTAGAAGAAATCAAGGGTTATATAGCAATATTATGAGTTAGAAAACAACCACAATATAACGTCGTCTTTACCGATCTAGTCGAAAACTTAGCGCTATAGAACTATCCTATCAACCTAACCAAGAAGAATGGTAATAGATCCAAGAGATCTATAACGAAACTTCATGCGTGGCGGGGATAAGACAGAGAATGGGGCATCTCCCATAGCTTCTAAAGGGTTCCTTCCGGTAGACTTCACTTCAAGTTCCACAATCCTAACTTGATCATCTTGTAGTGCTTCTGAGTAGAGTCTTCTGATAGACCAAAATCAGACTAGAAGAGTTGAAAATAAAAGAGACGAGTTTTGATATAAATTAAATTTTTATGGAGGACAATATATATCAAGCTTTTGAAAGAATGACTGGGCTTTCCATTTCTAACTAATCTAGTGACCTACGGTCACATTGCTTTGATACCACTTCTGTCACACCCATTTCTAAGGGGCAGAGCCGGGTGCATAGCATATGTGTGCCAGGATCTATTTCCACACATATGTTGACGTCACAAGTGTAATATATCAAAAGAACAATGCATAAGAGCGTAAATAACGATTATATTAACATATTACACTTGGAACAAACATAATGTCTTAACCTTTATTCTTCAAAGTACAGCGAACATGGACATCCATCCACAGGAAGATGACCGGGGGTATCACTAGACTAGCATCCATGGAGTTCAGCATCATATCTTCATCTGCAACTTCTGATCAAAATTAAGCAAGGGTGAGCTCACTTATGGTCGGGGCTCAGCAAGTGGGGGAAAAACTAATGCAGGGTAACAAGGTGAGGCTAAGGTTGAGCAGTAAGCATTTTAGTTGGTCAACATTTTATTAACAACACCTGTCTTACTAATAAGTGTGAATCCCAAGTATTCCCATTAACAAAGGTATAAGAGTATATAAAAAACACTTAAGTGAAACCACTTAAGCAAAACCATTGGCAGATCATCGGATCTCGATTTATTTCCATCTTCAAGTTCAATTATCATGTGAGGAGTCCAGGTTGCTCATAACCGTGAGCACGGCTGATATATCAGTTTTACACTCTGCAGAGGTGGCGCATCTTTACCCATGAGTCGCGATTCCCTTCTAGCCGGGTTAGCTAGACCCGTATTCACTTCCGAGGTGAATGGCCAGGGTCTCACTACGAGGCTTCTCCCTAGAGTCCTCGTTACGCAAATGCTGGAAATGGTCAACTGCATAAGGTACACCTACCGTAACCAACTTATAGTCCAGACTACAGGGTAAAGCTTTGGGAACTATGCCCGTATCCAATCTGCCTGAGCCGGAACTATAAGAGCTTGCCAGATGCCCCCGTTCCGGTCGACCACGACCAACACCCAACATAAGACTTCCCTAGTTATTTAGCCAAGACCAGAGCCATGATAGTTCTCATGGTAGCACTGTTTTCCCGGGTGGTCACTCCATGTTCCAATTAATATGCAATAATCTTGTTTAACCATCGGGTTAACAACAATAATGTAAACTTACCATTTGGAACATTAATATCATAACAGGAGTGACTGCATAAAGTTAAGTTGTAGCAATAACATAGCTACTTGATTAAATCATAATCCCAGGTTAAACAAGGAGTAAGGTTGGAAAGGTTATCTAAATAGGTAACCCGTCAAGTTATGCATATATATCCAAAAGAGTAAACTTTATTAAATGTATTGTTTGGGATCAAACAGAGTATGCAGAGGGAGAAGTCCACTTGCCTTGCTTATTGAAAACTTGAGGTTCTTCCACGGAATATATCTTGATTCTTAACTAGATCAACCACTTGGGTGAACGGACGACGGTGAACAGCATGGGTACGGTCACGAGGTGCTGCGTGGGCGACGAAGCTCCGGCGGGGAACTCGGATGGTGAGCACGAACTCCGGCGAGGCTCCACGGACTCCGGCGACGACGTGCGGATGCGGACGGTGAGGCAACGAGCTTCACGACGGCGATTACGTGGGTGACGAGTGGCAACGGCACAACAATACGTTGTCGCGAGTTGATCAAGGACGTGGCTTTGTGCAGTGGGCGAGCAAGGAGCACGAGAGAGAAAGGGAGCTTGGGAGGAAGAGAGCTCGTGCGTCGGTTTTTATAGGGAGGAAGAGGGAGAGGGAGAGCTGGGGAGGGGGAGAAACGGCGACCAAAGTCTTCAAGGCACCATTGATGGCGTGCATCAATGGAGGGGAGAGTGGGGATGGGGTAAAGGCCGAGTTGATGCTCCATTAACTCAAGGAGACAAACGGACGGGAGCTCGGTGCGGGCACAGGCTCGGGGTCGCGCGGTCGCTGCGCAGTGCTCGGGTCGCCTGGATGCGTGGCTGCGCGGGTGGGCGTCGGTTTGCGGCTCGGCAGCAAGGTTGCTCTGCTCGGTCTCCAGGTGAGGCGGGGTCGGATCGGGTGCGCAGGGGCGCTCGGCTGCTGGCGCGGTCGACTCGGGCTTCCACTCGTGTGCAGGGGCGCGGCAGGAGCGGCGTGGTCGTGTGACCGGATCGCGCGTCCACGGGGCCGGGGTCGGGCGTCCATGGCGGTGCGGCTTGGATGCAGGGCGCTGCTCCGGCGTCCTGGTGCTGGGTTCCTGTGTTGGCTGCGCAAGAGAGAAGGAGAGAACAGAGGAGAAGAGCGGCGGCTGGGAGCAGGATGTCCAGGGCACGGCGACGGCTTGGCCTGGCAGCTGCGCGTGGAAGAGCGAGGAAGGAGAGAGGAGGAGAGAGAGAGTGGATGGCGGCTGGGAGAGGGAACCAGGGGAGCGACGCTAGGTTAGGATGGGGGCGGCTGCTCTAAGTTGGGCCAAATGGGCCGGTTATGTTAGGTTTTGTTTTCTTTTTCTTTTCTTTTTTCGAATTTCTCTTTTCTAATTTAAAATACACTTTGAAAATAACTCTAAAATTCATAGTAATTAAACCAAAAGTATTTATAAATAATATAGTTATTTTTTGGACTGATTATATTATTTATTTACTAGGATTTTTAATATAAGAAGAAACGTTATTCAATAACCAAAAATCAATCATGCGCGATAAAAAAAATTACTCCAAAATAAATAATCAATACTTCAATGAAAAATTTATTACCATAAATATCATTAATAAACTAACTGCATTATTTTTATTTAATGATTTTCATAGTGTCAGAGATGGTGAATCCATCAGGGCCTTGATGGGTTCAACACCAAAAAAGATGTACCTTTGCCAGGTACCAAACTTTGGGTTGAAAATAATAAAGCTGAGACCGGGCGGTTGACTTGCACGAGAAGGGAGTCTCGGTGTAGTGTCTCCGTCGGAGTCAATTAAGGACCGTCTCGATGTAGGCTTGCTGATCGAGGACCTTTTAACTAGTCACATGCCTCATCATGGGTAAGCTTTGCCTCGGGAAGATTAATACTAGAATAAGACATCATGCAATGGGAGTGGAGAGATGGCGAGAGTAGCGTGTACCCTCCATGGCAAGAGGCTAGATGGTGGTGTATCTGTGCTCTCGGTTGGCGTGAACCTAATCTGGTCTTAAGAACCCCGGTGGCGAGTTGACATATGCAAGGGTTAATGCTACATATGTCATGTGATTGGAGATCCCCAGCTGGGTATTAATCGATTCGGATCGCCGTTACTTCTCGAACATGATGACTTGGTCACTACCCTACACATAACACTCCAGTGAACTTAAAGGAATGATAAAAGATGGCTAGTATAGGCCATGTGCTTGAACTAGGGTAGAAAGAACTCTAGATTCAGGCAATGACGTAACTTGCTTATAAAACTGGATTTTTAAGGATCCACTGTTAGTAATCATTTTTGCAAAAAGAGCCTTGATCCTTGAGTAAGACTTACCTTGACTCCCTCAAACCAGCATATCTTTGAGAGTCTTTAATTTTGACGGGTAAGACTTGTGAAAGTACACTTCGTACTCAGGGTTTTCGAACCCATGTTGTTGTAGGTGAGGAAGCAGCAAACTTTTGTTGCTTTTGCTCTAAGGTGGTGCCAAAAGAAGAATCTCAAGAGTGAAGCCTCGGGAGGAAGTTGTCCTCCTTTTAAAACACTTTACTATTAAGTGGGAGGGGTTTTTGCCTCCCAAGTTTGTAATAATAATACTTCTGCACTCATACATTATTGGTCTATAATAACAAACACTCTTTCTATATTTTAATGTAAATTAAGTTACTGTAATTGCTTCCGCTTATTCGTTCCTCTGATGTGTTGTAATATCTGCGTGACGGGTGAAACGCTCTTGGGAAAGGCAAGGAATACAGATACCGAACTTATCAAGTAATTAGAAGCATCTACAGGGTTGCCCGAGGTCCGCTGGACAAGGACAACTATAGGTGGGCCTAATGACTTGGGAGGTTCCATCACATGTTAGCCTTCGGTATTATTGAAAATGGTCGTACATGGCTATTTCCGACAAATATGGGGGTTGTGTGGCCATTGATCATCGACCAGAGGCTCATACACCTAACCCCACATATGTTTCCTTGCCATAGGTTACATTCTTGGATTTTTGGTGGAGACCATTTCTTGGTCAAAAATTTGTAAGTGTTAGCCTTCGGTATTATTGAAAATGGTCGTTCATGGCTATTTTCGACAAAAATGGGGGTTGTGTGGCCATTGATCATTGAGCAGAGGCTTGTTCATCTCACCCCACATATGTTTCTTTGCCATAGATCACATTCTCGGATTTCTACTAGAGACTATTTCTTGGTCAACATTCCGTAGGTGTTAGCCTTGGGTATTAATGAAAATGGTCATTCATGGCTATTTTCGACAAAAATAGGGGTTGTGTGGCCATTGATCATTGACCAGAGGCTCGTTCACCTCACCCCACATATGTTTCCTTGCCATAGATCACATTCTTGGATTTCTGGTGGAGACCATTTCTTGGTCAAAAATTCGTAGGTTTTGGCCTTCGGTATTATTGAAAGTGGTCGTTCATGCTATTTTCGACAAAAATAGCGGTTGTGTGGCATTTGATCATCAACCAGACGCTCGTACATCTGACCCCACATATGTTTCCTTGCCATAGATCACATTCTTGGAGTTCTGGTGGAGACCATTTCTTGGTGAAAAATCCGTTGGTGTGTTAGCCTTCGGTATTATTGAAAATGGTCGTTCATGCTAATTTCGACAAAAATGGGGGTTGTGTGGCCATTGATCATTGACTAGAGGTTCGTACATCTCACACCACATATGTTTCCTTGCCATAAATAACATTCTTGGATTTATGGTGGAGACCATTTCTTCATCAAAAATCCGTGGTGTTAGCCTTCGGTATTATTGAAAATGGTCGTTCATGGCTATTTCCGACAAAAGCGGGGATTGTGTGGCCATTGATCATTGACTAGAGGCTCGTACACCTCACCCCACATATGTTTCCTTGCCATAGATCACATTCTTGGATTTCTAGTGGAGACCATTTCTTCGTAAAATTCCATAGGTGTTAGCCTTCGGTATTATTGAAATTGGTCGTTCATGGCTATTTTTGACAAAAATGGGGGTTGTGTGGCCATTGATCATTGACCAGAGGCATGTTTACCTCACCCCACATATGTTTCCTTGCCATAGATCACATTCTTGGATTTCTGGTGGAGACCATTTCTTGGTCAAAAATCTGTAGGTGTTAGCCTTCGGTATTATTGAAAATGGTCGTTCATGGCTATTTCCGACAAAAATGGGGGTTGTGTGGACATTGATCATCAACCAAAGGCTCATACACCTCACCACATATATGTTTCCTTGCCATAGGTAACATTCTTGGATTTCTGGTGGAGACCATTTCTTGGTCAAAAATCCGTAAGTGTTAACCTTTGGTATTATTGAAAAAGGTTGTTCATGGCCATTTCCGACAAAAATGGGGGTTGTGTGGCCATTGATCATTGACCAGAGGCTCGTTCACCTCACCCCACATATGTTTCTTTGCCATAGATCACATTCTCGTATTTCTAGTGGAGACCATTACTTTGTCAAAAATTTGTAGGTGTTAGCCTTGGGTATTATTGAAAATGGTCATTCATGGCTATTTTCGACAAAAATGGGCATTGTGTGGCCATTGATCATTGACCAGAGGCTCGTTCACCTCACCCCACATATGTTTACTTTCCATAGATCACATTCTTGGATTTCTGGTGGAGACCACTTCTTGGTCAAAGATCCGTAGGTTTTGGCCTTCGGTGTTATTGAAAATGATCGTTCATGCTATTTTCGACAAAAATGGGGGTTGTGTGGTCATTAATCATTGACCAGAGGCTCGTTCACCTCACCCCACATATGTTTCCTTGCCATATATCACATTCTTGGATTTCTAGTGGAGACCATTTCTTGGTGAAAAATCTGTTGGTGTTAGCCTTCGGTATTATTGAAAATGGTCGTTCATGCTATTTTTGACAAAAATGGGGGTTGTGTGGCCATTGATCATTGACTAGAGGCTCGTACATCTCACACCACATATGTTTCCTTGCCATAAATCACTGTCGGGGACCATAATTAGGGGTACCCTCAAGACGCCTAATTCTCAGCTGGTAACCCCCATCAGCATAAAGCTGCAAAGGCCTGATGGGTGCGATTAAGTCAGGAATCAGTCCATACGAGTGACTCGATCACGCTTCGCCCGAGCCTAGCCTCGAACAAGGGCAGCCGACCTCGAGGGACTTCCGTCTCGCCCGAGGCCCCCCATTAACGGCGGACACATCTCCGGCTCGCCCGAGGCCTTGGCTTCGCTAAGAAGCAACCCTGACTAAATCGCCGCACCGACTGACCGAGTTGCAGGAGCATTTAACGTAAAGGTGGCCTGACACCTTTATCCTGACGCGCGCCCCCCGGCAGAGCCGAAGTGACCGCCGTCACTCCGCCGCTCCACTGACCGGTCTGACAGAAGGACAGCGCCGCTTGCGCCACTCCGACTGCAGTGCCACTCGACAGAGTGAGTCTGACAGGCAGTCAGGCCTTGCCGAAGGCGCCATAGGAAGCTCCGCTCCGCCCGACCCCAGGGCTCGAACTCGGGCTAAAGACCCGGAAGACGGCGAACTCCGCTCCGCCCGACCCCAGGGCTCGGACTCGGGCTAAGACCCGGAAGACGGCGAACTCCGCTCCGCCCGACCCCAGGGCTTGGACTCGGGCTAAGACCCGGAAGACGGTGAACTCCGCTCCGCCCGACCCCAGGGCTCGGACTCGGGCTAAGACCCGGAAGACGGCGAACTTCGCTCCGCCCGACCCCAGGGCTCGGACTCGGGCTAAGACCCGGAAGACGGCGAACTCCGCTCCGCCCGACCCCAGGGCTCGGACTCGGGCTAAGACCCGGAAGACGGCGAACTCCACTCCACCCGACCCCAGGGCTCGGACTCGGGCTAAGACCCGGAAGACGGCGAACTCCGCTCTGCCCGACCCCAGGGCTCGGACTCGGGCTAAGACCCGGAAGACGACGAACTCCGCTTCGTCTGACCCCAGGGCTCGGACTCCGCCCTTGCCTCTGCCGAACGACCTCCGCCTCGCCTGACCCAGGGGCTCGAGCTCGGCCTCGGCAACGGAAGACAGATTCGACCCCAGCTTCGGAGGAGCCCCCACGTCGCCCGGCCTCGGGCGCGGGCCCGCCACGTCAACAGGGAGCGCCATCATCACCCTACCCCGAGCCGACTCGGGCCGCAGAGAACAAGACCGGTGTCCCATCTGGCCAGCTCCGCCAGATAGGCAATGATGGCGCCCCGCGTGCCCTGTGACGACGGCGGCTCTCAGCCCCCTTACGGAAGCAGGGGGACGTCAGCAAAGACTCGACCGCTCCGACAGCTGTCCCTCCTCCAAGCTCCGTTGCTCCTCCGACAGCCACGACATCACGCCAGCAGGGTGCCAAGATCTCTCCGGCTGCCACATTGGCATGTACTTAGGGCACTAGCTCTCCCTCCGCTAGACACGTAGCACTCCGCTACACCCCCATTGTACACCTGGATCCTCTCCTTACGCCTATAAAAGGAAGGACCAGGGCCTTCTTAGAGAAGGTTGGCCGCGCGGGACCGAGGACGGGACAGGCGCTCTCTTGGGGCCGCTCGCTTCCCTCACCCGCGTGGACGCTTGTAACCCCCCTACTGCAAGCGCACCCGACCTGGGCGTGGGACGAACACGAAGGCCGCGGGATCTCCACCTCTCTCACGCCTGTCTCCGGCCACCTCGCCTCTTCCCCCCTTCGCGCTCGCCCACGCGCTCGACCCATCTGTGCTGGGGCACGCGGCACACTCACTCGTCGGCTTAGGGACCCCCCGGTCTCGAAACGCCGACAGTTGGCGCGCCAGGTAGGGGCCTGCTGCGTGCTGACGAACAGCTTCCCGTCAAGCGCCAGATGGGCAGTCTCCAGCAACCTCTCCGGCCCAGGACGGTGCTCCGTTTCGGGAGTCTTGAGTACATGTCCTTCGACGGCAGCTACGACATGATACTCCTTCCACCGCCGCGCGACAACGACAATGGCGGCCGACAACCCGCCCGCCGGCGGCGGAATCGACGACATCTTCCCCACGTGGTGGAAGAACAACATTCGGGCTCGCTCCGTCCTCTCCCCCGCCAACGGAGGAGGAGGCGGGGCAACCAAGGCCAAGCGGGAGGCCGCGCTTCGTCGGTCGTCGAGCGAATCGACGCCCCCGACGCCCCGACGGAAGGCACGCCGGGCGTCGACCTCGCGTTCGAGACAAAGGCAAGCGCCGTCCCCCCGCGACATGCTGATCCCGAGCAAGAAGACGACGCCAGCGCGCTCGCGGAAAGCTTGCAGGACATCGCCCTCGTACCTGAGACGACGGTGCAACCAGTCTCCGATGTGACTACGTCGCTCCTCGTCGACCAAAAGGTACTGACTAACTCCCATCTTATGTCATTTCGACTCGGCCTCAACCCGCCTAGCAACCTTGCTTTGGCGGGCGCTCTCATTAAGGCGAGTGCAACCCCACTGGGGTTTCGTATGCGGTCGCCTTGGGACCGATTGACGGACGTCTCGACCTACGGGCCCTCTGGGTCCGAAGAAGATGACGATCCCGGCATCTGTTGGGATTTCTCCGGATTTGGCAACCCCAGTGCCATGCGCGACTTCATGACCGCATGTGACTACTGCCTCTCTGACTGTTCCGACGGTAGCCGCAGCCTTGACGACGAGGACTGCGGCCCAAGCCGCGAATGTTTCCACGTTGAGCTAGGGGATCCCTCCGAAGGCAACCATCTTGGCATGCCGGAGGACGGTGATCTTCCTAGGCCGGTGCCTCGCGCCGACATCCCGCGGGAGCTAGCTGTGGTCCCCGTTCCGGCGGGGGGTCACGACCCACAGCTCGAGCAAGTCCGCGGGGCGCAGGCCAGGCTCGACGAGGGAGCAGGAGCGCTTGAGCCGATCCGTCGGGACGTCGGGCAGGTATGGGCGGGCCAACCCCCGGTCGGAGAAATACGTCACCTGCCCCAAGGTCTCCAGCACCGCGTCGCCAACGACGTCAGGGTCAGGCCGCCGCCCGCATCCAGCGGGGTCGGTCAGAACCTGGCAGCCGCGGCGATGCTCCTCCGCGCGATGCCGGAGCCATCAACCACCGAGGGTCGGCGAATCCAGGGAGAGCTCAAGAATCTCCTGGAAGGCGCTGCGGCCCGACGGGCCGAGAGCACTGCCTCCCGAAGGCAGGGATACCCCTCAGAACCTCACGCCGCGACTTCCCGATTCATGCGGGAAGCCTCGGTCTACACCGGGCGCACGCGCAACACCGCGCCTGCGACCCCGGGCCACCTCGGCAACGAGCACCATCGTCGCGACCGTCGGGCTCACCTCGATGATAGGGTGCGCCGAGGCTACCACCCCAGGTGTGGGGGACGCTATGACAACGGGGAGGATCGGAGTCCCTCGCCCGAACCACCCGGTCCGCAGGCCTTCAGTCGGGCCATCCGACGGGCGCCATTCCTGACCCGGTTCCGACCCCTGACTACTATCACGAAGTACTCGGGGAAACGAGACCGGAACTGTGGCTCGCGGACTACCGCCTGGCCTGCCAACTGGGTGGAACGGACGACGACAACCTCATCATCCGTAACCTTCCCCTGTTCCTCTCCGACACCGCTCGCGCCTGGTTGGAGCACCTGCCTCTGGGGCAGATCTCCAACTGGGACGACTTGGTCCAAGCCTTCGCCGGCAATTTCCAGGGCACGTACGTGCGCCCCGAGAATTCCTGGGACCTTCGGAGCTGCCGGCAACAGCCGGGAGAGTCGCTCCGGGACTACATCCGGCGATTCTCGAAGCAGCGCACCGAGCTGCCCAACATCACCGACTCGGATGTCATCGGCGCGTTCCTCGTCGGCACCACCTGCCGTGACCTGGTGAGCAAGTTGGGTCGCAAGACCCCCACCAGGGCGAGTGAGCTGATGGACATCGCCACCAAGTTCGCCTCTGGCCAGGAGGCGGTCGAGGCTATCTTCCGAAAGGACAAGCAGCCCCAGGGCCGCCCATCGGAAGAGGCTCCCGAGGCGTCTACTCCGCGCGGCGCCAAGAAGAAGGGCAAGAAGAAGTCGCAATCGAAACGCGACGCCGCTGACGCGGACCTTGTCGCCGCCGCCGAGTACAAGAACCCTCGGAAGCCCCCCAGAGGTGCTAACCTCTTCGACAAGATGCTCAAGGAGCCGTGCCCCTACCATCAGGGGCCCGTCAAGCACACTCTCGAGGAGTGCGTCATGCTTCGACGCCACTTCCACAGGGCCGGGCCACCCGCGGAGGGTGGCAGGGCCCGCGACGACGACAAGAACGAAGATCACCAAGCAGGAGAGTACCCCGAGGTCCGCGACTGCTTCATGATCTACGGTGGGCATACGGCGAATGCCTCGGCTTGGCATCGCAAGCAAGAGTGCCGGGAGGTCTGCTCGGTGAAGGTGGCGGCGCCAGTCTACCTAGACTGGTCCGACAAGCCCATCACCTTCGACCAGGCCGACCACCCCGACCACGTGCCGAGCCCGGGGAAATACCCGCTCGTCGTCGACCCCATCATCGGCGACGTCAGGCTCACCAAGGTCCTGATGGATGGGGGCAGCTGCCTCAACATCATCTACGCCGAGACCCTCAGGCTCCTGCGCGTCGATCTGTCCTCCGTCCGAGCAAGCGCTGCGCCCTTCCACGGGATCATCCCTGGGAAGCGCGTCCAGCCCCTCGGACGACTCGACCTCCCCGTCTGCTTCGGAACGCCCTCCAACTTCCGAAGGGAGACCTTGACGTTCGAGGTGGTCGGGTTCCGAGGAACCTACCACGCGGTATTGGGGAGGCCATGCTACGCGAAGTTCATGGCCGTCCCCAACTACACCTACCTGAAGCTCAAGATGCCGGGCCCCAACGGGGTCATCACCGTCGGCCCCACGTACAAACACGCGTTCGAATGCGACGTGAAGTGCGTGGAGTACGCCGAGGCCCTCGCCGAGTCCGAGGCCCTCATCGCCGACCTGGAGAACCTCTCCAAAGAGGTGCCAGATGTGAAGCGTCATGCCGGCAACTTCGAGCCAGCGGAGACGGTTAAGGCCGTCCCTCTCGACCCCAGTGGCGACACCTCCAAGCAGATCCGGATTGGTTCCGGGCTCGACCCCAAATAGGAAGCAGTGCTCGTCGACTTTCTCCGCGCAAACGCCGACGTCTTTGCGTGGAGTCCCTCGGACATGCCCGGCATACCGAGGGATGTCGCCGAGCACTCGCTGGATATTCGGGCCGGAGCCCGACCCGTCAGGCAGCTTCTGCGCCGATTCGACGAGGAGAAGCGCAGAGTGATAGGCGAGGAGATCCACAAGCTAATGGCAGCAGGGTTCATCAAAGAGGTATTCCATCCCGAATGGCTTGCCAACCCTGTGCTTGTGAGGAAGAAAGGGGGGAAATGGCGGATGTGTGTAGACTACACTGGTCTCAACAAAGCATGTCCGAAGGTTCCCTACCCTCTGCCTCGCATCGATCAAATCGTGGATTCCACTACTGGGTGCGAAACCCTATCCTTCCTCGATGCCTACTCAGGGTATCACCAGATCCGGATGAAAGAGTCCGACCAGCTCGCGACTTCTTTCATCACACCGTTCGGCATGTACTGCTATGTCACCATGCCGTTCGGTTTGAGGAATGCGGGCGCGACGTACCAGCGGTGCATGAACCATGTGTTCGGTGAACACATCGGTCGCACAGTCGAGGCCTACATCGATGACATCGTAGTCAAGACAAGGAAGGCCTCCGACCTCCTCTCCGACCTTGAAGTGACATTCCGATGTCTCAAGGCGAAAGGAGTCAAGCTCAATCCTGAGAAGTGTGTCTTCGGGGTGCCCCGGGGCATGCTCCTGGGGTTCATCGTCTCCGAGCGAGGCATCGAAGCCAACCCGGAGAAGATCGTAGCCATCACCAGCATGGGGCCCATCAAGGATTTAAAAGGCGTACAGAGGGTCATGGGATGCCTTGCGGCCCTGAGCCGCTTCATTTCACGCCTCGGCGAAAGAGGTCTGCCTCTGTACCGCCTCTTAAGGAAGGCCGAGAGTTTCGCTTGGACCCCCGAGGCCGAGGAAGCTCTCGGGAACCTGAAGGCACTCCTTACAAAGGCGCCTATCTTGGTGCCCCTAGCTGATGGAGAAGCCCTCTTGGTCTACGTCGCCGCTACCACTCAGGTGGTTAGCGCCGCGATTGTGGTCGAGAGGCAAGAGGAAGGGCATGCATTGCCCGTTCAGAGGCCAGTCTACTTCGTCAGCGAGGTACTGTCCGAGACCAAGATCCGCTACCCACAAGTTCAGAAGCTGTTGTATGCTGTGATCCTGATGAGGCAGAAGTTATGACACTACTTCGAGTCTCATCCGGTAACTGTGGTGTCATCCTTCCCCCTGGGGGAGATCATCCAGTGCCGAGAGGCCTCGGGCAGGATCGCAAAGTGGGCGGTGGAAATCATGGGCGAAACAATCTCGTTCGCCCCTCGGAAGGCCATCAAGTCCCAGGTGTTGGCGAACTTCGTAGTCGAATGGGTTGACACCCAGCTACCGATGGCTCCGATCCAACCGGAGCTCTGGACCATGTTTTCCGACGGGTCGCTGATGAAGACGGGAGCCGGCGCGGGCCTGCTCTTCATCTCGCCCCTCGGGAAGCACCTACGCTACGTGCTACGCCTCCATTTCCCGGCGTCCAACAATGTGGCTGAGTACGAGGCTCTGGTCAACGGGTTGCGGATCGCCATCGAGCTAGGGGTCAGACGCCTCGACGCCCGCGGTGACTTGCAGCTCGTCATCGACCAAGTCATGATGAACTCCCACTACCGCGACCCGAAGATGGAGGCCTACTGCGATGAGGTTCGACGCCTGGAAGACAAGTTCTACGGGCTCGAGCTCAACCACATCGCTCGGCGCTACAACGAGACTGCGGACGAGCTGGCTAAAATAGCCTCGGGGCGAATGACGGTCCCCCCGGATGTCTTCTCCCGGGATCTGCATCAACCCTCCGTCAAGATCGACGACGCGCCCGAGCCCGAGGCACCCTCAGCACAGCCCGAGGCACCCTCGGCACAGCCCGAGGGGTCCTCGGTTCAGCCCGAGGTACCCTCGGCCCCCGAGGGCGAGGCACTGGACGTTGAGGAGGAGCAGAGCGGGGCCACGCCTGATCGAAATTGGCAGGCCCCGTACCTGCGATATCTCCGCCAGGGAGAGCTACCCCTCGACCAAGCCGAGGCTCGGCGGGTAGCGCGACGCGCCAAGTCATTCGTCTTGCTGGGCGATGAGGAGGAGCTCTACCGCCGGAGCCCCTCGGGCATCCTCCAGCGATGCATCTCCATCACCGAAGGTCAGGAACTCCTGCAAGAAATACACTCGGGGGCTTGCGGCCATCACGCAGCGCCTCGAGCCCTTGTCGGGAATGCTTTCCGGCAAGGCTTCTACTGGCCAACGGCGGTGGCTGACGCCACTAGAATTGTCCGCACCTGCGAAGGGTGCCAATTCTATGCGAAGCAGACCCACCTGCCCGCTCAGGCTCTGCAGACGATACCCATCACCTGGCCCTTTGCTGTATGGGGTCTGGACCTCGTCGGTCCCTTGCAGAAGGCGCCCGGGGGCTACACGCACCTGCTGGTCGCCATCGACAAATTCTCCAAGTGGATCGAGGTCCGACCCCTGAACAGCATCAGGTCCGAGCAGGCGGTGGCGTTCTTCACCAACATCATCCATCGCTTCGGGGTCCCAAACTCCATCATCACCGACAACGGTACCCAGTTCACCGGCAAAAAATTCTTGGATTTTTGCGAGGATCACCACATCCGGGTGGACTGGGCCGCCGTGGCTCATCCCATGTCAAATGGGCAAGTAGAGCGTGCCAACGGCATGATTCTACAAGGGCTCAAGCCTCGGATTTACAACGGCCTCAGCAAGTTCGGCAAGCGATGGATGAAGGAACTCCCCTCGGTGGTCTGGAGCCTGAGGACGACGCCAAGCCGAGCCACGGGTTTCACGCCGTTCTTCCTGGTCTATGGGGCAGAGGCCATCTTGCCCACTGACCTAGAATACGGCTCCCCGAGGACGAGGGCCTACAACGATCAAAGCAACCAAGCTAGCCGAGAAGAATCGCTGGACCAGACTGGAAGAGGCTCGGGACAAGGCCTTACTACACTCGACGCGGTACCAGCAGTCCCTGCGACGCTACCACGCCCGAGGGGTCCGGCCCCGAGACCTCCAGGTGGGCGACCTGGTGCTTCGGCTGCGGCAAGACGCCCGAGGGAGGCACAAACTCACGCCCCCCTGGGAGGGGCCATTCGTCATCGCCAAAGTTCTGAAGCCCGGAACATACAAGCTGGCCAACAATCAAGGCGAGATCTACGGCAACGCTTGGAACATCAAACAGCTACGTCGCTTCTACCCTTAAGATGTTTTCAAGTTGTTAATATACCTCGCACCTACGCAAAGTTTAGTCATCAAGGAAGGGTCGGCCTCGCCTCGGAAAAGCCCGACCCTCCCTCGGGGGCTAAAAGGGGGGAGACCCCCTCTGCGTCGAAATTTTCCTCGAAAAAGGATCTCTTCTTAGCAGAATTTCTTTCGTGCTTTTTGACTACTTCGAAAAGCGGATCCTGGAAACGACGGAGTACACGTAAGCAGCCAGGGCTGACCGAGCCGAGGGACTCCTACGCCTCCGGGATACGGATACCTCACTCATCACCTTCTACGATAAGTAACTCGCGTTCGGATAAAGTGATTCCGCGGACCGAACAAGTCTTTACGTTCGGAAGCTCTTCTACTGAGGCGGTCCTTCAAGCCTTCTCGACTGAATCGGTGACAGGGCCTCATGGACGGGCGAAAGTACGCGTAAGCGGCAAGGCCGACCGAGCCGAGGGACTCCCACGCCTCTGGGATACGGATAGCTCACTCATCACCTTCCGCGAGAAGCAACTCTCGCCCGCACAAACATCCCTGTTACCGACAAAAAGTCCAGATGCTCGAAATAAGAGGAAAGGAGACGCAGCTTTACAACGCAGCGAGGGTGTGTTTTCTGGCCTCGGTGGCCGCAGAAGACATACGCTACAAGACAGTCTGATCCTGCAGGCTCGGGTCTTCACGCTAAAGGGGGCTGTAGCACCCTCGGCATCGACGACACCTTCAGCGAGGTCCGACCCAGCCTCGGACGGCGGCGCGGTCCAGGGACTTCTCCGGGAATCTGGCCCGAGCAGGCGGCTCGGCCGGTTACCCCTGGGGCCTCGGCCAACCATCTTCCAAGGGCGCCAGCCCGACCCGAGGCCTCGGCTGATCGACTCCGGCGTCGGCCCCGCTGACGGGCAACCCGGCTAGGCTCCGGCCAACCAGGTTCCCATTTTCGAGCCAACTCCGCCTCTGTTCGTACTGATATCGCTACCCCTGGCCTCGGCTCATCGAAGAGCGGCCAAGGAGTCCCTTTAACTAAGCTAGAGGAGCCTCAGACAACAAGGCCGATCGAGCCGAGGGACTCCTATGCCTCCGGGATATGGATACCTCACTCGTCACCTTGACACGGGGCGACTCATGCTTGGTGAAGCGGTTCAGATAATCGACAGGCGAGACTTAGTGCTCGAAAATAAAGAAAAAACACGGCTCCGCGCCAAAATTACATACATGTTTAGGCCTCGACAGCCACAATGAACAAAAACACTGGCATTCGAAGTGCCATTACGAATGGAACTCCGGTTCCCCCTCCGCAGGTACGAACAACCCCACTCCGAGGGGAAGGCCTGCGGAGCAACGGAAGGCCGACGAACGGCACGCCGTCACCTGCTCCAGCAGCGGCGACGACGACGTCTTCTGCTCCGGGGGGTCGAACAGCGGCAGCACTGACCTCAGGGCGGGTGCTGCTGCCAGGAGGCCCCCGCCCATGCCGAAACTTGTAAGGCAAGGACGGGCAGAAGGCCGTAGAGTTGGAGGTCAGCCCGTGACCGGCCCTGGCTATCACGCCGGCGGAAGAACCTCTTCCAGCTGCCGTGGCGGGCGCCGGCGCTGCGAGCGGCTCCGAAGCCACTCGCGTCTGAAAGCCGGGCACGCTGCAGCTGCCAGCGCCACGGACAACAACCGCTCCTCCCCCCATCACTGAGTGAAGGAGCGGGCCACCGCCCACGCAGGGGCCGACTCCAACTCGGCACACTCCCCTCCCCAGCCTTGGTGATGAAAATCCTTGAGGCTGAGGGAGGGGCAGGGGCCGCAGCCCGGCTCGCTTTCCCCCACCATCAAGCCGGAGGTCACCATCTTGGGTGACCGCCGGTGGAGGGGTGCGGCCGGGCTGCATGATGAAAATCCTTGAAGCCGAACGATGGCTGAAAGGTACCAACTCCCACGGAGTTGCGTTCCTCCAACGAGGAGGCGGAAAGACGGCGGATACCCCCCATCCGGGGGCTTGGAAGATGGAAAGACACGACGCATAAGGGAGGAAGAAGACATGGTTGCCTTCTGAAAGGGGTCGCCCTCCTTTTAAAGGCAACTCTCCCTACGTGCGCCCCCAAACGCCACGGGCTGAGTCTTCTTCAACACGCTCCAAGGCCCTCCCCTGCGGCTCGGGGGCTGGGTCCCGCATGTCATGCAAACCGGCTCAGAGCAGAAGAAGCCAAACCGCCATGCGTGGTGCACACAACCGCCCAGCGGTTACAAGCGACCCCCCACTTTTGCCCAGACCAACGGGCGGAAGGGGCGGGCAGCCATGCAGGCGGCATGCAACCGCGCCACGTGGACGCGCTTCTCCGACTTCTGACACGCCAGCTTGGAGGCCCAGGCCCACGCGTCACGCAACCAGCGCGCCAGTTGCGGCATGCAAGCAACCGCACCGCCACTTGCGCCACCGTCGCACCTCTTCGGTTGCGGAACCTATGTCGCGACTCGAGGCGACCCAGCGCACGACCCAGCAGCGCCAGCCTGGCGCAACGGTCAATGCGGCCGAAAGTGGGCCGGCAGTAATGACGGTGGCAGGGGGGCGGGAGCAGCAGTCACGTCGTCAGCCAGGCTCACGTCCCATCCAGGGACAGCAAGAGAGCCTCCTCCCACGGCGTGAAGACGGTGCGCCCGTGATCCGTTCCTCGAACGGCTCGCACACGCGCAACGGCCGCCCCGCCAACCACTCGCTCCGTCGCATTAACTCCGCGGCGGGACAGGCGGCGCTCCTGGCAGGAGAAGCGGGCGACGCTTCGCCTTCGCCGTAATAACCGCGCCAAAAAAGGTACGCCACGTCGTTCGATTTCGTATCCTTTTCCTTTTTCCTCTTTCTCTATCTCTTGCAACAGGGACCGGGAAAGGGGGATACCCCGAAAAGGATCCTTCTCTGTGAAGGAACCGGGCTCTGAGCCCCCCCTACTGATCAGAGGTTCTAAGGCTGGCCCTCCGAAGGGTTCAACAGTCGCCTCAGATCGCGTGGGCCCGACACCCACTACTGGTCAGGGGTTCGAAGGCCAGCCCCCCGAAGGGCTCCATGGCCGCCTCAGGCTACTCGGGCTCCGCGCCCATTACTGATCAGGGGTTCGAAGGCTGGCCCCCGAAGGGTTCACAGTCGCCTCAGACGCCGAGCGAGGGATGACTAGGGGTATGTTCGATACATAACCGAGGCTCGGGCTGCGCTCCCGAGGTACCCTAGGACATTTCCGAGACCAGCGGGAACGATCTTGTAACGGAATCCCATCGGAGGGAGGCATCGAGCCCTCGGACCCCGTCGCCAGGGGACCGGGTCCGGCAGATCACCCGCAGGTACTTTTGGGCGTGCCTCTGGGCCCCTAGCCGACCCCCAACGAACGGGGCACGGACGTCCACTCGGATTACCCGCTTGCAGCTCACCGGAGACACCATGTTCGGTGCCCATCGAGGGTAACATGGCGCTCTCCCCCCTCCTCCTTGCGGAAAGGCGACGCAGGGGCGTATGTAAAAAAGCCGAGTCTGTCCCTGATCGTCCTCTCGCCCTGTGCGGAGGCTCGGGGGCTGCTCTCGCAAACCCGGCTCCGGCCAAACCGTTGACAGCGTCAACATACCAGCCCGAGAGCTTGGGCCCCGACCGTGCACCCGGGCTACGGTCAGTTCGCATGAGGGAACAACCAGACCAGCTGAAGCATTACGCAAGGCATTAAGACCTCGAAGGAGTGAAACCACTCCTCCGAGGCCTCGGGGGCTACACTCGGCGGGTGCGCTCGCGCGCACCCACCAGAACAAAATGCAACCGAGAAAGGCTGGTCCCCTTGCAAAAAAGTGCGACGAAAGCCTCCAAGCGAGTGCTAACACTCCCTTCGAGGCTCGGGGGCTACTGTCGGGGACCATAATTAGGGGTACTGTTGGGGACTTGTTCTCAAGTGCTAAGAGTTTAAGAACAAGGCAACATAGAAAGTGTTAATCGTTAATGCCCTTCGTCCTCCGAAGCACTATTTCCCTTAGGACATAATGACTTGCGGACGAAGGTTATGAAGGACATACCTTCATAAATTAATCAAATAATGACGAAGGATGAAATATGAAGAATGTAAAGGAAAACATGAACAATCATTTATTATTATTGAGTATAAACAAAAATATTATTGAACAACAGGTGTACCTTCAATCGGAAGGAAATGATTGTACAAGCGTGACGCAAAAAGCGAATGCCAAGTCAGCGTGAACAGTATGGGGATACTGTTCACCTATTTATAGACACGGGACACAGCCCTTACAAAATTACATTCATGCCCTTTACATCTGACAATAACTCTATAGTAATCTATTGAGGTCTGAATAGCCTTTTCATCTTTAAGTCGGTTTCACTCTCTGCCGTTACGCCGAAGCTTTCCTGCTCAACACCTTCGGCTCTGTATCAAGCTTCGTATTATTCCGGTCTGCTGCAATGCCGATTTTAGTCTGAGGGTACCTGTTCACATATTGTACTACAGAAATACTGTTAAATTCTGTTTTTGAGGACCTTCGGACGCCGAAGGTCCCCAACAGTAGCCCCTCGCAATATTAATTTGTTTGAAATAATAAATTCAGATTGCGATATGAACGAAGGCTTTATGCCGAAGGTCCGAAAAAACACCTTCCCTTTGCTAGAATAGCAACATTCAATGACAAGTGGGGTCTTTCAACTTTCAACGCATCAAGCGTATAAATACGGCCATACCGCAAACTTATTTTGCACGCTTTCTGGCCAACCACTCCTGCTCACTCATTTTTTAGCTCTTGTGCACTGTGATCTGCTGAGCTTTTAGCTTTGAAGCTTCGGCTTTGAAAACAGTTTTTTAGTGTTTCCGAAGATGTCTGAAGCTGCTAAGAAGGCTGCTGCTGAGATGAAGCTGAGTCTTGATGAAGAGAAGAACTTAGGGTTTCTTATAGCAATGTCGAAGACCAACACAGAAAAGATCACCAGGGAAATTCTGGAAGGGCTGTCTGAAGATACTGGTGACAGTGAAAGTTATGATGTGGACAGCGGTGGCGAAGACTCCGAAGATCGCCCCTGGCGACCAAGCCATTCAGTTTATGGTAAATCAACTATCAAAGAGAATCATCTTGTTAATATGAGAGGAAGGTATTTCCGGGATCTGTCCATTGTGAGGGCGGACGAAGGGGAAAAGACTTGTCCACACCCTGAAGAAAATGAAGTTGTGGTGTACCGAAGCTTTTTGAAAGCCGGATTGCGATTCCCCTTGAGCAGCTTCGTCGTGGAGGTGTTGAAAATCTTCGAAGTCTATCTTCATCAACTTACTCCAGAGGCTATTATAAGGCTAAATATCTTCGTGTGGGCCACGAGAAGCCAAGGTCTGAAGCCTGACGCAAGAAGCTTCTGTAATATACATGAATTGTTATATGAAACAAAGCCTTGGGGCAAAGAACAGTACCACAATAACTTTGGCTGCTACAGTTTCGTCTCTCGGTCCGGGGCAAGCTGTCCCGTACCAACCTTTCGGAAGAGATGGCCCGGGGATTGGATGACAGAATGGTTTTATGTGAAGAATGACCTATCAGCACGAGAAGACATCAAAGGTATAATTATGCGTCCTATTTGGCAAAGTTTCGGCCTTCGGAGGCCGAAGGTGGAAATGAATGAAGCTGCCGAAGAATGCCAGAGGGCCTTCGGCGTCATCTGCTCTTTTATTGGAACAAGAGATTTAGTACAAGAACATATTGCCTTCCGGGTGTGGCCGCTTGCGGAGAAATGGGAAATGCCACAAGAAACCATTAAAGAGGCCGACGAAGGTGGACTTGTCAGGTTTAAGTACACTTTTAAATTTGGAGATAAATTTATTGAGCTAGATGATGAGTGGTTGAAAAGCATTGACAATTTAAGTGATGAGCTGCTTGGGACCTACTCGAAGGCCGAAGATACTGCAATGTCAGCAGCCTTCGGAGGCCGAAAAAAGAAAAGGCTGAATCGGGTATTTGATGCCATCGGGTTTGTCTACCCTGACTATCGCTACCCCATTCGAAGGCAGAAGAGAAAAAATACAACCTCTGCAAAAGAAGAAACTGCAGCTGCTCCTAGCGAGCCAGAACCGAAAAGGAAGAAGATAAAGGTTCTTACGCATCGGCCGCGTTATATTGAACCAGCTTCGGTGCCTGAGTTTACCGGAGAGACTTCTTCGGCCACCGAAGCTGAAAAACCAGCCGAGCCAACCCTGCTGCCAGAAGTCGCAGAAACAGCCGAAGTACCAACGAAGACAAAATTGGAGCAATCAAAAATTTTGCTACCAGAAACGAAAGAGAAGGCCGAAGCGCCATTCACAGAAAAAATGGAAGAGGTAAAGGAAGCAACCGAGGACTCTAAAACATCAGAAATCTTGAGTCCTTCAGCAATTATTGGGACATCAAAAAATGAAAAAGTGCCAGCTGCAACTCCGAAGAGAAAAAGAATGGCTAATGTGCTAGATGTACTGGAAACGATCATATCTTCGAGCACACCTCCGAAGAAGGCTGCTGTTACTTTTGAAACAACAGCTGAAATTTCTGGTTCTGCAGCTCCAGAGCAAGAAATTGAAGCCGAAGCTGGGCCCTCAGAGCCCACAAAGGCAAAAACCTTGGAAAGTGAGGCAGAAAAAATAACAAAGCCAACTTTTGCTGAAGGAACTGGTGTTGTTACCCCCGAAGCATCCCCCAAAATTCGTGATTATATTTTTCGTCATGCTTCGGGGAAAAAATTATCAGAAAAAGAAGAACAAGAGGCCCAACACTATGCCCAAAAATTGAAATATCCAAAGGGGGCGTTGATATTTAATGGCAGTGGAGAAGAAGATTTCTTGTATTGCCTCCCTGACAGCAAGGAAATTTCTGTCTGTCGGGAGATGAGCAGAAGCTTCGGATTCCCAACTTTAGAAGACGGACTTTCGGTGCTGTCAAAGAACGATCTGGCTGACAGCCTAGCTTACAACAGTTTAAAGGTGCGACAAATGGAATTCTTATATTTTTGTTGAGTTCAAAATTTTTCGTTTGTTTAAAACTATTGACACAGACATATTCCTGTCTGCAGGGCCTGATACTCAGCAATGCCCTCAGAGCACAGAAAGATGCTGAGGACGAAGGATGTACTATAGCCCTGAGCAACCTTCGTTCCGAAGTAATTGAACTGAGGAACGAAGGTCTCGAAAAAGACAAAATATTGCATTCCTTAATAAATAAAATAAAAGAAGACGAAGCTATTTTCAAAGGTCAGGCCGAAGCTCAGAAGCGTGAAATTGAAAACCTTCGTAAACAATTAGCCAGAGCTAAAGAGGAATGCATACTTGAAGAAACAAGGCGAGAACTCAGCGACCAATGGGCAAATCATTTAGAAGAAACTGTTAAAGAGCTTCGGTCAGCCAAGAAGAAATGCTTCGACAAATCTATAGAGTGTGTCAAGAAAATAAAAACTAGCTTCGCCAGCGTTGGCGCATTTTCGCAAGAAGAAAACTTTATAAGAGGTAACCCCGAAGGTCCCCTGGAATGGATCAATCATGAGGCGGAGGCCTTTGAAGAAATTTTAAATAGTCGCGGGGACATCTGCGCTTTTTCTGGTGCCAGAGGGATTGCCACCATTTTGGAGGGGAAAGGATGTGAACATGTAAAGATTTTATCGCAGTCCGAAGCCACCTTGTCCACTGAAGATATAAAAGATCCTTCAGCCGAAGCTAGCGCGGTTGGGGGAAAATTTTTCACCGACATCTGGGACAACGGTGGTAGAGAAATGGCCCAAGAAATCATTCAGAAAAGCGAGAAAGGGATTCATGAGGCTAGAAAAGTAGCCGAGGCTGCTGAGAAAAACGCAGAGCCCGAAGGGCAAATAGGTACTAACGAATAGTTTTCATCGCGTTATAACTTTTAATTTTATAGTTCGTTCACGATCTGTAATAGTGATGTAATAGTATCCCGTCCTCACTCAGATCCTACTAAAGCATCTTCGGGCCCTCAGCCTAAAGATGACGACGAAATTAAAAAGATGGCCGAAGCTATCATGGATCAGGTTGTCGATCGACTGCTGAACGAAGCTGCAGAGATAGTACTTAGGGAAGACTAAGTGCTATTGCAAAAAACATTTGATATATGATTTGTGTAATATTCTGTAATCCTGTATGTAATATACTTGTTTTATGATTCAATTCTTTACGATGCATGAAACTTTAAACACGTACCATTTTTGAGTCTTCGACGAAAAAACACCTTCCCTTCTTTTCATGCTTCGTGAAGAAAAAATTTTTTATGTATCACAACAATGTCCATAGTGCTTAGACGAAGAATATCCAAGCTTCGTGAAAAAATTCTCCGAAGCTATACTCCGAAGATGAAGATTGTGTCTCCTTGTGACCACGATTTTCACTCTTTCAAATCATACTTCCGAAGATCAATATTGTGTCCCCTTCTTGTGCCATATGCAACATGATGTATGATGCTTATGCTATGCAAAATGATGTGATGATGTTATGTTACGTAGATGACATTTGTTCCGAAAGATACACACATATCCCCACACAACATTTTTGTATTAGCACTGATTCTTCGCTGTAAGCTCTGCATTCCCTTAGGAACGTCTTTGGAGCTTCTTCGCCTTTTACTTAGGCGGTATAAGCTCTGCATTCCCTTAGGAACGTCTTTGGAGCTTCTTCGCCTTTTACTTAGGCGGTATAAGCTCTGCATTCCCTTAGGAACGTCTTTGGAGCTTCTTCGCCTTTTACTTAGGCGGTATCAGCGTTGACTTTTCGCTGTATGCTCTGCATTCCTTTTGGAACGACTTTGGAGCAGAAAACTTACACTGCGCTCCCTTCGGAACGACTTTTTGTGACTTCGTCAGACTTACTCTGCGTTCCTTAGAACGACTTTTTGTTGCTTCGAAGGATTTTCGATAGTCCGAAGGTCCTTTTTATTATCACAAACCTGTGAAGAAAACATATTTTTCTTGTAGGAATCAACGAAACTAATTACATGAAACCTAAACAATGTCCTTTATTACAGAAAATAAAACTGAATGAAAAAGATTGCTATTAAGGTAGGATATTTGTCAATAGATGTGCTTTGACTCTGGCACGGTGCTGTTGACCGTGCGAGCTTCGGACTGTTCTCTGAAGTCCCTTTGATGTGGAGCATATTGGCTCCCTTCTGGCTGCTGGCCTTGTTGCAACGGAGGTGGAGGCGGAGGCTGTTGCCAGGAAGCTGAAGGCTGACTTGCCGAAGCAGCAGAGACTGCAGGATGATTGCCCACATATTCTGGGATGTAGGGCGAATGATACGAAGCTGTATGCATGACCTGCTTCGGCTGGGCTTGTTGTGCTGCTGCTTCAGCTATTTCCTTTTGCTTCTGTATAGTAACATGGCACATCCTGGTAGTATGGCCTTTGTTCTCACCGCAGAATAAGCAAAAGATTTTTCTCGGTTGATCGCCAAATCTTCCTCCGAAGCCCCTGGCGCCTCTGCCTCTTGGAGCTGGTGGCCGGAAGGAGCTTTGCTGTTGTCCAGAAGCCTGTGAGGAGCATTGTGGCCTTTGCTGTTGGCTTCCTCTGTCATCATTTTGTGTAGAATTGTGAATTGATCTCACATGCCTCGGATAAAACCTTCCTCCGAAGCCCCTGGTCATTTCAGAAAACCT
This sequence comes from Zea mays, assembly GCF_902167145.1. Taxonomy (NCBI): domain Eukaryota; kingdom Viridiplantae; phylum Streptophyta; class Magnoliopsida; order Poales; family Poaceae; genus Zea; species Zea mays. The sequence goes on along the minus strand of NC_050101.1, from coordinate 15,367,281 downwards.
GAAAGCCTCCTCCCTTCTTTGGCGAAAATCATTGTCAGCCCGAATGTATTCATCCATTTTCTGGAGAAGCTTCTCCAAAGTTTGAGGAGGCTTCCTGGCGAAGTACTGAGCTGACGGACCTGGCCGAAGCCCCTTGATCATGGCCTCGATGACAATTTCATTGGGCACCGTTGGTGCCTGTGCCCTCAGACGCAAGAACCTTCGGACATATGCCTGAAGGTATTCTTCGTGGTCCTGAGTGCACTGGAACAAAGCCTGAGCAGTGACCGGCTTCGTCTGAAATCCTTGAAAGCTGGTTAACAACAAATCCTTCAGTTTCTGCCATGAAGTGATCGTTCCTGGCCGAAGGGAGGAATACCAGGTTTGAGCAACACTTCTGACAGCCATAACGAAAGATTTGGCCATGACTGAAGCATTGCCACCATACGAAGACACTGTTGCTTCGTAGCTCATCAAAAACTGCTTCGGGTCTGAGTGGCCATCAAATACAGGGAGCTGAGGCGGCTTGTAGGACGGGGGCCAAGGTGTAGCCTGCAGCTCAGCGGACAGAGGAGAAGCATCATCAAAAACAAAATTCCCATGATGAAAATTATCATACCAATCATCTTCGTTGGGAAAACCGTCCTGATGAAGGTCTTGATGCTGAGGCCTTCGATGTTGCTCGTCCTGAGCAAGATGACGAACTTCTTCAGAGGCTTCGTCTATCTGCCTCTGCAATTCAGCTACCCTGGCCATTTTTTCCTTCTTGCGTTGAACCTGCTGCTGAAGGATTTCCAGATTTTGAATCTCCTGATCTAGATCATCCTCTGGAGGTGTTGGACTGGCAGCCTTCCTCTTCTGGCTTCGTGCCTCTCTAAGAGAAAGGACATCTTGATTGGGGTCCAACGGCTGCAGCGTGCTAGCCCCTGGTGCTGAAGCCTTCTTCGGCGGCATGACGAAGGTGATGCTTGCCGAAGATGTTGAAAAGCTCAAGAAATGGAAGTGAGTTCACCGGAGGTGGGCGCCAATGTTGGGGACTTGTTCTCAAGTGCTAAGAGTTTAAGAACAAGGCAACATAGAAAGTGTTAATCGTTAATGCCCTTCGTCCTCCGAAGCACTATTTCCCTTAGGACATAATGACTTGCGGACGAAGGTTATGAAGGACATACCTTCATAAATTAATCAAATAATGACGAAGGATGAAATATGAAGAATGTAAAGGAAAACATGAACAATCATTTATTATTATTGAGTATAAACAAAAATATTATTGAACAACAGGTGTACCTTCAATCGGAAGGAAATGATTGTACAAGCGTGACGCAAAAAGCGAATGCCAAGTCAGCGTGAACAGTACGGGGATACTGTTCACCTATTTATAGACACGGGACACAGCCCTTACAAAATTACATTCATGCCCTTTACATCTGACAATAACTCTATAGTAATCTATTGAGGTCTGAATAGCCTTTTCATCTTTAAGTCGGTTTCACTCTCTGCCGTTACGCCGAAGCTTTCCTGCTCAACACCTTCGGCTCTGTATCAAGCTTCGTATTATTCCGGTCTGCTGCAATGCCGATTTTAGTCTGAGGGTACCTGTTCACATATTGTACTACAGAAATACTGTTAAATTCTGTTTTTGAGGACCTTCGGACGCCGAAGGTCCCCAACAGGTACCCTCAAGACGCCTAATTCTCAGCTGGTAACCCCCATCAGCATAAAGCTGCAAAGGCCTGATGGGTGCGATTAAGTCAGGAATCAGTCCATACGAGTGACTCGATCACGCTTCGCCCGAGCCTAGCCTCGGACAAGGGCAGCCGACCTCGAGGGACTTCCGTCTCGCCCGAGGCCCCCCATTAACGGCGGACACATCTCCGGCTCGCCCGAGGCCTTGGCTTCGCTAAGAAGCAACCCTGACTAAATCGCCACACCGACTGACCGAGTTGCAGGAGCATTTAACGCAAAGGTGGCCTGACACCTTTATCCTGACGCGCGCCCCCCGGCAGAGCCGAAGTGACCGCCGTCACTCCGCCGCTCCACTGACCGGTCTGACAGAAGGACAGCGCCGCCTGCGCCACTCCGACTGCAGTGCCACTCGACAGAGTGAGTCTGACAGGCAGTCAGGCCTTGCCAAAGGCGCCATAGCAAGCTCCGCTCCGCCCGACCCCAGGGCTCGAACTCGGGCTAAAGACTCGGAAGACGGCGAACTCCGCTCCGCCCGACCCCAGGGCTCGGACTCGGGCTAAGACCCGGAAGACGGCGAACTCCGCTCCGCCCGACCCCAGGGCTCGGACTCGGGCTAAGACCCGGAAGACGGCGAACTCCGCTCCGCCCGACCCCAGGGCTCGGACTCGGGCTAAGACCCGGAAGACGGCGAACTCCGCTCCGCCCGACCCCAGGGCTCGGACTCGGGCTAAGACCCGGAAGACGGCGAACTCCGCTCCGCCCGACCCCAGGGCTCGGATTCAGGCTAAGACCCGGAAGACGACGAACTCCGCTTCACCCGACCCCAGGGCTCGGACTCCGCCCTGGCCTCTGCCGAACGACCTCCGCCTCGCCCGACCCAGGGACTCGGGCTCGGCCTCGGCAACGGAAGACAGATTCGACCCCAGCTTCGGAGGAGCCCCCACGTCGCCCGGCCTCGGGCGCGGGCCCGCCACGTCAACAGGGAGCGCCATCATCACCCTACCCCGAGCCGACTCGGGCCGCAGAGAACAAGACCGGTGTCCCATCTGGCCAGCTCCGCCAGATAGGCAATGATGGCGCCCCGCGTGCCCTGTGACGACGGCGGCTCTCAGCCCCCTTACGGAAGCAGGGGGACGTCAGCAAAGACTCGACCGCTCCGACAGCTGTCCCTCCTCCAAGCTCCGTTGCTCCTCCGACAGCCACGACATCACGCCAGCAGGGTGCCAAGATCTCTCCGGCTGCCACATTGGCATGTACTTAGGGCACTAGCTCTCCCTCCGCTAGACACGTAGCACTCCGCTACACCCCCATTGTACACCTGGATCCTCTCCTTACGCCTATAAAAGGAAGGACCAGGGCCTTCTTAGAGAAGGTTGGCCGCGCGGGACCGAGGACGGGACAGGCGCTCTCTTGGGGCCGCTCGCTTCCCTCACCCGCGTGGACGCTTGTAACCCCCCTACTGCAAGCGCACCCGACCTGGGCGCGGGACAAACACGAAGGCCACGGGATCTCCACCTCTCTCACGCCCGTCTCCGGCCACCTCGCCGCTTCCCCCCTTCGCGCTCGCCCACGCGCTCGACCCATCTGGGCTGGGGCACGCGACACACTCACTCGTCGGCTTAGGGACCCCCCGGTCTCGAAACGCCGACAATCACATTCTTAGATTTTTGGTGGACACCATTTCTTCGTTTAAAATCCGTAGGTGTTAGCCTTCGGTATTATTGAAAATTGTCGTTCATGGCTATTTTCGACAAAAATGTGGGTTGTGTGGCCATTGATCATTGTCCAGAGTCTCGTTCACCTCACCCCACATATGTTTCCTTGCCATAGATCACATTCTTTGATTTACAGTGGAGACCATTTCTTGGTCAAAAATCGATAGGTGTTCTCCTACGGTATTATTGAAAATGGTCGTTCATGGCTATTTCCGACAAAAATGGGGGTTGTGTGGACATTGATCATCAACCAGAGGCTCATACACCTCACCCCACATATGTTTCCTTGTCATAGGTCACATTCTTGGATTTCTGGTGGAGACCATTTCTTAGTCAAAAATCCGTAAGTGTTAGCCTTCAATATTATTGAAAATGGTCGTTCATGGCTATTTCTGACAAAAATGGGGGTTGTGTGGCCATTGATCATTGACCAGAGGCTCGTTCACCTCACCCCAGATATGTTTCTTTGTTATAGATCACATTCTCGGATTTCTAGTGGAGGCCATTTCTTGATCAAAAATCCGTAGGTGTTAGCCTTGGGTATTATTGAAAATTGTCATTCATCGCTATTTTCGACAAAAATGGGCGTTGTGTGTCCATTGATCATTGACCAGAGGCTCGTTCACCTCACCCCACATATAATTCCTTGCCATAGATCACATTCTTGGATTTCTGGTGCAGACCATTTCTTGGTCAAAAATCTGTAGGTGTTAGCCTTCGGTATTATTGAAAATGATCGTTTGTGGCTATTTCCGACAAAAATGGGGGTTGTGTGGACATTGATCATCGACCAGAGGCTGGTACAACTCACCCCACATATGTTTCCTTGCCATAGGTCACATTCTTGGATTTCTGGTGCAGACCATTTCTTGGTCAAAATAACGTAAGTGTTAGCCTTCGGTATTGTTGAAAATAGTCGTTCATGGCTATTTTCGACAAAAATGGGGGTTGTGTGGACATTGATCATTGACCCGAGGCTCTTTCACCTCACCCACATATGTTTCTTTGCCAAACATCACATTCTCGGATTTCTTGTGGAGACCATTTCTTGGTCAAAAATCCGCAGGTGTTAGCCTTGCGTATTATTGAAAATGGTCATTCATGGCTATTTTCGACAAAAATTGGCGTTGTGTGGCCATTGTTCATTGACCAGAGGCTCGTTCACCTCACCCCACATATGTTTCCTTGCCATAAATCATATTCTTGGATTTCTGGTGGAGACCATTTCTTGGTAAAAAATCATAGGTTTTGGCCTTCGGTATTATTGAAAATAATCGTTCAAGCTATGTTCGACAAAAATAGGGGTTGTGTGGCCTTTGATCATCAACTAGAGGCTCGTACACCTGACCCCACTTATGTTTCCTTGCCATAGATCACATTCTTGGATTTCTGGTGGAGACCATTTCTTGGTGAAAAATTCGTTGGTGTTAACATTCGGTATTATTGAAAATGGTCGTTCATGCTATTTTTGACAAACATGGGGTTTGTGTGGCCATTAATCATTGACTAGAGGCTCGTACATCTCACACCACAAATGTTTGCTTGCCATAAATCACTTCTTGTATTTCTGGTGGAGACCATTTCTTCGTCAAAAATCCGTAGGTGTTAGCCTTCGGTATTATTGAATATGGTCGTTCATGGCTATTTTCGACAAAAATTGGGGTTGTGTGGCCATTGATCATTGACGAGAGTCTCGCTCACCTCACCGCACATATGTTTCCTTGTCATAGATCACATTATTGGATTTCTGGTGGAGACCATTTCTTGGTAAAAAATCCGTAGGTGTTAGCCTTCGGTATTATTGAAAATAGTCGTTCATGGCTATTTCCGACAAAAACGGGGGTTGTGTGGCCATTGATCATTGACCAGAGGCTTGTAAACCTCAGCCCACATATGTTTCCTTGCCTTAGGTCACATTCTTGGATTTCTAGTGGAGACCATTTCTTGGTAAAAAAATCCGTAGGTGTTAGCCTTCGGTATTATTGAAAATGGTCGTTCATGGCTATTTTCAAGAAAAATGGGGGTTGTGTGGCCATTGATCATTGACTAGAGGCTCGTACAACTCACACCACATATGTTTCCTTGCCATAGATCACATTCTCGGATTTTTGGTGGAGACCATTTCTTGGTCAAAAATCCGTAGGTGTTAGCTTTGAGTATTATTGAAAATGGTCATTCATGGCTATTTTCGACAAAGATGGGGCTTGTGTGGCCATTGATCATTGACCAGAGGCTCGTTCAACTCACCCCACATATGTTTCCTTGCCATAGATCACATTCTTGGATTTCTGGTGGAGACCATTTTTTGGTCAAAAATTCGTAGGTGTTAGCCTTTGGTATTATTGAAAATGGTCGTTCATGCAATTTTCAACAAAAATAAGGGTTGTGTGGCCTTTCGTCATCAACCAGAGGCTCGTACACCTCACCTCACATATGTTTCCTTGCCATAGATCACATTCTTGGATTTCTGCAGGAGACCATTTCTTGGTGAAAAATTCGTAGGTGTTAGCCTTTGGTATTATTGAAAATGGTCGTTCATGCTATTTTTGATAAAAATGGGTGTTGTGTGGCCATTGATCATTGACTAGAGGCTCATACACCTCACACCACATATGTTTCCTTGCCGTAAATCACATTCTTGGATTTCTGGTGGAGACCATTTCTTCGTCAAAAATCCGTAGGTGTTAGCCTTCGGTATTATTGAAAATGGTCGTTCATGGCTATTTTCGACAAAAATGGGGGTTGTGTGACCATTGATCATTGACCAGAGTCCCGTTCACCTCACCCCACATATGTTTCCTTGCCATAAGTAAAAATTATTGGGTTTCTGGTGGAGACGATTTCTTGGTCAAAAATTCGTAGGTGTTAGCCTTCGGTATTATTGAAAATGGTCGTGCATGGCTATTTCCGACAAAAATGGGGATTGTGTGGCCATTGATCATCGACCAGAGGCTCGTACACCTCACCCCACATATGTTTTCTTGCCATAGGTCACATTCTTGGACTTCTGGTGCAGACCATTTCTTGGTCAAAAATCCGTAAGTGTTAGCCTTCAGTATTATTGAAAATGGTTGTTCATGGCTATTTTCGACAAAAATGGGGGTTGTGTGGCTATTGATCATTGACCAGAGGCTCATTCACCTCACCCCACATATGTTTCCTTGCCATAGATCACATTCTCGGATTTCTGGTGGAGACCATTTCTTGGTAAAAAATCCGTAGGTGTTAGCCTTGGGTATAATTGAAAATGGTCATTGATGTCTATTTTCGACAAAAATGGGGGTTGTGTGGCCATTGATCATTGACCAGAGGCTCATTCACGTCACCCCACATATGTTTCTTGCCATAGATCACGTTCTTGGATTTCTGGTGGAGACCACTTCTTGGTCAAAAAACTGTAGGTGTTAGCCTTCGGTATTATAGAAAATGGTTGTTGATGCTATTTTCGACAAAAATGGGGGTTGTGTGGCCATTGATCGTTGACCACAGCCTCGTTCACCTCACCCCACATATTTTTCCTTGTCGTAGATCAAATTATTGGATTTCTAGTGGAGACTATTTCTTGGTAAAAAATCCGTAGGTGTTAGCCTTCGATATTATTGAAAATGATCGTTCATGGCTAATTTCGACAAAAATGGGGGTTGTGTGGCCTTTGATCATCAATCAGAGGCTCGTACACCTCACCCCACATATGTTTCCTTGCCATAGGTCATATTCTTGGATTTTTGGTGGAGACCATTTCTTGATAAAAAATACGTAGGTGTTAGCCTTCGGTATTATTGAAAATGGTCGTTCATGGCTATTTTCGACAAAAATGGGGGTTGTGTGGCCATTGATCATTGACCAGAGGCTCGTTCACCTCACGCCACATATGTTTCCTTGCCATAGATCACATTCTTGGATTTCTGGTGGAGACCATTTCTTGGTCAAAAATCCATAGGCGTTAGCCTTCGGTATTATCGAAAATGGTCGTTCATGGCTATTTTCGACAAAAATGGGGGTTGTGTGGCCATTGATCATTGACCAGAGGCTCGTTCACTTCACCCCACATATGTTTCCTTGCCATAGATCACATTATTGGATTTCTAGTTGAGACCATTTCTTGGTCAAAAATCCTTAGGTATTAGCCTTAGGTATTATTGAAAATGGTCGTTCATGCTATTTTCAAAAAAATAGGGGTTGTGTGGCCTTTGATCATCAACTAGAGGCTCGTACACCTCACACCACTTATGTTTCCTTGCCGTAGGTCACATTCTTGGATTTCTGGTGGAGACCATTTCTTGGTCAAAAATCCGTAGGTGTTAGCCTTCAGTATTATTGAAAATGGTAATTCATAGCTATTTTCGACAAAAATGGGGGTTGTGTGGCCATTGATCATTGACTAGAGGCTCGTTCACCTCACCCCACATATGTTTCCTTGCCATAGATCACATTCTCGGATTTCTGGTGGAGACCATTTCTTGGTCAAAAATCCGTAGGTGTTAGCCTTGGGTATAATTGAAAATGGTCATTCATGTCTATTTTCGACAAAAATGAGGGTTGTGCGGCCATTGATCATTGACCAGAGGCTCGTTCACCTCACCCCACATATGTTTCCTTACCATAGATCATGTTCTTGGATTTCTGGTGGAGACCATTTCTTGGTCAAGAATACGTAGGTGTTAGCCTTCAGTATTATTGAAAATGGTGTTTCATGCTATTTTCGACAAAAATGGGGTTGTGTGTCCATTGATCGTTGACCACATCCGCGTTCACCTCACCCCACATATTTTTCCTTATCGTAGATCAAATTACTAGATTTCAAGTGGAGACCATTTCTTGGTCAAAAATCCGTAGGTGTTAGCCTTCGGTATTATTGAAAATGATCGCTCATGGTTATTTTCGACAAAAATGGGGGTTGTGTGGCCTTTGATCATCACTCATAGGCTCGTACACCTCACCCCTCATATGTTTCCTTGCCATAGGTCACATTCTTGGATTTCTGGTGGACACCATTTCTTGATCAAAAATCCGTAGGTGTTAGCCTTCAGTATTATTGAAAATGGTCGTTCATGGCTATTTTCGACAAAAATGGGGGTTGTGTGGCCATTGATCATTGACCAGAGGCTCGTTCACATCACCCCACATATGTTTCCTTGCCATAGATCACATTCTTGGATTTCTGGTGGAGACCATTTCTTGGTCAAAAATCCATAGGTGTTAGCCTTCGGTTTTATCGAAAATGGTCGTTCATGGTTATTTTCGACAAAAATGGGGGTTGTGTGGCCATTGATCATTGACCAGAGGCTCATTCACTTCACCTCACATATGTTTCCTTGTCATAGATCACATTCTTGGATTTCTAGTGGAGACCATTTCTTGGTCAAAAATCCTTAGGTGTTAGCCTTAGGTATTATTGAAAATGGTCGTTCATGCTATTTTCGAAAAAAATAGGGGTTGTGTGGCCTTTGATCATCAACCAGAGGCTCGTACACCTCACCCCACTTATGTTTCCATGCCATAGATCACATTCTTGGATTTCTGGTGGAGACCATTTCTTGCTAAAAAATCAGTTGGTGTTAGCCTTCGGTATTATTGAAAATGTCGTTCATGTTATTTTTAACGGAAATGGGGTTGTGTGGCCATTGATCATCGACTAGAGGCTCATACACCTCGCCCCACATATGTTTCCTTGCCATAGATCACATTCTTAGATTTCTAGTGGAGACCATTTCTTGGTCGAAAATCCATAGGTGTTAGCCTTAGGTATTATTGAAAATGGGCGTTCATGCCATTTTCGACAAAAATGAGGGTTGTGTGGCCATTGATCATCGACCAGAAGGTCGTACACCTGACCCCACGAATGTTTCCTTGCCATAGATCACATTCTTGGATTTCTGGTGGAGACTATTTCTTGGTCAAAAATCCATAGGTGTTAGCCTTCGGTATTATTGAAAATGGTCGTTCATGGCTATTTCCGACAAAAATGGGGGTTGTGTGGCCATTGATCATCGACCAAAGGCTCGTTCTCCTCACCCCACATATGTTTCCTTGCCATAGATCAAATTCTCGGATTTCTAGTGGAGACCATTTCTTGGTGAAAAATCCGTTGGTGTTAGCCTTCGGTATTATTGAAAATGGTCGCTCATGGCTATTTTCGATAAAAATGGGGGTTGTGTGGCCATTAATCATTGACCAGAGGCTCGTTCACCTCACCCCACATATGTTTCCTTGCCATAGATCACATTCTCGGATTTCTAGTGGAGACCATTTCTTAGTCAAAAATCCGTAGGTGTTAGCCTTGGGTATAATTGGAAATTGTCATTCATATTTTTGACAAAAATGGGGGTTGTGTGCCCGTTGATCATTGACTAGAGGCTCGTTCACCTCACCCCACATATGTTCCTTGCCATAGATCAAATTCTTGGATTTCTTGTGGAGATTATTTCTTGGTCAAAAATCCGTAGGAATTAGCCTTCGGTATTATTTAAAATGGTGGTTCATGCTATTTTCGACAAAAATGGGGGTTGTGTGGCCATTGATCGTTGACCACAGGCTCGTTCACCTCACCCACATATTATTCCTTGCCATAGATCAAATTATTGGATTTCGGTTGGAGACCATTTCTTGGTCAAAAATTCGTAGGTGTTACCCTTCGGTATTATTGAAAATGATCGTTCATGGCTATTTTCGACAAAAATGGGGGTTGTGTGGCCTTTGATCATCAATCAGAGGCTCGTACACCTCACCCCACATATGTTTCCTTGCCATAGGTCACATTCTTGGATTTCTAGTGGAGACTATTTCTTGATAAAAATCCATAGGTGTTAGCCTTCGGTATTATTGAAAATGGTCGTTGATGGCTATTTTTGACAAAAATGGTAGTTGTGTGGCCATTGATCATTGGCCAGAGGCTCGTTCACCTAACCCCACATATGTTTCCTTGCCATAGATCACATTCTTGGATTTTGGTGGAGACCATTTCTTGGTCAAAAATCTGTAGGTGTTAGCCTTCGGTATTATTAAAAATGGTCGTTCATGGCTATTTTTGACAAAAATAGGGGTTGTGTGGCCATTGATCATTGACCACATGCTCGTTCACTTCACCCCACATATGTTTCCTTGCCATAGATCACAATCTTGGATTTCTAGTGGAGACCATTTCTTGGTCAAAAGTCCTTAGGTGTTAGCCTTAGGTATTATTGAAAATGGTCGTTCATGCTATTTTCGACAAAAATAGGGATTGTGTGGCCATTGATCATCAACCAGAGGCTCGTACACCTCACCCCACTTATGTTTTCTTGCTATAGATCACATTCTCGGATTTCTGGTGGAGACTATTTTTATTAAAAAATTCGTAGGTGTTAGCCTTCAGTATTAATGTAAATGGTCGTTCATGGCTATTTTCGACAAAAATGGGGGTTGTGTGGCCATTGATCATTGACCAGAGGCTCGTTCGCTTCACCCAACATATGTTTCCTTGCCATAGATCACATTCTTGGATTTCTAGTGGAGACCTTTTCTTGGTCAAAAATCCTTAGGTGTTAGCCTTCGGTATTATTGAAAATGGTCATTCATGCTATTTTCGACAAAAATAGGGGTTGTGTGGACATTGATCATCATCCATAGGCTCGTACACCTCACCCCTCTTATGTTTCCTTGCCATAGTTCACATTCTTGGATTTCTGGTGGAGACCATTTCTTGGTCAAAAATCCATAGGTGTTAGCCTTCGGTATTATTGAAAATGGTCGTTCATGGTATTTTCGACAAAAAAGGGGTTGTGTGGCCATTGATCATTGACCAGAGGCTCGTTCACTTCACCCCACATATTGTTCATTGGCATAGATCACATTCTTGGATTTCTAGTGGAGACCATTTCTTGGTCAAAAATCCTTAGGTGTTAGCCTTAGGAATTATTGAAAATGGTCGTTCATGCTATTTTCGACAAAAATAGGGGTTGTATGGCCTTTGATCATCAACTAGAGGCTCATACATCTCACCCCACATATGTTTCCTAGCCATAGATCACATTCTTGGATTTCTAGTGGAGACCATTTCTTGTTCGAAAATACGTAGGAGTTAGCCTTTGGTATTATTGAAAACAGGCGTTCATGCTATATTCGACAAAAATGAGGGTTGTGTGGCCATTGATCATCGACCAGAGGGTCGTAAACCTGACCCCACATTCTTGGATTTCTGGTGGAGACCATTTCTTGGTCAAAAATCCGTAGGTGTTAGCCTTCGGTATTATTGAAAAATGGTTGTTCATGGCTATTTCCGACAAAAATGGGGGTTGTGTGGCCATTGATCATCGACCAGAGGCTCGTACACCTCACCCCACATATGTTTCCTTGCCGTAGGTCAAATTCTTGATTTCTGGTGGACACCATTTCTTGGTAAAAAAATCAGTAGGTGTTAGCATTCGGTATTATTGAAAATGGTCGTTCATGGCTATTTACGACAAAAAATGGGGGTTGTGTGGCCATTGATCATTGACCAGAGGCTCGTTCACCTCACCCCACATATGTTTCCTTGCCATAGATCACATTCTCGGATTTCTGGTGGAGACCATTTCTTGGTCAAAAATCCATAGGTGTTAGCCTTGGGTATAATTGAAAATGGTCATTCATGGCTATTTTCGACAAAAATGGGGGTTGTGTGGCCATTGATCATTGACTAGAGGCTCATTCACCTCACCCAACATATGTTTCCTTGCCATAGATCACATTCTTGGATTTCTGGTGGAGACCATTTCTTGGTCAAAAATCCGTAGGTGTTAGCCTTCGGTATTATTGAAAATGGTCGCTCATGCTATTTTCGACAAAAATGGGGGTTGTGTGGCCATTGATCGTTGACCACAGGCTCGTTCACCTCACCCATCATATTTTTCCTTGCCATACATCAAATTATTGGATTTCTAGTGGAGACCATTTCTTGGTCAAAATTCCGTAGGTGTTAGCCTTCGGTATTATTGAAAATGATCGTTCATGGCTATTTTCGACAAAAATGGGGGTTGTGTGGCCTTTGATCATCAATGAGAGGCTCGTACACCTCACCCCACATATGTTTCAATACCTTAGGCCACATTCTTAGATTTCTGGTGGAGACCATTTCTTGACCAAAAATCCGTAGGTGTTAGCCTTCGGTATTATTGAAAATGGTCGTTCATGGCTATTTTCGACAAAAATGGGGGTTGTGTGGCCATTGATCATTGACCAGAGGCTCGTCCACCTCACCCCACATATGTTTCCTTACCACAGATCACGTTCTTGGATTTGTGGTGGAGACCATTTCTTGGTCAAAAATCCGTAGGTGTTAGCCTTCTGTATTATTGGAAATGGTCGTTCATGTCTATTTTCGACAAAAATAGGGGTTGTGTGGCCATTGATCCTTAACCAGAGGCTCGTTCACTTCAACCCACATATGTTTCCTTGCCATAGATCACATTCTTGGATTTCTAGTGGAGACCATTTCTTGGTCAAAAATCCTTAGGTGTTAGCCTTAGGTATTATTGAAAATGGTCGTTCATGCTATTTTCGACAAAAATAGGGGTTGTGTGGCCTTTCATCATCAACCAATGGCTCATACACCTCACCCCACTTATGTTTCCTTGTCATAGATCACATTCTTGGATTTCTGGTGGAGACCATTTCTTGGTGAAAAATCAGTTGGTGTTAGCCTTCGGTATTATTGAAAATGGTCGTTCATGTTATTTTCGACAGAAATGGGGTTGTGTGGCCTTTGATCATCGACCAGAGCGTCATACACCTGACCCCATATATGTTTCCTTGCCATAGATAACATTCTTGGATTTCTAGTGGAGGCCATTTCTTAGTCAAAGATCCGTAGGTGTTAGCCTTTGGTATTATTGAAAATGGGCGTTCATGTTATATTCGACAAAAATGAGGGTTGTGTGGCCATTGATCATCGACCAGAGGGTTGTACACCTAACCCCACATATGTTTCCTTGCCGTAGATCACATTATTTGATTTCTGCTGGAGACCATTTCTTGGTCAAAAATCCGTAGGTGTTAGCCTTCGGTATTATTGAAAATGGTTGTTCATGGCTATTAACAACAGAAATGGGGGTTGTGTGGCCATTGATCACCGACCAGAGGCTCATACACCTCACCCCACATATGTTTCCTTGCCGTAGGTAAAATTCTTGGATTTCTGGTGGAGACTATTTCTTGGTCAAAAATCCATAGGTGTTAGCCTTCGGTATTATTGAAAATGGTCGTTCATGGCTATTTTCCACAAAAATGGGGGTTGTGTGGCCATTGATCGTTGACCACAGGCTAGTTCACCTCACCCCACATATTTTTCCTTGCCATATATCAAATTATTGGATTTCTGGTGGAGACCATTTCTTGGTCAAAAATCCATTGGTGTTAGCCTTCGGTATTATTGAAAATGATCGTTCATGGCTATTTTCGACAAAAATGGGGGTTGTGTGGCCTTTGATTATCAATGAGAGGCTCGTACACCTCACCCCACATATGTTTCCTTGCCATTGGTCACATTCTTGTATTTCTGGTGGAGACCATTTCTTGACCAAAAATCCGTAGGTGTTAGCCTTCTGTATTATTGAAAATGGTCGTTCATGGCTATTTTCGACAAAAATGGGGGTTGTGTGGCCATTAATCATTGACCAGAGGCTCGTTCACCTCACCCACATATGTTTTCTTGCCATAGATTACGTTCTTGGATTTCTGGTGGAGACCATTTCTTGGTCAAAAATCCGTAGGTGTTAGCCTTCTGTATTATTGAAAATGGTTGTTCATGTCTATTTTCGACAAAAATGGGGGTTGTGTGGCCATTGATCATTAACCAGATGCTCGTTCACTTCACCCCACATATGTTTCCTTGCCATAGATCACATTCTTGGATTTCTAGTGGAGACCATTTCTTGGTCAAAAATCCTTAGGTGTTAGCCTTAGGTATTATTGAAAATGGTCGTTCATGCTATTTTCGACAAAAATAGGGGTTGTGTGGCCTTTGATCATCAACCAGAGGCTCATACACCTCACCCCACTTATGTTTCCTTGCCATAGATCACATTCTTGGATTTCTGGTGGAGACCATTTCTTGGTGAAAAATAATTTGGTGTTAGCCTTCGGTATTATTGAAAATGGTCGTTCATGTTATTTTCGACAGAAATGGGGTTGTGTGGCCATTGATCATTGTCTAGAGGCTCATACACCTCACCCCACATATGTTTCCTAGCCATAGATCACATTCTTGGATTTCTAGTGGAGACCATTTCTTGGTCGAAAATCCGTAGGTGTTAGCCTTTGGTATTATTGAAAACGGGCGTTCATGCTATATGTTGGGGGCCTTCATCCTCCGAAGGTCCTCAAAAACGTAATTTAATAGTGTTTGCCAAGTCTGATTTGTAAACAGGTACCTTCGGATTTAGGACTAAAGGACATATAGGATAGAGACATTATCATGACGAAGGTTGTCACCGCTCCGTAGCTATGCATAAAGGAGCTTCGGCTCAATCACAAGAAAAGGAACCGACTTAAAGGGGAAAAGGCTATTCAGTCCTCATAGATTTTTCTATAAGCTAATAGCAAATGTAAAGGGCATGAGTGTAATTTCTCACAGGTTGCATCATGTGCCTATAAATAGATGAATAGTACCCTCGTACTGTTCACGCTGACTGATACTTGCTTTTGCGTCACAATTGTACTTTTTGCCTTCTGTCGAGCCAAAGCATTTGAGAACAAGTCCCCAACATTGGCGCCCACCTCTGGTGAACCCTTTTCGACCACCTTCGACAAGCACTAACCTTCGTCATGCCACCGAAGAAAGCTTCAGCGCCAGGGGCTGCCGCACTGCAGCCACTGGATCCAAATCAGGAGACCCTTTTTCTGAGGCCCGAAGCCAGAAGAGGAAGGCCACTAGTCCAACACTCTAGGAGGAGGAATTGGACCAAGAAATCAGAAACATGGTGATAATCCATCAGCAAGTACAAAGAAATAAGGAGAAGATGGCCCGACTGGCTGATTTTCAAAGGCAAATCGACGAAGCCACTGAAGAAGTGCGCCATCTTGCTCAAGATGAGCAAGATCGAAGGCCCCAACACAGGGAGCTTCATCAAGAGGGCTTGTTCAACGACGATGGATGGTATGATGATTTTAATCATGATACCTTTACTTTTGATGATGCTTCTCCCTTGGCAGCAGAACTGCAGGCTATCCCATGGCCCCCATCATACAAGCCACCTCAGCTTCCCATGTATGATGGGCATTCAGACCCGAAGCAGTTTTTGATGAGTTATGAAGCAACTATATCTTCATATGGAGGCAATGCAGCTGTCATGGCCAAGTCCTTTGTCATGGCAGTTTGGAATGTGGCCCAAACATGGTATTCTTCTCTTTGGCCAGAAACCATTACTTCGTGGCAGAAGCTCAAGGATATGCTGGTGACAAGTTTCCAAGGCTTCCAGACGAAGCCAGTCACAGCTCAGGCCTTGTTTCAATGCACGCAAGATCATGAAGAGTATCTCCAGGCATATGTCCGAAGGTTCTTGCGTCTTAGAGCACAAGCGCCCACAGTACCCAATGAAATTGTCATTGAGGCCATGATTAAGGGGCTTCGTCCAGGACCTACTGCTCAGTATTTTGCTAGAAAGCCCCCACAGACTCTGGAAAAACTGCTTCAGAAGATGGATAAATACATCCAGGCTAACAATGACTTCCGCCAAAGAAGGGAGGAAGCATACAAGTTCTCTGAAATGACCAGGGGCTTCGGAGGAAGAATCCATCCGAGGCCTCAGGTCAATTCACAACTGTAACGCCCTGAATTTGGTGGTAGAATTTTTTCTTCTTTTCTCTCACCAAATTCAGGCGTTACTCTTTCCTTTTTCCCTTTTCTTCTCGCTAAGCCTTGATCTTTTCCAAAGTCGCAGCGGGTTTTGGCTTTAGACCTCGTGTAAAGCAAAACCTTAAAACACTTTATTTTGTGTGACGCACCATGCCGAACCATGCATACTTTTTGATTGATTAAAAATGTGAATGCTTTCATCTAGAGGAAATTAGAAATTAGAAAAAAGAAAAAGCCTTTTCTTTTTTCTTTTCTCTTCCCCCCCTTCTCCCCTTTCGGCCCAACCCCCCCCCGGCCCAGCCGCCCCCTACCCCCCCCTTCCCGTGTGGGCCCCGCGCCGGCCCAGCCGCGCGCCCCCTCTCCCCCCCCACTTTGGGCCCAGTCGGCCCAACCGTCTCCCCCCTCTCTTTTTTTTCTTTTTCCAAAAATCCCCTCCCTCTCTCTCTCTCTCCCTCACCCTCACCCTAACCCTAGCGCCGCCGCCTCTCCCCTGCCCTAGCGCCGCCGCCACCCCTCCCCGGCGCCGCCGCCGCGCCGTCCCCCTCCGGTGAGGCTCTCCCCCCTCCTCCTCCCTCCTCTCCTCCCTCTCCTCCCTTCGACGCCCTCCCCCGCGCCCGGTCGGCTCGGCCTCGCCCTCGCCCGCCCCGGCCCCGGCCACCCCGGCCGCCCGCGCCCGCGCCCTCGTCCGCCTCGGCCCCCGGCTCGGCCGCTCCGGCGAGCTCGGCTCGGCCCCGGCCCCGGCCACCCCGGCCGCCCACGCCCCCCTCCGCCCGGCTCGGCCCCGCCCGCGCCGCCTCTTCCCCGACCCCGGCCGCCCGCGCCCTCGTCCGCCTCGGCCCCCGGCTCGGCCGCTCCGGCGAGCTCGGCTCGGCCCCGGCCCCGGCGACCCCGGCCGCCCGCGCCCCCGACCCCGCCCGGCTCGGCCCCGCCCGCGCCCGGCCGCCCCTCGCCGCGGCCTAGCGCCGGCGTCCCCCGCCCCCCGGCTCGGCCGCCTCGCTCGCTCGGCCCCGCCCCCGGCCGTTCGGCTCGGCCGCTTCGGCGAGCCCCGTCCCGCGCCCGCCCCCTCCCCCTCCGGCGAGCCTGCCCCCCTCGTCCACCCGCCCCTCCGGCGAACTTCCCCCCCCGGTTCAACCGCCCCGCCCCGGCCTCGGCTCGGCCGCCTGCGCCCCGACCCCGGCCCAACCGCCCGCGCCCGGCCTCGACCGTGCCCCCGTCCTACCCGTGCTTCGTTCCGCCCGTGCGCCGTGTTTGCCCGCTCGCCCCGCCGTGCCTTGCTCGCGTCGTGTCGGCCCTCGGCGTGGCCTCGAGCTCGGCCAGCGCACGACCCCGACGCGTGCGCGACTCGTTCGCGGCACGTTACGTGTGGTTTTGTGCGTGCGCGTGCTCGCACAGCGTTCTGGCGTAGCTCGTCGTGCTCGCGACACGACGCATAGCGCCCTGTCGCGCTCGCGACACGATCGTCTACCCCCCCCCCCCCCCCCCCCCGTATACTATCTGCGCTAATCACGTTGTTTATATTAATAAGATAGGAGTATCAATTTGGAAATTGATTACTAATTTGTATAGCTAATCGTCTATCTTATTCAATGTTAATCTACTAAGAGTGGTCACGTTTACGTTAGTGCATGTAGCTAATTCTTTTGTTAGAACCAATTGGAATTAGAGCACGTGACGTCTAGTTATTCATCAACCCATAGTGCGTCTCAGGCATAAGCTTTAACTCTCGCGAGACCTTTCCCCATTTCTTTCTAACCAAGGTAAATTCATTATTGTATGTGATATCCTATGCATATTTACTTTATTTGTTCTCTTGTATGGTGTATTGTTTGTTTCCTAATTTGAATGGATGGATGTATGTATGCTTGCAATCGCATAGAGAACGATCCGGTTGAAGAGCCCGAGGAACTCGCAGGAGAAGCCCCTGAGCAGCAGTCGGTTGGTGGAGGCAAGTGTCCTTTGACCTATCTCTGTCCTATTCATTATTTAATTCACCTCCCGCTTTACACATTTATGCCTAAGGATTGACTAGCTTTGTTATCCATGTCCTTGTTTACCTATTTGGGTTGGATTATTATTGTTTAGCTTTATGCTATTGCTTAACTCTAATCAATGAACATGATGAGATTATCTATGATACGCTGTTTCCCCTTTCTTATGATGATGTTATACTTGTGGTCTTCAAGGGGGCTCGAGCGGTTTCTCGAGTGCCTCTCCGTAAGGACCTGTTCTATGGATGACCGCCCGGGAAAACAGTGCAACCATGAGGGTGGAATGGGATGCCCTTAGCTGAATAATTAGAGAATCCGGGGTGTAGTTCACTTAGCCGTCGTGCCGTCAATGGGGCTCGGTGTATGCGGCTCGCTCTGCCAAGTTTGGGTTCGCCCCTTGGGGAGGAGTGCGGTGCATTTAGGAAACCTGACGGGTGGCTACAGCCCCGGGGAATCTTTGTAAAGGCTACGTAGTGATGCCCTGCTAGGCCACCTAGGTAGTGGTCAATGGGGAGTAGCTCTCTCCGGGCAGAAAGGGAATCACGGCTTGTGGGTAAAGTGCACAACCTCTGCAGAGTGTTTGAAAACTGATATATCAGCCGTGCTCGCGGTTATGATCGGCCAAGGGAGCTCCAGTGATTAGTGGTACTTGATCAGAGATACTTTGGTACAGGTGGCTATGAGATCGATGGTTTTGGTTATGACTATGGTGCTGGTAAGTGGTATTCTTTTCGTTTGGAAAGGGTACATCGGGCTAATAACTTGGGTTAATGCTAAAACTTGGCTTTCTATTAGTAAATAATAATCTGACCAACTAAAAGCAACTGCTTGACTTACCCCCCTCCCACATAAAGCTAGTCCACTACAGCCAAACATGATACTTGCTGAGTATGTTGATGTGTACTCACCCTTGCTCTACACACCAAACCCCCCCATCCCCAGGTTGTCAGCATTGCAACCACTGCTCAGGCGAAGATGAAGCTGTGGAAGGAGACTTCCAGGAGTTCCAAGACTACGACGAGTTCTAGGCGTGGGTTAGCGGCAACCCCCAGTCGGCTGCCTGTGAAGGCCGCGGTTATCTACGTTTCCTTTCCGCACTTTGATTTATTGTAAGGACTATGTGGACGTCTCAGACGTATGATGTAATCAACTATTATTTCCCTTTTAATACTATTTGAGCACTGTGTGATGATGTCCATGTTATGTAACTGCTGTGTACGTGAATAACTGATCCTGGCACGTACATGGTTCACATTCGGTTTGCCTTCTAAAAACCGGGTGTGACATAAGTGGTATCAAAGCCGTGCTGACTGTAGGACCGCTAACCTAGAATAGAATGGTCGTTCTAAGGACTATAGACCTCTGTCCCTGCCTTGACTTTGATATCCCTTCAAAAGTTGGTCATACCGACCAAACCTATGTTCTACTATATATTATACCTTGCTGAAAATCATGTTTTATTCTAATCCTTCATTTATTTATGATTCATTACTTGCTGGTCATATTGATTCTATTCTCACTCTTTTGCTTGTGATGTCTTTTGTAGATGGCTCGACTTAGACACACTGCACGAAAGTCCGTCATCCCCTTCTTACCCTCCCGCCTTGCTGAGCGTCCGCTTCGCCGTCCCATGGCCGGACAGTCCAGCCACTTGGAGAGACTGCACCACCGCCTGCATGAGGAGCAGGAACGTCGACAACAGGAGCAGCAGGGCTCTTCCTTCTCGCTCCAGCAGGAGATAGAGTCTGTGAGGAGCTGCTCCCCTGTGCTTCCCCTGGAGGCGCCCCCTGCACCATCACTGGGCGCCCCAGCTTCTGGAGTAGCTGCTGGAGGAGACCCAGACGACGGAGGTGGCGACAACAGCTCGAGCCACGACACCGACTTCTCTGCTAACCATGAGCCGGAAGGATGGGTTGCTCGACCCATCACTCGCGATGTTGCTCGCGGGTGTCACTTCCACGATGCGCTCGACACCCTGCTACGTCGGGCACTTAACCGGCATACTTGGTCCATCGAGTATCGCTGTGTGGTCTACCAGCACAGTCGCGGGGTCTACCCGGACCGCTGGGAGGCAACCTGCTTGGTGCGTTGTCCGGAGAACAGTCTCCAGGGTGCGGAGGCCTGCTCAGAGCACTATTCTATCTATGAGCGGGACTCAGCTGAGGCAGCCATGCAAGATGCTGCACGGCGTGCGCTTTCGCACTACTGCTCGGTTTTTGGTGGGGTAGCTGACGGTCTTGACCTGAAGTATTACCCCCGCCGTCCATCTGGCAGCACAGGAGGCGTGATTGTCTCACCTGTCGGTGAGGGCAATCCTAGGTTGAGCAGCACAGTCAACCTAGCCGCCGTGCTAAACACGGAGCTGGACCATGCACTAGACGAGCTGAGTAGGGCTCGTGCTGAGATTGCCCTGCTGCGGGCTGAGCGCGCGGAACGTCGTCACCTGGATGGTGGTTCCCCCGCTCCCGTCGGGACTCAGCACCCGTACCGCTCACCTCGGCGTGGACACCAGTCTTATGGCAATCCCGACTGCAAGACCAAGATAACTCTAGAACCATAGCTCGTTAGAGTTGGATCTTGTAATTAATACAAAATATATACATAGAAGCTACAGTCTTAGCGTTAGTCTCAGTCTTAGTTAGTCTTAGTTAGACAGGGTAGTTTGCTATATCCTGTGCATTTATGTTTGTCATGATGAACTATGTTTGGTTTGGATCTTTGTAATGACTGTCACCAGAGTGTGGGTATCCCCTGCATTTTGGTTTACCTGTTATAAGTTAATCGAGTTAGTTATATAGTTGGGAAACCTTTTTATTCCACTTTCCTCTTTATCTGAGAAGCTGTGTGGTCTGTGTTGGAGATCAGTGAAGATGCTCATCTGTTCAGTGCTGTTGAAGAATTCTATACTCTTTTCTTATGCTGCAAGATTTGCCAGATCAGTTCTGATGTGTGGTTGCATTCTGCAGATGTCAGAGAACAGGCGCAGAGGAGGAAGGCGTGCTCAGCAGGAGCGAGCCGCTCAACAGGAGGAGGTGCCCCAGCAGCAGCACCTGCCGCCCCCGCCCCTGATGTCCATCGAGCAGATGTTTCTAATGCAGACTCAGGCAGTCCAAGCCATCGGTCAGACCTTGGCTGCCATTCAGCAGCAGCAGCAGGCCCCACCTCAGCCTCAGATGCCTCAGATGCCCAGAGAAAAGCGTGCTGAATTCATGAGAGGTCATCCACCAACGTTCGCTCATTCTTCAGACCCCATGGATGCTGAAGACTGGCTGCGCACTGTGGAGCAGGAGTTGCATACCGCTCAGTGCGATGACAGGGAGAAAGTCCTGTATGGTCCCCGTATGTTGAGAGGAGCAGCCCAGTCATGGTGGGAGTCTTACCTCGCCACCCATGCCCACCCTGACGCCATCACCTGGGAAGAGTTCAGAGGAAGCTTCCGTCAGTACCATGTTCCTGCAGGTCTGATGACAGTGAAGAAGGAGGAGTTCCTGGCCCTCAAGCAAGGGCCATTGTCTGTCAGTGAGTACCGGGACAGGTTTCTGCAATTGTCTCGCTATGCTCCTGAAGACGTCAACACCGACGCCAAGCGACAGTACCGTTTCCTGAGAGGCTTGGTTGACCCTCTGCAGTACCAACTGATGAATCATACCTTCCCGACATTCCAGCACCTGATTGACAGAGCAATCATGACAGAGAGGAAGCGTAAGGAGATGGAAGATCGTAAGCGCAAGATCAGTGGACCCCAGCCTGGAAGCAGCAACCGTCCTCGTTTCTCAGGCAATCAACCTCAGCAGTTCAGGCAGAACCAGCGTCCACCTCAGCAGCAACAGCAATTCCAAAGGCAGTATCCTCAGCATCAGTACCAGAACCGTCAGAGCAATCAGTCAGGAGGTCAGTTTCAGAGGCAGAATCAGCAAGCACCTCGTCTTCCTGCCCTAGCAAACCAGCAGAACAATCAGGCAGCACCAGCTCAGGTTGGAAACAGAGCATGTTTCCACTGTGGAGAGCAAGGCCACTGGGTGATGCAATGTCCGAAGAAGGCAGCCCAGCAGCAGTCAGGCCCCAATGCCCAAGCAAAGCAGAATGTGCCTCAGCCTGGAGCAGGCAACCGCTCTCAGCCGCGTTACAATCATGGAAGACTGAACCACTTGGAGGCTGAAGCAGCTCAGGAGACCCCCGGCATGATAGTAGGTATGTTCCCAGTCGACTCCCATATTGCAGAAGTGCTATTTGATACTGGAGCAACGCATTCTTTCATTACTGCATCATGGGTAGAAGCACATAATCTTCCAATTACTACCATGTCAACCCCCATTCAAATTGACTCAGCCGGTGGTAGAATTCGAGCCGATAGCATTTGTTTGAATATAAGTGTGGAAATAAGGGGGATAGCGTTTCCCTCCAACCTTATAGTAATGGGTACTCAGGGAATAGATGTCATCCTAGGGATGAATTGGCTAGATAAGTACCAGGCAGTTATCAGTTGTGATAAAAGGACCATCAAGTTGGTGTCCCCACTAGGAGAGGAAGTGGTGACCGAGTTAGTCCCGCCTGAGCCAAAGAAAGGAAGTTGTTATCAGCTAGCTGTTGATAGCAGTGAAGCAGACCCAATTGAGAGGATCAAGGTTGTGTCCGAGTTTCCAGATGTGTTTCCAAAGGACTTACCGGGTATGCCACCAGAGCGGAAAGTTGAGTTTGCTATAGAGCTTCTTCCTGGAACCGCCCCCATCTTTAAGAGAGCTTACAGAATATCTGGACCAGAGTTGGTTGAACTTAAGAAGCAAATTGATGAGCTGTCAGAGAAAGGTTACATCCGGCCAAGCACCTCGCCTTGGGCCGCCCCTGTCCTATTTGTGGAGAAGAAAGATGGCACCAAAAGGATGTGTATTGATTATCGAGCTCTAAATGAAGTCACGATTAAGAACAAGTACCCTTTGCCCAGAATAGAAGATCTGTTCGACCAGTTGAGAGGAGCCAGTGCGTTCTCCAAGATTGATCTGAGGTCAGGTTATCATCAGCTCAGGATCCGACCTTCGGACATTCCGAAGACGGCATTCATTACCAAGTATGGTTTGTATGAGTTCACGGTGATGTCTTTCGGTTTGACCAATGCGCCAGCGTTCTTCATGGACTTGATGAATAGTGTATTCATGGACTATCTCGATAAGTTTGTGGTGGTATTCATTGACGACATTCTGATTTATTCTCAAAGCGAAGAAGAGCATGCAGATCATTTGAAGATGGTATTGCAGAGATTGCGAGAGCACCAGTTGTATGCAAAGTTGAGCAAGTGTGAATTCTGGATCAGTGAAGTCCTGTTCTTGGGTCACATAATCAACAAAGAAGGATTGGCTGTGGATCCGAAGAAAGTGGCAGACATTCTGAACTGGAAAGCGCCAACAGATGCTCGAGGAATCAAGAGCTTCATTGGAATGGCCGGATACTATCGGCGATTCATTGAAGGGTTTTCGAAGATTGCGAAACCAATGACAGTGTTGCTAGGCAACAAAGTTGAGTTCAAGTGGACCCAGAAATGTCAAGAGGCCTTTGAAGCGCTGAAAGAAAAGTTGACTACAGCGCCTGTCCTAGTCTTGCCTGAGGTGCACAAGCCCTTCTCGGTGTATGTGATGCTTGTTACACAGGTTTGGGATGTGTGTTGATGCAAGAGGGAAGAGTTGTGGCTTACTCGTCCCGACTGTTGAAGGTTCATGAGAAGAACTACCCAATCCATGATCTAGAGTTGGCAGCAGTGGTTCACGCACTGAAGACATGGAGGCACTACCTGTATGGATAGAAATGCGATGTTTACACAGATCACAAGAGTCTGAAGTACATATTCACTCAGTCAGAGTTGAACATGAGGCAACGAAGATGGTTAGAGTTGATCAAAGATTATGAGTTGGAGATTCATTACCATCCAGGCAAAGCAAACGTAGTGGCAGATGCTTTGAGCAGAAAGAGTCAAGTCAATCTGATGGTCGCTCGTCCGATGCCTTATGAGTTGGCCAAAGAGTTCGACAGGTTGAGTCTCGAATTTCTGAACAATTCGCGAGGAGTCACAGTTGAGTTGGAACCTACCTTAGAGCGCGAAATCAAAGAAGCGCAGAAGAATGATGAGAAGATCAGTGAGATCCGGCGACTGATTCTAGATGGCAGAGGCAAAGATTTTCGAGGAGATGCAGAAGGCGTGATATGGTTCAAAGACCGCTTGTGTGTTCCCAATGTCCAATCCATTCAGGAGTTGATCGTTAAGGAAGCTCATGAGACAGCCTATTCGATTCACCCTGGCAGTGAGAAGATGTATCAGGATCTGAAGAAGAAATTCTGGTGGTACGGAATGAAGAGGGAAATCGCAGAGCATGTGGCTATGTGTGATAGTTGTCGAAGAATTAAGGTAGAGCACCAGAGACCAGCTGGATTGTTACAACCGTTGCAGATCCCTCAGTGGAAATGGGACGAAATCGGTATGGATTTCATAGTCGGATTGCCTCGCACTCGAGCCGGCTACAATTCCATATGGGTAGTAGTGGACCGCTTGACCAAGTCAGCCCACTTCATACCTTCAAGACCAACTATAGCAGTGCAGTATTGGCAGAGTTGTATATGTCTTGGATCGTTTGTCTTCATGGTGTGCCAAAGAAGATAGTGTCAGATAGAGGAACGCAGTTCACCTCTCATTTCTGGCAGCAGTTGCATGAAGCTTTGGGCACACATCTGAATTTCAGTTCAGCTTATCATCCGCAGACAGATGGCCAGACCGAAAGAACCAACCAAATTCTTGAAGACATGTTGAGAGCCTGTGCGTTGCAAGATCAGTCCGGATGGGACTAGCGATTGCCTTATGCAGAGTTTTCCTATAACAACAGTTACCAGGCCAGTTTGAAGATGTCACCATTTCAGGCGCTCTATGGAAGGAGTTGCAGAACTCCGTTGCAATGGGATCAGCCTGGAGAAAAGCAGGTGTTTGGGCCAGACATTTTGCTTGAAGCCGAAGAGAACATCAAGATGGTCCGAGAGAATCTGAAGATAGCGCAATCAAGACAGCGAAGCTATGCAGACACAAGAAGAAGAGAGCTGAGTTTCGAAGTCGGAGACTTTGTCTATCTGAAAGTGTCACCGATCAGAGGAGTCAGAAGGTTCGGAGTCAAAGGCAAGCTAGCACCCCGCTACGTTGGTCCGTACCAAATTCTCTCAAGGCGTGGAGAAGTGGCCTATCAGCTCAGTCTTCCAGAGAATTTGTCCGCTGTGGATGATGTCTTTCACGTGTCTCAGTTGAAGAAGTGCTTGCGTGTGCCAGAAGAGCAGTTGCTAGTGGAAGGTTTTGAAGTCCAAGAGGACTTGACCTACGTTGAGAAGGCAGTGCAGATCCTTGAGGTTGCAGACAGAGTCACCCGAAGGAAGACCATCAGAATGTGCAAGGTCAGATGGAATCACCACTCTGAGGAAGAAGCAACCTGGGAGCGTGAAGATGATCTGATGGCTAAATACCCTGAGCTCTTTGCTAGCCAACCCTGAATCTCAAGGGCGAGATTCTTTTAAGGGGATAGGTTTGTAACGCCCTGAATTTGGTGGTAGAATTTTTTCTTCTTTTCTCTCACCAAATTCAGGCGTTACTCTTTCCTTTTTCCCTTTTCTTCTCGCTAAGCCTTGATCTTTTCCAAAGTCGCAGCGGGTTTTGGCTTTAGACCTCGTGTAAAGCAAAACCTTAAAACACTTTATTTTGTGTGATGCACCATGCCGAACCATGCATACTTTTTGATTGATTAAAAATGTGAATGCTTTCATCTAGAGGAAATTAGAAATTAGAAAAAAGAAAAAGCCTTTTCTTTTTTTTCTTTTCTCTTCCCCCCTTTCTCCCCTTTTGGCCCAACCGCCCCCCTTCGGCCGGCCCAGCTAGCGGCCCAGCCGCCCCCCTACCCCCCCTTCCCACGTGGGCCCCGCGCCGGCCCAGCCACGCGCCCCCTCTCCCCCCCACTTTGGGCCCAGTCGGCCCAACCGTCTCCCCCCTCTCTTTTTTTTCTTTTTCCAAAAATCCCCTCCCTCTCTCTCTCTCTCCCTCACCCTAACCCTAGCGCCGCCGCCTCTCCCCTGCCCTAGCGCCGCCGCCACCCCTCCCCGGCGCCGCCGCCGCGCCGTCCCCCTCCGGTGAGGCTCTCCCCCCTCCTCCTCCCTCCTCTCCTCCCTCTCCTCCCTCCGACGCCCTCCCCCGCGCCCGGCCGGCCCGGCCTCGCCCTCGCCCACCCCGGCCCCGACCACCCCGGCCGCCCGCGCCCTCGTCCGCCTCGGCCCCCGGCTCGGCCGTTCCGACGAGCTCGGCTCGGCCCCGGCCCCGGCCACCCCGGCCGCCCGCGCCCCCCGCCGCCCAGCTCGGCCCCGCCCGCGCCGCCTCTTCCCCGACCCCGGCCGCCCGCGCCCTCGTCTGCCTCGGCCCCCGGCTCGGCCGCTCCGGCGAGCTCGGCTCGGCCCCGGCCCCGGCGACCCCGGCCGCCCGCACCCCCGACCCCGCCCGGCTCGGCCCCGCCCGCGCCCGGCCAGCTCCGCGCCCGGCCGCCCCTCGCCGCGGCCTAGCGCCGGCGTCCCCGCCCCCGGCCGTTCGGCTCGGCCGCTCCGGCGAGCCCCGTCCCGCGCCCGCCCCCTCCGGCGAGCCCGCCCCCCTCGTCCGCCCGCCCCCTCCGGTGAACTTCCCCCGGTTCAACCGCCCCGCCCCGGCCTCGGCTCGGCCACCCGCACCCCGACCCCGACCCAACCGCCCGCGCCCGGCCTCGACCGTGCCCCAGTCCTACCCGTGCTTCGTTCCGCCCGTGCGCCGTGTTTGCCCGCTCGCCCCGCCGTGCCTTGCTCGCGTCGTGTCGGCCCTCGGCGTGGCCTCGAGCTCGGCCCAGCGTGCCTTCGGCGCGCGGCCTCGAGCTCGGCCAGCGCACGGCCCCGACGCGTGCGCGACTCGTTCGCGGCATGTTACGTGTGGTTTTGCGCGTGCGTGTGCTCGCACAGCGTTCTGGCGTAGCTCGTCGTGCTCGCGACGCGACGCATAGCGCCCTGTCGCGCTCGCGACACGATCGACTACCCCCCCCCCCCCCCCCCCCCCCCGTATACTATCTGCGCTAATCACGTTGTTTATATTAATAAGATAGGAGTCTCAATTTGGAAATTGATTACGTTAGTTAATTTGTATAGCTAATCGTCTATCTTATTCAATGTTAATCTACTAAGAGTGGTCACGTTTACGTTAGTGCATGTAGCTAATTCTTTTGTTAGAACCAATTGGAATTAGAGCATGTGGCGTCTAGTTATTCATCAACCCATAGTGCGTCTCAGGCATAAGCTTTAACTCTCGCGAGACCTTTCCCCATTTCTTTCTAACCAAGGTAAATTCATTATCGTATGTGATATCCTATGCATATTTACTTTATTTGTTCTCTTGTATGGTGTATTGTTTGTTTCCTAATTTGAATGGATGGATGTATGTATGCTTGCAATCGCATAGAGAACGATCCGGTTGAAGAGCCCGAGGAACTCGCAGGAGAAGCCCCTGAGCAGCAGTCGGTTGGTGGAGGCAAGTGTCCTTTGACCTATCTCTGTCCTATTCATTATTTAATTCACCTCCCGCTTTACACATTTATGCCTAAGGATTGACTAGCTTTGTTATCCATGTCCTTGTTTACCTATTTGGGTTGGATTATTATTGTTTAGCTTTATGTTATTGCTTAACTCTAATCAATGAACATGATGAGATTATCTATGATACGCTGTTTTCCCCTTTCTTATGATGATGTTATACTTGTGGTCTTCAAGGGGGCTCGAGCGGTTTCTCGAGTGCCTCTCCGTAAGGACCTGTTCTATGGATGACCGCCTGGGAAAACTGTGCAACCATGAGGGTGGAATGGGATGCCCTTAGCTGAATAATTAGAGGATCCGGGGTGTAGTTCACTTAGCCGTCGTGCCGTCAATGGGGCTCGGTGTATGCGGCTCGCTCTGCCAAGTTTGGGTTCGCCCCTTGGGGAGGAGTGCGGTGCATTTAGGAAACCTAACGGGTGGCTACAGCCCCGGGGAATCTTTGTAAAGGCTACGTAGTGATGCCCTGCTAGGCCACCTAGGTAGTGGTCAATGGGGAGTAGCTCTCTCCGGGCAGAAAGGGAATCACGGCTTGTGGGTAAAGTGCACAACCTCTGCAGAGTGTTTGAAAACTGATATATCAGCCGTGCTCGCGGTTATGAGCGGCCAAGGGAGCTCCAATGATTAGTGGTACTTGATCAGAGATACTTTGGTACAGGTGGCTATGAGATCGATGGTTTTGGTTATGACTATGGTGCTGGTAAGTGGTATTCTTTCCGTTTGGAAAGGGTACATCGGGCTAATAACTTGGGTTAATGCTAAAACTTGGCTTTCTATTAGTAAATAATAATCTGACCAACAAAAAGCAACTGCTTGACTTACCCCCCCCCACATAAAGCTAGTCCACTACAGCCAAACAGGATACTTGCTGAGTATGTTGATGTGTACTCACCCTTGCTCTACACACCAAACCCCCCCATCCCCAGGTTGTCAGCATTGCAACCACTTCTCAGGCGAAGATGAAGCTGTGGAAGGAGACTTCCAGGAGTTCCAAGACTACGACGAGTTCTAGGCGTGGGTTAGCGGCAACCCCCAGTCAGCTGCCTGTGAAGGCCGCGGTTATCTACGTTTCCTTTCCGCACTTTGATTTATTGTAAGGACTATGTGGACGTCTCAGACGTATGATGTAATCAACTATTATTTCCCTTTTAATACTATTTGAGCACTGTGTGATGATGTCCATGTTATGTAACTGCTGTGTACGTGAATAACTGATCCTGGCACGTACATGGTTCGCATTCGGTTTGCCTTCTAAAAACTGGGTGTGACAACAACTTCACCCACAGTGATGATAGAGGAAGTCAACAGGAGAGGCCACAGTATTCTTCGCAAGCTTCGGGGCAGCAACAAAGCTCTTTCCGGCCGCCAGCTCCAAGAGGCAGAGGTGCCAGGGGCTTCGGAGGAAGATATGTGGATCAGCCCAGGAAGATTTATTGTCTATTTTGTGGTGAAGACAAGGGCCACAATACAAGAACATGTCAAATCACCATCCAAAAGAAAAAAGAGATTGCAGAAGCCGAAGCCCGAAAAAGTCAACCGAAGCAGGTCCTACACACTACTTCGTGTCATTCACCTTACATACAAGAATATGTGGGTAATCATCCCGCAGCTTCTGTTGCTTCGGCTAGTCAGCCGCAAGTTTCTTGGCCTCAGCTTCCACCTCTGCCACCACTACAGCCTGCCTACTCACGAG
The DNA here is from genome assembly GCF_902167145.1 of Zea mays. Classification (NCBI taxonomy): domain Eukaryota; kingdom Viridiplantae; phylum Streptophyta; class Magnoliopsida; order Poales; family Poaceae; genus Zea; species Zea mays. The sequence goes on along the minus strand of NC_050101.1, from coordinate 15,337,797 downwards.
GTCAGCAGCCAGAAGGGAGTCAACAGACCCATCAGCAGCGAGATTTCAGGGAGGGGTCCGAAGCTCGCACAGTTAACAGTACTGTGCCAGAATCAAAACACATATATTGAGAGATATCCTACCTTTGGCACAGTTTTACATTCATTGTCGTTTTCTTTTTAATAAGGAACAATCAATGTAAACCTAGTTTTCTTGTTATTTTTTAATTTCTAGTACTAGCTTCGTTTATATCAAAATGAAATATACCTTCATCTCAGACTTATGAGAATGCCGAAGCTACAAAGAGATATTCCTTCAGAAATAAAGAGCTAAAAACCGTAGTGAAAGTTTCACCGAAGCTACAAAAAGTCATTCTTAAAGAGCGCAGCGTAAGTTGCCGAAGCTTCAAAAAGTCGTTCTGAAAGGAGCGCAGTGTAAGTTTTCTGCTCAAAAGTCGTTCCTTAGGGAATGCAGAGCCAAATACCGCCGAAATATAAGGCGAAGCGCGAAAAGTCAACGTGAATACCGCCGAAATAGAAGGCGAAGAAGTTCAAAAGACGTTCCTTAGGGAATGCAGAACTTACACAGAAAAATAAACGGTGCAGCCGAAAAATAAACGACAAAGAGATTTCAGTCATTCCTTAGGGAATGAAGGTTGTGGATGAAGCTTCGGATGTGTGTGTTTGGGCGTTCATTTGCACGATACGTTAGCATCATTCTTTGCATCATATCATCACATCATATCGCATAGCATCACATCATACATCATACCACAGCAATGACATCAATTGAAAACGAGGCCGATCTTCGGGCAATGCTTTACAAAAAATGAAAAGATGCCAAGGCACAACGTAAGCTGAGAATCACAGCTTCATTAGTTCTGATGCGGAGAAAGGGATTTATTGTGTACGAAGCATTGATGTGTTACAAAGTATGGATGATTCTTACGAAGCATAAAATCTCTTCTTTACGAAGCATGAAAAGAAGGGAAGGTGTTTTTTCGCTGCAGGCTCAAAAACGGTATGTACAAAAAGTTTCATGCATCGCAAAGAACTGAATTACAAACCACTTATATATTACATTCAAATCTATAAGCACTGAATATTACAAATATAGTTCAGCAAATGTTACATTAATATTCTAGAAAATGTTTTTACAATAGCTACTCCTTTTCCTTCAGAACTTTTTCTGCAGCTTCGGTTAGCAGCTTGGTAACAACTTCATCTACAATAGCTTCGGCCATGTTAATAATTTCTATTGTTTTCTTTGTCTCTGGGTTGGCCAGTGGGTCGAATGGCTCTGGGGGAGGAGATAGTTCAGCTGCGGTAGAAGACATAAATTAGTTCGAAGTCACAAAAATAAACAACAAAGTTAAAAGCCATTAAGTAATACATACCCGTCTTTCAAGTTCCGCAGTCTTTTCAGCTGCTTTTGTTGTTTCTCGAGCGTGATGAATATCTTTTTTGTTTTTCTTCATTATTTCATGGGCCATCCCTCGGCCACCATTTTCCCAGATATCAGCGAAAAATTTTCCGCCTATTGAGCTTGCTTCGGTCGAGGGGTCCTTCGTATTGTCGATGGAGAAGGCAGCTTCGGTCTGGGCCAAGGTTCTAACATGTTCGCAACCTGCCTTCTCCAGAATGGCTACAACCCCCCTCGCACCAGAGAATGCACAAACATCCCCGCGGTCACTCAAAATCTCCTCAAAAGCTTCGGCTTCACTACTGATCTACTCAATGACGCCCTCAGGGTCGCCACGTATGAAGTTGTCTTCATTTGAGTAGGCGCCCACGTTGGCGAAGCTAGTCTTTATTTTTTTACACATTCTACAGATTTTTCAAAACATCTTTCTTTTGATGCGCGAAGCTCTACAACTGTTTTTTTCAAAATAATTTTTCCAGTACTCACTGGCATCTCGGTCAACTTCGGCAACAACACTTTTTAATTTGGCCACAACCAGTTGTTTTCGAATGTCTTCAATTTCATTCTTTTGAGTTTCAGATTGAGCCTTGAAGTTAGCTTCATCCCCCTACTTTGTCCACCAATGTAAGTAGAATTTTGTCTTTTTCCATGCCTTCGTTTCTTAGCTTGATAACCTCTGTTCGAAGGTTGTTGAGAGCAATAGTGCAGCTCTCGTCTTTAGCATTCTTTTGCGCTCTTAAGGCGTTGCTAAGTATTAAGCCCTACAAGAAGGAATGAATGGATTAACATGAGAACTAAAGACTCTATTACAGAATCCATAAACTTCAAAATTCACAACTTTTTTACCTTCAGACTGTTGTATGCAAGGCTATCCGCAAGATCATCCTTCGTCATGGCATAGAGGCCAGCTTCGAGCTTCGGAAAACCCATACTTCTGGCCATCTCCCGGCAGACGGATAATTCTTTGTTGTTTGGGAGACAATACAAGAAATCATCTTCATCTGTGCCATTAAACACTAAGGCCCCCTTTGGATACTTCAGTTCTCGGGCATAGTGTTTAGCTTCAAAAATTTCTTCCTCAGATAATCTTTTTCCCGAAGCATGTCGAATAACATAATCAAGGTCTTCAGAAGTTGCTTCGGGAGTAGGAGCGGCAGTTTTTTCAGGCAAAGTCTGTTCTATAGCCTCTTCCTCCGCTACCTTCTCTCCAATTTCCAAGGGTTTCTCCTTAGCAGGCTCTGAAGGCTCAGCTTCGGCAGTAGCCTGGCTCGTTGCAGCTTCGGCTTCGGTCAGTTTTGTTTTGGCTTCGATTTGCGTTTTCGAAGCCTTGGCAATTTTCCCTGAAGAAATAGAGCTTGAACCCTTTACTGACTCTAGCACATCTAGTACACTTGCCATCTTTTTTCTTTTAGGAGTGGCCGCAAGACCTTTTTGTATCTTCGGCACTGTTATTTCCGTCGAAGGGCTCAAAACTTCTAACATTTTTGATCCTTCAGTCTTTAGCTCTTTGGCCTTATCTTTACTAGTCTTTGCCTCAACTTGCTCGGCCTTATCTTCGGACTTGGAATATGCTCCAAGTAACTCATCGCTAGTATTTTCAACACACTTCAGCCAGTCATCATCTGGTTCGACAAACTGGTCTCCAAACCTGAAGGTGTATTTCAATCAAACCAGGCCGCCTTCGCTAGGGTTAGTGATGGTTTCTTTCGGCATTTCCCAGCTGTCTATCAGTGGCCATATCCTATAGGCTACATGTTCTTGAACTAAGTCTCTTGTCCCAATAAAAGAACAAACTGTGCTGAAGGCCCTTCGGCATGCTTCGACCGCCTCATCAATTTCTACCTTCGGCTTTCGAAGGCCGAAGTGGGACCAGATGGGGCGCATGATGATCTCTTTAATGTCTTCTCTCGCCTTCAAATCGTTTTTCACATAAAACCACTCTTCCATCCAGGCCCCGGGCCATCTATTCCGAAACGTTGGCACTGAGTAGCTTGCGCCAGAGCGAGCAACAAAGCTATAGCAACCGAAATTGTTATGATATTGTTCTTTACCCCAGGGCTTCGTCTCGTACGAAAGTTCATGCATGCTGCAAAAAACATCTTGCACTTGGCTCTAAACCTTGACTCCTCACAGCCCAGACGAAGATCCCCATTCTAATAACTGCTTCAGGAGTGATCTGGTGAAGGAAAATCTGGTATGTCTTTAAAACTTCAATCACAAATCTGCTCAACGGGATCCAAAGTCCAGCTTTGAAGAAGCTTCGGTAGATTACAACTTCGTTTTCTTCGGTAGCAGGAACGACTCTGTCTACGTCAGCCCTCACAATAGACATATCTCGAAAACACCTTCCTCTCATATTATCAAGATGACTCTATTTGATAGTCGATTTCCCAAAGACTGCATGACTTGGTCGCCAGGGCCGATCTTCACAGTTTTCGCCTCCACTTTCCACATCATAGCTGTCGCTATCATCAGTATCTTCAGACAAGCCTTCTAGTATCTCTTTAGTAATCTTCTCTGTATTTGTTTTTGCTATTGACTCAACAAATCCAGCAGTCTTCTCCTCAAGGAGCTTCTCCTCTTCGCTCAGCTTTGTCTCAACAACAACTTTTTTGTCTTGACACATCTTTTCTTCGGAAATGGCGAAAATGTGTCCTTAAACCGAAGCTTAGGAAGTCTGAGAAACTAAGTAAACGTTGGTAAGCAAGAGCTAAAAAATTGAGCAAACAAAGCAAGCGTCAAGTAGCGTACCAAATATGCTCAGGGTGAGTTCTTATTTATACAATCGACGCGCTCCAAATTGGAGGGTCCCATTTGTCATTGACTGTTGCTATTCTAGCAAAGGGAAGGTGTTTTTTCGGACCTTCGGCTTAAGGTCTTCGTCCATGTCACAGTCTGAATTTGTTATCTTAAACAAATTAATACCGCGAGGGGCTACTGTTGGGGGCCTTCGTCCTCCGAAGGTCCTCAAATATGTAATTTAACAATGTTTGTCAAGTCTGATTTGTAAACAGGTACCTTCGGATTCAGTACTAAAGGACATACAGGATAGGAACATGATTGTGATGAAGGTTGTCGCTGCTCCGAAGCTATGCACAAAGGAGCTTCGACACAATCACAAGAAAAGGAACCGACTTAAAGGGGAAAAGGCTATTCAGTCCTCATAGATTTTTCTATAAGCTAATAGCAAATGTAAAGGGCATGAGTGTAATTTCTCACAGGTTGCATCCTATGCCTATAAATAGATGAACAATACCCATGTACTGTTCACGCTGACTGATACTTGCTTTTGCGTCACAATTGTACTTTTTGCCTTCTGTCGAGCCGAAGCATTTGAGAACAAGTCCCCAACACTATATTCGACAAAAATGAGGGTTGTGTGGCCATTGACCATCGACCAGAGGGTCGTAAACCTGAACCCACATATGTTTCCTTGTCGTAGATCATATTCTTGGATTTCTGGTTGAGACCATTTCTTGGTCAAAATCCTTAGGTGTTAGCCTTCGGTATTATTGAAAATGGTTATTCATGGCTATTTCCGACAAAAATGGGGGTTTTGTGGCCATTGATCATCGACCAGAGGCTCGTACACCTCACCCCACATATGTTTCCTTGTCGTAGGTCAAATTCTTGATTTCTGGTGGACACCATTTCTTGGTCAAAAATCAGTAGGTGTTAGCCTTCGGTATTATTGAAAATGGTCGTTCATGGCTATTTACGACAAAAAATGGGGGTTGTGTGGCCATTGATCATTGACCAGAGGCTCGTTCACCTCACCCCACATATGTTTCCTTGCCATAGATCACATTCTCGGATTTCTGGTGGAGACCATTTCTTGGTCAAAAATCCGTAGGTGTTAGCCTTGGGTATAATTGAAAATGGTCATTCATGGCTATTTTCGACAAAAATGGGGGTTGTGTTGCCATTGATCATTGACCAGAGGCTCGTTCACCACACCCCACATATGTTTCCTTGCCATAGATCACATTCTCGGATTTCTGGTGGAGACCATTTTTTGGTCAAAAATCCATAGGTGTTAGCCTTGGGTATAACTGAAAATTGTCATTCATGGCTATTTTCTACAAAAATGGGGGTTGTGTGGCCATTGATCATTGACCAGAGGCTCGTTCACCTCACCCAACATATGTTTCCTTGCCATAGATCTCATTCTTGGATTTCTGGTGGAGACCATTTCTTGGTCAAAAATCCGTAGGTGTTAGCCTTCGTTATTATTGAAAATGGTCGTTCATGCTATTTTCGACAAAAATGAGGGTTGTGTGGCCATTGATCATTGACCACAGGCTCGTTCACCTCACCCCACATATTTTTCCTTGCCATATATCAAATTATTGGATTTCTGGTGGAGACCATTTCTTGGTCAAAATTCCGTAGGTGTTAGCCTTCGGTATTGTTGGGGACTTGTTCTCAAATGCTATGAATTAAGAACAAGACAACATAAAATGTTAAATATCAATGCCCTTCGTCCGCTGAAGCATTAACTCCCCAAGGATTTAATGAACTTCGGACGAAGACCATGAGCAGAATATTACGAAGGTTTCACCTTCGTAGTTAAATTTATAAAGATAATACAAAGTAATGTACAATGTGAAATATTAAAGATAGATATATCAGAAATAAAGATTATTCACATATCTTATTACATAAATCTAAGATGTTTGAACATAATGTTTAAATACATTTATACCTCTGCCTTGACAAATAATAATTCCCGAGTGAAGCGTTTGCAATTACAGGAATGCGTGAACAGTAAAGGAATATTGTTCACTATTTATAGGCACAGGGCACAGCCTGTGAGGAATTACAATCATGCCCCTCATAAAAGTTTACAACATTGACTCAGACCCTTATGGACTAAAAGGTCATTCTATCTTTAAGTCGGTTCGATCCCTCATCTTCGGACATGCTGTAATACCGAAGCTTCATGAATGATACCTTCAGCATTACGTTCAAGCAGCTTCAGCCGAAGATGTTTCCTTTCTGCAGGACCTTCGGCGACGAAGCATGGTCCCAACAGGTATTATTGAAAATGATCGTTCATGGCTATTTTCGACAAAAATGGGGGTTGTGTGGCCTTTGATCATCAATGATAGGCTCATACACCTCACCCCACATATGTTTCCTTGCCATATGTCACATTCTTGGATTTCTAGTGGAGACAATTTCTTGACCAAAAATCCGTAGGTGTTAGCCTTCGGTATTATTAAAAATGGAGATTCATGGCTTTTTTCGACAAAAATGGGGGTTGTGTGGCCATTGATCATTGACCAGAGACTTGTTCGCCTCACCCCACATATGTTTTCCTTGCCATATATCACGTTCTTGGATTTCTGGTGGAGACCATTTCTTGGTCAAAAATTCGTAGGTGTTAGCCTTCTGTATTATTGAAAATAGTCGTTCATGTCTATTTTCGACAAAAAATAGGGGTTGTGTGGCTTTTGATCATCAACCAGTGGCTCGTACACCTCACCCCACTTATGTTTCCTTGCCATAGATCACATTCTTGGATTTCTGGTGGAGACCATTTCTTGGTGAAAAATCAGTTGGTGGTAGCCTTCGGTATTATTGAAAATGGTTGTTCATGTTATTTTCGACACAAATGGGGTTGTGTGGCCATTGATCATCGACCAGAGCGTCGTACACCTGACCCCACATATGTTTCCTTGCCATAGATCACATTCTTGGATTTCTAGTGGAGACCATTTCTTGGTCGAAAATCCGTATGTGTTAGCTTTGGTATTATTGAAAATGGGCCTTCATGCTATATTCGACAAAAATGAGGGTTGTGTGGCCATTGATCATCGACCAGAGGGTCGTACACCTGACCCCACATATGTTTCCTTGTCGTAGATCAAATTCTTGGATTTCTGGTGGAGACCATTTCTTGGTCACAAATCCATAGGTGTTAGCCTTCGGTATTATTGAAAATGGTTGTTCATGGCTATTTCCGACAAAAATGGGGGTTGTGTGGCCATTGATCATCGACCAGAGGCTCGTACACCTCACCACACAAATGTTTCCTTGCCATAGGTAAAATTCTTGGATTTCTGGTGGAGACCATTTCTTGGTCAAAAATCCGTTGGTGTTAACCTTCGGTATTATTGAAAATGGTCGTTCATGGCTATTTTCGACAAAAATAGGGGTTGTGTGGCCATTGATCGTTGACCACAGGTGCGTTCACCTCACCCAACATATTTTTCCTTGTCATATATCAAATTATTGGATTTCTGGTGGAGACCATTTCGTGGTCAAAAATTCATAGGTGTTACCCTTCGTTATTATTGAAAATGATCGTTCATGGCTATTTTCGACAAAAATAGGGGTTGTGTGGCATTTGATCATCAATGAGAGGCTCGTACACCTCACCCCACATATGTTTCCTTGCCATAGGTCACATTCTTGGATTTCTGGTGGAGACCATTTCTTGACCAAAAATCCGTAGGTGTTAGCCTTCGGTATTATTGAAAATGGTCGTTCATGGCTATTTTCGACAAAAATGGGGGTTGTGTGGCCATTGATCATTGACCAGAGGCTCGTTCACCTCACCCCATATATGTTTCCTTGCCATAGATCTCGTTCTTGGATTTCTGGTGGAGACCATTTCTTAGTCAAAAATCCGTAGGTGTTAGCCTTCTGTATTATTGAAAATGGTCGTTCATGTCTATTTTCGGCAAAAATAGGGCTTGTGTGGCCATTGATCATTGACTTGAGGATCATTCACTTCACCCCACATATGTTTCCTTGCCATAGATCACATTCTTGGATTTCTAGTGGAGACCATTTCTTGGTCAAAAATCCTTAGGTGTTAGCCTTAGGTATTATTGAAAATGGTCGTTCATGCTATTTTCGACAAAAATAGGGGTTGTGGGCCTTTGATCATCAACCAGTGGCTCGTACACCTCACCCCACTTATGTTTCCTTGCCATAGATCACATTCTTGGATTTCTGGTGGAGACAATTTCTTGGTGAAAAATCAGTTGGTGTTAGCCTTCGGTATTATTGAAAATGGTCGTTCATGTTATTTTCGACAGAAATGGGGTTGTGTGGCCATTGATCATCGACCAGAGCGTCATACACCAGACCCCACATATGTTTCCTTGCCATAGATCACATTCTTGGTTTTCTAGTGGATACCATTTCTTGGTCGAAAATTCATAGGTGTTAGCCTTTGGTATTATTGAAAATGGGCGTTCATGCTATATTCAACAAAAATGAGGGTTGTGTGGCCATTGATCATCGACTAGAGGGTCATACACCTGACCCCACATATGTTTCCTTGCCATAGATCACATTCTTGGATTTCTGGTGGAGACCATTTCTTGGTCAAAAATCCGTAGGTGTTAGCCTTCGGTATTATTGAAAATGGCTGTTCATGGCTATTTCTGACAAAAATAGGGGTTGTGTGACCATTGATCATCGACCAGAGGCTCGTACACCTCACCCCACATATGTTTCCATGCCTTAGGTAAAATTATTGGATTTCTGGTGGAGACATTTCTTGGTCAAAAATCTGTAGGTGTTATCCTTCGGTATTATAGAAAATGGTCGTTCATGACTATTTTCGACAAAAATGGGGGTTGTGTGACCATTGATCGTTGACCACAGGCTCGTTCACCTCACCCCACATATTTTTCCTTGCCATGTATCAAATTATTGGATTTCTGGTGGAGTCCATTTCTTGGTAAAAAATCCGTAGGTGTTAGCCTTCGGTATTATTGAAAATGATCATTCATGGCTATTTTCGATAAAAATGGGGGTTGTGTGGCCTTTGATCATCAATGAGAGGCTCGTACACCTCACCCCACATATGTTTCTTTGCCATAGGTCACATTCTTGGAATTCTGGTGGAGACCATTTCTTGACCAAAAATCCGTAGGTGTTAGCCTTCGGTATTTTTGAAAATGGTCGTTCATGGCTATTTTCGACAAAAATGGGGGTTGTGTGGCCATTGATCATTGACCAGAGGCTCATTCACCTCACCCCACATATGTTTCCTTGCCATAGATCACTTTCTTGTATTTCTGATGGAGACCATTTCTTGGTTAAAAATCCGTAGGTGTTAGCCTTCTGTATTATTGAAAATGGTCGTTCATGTCTATTTTCGACAAAAATGGGGGTTGTGTGGCCATTGATCATTAACCAGAGGCTCGTTCACTTCACCCCACAAATGTTTCCTTGCCATAGATCACATTCTTAGATTTCTAGTGGAGACCATTTCTTGGTCAAAAATCCTTAGGTGTTAGCCTTATGTATTATTGAAAATGGTCGTTCATGCTATTTTCGACAAAAATAAGGGCTGTGTGGCTTTTGATCATCAACCAGAGGCTCGTACACCTCACCCCACTTATGTTTCCTTGTCATAGATCACATTCTTGGATTTCTGGTGGAGACCATTTCTTGGTGAAAAATCAGTTGGTGTTAGCCTTCGGTATTATTAAAAATGGTCGTTCATGTTATTTTAGACAGAAATGGGGTTGTGTGTCCATTGATCGTTGACCAGAGGCTCATACACCTCACCCCACTTATGTTTCTTTGCCATAGATCACATTCTTGGATTTCTAGTGGAGACCATTTCTTGGTCGAAAATCCATAGGTGTTAGCCTTTGGTATTATTGAAAATGGGCGTTCATGCTATATTCGACAAAAATGAGGGTTGTGTGGCCATTGTTCATCGACCAGAGGGTCATACACCTGACCCCACATATGTTTCCTTGTCGTAGATCACATTCTTCGATTTCTGGTGGAGACCATTTCTTGGTCAAAAATCCGTAGTGTTAGCCTTTGGTATTATTGAAAATGGTTCTTCATGGCTATTTTCGACAAAAATGGGTGTTGTGTGGCCATTAATCATCGACCAGAGGCTCGTACACCTCACCCCTCATATGTTTCCTTGTCATAGGTAAAAATCATGAATAAGGATAATTATATCAGTTACAATTGTACCTTCGGTTTGACAGAAGGTAAGAATTCAAGAGCCACGCGCCAGTGATTACAAGTCAGCGTGAACAGTACGGGGTTACTGTTCACCTATTTATAGGCATGGGACGCAGACCGGTCGAAATTACATTTATGTCCTCGATAACTAATTATAAACATGACACAAATTATCATGGACTGAACGGTCTTTTCCTCTTTAAGTCGGTGCCGCCCTTCGTCTCAAGGCGTGTCATTATGTCGAAGCTCCCTGGATTGTAGCTTCGGTGTGCACCTTCGTGTTGTGTCTGCTTGCATGTCGTCCTGCCGAAGGTGTTTTTACTTAGAGGACCTTCGGCGAAGAAGGCCCCCAACAGTAGCCCCTTCGCGGTGCTAGATCGTTTTTCGTAACAAGCTCAATCTGCGAAAAATCTCGAAGGCTTCGGAATGCCGTAGGTCCGAAAAACACCTTCCCTGAGCTCGTTGTCGAGAAACGATTAAAATACTCTAGGCGTCGGGTGATCCACCGTTCAGCGAATACAGGCGATCTGGCGGTTCATCTTCCAAGCGTCGAGTGGTCCACCGTTCAGCGGTTGCAGGCGATCTGGCGGTTCACCTTCCCCCCTGCAGCACTATATAAACAAACGGGTTGGTGCAGAGTTACCACATCATTCATTTCCATTGCACTGTTGTGCTATTAAAAAATTTAACCATAGTCGAAGCTTTTTTCACTGCGCTCTCAAGCGAGCACTTCATCATTTAGAGATAACTTTGTTAGAAGAGTGAGCTTCATCAAAACTTGTCGGCGTTTCGACCGCGGGGGGTCCCTGGACCGACGAGTAAAATTGTCGTTGTGTGCTCTAGCCTAGATGGGTTGGCGCGAGATGGAACACAAAGGGGGGAAAACCGCGGCTCGTGTTATCCTGCGCCGGAGTGGGTGCGCTTGCAGTAGGGGTTACAAGCGTTCGCGAGGGAGAGGGTGAGAGAGTGTGAGCCGGTTCGTCGGCCCGTCCTCCCGCGCGACCACCCCCCTGTATGAGGGCCCTGGCCTTTCCTTTTATAGATGCAAGGAGAGGGTCCAGGTGTACAATGGGGGTGTAGCAATATGCTAACATGTCTGGTAGAGAGGAGCCAGAGCCCTATGTACATGCCAACGTGGCTGTCGGAGAGGCGCTAGAGCCCTGTGTACGCGGTGTCGTGGCCGTCGGAGGACCGCTGGAGCCCTGTAGAAGCACAGCTGTCGGGGCTGCTGGGACCTTGCTGACGTCTCCTTGCTTCCGTAGGGGGCTGAGAACCGCCATCGTCATGGACACACGTGGGGGGCCATCATAACTTGTTACCGGGGCGAGCCTGGATGGGACGCCGGTCTTGTTCCCCCGTAGCCTGAGCTAGCTAGGGGTAGGGTAATGATGTATCCCCTGTGGCGTGGTCGGTCCGAGCCCAAGGTCGGGCGAGGCGGAGACTCCTCCTGAGGCCGAGCCCTGGGGTCGGGCGAGGAGGAGACCACCTTCCGAGGTCGAGGTTGAGGCCGAGCCCTGGGGTCGGGCGAGGCAGAGACCACCTTTTGAGGTCGAGGTTGAGGCCGAGCTCTGGGGTCGGGCGAGGCGGAGACCACCTTCCGAGGTCGAGGTTGAGGCCGAGCCCTAGGGTAGGGCGAGGCGGAGCTTCCTGTTGCGCCTGAGGTTGGACTCAGCTGCTGTCAGCCTCACCCTGGCGGGTGGCACAGCAGTCGGAGAGGGGTGAGCGGCGCTGTTTTCCTGTCAGGTCAGTCAGTGGGAGGGCGAAGTGACTGCGGTCACTTCGACCTTGCCGACTGTGGCACGCGTGTCAGGATAAGATGCCAGGCGATCCTTGCATTGCATGCGCCTGCGATACGGTCGGTTGGTGAGGCGATTTGGCCAAGGTTGCTTCACTACGAAGCCTGCCCGAGCTGGGCTTCGGGCGAGTCGAGGGTGCGCCCGTTGCTTGAGGAGGCCCTCGGGCGAGGCGTGAATTCGCCTAGGACTACTGTTCTCGCTCGAGACTGGGCTCGGGCGAGGCGAGATTGTGTCCCTTGAGTAGACGAAGCCTTGACCTGAATTGCGCCCATCAGTCTCTGCAGCTTGTGCTGATGGTGATTACCAGCCGAGTTTAGGAGTGTTTGGGGTACCCCTAATTATGGTACCCGACAGTAGCCCCCAAGCCTCAAAGGGAGTGTTGGTACTCGCTTGGAGGCTTTGTCGCACTTTTTGCAAGGGGACCGGCCTTTCTCGGTTATATTTTGTTCCGGTGGGTGCGCGCGAGCGCACCCACCGGGTGTAGCCCCCGAAGCCTCGGAGGAGTGGTTTGACTCCTCCGAGGTCTTAATGCCTTTCGTGATGCCTTGGCCGGTCTGGTTGTTCCCTCATGCGATCTGATCGTAGCCCGGGTGCATGGTTAGGTTCTGAGTTTTCAGTCTGGTTTGTTGACGTTGTCAACGGTTTGGCCGTAGCCGGGTTTGTGAGAGCAGCCCCCGAGCCTCTGCACGAAGCGAGAGGACGATCAAGGACTGACTCGACTTTTATCATACGCCCCTTCGCCGCCTTTCCGCAAGGAGGAAGGGGGGAAAGCGCCATGCTGCCCTCGAAGTGCGCCAAACATGGTGTCTCCGGTGAGTTGCTAACGGGTGATCCGAGTGGACGCACGTGCTCCGTTCGATAAGGGTCGGCTAGTGGCCCAGAGGCGCGCTCCAAAAGTACCTGCAGGTGATTTGCCGGACCCGGTCCCGTTCGATAGGGTCCGAGGGCTCGATGCCTCCCTCTGATGGGATTCCGTTACAAAATCGCTCCTGCTGGTCTCGGAAATGTCCTAGGGTACCTCGGGAGCGTAGCCCGAGCCTCGGCCATGTATCGGACGTACCCAGAGTCATCCCTCGCTCTGCGTGCTCTGGGGTGGCTGTCGAACCCTTTTGGGGGCCAGCCTTCGAACCCCTGATCAGTAGTGGGCGCGGAGCCCGATTGCTCTGAGGCGGCTGTCGAACCCTTCCGAGGGGCTAGCCTTCGAACCTCTGATCAGTAATGAGCCTGAAGCCCGAGTGCTCTAGGGCGGCTGTCGAACCCTTCCGGGGGCCAGCCTTTGAACCCCTGATCAGTAGGAGGGCTCGGGGCCCGCTTCCTTCGCGGAGAAGGATCCCTTTCGAAATATCCCCTTTCCCAGTCCCTGTAGCAAGAGAGAGAAAGGGGAAGAAGAAAAGGATATGAATTTAAATGGTGTGGTGCACCTTTTTTGACGCGGTCATCATGGCAGAGGTGAAACGTCGCCCGCTTCGCCTGCCAAAGGTGTCGCTTGCCCTGCCGCGGAGTTAATGCGACGGGACGGGTGGTTCACGGGGCGGTCGTTGCGCGAGCCGTTTGAGGGATGGAACACAAGCGCGTCGTCTTCACACCGTGGGAGAGGGCTCCCCTGCTGCTTCAGGAGGGGACGTGAGCCTGCAGACGATTTGACTGCTGCTTCCACTCGCCCGCTGTCGCCATTACTGTCGGCCCACTTTTGGCCATATCGATCGTCGCGCCTCCTCCCGCGGCTGACTGACCCGTGACTGATGTGCTCGATTGGCACTGTTGGGCCATGTGCAGGGTTGCCTCGAGTCGTGGTACTGGTTCCACAGTCGACAAGGCGCGGCATTGGCGCAAGTGGTGGTGCAGTTTCTCGCACATAGTAACCGGCGCGCCGATTACATGATGTGTGGGCCTGGGCCTCCATGCTGGATGCGTCGAAGTCGAAGGGGTGCGTCCCCGTGGTGCGGTTGCATGCCACCTGCATGGCGGTCCTCCCTTTCAACCGCTGGTTTTGGCGAGGATGGAGGAGTGCTTGTAACCGCGGGGCGGTTACACGCTCTGCGCGCGGCGGTTTGGCTTCTTCTGTTCCGGGCCAACTTGCATGACGTGTGGGACCCAGCCCCTGTATCGTAGGGGGAGGACCCTGGAGCACGTCGGTGAAGACTTAGTCCGTGATGCCTGAGGACGCGAGTGGGGAGAGCCGCCTTTAAAAAGGGATCGATCCCCCAGGCGGTAGCCATGCCTTCGCACTCCCCTCATGCATCGCGCCCTTCCACCTTCCGAGCCCCGGGATGGGGAGCGCCCGCATTGCCTTCGTCTTGTTGTTGGAGGTGCGCAACCTCACGGAGGTGGGCACCCTTCAGCCATCGCTCGACTTCAAGGATTTTCATCAGGCAGTCCGGCTGCATTCCCTCACCAATGGTCACCCATGGTGGTGACCACCAGTTCGACGGTGGGGAGAAGCAAGTCGGGCTGCGGCCTCTGCCCCGCCCTCAGCTTCAAGGATCTTCATCATCCTTGCTGTTGCGGGGGGCGAGCTGAGCCGGAGCTCTACCTCCCGTATGGGCCGGCGGGCCACCTCTTCCATCAGCATTCAGGGGAGAGGGCGCTCACCGGCCTAGCGGAGGGGGTGGACTTCGACAATGCGGGGCCGGTCGGCCGCAAGCATCGTCAGCTCCAGCATGTCTGGCTCGCTGGCTCTGGCGCTGCTTCCGATGCCACCTCCCACCGCTGGGGCGGAGCGTGGCTGTCCGCTGTAAACACTGGAATTTAGCTCCTAAAACCCTAGTCAGTTGAGAAATAATAAAGAAGCCATTTCAATTAGGTATCTTATTAAAAGAGGCATATTTCCTTTAAATAAATGTTTTTAGGAGACTATATAAAAAGAACCTTATATGAGTAATGTATTTATAAATGCTTCCTTGAAAGTGTCTAAACTAACATATGTTATGTATTAGAAATTACTTTCATAAAAAATATAATAATAATAATAATAATAATAATAATAATAAATACAATTTGGAATATACCTCTAATTTGACTAAAACCCAAATTAACATTCTAATGCAATAAATGTGGTGTATGTATTTCATGTTGAAAACATCGCCTAAATAAAATAATAATAGTAAATAAGGTAACTAAATAAATTGGTCAATATAAATTATAGTTGCACCATGTTGGATTTTTGTATGTGCATATTTGAATTGAGGTATGAATTTTGAAACTCTGATTCGAATTCAAATTTAGAATTTGGAAATTTAAATAGAAAGAAATCAAAAAAAAAGAAAAAAAGAGAAGAAGACCTCTACCACTCTTGGGCCCAAACTCCCCCTCTCGGCCCAGATCACCCCAGATCCGCAGCCACCTCCACCGTACGCTAGAAATGTCCCGCTAACGCGCGGGGCCCGCCCACCAGTGCCCTGTCCTCGTCTAAATCTCGTGCTCCTGTTGGCTAGTCTCTTGCATGTGGGGCCGAGGCGACGGAGTCATCCTCTCCACGCCGTTGCGGCAGCTCCGCGATGGCCAGAGATCCTGTAGTCGCGCGCCTCGCAACAAACTCGCAACAGAACGCCACGAAACTCGCTGCGAACATCAGCCTCTGCGTGCGCGGACTCCATTCCCCTGTGCTATAAAATCTGAGTGCGGTGTGCCTCTGGCTCACCCAAACCGAACCAGGAACCCTGAAAATCTTGCCGCCGTGAATTCATGTGATGGGCAGGCATGAAGCGGAGCCGCCGTGAACTCCGATTCGTCGGCAACCAAACCCTCTGAAGCTCGCCGGGGGGCGCCGCGCCACTGCGCTTGGTGCGGGGCCACGGTGTCTTCATCGCCGAGCTAGATGCCGCCGCTATCCATACCCGCCACCACCACGGTGTCCTCGTCCCCTTGACCATAGAGGAAGCACCGAGTCCATCGTGTGCAGCAGAGCGCCGTCAATCCAGTAGAGGAGAGATCGAGGGAGAGAATGGCCGCCACCGACGAACCATGGTCTGGCTGCCGTGATGACTCCATGGTGGTTCCCGGGGACCTCGCAAGGCTTCGGGAGTCCGCTCGGCGCCCAATCAAACTGTAAGCATGGGCATGGCGCGTACCTTGCTAGACGACACATCCCATGGCGGATCTGTACTGCGCTGCTGTCGACTCCACCGACCGGTGAGTCTTTACACCCATAAAATTCGCCTCCATATACTCTCATCTTGGGGGCCGTTGCGTGGGAGAATTGGGGGCTGTGGGCGAGCGGGGCTCAACTAAATTCTCGCCGGAGCGCTGTCGCTTCCGTGGAGCCGCCCTCTTCGTAGACATCACCCCCTACGCCTGCATTGCCGGTAAGAAGAAGTACCTCCTGGAGTTCGCTTAACTCCCCTCGTGAATCCGTGCGTGTCCACTCTAGAGCTGGGGCACCTTGGCGCCGGCTCGATGGACGCCGGTGTGTTCACCGCCGCTGGGCACTCGGTGCCGCCTCATGCGGCCACTGGGAGGAAGAAGAGTTCCTGGCCGTGGGATCCATCGGGAGGCGTTCTGGATTGATCGAGATTAGGATCGATCCGGACCATTGAAGAGGCAACGCACGGATTAGATTAAGGGAAAAGCTCCATGCAATCTGAACCCTAGGATGCTAGATGTGTGGGCGAGATTAGAAGTGGCTTATCAATTCGTTTTTGACCGTCGGATCTAGATCGTCCGGTCCACAATAGAAGATACCCCTTCGGCGGTGGATAATTTCTAAAGAGCCCATGTGGTTTTTCTAATTCAACCCGCCATCCACGCGCGGGGTGGGTATGAGTCTTGGAGAAATATACGAAATAGCCCCTGGTCTTTCACAGAATAGTGCCCCCAGTCCAATCATTGAATAAAAGGGATAAAACAATTCAGAAAATGGTTTTTAGTTTAGAAATAAATTCAGAAACTTGTATAATTCATATCAAATTCACTTTAACTCCAAATTGATCCATTCTAGTGGCATTAATTTTGTTTAAGTATTGTTTATTACCTAGTACCTTTGTCTAACTATAAAACTTGATTTAAAATTATTCACATGAATAACTCTATTCTAGGTATTAAATAACGTCAGAAATTCCTAACTTAATAGTCGTAGCCCCGAATTTAGTGGTTCTTGTTTCTACGATCTCGTTACGATATGTAGATTATTATTATGCAGTTTGTGCCTATGTTTGGTGTAATGTTAATTTTGTCTATACAATGTTCGTTTGTATTGCTACGACTAGAGCAAGGTCATGTGTCATTTGAAGAGCAAGATGGTACCTGGAATCTCAAGTCCCAGGCAAGTTGTGCCCTTGATCACTTCTTTTTACCCAGTCATGTTCTGATTAATCATAATGATCTGCATAGGTTAATTTTGATGGGACCCAACAGGTTACCCTAGTTTGATTATCTTTATACCTTGACTCCACTAAACTTTTTGGGTAGTACCTGCTATTGCTTTATGTGGTTTTGGGTATGAAGATTACACTATTCATGATTATACTTGTTATCAGTTGTTATTTATTGTTCATGTTAAGATCATTATGTTAATTGGAACATGGAGAACCACCTGGGAAAATAGTGCTACCACAAGGGTTTATGGACGCCCTTGGTTGATTAATTAGGGAAGCTAGTGGATGACTACCTTACCCGAAAGGGGCAAGGGCAGTAGGGGAGTGGTCAGTGTAGGGAGGCCATTGGGATGATTTTGCTGCGATGGCGGTCATGCGAGGGATTCCTGCATTGGAGCTTCCTATAAACTGTAGCGGGTTTTCTGAAGCTAGTGGAACTTTGTAAAGGCCTCATAGTGTTACCCTGCCTCGCCTCCTCGGTAGAGGTGTATGGGATTGGTCGTCCCTTGGCAGATGGGTAACATGACTTGTGGGTAAAGATGCGCAACCTCTGCAGAGTGTAAAACTGGTATACTAGCCGTGCTCACGGTCATGAGCAGCTCGGACACTCACATGATTAAATTATGGAACTTAAACTCAATTTGTCATATGCATTGCATCGCAGGTGAGGTTGTTACTTTTGTTCTACTACTTAATTGGGTTGGTATTTACTTATACTTAGTAATTGCTAATAAAATTTTGGCCAACTTTAAAAGCAATGCTAAGCTCTAACCATCCTCTTTGGTAAGCCTTACACTTCACGTGAGCTCCCACCTTTGGCGAGTTCATACACATTATTCCCCACAACTTGTTGAGCGATGAACGTATGTGAGCTCACTCTTGCTGTCTCACACCCCCCACAGGTCAAGAACAGGTACCGCAGGATGAGGCGCTTGGAGGATGCTGTGACAAGTTCGTGAGAGGTCTAGGTCATCGTCTCCCAGTCAACTTTGGGTTGCTGGACCGTTGTCTCCATATAATGTAATTATTTATTTATTTTGTACAAAACTCCGATTATATAGTAAAGATGTGGCATTTGATCCTGTGTCATGATTCATCATATGTGTGAGACTTGGTCCCAGCACACCTGGTGATTATGTTCGCGCTCGGGTCTTGGTGCCCCCGAAACCCGGGTGTGACATCCACCCACCATTCGGGCGGTTGTTGCGCCGTGCGCACCGGGGGACCGTCCAAGGCATCGCACACCGCTAGGGCGTCGTTCGTGTTCTTGGATTGTCTTGTCCTCACTCCGGCACGACGCCTCCGCGCGGAGGTCGGTGCCTGCCCGTCCGCGAGGACTTGAGTGGGGATCTGCCAGTGCAGGCTGGGGTGGCCGCCATTTCGTTGGCGTAGCGCCGGCGCGCAGGTGGCCGCTGTCGTCGGTGCTAAGGTGGTCGGCGGTGAGCCACCTGGAGTTTGTCGTCCCGCAGGCCCTCCGATGTGGAGGTTGTTCATACCCGCGGGAGTGGTACCAGAGTTCCATTTGTAATGGCACCTTGAGTGCCGGTGTGTGTTCATTGTGGCTGCCGGGGCCTGAACATCTGGGGATTTGGGCATGAAGTCGTGTTTCTCCCTCATTTCGAGCGTCGTGACTCGCCTATCGGCTAGCTGAACCGTTTAACCGAGTGTGAGTTGCCTTGTGCGGAAGGTGACGAGTGAGGTATCCATATCCCGGAGGCGTAGGAGTCCCTAGGCTCAGTCGGCCTTACCACTCAAGGCTTCTCTTGCTCAGTTAAGGAACCCTCGGCCGCTCTACGATGAGCCGGAGCAGGAGGTAGCGGTGTCAGCGTGGACAGAGGCGGAGTTGGCTCGAGAAGAGGCTTCATCGGCCCGGGGGCACATGGCTTCCCTGGCTGAGGAGGCGCAGCAGCGGCAGCTGGAGCCTAGCCAGGTCATCCGCTAGCAGGACCAACCCTAGAGTCACGCTGCCGAGGCCGTGAGCCGGGCTGATGTCCTCGGGGGACAGCTGGCTGAGGCTACGGAGCGGCCGGTCGAGATGTCTGCTCGGGCCGGGACCCTGGAGGAGACCCTGGCTGCGATGGCCCAAGCGCGGTGCTGACGTCTTCCTTCGAGGTGGAGATCCTTTCGCCCGTGTCACCGTCCGAGGCCGGGCCAGATTCCGCCGAAGGTGGAAACAACGCCGGGGGTGCTACTGCTCCCTCTGTCGATGTCTGAACCTGCAGGGAGAGTTTGTATGTAGTGTGCGTATGTTTTTTGCGGCCGCCGAGGCCCAAACATATTATTGTCGTGTTGTAAAGCTGCGTTTCCTTTCCTCTTGTTTCGAGTATCAGGACTTGTTCGTCGGTAGCAGAATCACTTATCCGAGCGAGAGTTACTTATCACGGAAGGTGATGAGTGAGGTGTCCGTATCCCGGAGGCGTAGGAGTCCCTCGGCTCGGTCGGCCTTGCCGCTTACGTGTACTCTTACTCGTCCGCAGGATCCTGTTATCGATATAGTCGAGAAGGCACGAAAATCGTTCTGGCAGAAAAGTTTTCGAGCGTTGAGACTTGTTCGGCAGCAGAATCGCTTATCTGAGCGTGAGTTACTTATCGGGGAAGGTGATGAGTGAGGTATTCGTATCCCGGAGGTGTAGGAGTCCCTCGGCTCGGTCGGCCTTGCCGCTTACGTGTACTCCATCGATTTCAGGACCCCGCTATTGAAGGAGTCGAAAAGCGCGAAAGACGTTCTGGCAGATAGACTTTTTCTGAGGAAAATTTTGACGCAGAGGGGGTTCCCCCCTTCTAGCCCCCGAGGGAGGGTCGGGCTTTGCCAAGGCAAGGCTGACCCTTCCTTGACGGTTAGACTTTATTTGTGTATGTAAAGAAAACGAGGCATATGAACGACTTGAAAACATCTTAAGGGTAAAAGCGACGTAGCTGTCGGATGTTCCAAGCGTTGCTATAGACCTCGCCTTGATCGTTGGCCAGCTTGTATGCCCCGGGCTTCAAGATCTTGGCGATGATGAACGGCCCTTCCCAGGGGGGAGTAAGCTTGTGGCGCCCTCGGGCGTCCTACCGCAGCCGAAGTACCAAGTCTTCCACCTATAAGTCTCGGGGCTGAACCCCTTGGGCGTGGTAGCGTCGCAGAGACTGCTGATACCGCGCCGAGTGTAGTAAGGCCATGTCCCGAGCCTCTTCCAGCTGGTCCAGCGAGTCTTCTCGGCTGGTCTGGTTGCTTTGGTCGTCGTACGCCCTTGTCCTCGGGGAACCGTATTCTAAGTCTATGGGCAAGATAGCGTCGGCCCCATAGACTAGAAAGAATGGCGAGAAACCCGTGGCCCGGCTTGGTGTCGTCCTCAGACTCCAGACCACCGAGGGTAGTTCCTTCATCCATCACTTGCCGAACTTGTTGAGGTCGTTGTAGATCCTCGGTTTAAGTCCCTGTAGAATCATGTCATTGGCACGCTCCACTTGCCCATTCGTCATGGGGTGAGCCACGGCGGCCTAGTCCACACAGATGTGGTGGTCCTCGCAGAAGTCCAGGAACTTCTTCCCAGTGAACTGGGTGCCATTGTCGGTGATGATGGAGTTCAGGACCCCAAAGCGATGGATGATGTTGGTGAAGAACGCCACCGCCTGCTCGGATCTGATGCTGACTAGGGGTCGGACCTCGATCCACTTGGAGAATTTGTTGATGGCGACCAGCAGGTGCGAGGAGCCCCCGGGTGCCTTCTGCAAGGGACCGACGAGGTCCAGACCCCATACAGCAAACAGCCAGGTGTTGGGTATTGTCTGCAGGGCCTGAGCGGGCAGGTGCGTCTGTCTCGCGTAGAATTGACACCCCTGGCGAGAGCGTACAATCCTAGTGGTGTCGGCCACCGCGGTCGGCCAGTAGAAACCTTGTCAGAAGGCGTTCCCAACGAGGGCTCGAGGTGCTGCGTGGTGACCGCAAGCCCCTGAGTGTATCTCTTGCAATAGCTCCTGTCCTTCGGCGATGGATATGCATCGTTGGAGAATGCCTGAGGGGCTACGGTGGTAGAGCTCCTTTTCATCACCCAGTAAGACGAACGACTTGGCGCATCGCGCCAGTCGCCGAGCTTCAGCTTTGTCGAGGGGTAGCTCTCCTCGGTGGAGATATTGCAGGTACGGGGTCTGCCAGTTTCGATTAGGCGTGACCCCATTCCGCTCTCCCTCGATACGAAGTGCCTCACCCTCGGCGGCCGAGGGTGCCTCGGGCTGGGCCGAGGCCTCCTCGGGCTGGGGCGTGTCGTCGGTCTTGACGGAGGGTTGATGTATGTCTCTGGAGAAGACGTCCGGGGAACCATTGTCCGCCCCGAGGCTATTTTAGCCAGCTCATCTACAGTCTCGTTGTATCGTCGGGCGACGTGGTTGTGCTCGAGTCCGTAGAACTTGTCTTCCAGGCGCCGAACCTCGTCGTAGTAGGCCTTCATCTTTCGGTCGCGGCAGTGGGAGTTCTTCATGGCTTGGTTGATGACAAGCTGTGAGTCGCCACGAGCGTCGAGGCACCGAACCCCTAGCTCGATGGCGATGCGCAACCCGTTAACCAGAGCCTCGTACTCGGCCACGTTGTTTGACGCCGGGAAATGGAGGCGCAGCACGTAGCGGAGGTGCTTCCCGAGGGGTGAGATGAAGAGCAGGCCCACACCTGCTCCTGTTTTCATTAGCGACCCATCGAAGTACATGGTCCAGAGTTCCGGTTGGATCGGAGATGCTGGTAGCTGGGTGTCGACCCATTCAGCCACGAAGTCTGCCAAGACTTGGGACTTGATGGCCTTCCGAGGAGCGAACGAGATTGTCTCGCCCATGATCTCCACTGCCCACTTTGCTATCCTGCCCGAGGCCTCTCGGCACTAGATGATCTCCCCTAGGGGGAAATATGACACCACAGTCACCGGATGAGACTCGAAGTAGTGTCGCAACTTTCGCCACGTCAGGATTACTGCGTATAGCAGCTTCTGAACTAGCGGGTAGCGGATCTTAGTCTTGGACAACACTTCACTGATGAAGTAGACCGGCCTCTGGACGGGCAGTGCATGCCCTTCTTCTCGTCTCTCGACTACGATCGCGGCGCTGACCACCTGAGTGGTTACGGCTACATAGATCAAGAGGGCATCTCCTGCAGCGGGGGCACCAAGATGGGCGCACTTGTAAGGAGTGCCTTTAAGTTTCCGAGGGCTTCCTCGGCCTCGGGGGTCCAAGAGAAGCGCTCGGTCTTCGTTAAGAGGCGATACAAGGGTAGGCCTCTTTCGCCGAGGCGCGAGATGAAGCGGCTCAGAGCCGCAAGGCATCCCATGACCCTTTGTACTCCTTTCAAGTCTTTGACAGGCCCCATGTTGGTGATGGCCACGATTTTCTCCGGGTTGGCCTCGATGCCCCGCTCGGAGACGATGAACCCCAGGAGCATGCCTCGGGGGACTCCGAAGACACATTTCTTGGGATTGAGTTTCACGCCCTTTGCTCTCAAACATTTGAATGTCGTTTCAAGGTCAGAGAGGAGGTCGGAGGCTTTCCTCGTCTTGACTACGATGTCATCGACGTAAGCCTCGACCGTTCGGCCGATGTACTCTCCGAACACGTGGTTCATGCACCTTTGGTATGTCGCACCTGCATTCCTCAAACCAAATGGCATAATAGTATAGCAGTACATGCCAAAAGGTGTGATGAAAGAAATCGCGAGCTGGTCTTTCATCTTGATTTGGTGATACCCTGAGTAGGCATCGAGGAATGACAGGGTTTCGCACCCAGTAGTGGAATCCATGATTTGATCGATGCGAGGCAGAGGTTAGGGAACCTTCGGACATGCTTTGTTTAGACCAGTGTAGTCTACACACATCCTCCACTTCCCACCTTTCTTTTTCACAAGCACAGGGTTGGCTAACCATTCAAGATGGAATACCTCTTTGATGAACCCTGCATCCATCAGCTTATGGATCTCCTCGCCTATGGCTCTGCGCTTTTCTTCGTCGAAATGGCGCAGAGGCTGCTTCACGGGTCGAGCTCCAGCTCGGATATCCAGCGAGTGCTCGGCGACATCCCTCGGTATGCCAGGCATGTCCGAGGGACTCCACGCAAATACCTCGGCGTTCATGCGGAGAAAGTCGACGAGCACTGCTTCCTATTTGGGGTCAAGCTCGAAGCCGATCCGGACTTGCTTGCAGGCGTCGTTGCTGGGGTTGAGAGGGACGGACTTAACCGCCTCTGCTGGCTCGAAGTTGCCGACGTGGCGCTCACATCTGGCACCTCCTTGGAGAGGCATTCCAGGTCGGCGATGAGGGCCTCGGACTCGGCGAGGGCTTCAGCGTACTCCACGCACTCCACGTCACATTCGTACGCGTGTCGGTACGTGGATCTGACGGTGATGACCCTGTTGGGGCCCGACATCTTGAGCTTGAGGTAGGTGTAGTTGGGGACGGCCATGAACTTGGCGTAGCACGGTCTCCCCAGCATTGCGTGGTAGGTTCCTCGGAACCCGACCACCTCGAACGTGAGGGTTTCCTTTCGGAAGTTGGAGGGAGTCCCGAAGCAGACGAGCAGATCGAGTTGTCCAAGGGGCTGGACGCGCTTCCCGGGGATGATCCCGTGAAAGGGCGCCGCACCGGCCCAGATCGTGGACAGATCAATTTCCAAGAGCCCGAGGGTCTCGGCGTAGATGATGTTGAGGCTGCTGCCTCCGTCCATGAGGACCTTGGTGAGCCTGACGTTGCCGATGACGGGGTCGAAAACGACCAGGTAATTTCCTGGGCTCGGCACGTAGTCGGGGTGGTCGCCTTGGTCGAAGGTGATGGGCTTGTCGGACCAGTCTAGGTAGACTGGCGCCGCCACCTTTACCAAGCAGACCTCCCGGCGCTCCTGCTTGCGGTGCCGAGCCGAGGCGTTCGCCACTCGCCCACTGTAGATCATGAAACAACCATGGACCTCGGGGAACTCCTCTCCCTTGTTGCCCTCCTTCTTGTCGTTGTCTTGGCCTTTGCCACCTTCCGCCGGGGGCCCGGTCTTATGGAAGTAGCGCCGAAGCATGACGCATTCCTCAAGGGTGTGCTTGACGGGACCCTGGTGGTAGGGGCACGACTCCTTGAGCATCTTGTCGAACAGGTTGGCCCCTTCGGGAGGCTTCTGAAGGTTCCTATGCTCAGCGGCAGCGACAAGATCTGCGTCGACGGCGTCGCGTTTCGCTTGCGACAGCTTCTTGCATTTCTTCTTCATGCCACACTGGGCGGATGCCTCGGGGACGTCTTCCTGCTGGCGTCCCTGAGGCTGCATGTCCTTTCGGAAGATGGCCTCGACCGCCTCCTGACCAGAGGCGAACTTGGTGGCGATGTCCATCAACTCGCTCGCCCTGGTGGGAGTCTTGCGACCCAGTTTGCTCACCAGGTCGCGACAAGTGGTGCCGGCAAGGAATGCCCCGATGACATCCGAGTCGGTGATGTTGGGCAGCTCGGTGCGCTGCTTTGAAAATCGCCGGATGTACTCCCATAGGGATTCCCCTGGCTGCTGGCGGCAGCTTCGGAGATCCCAGGAGTTCCCAGGGCGCACGTACATGCCCTGGAAGTTTCCAGCGAAGGCTTTGACCAGATCGTCCCAGTTGGAGATTTGCACAGGAGGCAGATGCTCTAGCCAGGCTCAGGTGGCGTCGGAGAGGAACAGGGGAAGGTTGCGGATGATGAGGTTATCATTGTCCGTTCCACCTAGCTGGCAGGCCAGCCGGTAGTCCGCAAGCTATAGTTCCAGCCTCGTTTCCCCTGAGTACTTAGTGATGGTAGTCGGGGCTCGGAACCGGGTCGGGAACGGCGCGCGTCGTATGGCTCGGCTGAAGGCTTGCGGACCAGGTGGTTCGGGTGAGGGGCTCCGATCCTCCCCACTGTCGTAGCGTCCCCCACGCCTGGGGTGGTAGCCTCGGTGCACCTTCTCGTCGAGACGGGCTCGGCGGTCGCGGCGATGGTGCTCGTTGCCGAGGCGACCTGGGGCTGCAGGCGTCGCGTCCCGCGTGCGCCCGGTGTGGACCGAGGCTTCCTGCATGAATCGGGAAGTCGCGGCGCGATGCTCCGGGGGTCACCCTTGCCTTCGGGAGGCAGAGCTCTCGGCCCGCCGGACCGCGGCATCCTCCAGGATATTCTTGAGTTCTCCCTGGATACGCCGCCCCTCTGTGGTGGATGGCTCCAGCATCGCTCGGAGTAGTATTGCCGCTACAGCCAGGTTCTGGCCGACCCCACTGGAAGCCGGGGACAGCCTTGCCCTGGCATTGTCAGCGATACGGCGCTGGACGTCCTGGGCCTGATGACGCGCTTCTCCAGCTAGTGCTCGGCCTGCCCACTCCTGCTCGATGTTTTGCCGGAGCTGCACAAGTTGTCCTGCTTCCTCGTCGAGCTTGGCCTGCATCTCGCGGATTTGCTCGAGCTGTGTGTCCTGACCCCCCGCAGGGACTGTGATGCGGACATCACTTCTATACATACAATGAATGGACCAATAACACGATCTCGTGCACGATAGCTAAATCTCCAGGTACGTTCTACCCTAGTCAATTATGTTTCAGAGCTTACGCTTGGGGCCATGGATGTTTTGATGATTAGGTACCTTGGATAGGACTAGCAAGGACTTGGGAAAGGCCAAGGTGTTGAGGAGGAGCAGCAAGGGCGTCCACAACAGGAAGGAGATCAAGTCCGAGTCGGCTGCGACTCCATCTCGGGTTCCAGGACCAGTCTGCACTAAAATGGACGCCCAAGATGCATCTGGACTCCGATTGCAACGGACTGGATATGGTTGGAAAGATAACGAGATTATCTAACCAACCCAACTGGTTCCACCCTAAAATTCATCCGGAGTCAACGGGAATCATCGAAACAAGTCAGCGTTCAGATTCTGTTTTGGTGCTGCGACACCGTCTGTTGGGCCGTTGGGCCGTGTACCGTGTCGGAGCCCATTAGGGGCGAGTCCAGGGCTACGCATGACCTAATACTCTATTTATTTAGCAGCCGCCGCCACATTTAGGTTTGGGTTTTGCTTAGATCAATTCTGTCATCAAACAGTGTCGCCGTCATCGGCTTGTGAGACCCCCTCCCGTAATCAATACAATTTTGGTTGCGTTTCTTTCCTGTTCTTGCTTGTGTTCTTGATTGCGCTTGCAGGGATAAGCCTTCGTGGCGAGGTCATTCGTGTGTCACGGGTGATAACCAACGGAGCCGTGGTGTAGTGATTGCGAGGAACCGTTCGCTCGGAGCCTTGGATCATCAACGTCGAGATCTCCACTCAATCAAATTATCGTATCTCACGGAAGATCGGGTCGCGTCTACTATCAATTGGTATCAGATTTCTAGGTTGCCCGTGAGGTATAATTCTACCTTTAGATTAGTTTTGTTTTGTCCCATAGTCCACAAAAAGCCAAAAAAAATTATGATTAGTTTATTCCGACCTAAAACCATCGCCTTAGCCTTTGCACAATTCAATTTTAGAGTCTGCAGTTCTGAGTTCGTGTTCTAGTTGAGTTTGGTTGCTGAATTAGATTTGTTTTGGTTCAGTTTGATTGTATCCATCCGCTTCCATCCTACAAAACCGACCCTATCTACAAAACAGATTCTATCTCTACAACTGACCCTATCCACAAAACAGATCCTATCTCTACAACCGATCCTATTCACAAAATAGATCTTTTCTCTACAACCGACAATATCCACAAAACAAATCCAATCTCTAAAACTGACCCTGTGCTCCATAGCCTTCGCTTCGGTTCCTGCCGATTTGTGCCTTTGAAAACCATAACTTGAGGTACCCTCCATAAAACGGGCATAACTTTTCGCTCGGTGCTCCGTTTGAGCTCAAATGTTTATAGCAGATTCCTGACTCCATTCTGGGGTGACCCAAACTCGCCTACGGCCTGTTTGGTTCGGTTAAAAAATTCAAAAAAAATCGGGAAGATAATTAAAAAAATTGTTTAAGTGTTTTCAGGAATTTCAGAGATCCTTTGTGAATTTCTCTAGGCCACAATACAACTCTGTTTCAAGTGAATTTTTGTGTGCTTCCATCCTTTGTGTTTTTGGATCAGTGGTAACAAATTCAGAATATTTCGAGCTCTTCTTATGGTACTCCTTTTGAAACGCGTCTTTGATTTCTATTAGTGCTGAAAAATCTACCCTATTTACAGAACTGCCATTCCCACTAGATACTTGTACCTCCTTTCTTGTGTTTTGGTCCAACTGTTCTATTACATTTTCTAGGCCAGCAACTAGGACGAGTACTTGGAACACTTATTCAGCATTGCTATCTGTTATTTACTTGTGTGCCACATATATATATTTAGTCAGCCTTCTCATAGCTCCAATTTTCTCTCGAGCGGAATAGGTGCTCTTTTGCAATCACACCCACGCTTATTGGACAGTCACACCGGTCACCGTTTGCCACCTGCAGTGCTGGTAAGAACGTTGTAAGTGCGGGGTAAGACGCTTCATAATTTGTATTCCACCACCTCCACAACCACCCTGAGAGATAGTTGTAGGGTTCACATTGTTTGTTGCCTTTTTGTCTCTGTTTTGTGCTAACAATGACAGGACCAAAGAATCAAATGGACAAGGACAAGGGGCCTAAACTTAACGACGATGAGTGTGTCTCTCAAATGGAATTGAAGGAGATGATGCGCGCGATGACTGAAGCTTTTAAAAAATACCAGGACTCTGCCTCGACATCCTATGAGCAGCTTGATCGACGAGTTGCTGAACTTGTTACATGCATGGACATACTGGAGGCTCGTCCCCCACCACCAACTCCAGCCCCAGCTCACTCTCCTATGGACGACGACGATGACGACGATGTTTATGCACCGCTGCGCCAACGCCTCGCGCGTAATCGACAAGGTATGGGAGGTAATGGTAGACGTCGTCATCATAATCCTGAACCAGACCATGATCCATTTGCTAAGATTAAGTTTTCTATTCCACCGTTCATGGGTTCTTATGATGCTGAAGCTTACTTAGACTGGGAGATGACGGTAGAACAAAAATTTAATTCCCATCTTGTTCCTGAGCAGCATAGGGTTAGACAAGTCAATAGTGAATTTAGAGATTTTGTTATCATTTGGTGGAATGAACTTGTTAACACACGTGCTGCACCACAAACATGGAATGCGTTAAAAGAGGAAATGCAAGCTCGCTTTGTTCCCCTTCTTATAGACGTGATCTTCGAAAAAAATTGCAACGCTTAGATCAGGGAGACATGTCGGTACAGGAATACTACCAAGAACTTCAGAAAGGTATGCTACGATGTGGGGTAGTTGAGGATCCGGAGGATCAAATGGTTAGGTTTTATGGGGGATTGAGGCGGGAGATTCAGGATATTGTTGATTATAAAGAATATCATTCTATACAACACTTGTTCCATCTTTCTATGTTGGCAAAAAAAGAATTGCAGGGTCGTCAACAACGGAGGAGCAGCACTTTCGCTCCACGCCAGCCACCGGCGCCAGCCAAGGTGTCATCATCTTCGGGCGTAGGGATGTCCACGTCTTCCACTGTACCTTCGGTTGTTGCAGCAAAACCTGCTACGACCACCTCTTCCATAGGCCGCTCCTCGGACATCAAGTGCCACCGCTGCCAGGGACATGGTCATATTCAGCGAGATTGCCCCAGCAAACGGGCATACATTGCTATTGATGATGGTGGGTATGTTAGTGCTTCTGATGTTGAAGATGAAGATACTGTTGGAGCTAACATTGCAGAGACTTATGATGGTGATGAAGAGGTTCTTGGTACAACAGCGACCGAGATCTATAAGGCCTTGATTGTGCAATGAGCTTTGAGTACCACGGCTAGTGACGACGACAACAGACAACGCCACAACCTTTTCAACATGTTCCTCATCGTCAAGGACTGCCGTGTACATACCATCATTGACGGTGGTAGCTGCAACAACTTGGTGAACGTTGAGGTGGTCAAGAAGCTTGGCTTGACCACACGAGAACATCCCCACCCTTATCACATTCAATGGTTTAACAATAGCGGTAAGTTCAAGGTAACAAAAACAGCAAGGGTGCATTTTTCAATTGGCTCTTACCATGACTTTGCTGATTTCGATGTGGTGACTATGGATGCTTGCTCTCTTTTACTGGGACGTCCTTGGGAGTTTGATACTGATGCTATTCACCATGGTAGATCTAATAAATATACTTTCATGCATAAAGGAAAGAAAATTGTGTTGCTTCCTATGACTCCCACTGAGATTGTCCACTTTGAACATGAGAAAAAGACTAATGCTAAGCAAAAAGGTGTTTTGAACTCTGAAAATCAGCAACCTATTAAGTTAAAAAATCCTACTTTGCTAGCCACTAAATCTGATCTTGATGAGTTACATGCCTCTCTTGGACTTTGCTATGCCTTAGTGTGCAAAAATGCTTTCTATTCCATTGATGATACATCTATTGTCTTGCCACCTGCTATTGCTAACCTTTTGCAAGAGTATATGGATGTGTTTCCCTCTGAGATACCCCCTGGATTGCCACCTGTGTGAGGCATTGAGCACAAGATTGATTTAATTCCAGGGGCGAGCTTGCCCAACCGTGATGCCTACAGGACCAACCCCGAGGAGACTAAGGAGATTCAGCGCCAGGTCCAGGACCTTCTAGACCGCGGGTACATTTGTGAGAGCCTTAGTCCTTGTTCTGTTCCTGTTCTTTTGGTTCCTAAGAAAGATGGCACTTGGCGCATGTGTGTTGATTGTAGAGCCATTAATAACATCACAATTCGGTACATATATCCTATTCCTAGATTGGATGACATGCTTGATGAATTAAGTGGTTCTATTGTTTTCTCTAAAATTGACTTGCGTAGTGGATACCACCAGATTCGTATGTCTTTAGGTGATGAATGGAAAACTGCATTTAAAACTAAGTTCGGTCTTTATGAGTGGTTAGTCATGCCTTTTGGGTTAACTAATGCGCCTAGCACTTTCATGAGATTGATGAACGAGGTTTTACGTGCTTTCATCGGTAAATTTGTGGTGGTATATTTTGATGATATTCTTATCTATAGTAAGTCTCATGATGATCATATTGAACATTTACGTGCTGTTTTTGATGTTTTGTGTGATGCACGTTTATTTGGTAACCTTGAGAAGTGCACCTTCAGCACCGATCGTGTGTCTTTTCTTGGATATGTTGTGACATCGCAGGGCATTGAGATGGATGAGGCAAAAATTGTTGCCATCACGAGCTGGCCACTTCCAACTACGGTCACGCAGGTTCAAAGTTTTCTTGGTCTTGCAGGATTCTACAGGTGATTTGTGCGGGATTTCAGCACCATTGCAGCACCTCTCCACGAGTTGACAAAGAATGGAGTGTCGTTTCGTTGGGGACCATCACAACAACAAGCCTTTGATGCCCTCAAGTCAAAGCTCACACAAGCACCACTGCTGCAACTTCCTGATTTTGACAAGACATTCGAGCTCGAGTGTGATGCGAGCGGCATTGGGATTGGAGGAGTGCTCATTCAAGGAGGTAAACCTGTTGCTTTCTTTAGTGAAAAATTGAATGGTCCAACTTCGAATTATTCTACATATGACAAAGAATTATATGCTTTAGTACGAGTTTTACAAACTTGGCTACATTATCTATGGTCTAAAGAATTTGTCATACATTCGGATCATGAATCTTTGAAGTATCTTAAGGACAATCTAATCTAAACAAACGACATGCTAAATGGATTGAATTCATAGAATCATTTCCTTATATTATTAAGCATAAAAAAGGAAAGGATAATGTAATTGCTGATGCTTTATCTAGACGTTATACTATGTTGTCCCAACTTAATCATAAAATATTTGGTTTGGAGACTATAAAGGAATTATATGCTGCTGATTTGGACTTCAAAGATGCTTTTGAAAATTACAGAGAGGGAAGAACGTGGCAAAAATTTATGCTGCGTGAAGGCCTTCTCTACCGCGCTAACAAGTTGTGTGTTCCAGCTAGCTCCGTTCGTCTTCTACTATTGCAGGAAGCACATGGAGGTGGCTTGATGGGACATTTTGGTGTTAAGAAGACCGAGGATGTGTTGTTTACTCATTTCTATTGGCCTCGAATGCGGTGTGATGTTGAGCGCTACATTTCTCATTGCACCACGTGCAACAAAGCTAAGTCCTGACTTAACCCCCATGGTCTTTATTTGCCTCTTCCTGTTCCTCGTGCACCTTGGGAGGATATTTCTATGGATTTTGTTTTGGGATTGCTTAGAACAAAGAGGGGGAGTGATAGTGTTTTTGTCATTGTCGATCGTTTTTCAAAGATGGCACATTTTATACCTTGTCACAAAACTGATAATGCTTCACATATTGCTGATTTGTTCTTCACTGAGATTGTGCGTTTGAATGGTGTGCCAAATACTATTGTTTCTGATAGGGATGCTAAGTTTTTAAGTCATTTTTGGAGAACTTTGTGGTTTAAATTGGGAACAAAGTTGTTGTTTTCTACTACTTGTCATCCCCAAACTGACGGGCAAACAGAGGTTGTCAATCGCACTTTATCTACCATGTTGCAGGCTATTTTAAAGGATAATTTGAGGTTGTGGGAGGAATGTTTGCCACATATTGAGTTTGCTTATAACAGATCGATTCATTCCGCAACCAAGCTTAGTCCATTTATGGTAGTATATGGTTTTAATCCTCGTGCCCCAATTGATTTGCTACCTTTACCACCTTCTGAAATAGTGAACTTGGATGCTACACAACGTTCTGAATTCATTCTTAAGTTACATGAAACAACTAAGTTGCAAATTGAAAAGATGAATGAAAAGTATCGTATTGCTGCTAATAAAGGTAGGAAGGAAATGAAATTGGAACCTGGTGACTTGGTGTGGGTTCATTTGAGAAAGGATAGGTTTCCTGATTTGAGAAAGTCTAAACTTATGCCACGATCTGCAGGTCCTTATAAAGTTCTTGCAAAAATTAATGATAATGCATATACACTTGAGTTGCCGCCAGATTTTGGGGTTAGTCCCACCTTTAACATTTCAGATTTGAAGCCATATATGGGTGACGAAGATGAGGCCGAGTCGAGGATGACTCCAATTCAAGAGGAGGAGGATGATGAGGACATCACTTCTATACATACAATGAATGGACCGATAACACGATCTCGTGCACGACAGCTAAATCTCCAGGTACGTTCTACCCTAGTCAATTGTGTTTCAGAGCTTATGCTTGGGGCCATGGATGTTTTGATGATTAGGTACCTTGGAGAGGACCAGCAAGGACTTGGGAAAGGCCAAGGTGTTGAGGAGGAGCAGCAAGGGCGTCCACAACAGGAAGGAGATCAAGTCCGAGTCGGCTGCGACTCCATCTCGGGTTCCAGGACCAGTCTGCACTAAAATGGACGCCCAAGATGCATCCAGACTTCGATTGTGACAGAATGGATAGGGTTGGAAAGATAACGAGATTATCTAACCAACCCAACTGGTTCCACCCTAAAATTCATTCGGAGTCAACGAGAATCGTCAAAACAAGTCAGAGTTCAGATTCTGTTTTGTTGCTGCGACACCGTCTGTTGGGTCGTTGGGCCCTGTATCGCGTCGGAGCCCATTAGGGGCGAGTCCAGGGCTACGCACGCCCTAATACTCTATTTATTCAGCAGCCGCTGCCACATTTAGGTTTGGGTTTTGCTTAGATCAATTCTGTCATCGAACAGTGTCGCCGTCATCGGCTTGTGAGACCCCCTCCCGTAATCAATACAATTTTGGTTGCGTTTCTTTCCTGTTCTTGCTTGTGTTCTTGATTGTGCTTGCAGGGATAAGCCTTTGCAGCGAGGTCATTCGTGTGTCACGGGTGATAACCAAAGGAGCTGTGGTGTAGTGATTGCGAGGAACCGTTCGCTCAAAGCCTTAGATCATCAACGTCAAGATCTCCACTCAATCAAATTATCGTATCTCACGGAAGATCAGGCCGCGTCTACTATCAGACTAGGAACACAGCTAGCTCCCGTAGGATGTCAACACGAGGCGCAGGCCCAGGGGGATCATCGTCCTCTGGCATACCAAGGTGGTTGCCTTCGTCGTGACCCCCTAGATCGACGTGGAAACATTCGCGACTTGGGCCACAACCTTCGTCGTCAAGGCTGTGGCCATTATCGGAGCAATCGGAGAGGCAGTAGTCACATGCGGTCATGAAGTCTCGCATGGCACTAGGATTACCGAGCCCGGAGAAATCCCAACCAGAGTCGGGCTCGTCGTCTTCCTCGGAACCCAGGGGCCCGTAGGTCGAGACAGCCGTCAGTCGGTCCCAGGTTGACCACATATGGTACCTCGAAAGGTTAGGATATGCCTTTATGAAAGCGCTCACCGAAGTGGGATCGCTTGGTGGATCGAAGCCGAATCTAAAAGGCATAGGGTGGAAAATGGACGGTACCTCTCGATCGGCGGACGGTGACGAAGCCGCGTCGGGGACGGACTGCACCGTTATCTTAGGTACGAGGCTAACGCCCAGCAAGTTCTCCGCGAGAGTGCTAGCGTCATTTGTCCGCTTGGGGTTCGCACGTTGCGGGGAAACGACACTCGCCGTCGTCTCAGGCGCGAGGTCAACGCGCGACATGTCCCCCACTGGGGTGCCGGCGTTGTCGACTCGCTCGACAGCCGACGAGATGCCGCCTCCTGCTTGGCCACGGTTGCCCCGCCTCCTCCTCCTGTGGCGAGGAAGGCGACGGGACAAACCCGGATGCTGCTCTTCTGCCACGGGGGGAAGACGTCGCCGAGTCCGCCGCCGTCGGGCGGGCTGACGGCCGTCGTTGTCGCTGCCGCGCTGCGGGGGAAGGAGTACCATGTCGTAGCTGCCGTCGAGGGACATGAACTCGAGACTCCCGAAACGGAGCAGCGTCCCGGGCTAAAGAGGTTGCTGGAGACTACCCATCTAGAACTCAACGAGAAGCTGTTCGTCAACACGCAGCAGGCCCCTACCTGGCGCGCCAACTGTCGGCGTTTCGACCCCGGGGGGTCCTTGGACCGATGAGTAAAATTGTCGCTGCGTGCCCCAGCCCAGATGGGTTGGCGCAAGATGGAACACAAAGGGGGGAAAACCGCGGCTCGTGTTATCCTGCGCCGGAGTGGGTGCGCTTGCAGTAGGGATTACAAGCGTTCGTGAGGGAGAGGGTGAGAGAGTGTGAGCCGGTTCGTCGGCCGGTCCTCCCGCGCGACCACCCCCTGTATGAGGGCCCTGACCCTTCCTTTTATAGATGCAAGGAGAGGGTCCAGGTGTACAATGGGGTGTAGCAATATGCTAACGTGTCCGGCAAAGAGGAGCCAGAGCCCTATGTACATGCCAACGTGGCTGTCGGAGAGGCGCTAGATCCCTGTGTATGCGGTGGCGTGGCCGTCGGAGGAGCGCTGGAGCCCTGTAGAAGCACAGCTGTCGGGGCTGCTGGGACCTTGCTGACGTCTCCTTGCTTCCATAGGGGGCTGAGAACCGCTGTCGTCATGGACACACGCGGGGAGCCATCATTACTTGTTACCGGGGCGAGCCTGGATGGGACGCCGGTCTTGTTCCCCCGTAGCTTGAGCTAGCTAGGGGTAGGGTAATGATGTATCCCCTGCGGCATGGTCGGTCCGAGCCCAAGGTCGGGCGAGGCGGAGACTCCTCCTGAGGCTGAGCCCTAGGGTCGGGCGAGGCGGAGACCACCTTCCGAGGTCGAGGTTGAGGCCGAGCCCTGGGGTCAGGCGAGGCGGAGACCACCTTCCGAGGTCGAGGTTGAGGCCGAGCCCTGGGGTCTTGCAAGGCAGAGCTTCCTGTTGCGCCTAAGGCTGGACTCAGCTGCTGTCAGCCTCACCCTGGTAGGTGGCACAGCAGTCGGAGAGGGGCGAGCGACGCTGTTTTCCTGTCAGGTCAATCAGTGGAAGGGCGAAGTGACTGTGGTCACTTCGACCTTGCCGACTGAGGCACGCGTGTCAGGATAAGATGCCAGGCGATCCTTGCATTGAATGCGCCTGCGATACGGTCGGTTGGTGAGGCGATTTGGCCAAGGTTGCTTCACTATGAAGCCTGCCCGAGCTGGGCTTCGGGCGAGTCGAGGGTGCGCCCGTTGCTTGAGGAGGCCCTCGGGCGAGGCGTGAATTCGCCTGGGACTACTATTCTCGCCCGAGACTGGGCTCGGGCGAGGCGAGATTGCGTCCCTTGAGTAAACGAAGCCTTCACCTGAATTGCGCCCATCAGTCTCTGCAGCTTGTGCTGATGGTGATTACTAGCCGAGTTTAGGAGTGTTGGGGGTACCCCTAATTATGGTACCCGACAAAACTGCAAAAACAAACATCAACTTCGTTAAGACCGCAAAAAATCCATTAAATGGCTAGAGTGTGTTCGACTGCAAGGGTGACTCGTGAGGGAGAAGAGACCAAGGTCACCGAGACAGCACCAATTTCTGAAGTCATGAAACAATCAGGTGTAGTTGTGATAGAGGGAAACACTGACGAAGGTATTGCTGTTGCCGAAGCTGAACAGACCATTGAAGAAGAAAATATTGAAGTGGATGAGGAAGATTATAGTATTTTTATCTCAACAAAACCCAGCCATCTAGATTTTGAGAAATCTACTATGCCTAAAGCTGATATGCCCATGATGATGAAGCTGGGCTACTTTTGGGAAGCTGAAAGGAAACTTGTCTGATTTGCCAGAGAAGAGACCACCCCAACATCGAAGAATGATGAAGTAGTGGTTTTTAAGAGTTTCTTCAGAGCAGGACTGCGACTTCCTCTGAACGAGATGATAGGGAAGTCTTGAATTTTTTTGAAATTTATCTTCATTAGCTGACCCCTAATGCCATTGTAAGGCTTAGCGTCTTCATCTGGGCCCTTCGAAGCCAAGGGATGAGCCTGGATACCGAAGCATTCTGTCGAGTGCACGAGTTGCACTACCAGACGAAGGCCAGGGCAGACGGTATTCATGAAAATTTCGGTTGCTACAATTTTGTGTATCGTAAGGATACGAAGGCTCTAGTTCTCAGTAACCGCACCAAATGGCCAACCGGCCAGAAAGGTGAATGGTTTTACATTAAGGCTGATGAGAAGAAGAGGGGGAAACTGATGACGATGGTCATGTGCCCGTTGTCCTTAAACTTCGGAATGACCAGACCCTTGTGCAACATGCAGCTAGGGTCAGCATGCCAGCTGGCCGAGGTAGAATTTAGAGTGGTAGCTGAACAAATCAACACCAGGGACTTGGTGCAAGAATATCTAGCCAATCGGACGCATCCGATGTCAAGTGGCTGGGGGGATGCCGAAGATGAAGGGAACGAAGAAGAAACATGAACTTGTTCGATTACCTTATCGTTTCAAATTTGAAAAACAGTTCAAGGAGCCTTGCCAAGAATGGCTAGAAATGATTGAAACTATGTGTAATGAAATACTAGGAAAGTATACCAAGAAAGAAGACTAATTGATGACAACTTCCTTCGGCACCCGGCCAAAATGAAGGTTAAACCGGGTGATGGATGCTCTAAAATTTGAGTACCCTGATTATGAGCAGCTCAACAATGGTGCCGAAGGGGTGAAAAGGAAAAGAATTGTCAGCGTTCTAAACAGACAAGCTGCCAGGATGGTGAAGGAGGATGAGAAGGTTTTAAAGAAGAGTAAATCCAGTCCTGAGCCGTAGGTAACAGCTTCGAAGAAAAGAAAAGCTGAAATTCCAGAGCCGAAGGTAATGACTGAATCTCTACATGTCAAACAGACACCTCCTACTGCCGAAGTGGCAGAAATTTTAAAGGTAATGACTGAATCTCTACATGTCAAGCTGCAAAGTCCTCTAGGACTATAACTTATGAAGCTTTTTCAGAAGAAGGACGAGCCTTCGGCTACAAAGAAGATGGATGGGCAGAAAAAGCGAAGAATCGTTACCGTGATGCAAGCCATTGAACGGACGCCCCCGTCAGCCTCGGCATCCAAAATTTCTATTGCAAGCGCCGAGGCCATTGCCGAAGCAGATAACATTGCCGAAGCTGCAGTTGCCGCTGAAGCCGCCAACCTTGAAATTGATAAAATGCTCTTGAATATGGCTGCGGAAGAGACAGCTGCGGCTGCAAAGGAGGCCATGGCCACAGTGCCTGACAAAGGAAAGAAGATTGCCGATGCTGTTCAGAGGAAAAATACTTTGACCTTCGGAACCTAGTCGGACAAGAATTATCCGAGGCCGAGAAGGAGCTACAGGAGTATGGTATATTCTGTGGCTACCAGCCAGGAGCCATGCTCTTTGGCGGGATCGATGGAGAGGCCTTAGGATGCATTCGCGACCGCACCGGGGCAAAGATAATCAGCACTCTATCGAAGAGTGTCGGCTTTCCGAAGGTCAAAGCCGATATTAGTAGCTACCGACGACAACATACCATCGGCAACTTATTTTATTCCAACTTCAAGGTAAAATTCCTTTTTTATGAAACAAAACTTTCTTTTTATTTTTGTGGTGAAGCAAAGTTTTCTGATAAAAATTTATTTCTACAGAGTATGCTGCTAAGCAAGGCACTAAAAATGCAACAAGACCTCGAGGACAAAAAGAACGAAATTATAATCGAGGGTTTAGAAAACAAAATTAAAGACTACGAAGCTTCTATTGAGAAAAAAGATTTCCTGCTTCAGGTAATGGAGGGTTCACTTGCAGAAGCCCAAGCCGAAAACACTAGATTGAACGAGGAACTTCTTAAAAAATCAGAGAGCTTCGAACAAGAGAGAAAAGATTTTCATGTAAAATACGAAGCTGAAGCTGACAAAAATTCAAAGCTGCAACAAACTTTGAAAGAGCTTTGGAACATATGTTCGAACTTCGGCAACCGTTGTGTACAACGACTGAAAAGGGTCTTCAACTCGGTTGGAGCCAGCTCCGAAGAGTTTACCCCTTCAGCTAAAAATATACCAAGCACCTTCGAACACATTGAAGGAGAAGTTGAGGCGCTTGATGAAGTGATAGCCGGGCACGGCGATTTCTGTGCCCTGCTGGCTTCTCGCGACACGGCTGTAGCATTCATGCAGGCTGGTTGCACACATGGAAAAACGGTAAACAAACCAACCTTCAGTCTGTCTCCATCAGACTTGGTTGATATCCCCAGCGAAGCCCGAAGTATTGGAAATAGATTTATAACTCAAATATGGGCGAAGGGTGGGCGGAATTTGGCTGGTGACGAGGCCCGAAGCTTGCTTAAGCCGGTATGAAACTTATACTTGTTGCTTGCCATCTCTTGTGATTATTTTTTACCTTATACTGCTTGTTTGTGTGCAGGATGGTGGTGTCGAAGACTGATAGTCCGAAGCACATTCCGAAGGCTGCTGAAGCTATTTTTAGGCCTACCTGCATAGAACTTAGAAGCATTTGTATTATCTTTGTAATAGACATTGTAATCGAGAAATGAACACTACTTTGTATACTTGTCCATACCTTGTAATATATTTTTACCTTTCCATCTATGTATAGATTGCTTTGCTATGAACGAAATCTGTATCTTTTGAGCCAAAGGCGAAAAACACCTTCCCTTCTTTTCGTACACAACGAAGCATGTCCTTGCTTCTTCGTGCTCATCGAAGCATTGTTGTCAAAGCTATAGTATTTCTGTTTGTGCTTCATGTTATGATGAGATGATCCTATAAATGTCTACATGAATGTGTATGAGTGCAATGAATGATGTAATGAAATATGCAAATGAATGTCCCGAACACACACACGAAACCACACCCAGACTCTGCATCCCCTTAGGAATGACTTTTGAGTCTTTTAAGCTCTGTATCCCCTTAGGAACAACTTTTGAGCTTCTTCACCTTCTATTTCGGTGGCATTTAAGTTTTGCATCCCCTTAGGAACGACTTTTGAACTTCTTCACCTTATATTTTGGTGGTATTTGGCTCTGCATTCCCTTTGGAACGACTTTTGAGCAGAAAACTTACTCTACTCTCCCTTAGGAACGACTTTTGCATCTTCGTCAAATTTTTGGCTCTACATTCCCTTGGGAATGACTTTTGAGCAGAAAACTTACGTTGCGCTCCCTTAGGAACGACTTTTTTGCAGCTTCATCATGCTCTGCATCCCCTTGGGGACATCTTTTGAGCTTTTCCCTGTTTTTCTTTTTTGCACTCGATGGTGCAGGCTCAGATTTTACACATTACATATTTGGGGGATATGGCCCTCGTAGGGCTAAATAAGAATGAAAAATTATAAGCTATGGCCCTATTAAAAACCTTTCTCCCCTCTTGAAAGGAAAGGGTGCCATAGAAAAAATGAAGAAAGATTACATCAAATTACACATTGTATCGCCGAAGCTCATCCGCATTCCAAGATCTAGGTATGTCGTTGCCATCCATATCCTTCAATCTATAAGAACCGGGTCTCGACGAAGATACAACTAGAAAAGGACCTTCCCACTTCAGTTGCAATTTTCCCACTATATCTGGGTTGGCTACTCTCCGAAGCACCAGATGCCCTCGCTTGATGTTTTTCAATCGAACTTTTCTATCACGCCATCTTATTGTTTCAGCCTGATATTTATTGATGTGCTCTATAGCCTGAAGTGTGGTCCCTTCTATAGTATCTTTTGTTATTTGATAATCAGCTTCATCTTCTACCGAAGTTGTTGTTCTTATTGACCCTGTATTTGCTTCTTCTGGAGTTATTGCTTCGTCACCAAATAGGAGCTTGAAGGGTGTAAATCCTGTTGACCTTGATGCAGT
Organism: Zea mays; assembly: GCF_902167145.1. Classification (NCBI taxonomy): domain Eukaryota; kingdom Viridiplantae; phylum Streptophyta; class Magnoliopsida; order Poales; family Poaceae; genus Zea; species Zea mays. The sequence continues at coordinate 15,297,684 of NC_050101.1, read as the reverse complement.
TGTGTTGTGGCTCCACACCACTTTAATCAACTCATCTGACCACTTTCCCTTGGGCTGGTTGAAGATTAGCTTCATTATTCCTGTCATTATAATGCCATTTGCTCTTTCTACCAACCCATTTGACTCTGGATGCCTGACTGATGCAAAATGAATCTTCGTACCAATTTGGTCACAAAAATCTTTGAAAGTTTTGGCATCAAATTGTGTTCCATTGTCTACAGTTATTGCCTTCGGCACACCGAAGTGACAAACAATATTCTGCCAGAAGAATTTTTGGACCGTGGCCGAAGTTATCATAGCCAAGGGCTTCGCCTCAATCCATTAGAAAAATATTCTACTGCCACTACAACATACTTCAAGTTGCCTTGTGCTGGTGGGAGTGTACCTAACAAATCTAGGCCCCATCTTTGCAATGGCTAGGTTGGCTGTATTAACTGGGTTAGCGACGAAGGTTGCTTCTGGTCTCTTGCACATTTTTGACAGTTTTCACACTTTTGAACCAGATCTGCTGCATCTGAAGCTACCTTCGGCCAATAAAATCCTTGTCTGAACACCTTCCCCAGCAAAGGCCTAGACCCAATGTGAGATCCACACAAACCTGCATGTATTTCCTTCATCAGCTCTATACCTTCGGTCCTGGATAAACACTTGAGAAGCAGAGAGCAAACTCCATGTTTGTATAACTCCCCTTCTATTATGACATATGGTCTTGTCCTTGCTTCCATTCTTTTACTATAAGCTTCGTCATCCGAAAGACAGTTACCTTGGAGGAAAGATATGATTTCAGTCCTCCAATCTTCACTATGTACGGGTGATATTGCAAGCACTACTCTCTCTAGGAGTTCAACCGAAGGTGCTTTTATTGTTTCAAAAAATATTTCTGAAGGTAGAGGGAGCCCCTGTGCCGCTGACTTAGCTAGCAGATCTGCATGCTCATTTTCCCCTCTTGGAATATTTTTTACAGAGAATCCTTCGAAGGAAGCCTCCAATCTTCGGACTTTATCCAAATATTTTTCATGCTTCGGATCTCTTGCCTTGCTACTTTTGTCTATATGACCAGAAATGACTTGGGAGTCAATTTTAAGGATCACCCTTCTTATTCCCATTGCCTTTAGCTTCCAAAGCCCCAAGAGAAGAGCTTCGTATTCAGCAATATTAGTTGTACAACTGAAGTCCAACCTTGCTTCGTAGCATGTTCTAACTTTAGAGGGCGCTACAAGAACAGCAGCCGCTCCAGCGCCGAAGGTTCCCTAGGAACCATCACAGAAGACTGTCCAGGCTTCAGCGTCTTTTGTTACTTCTTCTCCCGGAGCCCCTGGCGTCCAATCAGCAATAAAATCCGCTAACGCATGGGACTGAATTGAGGATCTATGTACATAATCAATAGTGAATTCATTGAGCTCGGCAGCCCTGTTGGGGCGAAGGCGAAGACGCCACCCTTCGCTCGAGGCCTTCGCCGTACTCGCTGCACCAACGGTGACAAGACAACGGGCAGACTTACCCTTCGTCTCATACGCCGCCGGACGAAGACCCGCGACGAGGTCGTATCATCCTGCGACCTCATCCAGAGTGGAGGCCCGCGAGTGATCCGGCCCATTGTAACAGGCCCTGTGTGGCCGTTGCACGTTACGGGCCTAATTTGTAAAGGCCTCCCTATAATTACGGTCTGTAACCCCGCTTTATGGGAATATTCCGGGGATAACCTAGGTGTCTGAGGGCACATGCGTCCTTAACACGGGACGCTGGGCACCCGGATACCTATAAATACCCCCGCACAGTGCTCTTGAGAGGCTAGATTAACAGAGCTATTGTTGTCTCGTGCGAAAATCCTGTTTACGTCACTTCACACCCCCGTTGGATCACCTTGCACCAGACAGCAAGTTCCAAAATTTGGCGCCCACCGTTCGTGCTACGAAAAAACCACCCGCGACGGCACCCAAGAAAGCTAGCTCGAAGGCTGATGAGGCTGCGAAGGCAGCACTGCTGGCCGCAAAAAAGGGCAAGGCCCTCGCCCTCACCCACTCCACCCACCAAGAGGCTACTGAAGACGACGCTCTCCGCACCTGCGGCCCTGAAGGACAACCGCAACCTCCCCCAGGCTTCACCCAGCCGGAGGGCGCGGACCTCACCGAGGACGGCGAAGTCCTCAGCGTCTCAGCGGAAGAACAACTACAGCTGCGCGCCTTGCGCATCAAGAACCGCAATCTCCAGAGGCAAAAAGAGATACTGGAGGCCAAGCACCAACATGTGTCTGCACTAGCTAAGGTGCGGCAAATGATACGCGACGAAGAGCAGAAGGCCCAGGACCTCGAGCAGGAGATCGCGCTGATGCAGCGCGAAGGCCACCTCGGCCTGCAACACGGGCCACCCCTGCAACAGCGCGCACAAATGGAAGACCTACACTTCCCCCAGCACGACCATGCCTTCCCACATGCCGCACCATTCCAAGGGGTCAACTACCTCGACGAGCGAAGTCCCCTGGCGCCACACCTGCAAGTGACACCCTGGCCTGCCAACTTCTGCGCAGGGACCTATCCCAAGTACAACGGCAGCGCTGACCCAGCACAGTACATCATGAGTTATCAGGTCGCTGTTGCATCTTCCGGAGGGGACGACGCCACGATGGCCAAGTCTTTCATCATCGCCCTCGAGGGCCCAGCTCTCACCTGGTTCACCAGGTTGCCCCCGCTGTCCATTGACTCCTGGAGAAGCCTCCGGGACAAATTCCTGCTCAACTTCCAAGGGTACTGCCTAGACACCGACGCCTTGGCCGAACTCTCACTCTGCAAGCAGCTGGAAAAAGAGACTCTGCGGGAGTATTACCGCAAGTTTCTAACACTCAAGTCACAGCTGCCCTCAGTCGACGACCAGATCGCCATCCACTACGCCATCAGTGGCCTTCGCGCCGGCGTCCTTTACAGCCACTGCATCAGAGATCCGCCCAAGAACCTCCAGGAATTATATCAGCTATTTGAAAAATACGCCAAATCCGAAGAGCTCCACCAGCACAAGGTTGAGTCTCAGAGGAAACCCAAAGATGCTCCACAGTCCAGCCGCACGTGGACCAGAACTCTGCAGCCAGACTCCGGTCGAGACGGCCGCAATCAGCAGCAGGTGCACAACATCGCCAACCAGCACCCCGCTGGTGACGCCCCTCGCCGTCAGGAATATCCCCCCAGGGCCGCGGAAATGGAACTCGCGGCAGGGGTCGGGGACGTGCGCAGCCGCCGCGCCGATTCTACTGTCTTTTTCACGGCGAAGACTGCGCCCACCAAACCAGAGACTGCCCAGAGACGAAGGCCACCAAAGACAGAATGGCACGGGCGCAGCCAGCCGACAACCCTAGAGTTGTCGCGCACACTTATCAGCAACCCCCTCCACCATACATCCACGCCCCCGCCCCGCATCCACCGCACCACGCATACCAACACCACCAGGAAGTACAAATCGTACCTCCCCCACCCCCACCCCCACACCAGCAACAACAAAACATCCCCCACCCTCACGCCCCAAAACAAGAAGACTTCGCCGATCAGCCGTATCGCGGAGTCATTCATATGATCACTGGGGGGTCCAGCGCCGACTTCGACACAAAGCGTCAGAAGCGGGACCATTACCGTAGCATCAACCACGTCGCCATTACTGGCCCAGTCGTGCAGACGAAGTGGTCCCACGTACCGCTAACCTTCGACGCCCGAGACGTCGACCTGCGCAGCGCCCCCCACATCGACGCCATGGTTATCAACTGCAGCGTGGCAGGCTGGGACCTGCACAAAGTCCTAGTCGACAATGGCAGTCAAGCAGACATCATTTTCCTCCATGTCTTCGACCGCATGGGCATAAGCCACAGCCTGCTCAAGCCATCGGACAACCCGTTGTATGCCTTCGGCGGCAAGGGCACCTTTCCTGTCGGCAAAATAGAACTGCCTCTCTCCTTCGGTGTAGCACCCAATGCCCGAAGTGAGCAAATAACCTTTGATATCGTCGATATGGTGTATCCGTACAACGCCATCATGGGCCGGGGCTCCATCAACAAGTTTGAGGCAGCCATTCACGGACTGTACCTGTGCATGAAGATACCAAGTCCGTTAGGCGCCATCACGGTCTACGGCAATCAGCAGACTACGCGCAACATAGAGCGGGACTTCGTCCCCGGGCAAAGAAATGTGCACTGCCTCACGGCCCAGCGCGAGGTCCCTACGTCCGCCAGCCCAACCGACAAAGAACACGACAAGGCACAGCTGTAGAGCAACGACGGGACCAAGACTGTTCCCCTCGACCAGGCCACTCCCAAGCAGACAGTCACCATCAACGAAGACCTCACTTCGCATGACGAGGAGAAACTCCTCTGCTGCTTGTCCAAGAACAAAGACGTCTTCGCCTGGTCCGCCCTCGACCTGGTCGGGGTCAGCCGATCCATAATTGAGCACAGCTTGGGAATTGACCCTTCGGTGAGACCGAAAAAACAGCGGCTCCGTAAAATGTCCGACGAGAAGACAGAAGCCGCCAAAGCCGAGGTACATCGCCTCCTGGAAGCCAAATTTATCGAGCCAGTGGCTTACCCCACCTGGCTCTCCAACGTTGTGATGGTGCAGAAAAAGAGCGGCAAGTGGCGAATGTGCATCGACTTCACCAGTCTCAACAAGGCCTGCCCAAAGGACAACTTCCCGCTGCCTCGGATCGACAAAATAGTCGATAGCGCGGCCGGGTGCGAAGTCATGTCACTCCTCGACTACTTCTCCAGTTACCATCAAATATATATGTAGGAGGAAGACAAGGCCAGCACCAGCTTCACAACACCCTTCGACACATATTGCTTCATCAGAATGCCGGAGGGACTCAAGAATGCCGGGTCCACTTTCTCTCGGCTTACCAAAACAGTGCTCGAGGGGCAAGTCGGCAAAAATATATTCACATATGTGGACGACATCGTCGTCGCCAGCAGGAGCAAGGAGGACCATCTTGCTGACCTCGCCGAGACATTCGCGAACATGCGGGATGCACGACTTCGCCTGAACCCCGAAAAGTGCGTCTTCGGCGTTCGCCAGGGGAAAGTATTGGGCTACCTGGTATCACACCGCGGCATCGAGGCCAACCCAACCAAAATTTAGGCCATCATCAACATGATGCCCCCGCAGTCAGCAAGAGACGTCCAGCGCCTGACGGGCAGATTGGCCGCCCTCAACAGATTCATCTCCAAATCCGCTGAGCGAAGTCTCCCCTTCCTCAAAACTCTCCGTGGCGCAAAAGACTTCGCTTGGGGACCAGAGCAGGCAGCGGCCTTCGCCGCATTAAAACAGTACCTGTCGGAGTTGGTAGTCCTTACCAACCCCGACTCTTCGCTACCCCTGTTGCTCTATGTTGCGACTTCGCCGCATGCGGTCAGCGCGGCACTGGTGCAGGAGTAGACAGTTGAGGGCGTGATCAGTCAGTGTCCAGTTTATTATGTCTCCGAAGTGCTAACACCATCCAAATATAACATGACGGAACTGGAGAAGATTGCCTATGCAGTTGTTATGTCTTCGCGCAAATTGCGCCATTATTTTGAAGCATTCAAGGTCCGGGTCACCTCAGATAGGGGACTAGGTGAATTGTTCAGAAACCCGAAGGCATCGGTCAGGATTGCCAAGTGGGCGGCCGAACTCTCCGGCTACCACATCAATTTTGAGCCCAGGACAGTCATGAACTCACAAGTTCTGGCAGACTTCATCGTCGACTGGACTGGGCCAATAACACAGCCGGACCCGTCCGCAGAGAAGGTTTGGACGATCCACTGCGACGGCGCATGGTGCCATGCAGGGGCAGGCGCCGCTGCAGTCATCACCTCACCCGCCGGGGTCAAGCACAGATACGCGGCACGCCTCAGCTTCGCTCTGGAATCTGACAGATGCACAAACAACATAGCAGAATACGAAGCTGTCATCCTCGACCTCTGCAAGCTGAGGGCCCTCGGTGTCACCACCTGCATTGTCAGAACTGACTCCAAGGTAGTCGCCGGCCAAGTCGAGAAAGACTATGTAGCAAAGGACCCCGCACTTATGCAATACCTCGCGGCCATCCGAAGTCTCGAGAGGCAATTTAAGGGATTCACCTTGCAGCATGTGGACCGGGCCAAGAATGAAGAAGCCGACGCATTGGCCAAGGCTGCCGCCAGAGGCGAGTCCCTGTCCTCCGACGTGTTCTACCATGTTATCGGCACGCCAGCCGTCCGGAACCCCGAAGGGCTCCAAATAACCAATGACAGCGAGGGCCACCGCATAGTCAACCTTATTATGACCGAAGACTGGCGAGCACCAATAACCCTGTTCCTACAGGGGTACTACCACCCAACCGACATCAACGAGGCCAAGCGCCTCAAACATCAAAGTCGGGACTTCGCACTGATTGAGGGCCAGCTCTACAAGAAGGGGGTCAGTCAGCCAATGCTTAAATGTGTCACCGAGACCGAAGGCGTCCAAATCCTGCGCGAAGTCCACAGTGGCACTTGCGGCTCTCACGCAGGGCCAAGGGCCCTAGCCGCAAAGGTGATCCGCCAAGGTTTCTACTGGCCCGCAATGATTTGCGCCGCAAATCGGGTCACAAGGTCCTGCGAAGCCTGCCAAAAGTTTTCTCCTCGATCAGGCAGCCCCTCGCAATTCACAAAACTGATCGCCCACACATGGCCTCTCCAGCGCTGGGGCCTGGACATCGTCGGGCCCCTGCCCACGGCTCAGGGGAACCTCAAGTTCACCTTCGTCGCTGTCGAGTACTTTACTAAATGGATCGAGGCGAGGGCTGTTTCCACAGTAACATCAAAGACTGCACATAAATTCTTTTGGCAAAACATTGTTTGCCGCTTCGGAGTACCGTCTGAACTCACAGTTGACAACGGCAAGCAGTTTGACAGCCAAGACTTCAAGGATTTCTGCTTCTCCATTGGCACCAAGCTTGCCTTCGCCTCAGTATATCAACCGCAGTCCAACGGAGTTGTGGAACGCGCCAATGGAAAAATTTTCACAGCTGTCAAGAAGATGCTCCTCGATGAAAAAAAGGGCAAGTGGTCCGACTTGTTACCTGAAGCGGTCTGGGCGCTAAACACGACTGAGTGCAGGGCGACTGGGTTCACCCCTTTCCGCCTTCTATATGGATCGGAGGCCATGACCCCACAAGAAATAAAGCATGGGTCCCCGCGAACAGTTGCGTCAGCTATCCCCGACGTGGACGAACCCACTTCGAAGGATCTTATCGACGGAGACCGCGTCTTCGCTCTACAGGCTCTAAATAAATACCAAGCCCAGACAAAAGCATGGCGCGACCTCGCAGTCATCCCGCGGGAATTCAGCGAAGGGGACCTCGTACTCGTCCGAACAGCTCGGACAGAGTCCAGGGGCAAGCTGGAGCCCAGGTGGGAGGGCCCTTTCATTGTCAAGACGAAGGCCTCCCCCAGCGCATACAGGCTCGCAACGCCAAACGGCGAAGACTTGGAGCATTCCTGGAACATCGATAATATTCACAAATTTTTTGTTTGACTCATCAGAGCCAGCTCGCCCTTGTAATTCGCAAAAACAATTTTATTCTGGCTCGCACTCTTTTCCTCCCGGGGGGTGAGGTTTTTAATGAGGCGGAGTCATGTAATATACTAGTGAAAAATCCCCCACAAAAATCTACGTCGAAAAAAGACCGCGCCGACGGTCTCCGACATTCGACCAATACAAAGTCATCGCGAGGCCGAGCGCCAGCTACCCTCGCGTGCAATGATCCGCGCAAAATTCGCCTAAGGGTGCAGCCGGACAAGCACAACAAGTGCGAAAAATCGAAGTCTTCCGCGAAGACTATCTGCGCAAAAGTCGCCTAAGGGTGCAGCCGGATAAGCACAACAAGTGCGAAAAATCGAAGTCTTCCGCGAAGACTATCCGCGCAAAAGTCGCCTAAGGGTGCAGCCAGATAAGCACAACAAGTGAGAAAAATCGAAGTCTTCCGCGAAGACTATCCGCGCAAAAGTCGCCTAAGGGTGCAGCCGGACAAGCACAACAAGTGCGAAAAATCGAAGTCTTTCGCGAAGACTATCCGTGCAAAAGTCGCCTAAGGGTGCAGCCGGACTAGCAAAACAAGTGCGAAAAATCGAAGTCTTCCGCGAAGACTATCCGTGCAAAAGTCGCCTAAGAGTGCAGCCGGACCAGGCACAACAAGTGCGAAAAAGACTACACCAAACTATCCGCGCAAAGACCAACTACATACGCGCCAGACCGACATAACAAATACACCATACCAAGTGCGCAACACCTTCGTGAGCATAGCCGAATGCGTGAAGGCACACAGCCTCAGCATACAAGCCATTATATATGTACAAGCGAGGGCATTACACTTTACATCGGCTCAACCTTCGGAATAATTCCCATCTCCCTATAGTTAAATAGCATTATCCTCAGCTCCTCACCCGCAAAAAGACTTCGCAGCTCCCCCTCACCTGCACTCGCAGCGGCCGGCAGGGACAACAGCTCCTGCCTGCCAACCCTGCCCACACGAAGTCGACCGCCGTCCGTCTCACTCACTCTACGGTTCGCAACCGCCCTTCGCCGCCTGCGCCCAACACTTGGACCAGGCACAACTTCAGCATCCATAGCACGCGGTGAAGCCTCCGCCGCCGCCACATCCAAGGCCGCAAAGTAATCCAAGTCCTCATCCGACGACTCTTCAGTCCACTCAACCGAAGTCCCAAAGTCACCAAAATCAGAAAACTTAGACGCAGATTCATCTGATTCATTCCCATCATCCACGGTCGAAGCCGCCAAAAAATTAGCAGTAGCGGTTGCGTGCGCAGGCCCAAAATCTTGAACCTGCGCAGCAACCAAGGTTCAGCAACATATGCAAAATTCCCTAACTACCCACACCCACTAAGCCACCTGCGAAGACCCAGCCGTCGCCGGATCCTCCGCTGCCGGCTCCGCCGCCATCTTCACAGGATCCTCAGCCCTCGGCGCAGCAGTTGGCGACGAGCCACCGCCGGCCGCAGTGGCTGCGGGGGCATCAGGGGCGCCTTCGACGGTTTCCGGGGGCGGCGCCGGGGCGGCCTCGGACATAGCCGGCGCCGGGTTCGACTCCGAATCAGGCTGCGCGCTGTTCAAAGCCCCGAAGTCCTCCACCTTCTCGTTACGCGCCGCCTGAGACACGACACACAGATTCAGCAAACCCACATATAACCCACATTCAACAACACCAAACAAAAGTCAAACATTACCAGACCCCTCGCCGTCTCGGTCCGCTCCCTGACCACCTCCCGACCGTGAGGGCCCCACATCTGGTCGAAGAGGGCTCCCGCGGATTCCTTCACCACAGGGTCCTCAACCTTGTAAATATCGCGCTCAAAATCCTCATCAGCTTGGTCGAAGACCTCATAGTGCCGGCACCCTTCGCGGGACAGCGCGTTCATCGCCCCTTCGCAGGTGACTAGGGAGGCATAGGACATAAACCCCTCCATGATGGCGGGGAGCGCCAGCAACTCCTCCTGCAGCCACTCGAGGCAGCGAAGTCTGGGCTCTCGGTCTGGCACTTCGAAGTCAGCGGTCCGCGCGCCCAGCTCGTGGTATGAGTCCATAAGCTGTTTGCGTGTCCGCTTAGCCTCCGAGCGCGTCGAAGCCTCGGCCCTCTCCACACGGGTCTGTAGAGCGTTGAGCCGCTCCTCCAATTCCTCGGCGCGCTGTCTGGCAAGATTGCCCTCCGCCCGCGCCAAATTGGCCTCCGCCTGCGCAGACTGCGCCTTGGCGAGGGCCTCATTAGCCTCCTTCCTCTCCTCCGCCAGTTGGCACTGGAGGTCAGTCCTCTCACCCTCCAGCGCGGCCACCTTATCCGCCAACTTGCGGCACTTGCTGTCGGCGGCCGACTTTTCCCGGACGGCGTCAGCATGTTGCGCCCGAAGTCTCTCAACTTCGGCAGACACAACTGTCGTAAGGGCCCCCGACGCCGTGCGATCTGCGAAGTCAGCCGCCTACAAGACACACATAAGACCACAGCCCCAACGAAGCTAGTAAAAACCGAAGTCTAGCTCAACTTACATGACTTAATGCCTCCTTCAGCCGGCGGGACACAGCGCCTGCCTCGTCCCTGATGGCAGTGAGTGCCGGAATCTCACCACCGGCACTAAGAGCACTACCCTTCGCCCTAGGCACCATGGCAGCCGCCGTGGTCGCCACGGCGGGCGGAACAACAACAAGTTGGCCTTCGCCCGACCCTGCAGCGTATCAACAGATTAAAAAAAACTCGAGCTAACGACTTACCACCAAGATAATCATCCACGCTAATATCGGTGGCGAAGTCGGCAACGCGCTTGCCCGGCGGAGGCAACTCTCGGGCCTTCACGGCTCCCGCCGGGACAGACTTGGTACCGCCGGCGGCGGCCGCCTTCACAGCCTCCGGCACCCTGCTGGACCCAGGGGCGGCCGACTTTGCTGCCAGCGTCGGCTGGCTTCCACCGGGGGCAGCAGCCTTCGCAGTCCCCCGTGACCTCTTCGGCCTGGCCTCATGCAGCCTGACGACCGCCTGGCGCTTCTGCGCAGCTCCCGGACGATCCTTGTCCATCACTGCCGACACAACAGCAGCAATATTCCACCCGTAAGGAAACACTCTCCAATCATGAACCATGCGAGATGTAAAAAAGTCTTCGCCGGCCGCGTGGGGGATAGGAACATTCTTAGGCCACCAACCCCCGGTAACCCTCAGCATCTGCGCCGAAGACTCCCGGAGCTCGGGCGAAGACATCCTTCCCCCTGGGGCCGCGCATGTCCTCATCAATTCCCTAGCAAAACCATCAGAAACCCCCAGTCCTCCCGTAGCAATACCTAGCTTCCTCTTCTTAGAGGATGGGGCGGCCGCCGGCGAGGGGTCGTCTCCAGTCTCTGCCGCCGGCTTCTTCCCGCGACGATCTGCATCGTCTTGCCCGGGATAACCGCCATACGGCAGACGGTTCAACTCGAAGACCCTGTTCAAGCGGTCATTAGACCCGCGTATATCCTAGCTATGCTGGCCCTCTGTCTTCGGCACGTACCGACCAACAATCCGCACCGCCCCATCCTCCGCCTCACGCACAAAGGCGGCTGGATCGTGGCTATGCAGATCCAGTGCGAGGGCATACTACCACGGGAAGGCATCTGGCAAGGGCATACTTCGCCCAGCACCCAGCCATGCGCCAAAGGCCACACCCCACACGCCACAAACTCCTCGACCAAATCGCGCCCGCTGCTCAGGCCGGCCGCGCACCGAAGGGCCCCTTCGTTTGCATCCTCCTCCGCCACTTCAAACTGCGGGTATGCTGAGTAGTAATGCGAGCACATCTCAGCCACGGGAAGCCCCGGATGGTCTTCGACTGTGCCCTCCGCAACGTAGAACCAAAACTCATGCCAGTTGCCCCATTTATTGCGGGCACAAGGAACCAACTCAACTACCTCCATCGAGGTCTTGCCGGTCTTCGGCGTAAATGTACAGGACCCAAACTGAGCAACCTTATTTCCGATCATCCTTTTCTGCCAGTGCAGGCAATAATACTTCGCGAAGACTTCGACCGATGGCTGTCCGCCGTACGAAGTCATCGCCCAGACGTATTTCGACAGAGCCACCACGGCATTCGGAGTCAGCTGGTGGATCTGGACGTTAAATCTGCGCAGGACTTCTCCCACAAATCGGTGTGCAGGTAGGCGAAGACCAGCGGCAAAGAATGCCTCGAAGACAACCAACTCGCCTTCTGGCTCGGGGACCTCCTCCGTCCCCGGGACACGAGCGACTCCGCCGCCAAAGTAACCAAGCTGCTGCATATCTTGCACGCGGACCGAGGACATCCGCGACACACCGAAATCCACCGTGTCGCCGGCGCGCAACTCCTCCGCTGCCACAGTGCTCAGCGTCTCCTCAGACGACGCGTCGGCCGGCGGCGTAGCGGCAGCAGAAGAAGAAGAGGTCGGCATCGCTACGTACCGTCGGCGGCAGCGGGCGGTCTGCTTCACACGGGCCAGATCTTCGGCGAACGAGAGCAAGGAGGGCAGACGAGCAGCAAGAGGTTTGAGAAGGCGGTTAGGGTTTTCGCGGAGCGCGAAACGATAAAGTTCAAAACGCGCCGCCCCCCGTCCCCTTTTATACATAGGGCGCGGCGCTTCGGGAAACCCGCAATCCAACAGTACGGCGTCAATCAACGGTCATGTCAAAAACCCCCGCGGAACCACTTCGAGCGAGGGCAGCGTCTCCGCCATCTAGCGACGTCTTCGGCACCAGGTGACTTAGTCGAACTGGTCCCTCGGAGGGCAAATGTTGGGGAGAAGGCGAAGACGCCACCCTTCGCTCGAGGCCTTTGTCGTACTCGCTGCACCAACGGTGACAAGACAACGGGCAGACTTACCCTTCGTCTCATACGCCGCCGGACGAAGACCCGCGACGAGGTCGTATCATCCTGCGACCTCGTCCAGAGTGGAGGCCCACGAGTGATCCGGCCCATTGTAACAGGCCCTGCGTGGCCGTTGCGCGTTACGGGCCTAATTTGTAAAGGCCTCCCTATAATTACGGTCTGTAACCCCGCTTTATGGGAATATTCCGGGGATAACCTAGGTGTCTGAGGGCACATGCGTCCTTAACACGGGACGCTGGGCACCCGGATACCTATAAATACCCCCGCACAGTGCCCTTGAGAGGCTAGATTAACAGAGCTATTGTTGTCTCGTGCGAAAACCCTGTTTACGTCACTTCATACCCCCGTTGGATCACCTTGCACCAGACAGCAAGTTCCAACAAGCCCATTTTTCGATCCTTCCAGTAGCTTCTCTATTCCTCATTATGTCCTTCAGAGGTTGTGATGAAGGAACAATTATATGATATGCTTGAAAATAATGCCGAAGCTTCCTGGAAGCCATCAACACAACATATAATACCTTCTTCAATTCTGTATAATTTTTCTTTGATAAGCTTAGAACTTCGGAGACGAAATATACTGGTGCTTGCCTCTTGACTTGGCCATCTTGCTTCTCCTGTACAAGCGTCGCACTGACTGCAGAGTGAGAAGCTGCTACATATAGGAGTAACGGAGCCCCTGGCAAAGGTGGAGTTAGAGTTATCAAGTCTATCAAGTATTGCTTTAACTCTTCGAAAGCCTTTTGCTGAGCCGGCCCCATTAGAAAACTTCGACTGACTTTAGTATTTCAAAGAATGGTAGATTCCTTTCTGCTGATCTTGATATAAATCTATTTAACGATGTTAGCCTTCCTGCCAATCGTTGAGCCCCCTTTTTTGAATTTGGCGGCTCCATCCGAAGGATAGCTTCGATCTTATTTGAGTTAGCTTCAATTCACTTCGTTGATACCAGACAGCCAAGGAACTTGCCCTTCTTTACTCCAACAACACACTTTTCTGGATTTAATTTGAGTCCAGCTTGCCTGAAATTGGCAAATGTCTCTTGCAAGTCAGCGATATGATTCTCTTGCTTCATGCTTTTTACTATGATGTTATCAACATAAGTCAGCACATTCCTACCTATTTGAGAGTGAAGGACCTTGGCTGTCATTCTGCTGAAGCTTCCTCTAGCATTCTTGAGCCCCCTAGGCATCCGAAGGTAGCAATAAGTACCACTGGGAGTTATGAAGCTAGTCTTTGGCTCATCTTCCTTCTTCATCCAAATCTGATGATAGCCTGAGTAGCAATCCAATAAACTCATGAGCTCCGAAGAAGCTGCTGCTCTACAAGGGAGTCTATTCTTGGTAATGGGAACTCGTCCTTTGGACATGCTTTGTTGAGATCTGTGAAATCAATACACATTCTCCATTTGCCATTAGCCTTCTTCACCATAATAGTGTTGGCTAGCCATTCTGGATATGTTACTTCTCTGATAACACCAGCACTGAGAAGTCTCTTTACTTCATTTTGAGCACCTTCAACTTTATCCTCAGACATCTTCCAAAGTCTTTGCTTCCTTAGCCTGAAAGATGGATCCACATTAAGTGAATGCTCAATGACATCTCTGTTGACACCACAAAGATCATTGGCTGTCCAAGCGAAGACATCTTTGTTGTTGAACAAAAATCTTAGCAGAGTCTTTTCTTGCTCATCAGATAGCTGAGATCCCAGCAGTACCTTTTGATATGCTATATCTTTGCATAAGAGCATAGGCTTTGGCTGATCTGCCGAAGCAGCCTTCTCTCTTTTGTGCTTATATTGTTGACAAGCTTTGGCTCCATCTATGTTATGTATCGCCTTTTAATCTGTCCAACTCCCTTCAGCCCTTCTGGCAGCTTCTTGACTTCCATGGACAACAATGGGCCCTTGTTCCGAAGGTATCTTCATGCATAAGTACGCGGGATGAAGTATTGCTTCAAAGACATTAAGCGTCCCTCGACCAATGATTGCGTTGTATGGGTACTCCATGTCGACAATGTCAAAAACAACTTGCTCAGTTCTTGTGTTGTGGACGTAACCGAAGGTAACTGACATTGTGATTTTGCCAAGTGCCACAATTTGTCTTCCTCCAAAGCCACAAAGAGGGTGTGTAGCATCATGAATCTTGTCCTCTGGCTCTTGCATCTGTCTGAAAGCCTTTGCAAATATGATGTCCGCTGCACTACCTATGTCAACTAGAACATTGTGGACCAGAAATCCCTTGATGACACAAGATATAACCATAGCATCGTTGTGAGGATAGTCTTTGAGCTTAATATCCTCCTGGGAGAAGGTGATTGGGATGTGGGACCACTTGGATCTGACGAAGGGTCCTTCCACCCCAACATGCTGCACTCTTCTCTGTGCTTCCTTTTTTTGCTTCTTGTTGGTTGGCTCTGAACTTGAACTGCCCATGATTGGGAGCACCAGCTTCGTGACCGAAGGTGCTACAACTTGGTTGTTGAACGAAGTCATCATCTCAATCAGTGGACGTGAGTTCACTAGCGGTGGGCGCCAATGTTGGGGACTTGTTCTCAATTGCTATGAGTCAAGAACAAGGCAACACAAATGTTAATAGTTAAAGACCTTCGTCTTTTGAAACATTATCTCCCTTGGGATATAATGATCTTAAGACGAAGGTTATGAAGGACATACCTTCATAATTTCAGTAATAATAAGAGTAAAGAAATATAAAACACAAAAGAACATGAATAATCACCTTAAATCACCAGATTATTTGTGTTCCTTATTGTATAATCATGAATAAGCGATAATTATATCAGTTACAATTGTACCTTTGGTTTGACAGAAGGTAAGAATCCAAGAGCCACGCGCCAGTGATTACAAGTCAGCGTAAACAGTACGGGTTACTGATCACCTATTTATAGGCACAGGATGCAGCCCGGTCGAAATTACATTTATGTCCTCGATAACTAATTATAAACATGACACAAATTATCATGGACTGAACGGTCTTTTCCTCTTTAAGTCGGTGCTGCCCTTCGTTTCAAGGCGTGTCATTATGCCGAAGCTCCCTAGATTGTAGCTTCGGTGTGCACCTTCGTGTTGTGTCTGCTTGCATGTCATCCTGTCCAAGGTGTTTTTACTTAGAGGACCTTCGGCGAAGAAGAAGGCCCCCAACAGGTAACATATCCAGAGTGGCTAGCCAATACTATGATGGTGAAGAAGGCTAATGGAAAGTGGAGGATGTGCATTGATTTTACATATCTCAATAAGGCATGTCTGAATGATGAGTTCCCTTTGCCAAGAATAGACTCCCTTGTGGATGCAGCAGCTACCTCGGAGCTCATGAGTCTATTGGACTGCTATTTAGGCTACCATCAAATTTGGATGAAGAAAGAATATGAGCCCAAAACAAGCTTCATAACCCCTAGTGTGACCTACTGCAACCTTCGGATGCCCGAGGGGCTCAAGAATGCTGGAGGAAGCTTCAGCAGGATGACTGCTAAAGTCCTTTGCTCTTAGATTGGCAGAAATGTCCTAAATATGTCGATGATATCATAGTAAAAAGTACCAAGAAGAAAATCACATTGTTGATCTACAAGAAACATTTGCCAATTTTAGAAAGACAGGCCTCAAGCTCAACCCAGAAAATGTGTTTTCGGAGTGAAGAAGGGGAAATTTATTGGGTGTCTCATGTCAACAAAAGAAATTGAGGCTAACCCAAACAAGATAGAAGATATACTTCGGATGGAGCCACTGAAGTCAAGAAAATGTACCCAAAGGCTGATAGGAAGGTTGGCCTCATTGAACAGATTTATTTCAAGATCGGAAGAAAGGAACTTCCCATTCTTTGAAGTATTGAAATAAGTCGAAGTCTGCCAGTGGGGACCAACTCAGCAAAAGGCTTTCGAAGAGCTGAAGCAATATTTAATAGAACTTACAACATTAACCCCACCTTCGTCAGGAGCCCCATTGTTGTTGTATGTAGCTGCTTCTCACGCTACAGTTAGTGCATCGTTGGTGCAAGAAAAGCAAGATGGCCAAGCAAAGAAGCAAGTGTCAGTGTACTTCGTCTCTAAACTACTTAGTCCATCAAAGAAAAATTACACAGAGTTGGAGAAGGTACTATATGTTGTATTGATGGCCTCTAGAAAGCTTCAGCATTAAATCCAGTCATACCATATCATAGTACCTTCTTCCCAGCCTCTCAAGGATATAATAAGGAACAGAGAAGCCACGGGAAGAGTTGGAAAATGGGCTGCAGAGCTAAATGAATTCACCATAGATTATGTTCATAGGTCTTCAATCCAATCTCAGGCATAAGCAGACTTTATTGCTTATTGGACGCCATGGGCTCAGAACAAAGAAAGAACAAAAGATAACGAAGCTTGGACAATGTTTTGTGATGGGTCTTGGGGAACCTTTGGCGTAGGAGCTACTGCCATTCTAATTTCACCATCTAAGATTAGAACATGCTATGCAGCCAGGCTGGAGTTCAACTGCCCAAATAACACTATAGAGTACGAAACCCTTCTCTTGGGGCTTCAAAAACTTAAGGCAATGGGAATAAGAAGGGCAACTCTAAAATCTGATTCACAATTTATCACAGGCCACATCGACAAAAGCAGCAAAACAAGAGATCCGAAGCTTGAGAAATATCTTGATACAGTTCGAAGAATGGAAGCCTCTTTCGATGGTTTCTCTATAAAGAATATCCCAAGAGGAGAAAATGAACATGCAGACCTATTAGCTAAGTTAGCGGCACAGGGGCTCCCATTACCTTCGGAAGTATTTTTTGAAACAATAAAAGCACCTTCAGTCGAGCTCATGGAGCGAGCATTGCTTACAATCTCACCAGTGCATAGTGAAGATTGGAGGACTGAGATTGTATCCTTCCTACAAGGCAATTATCCTTCGGACGATGAAGCTTATATCAAAAGAATGGAAGCTAGGACAAGGCCTTATATAATCATAGAAGGAGAATTGTATAAACAAGGAATTTGCTCTCTATTGCCGAAGTGTTTGTCTAGAACTGAAGGTCAGGAGCTAATGAAGGAAATACATGCAGGGCTATGTGAAGCTCATATTGGGTCCAAGCCTTTACATGGAAAAGTTTCCAGACAAGGATTTTATTGGCTGAAGGCAGCTTCGGATGCAGCGGATTTAGTTAAAAATGTGAAAGCCGTCAAAAGTGTACCAGAGATCAAAAACAACCTTTGTCTTTAACTCAGCTAATTAATCCAGCGCACCTATCCATTGCAAAGGTGGGGTCTAGATTTATTAGGCACACTTCCACCAACGCAAGGAAATTTAAAATACGTTGTAGTAGCGGTGGAATACTTTTCAAAGTGGATTGAAGCTAAACCTCTAGCTACAATCATTTTGGCCATGGTTCAAAAGTTTTTCTGGCAGAACATTGTTTGTTGTTTGGTGTGCCGAAGGCAATTATAGTTAATAACGGAACTCAATTTGATGCCGAAACGTTCAAAGCTTTTTGTGACCAAATCGGTACAATAATACATTTTGCATCAGTGAGACATCCATAATCAAATGGACTGGTAGAACAAGCTAATGGAATCATAATAACAGGAATAATGAAGTCAATCTTCAATCAGCCAAAAGGAAAGTGGCCAGACGAGTTAATAAAAGTGGTATGGAACCACAACATTAATGTCTCAAGGTCAACAGGATTTACACCATTCAAACTTTTATTCGGTGATGAAGCAATTGTTGGGGCGAAGGCGAACACGCTACCCTTCGTTCCACTCCTGCGTATCCTTCGTTGCTCAAACGAAGGCTGCATCCACAACACGCCAGAACAAGCCGAGGGCACGACCCGGACAGAGACCGGTGCGATCCCCTTCGCTCTGGTGTCGCAGACGAAGGCCCTGCTTGGTGTCGACGGGCTTTCCGCGTCCACACCGCCGGGGAAGGCCCATATGTGATTCAGCCCATGATGATGGGCCCTGCGAGTTCAGGTCTGATTAGGCCGTGTCTGTAATAGGGTTTACTTTAATGATTGTTTGTAACCTCCCCTCATGGGAATATTCTGGGGATAAGCCGGGTACTCGAGGGTATAAACGTCTTTGACAATGAAGGCGGCCCCTCGAGTACCTATAAATACCCCCGTACAGTGCCCTCACATGGGAGATTAACGAAGCTTTTGCCATCCCTCGACAAACTTTGCAAACACTCTTCCCACTTTCCCGTTGGATCAACTGGCTCAGGAGAGCAAGTTCCAACATTTGGCGCCCACCATTCGTGCTACGAAAAACAACCCGCGATGGCCCCCAAGCGAGATAGTTCGAAGGCAGCCCCATCCATCGACGAAGCGGCGAAGGCAGCGCTACTAGCGGAGAAAAAGGCAAGGCCCTTGTGGACAACACCCCCCAAGAGGCCGTCGAAGATGAAGCTATTAGCAAAAGACAGCGCCAAGACTATCCTACCCCCGAAGGCACCCTACGCACCTGCAGCTCCAGAGGCATACCGCAAGAACCACCACCAGGCTTCGCTCCACCAGAGGGCAAAGACGCAATAGAAGACGGAGAAGTCATCGGTATCACAGCCAAAGACCAGCTAAAGCTGCAGGCCCTGCGCATCAAGAACCACAACCTCCAAAATCAGAAAGAAATCCTCGAGGCCAAGCGCCAACGTGTCACCATGCAAGCCAAGGTGCGTCAGATGATACAAGATGAGGAGCAGAGAGCTCGGGAGCTAGAGAAAGAGATCGCGCTCATGCAGGGCGAGGGCCAGTATATTCTGCAGCATGGACCGCTTGCACCGCTAGCACCCCTCCAGCAGCGCGTCCAAGCCGGAGACCCATTCATACCAGAGCATGGCCCCTTCATTCCACCCGCCGCAGCTTTCCAAGGGATCAACTACCTTGATGAGCGAAGCCCCTTGGCTCCACAACTCCAAGCATCGCCTTGGCCCGCCAACTTCAGGGCTGGCACCTACCCCAAATACAACGGCAGTATCGACTCGGCATAATACATCATGAGCTACCAGGTTGTCATCGCATTGTCCAGAGGGGACGACGCCACAATGGCCAAATCCTTCATCATCGCGCTCGAAGGCCCGACCTTGACTTGGTACACCAGGTTACCGCCACTGTCCATTGACTCCTGGAAAGGACTCCGTGACAAGTTCCTGCTCAACTTTCAAGGGTACCGACCTGATACCGATGCCCTGGCCGAGTTATCCCTCTGCAAGCAGCACGAGAAGGAAACCCTACGCGAGTACTACAGAAAATTCCTGACGCTCAAGTCGCAACTGCCATCAGTTGACGACCACTCGCGATCCATTACGCCATCAGCGGTCTTCGGGCTAGCGTCCTGTACAGTCATTGCATCAGGGACCCACCCAAAAATCTATAGGAGCTATATCAACTATTTGAGAAGTATGCCAGGTCCGAAGAGTTGCATCAACGCAAGGTTGAATCTCAGAGGAAGCCTAAGGACCCTCCGTAGTCCAGCAGAACCTGGACCAGGCCATCACAGCCAGACTCCGGACAGGACAGTCGTAGTCACCAACAGGTGCACAACATAGCCAATCAGCACCCAGCCGGAGAGACTGCTCGTCGTCAGGAATACCCCCCCTAAGGTCGCGGCAACGACAACAGAGGGAGAGGTCGGGGACGGACGCAGCAGCCGCGCAGATTCTACTGTCTGTTTCATGGCGAGGACTCCGCGCACCCAACAAGGGATTGTCTAGAAACAAAGGCCACCAGGGACAGAATGTCTAGAGCACAACCAACCGACAACCAGAGGGTCATCGTGCACACATACCACCACCAGCAACCCTACCACAATGAGCAAATCCAGCATCCATCCAACCATGTGTACCAGCACCGTCAAGAAGTGCAGGTTCTACCACCACCGCCTCTGCATCACCCTAATCCATCACACCATAACCACCCCCACAAGCACCCAAGCAAGAAGACTTCGCCTAACCACCATATCGTGGAGTCATCCACATGATCACCAGAGGGTCCAGCGTGGACTTCAAAACAAAGCGGCAGAAAAGGGACCACTACCGAAGTGTGAACCACGTTGCTCTCATTGGCCCAGTAGTGCAAACAAGGTGGTCTCATGTACCACTCACCTTCAACGCCAGAGACGTTGATTTGCGCAGCGCTCCTCACGCAGACGCCATGGTGATCAACTGCAGTGTAGCAAGCTGGGACCTACACAAAGTCCTGGTCGACAACGGCAGTCAAGCTAATATCATCTTCTTGCACGCTTTCGATCGCATGGGCATAAGCCACAGCTTACTCAAACCCTTGGACAACCCCCTATACGACTTCGGCGGCAAGGGCACCTTCCCCATCGGCAAGATAGAGCTACCCCTATCATTTGGTGTTGCACTCAATGCACGAAGTGAGAAGGTCACTTTCGATATTATCGACATGGTCTACCCATACAACACCATAATGGGTCGGGGCTCCATCAACAAGTTTGAGGCGGCCATTCACGAACTCTACCTCTGCATGAAAATCCTAGGTCCGCAAGGCGTGATCACAGTTTATGGAAACCAGCAGACAACGTGCAACATTGAGAGCGACTTCATTCCAGGGCAACGGAACGTACACTGCCTCACGGCACAACGCGAAGGTTTTGAAGGGACCCGCCAAATTGCAGACGAAAAAGTCAAAGTGCAGCTCCAAAGCAACGACGGAACGAAGGCGGTACCCCTCGACCCGGCAACGCCTAAACAAACGGTCGTAATAAGTGAAGACCTGACCTCGTGAGACGAGGAAAAACTCATCTCTTGTCTCTCTCGAAACAAGGACGTCTTCGCTTGGTCCGCCCTCGATTTGGTCGGGGTCAGCCGCACCATCATCGAGCACGGCCTGGGCATCGACCCTTCGGTGCGCCCAAAAAAGCAACGACTGCGCAAAATGTCCGATGAGAAGAATGAAGCCACCAAGGCCGAGGTGCACGACCTATTGGAAGCCAAATTCATCGAGCCAATCGCTTATCCTACATAGATCGCCAACGTGGTCATGGTGCAAAAGAAGAGCGGCAAGTGGCGCGTATGCATAGACTTCACAAGCCTCAATAAGGCTTGTCCCAAGGATAACTTCCCCCTGCCACGGATCGACAAAATAGTCGATAGTGCAGCAGGCTGCGAAGTCATGTCCCTCCTCGACTGCTTTTCCGGTTACCACCAAATTTACATCAAAGAGGAGGACAAGGCCAGCACAAGCTTTATCACACCCTTCGGCACGTACTGCTTCGTTTGAATGCCAGAAGGACTCAAAAACGTCGGGTCAACCTTTTCTCGCCATACCAAGAGGGTTCTCAAAAGTCAAGTAGGCCGCAACATTTTCACCTACGTAGATGACATTGTCGTTGCAAGCAAAAACAAAGAGGATCACCTGGCCGACCTTGCAGAAACATTCGCCAATATGCGCGATGCATGACTTCGGCTCAACCCTGAGAAGTGTGTCTTCAGAGTTCGCCAGGGGAAGATACTTGGTTACCTGGTGTCACATCGAGGGATCGAGGCCAACCCAACTAAGATCCAAGTGATCATCAACATCGCACCCCCGCAGTCCACCAGGGATGTCCAACGACTGACAGGCAGATTGGCCGCCCTGAACAGATTCATCTCCAAATCCGTAGAGCGTAATCTACCTTTCCTCAAGACATTGTGTGGTGCAAAAGACTTCGCATGGGGACCAGAGCAGGTGATGGCCTTCAAGTCGCTCAAACAACACCTGTCCGACTTAGCAACCCTCACAAGCCATGATCCTTCGTTGCCTCTTCTTCTATACATTGTGGCCTCACCATGTGCAGTCAGCGCAGCGTTAGTCCAAGAGCAGGACAGAGAGGGCACAAGTCGGCAGTGCCCAGTGTACTATGTCTCCGAAGTCCTCACGGCTTCTAAGTGCAACATGACTAAACTAGAATAAAATTCATATGCAGTCATCATGGCATCGCGCAAACTGCGCCACTACTTCGAGGCATTCAAAGTACGGGTCCCTTCGAACAGGGGTCTGGGAGAATTGTTTAGGAACCCGGAGGAATCCATCTGAATCGCCAAATGGGCAGCCGAACTCTCCGGGTACCACATCACCTTCGAACCCAGAACAGCGATCAAATCACAAGTCCTGGTAGACTTCATCGTTGACTGGACAGGACCAACATGGCAACAAGAAGAGTCCCTAGAGAAAGTTTGGACCATCCACTGTGATGGCGCGTGGTGCCATGCGGGGGCAGGCGTTGTGGCGATCATAACATCACCCGTTGGCGTCAAGTACAGATACGCAGCATGCCTCAGCTTCGCCTTGGAGTCCGACAGATGCACTAACAATATAGCAGAGTTCGAAGCCGTCATCCTGGGACTTCGCAAATTACGAGCACTCGGTGTCACCACATGCATAATCAGGACAGACTCCAAAGTAATTGCCGGCCAGGTTGAGAAGGAGTACTTAGCAAAAGACCCTGCGCTCATGCAGTATCTCACAGCTATACGCAGCCTCGAGAGACAATTAAAGGGTTTCACCCTGCAGCATGTCGACCGCAACAAGAACGAAGAGACCGACGCGTTGGCCAAAGCAGCGGCCAAGTGTGAGGCCTTGCCCTCCGACGTGTTCTACCACGTCATCGGCACGCCAGCTGTCCGCAACCCCAAAGGTCTGCAAATAACTCAGGACACCGAAGGCCACCGCATCGTCAACCTCATCATGGCCGAAGACTGGCGGGCCCCAATAACACTGTACCTGCAAGGCCAATACCATCCAACCGATCGCAATGAGGCCAAACGACTAAAGCACAGAAGCAGGGACTTCGCATTAGTCGAGGGTCAGCTGTACAAAAAGGGGATCAGCCAGCCCATGCTAAAGTGTATAACTAAAACCGAAGGCATAGAAATCCTTCACGAAGTCCACAGCGGAACTTGCGGCTCCCACTCAGGACCCAGGGCCCTCGCTGCCAAGGTGATTCGTTAGGGATTTTACTGGCCCGCAATAATTTGCACTGCCAATCAAGTCACAAGGTCGTGCGAAGCATGCCAAAAGTTCTCCCCTCGCTCAAGCAGCCCTTCGCAATTCACCAAGCTCATCGCCCATACATGGCCACTTCAACGTTGGGGGCTGGACATCATTGGACCACTGCCTACAGCTCAAGGGAACCTCAAGTTCACCTTCGTCAGCGTTGAATATTTCACAAAGTGGATTGAGGCCAGGGCAGTATCCACAATAACATCGAAGATCGCCCAAAAATTCTTCTAGCAAAACATTGTCTGCCGCTTCGGAGTCCCGTCTGAACTCACAGTCGACAATGGCAAACAGTTCGACAGCCAAGACTTCAGGGATTTCTGTTTTTCCATCGGCACCATGCCTGTCTTCGCCTCTGTGTACCACCCACAATCCAACGGTGTTGTTGAGCGTGCCAATGGCAAGATTTTTAGTGCCATCAAGAAAAGGCTTCTTGACGACAAAAAGGGCAAATGGGCTGACCAATTACCTGAAGTTGTATGGGCCCTGAACACGACAGAGTGCCAGGCAACCGAGTTCACACGCTTCCACCTATTGTATGGATCTGAGGCCATGACGCCGCAAGAGTTAAAGCATGGGTCCCCCTGAACAAACAAATCAGCCGTCCCCGATGTCGACGAACCAACTTCCAAAGATCTCATCGACGGAGACTGCGTCCTCGCCCTGCAGGCCCTCGACAAATATCAGGTTCAAACCAAGGCCTGGCCCGACAACACAATCATCCCAAGAGAATTCAGCAAAGGGGACCTCGTACTCGTAAGAACCACTCGGACAGAGCCACGGGGCAAACTAGAGCCAAAGTGGGAAGGTCCATTCATAGTCAAGATGAAGGCATCCCCCAGTGCTTACAGGTTGGCAACATCATCCAGCGAGGACTTAGAACATTCCTGGAACATCGATAATATCCAGAAATTTTTTGTTTAAGTCCCAGGGCCTACGCACCTTTGTAATTCTACAAACAATGTTGTTCAGGCCCGCACTCTTTTCCTCCCGGGGGTGAGGTTTTTAACGAGGCGGGGCCATGTAATATACCAGTGAAAATCCCCCACAAAAAATTTCAAGTATCACCATGTCGAAAAAGACCGCTCCGATGGCCTTCGGCATTCGGCCGATTCGAAGTCACCGCGACAGGTAGCGTAGACTACCCTCACGTGCGACAAAATCCACGCAAAAGACGCCTAAGGGTGCAGCTGGACAAGCACAACAAGTGCACGACACGAAGTCTTTACCAAAAGACAACTCCGCGCAAAAGTCGCCTAACGGTGCAGCCGGACAAGCACAACAAGTGCAGGATACGAAGTCTTTACTAAAAGACAACTCCACGCAAAAGTTGCCTAAGGGTGCAGCCGGACTAGCACAACAAGTGCACGATACGAAGTCTTTACCAAAAGACAAATCCGTGCAAAAGTCATCTAAGGGTGCAGCCGGATAGTCAGAACACACGAATTCCCCATCTCATTCAACAACATCGCACTGGCAAGTGAAGGGTAACTGGCCACATTACACAAACAATAAACAATAGTCACAGATTACATACACACAGCGAGGGGCCACCAACCCCATCGCACAAATAAATACAATTGCACTTTTTCCCCTCCCTCTTTATTGCGAGCCGGGGGAGGGCGGTGTTTTCACTCACTACTGCAAGACAAGATCGAGGGCACCAAACATACTACATCGGCTCAACCTTTGGGATAATGCCCGCCTCCCGATAATTAAACAACATCATTTTCAATTCCTCACCCTCAAAAAGATTCCGCAGATCCCCCTCACCAATACTCGTCCCAAACGACGAGGACAGCAGATCTTGTTGGCCACCCTGATCTACCTGAAGGCGGGTTCGCTCCATCCCCATCCGACGCCGCCTAACACTTCGCGACATCTCGCCAACGCTATGCTTCGACACCACTTTTCGTCGCCGGCGCTCGATCCTTGCGCCAGCCGGGGGATCAGACGCTTCGCCCACCTCCAGCCGCGACCACATCTAACGTAGCAAAATAATCCAAATCTTCATCCGAAGACTCTTCAGTCCAGGAAAACAGGCTCCCAAACTCACCATCAGATGAAAAAGACCTAGATTCAGAACCAGACAAACTATCATTAGCAGGCACGGCGTTTGCGACCGCCACAAAATTAGTATCGTCGGTAGGGGTTGCTTGCGTAGGCCCAGACGTCGGAACCTGCGCAGCAACCGATTTTCAGTATCACACAAAACAGGCCCTAAACACAACACCCCTAACACGACCCCGCCACCTGCGAAGGACAGTCGGCACCGCAGGGTCTTCAGTAGCTGTCGCAGCCACTGATGGAGCGTCTTCGCCATGAAGGACGGTCTCCGCCACAGGATCCTCGCGAGGGCCGGCCGGCGGCGCCGGTTGTTCCCCAGCCTCCGTCCTCACATCTTCTGCCCGGGTCACTGAGCTCTCCAGGTCTCCGAAGTCGTCGACTTCTTCATCATTCGCCATCTACAGAAACATTACCCAGGCACATACACATGTCACGCACCTGCTCAAGCGCCAGGTCCGACCTCTCCCGAACAGTATCGCGGCCGTGCGAGTCCCACATCCTGTCGTAAAGCGCCCCAGCAGACCGCTTTAACACCTCGTCTTCAACCTGTAAGATCCCACAGTCAAAGTCCTCACTGGACCGGTCAAACACTTTGAAATGCCTGCACCCCTCGCGGGACAAGGCATTTGCAGCGCCTTCACAGGTGATGAGCGAGGCAAAGGACATGAGACCCGTCACGATAGCTGGGAGGATCTCCAGTTCCTCCTGTAGCCACATGAGGAAGCGGAAGCCCACCTCCTTGCTAGACGAGTCAAAAGGGGTGGTACGCACACCAAGTTCGTGGTTCGCGTCCACGAGCAATTTATGTGCTCGGTCGACGCCTGTGCGAGTGGAAGCATCCGCCCTGTCTAGATAGCCACGAAGACTCCTGTGCCCCGACTCCACGTCGGTAGCCTGCTGGAGAGCGAGGTTGGCCTCGGCACGAGCAGCCTAGGTCTCCGCGTGGGCCCTATCACGGACAGCCTGGGCCTCCACACGGGCACTCTCCGCGTTCTCCTTTTCCGTGGCAAGCTGGCGGCTAAGGTCCTCCTTCTCAGCCTCCGCCGCCGACAGCTTCTCAAGTAGGTTGCGGCTTTTGTTCTCCGCTGCTGATTTATCTCGCACCACCTCGGTATGCTGCATTCGGAGGCGCTCAATCCTCCCATCAAGTCACCGCCTCTCGGCAGCAAACTCTGAGGTCAGTGCCCCCGACGCAATACGCTCAGCGAAGGCGGTAACCTGGCACAAAGGACTATCAGATTCGAAGTCACAATATACAAAAACATTCCCAGAGGAAGA
Organism: Zea mays; assembly: GCF_902167145.1. Lineage (NCBI taxonomy): Eukaryota > Viridiplantae > Streptophyta > Magnoliopsida > Poales > Poaceae > Zea > Zea mays. The sequence goes on along the minus strand of NC_050101.1, from coordinate 15,270,989 downwards.
GATTACTCACGTGATTCAGCTGCTGCACACCTGAGCCAGCAAATCCTTCGCGACGGCGGCCGAGGCAATCTCTCCACTGGCACAAAACCTGGCCCAAGGATCCTGCATAGGGCCCTTCACACCCACAGCCACAGCCACAGCGCTAGCCGCCGCCGGTGCCGGGACAACAGCCAGCTGCCCAGTCTCCGCTTCTACACCACGGTCAACTAAGACTTCGTCCAAAAAATAACAGAATACTCGCCGACAGGTCCCCGCCCTGTGTGGGCGTCAAATATAGCGACCCCGCCCATCGTGTAGTCTCCCACAGAAATATCCAGGGAGACTTCGGCGCCGCCCACCGCCTCCTCGGTAGTGTGTGTTGGCGACGCACGCCTTCGCTCTTGCATGGGCAAGGCAGGCAGCAGCGCGCTGGGTCCCAGCGCGACAGGCGGAGGCATGCTGGCCCCGGGAGCTGCAGTCTTCGCGCTCGCCCGCGTCATTTTGACCTCACGCCGCTGGTCACCAACCCTTGTGAAGGCCCGACGCTTCCGCGGCACGTCTTGGCGATCCTTCTCCATCAGTGCCGTCACAACAGTAGCAACATTCCGTCCGTAAGGAAATATTTTCATCTCACGAGCTTATCGATATGTAAACATGTCCTCGCCAGCCGCCCGGGGAATCGGAACATTTCTAGACCAGCGACCTCCGGTGACTTTCAGCATTCGCGAAGAAGACTCCCGGAGCTCGGGTGAAGACATCCTCTCCCTAGGAACTGCGCAGGTCTCCAATAATTCCATAGCAAAACGTTCGGAAGCCCCCAACCCTTCGGCCGTTGTACCTAATTTCCTCTTCTTGGCGGCCGCGCTCAGCGCTGTTCCCCGCAATGGGCCTTCGTCAACCGTCGCCACCGCCTTTTTCCCCCGGCGGGCAGCAGCATCGGCGTCGTCATCCCCAGGGTAGCCGGCATACGGCAAACAGTTCAACTCAAAGACGCGGTTCAACCGAACGTTCGAACCGTGGATATCCCAACTCCTTAAGGTCTCTGTCTTCGGAACATACTTCCCCACAATCTTCACGGCCTCTGCCTCCACTTCACGAACAAATGCGGCCGAGTTCCGACCACGCAGATCCACAGTGAAGGCAGGACTTCGCACCAACCGTTCGCCTAGTGTCGGCATCCGCCGAGAGCACACTTCGCCCAGCACCCATTCATGCGCCAAGGGCCACACCCCATACCCGATGAATTCTTTAACCAAATCACGCCCGCTACTCAAGCAGGCAGCATACCGAAGGGCCCCTCGTCCTCGTCATCTTCTGCCACCTCGAATTGAGGGAACGCCACATAACAATGTGAGCAAAGAATGGCCGAAGGCAGGCCAGGCAGGTCTTCGACATCACCAGGAGAAACATAGAACCAATAATCCCACCAGTTGCCCCACTTGTTCCTGGCACAAGGGACTATCTCCATGACCTCCGCCGAAGTCTTTCCAGTCCTCGGCGTGAAGGTGCACAACCCAAATTGAGCAATCTTACTTCCTATCTTCCTCTTCTGCCAATGCAGGCAATAATTCTTGGCGAAGACCTCCACAGACGGCTGCCCGCCGTAAGAAGTAACCGCCCACACATACTTCGCCAGCACAACCACGGCGTTAGGCGTCAACTGGTGAACCTGCACTTCGAACCTTTGCAACACCTCTGCCACGAAGCGATGTGCCGGGAGGCGAATGCCGGTGACGAAAAAAGACTCGAAAACAACCAACTCGCCTTCAGGCTCGGGGATCTCCTCTGCACCCGGCACTCGCCAGACGCCATCGCCAAAGTACCCAAGCCGCTGCATCTCCAGCACGCGGACCGAGGAAATTCTTGAGGTGCCAAACTCTACGGTATGGTCGGGCTGCAACTCCATCACCGCCAAATCGCTCAACGTATCCTCGGACGATGGTGCAGCCGACAATGCACTTGCAGCAGACGAAGAAGAACGCATCGGAACATACCATCGGCGGTGGAACGTAGTTTGCTTGATGCGGGCCAGAGTTCCGAAGCGGGAGAGCAAGGAGGGCAAGCGAGCAGTTCAGGAAAGCTAGGGTTTCTACAGCGCGAGCGGAAGACGGGACCAGGCCGGCCACGGTCGCCTTTTTATAGGCAGAAAGCGACGCCTCTCGCAACCCACAGTCCACCAGTAACACGTCCATCAACGGTCACATTTCAAAAACCCCCGCGGGACCACTTCGAGCGAGGGCAGCATCTTCACCATCTATCGGAGTCTTTGGCACCAGCTGACTTAGTAGAACTGGTCCCTCGGAGGGCAAATGTTGGGGTGAAGACAAACACGCTACCCTTTGCTCCACGCCTGCGTCTCCTTCATTGCTCAAACGAAGGCTGCATCCACAACAGGCCAGAACAAGCCGAGGGCATGACCTGGACGGAGACCGGTGCGACCCCCTTCGCTCTGGTGTCGCAGACGAAGGCCCCACTTGGTGTCGATGGGCTTTCCGCGTCCACACCACCGGGGAAGGCCCATATGTGATTCAGCCCATGATGATGGGCCCCGCGAGTTCAGGTCTGATTAGGTTGTGTCTATAATAGGGTTTACTTTAATGACTTTTTGTAACCTCCCCTCGTGGGAATATTCTGGGGATAAGTCGGGTACTTGAGGGTATAAACGTATTTGACAGGGAAGGTGGCCCCTCGAGTACCTATAAATACCCCCATACAGTGCCCTCATAGGGGAGATTAACGAAGCTTTTGCCATCCCTCGACAAACTTTGCAAACACTCTTCCCACTTTCCCGTTGGATCAACTTGCCCAGGAGAGCAAGTTCCAACATCAATAACACTGGAAGAAGCAAGAATGGGTTCAACAAGGAACCTAGCTTCAGCAGAAGACGAGGAGGATTGTAAAATAACAAAAGACACCATAGAAGGGACCAAACTTTAGGAAATGGATCACATCAATAAGTATCAAGCTGAAATAGTCAAGTGGCGTGATTGGAAGGTAAGACTAAAAACATCAAGCCAGGACACTTGGTACTTCGGAGAGTGGCCAACCCGGATACAGTGGGAAAACTTCAGCTCAAATTGGACGGTCCTTTCTTGGTGGTATCTTCGTCAAGACCTGGGTCATACAGGTTGAAAGACATGGATGACAACGACATTCCAAAATCTTGGAATGCATATGAGCTTTGGAGATATTATGTATAAATTTTTTAATTTTCTTAATTTTTCCTTATGGCACCCTTTTCCTTTCAAAGAGGGGAGAAAGGTTTTTAATGGGGCCATAGGTTGTAATTTTTATCTTTGTGCAGCCTTGTGCAATACAAGGGCCAAATTCCACCACATGTAAAATGTAAGGATCTAGGATTACACCGCCAAGTGTAAAAAAGTATGAAGATGCTCCAAAGTCGTCCCTAAGGTGATGCAGAGCTAGAATACCACCTATGTGAAAGGTGAAGAAGCTCCAAAGTCGTCCCTAAGGGGATGCAGAGCTTAAATGCCACCTAAGAAAAAGGTGAATAAGCTCCAAAGTTCAATCTCATCGGGCTCGTCACTATGTTTTTAACTTTCTCCCTACCTTTGTTATCAGCTTCCATGTAAAACCATTCATTAGTCCAACCAGTCGGCCACTTTGTACGGTATCCATATATATGGGCCTTTGTATCTTTTGTATATGCAAAATTATAGCATCCAAAGTTCTCGTGAAGACCGTACGGTCTTGCCTTCGTCTGGTAATGTAACTCGTGAACCCTGCAGAAACCTTCGAAATTTGCACTCATACCCTAGCTTCGAAGGGCCCATATGTAGACACTAAGCCTAACAATTACATTTGGAGTCGGTTGATGAAGAAATATCTCGAACTTTTTTAGCACCTCAGCAATCATCTCGTAAAATCAGGAATCGAAGCCTAGCGCGGAAGAAGCTTTTGAACACCACAACTTCATCATCCTTCGGCTCTGGAATGATTTCATTGCTAGCAAATCTAATTAAATTGTCATCATTCTTCCCAATGTACCCAAGTTTTTTCATCACGTCCAAATCTTCAACTTTCACAGTAGATTTCCCAAATTCAATATTATTAGGTTTACTCGGGCAAAGGACATTGGCATCTCCTTCAATGTCTTCACCATCAGTCTCACCCTCGACTTCAGAATTACTTTCCAAAGTGCACATTTCTTCCCTCAGCGCCACAATGGTAGAATCCTTCATCACTTCTAAAATCAGAGTTGTCTCAGTCATATCTGCCTCCTAACCCTCGTTTACCAATCTAACAGTTGTGCGAATCCTGGCCATTGCAAGGCGAGTCGAAACTTGATCGAAAACTTGAAAGTACGAAAATACCTTCGGTTGCAATAAAAAATTTGGCAACACAATGACGTAAATGCAACAAATGCTGTAAAAACCTAAAGCCGACCAATCTGTTTATATAGCCATGAAAGCAGTGAATCTAACCATCGTCACACCCAGACCAACTGATCGGTGGACCGAAGGAGCTCATGTTTTTACTCGTTTTCAATAACAAGCTCAGAGAAGGTGTTTTCGGACCTTCGGCATAAAGAGGCCTTCGTACGTTTCACGGACCGAGCTCGTCATGAAAAAACAATCTAGAACTGCGAAGGGGCTACTGTTGGGGGTCTCCCTCTCCCAAAGGTCCTCAAAACATAGTAACTATTCTATTTTGCTGACAAATGTACTACATGACTAAATGTCGAAGGTAAGTATTGAGCAAGGAGTGCGCCAAGGCTTCGGCAAACACTGTGAGCTTGCTTCAAACCAAGCTAATTCTGAAGGTCCTTTGGGGGACAACAAACTAAGTCAAAGGAGTAGAAGGACAACTTTACCCCTGATGTGTACATTAGAATGAATGTATAGGAATCAAGGGTACAATTGTAAATTTACTTCAGCTATGCCCCGAGTCTATAAATAGAGGAACAGTGTCATGTGTTGTTCATCTTTTCCAAGAAAGGAGAAGAGAGAACACTCTCAGCAATTCATCTTCCGTAGCTACCTTCGAACCCTCATTCGTGCAGAGTCGAAGGTATAAATATAATTGTTTATTAAACTATCTGAAGTGAAATTTGAGATGAGTATATAGATAAGATAAAGGACTTATTCTTTACTGCTTGCTCCTTATGTTTTTAGATATATATGTACACTCTTTGTTTGTAAACCCCTTCCTTAATATGATCTTCGGGGAATAGTTAGATGAAGAAATAAGGAATATACTAACTTATGTTAACTTGTTCTTTTTTACATTCCAAAAGATTTTAAAACAAACGTCCACCATTACCTTCGTCCTCGGATTATTATCTCAGATAGATAATGCATCCAAGGATGAAGGCCCTTATCATTTAATATTGTGTTGCCTTATTTTTGATTCCATACAACAATCGAAAACAATAATAAGGCTTTTAAGGTATATAAAAATTCTTAACTTTTAAAAGATGCTAACCAGAACATAAAATGGCCATTAGTATTTTTGAATTTCAATATATTTTATCATAACATGTTCATTCTGTAGCAACACACAGATGTTCAACTAGTGATAAAGTGAAGTGTTGATTATGTTGAAACTTGAATACTTAGAGTGATTTCACGTGTGACTCATGCAATAAATGGAAGTGAAATAGAAGAAACGATGTCATTTTTGGATTTTATATTCCAAACATTTTTAGTATTATAAACCCTATTTTATAGTCCAGACTTATGTTGCGCCTCAGTAAAATTTCATGGATTTCTTAGGCTATTTGTGTATTATTTGTTTTTTCTTCAGAAAATCATCAAAATGCTCACAGCTATCTCAGATAGATAATGCCTCCAAGGATGAAGGCCCTTATAATTTAATATTGTGTTGCCTTATTTTTTATTCCATAGAACAATCGAAAACAAGTGATCAACAATAAGGCTTTTAAGGCATATAAAAATTCTTAACTTTTAAAAGATGCTAACCAGAACATAAAATGGCAATTAGTATTTTTGTATTTCAATATATTTTATCATAACATGTTCATTCTGTAGCAACACACAGATGTTCACCTAGTGATAAAGTGAAGTGTTGATTATGTTGAAACTTGGATATTTAGAATGATTTCACGTGTTACTCATGCAATAAGTGGAAATGAAATAAAAGAAACGATGTAATTTTTTGGATTTTATAGTCCAAACATTTTTAGTATTATAAACCCTATTTTATAGTCTAGACTTATGTTGTGACTCTGTAAAATTTCATGAATTTCTTAGGCTATTTGTTTATTATTTGTTTTTTCTTCAGAAAATCATCAAAATGATCACGGCTATCCAGAGTGATATACGAATTTATTTCCGAAATATGACGGAGATCAGTAATCTCATATTCGAATCTGATATCCGAACTATACTTTATTGATCCTCGTCTTAAATTTAGATATGCTACGGATATTCGTAATTGGCCTCTTTGGATGGTCTACTATACTATATTGATCCTCGTCTTAAATTTAAATATGCTACGGATATTCGTAATTGGCCTCTTTGGATGGTCCAATGCTTGAATAATATACATATTGTTTACACCCCTGCGTCGGCACCCTCGTTCTCGTTTGCTCCATACTAGGGTGCCAGCCTTTGAGATGCCACATGGTGCACGACGTCGTCCTGCAAACAAGCTCACGGATCTAGCGAGGCAGCGATATTGGGTAAGAGTGTATCCAGCATTTCGCTCATATAGTTATTCAAAATATTGTTTTTACACTGTAGACTGCATATAGTCATTAAAAACATTGTTTTACACTATATACTGTATTGTTCGTAAAGTGAGGTTTGAATATGAATATGGAGATAGGTAAAGTGACGAAGATAGCCTAAGATGAGATAGAGTTCTCTTGGAATTCACGCTTTCGTATCACTGTCCCTCACGTCCTCGATCGATCTCTATTGCTCCCCTCAATCACCGGGGCATGGTCAATAGCGGCGGCCGGTTGGGAGCAGGCGAGCAGCATGGTTGGCGCAGCGGGCTAATTGGTAAGGTGGGGATATCAGGATATCTCTATCAGCTTACCTATCCCTACAGCTATATTCAAACTCCACTAACAGTGTAGTTTATAGTGCATACAAGTATAAAACAGTTTTTTAAGTAAACTTTATGTAGACCGCTGGAGACGGGCTGCATGCTACCGCGGCCCGCGGGTGACAGCGCACGCTTTTTTAAAAAAAAATACAGAGACAAATCAATTCATGGACGAGTGGGTGGACGTAGCATGATCGCTCTGTACAGCTAGTGGGTTGGTTCCATTCCATTCCAGCACAAGACAAGAGCTATCCCGGTGTCCATTCTCCTCATCGCATCGCATCGCATATCCATCCACGTGGCCAGCTCAGTGAATGATGGAGCGGCTTCCTGAGGAAGCCATGAGGAGGACCATGGCGACTGTGAACATGAGTAGCATGCTCGCCAGCAGCGTGTACGTGCGCCGCGACGACCGGCGGTACTCGCCGAAGAGGGCGACGGCCCAGAACGTGCTGACCAGCGGCAGCGCCTGCACGGAGTCGGCGGCGGCGTAACCGGCGGCCTGCCCTGCCATGAACGTGAGAGCGTTCCCGAGCCCGCACAGCATCCCGGCCAGCATCGCGAGGCCCCTGCCGTCGCCGTCGAGGACGTAGGCCGCCAGGGTGGAGCTTGGCACGCCGACCATGGGCCGGTAGAGGAGCCACACGTTGAGGGCGGCGCTGACGGCGAGGCATGCGAGGGAGAAGTAGAAGTAGGCCGTGTACACCGCCAGGTGCGGCACGCCGGCGGGGAGCGTGTGCCACTGGTCGTTAGTGGCCAGGTTGAACGCTGGCGCGAAGAGCGCGTAGAAGATGCCCGCGAACACCACGATGCCAAGGCCCAGCAGCGTGTGGGATCCCAGCACCTGGGGATACAGCTGATGAGATTTGGGGAAATCATGCATGAATTTGTAAGTATTTATTATTTGTTGATCCACCTACTTACTTTAATCGACCTCTTCTCCTCCAGACCAACCAGGAACCCTGCCGTTCCTGCATCCGGCTCTGCTTCTTGGGATGGTATCTCTAGCTCTAGGAGGTGTTTGGTGAGATCCTTCTCCTCATCTGCAGCTGCAGCTGCATTGGAAGCGTTATTATTAGCCAGCTTCTCCTGGTTGTCGGCGGCATTGGAAGCGTGGACAAGTGACCCAAGGATGGCCGCAATCAGGAAGCAGCCGACGCCAGGAAAGAGGATCTCCGCCTTGTTCATCCGGCCGTCCAGGAAATAGTTGACCGTTGTCCCTATGACGACCTTGAGGCTAGAGGCCATGACTTCAGTGACGGAGAGCCCGACGAACGCCCAGCCGTACTGCGTGGCCAATGTGCCCAGGCTCAGGGTGACGCCGCCCGCCATGGCAAACAAGACCGAAGCCCAGTTGTTCTTGAACTAATAATAAGATAAGATGTCCTTGCTTGGTTGTTGGTGACGACAGGCCGGGGGCAGGCAGACAGAACTGAAATGAAAACTACCTGAGTGAGCTGCGTCAGGAAGTTGGGCGTGCTGCTGGCGGGGCCGATCTGGCCGAAGGTGAGGGCGATCAGCACGGCCGCCATGAAGTTGGTGGCGGAGAAGTCAAGGAACGTGTGCTGCGGCAGCCGGCCCCGCCGCTCCAGCACCGCCAGGACAACCGGCCAGGTGCCCAGGAGCACCAGCGCCACCGCCATCAGCCCGATGGCGCCGCCAATATCCTTCACCACGTACATCTTTCTTGAGCTCTCTGCAGCAAAACCTCTCTGCTACCGATGGCCCCGGCGCTCAGGCTACTGGAAGGTTCATCGGCAGTGATATGTGATGAGGAGAATCGAGATTGGGAGGGGGAGCTGGCGTGGGCCCGGCCCGAGCCGACCCGGTTGACGAGAAGGTGATTTGTTAGGTCCACCAACATGTGTGGCCTGTGGACACCAATCAATTATTGCCCACGATGCTAATCCTCATCATTTTTCTATATATTCTTGTGAGAGCTGATGCAAATGATTTGTCTGTATTACTATGAGGCATAGCGTCAACAATTTTGCATCAAGCAGGAATGGTTGCAAAACACAATTTGGCGAGCCAACGTCAGATATAGGAGGAATTCTAATTTGTGAGTTAGACTATAATCTATTTTAAATTTATATTATTTATATTTACTAGTTCGGTAACTGTGCGTTACTACTATATATGTCCAAATGGGCGTGCCAGGCTAACCCGGCCCGGGCACGGTCAGGCCCGGCACGAATAGTGCCCGGGCCGGCCCAGCACGCAAACAACAACGGGTCGGGCCGGGCCCGCCCACGGGCCGGACTTAGAGCCCAAGCACGGCACGGGGACCCTCTAAACGGGCCGTGTCGGGCTTCCAACCCGGTGGGCTTAAATGTATCGTGCCGCCCATTAGCCCAGATAATAGTAAAAATCAATTAAACACATAATGTGACAGCAATTACACATACACACATAATCTGATATCAAGATCATAATTACACACATAATATACATAATATGACAACAATTACACTTACACACATAATCTGGTATCAAGATCACAATTACACACATAATCTGCCAGCAATTACACTTACAGTCTTACACACATAATCTGGTATCAAGATCACAATTACACACATAATCTGCCAGCAATTACACTTACAGTCTTACACACATCAAGATCACAATTCTCGCTGTCCCGATCACCGTGATCCGATTGCGCCCACAGACGGCTACTTCGTGACCCGTACGATCCGCTGGTGTCCCGATTGGAGCCCAACTCGCGCTACAGGTGGCAGTCCGCGGTCGCGGCGAGAGAGACGAAGGTGGCGGTGCTCCCCGGATCGCGTTACGGCCGGAAGGGGGCGGCGGCTGGGGAAATAGAGGGTGGTGTGTTCCAGGGACGTGCGCGAGATGTCCCAGAGTCCCAGCTTTTATCCCCTGAGCATGGAGGAGGACGGCCCGGACTCCGGCGTCTCCGTGCGGGTTGTTGCAACTGCTCACCCGCAAATTGGGGACGAGACTGCCAAGACGGTCCCACGCGCAAGTGATAGGCGGTCCGCGCTGGTAAGAGGCACACAAGTTTTATCACCCACGCTGGGCCGAAGACCGGGACGGCTGGACGAACAAGCGAGGCGAGCGACGGAGCTCACGGAGATGGGATCGGGAAGATCCACATCTCCACCCGGCTGACAGTCAGGGCCCGCAAGTCGGTAGAGGCTGGTTTTGCGGCACGACAGAATGAGGGACTGACGAATGGACCCCACGTGTAAGTGGCACTGTGAGATGGAGCCAGACCCCAGCGCGCGTGTGAGGTGATGGGCCGCACGGTTGGAGAGGCGTTTTGGGCCGAATTGGCACCCGGTGGCCCAATTAGGGTTTTATTTCTTTCTCTTTTTCCTTTTTATTTTTCTTTCCTTCTTTTTCCAATTCAAATTCAAATTTCCAAATTAATTTCAACCTTGTGGCCAATTCACTCTTATTTTATATTGTGTCATGATAAGTTTCCATTTGAAGATATATATTATTTATACTTTTATATCACATAATATTTGTTTGCTTCTCTTCTTAAATTTTAGAATCTCTTTTAAGTTTTGAATTCCACTTTGGACTTGTTACTATATTCCTTATCACGAAATGCACACACAAAAACAATATCCCAGCATGATGTATATTTTATTTAAGTGTCATTTGTTTTAACTACTCATTCTTATTTATAGTTATTCTCTTGTTATAATGATTAGATGGCACACAAAATAAGGAGATCAACTATATTCTCATTGTATACATTTTTGGGTATTACACCGGCCGCGACCCGTCTTCTCATGGGCGCTTGCTGGTGTGGTTTGCTGATCAAAATGGGGATGGTGGCGGGCTCGCACAACCGCAACGAGTTCGTCATGATTCGCCATGACGGCGATGCGCTGGTCCCGGTATATCTAGCCAATCTAGTGCCGCCCTCGCTGCCTGCTTCAGATTCAGTTTCTAGCGCCTCATGTCGTGCGCGCGTGTCTGTCGCTGGATCTGGGCCGAGGTGTTAGTCTTTAGTCTAACTCTTGGGGTTCGCCCCTCAAATGCAGTCGCTTCTGCGTGTCTCTGCTCGTAGATTTTCCATGTCCATTTCAGCGATGCTTCCGTTGCGTCGTGTAAGTCACCAGATCAGACATGTCCTCCTGGCAATTTCTGAACTGTTCGTGCTCGGTCCAATTCTTCGAACAGTTGCCAAATCGGCAATAGGTAATGATATACTGTTCATGTTTCGCTGTCTTGGAGATCCAGTGAAATGGAGCCTCAGATTGTTTAGATCCCTGTGTTTACCCATGCCTCAACAATTCCTTGTCATAATTACCATGGACCGACGGTGAATTAGATCCTTCTTTGCCCTACTGCAGCGTGCCTTTGTTTATGACTACTACACCATTGAATTAGTTCATCTTATGTAAATTCGAAATTACCTTCCTGGCATTTTTGATCTTAGCCTCGACTTCAAGACTAATAGACACTTGATCGCAGGTTGATTTTTACAGTATGTTGCTCACCAGTAAAGTGCATGAGTTACTGAGGTGTCCTCTAATGCTGAATTTCTGATTGCATGTGTGTTGACTTTTTCGTTATCTCGCTAATGCAGGCTAAGCCCACAAAGTGTGCGAATGGGCAGGTCTGCCAGATTTGTGGTGACTCTATAGGTGTTTCAGCCACTGGCGATGTCTTTGTTGCCTGCAATGAGTGTGCCTTCCATGTCTGCCGCCCATGCTATGAGTATGAGCGCGAGGGGAACCAATGCTGTCCTCAGTGCAAGACTAGATACAAGAGACAAAAATGTTGGTTTCCTGGCAACTTCTTTGAGTGTGTGTAACTTGTATGAAGCTAGCATGACGGAGTTCACATCACATGATTACTTTACGTGAATAAAAGTTTCTAGGCTTGCAACATAGTGGATATGCCTTATGATAATGACATTCGACAGCCTAGATTAAGCCATCTACTTCATTTTATTCTCTATAACAGTAATTAACGAATTCTTCTTACTTCCTCTGCACCTACAACTATGACGGTAAGCGATCATGTCCCTCGTTCCAAGATGAATCTAACACGCAATCTTGTGCTCATGGTCATCATGCGTCGTTTTTTCTGTTTTGTCAGGGGACTACAAGGACACGATGGTGTCAAGGGCCTGTGCGTCGTGGGCGCCATCAACAACTGTACCTCCCAGCTCCCCACCTATGGGAGATCTTCTCCCCCATAATGTAATGTCGCTACTCTGCTACTCGTATGTGCATGCTCCAATTATGCAAAGTTTTGGACAATTTGTCATTAACAGTCATGAACGTTGCTTTTCTGCAGTGCAGATAATATAACACAAGCGTTCATGTTCCTCTCGCACTTCATCAGAGACATACACTAGGTAGTACAAACCGCAAGTAAGGTTTGATGTGCTCTATTTGGTGTGTTCGATCAGATCAACAATGTGGCTGATCGCTCATGCTACTGACTGCTAACACAACTACTACCTGTAATCCATAGCCACTTCACTCCGACAAAGGAGGGAACACCATCGACTTCCACTGGTACGCAAGGAAGACTGTTTTACACTATGTACGTACGTCAAATACTGGACATCATCAGTCATGATCTTGAAATCTATAGGAACCTGGATGCTAGGGCATGCTCTGTTTTGTTCACTAATTGCCTGGTTTGGAACGCCAGCATCATCTAGCCGACTAAAGACGACTTCTATGGAGACAGCGTAGCCGGTTACATCGACACACTGAAGAAAAACATAATGATATGGAACTAGGATAAGAGTTTTCTATAGATAGAGAGAAAGAGAGAAGCTAAATGTTAATTATTCAGACCTTTATTCGCTCGGTAGCACAGAGAATGGTCAGAGAAGTGTCCAGCTGGGAAGCATGCGGCAAGAACCAGATTGTATGTCCAGATATGTATATATGCTTTGCTTCACATTTAGATTTTTTGTGCTTGGGCATTTAATTGATCTTTGTATGTTGTTGCATCGAGTGTTTTTTCGTTGATTAATACAATAATTTTCATAATTTTCTTTATGTTTCAAATCCTTCGTAAAGTAAGATTACTCTCTGAGTTTTTGACTGGTTATAAATAAATATCGCAAGATATGCGTGTGAGAACATCATTGCATCATGCCACTGGGCATACAAGGGTGTTGAGGAAGACTCAACCCTAGAAGGTACTACTAATACTAGCACATTACTTTTTTAATTAAGGTACTGCCTACATTCCTATTCTGTAGTATGCACACCGGATTTGTATTGTTGTCGTACTATTGATGCATGATTTTAACTTGAGGGGTGTCGGCGTTTCGAGACCGGGGGGTCCCTAAGCCGACGAGTGAGTGTGCTGCGTGCCCCAGCCCAGATGGGTCGAGCGCGTGGGCGAGCGCGAAGGGGGGAGAGGCGAGGTGGCCAGAGACGGGTGTGAGAGAGGTGGAAGTCCCACGGCCTTCGTGTTCGTCCCGCGCCCAGGTCGGGTGCGCTTGCAGTAGGGGGGTTACAAGCGTCCACGCGGGTGAGGGAAGCGAGCGGCCCCAAGAGAGCGCCTGTCCCGTCCTCGGTCCCGTGCGGCCAACCTTCTCTAAGAAGGCCCTGGTCCTTCCTTTTATAGTCGTAAGGAGAGGATCCAGGTGTACAATGAGGGGTGTAGCAGAGTGCTACGTGTCTAGCGGAGGGAGAGCTAGCGCCCTAAGTTCATGCCAATGTGGCAGCCGGAGAGATCTTGGCACCCTGCTGGCGTGATGTCGTGGCTGTCGGAGGAGCAACGGAGCTTGGCGGAAGGACAGCTGTCGGAGCGGTCGAGTCCTTGCTGACGTCCACCTGCTTCCGTAAGAGAGCTGAGAGCCGCCGCCGTCATGGAGCTTGGGAGGCGCCATCATTGCCTATCTGGCGGAGCTGGTCAGATGGGACACCGGTCTTGTTCTCTGCGGCCCGAGTCGGCTCGGGGTAGAGTGGTGATGGCGCTCCCTGTTGACATGGCAGGCCCGCGCCCGAGGCCAGGCGACGTGGGGGCTCCTTCGAAGCTGGGGTCGAATCTGTCTTCTGTTGCCGAGGCCGAGTCCGAGCCCCTGGGTCGGGCGAGGCGGAAGTCGTTCGGCAGAGGCCAGGGCGGAGTCCGAGCCCTGGGGTCGGGCGAGGCGGAGTTCGTCGTCTTCCGGGGCCGAGCCCGAGTCCGAGCCCTGGGGTCGGGCGGAGCGGAGTTCGCCGTCTTCCGGGTCTTAGCCCGAGTCCGAGCCCTGGGGTCGGGCGGAGCGGAGTTCGCCGTCTTCCGGGTCTGAGCCCGAGTCCGAGCCCTGGGGTCGGGCGGAGCGGAGTTCGCCGTCTTCCGGGTCTTAGCCCGAGTCCGAGCCCTGGGGTCGGGAGGAGCGGAGTTCGCCGTCTTCCGGGTCTTAGCCCGAGTCCGAGCCCTGGGGTCGGGCGGAGCGGAGTTCGCCGTCTTCCGGGTCTTAGCCCGAGTCCGAGCCCTGGGGTCGGGCGGAGCGGAGTTCGCCGTCTTCCGGGTCTTAGCTCGAGTCCGAGCCCTGGGGTCGGGCGGAGCGGAGTTCCCTATGGCGCCCCTGGCGAGGCCTGACTGCCTGTCAGACTTACTCTATCGAGCGGCACTGCAGTCGGAGTGGCGCAGGCGGCGCTGTCCTTCTGTCAGACCGGTCAGTGGAGCAGCGGAGTGACGGTGGTCACTTCGGCTCTGCCGGGGGGCGCGCGTCAGGATAGAGGTGTCAGGCCACCTTTGCGTTAAATGCCCCTGCAACTCGGTCAGTCGGTGCGGCGATTTAGTCAGGGTTGCTTCTTAGCGAAGCCAAGGCCTCGGGCGAGCCGGAGATGTGTCCGCCGTTAAAAGGGGGGCCTTGGGCGAGACGGAAGTCCCTCGAGGTCGGCTGCCCGAGTCCGAGGCTAGGCTCGGGTGAAGCGTGATCGAGTCACTCGTATGGACTGATCCCTAACTTAATCGCACCCATCAGGCCTCTGCAGCTTTATGCTGATGGGGGTTACCAGCTGAGAATTAGGCGTCTTGAGGGTACCCCTAATTATGGTCCCCGACAGTAGCCCCCGAGCCTCGAAGGGAGTGTTAGCACTCGCTTGGAGGCTTTCGTCGCACTTTTTTGCAAGGGGACCAGCCTTCCTCGGTTGCATTTTATTCCGGTGGGTGCGCGCGAGCGCACCCACCGGGTGTAGCCCCCGAGGCCTCGGAGGAGTGGTTTCACTCCTTTGAGGTCTTAATGCCTTGCGTAACGCTTCGGCTGGTCTGGTCGTTCCCTCATGCGAACTGGCCGTAGCCCGGGTGCACGGTCGGGGCCCAAGTTCTCGGGCTGGTATGTTGACGCTGTCAACGGTTCGGCCGGAGCCGGGTTTGCGAGAGCAGCCCCCGAGCCTCCGCACAGGGCGAGAGGACGATCAGGGACAGACTCGACTTTTTGCATACGCCCCTACGTCGCCTTTCCGCAAGGAGGAGGGGGGAGTGCGCCATGTTACCCTCGATGGGCACCGAACATGGTGTCTCCGGTGAGCTGCAAGCGGGTAATCCGAGTGGACGTCCGTGCCCCGTTCGTTGGGGGTCGGCTAGGGGCCCAGAGGCACGCCCAAAAGTACCTGCGGGTGATCTGTCGGACCCGGTCCCCTAGCGACGGGGTCCAAGGGCTCGATGCCTCCCTCCGATGGGATTCCGTTACAAGATCGCTCCCGCTGGTCTCGGAAATGTCCTAGGGTACCTCGGGAGCGCAGCCCGAGCCTCGGTTATGTATCGAACGTACCCCTGGTCATCCCTCGCTCGGCGTCTGAGGCGACTGTGAACCCTTCGGGGGCCAGCCTTCGAACCTCTGATCAGTAATGGGCGCGGAGCCCGAGTAGCCTGAGGCGGCCATGGAGCCCTTCGGGGGGCCGACCTTCGAACCCCTGACCAGTAGTGGGTGTCGGGCCCACGCGATCTGAGGCGACTGTTGAACCCTTCGGAGGGCCAGCCTTCGAACCTCTGATCAGTAGGGGGGCTCGGAGCCCGGTTCCTTCACAGGGAAGGATCCTTTTTGGGGTATCCCCCTTTCCCGGTCCCTGTTGCAAGAGATAGAGAAAGAGGAAAAAGGGAAAAGGATATGAAATCGAATGATGTGGCGTACCTTTTTTGGCGCGGTTATTACGGCGAAGGCGAAGCGTCGTCCGCTTCTCCTGCCAGAAGCGCCGCATGTCCCGCCGCGGAGTTAATGCGACAGGGCGAGTGGTTGGAGGGGCGGCCGTTGCGCGTGCGCGAGCCGTTCGAGGAACGGATCACGGGCGCACCGTCTTCACGCCGTGGGAGGAGGCTCTCTTGCTGTCCCTGGATGGGACGTGAGCCTGGCTGACGACGTGACTGCTGCTCCCGTCCGCCTGCCACCGTCATTACTGCCGGCCCACTTTCGGCCGTATTGACCGTCGCGCCAGGCTGGCGCCGCTGGGTCGTGCGCTGGGTCGCCTCGAGTCGAGGCATAGGCTCCGCAACCGAAGAGGCACGACGGTGGCACAAGTGGTGGCGCGGTTGCTTGCATGCAGCAACTGGCGCGCTGGTTGCGTGACGCGTGGGCCTGGGCCTCCAAGCTGGCGTGTCAGAAGTCGGAGAAGCGCGTCCACCTGGCTCGGTTGCATGCCGCCTGCATGGCTACCCGCCCCTCCCGCCCGTTGGTCTGGGCAAAAGTGGGGGGTCGCTTGTAACCACTGGGCGGTTGTGCGCACCACACGCGGCGGTTCGGCTTCTTCTGCTCGGAGCCGGTCTGCATGACATGCGGGACCTAGCCCCCGAGTCGCAGGGGTGGGCCTTGGAGCGTGTTGGAGAAGACTCAGCCCGCGGCGTTTGGGGGCGCATGTAGGGAGAGTTGCCTTTAAAAGGAGGGCGACCCCTTTCGGAAGGCAACCACATCTTCTTCCTCCCTCATGTGTCGTGTCTTTCCATCTTCCAAGCCCCCGGATGGGGGGTACCCACCGTCTTTCCGCCTCCTCGTTGGAGGAACACAACTCCGTGGGAGTTGGTACCTTTCAGCCATCGTTCGGCTTCAAGGATTTTCATCACGCAGCCTGGTTGCTCCCCTCCGCCGGTGGTCACCCAAGACGGTGACCTCCAGCTCCTGGATGGGGAGAGGCAAACCAGGCTGTGATCCCGTCCCCAGCATCGGGCGTGTTCGTCATCCTCGCTGGGGCGGGGAGCGAGGCGAGCCGGGGCTCTACCTCCTGCGCGGGTTGGCGAACCACCTCCTCTTCCAGCTTCTGGTGGTGGCAATCGTCCTCCCGCGCCGCGACGGAGGCGTCCTCCAGTCATGCCGGGGAAGGCGAACTGTTGCTGTCCAGCTAGGATGCAACATTCCGCCCTTTCCCTCGCGTTCGCGGCGAGGACGGCAGCGAGGATCTGCCGGAGCGCTTAGGAGCGGCCCGCTCTTTGGCTTTGATGGCTTGTTCGCGTCCCTTGAGCGGGATCGCGAACAAGAGCCCTCCGGTGGCCACGTCCACCTTGGACCATGGCTGCTGTTGCAGAGGTCGCTGGCGAGCCTCCCTATGTTCGTCCCCCCACAGGCCCGAGGTCGCTCGTACCCGCGGGGACGGAACCGGAGTTCCGTTTGTGATGGCACCTTGAATGCCAGTGTTTTATGTTCATTGTGGCTGTCGAGGCCTGAACATGTATGTAATTTCGGCACGGAGCCGTGTTTTTTCCTCATTTTCGAGCACTAAGTCTCGCCTGTTGATTATCTGTACCGCTTCACCAAGCATGAGTCGCCCCGTGTCAAGGTGACGAGTGAGGTATCCGTATCCGGGAGGCGTAGGAATCCCTCGGCTCGATCGGCCTTGTTGTCTGAGGCTCCTCTAGCTTAGTTAAAGAGACCCCTCGGCCGCTCTTCGACGAGCCGAGGCCAGGGGTAGCGATATCAGTACGAACAGAGGCGGAGTTGGCTCGAAAATGGGAACCTGGTTGGCCGAAGCCTAGCCGGGTTGTCCGTCAGCGGATCCGATGCCGGAGTCGATCAGCCGAGGCCTCGGGTCGGGCTAGCGCCCTTGGAAGATGGTTGGCCGAGGCCCCAGGGGTAGCCGGCCGAGCCGCCTGCTCGGGCCGGATTCCCGGAGAAATCCCTGGACCGCGCCGCCGTCCGAGGCTGGGTCGGACCTTGCTGAAGACGTCGTCGATGCCGAAGGTGCTACGGCCCCCTTCAGCGTGAAGACCCGAGCCTGCAGGATCAGATCGTCTTGTAGCGCGTGCCTTCTGCGGCCGTTGAGGCCAGAAAACACACCCTCGCTGCACTTGTAAAGCTGCGTCTCTTTTCCCCTTATTCCGAGCATCTGGACTTTCCGTCGGTAACAGGGATGTTTGTGCGGGCGAGAGTTGCTTCTCGCGGAAGGTGATGAGTGAGGTATCCGTATCCCGGAGGCGTAGGAGTCCCTCGGCTCGGTCGACCTTGCCGCTTACGCGTACCTTCACCCGTCCATGAGGCCCTGTCTCCGACTTAGTCGAGAAAGCTTGAAGGACCACTTTGGCAGAAGAGCTTCCGAACGTGAGGACTTGTTCGGTCCACGGAGCCGCTTTATCCGAACGCGAGTTACTTATCGCAGAAGGTGATGAGTGAGGTATCCGTATCCCGGAGGCGTAGGAGTCCCTCGGCTCGGTCAGCCTTGGCTGCTTACGTGTACTCCGTCGTTTCCAGGATCCGCTTTTCGAAGTAGTCAAAAAGCACGAAAGAAATTCTGCTAAAAAGAGATCTTTTTTCGAGGGAAAAATTCGACGCAGAGGGGGTCTCCCCCCTTTTAGCCCCCGAGGGAGGGTCGGGCTTTGCCGAGGCGAGGCCGACCCTTCCTTGATGACTAAACTTTTGCGTGGGTGCGAGGTATATGAACAACTTGAAAACATCTTAAGGGTAGAAGCGACGTAGCTGTTTGATGTTCTAGGCGTTGCCGTAGATCTCGCCTTGATTATTGGCCAGCTTGTATGTTCCGGGCTTCAAGACTTTGGCGATGACGAATGGCCCCTCCCAGGGGGGCGTGAGCTTGTGCCTCCCTCGGGCGTCTTGCCGCAGCCGAAGCACCAGATCGCCCACCTGGAGGTCTCGGGACCGGACCCCTCGGGCGTGGTAGCGTCGCAGGGACTGCTGGTACCGCGCCGAGTGTAGTAAGGCCTTGTCCCGAGCCTCCTCCAGCTGGTCCAGCGAGTCTTCTCGGCTAGCTTGGTTGCTTTGTTCGTTGTAGGCCCTCGCCCTCGGGGAGCCGTATTCCAGGTCAGTGGGCAAGATGGCCTCGACCCCATAGACCAGGAAGAACGGCGTGAAACCCGTGGCTCGGCTCGGCGTTGTCCTCAGGCTCCAGACCACCGAGGGGAGTTCCTTCATCCATCGCTTGCCGAACTTGTTGAGGCCGTTGTAGATCCGGGGCTTGAGCCCTTGTAGAATCATGCCGTTGGCACGCTCCACTTGCCCATTCGACATGGGATGAGCCACGGCGGCCCAGTCCACCCGGATGTGGTGATCTTCGCAAAAATCCAAGAATTTCTTGCCGGTGAACTGGGTACCGTTCGGTGATGATGGAGTTTGGGACCTCGAAGCGATGGATGATGTTGGTGAAGAACGCCACCGCCTGCTCGGACCTGATGCTGTTCAGGGGTCGGACCTCGATCCACTTGGAGAATTTGTTGATGGCGACCAGCAGGTGCGTGTAGCCCCCGGGCGCCTTCTGCAAGGGACCGACGAGGTCCAGACCCCATACAGCAAAGGGCCAGGTGATGGGTATCGTCTGCAGAGCCTTAGCGGGCAGGTGGGTCTGCTTCGCATAGAATTGGCACCCTTCGCAGGTGCGGACAATTCGAGTGGCGTCAGTCACCGCCGTTGGCCAGTAGAAGCCTTGCCGGAAAACATTCCCGACAAGGGCTCGGGGTGCTGCATGATGGCCGCAAGCCCCCGAGTGTATTTCTTGCAGGAGTTCCTGACCTTCGGCGATGGAGATGCATCGCTGGAGGACGCCCGAGGGGCTGCGGTGGTAGAGCTCCTCCTCATCGCCCAGTAAGACGAACGACTTGGCGCGTCGCGCTACCCGCCGAGCCTCGGCTTGGTCGAGGGGTAGCTCTCCTCGGCGGAGATATTGCAGGTACGGGGCCTGCCAATCTTGACCAGGCGTGGCCCCGCTCTGCCCTTCCTCGACGTCCAGTGCCTCGCCCTCGGGGGCCGAGGGTGCCTCGGGCTGTGCCGAGGGTGCCTCGGGCTCGGGAGCGTCGTCGATCTTGACAGAGGGTTGATGCAGATCCCGGGAGAAGACGTCTGGGGGGACCGTCGTTCGCCCCGAGGCTATTTTAGCCAGCTCGTCTGCAGTCTCGTTGTAGCGCCGAGCGATGTGGTTGAGCTCGAGCCCGAAGAACTTGTCTTCCAGGCGCCGAACCTCATCGGAGTAGGCCTCCATCTTCGGGTCGCGGCAGTGGGAGTTCTTCATGACTTGGTCGATGACGAGCTGCGAGTCACCGCGGGCGTCGAGGCGTCTGACCCCTAGCTCAATGGCGATCCGCAACCCGTTGACCAGAGCTTCGTACTCGGCCACATTGTTGGATGTCGGGAAATGGAGGCGTAGCACGTAGCGTAGGTGCTTCCCGAGGGGCGAGATGAAGAGCAGGCCCGCGCCGGCTCCCGTCTTCATCAGCGACCCGTCGAAAAACATGGTCCAGAGCTCCGGTTGGATCGGAGCTGTCGGCAGCTGGGTGTCGACCCATTCGGCCACGAAGTCCGCCAACACCAGGGACTTGATGGCCTTCCGAGGGGCGAACGAGATTGTTTCGCCCATGATTTCCACCGCCCACTTTGCGATCCTGCCCGAGGCTTCTCGGCACTGGATGATCTCCCCCAGGGGGAAGGATGACACCACAGTTACCGGATGAGACTCGAAGTAGTGTCGTAACTTCCGCCTTGTTAGGATCACAGCATACAGCAGCTTCTAAACTTGTGGGTAGCGGATCTTGGTCTCGGACAGTACTTCGCTGACGAAGTAGACTGGCCTTGTAACACCCGGTTTTAAAGGGACAAAACCGGGTGCATCTCATACATGCGCCAAGAAGACAACATATATAATAACAGAGTGTATAGAGATAAATGTCATAAAACATCAGAGTACTTATTACATAGCGGAAGTCTTATTACAAAATAAAATAATAAAGATAAAGCGAACTAAGGATCGTCGGCGCCAATGTCGACCGAGACACGCCACCTAGATCAGATCGAACTCCTCAGTGTTAGGCGGCTCCTCTTCGACACCTGTTCTTCTCCTGTGGGGGGGTGTGAGACAGCAAGAGTGAGCTCACATACGTTCATAGCTCAACAAGTTGTGGGGAATAATGTGGCATGAACTCACCAAAGGTGGGAGTTCATGTAGTGTAAGGCTGATCAATGAAATAGAGGTTGAGGCTGAGCATTGCTTTTATAAGTTGGTCAAAATTTTATTAGCAATTACTAAGTGTAAGTAAATACCAAACCTTAATAATAATAAAGAACAGTAATAGTAAAATAATCCCAAATGCGATGCAAATGTCAAATTGAATTTAAGTTCCATAATTAATCATGTGAGGGTCCGAGCCGCTCTTGACCGTGAGCACGGCTAGTATACTAGTTTTACACTCTGCAGAGGTTGCGCATCTTTACCCACAAGTCGTGTATCCCATGTCGCCTGGGTTTGCAAGGCCCTTAGACACTACCGAGGTGAATGGCTAGGGATCCACTACGAGGCCTTTACAAAGTTCCACTAGCTTCCGAAAACCCGCTACAGTTTATAGGAAGATCCAGTACAGGGTTCCTGGCTGACAGCCATCGCAGCAAAATCAACCAGGGACCTCCCCACACTGACCTCTCCCTTACTGCCCTTGCCCCTTTCGGGTAAGGTAGTCTTCCACTAGCTTTCCTAATTAGTCAGCCAAGGGCGTCCCATTATACCCTTGTGGTAGCACTGTTTTCCCGGGTGGTCGCTCCATGTTCCCATTAATTTAATGATCTTAACATGAACAATAATAATAACAAGTTAATAACAGCATAATCATGAATAGTGTATCTCCATACCCAATCCACATAAAGCAATAGCAAGTACTACCCAAAAATATTTCAGGGGTGAACAAGGTATAGAGGTAATCAAAACTGGGGTAACATAAAGGCTCCCATCAAAATTATCCTATGCAGATCATTAAAATTAATAAGAACATGGCTGGGAAAGTAAGTGATCAAGGGCACAACTTGCCTTCAATGAGCTCCTGCTCAGCTACTTCTACTTGTTGAACCTCAGTTTCCACAGTGGCTTGCTCGTCTACTCGCATCAACACAATACATACATAGTATAGCCAAAATCAACATCACACCAAGCATGTAAATAAAATATGCAGTAAAAATCTACATATCAAAATGAAACCATAGGGACTGGAATCACTAAATTTGGAGTTATATATTTCAAGTTATGAATTTATGTAGCTTTTATGTATTTAATACAAGATTAAGTATTAGATAAATTTAAATGAGCCTTTCATGCCAAAACAGAGGCACAAATGCGCAGACAATATTATTACAAAAATTTAGGAACTGGAATGGACCAATTTGGAGCTCATATGAATTTTCTATGAATTATCAAAGTTCTAGCAATTATTTTCATATTAAAAATCTATTTTCTATTTTATTTATTCAATTAAAACGATCACTGGACTGGGCGTCAAATACTGAGAAGTGCAGGGGTCTGCGCGAATAAAATTCTAGACTCAGTGAACAGTGGCCAATGGACTGCGGGTTGATTTCCAGAGAGGTGAGGGTCTCTTTAGAAAAGTTGACCCGCGAAGGGGTACGGGCGAGTCTCGGCCGTTGGATTAGATCCGAACGGCCCAGATTAGATAAGCACGCTGCGAATCGGTAAGCAATCAGGGGCACAGGATCCAGATTCGACGGTGTGGATTTAATGCGCTCCGATCTCACCTGCACCACCCGATCGCGATCTAACGGTCCCGATTTCACGCACCGAAGCGGTACACCCGATCTAATCGTAGCCCTCTGTTCACGATCCAACGGACCAAAGGCCATCTCCTACCTCCGATGGAGGAGCACGGCGGCGCGCGCCCGTTCACGGCGGTCCGCCCGCCGGAGATCCCGAATCCGGCCAGTACGAACGCCATAACCCGATTCACTCATCCCACGTACAATTGATGACTCCCAGAACTCAATGCTACAACTAATTTTGGCTGAGGTCGAGTGTAGGACCCGGCCCCCGGCGTGCCGCGGCGGCGCCCATGCCATCGGCAGTGGCCACGCGAACTAACGCACCTAGGCCAATTCCGAGCTACTCTAAACGTGCTAGAGATTCAAGCGAAACATGGGAAGGAGAACTCACCGAGGATGGTGGTGGACACCGAGCTGACCACGACGGATTGCGAGTCTGCGGCGGTGTTGAGTCGACGGCGACAAATTCCGGTGCCGCCGGTGGCTTGTCTTCTGAAATTCGGTTGCGGCCACCTTCAACACGTCCGAAAGGAGCCCCTGGGTTCCTTACCCCGAGCACGGTCGTCGGCACGCCCGGATTCGCCTACGGCGGGTCACTCTCTCTTCTCTCTGCTCACGGCGATGGTGGCACACGATATGGGCGACGAGTTGCGCGGACCGGTGGGAGAAGGAGCTTTATGTGGTCGACCGGGGTTGGATCGAGGGCTAGGGTGGTTGGACGGGGTCCGAGCTTCGCCCGATCGGTGCGCGCTCCCCGCCATGGATCTCGCGCGAGCTGTTACCGATCCCAGGGTGACCGACCACTGGGTCCAAGCTGTCAGCGCAACAGAGGAGCTACGCGCGCGGAGTTTGGCTGACGGGTGGGCCCTTGTTGTCGGCGTCGTGATGCCTGGTGGGCGCGCGGGTCAGAATAGATAGTGGGCCGAATTCCAGGTTGGCGGCCCATCAGGTATAGTATTCCTTTTCCTTTTTCTTTTATATTTTCTTCTTTCTCCCTTCTTTCACAAATTCAAATTTTAATACTAATTTGAATTCAAACTTGTTTTTGAGCTTCTTAACTGAGTTAAGTTCTTAAATTAAAATATTAGTGGGGACAAAATATATTCTTTCATACATTTATTTTCCTCTATTTTGTATAATCCTCCTCCTTCTCTCTTTTCTTAATTCTAGGATTATTTAGGATTTAAATCCCCATTTGGATATTCACCTATTTCTTTTTTTTTGCATTATTATGATATTATCACAAGAATGCACACACAAATAAAATATTCAGCATGATGCAATGATTTAGTAGCATCTTTCTTTATTAATTGTTTTTGGACATGGTGTTCACATATGATGATGCATAAAGATCAAACTCACATAAAGAGAAGTTGTTCCTCTACTGGTAATATTCCTAGCAATTACAAAGTGGGTGTTACAAATCCTACCCCCCTTACAAATAATCTCGTCCTCGAGATTTAAGAAGATCTAGAGAAAAGGTGGGGAAAATCTATACGAAGCTCTTCTTCTCTTTCCCACGTTGCTTCATCTTGACCGTGGTGACTCCACTGCACTTTGCACATCTTTATGACCTTATTCCTCGTAACTCGAGTCAAAGTATCTAAAATCTTGACGGGGTACTCAGCATAAGTCAAATCCTCTTGAACACTAAGGTCCTCCATTGGTAACTGTTCTTCAGGCACCCTGAGACATTTCTTCAGCTGAGATACATGAAAGACATCGTGAACATCCACGAGATGATCCGGTAACTCCAATTGGTATGCAACCTCTCCCACTCGCTTTAAGATTAAGAAGGGTCCAATAAAGCGAGGGGACAACTTTCCTTTGACTTTGAACCTTCTCATGCCCCGGAGTGGTGACACCTTCAAATAGACATAATCTCCCTCTTTAAACTCAAGCAGTCTTCTCCGGGTATCAGCATAACTTTTCTGCCTGGATTGTGCAGTTCTCAAATTCTCCCTTATTTGCTGAACTTGTTCCTCTGCTTCTTGTATAATCTCAGGTCCAAACAACTGCCTTTCACCAGTTTGATTCCAATACAAGGGAGTCCTGCACTTTCTGCCATACAAAGCCTCAAACGGTGACATCTTCAAGCTGGCCTGATAGCTATTATTATATGAGAACTCCGCATACGGTAGACTCTTATCCCAACTACCACCATGCTTAAGAGCACAAGCTCTTAACATATCTTCCAGTACTTGGTTAGTCCTCTCAGTCTGCCCATCAGTCTGTGGATGGTAAGCCGAACTAAAATTCAATCTCGTATCCAATGACTCGTGCAACTTCTTCCAATATCGAGAGGTAAACTGTGGTCCCCGGTCTGACACAATCTTCTTTGGCACACCATGTAGGTAGACAATCCGTGCCATGTACAACTCTGCTAACTTGGCTCCTGAATACGTGGTCTTTACTGGAATAAAGTGGGCTACCTTGGTTAGCCTGTCCACAATCACCCATATAGAATCATAACCAGCAGACGTGCGGGGTAATCCAACAATGAAGTCCATGCCAATCTCTTCCCATTTCCACTCAGGTATCTTTAGTGGGTGCAGTAGTCCGGCTGGCCTCTGGTGTTCAGCCTTAACTCTTCGACACACATCGCACATAGCCACATGTGCAGCCACATCTCTCTTTAGTCCATACCACCAATACTTTTGCTTTAAATCCTGATACATCTTAGTGCTCCCAGGGTGGATAGAATAAACTGAATCATGTGCCTCCTTCAATATGGTTTCCCGAAGACTATCGATATCGGGAACACAGATCCGATTCTTGAACCATATCGTGCCTTGCTCATCCTCTGTGAACTCTGGGCCTCTACCCTCTGTTATCAGATCCTTGATCTCCTGGATTTTGGCATCACCAACCTGACCTTTACGAATTTCTTGCTCCAAGGTAGGTTCCAATTCAATAGTAACTCCTTCCGTATGTGTAACAATTCCCAGGTTGAGCCTCTCAAAATCCTTTGCTAATTCATCAGGTAGCTGGACAACGAAAGCGGAGTGAACATGCTCCTTCCGACTCAAGGCATCTGCAACCAAATTCGCCTTGCCTGGGTGATAGTGAATCTCCAAGTCATAATCCTTAATGAGCTCCAACCAACGGCGTTGCCTCAGGTTGAGATCCTTCTGAGTGAATATATACTTCAAACTCTTATGGTCCGTGTATACTTGGCACTTAGTTCCCATAATGTAGTGTCTCCAAATCTTAAGTGCATGCACAACGGCAGCCAACTCTAAGTCATGGGTGGGGTAGTTCAATTCATGCTTCCGCAACTGACGAGATGCATAGGCAATCACATGTCCTTCTTGCATGAGCACACATCCAAGTCCTTGGCCACATGCATCACAGTAAATGTCAAATCCCTTCTGCAGATCTGGCATAATCAATACTGGAGGTGACATCAATCTCTCCTTCAATTGATCAAAACTCTCTTGGCATTTCTCATCCCACTTAAATTCTCTTCCTTTCTCCAAAAGCGATGTCATGGGCTTAGCAATCTTAGAAAATCCTTCAATAAATCTCCGATAATATCCTGCGAGTCCCAAGAAACTCCGAATCTCCGTAACTGTAGTGGGCACTCTCCACTCCATTATCTCCTTTACTTTAGCAGGATCCACAGCTATTCCTCCATTAGAAATAATATGACCAAGGAATGGCACCCTGTCAATCCAAAACTCGCACTTGCTGAACTTAGCATAGAGTTGATTATCTCGTAACTTCTGTAGCACCAACCTCAGATGTTCCTCATGATCATTATCACTCTGAGAATAAATGAGAATATCGTCGATGAATACCATGACGAATCTGTCCAAATACTCCATAAACACTTTGTTCATCAAGTTCATAAAATAAGCTGGTGCATTGGTTAATCCAAACGACATAACAGTAAACTCATATAATCCATATCGAGTCGAGAAAGCCGTCTTGGGAATATCCGATGGTCTAATCCTCATCTGATGGTAACCCGATCGGAGATCAATCTTCGAAAATACTCTTGCACCTCTCATCTGATCAAATAAATCCTCAATACGGGGCAATGGATACTTGTTCTTCACCGTAACATCATTAAGAGATCTATAATCCACACACATCCGCTGCGATCCATCCTTCTTCTGTACAAACAAGACCGGTGCTCCCCAAGGTGAGGAACTCGGACGAATGTACCCAGCATCTTGTAACTCAGTTAACTGCTTCTTAAGTTCCTTCAATTCTTCTACAGACATCCTGTATGGCCATTTGAAAAAAGGGGCAATCTCAGGTAAGGGATCAATGACAAACTCAACTTCCCTATCTGGTGGCATCCCTCGTAACACCTCTGGAAAGACATCCGAAAAATCCTTAACCACACGGATGTTGTCACCAACAAACTTCCCATCTACTAAGAATGCCGCTAGTCTGGTGGCGGTAATTACTGCAATTCCAACTTCAAATCTTTCTCCTTTGGAACTGGTGAGTTATATGGTTCCTTTAGCACAGTGTACAAACTGCCTTTGCCTTTCTTAACCATGACATACCAAGGATCACGTCTATAGTGCTCTCTTCTAACACTATAGGGGTAGCCCATCTGGGTTAGAAACACAGGGTACGAAAGAAAGGATTGTAGACAAGGCATGTAATTACGAGGCATGTTACTTTGGGGGATTTATTAGCTAAGCAGATTGGTGATTTACCTACTAAAGCTAATTCATTACCTTATGGTGGTACATGCTAAGATGCCCGTCTATACTATTTCAATCAATCAAAGAAGCAAATCAGACATTGATCATCAGAACAATCAAATAACATTTTTAAATATAGAAAATAGTTTTGATTTTGTCTTAGGCTTCCTATCTCTTAAAAATGTCATAGGGGTAGGGATTCCAAGGTGTGAAATCCGTCTTGTCTTAGAGTAGAAAAGATAAGAATGATCAGAGTAGAACAGTAGAAGGTGAGACAGGATCAAGATGAGATAAGTACAGAATGAATCAGAGTAAGGTAAGTAAGTAAGGGTTGTCCATATCTATCTAGGTTTCGTCCTACAGTCAACATTTCCTCTGATACCACTTCTGTAACACCCGGTTTTAAAGGGACAAAACCGGGTGCATCTCATACATGCGCCAAGAAGACAACATATATAATAACAGAGTGTATAGAGATAAATGTCATAAAACATCAGAGTACTTATTACATAGCGGAAGTCTTATTACAAAATAAAATAATAAAGATAAAGCGAACTAAGGATCGTCGGCGCCAATGTCGACCGAGACACGCCACCTAGATCAGATCGAACTCCTCAGTGTTAGGCGGCTCCTCTTCGACAACCTGTTCTTCTCCTGTGGGGGGGGTGTGAGACAGCAAGAGTGAGCTCACATACGTTCATAGCTCAACAAGTTGTGGGGAATAATGTGGCATGAACTCACCAAAGGTGGGAGTTCATGTAGTGTAAGGCTGATCAATGAAATAGAGGTTGAGGCTGAGCATTGCTTTTATAAGTTGGTCAAAATTTTATTAGCAATTACTAAGTGTAAGTAAATACCAAACCTTAATAATAATAAAGAACAGTAATAGTAAAATAATCCCAAATGCGATGCAAATGTCAAATTGAATTTAAGTTCCATAATTAATCATGTGAGGGTCCGAGCCGCTCTTGACCGTGAGCACGGCTAGTATACTAGTTTTACACTCTGCAGAGGTTGCGCATCTTTACCCACAAGTCGTGTATCCCATGTCGCCTGGGTTTGCAAGGCACTTAGACACTACCGAGGTGAATGGCTAGGGATCCACTACGAGGCCTTTACAAAGTTCCACTAGCTTCCGAAAACCCGCTACAGTTTATAGGAAGATCCAGTACAGGGTTCCTGGCTGACAGCCATCGCAGCAAAATCAACCAGGGACCTCCCCGCACTGACCTCTCCCCTACTGCCCTTGCCCCTTTCGGGTAAGGTAGTCTTCCACTAGCTTTCCTAATTAGTCAGCCAAGGGCGTCCCATTATACCCTTGTGGTAGCACTGTTTTCCCGGGTGGTCGCTCCATGTTCCCATTAATTTAATGATCTTAACATGAACAATAATAATAACAAGTTAATAACAGCATAATCATGAATAGTGTATCTCCATACCCAATCCACATAAAGCAATAGCAAGTACTACCCAAAAATATTTCAGGGGTGAACAAGGTATAGAGGTAATCAAAACTGGGGTAACATAAAGGCTCCCATCAAAATTATCCTATGCAGATCATTAAAATTAATAAGAACATGGCTGGGAAAGTAAGTGATCAAGGGCACAACTTGCCTTCAATGAGCTCCTGCTCAGCTACTTCTACTTGTTGAACCTCAGTTTCCACAGTGGCTTGCTCGTCTTCTCGCATCAACACAATACATACATAGTATAGCCAAAATCAACATCACACCAAGCATGTAAATAAAATATGCAGTAAAAATCTACATATCAAAATGAAACCATAGGGACTGGAATCACTAAATTTGGAGTTATATATTTCAAGTTATGAATTTATGTAGCTTTTATGTATTTAATACAAGATTAAGTATTAGATAAATTTAAATGAGCCTTTCATGCCAAAACAGAGGCACAAATGCGCAGACAATATTATTACAAAAATTTAGGAACTGGAATGGACCAATTTGGAGCTCATATGAATTTTCTATGAATTATCAAAGTTCTAGCAATTATTTTCATATTAAAAATCTATTTTCTATTTTATTTATTCAATTAAAACGATCACTGGACTGGGCGTCAAATACTGAGAAGTGCAGGGGTCTGCGCGAATAAAATTCTAGACTCAGTGAACAGTGGCCAATGGACTGCGGGTTGATTTCCAGAGAGGTGAGGGTCTCTTTAGAAAAGTTGACCCGCGAAGGGGTACGGGCGAGTCTCGGCCGTTGGATTAGATCCGAACGGCCCAGATTAGATAAGCACGCTGCGAATCGGTAAGCAATCAGGGGCACAGGATCCAGATTCGACGGTGTGGATTTAATGCGCTCCGATCTCACCTGCACCACCCGATCGCGATCTAACGGTCCCGATTTCACGCACCGAAGCGGTACACTCGATCTAATCGTAGCCCTCTGTTCACGATCCAACGGACCAAAGGCCATCTCCTACCTCCGATGGAGGAGCACGGCGGCGCACGCCCGTTCACGGCGGTCCGCCCGCCGGAGATCCCGAATCCGGCCAGTACGAACGCCATAACCCGATTCACTCATCCCACGTACAATTGACGACTCCCAGAACTCAATGCTACAACTAATTTTGGCTGAGGTCGAGTGTAGGACCCGGCCCCCGGCGTGCCGCGGCGGCGCCCATGCCATCGGCAGTGGCCACGTGAACTAACGCACCTAGGCCAATTCCGAGCTACTCTAAACGTGCTAGAGATTCAAGCGAAACATGGGAAGGAGAACTCACCGAGGATGGTGGTGGACACCGAGCTGACCACGACGGATTGCGAGTCTGCGGCGGTGTTGAGTCGACGGCGACAAATTCCGGTGCCGCCGGTGGCTTGTCTTCTGAAATTCGGTTGCGGCCACCTTCAACACGTCCGAAAGGAGCCCCTGGGTTCCTTACCCCGAGCACGGTCGTCGGCACGCCCGGATTCGCCTGCGGCGGGTCACTCTCTCTTCTCTCTGCTCACGGCGATGGTGGCACACGATATGGGCGACGAGTTGCGCGGACCGGTGGGAGAAGGAGCTTTATGTGGTCGACCGGGGTTGGATCGAGGGCTAGGGTGGTTGGACGGGGTCCGAGCTTCGCCCGATCGGTGCGCGCTCCCCGCCATGGATCTCGCGCGAGCTGTTACCGATCCCAGGGTGACCGACCACTGGGTCCAAGCTGTCAGCGCAACAGAGGAGCTACGCGCGCGGAGTTTGGCTGACGGGTGGGCCCTTGTTGTCGGCGTCGTGATGCCTGGTGGGCGCGCGGGTCAGAATAGATAGTGGGCCGAATTCCAGGTTGGCGGCCCATCAGGTATAGTATTCCTTTTCCTTTTTCTTTTATATTTTCTTCTTTCTCCCTTCTTTCACAAATTCAAATTTTAATACTAATTTGAATTCAAACTTGTTTGTGAGCTTCTTAACTGAGTTAAGTTCTTAAATTAAAATATTAGTGGGGACAAAATATATTCTTTCATACATTTATTTTCCTCTATTTTGTATAATCCTCCTCCTTCTCTCTTTTCTTAATTCTAGGATTATTTAGGATTTAAATCCCCATTTGGATATTCACCTATTTCTTTTTTTTTGCATTATTATGATATTGTCACAAGAATGCACACACAAATAAAATATTCAGCATGATGCAATGATTTAGTAGCATCTTTCTTTATTAATTGTTTTTGGACATGGTGTTCACATATGATGATGCATAAAGATCAAACTCACATAAAGAGAAGTTGTTCCTCTACTGGTAATATTCCTAGCAATTACAAAGTGGGTGTTACAGGCCTCTGAACGGGCAATGCATGCCCTTCCTCTTGCCTCTCGACCACAATCGCGGCGCTAACCACCTGAGTGGTTGCGGCGACGTAGACCAAGAGGGCTTCTCCATCAGCTGGGGGTACCAAGACAGGCGCCTTCGTAAGGAGCGCCTTTAGGTTCCCGAGGGCTTCCTCGGCCTCAGGGGTCCAAGCGAAACACTCGGCCTTCCTTAAGAGGCGGTACAGAGGCAGACCTCTTTCGCCGAGGCGTGAGATGAAGCGGCTCAG
Organism: Zea mays; assembly: GCF_902167145.1. Classification (NCBI taxonomy): domain Eukaryota; kingdom Viridiplantae; phylum Streptophyta; class Magnoliopsida; order Poales; family Poaceae; genus Zea; species Zea mays. The sequence goes on along the minus strand of NC_050101.1, from coordinate 15,239,362 downwards.
GGCCGCAAGACATCCCATGACCCTCTGTACGCCTTTTAAGTCCTTGATGGGTCCCATGCTGGTGATGGCTGCGATCTTCTCCGGGTTGGCTTCGATGCCACGCTCGGAGACGATGAACCCCAGGAGCATGCCTCGGGGCACCCCGAAGACACACTTCTCAGGATTGAGCTTGACTCCTTTCGCCTTGAGACATCGGAATGTCACTTCAAGGTCGGAGAGGAGGTCGAAAGCCTTCCTTGTCTTGACTACGATGTCATCGACGTAGGCCTCGACTGTGCGACCGATGTGTTCGCCGAACACATGGTTCATGCACCGCTGGTACGTCGCGCCCGCATTCCTCAAACCGAACGGCATGGTGACATAGCAGTACATGCCGAACGGCGTGATGAAAGAAGTCGTGAGCTAGTCGGACTCTTTCATCCGGATTTGGTGATACCCTGAGTAGGCATGGAGGAAGGACAGGGTTTCGCACCCAGCAGTGGAATCCACGATTTGATCGATGCGAGGCAGAGGGTAGGGAACCTTCGGACATGCTTTGTTGAGACCAGTGTAGTCTACACACATCCGCCATTTCCCCCCTTTCTTCCTCACAAGCACAGGGTTGGCAAGCCATTCGGGATGGAATACCTCTTTGATGAACCCCGCTGCCATCAGCTTGTGGATCTCTTCGCCAATCACTCTGCGCTTCTCCTCGTCGAATCGGCGCAGAGGCTACCTGACGGGTCGGGCTCCGGCCCGAATATCCAGCGAGTGCTCGGCGACATCCCTCGGTATGCCGGGCATGTCCGAGGGACTCCACGCAAAGACGTCGGCGTTTGCGCGGAGAAAGTCGACGAGCACTGCTTCCTATTTGGGGTCGAGCCCGGAACCGATCCGGATCTGCTTGGAGGCGTCGCCACTGGGGTCGAGTGGGACAGCCTTAACCGTCTCCGCTGGCTCGAAGTTGCCGGCATGACGCTTCACATCTGGCACCTCCTTGGAGAGGTTCTCCAGGTCGGCGATGAGGGCCTCGGACTCGGCGAGGGCCTCGGCGTACTCCACGCACTCCACGTCGCATTCGAACGCGTGTTTGTACGTGGGGCCGACGGTGATGACCCCGTTGGGGCCCGGCATCTTCAGCTTAAGGTAGGTGTAGTTGGGGACGGCCATGAACTTCGCGTAGCATGGCCTTCCCAGTACCGCGTGGTAGGTTCCTCGGAACCCGACCACCTCGAACGTCAAGGTCTCCCTTCGGAAGTTGGAGGGTGTTCCGAAGCAGACGGGGAGGTCGAGTCGTCCGAGGGGCTGGACGCGCTTCCCAGGGACGATCCTGTGGAAGGGCGCAGCGCCTGCTCGGACGGAGGACAGACCGACGCGCAAGAGCTTGAGGGTCTCGGCGTAGATGATGTTGAGGCAGCTGCCCCCATCCATCAGGACCTTGGTGAGCCTGACGTTACCGATGACGGGGTCGACGACGAGCGGGTATTTCCCCGGGCTCGGCACGTGGTCGGGGTGGTCAGCCTGGTCGAAGGTGATGGGCTTGTCGGACCAGTCTAGGTAGACTGGCGCCGCCACCTTCACCGAGCAGACCTCCCGGCGCTCTTGTTTGCGATGCCGAGCCAAGGCATTCGCCGCATGCCCACCGTAGATCATGAAGCAGTCGCGGACCTCGGGGTATTCTCCTGCTTGGTGATCTTCCTTCTTGTCGTCGTCGTGGGCCCTGCCACCCTCCGCGGGTGGCCCGACCCTGTGGAAGTGACGCCGGAGCATGACGCACTCCTCGAGAGTGTGCTTGACGGGCCCCTGATGATAGGGGCACGGCTCCTTGAGCATCTTGTCGAAGAGGTTTGCACCTCCGGGGGGCTTCCGAGGGTTCTTGTACTCGGCGGCGGCGACAAGGTCCGCGTCGGCGGCGTCGCGTTTCGATTGCGACTTCTTCTTGCCCTTCTTCTTGGCGCCGCGCGGAGTAGACGCCTCGGGAGCCTCTTCCGATGGGCGGCCCTAGGGCTGCTTGTCCTTTCGAAAGATAGCCTCGACCGCCTCCTGGCCAGAGGCGAACTTGGTGGCGATGTCCATCAGCTCGCTCGCCCTGGTGGGGGTCTTGCGACCCAACTTACTCACCAGGTCGCGGCAGGTGGTGCCGGCGAGGAACGCGCCGATGACATCCAAGTCGGTGATGTTGGGCAGCTCGGTGCGCTGCTTCGAGAATCGTCGGATGTAGTCCCGAAGCGACTCTCCCGGCTGCTGCCGGCAGCTTCGAAGGTCCCAGGAATTCCGGGGCGCACGTATGTGCCCTGGAAATTGCCGGCGAAGGCTCGGACCAAGTCGTCCCAGCTGGAGATCTGCCCCGGAGGCAGATGCTCCAACCAGGCACGAGCAGTGTCGGAGAGGAACAGGGGGAGGTTTCGGATGATGAGGTTGTCATCGTCCGTTCCACCCAGTTGGCAGGCCAGGCGGTAGTCCGCGAGCCACAGTTCCGGTCTCGTTTCCCCCAAGTACTTTGTGATGGTAGTCGGGGGTCGGAACCGGGTCGGGAACGGCGCCCGTCGGATGGCCCGACTGAAGGCCTGCGGACCGGGTGGTTCGGGCGAGGGACTCTGATCCTCCCCGCTGTCGTAGCGCCCCCACGCCTGGGGTGGTAGCCTCGGCGCACCCTTTCGTCGAGGTGGGCCCGACGGTCGCGTCGATGGTGCTCGTTGCCGAGGTGGCCCGGGGCCGCAGGCGCGGTGTTGCGCGTGCGCCCGGTATAGACCGAGGCTTCCCGCATGAATCGGGAAGTCGCGGCATGAGGTTCCGAGGGGTATCCCTGCCTTCGGGAGGCAGTGCTCTCGGCCCGTCGGGCCGCAGTGCCTTCCAGGAGATTCTTGAGCTCTCCCTGGATTCGCCGACCCTCGGTAGTTGATGGCTCCGGCATTGCGCGGAGGAGCATCGCTGCGGCTGCCAGGTTCTGACCAACCCCGCTGGATGCGGGCGGCGGCCTGACCCTGACATCGTTGGTGACGCGGTGCTGGAGACCTTGGGGCAGGTGACGTATTTCTCCGGCCGGGGGTTGGCCCGCCCATACCCGTCCGACGTCCCGACGGATCGGCTCAAGCGCTCCTGTTCCCTCGTCGAACCTGGCCTGCGCCTCGCGGACTTGCTCGAGTTGTGGGTCGTAACCCCCCGCCGGAACGGGGACCACAGCTAGCTCCCGCGGGATGTCGGCGCGAGGCGCCGGCCTAGGAAGATCACTGTCCTCCGGCATGCCGAGATGGTTGCCTTCGGAGGGATCCCCTAGCTCGATGTGGAAACATTCGCGGCTTGGGCCGCAGCCCTCGTTGTCAAGGCTGCGGCTTCCGTCGGAACAGTCGGAGGGGCAGTAGTTACATGCGATCATGAAGTCCCGCATGGCACTGGGGTTGCCAAGTCCAGAGAAATCCCAACAGATGCTGGGATCGTCATCTTCCTCGGACCCAGAGGGCCCGTAGGTCGAGACGTCCGTCAACCGGTCCCAAGGCGACCTCATATGAAACCCCAGTGGGGTTGCACTCGCCTCAATGAGAGCGCCCGCCAAAGCAAGGTTGCTAGGCGGGTTGAGGCCGAGTCGAAATGACGTAAGATGGGAGTAAGTCAGTACCTTTTGGTCGACGCGGAGCGACGTAGTCACATCGGGGACTGGTTGCGCCGTCATCTCAGGCACAAGGGCGACGTCCTGCAAGCTCTCCGCGAGCGCGCTAGCGTCGTCTTCTTGCTCGGGATCGGCGTGTCGCGGGGGGACGGCGCTTGCCTTCGTCTTGAACGCGAGGTCGACGCCCGACGTGCCTTCCGTCGGGGCGTCGGGGGCGTCGATTCACTCGACGGCCGACGAAGCGCGGCCTCCCGCTTGGCCTTGGTTGCCCCGCCTCCTCCTCCGTTGGCGAGGGAGAGGACGGAGCGAGCTCGAATGTTGTTCTTCCACCACGCGGGGAAGATGTCGTCGATTCCGCCGCCGGCGGGCGGGTTGTCGGCCGCCATTGTCGTTGTCGCACGGCGGTGGAAGGAGTATCATGTCGTAGCTGCCGTCGAAGGACATGAACTCAAGACTCCCGAAATGGAGCACCGTCCCGGGCCGGAGAGGTTGCTGGAGACTGCCCATCTGGAGCTTGACGGGAAGCTGTTCGTCAGCACGCAGCAGGCCCCTACCTGGCGCGCCAACTGTCGGCGTTTCGAGACCGGGGGGTCCCTAAGCCGACGAGTGAGTGTGCTGCGTGCCCCAGCCCAGATGGGTCGAGCGCGTGGGCGAGCGCGAAGGGGGGAGAGGCGAGGTGGCCGGAGACGGGCGTGAGAGAGGTGGAAGTCCCGCGGCCTTCGTGTTCGTCCCGCGCCCAGGTCGGGTGCGCTTGCAGTAGGGGGGTTATAAGCGTCCACGCGGGTGAGGGAAGCGAGCGGCCCCAAGAGAGCGCCTGTCCCGTCCTCGGTCCCGCTCGGCCAACCTTCTCTAAGAAGGCCCTGGTCCTTCCTTTTATAGTCGTAAGGAGAGGATCCAGGTGTACAATGAGGGGTGTAGCAGAGTGCTACGTGTCTAGCGGAGGGAGAGCTAGCGCCCTAAGTACATGCCAATGTGGCAGCCGGAGAGATCTTGGCACCCTGCTGGCGTGATGTCGTGGCTGTCGGAGGAGCAACGGAGCTTGGCGGAAGGACAGCTGTCGGAGCGGTCGAGTCCTTGCTGACGTCCACCTGCTTCCGTAAGAGAGCTGAGAGCCACCGCCGTCATGGAGCTTGGGAGGCGCCATCATTGCCTATCTGGCGGAGCTGGTCAGATGGGACACCGGTCTTGTTCTCTGCGGCCCGAGTCGGCTCGGGGTAGAGTGGTGATGGCGCTCCCTGTTGACGTGGCGGGCCCGCGCCCGAGGCCGGGCGACGTGGGGGCTCCTCCGAAGCTGGGGTCGAATCTGTCTTCCGTTGCCGAGGCCGAGTCCGAGCCCCTGGGTCGGGCGAGGCGGAAGTCATTCGGCAGAGGCCAGGGCGGAGTCCGAGCCCTGGGGTCGGGCGAGGCGGAGTTCGTCGTCTTCCGGGGCCGAGCCCGAGTCCGAGCCCTAGGGTCGGGCGGAGCGGAGTTCGCCGTCTTCCGGGTCTTAGCCCGAGTCCGAGCCCTGGGGTCGGGCGGAGCGGAGTTCGCCGTCTTCCGGGTCCGAGCCCGAGTCCGAGCCCTGGGGTCGGGCGGAGCGGAGTTCGCCGTCTTCCGGGTCTTAGCCCGAGTCCGAGCCCTGGGGTCGGGCGGAGCGGAGTTCGCCGTCTTCCGGGTCTTAGCCCGAGTCCGAGCCCTGGGGTCGGGCGGAGCGGAGTTCGCCGTCTTCCGGGTCTTAGCCCGAGTCCGAGCCCTGGGGTCGGGCGGAGCGGAGTTCCCTATGGCGCCCCTGGCGAGGCCTGACTGCCTGTCAGACTTACTCTATCGAGCGGCACTGCAGTCGGAGTGGCGCAGGCGGCGCTGTCCTTCTGTCAGACCGGTCAGTGGAGCAGCGGAGTGACGGTGGTCACTTCGGCTCTGCCGGGGCGCGCGCGTCAGGATAGAGGTGTCAGGCCACCTTTGCGTTAAATGCCCCTACAACTCGGTCAGTCGGTGCGGCGATTTAGTCAGGGTTGCTTCTTAGCGAAGCCAAGGCCTCGGGCGAGCCGGAGATGTGTCCGCCGTTAAAAGGGGGGCCTCGGGCGAGACGGAAGTCCCTCGAGGTCGGCTGCCCGAGTCCGAGGCTAGGCTCGGGTGAAGCGTGATCGAGTCACTCGTATGGACTGATCCCTAACTTAATCGCACCCATCAGGCCTCTGCAGCTTTATGCTGATGGGGGTTACCAGCTGAGAATTAGGCGTCTTGAGGGTACCCCTAATTATGGTCCCCGACAAGGGGGCAAGAATATGCTAATTAATTTGTGTTTATGTTCTTGGTGCAGATCCCTATTTCTTATAAGTCTTATCTCTACTATTCCATTCACCTTTCTCTCCTCTCCCACATTTAAGCGGTAAAAATCTAAAATTATGCAAAAATAAAGATTAATAATTTGTGAGTCGTGGCAACGCACGAGCACCTGACTATGTTTGGTTAATGCATGTATGATTTCTGTTGACGAGTGTTTCAAACAACAGCTGTAGGTTTGGGGCAGTCAACTTGTGTAGGCATTGGTGGTGACCCGTTCAATATCACATATACACATTTTGAGATTAAGGCCTCATATTTTAAGCAAAAGCCTTCCTTTTTTAAATCTATTATGAAATATATTGTCATGGATTTTGTACTTTGCTCTGTGGAATTAATCCCTTGTCTAGCATTATCTAGTACTTGAATACTTAAAGTGTATTTTTTTTATTCCAAATGCTACATACATATGTTTTTCAGTCAACACAACTCCATCTTATTTTGTAGTTTTCTTAGTGTTCAAAAATATTTGGATTCTATTAAGTCAGAAATAGCAAAGATAACATAGAAAGGTGGACTTCCAAATGCAGAAGCAATTGGAAAATTGTATATCTTATGCAACTTGATCGAATTGTTATATTTTAGATCTTTTGTTTAGCATTTTTTAATCCACATGTATTTCTCTATCATATAAAACTCTATATTGATTCTTTAAAATAATTTATATGAATTTGATAATGTTTGTCACAACTCACACGAATTATGTATACCATAATGAATTGATGGTTGAGAGACTATGCACGAGGCATGCAAATTAACAAGACTCATACAAGCGTCGAACAGTGTGCTGATGATGATCAGAGACACAAGGGCAGCACATGATTAGGTCTTAACATGTTTGGCTTCCGAATAGGCTTTTCTCTAGATCCCCAAGGAAGAAGAAGGTCCGGTCAGATATATGTCGATGCTCATCCCAACGTACATAAGCTATCAATGGTATTATATGTTCCCGTTGCAACGCACGAGCACACAACTAGTATACATTAAATGCGAGTGTTTCCTTCCTATTTTTAGGCGCTTTTATCTTATCTGTCGGGGATCAGCTCGGGGCGAGGCGGAGTTATGCCCGAGGTGGGAGACTCTCGAGGAGAAGCCTCGGCCTAAGAGGTACCTTACTTCTCTGAGTGTGTTCTTGGGAGGAATAATTCGGGTATCCTTAATAATCGTCCCTGATAGAAGCTAAGAGCTCACTTTACTTAACAACAAATTTTGATTTGCTATCATTTATCTCTTCTCTAATCGTACGTACGTACAGCTAGCCCGAGACATGCATCAAACGGTGGCAAGCTTCTTGTCGAGGATCATGTCGTCTGTGGTGAAGTCCGCCTCCTTCCGGAACGTGCCGCGGCCGAAGTCGAGGTTGTACGAGTTGGTGAGCCCCTGGACGAGGTCAAACTCCGGCGTCCACCCGAGTTCGCTCGTCGCCTTCTCCACAGACGCAAAGAAGTGCTGCAGACAGCAGGTCGTACGAGCAGTTTCTTAATTAATAAAGGAATTGAATGTATGTATGAAAACTACGTATACGTACCTGGTCTCTGAATGGGAAGGCCTTCTTCTTTCCGAAGTCGAATTCCTTGGGGTTGTAGTGGACGAGCTCCGGCTCAGGGAACCCTCCAGCCTTTGCGCATGCCCGCGCAAGGCCGTCGAAGGTGACATACTTGGCCCCGGAGATGTTGAAGATCTGCTTGCTCGCCTTGGGGTTCCCGAGCACCAGGTTGAAGGCTCTTGCCAGATCCTGCTAGTAGAGTGGAGAGGAATCGAAACCAATTAATTATTAATTAAGCAGCTGAATATGGCTGACGACGACGACAACCTTGACATGGCCGAGCTGCGTGATCTGGTTGCCGGCGCCGGGGATGGGGATGGGGCGGCCGGCCTTGAGGCGGTGGAAAAACCACTCCTCGACGGGGTTGTAGTTGAGCGGGCCGTAGATGTACACGGGCCTGATGGACGTCCAGTTCACGCCGCGCGAGGTCAGCAGGCTCTCCGTCTCCAGCTTGCCCTTGTGACGGCTCTTGGGGTCCACCGCGTCAACCTGATTGAATTGATGATTATTTATTCATACCATACCATTATTATTTATTCATACTAGTATACACTAACAACGACATTATTTATATATTACCACCTCACAGTGCGGAAGAATGTCAGATTTCAGGTACACTCCTGCCGATGAGCAATAGATGTACCTGAAAATTCAAATTACTAATTAATTAATCACTCAATGCATGCATGAGGTAGTACGTACAATTAATTAATTAACATAATAGCTGCCTTACTGTTGCAGGTTAGGCAAGGCCTCAATTATGGGCTCAACTTGCACAGCCTCACGTCCTGAAAACGACGGCCAGGGATGTTAGCAACAACACGACGCTACTGGATACTTGATATATAGTAATTACCATTGATGTCGTAAACCACATCGTATCCATTGGCAGCCAAGCTTGTCTTCACGAATTCGAAGTCCTGCCTGTCACCTTTCAAGTGCAGAACCTGTACATATATATATGTAAAAAAAAACATCCAAAAGCCATATATGACAGCATTAAGATCGATGAAGCAGTGATTTAGTACGCAAATCCTTTTTACCATGAAATAGAGGATAGATAGGGGATCTGCTGAAGATAGCCTAACGCAAAGACATATGCTACCTTTGTGTTCGTCTACTATTGTGTTAGCATCTACCTCTCACCAATGTCGGCACTCAGGAACGAAGAGAAGAGAAAAAGAGAACCGAAAGAAGATAACAGAGGCTTGGGCAATAACAAGATGTTATTCTTTTCCATCATATAGTCTCTCTCTCTCTCACCACACACCACACTATTTATTTTCCTCTTACGTGGAGTATGGATGCCTCCAGCCCATTCAGGCGCGGGTCCAAACACATTTGCATTGCCTCTTCTAGGCATATATATTCGACTCACGCAGCCCACCATTTCCTGTAGCCCCGATCTAGCACTCTTGTTGTTGTCATCAAACATTAGAAAAATCAACTTAGGAAGACCAATGTTCTAAAATCCATTATTAATCGGCTATTAATCGCTATCAATAGACATCCAATATGATAAATAGATAATCGACTAAGTAATCGGCCAACCAGATTAATCTGTCATTGACCCAATTAATTGGTCGTTGACCCATCCCAATCAAACAAAGAATCCCACTAGAAGTCTAGCACAATGGCCTAGCAAGATATATAGTAGACACCTCTAATTCTTCTTGTGAAAGAATCTAGAGCACCTTTGATATGGTAACTCACTTTGTCAACTGTCGTGTTGTCGTTAAATAGACTAAAAATAGCCTTGTCTATTCTAAATTGTTTGGCTGATTTGATTTACAATGTAGGTGAATACCAAGAAAAGAAACAAGCTTAGATGCACAATGCACAATTGATCTTGTCTTCGTTCAATTCAATGCAAAATTTGCTTAGCAAAAAAGATAGAAGCAAGACAAAATGTTGATGTACTTCTATCTAATGTTGCTTGTAATGCTCAAGACTGGCTGGTTGAAGGATGTGCCAATATTGATGAAGGAAATTAAAAAAATGAAGCTATGCAACTTCGTAGAAGTTCAAGAGTTAGAGAACTTCATGAAGATGATTTTAAGTCTGATAGTGAATGTGAAGACATCAAAATAAAGAATGGGGATTTTGAGTTTGAGTCAGACCACGATAAAGTGCTTCCAACAGAGATTATGAGCAAGATGACAAAGATCGATAATGGCTAGGTGACTCTATTTTATATCTTAGTTTTTAAGATGCACATTGGCACTACCATTTGACCGAGTAGTGCCTACTTATTAATTTTTATTAATCCCTGATAAATGATTATTCGCTCATGTCTAGCTTATCGATTAAATTCCGATGTTCGATATCTTGAACCTCGAGTAAGACAACCCCAGACCGCCCCACCGAACCTCCAACAGACGATGGATCCCCGCGCTGAGTCGACAACGCTGGCGATCAAAACTCCAAAACAGGTAAAACAATAGGGCGAGGTATGGGAGGACACATACCCTTGACCGAAGGATGAAGAAGGGTGGTGACTGACCTAAATCCATCCTCCTGATGCACAAGTCGACACAGCGCCCATGGGGCGAATTTGTTGGAGATCCAACAGGTGGGCGCTCGACAGCCGTAGGAGAGAGGAAGCGAGAACTCCCGCCATCGATGACTGCTTGTCAACCACCACGCGCTCCTAATGCTTCGAGATCATAAACCATATCTTCCATGCTCATATGTCAATCATCGAGCAGCACACCAGTTGCCTTCTCTAAGGCATTGACAAGCCCTTCCTGACCCGATGTGAACTTTGAAAAGGCAGTATCCCAACGAGATTCCTGCTTGGACACATGACGGTCCCATTTGGCGTCATGGTCAACGCAACGTCGAGAAATCTCATCCAATATGATCTGAGTATTTGGATTCATGAGGACTTATTGGCAATGAAGACAAGTAAAATGGTGGTGAACAACGGTCAGATCCAGCGTGAGACAGGGAGCACCCAAGAAAGCCGAGAATCGACGAATCCGATACCACTTGTTAGCGTCTACCTCTCACCATCGTCGGCAGTAGGGAAGAAGAAGAGAAACAGAAGATAACATAGGCTTGAAGAATAAGATGTTATTCTGTTCCATCACAGTCCTCTCTCTCACCACACTCCAGGCTATTTGTGTTCTTCTTACATGGACGCTTCCAGCCCATTCACCCAAGCCAGGCCAAATGGCATCCTCTTCTTGGCCTATTCGACTAATGCAGAGCCACCAACATAATGGGCTTTATCCTGCTACTGGGTACATGCAAGCAAAACAACAAAGGAACAGAAACCGACACACCTTGGAGGAGAAGTCTGCGTACTCCGCGTCGGACTCCCCTGGCAGCTGCTGAGTTATGGGTGCCTTTCCCCTGGTGAACAATGTGACCTGAGGTTGACGATTTTCGTTTTAAATTTTCTTTGAAAAACAACAACCTGGTGGCTCTGAACGGCCGGTGATTGCAGAGCAAAGGGGGTGATGGCAGACTACTGACCTGGTGGCCCTCCTTGACAAGGAGCCTGGACAGGAAGACCCCGATGAACCTAGTCCCCCCCATGACCAGAATGTTCTTGGAGTCCGCAGCCGCTGAGACCTGCACCCTCGCCCCCCGTGATCTCCTCTTCTGCCAAATCAAATTCCATGGTGGCGCTGATTGATTTGGTGAATAAATGCGTTATGTTCTGGTGATTTGCTATGCCCGCTACTGCTAGTGAGAGAAGTTCTGCAGTGCTTTTTCGCGGCGATGCAACTATAGTTCTAGACATTTGCTGCTAAAGACAGGGAGTTAACGTCCAATCCAAAGATTATTACGTATTTAATTCTAAATGCTTAGGGTGGGAGGCTTCCAATCTTGCTTTCCGTGCTGCGTAGTTACCTGCGTTGAGATGGAGACGGCTGCGGCTGCGCCACTGAAGTCGGAGATGGTAGACGGGAGGAGAAGGCTGCTCTTCAGGGACGATGTGGCCGCCATGCCTCTCTTGTGGGTGGGACCCTGTGTACTACCAATGGATGGCTGTATCCTCTAGTTGCGCTTCAGTCTGTGCTAATGGAACATACAAACAAAGACGACGAGAAATGAGAGGTGCCTCCGACTGGGATGCTTTTGGCATGTGTGGCGGGGGGCGCCAGCCCTATCCTTCCTTGGATGCTCTCCTCTCGGTCTTTCGTTTAACGGAGCCATTCCAATCATCAGCTTTTAGAGCTATCTGTTGACACCTTTTCGGGCGCCAATCACTATAACGAGAACCAGCAGCTGTGCCCTCTGCACAGGCGCAGACGGTCCGCCGCTAGGAACATAAAAACAGAACATAACTTTTGGACTTGTTTTATATGAATTAAACAAGTTCTAGCATTCATTTTTACATTAAAAATCATTTTCTAATTACTTTTACTGGATTTTCTATTTCCTAGACCGGGCGCATAAAAACAGAGAAGCCCGGGGGTTTCTGCGCAAGAATTCCCAAGACTCAGTGAACAGCTGCATAGGACGGCGGGTTAGTTTCCAGAAAGTCCGAGGTTTCTTAAGCAAAATGTCCCTGTGAAAGGGGATACCACGGATCTAGACCGTCAGATCTATTTTCAACGGCCCTGATTAAATCTACATTCCTCGCGAACCGGTGCGCGCTCGCAACCGTTGGATCCACGATCTAAGGTTCAGGTTCCAATTACGCGTGATCTAATATGAGGCGTACGATCTAGCACCAACAACCAGGATCTAATCCTACGCGAAGAGGTATGTTCTTCTAATCTTAACCCTCCGCAGAGGATCGGACGACGCTGGTTTCGTCTTCTCCCCTGGACAACCCACCCCAACGGCGCCGTCACTCCCACCCGGCAAACTTCGCCGGAGTATCACCGATCTACCCTGCCAGTGAGTAATTCGCGCCCGAAATTTCGCAGAACCAAATTCGCCCCTAGCCGAGCTGACTGGCGCGAGTTTTATCCTGGATTGTGGTCGCGGTGACACGGTCCGCCACGATTCGTGGCTATGGTATAGCCATGGCGGTGTCTAGCTGTGCGGCTCACCGGAAGTCTAAATTCTACACGGTCATGAACTAGGGAGCGCGGGGCGGACACGAGCAAGGTATGGATTGCTTACCGAATTCGCGTCGAGCTGGATGCCGGTTTCTGCACGGGATGGCAAAGAAGAACGACGACGGTGAGAAATCAACAGTCCGCCACAGGTGCTCCTTGCCAATAGATGGTTCCTACACGTGTGGCGGGGTCGCCCGGAGCAGCAGGCCTATTCGTCGAGGCCGATAATCCAACCGAGGGCCGATTCAACGGTGGCGGCGCTACTCCGAGCTTGCGGCGGAATCTCCTTCTCCCAGGACCGGGTTTTCTCTAGCGCCGGAGTGGTTGAGGGTTAGGTTCGGCGCACGGCGCGGGTTGCCCCGGGCCTAAATACCCGAGGCGAAGCCGCAACGGCGTCGCCGAGATTGAAGGCACGACGAGGTCGGTCATGCGGGTTTTGCGCGAGGTGGGTGTGACCGCGCATGGAGGCAGATGACTAGGGGCCCCACACGTCAGTGAGTGCCAACCAGGCGTAGTGCGAAACGTGTGGACTAACGAGTGGACCCCACGGCCGGAGGCGAGCTTCAAGATTTCGACCTCCTTTGGTTTGAGAGAAAATTTCCTGTATTTTTATGTGAAAATGAATTGATTCTTGTAAAATTCCTGTAAGATTCCTACGTTCTAAAGGAGGCCTTCGAGTTTGAGATCATCCACCATGAGAACCTCGGGTCACCACAGATGATATCCATGGCAGCGGACTCTAAGGTTTGGTGGACAGGAAAATAGAGGATCCATGGGGATGAATACTCTCGCTATTCAAAAACGAATCACGAGAGGATTCCTTGCCCATGGATCCCCTTCATTTTTATGTCCACCAAACTATGTGTTGATATACTCGATGCAGACGACCTCAAGATTGTTTGTAGTATATAATTAGTATCCTTAGATAGGTTATTGAATCTATTTATTATATATAATTTATACTTATCTTTTTTTGACAAGTACAAATACTATAGCGCCAGTTGTCTAAGGATGAAGGGAATATGTATAAAGCCTACAGCTAAAGCACAAACTGTCAACCAGACCAATCTCGATCAGCTGACTGGTTCTTTCTAAAATGGTGTAAAGGTTGTGAGGAAAGAACAAAAGAATATTTCCAAAGCGCTGGCTGATTTATATTTGACGCGGTGGCGCCACCGTTTCATACTTATCATGCACGCAAATGTCTTACGAAACACGATTCTCTATGTGCAACGTCCACATCATAGGATGATATAAAATATTCGGTGGTGGTTTTATTGGACTGATTTGTAATTTTCATATGATTATCTCATCTCCACGACGGGATAATTTTTAATGGCTAACGCAGTGTCCACTTCTCCCATGATGAAACAAAATATTCGACGATTTAAACTTAGGTTATTTCCATGGCGGGGTCAAAGATGCATGTGTCGCGGGTTTAATAGCAGCGGGTTCCTGCTTTATGACTAGAAACTATAGCTCTACACTGGAGCTGGAACACAGAGCTATCCTAAACATCCCCTTAATACCCAAGAAATCTACATGCTCTATAATCACTAGTGACTACACAACGAGTGCATAGTGGTAAAAAAGATTTCACATGGAATAGTGACCAAAATAAATAAAAAATTATGGATATCGAACAAAGTTACCTTTTCCTTCTTACATTTACAATTTAAATTTTTCAAATAACATCGGAGGTAGAAGCGACCACAAATCTCAAAAAGTTACGTAACTTTGTAGTTCATAACCTTTTTATTTTTATTTTTATTTGAAATGATCTGCCGCGAACCTGGCCGGCCCGGCTGCGTGGTGGCGTTGGCGTGAGCGTGGGTTCTCTTCTCCTCATCAGAGACACCAAAGATGAGCATGGAATAAAGAGCTGCGTAGCTTTCCTCTCCGTCCTTCATTGCCCTGCAACCAAAACCCCGCCGGGAAATTAAAGAGCTCAAGAAGTTTCATTGCAGCTTCCTCTATCTCTTTCCTTCGACAGATCGAATCGTGCTTACCGAGCTTTATACCATCGTCATCTCCCGCCAGCTGCCGTGCCGTCTGCTCGTCCGATTGTTCGTGTTCCTCGCGTGCGCGGATCGGATCGGTTCCTCTGGATTGGCGCGCACGCTCAGCAAGTAGTAGCAGGTCTTTCGCCGTCGCATGTTACTGCAGCAGGCCACCGGAAGAGCGCGCCGTCATCAGCTAGCTGCCTCCTCCTCCTCGTCGTCTCGACCACCGGCGGTGGATGGGCGGCGTGCTCGGCGCGCTGCTGCACCGGCGGTCCGGGGGCAGGCCGCCACCGGCGCGGGCCACGAGGCGCCGGGCGCTCACCCGCCAGCCGTCGGCCTATGACGCCGGCGGCGGGCACCGGAGGGCGATGCTGTCCAAGAAGTACTCGTACATACCGGACACCTACACGTCGCTTGACGAGGTGGGTGCCGGTGCCGACCGATGCATTGCTTGCAAGTTGCAGACCGATAAAGCAAGCAAGCTAGCTAGCAGAGCAGCTCGATGACTGTCGGCGCGGCGTGGTGTCTGCATGCATGCAGGTGGCGGCGGCGCTGCGCGAGCAGGGGCTGGAGTCGTCGAACCTCATCCTGGGCATAGACTTCACCAAGAGCAACGAGTGGACAGGGAGGCAGTCGTTCGGCGGGCAGAGCCTGCACAGGGTCGGCGACACGCCCAACCCCTACGAGCAGGCCATCAGCATCATCGGCAAGACGCTGGCTCCCTTCGACGAGGACAACCTCATCCCCTGCTTCGGCTTCGGAGACGGTGACTGACGACTGACGACGGCCTTCCTCCGATCCTGCTGTTGATGCATCCATCCATCTTCTCGCGTGTCGATCGCTTGTCCTTCTCCTTAATCTATCTAACCTCTCTTCTTGCATTATATTGGTTGCGTCGACTCGCGCCTGCACTGCGCAGCCACCACCCATGACTACAACGTGTTCAGCTTCCACCCGGACAACTCGCCGTGCCACGGCTTCGAGGAGGTCCTCGCCTGCTACCGCAAGATCGTGCCGCACCTCAAGCTTTCCGGTGACGATGAACGGGAGCTTGACGCATTTGTATATATTAATTGTGCGCACCTCTTCTGATACTGACGACGACTGAACTGTATATTTTACCATGGCATGGCATGCAGGGCCGACGTCGTT
The DNA here is from genome assembly GCF_902167145.1 of Zea mays. Lineage (NCBI taxonomy): Eukaryota > Viridiplantae > Streptophyta > Magnoliopsida > Poales > Poaceae > Zea > Zea mays. Next base: position 15,223,732 of record NC_050101.1, on the reverse strand, counting down.
CGCGCCCATCGTGGAGGCGGCCGTCGACATCGTGGACCGGAGCGGGGGGCAGTACCACGTGCTCGTCGTGGTCGCGGACGGGCAGGTGACCAGGAGCGTCGACACCGGTGACGGCGACCTCAGCCCGCAGGAGAAGAGAACGGTAGAGTCCATTGTCACGGCAAGGTATATATGCGTACGTGTAATGATCCATGAGAACAACGAACCACGTACAGTAATGTCCATGCACCTAGCTAGCTAGCTAGCTAGAGCTGACGATCTCTGACGACTGCTGGCCCAAACTCCGATCCATCACCAGCTCCTACCCGCTGTCCATCGTTCTGGTTGGGGTCGGGGACGGCCCCTGGGACGACATGCGCAGATTCGACGACAAGCTCCCCGCGCGCGACTTCGACAACTTCCAGGTGAAGCGAAAGCCGTCACTCACTCACTCACCCAGCTAGTAGCTAGTAGCCAAACACTCTACTATGTGACTGACGTACGTGGCACCGCCGCACCATACCCTGCCTGAATTTGTACATGCAGTTCGTCAACTTCACCGCCATCATGGCCCGCGCCGCGACGGCACAGCAGAAGGAGTCGGCGTTCGCGCTCGCCGCGCTCATGGAGGTCCCCATCCAGTACAAGGCCACCATGGAGCTCGGCATCCTGGGGTACGAAATTAATGACGCTAGCGCGCGTTGCAGCAGAACCACCACGCGTTGGTCAAAACGAGGCCGTCTAAACCTGAACATGAACGCAGACGGTCCACGGGGAACGCCAAGCGAGTCGCCCCCGCGCCGCCGCCACTGCCGCACGCGCAGCGGCAGGCGTCGTCGCTGAGGAGGGGCGCCAGCAACGTCGGCGGCGCCGCCGCGGCGCCGAGAGATGACCAGGTGTGCCCGATCTGCCTGACCAATGCCAAGGATCTGGCGTTCGGCTGTGGGCATATGGTGAGCAACGTACAGATCCAGACCTTCTATGTTCTATCCATTGCGACAATAATTGTTACGATGCAAATGCAACTTACAGAAGGCAACAAAATGAAGAAAAACAAACCATTATTCTCATTCTTGTTTTCTTGTTGCGTTTTGTGCGAGCAACAGTGCTGCAGGGAGTGCGGGGAAAGCCTCACCAGATGCCCGATATGCCGGCAGCCGATACGGTCGAAGCTGAGGCTATATTCAGGATGAAGTGGCTATGCTACAACAGAGGCCACGAAGAGGAAAAAGGATATATAGCTTACTCGCCGTTAAAATGTACATGTGAATCTGTCAAAACGTGTAAGAAGGAACCACCGGTCGAGGTCAGTCCTGTTCGTCTCCAAATTTGGATGAACCGATGTTCCATTTTGTCACAAAAGAGGTTCTTTACTACTCTACAAAGCACCCCCTCCCTCTCCCTCCCCTAAGATGGTGGCACGATCGTCTGGTCACGACATCGCTTCTTCACACCCAGCTGTACATCGCCGCGCCGGGAACCCCATCCTTTTCCTCAACGTTCGCGCCTCGGCGCGGCAGTCCGACCACGAAGCTACTTCTTCTCGCAGAGCTACACGTCGCCAAGAGCCTCAACCTCTCAAATGTATTTTATTGCCGAGTTGCACGCCACCAGGATCTCCACCCCTTCTCTCTTCTCGGCCCTGGGCCTTCTCACGTCCGACAACACTACCGGACTCCACCAGCCTGACATGAGCAAGGCCTTGCAGGCAGCGCTCGACACTAGGACCTGGCCTGGCCCACGACCGTGGCGACCTTCTCCTAGACCGCGGACGTCGCCGCCGTGGGGTGTTGCGCCATCGCCAAGAGGCTGGTGTGTCTGTGCGCCGTCTGCCTGCCAGCATGCTCCGCTCCTCCCTGCGCCTTGGTTTTCCTTTCTTCTGGATTCTATAGGCCAATCTCACGGACGTGGAGGACAAGAAGGCATAGAGGTGTCTACGGGGAGCTCAACGATTCCGACCAGAAGCTGCAGTATCTCTCCACGCGGCCGACTGGCTGACGTTTGCTAGAATGACAGGATATATGTGCGAAAAAGGTATTGTGGTGTCCAACTCAACAATGCAAGCGCTCGAGCATTGGTGCTGCACACTACTTCTTAGTTCCTCTCCTTCCAAGAGTGTGGTTAGGTGATATGTATGTCTCTGAAACTGCAATACCGACTACCAACTGAAGAATGTATGTACAGAAACATTATACTGTGCAATCTTTGGAAGACGGTGGCATTCCAGCTATATATGCACCCAAAACATCTGTCCATAGAGAGTTATGCAGTACTATCTTATCTTTCATCCTTCGTCGTGTAATAGGTGAGTGACAATGCGTTGTAACGAGAACATATAATACTATGATAACTTATATACAAAATGTGTGTTATACTGTTATGAGAAAAATGTTTCATAATCCATTTGTGATCCTAGCCATACATAAATTTTGTTATTTTAATCTAGCTTTTTCACCACTACATTGCAACTATCAGCACCATACAGACTTCAATATATGTCAAAATTTACATCGTCTCATCGTTGGAGAGCACGTCCCACATCTGCCGGAAGAAGTCCCCTCGTACATCGTCAGTCATCAGGCACGCACCACCATACGCGCTTGCGTAAACAAAAAGTCAAGTGTGTGTTTGCGGATAGAATTAAAGGCAGGCAGGCACAAAATATACCCCATGGCGAGGATGATGAACTGGTCATTGTAGTCGGTCTTCCTCTACGTCACCTCCGGCGCCAAGATGACACAACAGTCCTTGATATAGTAGTCGTCGAACATGCGCGACATGGCGAGTCGCGATGACTTTCGGCTGGGCTACCAGACGAAGTGCTTCCCGGGTGTTGGGGACTTGTTCTCAAATGCTATGAGTTAAGAACAAGGCAACACAAAAAATGTTAAACGTTAATGCCCTTCGTCCTTTGAGACATTATTTTCCTTAGGATATAATGATCCTCAGACGAAGGTCATGAAGGTCATACCTTCATCATTGCAATATGCGATAATAAAAAGAGAATCATATAGAATGTAAGAGATAACACGAGTAATTATGTAATATTATCTGCTCATTTCTATTTTATTATCATGGACAAATAGAAATGATATCAAATTACAAGTGTACCTTCGACTTGATAGAAGGTAAAAGTGTAAGTGTGACGCACAAGCAAATACAAGTCAGCGTGAACAGTACGGGAGCACTGTTCATCTATTTATAGGCACGGGACGCAGCCCATGTAAAATTACACCCATGCCCATTACATTTGCTAATGACTCTATAGTGATCCATCGAGGTCTAAATGGCCTTTTCCCTTTTAAGTCGGTTCCCTTTTCTGCTGTTATGCCGAAGCTCTCTTGCACGTAGCTTCAGCGCTACGTCAACCTTCGTATTCTTTGTGCTTCTCATACTGTGGTTCTGATCTGAGTTCGAAGGTACCTGTTCATGTATTATACTCCAGAAACATTGTTAAATCATGTTTTTGAGGACCTTCGGAAGACGAAGGCCCCCAACAGTAGCCCCTCGCAATATTAATTTGTTAGAATAACGAATTCAAATTGCGATATGGACGAAGGCCTTAAGCCGAAGGTCCGAAAAACATCTTCCCTTTGCTAGAATAGCAACAGTCGATGACAGACGGGGCCCTCCAGTTTGGAACGCATTGGGCGTATAAATAGGAACTCACCCCGAGCACATTTGGTACGCTATCTGCCGCCTGCTTTGCTTGCTCAATTTTTTAGCTCTTGCCTACCAACGCTTGCTTGGTTTTTTAGACTTTCTAAGCTTCGGCTTTAAGGACACATTTTCGCCATTTCCGAAGAGAAGATGTCTCAAGACAAAAAAGTTGTTGCTGAGACGAAGCTGAGCGAAGAGGAGAAGCTCCTTGAGGAGAAGACTGCTGGATTTGTTGAATCAATAGCAAAGACAAATACAGAAAAGATTACTAAGGAAATTCTAGAAGGCTTATCTGAAGATACTGATGACAGCGACAGTTATGATGCGGAAAGTGGAGGCGAAGACTCTGAAGATCGGCCCTGGCGACCAAGTCATGCAGTCTTCGGGAAATCGACTATCAAACAAAGTCATCTTGATAATATGAGAGGAAGGTACTTTCGAGATATGTCTATTGTGAGGGCTGACGCAGACATGGCTGTTCCTGTCCCCGAAGAAAACGAAGTTGTGATCTACCGAAGCTTCTTCAAAGCTGGGCTTTGGTTCCCGTTGAGCAGATTTGTTGTTGAAGTTTTGAAGACATATCAGATTTTCCTTCACCAGATCACTCCTGAAGCAATTATTAGAATGGGGATCTTCGTCTAGGCTGTGAGAAGTCAAGGTCTGGAGCCAAGTGCAAAATGTTTTTGCAGCATGCATGAACTTTCGTATGAGACGAAACCCTGGGGTAAGGAACAGTATCATAACAATTTTGGTTGCTATGGCTTCGTTGCTCGTTCTGGCTCAAGCTACCCAGTGCCAACTTTTCGGAAGAGGTGGCCCGGGGCTTGGATGGAAGAGTGGTTTTATGTAAAAAAATGATTTAAAGGCGAGAGAAGATATTAAAGAGATCATCATGCGCCCCATCTGGTCCCGCTTCGGCCTCCAAAAACCGAAGGTAGAGATTGATGAGGCAGCCGAAGCATGCCAAAGGGCCTTCAGCACAGTTTGCGCTTTTATCGGGACAAGAGATTTAGTTCAAGAACATGTAGCCTACAAGATATGGCCACTGATAGACAGTTGGGAAATGCCAAAGGAAACCATCACTAACCCTAGCGAAGGTGGTTTGATTCGATTGAAATATACCTTCAGGTTTGGAGACCAATTTATCGAACCAGACGATGACTGGCTGAAATGTGTTGAAAATACTAGTGATGAACTACTTGGAGCATACTCCAAGTCTGAAGATAATGCACTATCTGCGGCCTTCGGGAGCCAAAAAAAGAAAAGACTAAATAGGGTTTTTGATGCTATTGGATTTGTGTACCCTGACTATCGCTACCCGCCGCGGGGGCAGAAAAGAAAGGGTGCAACTTCTGGGAAGGCTGCTGCTTCAGCTGCTTCAAGTGAGCCCACACCGAAGAGGAAAAAGTTGAAGGTCCTTACTCACCAACCGCGCTACATTGAACCGGCCATAGTGCCTGAATTTGGCGGTGAGACTTCTTCAACTATTGAAGCCAAAGGACCTGCTCTTACGCAGAGGATTGAAGAGCCGGCTGCAATGCCGAAAACTAACAAAATTAAAGAACCGAGAATCAAAGGGACAAAAACATTAGAAGTTCTAAGCCCTTCGACAGGAGTGGAGGTGCCGAAGAGACAAAAAGGTCTAGCAGCGACCCTCAAGAGAAAAAGGATGACTAGTGTACTAGATGTGCTGGAGACAATAAAAGCTTCAAGCTCTACTCCAGGGAAAATTTCCAAGGCTTCGAAAGCGTAGATTGAAACCGAGACAAAGCTGATCGAAGCCAAAGCTACAATGAGCCGGGTTGATGCCGACGCTGGGCCTTCAGAGCCTGCCAAGGAGAAATCCTCGGAAATTGGAGAAAAGGCAGCGGAGGAAGAAGCTATAGAACAGATTTTGCCTAAAAAAGCTGCCGCTTCTACTCCCGAAGCGCCTTCCGAAATCCTTGATTATATTATTCGACACGCTTCGGGAAAAAGATTATCTGAAGAAGAAATTTTTGAAGCTAAACACTACGCCCGAGAACTGAAGTACCCGAAAGGGGCCTTAGTGTTTAATGGCATAGATGAAGATGACTTCTTGTATTGCCTCCCAGACAACAAAGAATTATCTGTCTGCTGGGAGATGGCCAGAAGTATGGGGTTCCCAAAGCTTGAAGCTGGCCTTTGCGCCATGACGAAGGACGATCTTGCGGATAGCCTTGCATATAACAGTCTGAAGGTACAAAAATTTTATATTTGGAAGTTTATGAATTTTGAATTATTCTTTTGTTCTTATATTAACCCATTCATTCTTTTCATATAGGGTTTAATACTTAGCAACGCCTTAAGGGCGTAAAAGAATGCCGAAGACGAGAGTTGCACTATTGCCCTCAACAACCTTCGAACATAGGTTATCAAGCTGAGGAACGAAGCTTTGGAAAAAGACAAAATTCTACTTACATTGGTGGACAAAGTAAAGGGGGATGAAGCTAACTTCAAGGCTCAATCTGAAATCCAAAAGAATCAGATTGAAAACCTTCAAAAACAACTGGCCGAAGCCAAATTGAAATGCGCTATTGCCGAAGCTGACCGAGATGGCAGTGACTACTGGAAAAATTATTTTGAAAAAACAGTTGCAGAGCTTCGCTCATCAAAAGAAAGATGTTTTGAAAAATCTGTAGAATGCGTCAAAAAGATAAAAACTAGCTTCGCCAACGTGGGCGTGTACTCGAGCGAAGACAACTTCATAAGAGGCGATCCTGAGGGCGTATTTGAGTGGATCAGCAGCGAAGCCAAAGCTTTTGAAGAAATTTTGAGCGACCGCGGGGACGTCTGCGCGTTCTCTGGTGCAAGGGGAATTGCAGCTATTTTGGAGAAAGTAGGGTGCGAACATGTTAAAAGTTTGGCCCAGGCCGAAGCTGCTTTCTCTATTGATGATACGAAGGACCCCTCGGCCGAAGCAAGCTTAATAGGCGGAAAATTTTTCACTGATATCTGGGAAAATGGCAGCCGAGGGATGGCCCATGAAATAATGAAAAAGATCGAATGTTGGGGCGAAGGCGAAGACGCTACCCTTCGCTCTATGCCTTCGCCAATCTCGCTGCACCAACGGAGGCAAGACGACTGGCAGTCTCCGCCCTTCATCCAACACGCCACAGGACGAAGGCCTACGACGAGGTCGCCCCATCCTGCGGCCTCGTCCAACACGAAGGCCCACGTGCAATCCGGCCCATTGTAACAGGCCTCGCGTGGCCGCTGCGCATTACGGGCCTAATTTGTAAAGGCTTCTATGTAATTACAGTCTGTAACCCTGCTTTGTAGGAATATTCCGAGGATAACCTGGGCGCCTGAGGGCACATGCGTCCTTAACCCAAGACGCTGGGCACTCAGGCACCTATAAATACCCCCACACAGTTTGCATTACTTTCACTCCCCCGTTGGATCATCTTGCTCGGGAGAGCAAGTTCCAACATTTGGCGCCCACCATTCGTGCTACGAAAAACCACCCGCGATGGCACCCAAGAGAGCTAGCTCGAAGGCAGCCCCATCCGTTGACGAAGCTGCGAAGGCGGCGCTGCTGGCTGAGAAAAAGGGCAAGGCCCTTGTCGACACCACCCACCAAGAAGCCTGCGAAGACGACGCACTCAGCAAGAGGCAGCGCAATGAACAGCCCACACCCGAAGGCAGTCTCCGCACCTGCAGCTTCGGAGGACAACCGCAACCTCCCCCAGGCTTCGCTCCACCGGAGGGCACGGACGCCACCGAGGACGGTGAAGTCATCGACGTTTCAGCAGAGGAACAACTACAGCTGCGTGCCTTGCGCATCAAGAACCGCAACCTCCAGAAGCAAAAAGAGATCCTCGAGGCCAAGCGCCAACGTGACGAAGAGCAAAAGGCTCAGGAGCTTGAGCAAGAGATCGCGCTCATGCAGCGCGAAGGCCAACTCGGTCTACAACACGGCCCACCCTTCCAACAGCGCGCGCAAATCGAAGACCTGTTCATCCCTCAGCGCGAACACGCCATCCTGCACGCCGCAGCATTCCAAGGTGTCAACTACCTTGACGAGCGGAGTCCCCTGGCGCCCCACCTGCAAGTGTCACCTTGGCCCGCCAACTTCAGGGCATGGACCTATTCCAAGTACAACGGCAGCACTGACCCAGCACATTATATCATGAGCTATCAGGTCGTCGTTGCATCATCCGGAGGGGACGACGCCACGATGGCGAAGTCATTCATCATCGCCCTCGAAGGCCCGGCCCTCACCTGGTACACCAGGTTGCCCCCGTTGTCCATCGACTCCTCGAAAAGTCTCCGGGACAAATTCCTGCTCAACTTCCAAGGGTACCACCCAGACACCGACGCCTTGGTTGAACTTTCACTCTACAAGCAGCTGGAAAGAGAAACTCTGCGGGAGTACTACCGCAAGTTTCTGACTCTCAAGTCACAACTGCCTTCGGTTGATGACCAAATCGTCATTCACTACGCCATCAGTGGCCTTCGGGCTGGCGTCCTTTACAGCCACTGCATGAGAGATCCGCCCAGGAACCTCCAGGAGCTGTATCAGCTATTCGAAAAATATGCCAGATCCGAAGAGCTCCACCAGCGCAAAGTCGAGTCTCAGAGGAAACCTAAAGACCCTCCGCAGCCCAGCCGTACGTGGACAAGGCCTTCGCAGACAGACTCCGGTCAGGATAGACGCAGTCAGCAATAGGTACACAACATCGCCAACCAGCACCCCGCTGGTGAGGCCCCTCGCCGCCAGGAGTATCTCCCCAGGGCCGCGGAAACGGAACTCATGGTCGAGGCCGGGGACGTGCGCAACAGCCGCGTAGATTTTACTGCTTGTTCCACGGCGAAGACTGCGCGCACCTTACAAGAGACTGCCCAGAGACGAAGGCCATCAGAGACAGGATGGCACGGGAGCAACTAGCCAACAACCCTAGAGTTGTCGCACACACATATCAACAACCCCCTCAGCCATACAACCACGGCCCCGCTCCGCATCCACCTCACCACGCATACCAACACCACCAGGAGGTACAAATCGTACCTCCCCCACTCCCACCTCCACACCCGCAACAGCAAAACATCCACCACCCCCAAGCCCCAAAGCAAGAAGACTTCGCCGATCAGCCGTATCGCGGAGTCATTCACATGACCACTGGGGGGTCCAGCGTTGACTTCGACATGAAGCGACAGAAGAGGGACCACTACCGCAGCATCAACCACGTCGCCGTCACCGGTCCAGTCGTGCAGACAAAGTGGTCCCATGTGCCATTGACCTTCGACGCCCGAGACGTCGACCTGTGCAGCGCACCCGCATCGACGCCATGGTTATCAACTGCAGCGTGGCAGGCTGGGACCTGCACAAAGTCTTAGTCGACAATGGCAGCCAGGCGGATATCATTTTCCTCCATGCCTTCGACCGCATGGGCATCAGCCACAGCTTGCTTAAGCCTTCGGACAACCCACTTTATGGCTTCGGCGGCAAGGGCACCTTTCCTGTCGGCAAAATAGAGTTACCCCTCTCCTTCGGTGTAGCACCCAATGCACGAAGCGAGCAAGTCACGTTCGACATCGTCTTCATGGTGTACCCGTACAACGCCATAATGGGTCGGGGCTCCATCAACAAGTTTGAGGCAGCCATTCACGGACTTTACGTGTGCATGAAGATCCCAGGTCCGTAAGGCGCGATCACAGTCAACGGCAACCAGCAGGCCGCGTGCAACATAGAAAGAGACTTCGTTCCTGGGCAAAGGAACGTACACTGCCTCACGGCCCAGCGCGAGGTCCCCGAGTCTGCCAGCCCAACCGCCAAAGAACATGACAAGGCACAGCTGCAGAGCAACGATGGGACCAAGACTGTTCCCCTTGACCAGGCAACGCCCAAGCAAACGGTCACCATCAGCGAAGACCTCACTTCGCATGACGAGGAGAGACTCCTCCGCTGTTTGTCCAAAAATAAATACGTCTTCGCCTGGTCCGCCCTCGACCTGGTCGGAGTCAGTCGCTTCATCATCGAGCACAGCTTGGGAATCGACCCTTCGGTGAGGCCGAAGAAACAGCGGCTGCACAAGATGTCTGATGAGAAGACAGAAGCCGCCAAGGCCGAGGTACATCACCTGCTTGAGGCCAAATTTATCGAGCCAGTCGCCTACCCTACATGGCTCGCCAATGTAGTGATGGTGCAGAAGAAGAGCGGCAAATGGCGAATGTGCATTGATTTCCCCAGTCTCAACAAGGCCTGCCCCAAGGACAACTTCCCGCTGCCTCGGATCAACAAAATCATCGATAGTGCGGTCGGGTGCGAAGTCATGTCCCTCCTTGATTGCTTCTCCGGCTACCATCAAATATATATGAAGGAGGAAGACAAGGCAAGCACCAGTTTCATAACACCCTTCGGCACGTATTGCTTCATCAGAATGCCGGAGGGACTTAAGAACGCCGGGTCCACATTCTCTCGGCTCACCAAAATGGTGCTCAAGAGCCAAGTCGGCAGGAACATATTTACGTATGTGGACGACATCGCCGTCGCCAGCAGAAGCAAGGAAGACCATCTGGCTGACCTCGCCAAAACGTTTGCGAACATGCGGGACGCACGACTTCGCTTAAACCCCAAAAAGTGCGTCTTCGGCGTTCGCCAGGGGAAAATATTGGGCTACCTGGTGTCGCACCACGGGATCGAACCCAATCCAACCAAAATCCAGGCCATCGTCAACATGACGCCCCTGTAGTCAGCCAAAGACGTCCAACGACTGACAGGTAGATTGGCCACCCTCAACAGATTCATCTCCAAATCCGCAGAGCTAAGCCTCCCTTTCCTCAAAACACTCCACGGTGCAAAAGACTTCGCATGGGGACCAGAGCAGGCGGTGGCCTTCGCTTCATTAAAGCAGTACCTGTCAGAGTTGGCGATTCTTACAAGCCCCAACCCCTCGCTACCCCTATTGCTCTACATTGCAGCTTCGCCGCATGCGGTCAGCGCAGCACTGGTTCAAGAGCAGGACAGAGAGGGCACGATCAAGCAATGTCCAGTTTATTACGTCTCCGAAGTACTCACGACATCAAAATGCAATATGACGGAACTAGAAAAAATCGCCTACACAGTTGTTATGGCTTCGCGCAAATTGCGCCACTATTTTGAAGCGTTCAAGGTCCAGGTCACCTCAGATAGGGGACTCGACGAATTGTTTAGAAACCCGAAGGCATCAGTCCGGATTGCAAATGGGCAGCCGAACTCTCCGGCTACCATATCACATTCGAGCCCAGGATAGCCATCAAGTCACTTGTCCTGGCAGACTTCATCGTCGACTGGACTGGGCCAATAACGCAGCCGGACACGTCCGCAGAGAAGGTGTGGACAATCCATTGCGACAGCGCATGGTACCATGGGGGGTAGGCGCCGCTGCAGTCATTACCTCACCCACAGGGGTCAAGCACAGATATGCAGCATGCCTCAGCTTTGCTTTGGAGTCTGACAGATGCACCAACAATATAGCAGAATACGAAGCTGACATCCTCGGCCTTCGCAAGCTAAGGGCACTTGGTGTCACTACCTGCATCATCAGAATAGACTCCAAGGTAGTCGCCGGCCAAGTCGAGAAAGACTACGCAGCGAAGGACCCCGCACTTATGCAATACCTCGCGGCTATCCGCAGTCTCGAGAGGCAATTCAAAGGTTTCACCTTGCAGCATGTGGACCGAGCCAAGAATGAGGAGGCCGATGCATTGGCCAAGGCAGCCGCCAGAGGCGAGGCCTTGCCCTCCTACGTATTCTACCATGTCATCGGCACGATAGCCGTCCGCAGCCCAGAGGGCCTCCAAATAACCAATGACAGCGAGGGCCACCGCATAGTCAACCTCATCATGACCGAAGACTGGTGGGCACCAATAACCCTGTTCCTGCAGGGGTACTATCATCCAACCGATATCAACGAGGCCAAGCGCCTCAAACACCGAAGTCGGGACTTCGCACTCATCAATGGCCAGCTTTACAAGAAGGGGGTCAGCCAACCCATGCTTAAATGTGTCACCGAGACCGAAGGCGTCCAAATCATGCGTGAAGTCCATAGCGGGACTTGTGGCTCTCACGCAGGGCCTAGGGCCCTAGCCGCAAAGGTGATCCGACAAGGCTTCTATTGGCCCACCATGATCTACGCCGCAAATCGGGTCACAAGGTCATGTGAAGCCTGCCAGAAGTTTTCTCCACGTTCAGGAAGCCCTTCGCAGTTCACAAAGATAATCGCCCACACTTGGCCCCTTCATCGCTGGGGCCTGGACATTGTCGGGCCACTACCCACGGTCCAAGGGAACCTCAAGTTCACCTTCGTCGTCGTCGAGTATTTTACCAAATGGATCGAGGCGAGGGCAGTATCCACAATAACATCGAAGACTGCCCAGAAATTCTTCTGGCAAAACATTGTTTGCCGGTTCGGAGTCCCGTCTGAGCTCACAGTTGACAATGGCAAGCAATTTGACAGCCAAGACTTCAGGGATTTCTGCTTCTCCATTGGCACCAAACTTGCCTTCGCCTCAGTGTACCACCGACAATCCAACGGCGACGTGGAGCGTGCCAACGGCAAGATTTTCACAGCGATCAAGAAAATGCTCCTCGACAACAAGAAGGGCAAATGGGCCGACCTGTTACCTGAAGCAGTCTGGGCACTGAACACGACCGAGTGCCGAGCGACCGGATTCACTCCCTTTCGCCTACTGTACGGATCGGAGGCCATGACCCCGCAGGAAATCAAACATGGGTCCCCGCGGACAAGCACTTCAGCAGTACCCGACGTCGACGAGCCAACTTCCAAAGACCTCATTGACGGAGACCGTGTCTTCGCCCTACAGGCCCTCGATAAATATCAAGCCCAAACGAAGGCCAGGCGCGACCACGCAGTCGTCCCAAGAGAATTCAACGAAGGGGACCTCGTACTTGTCCGCACAACCCGGACAGAGTCACAGGGTAAGCTGGAACCGAAGTGGGAAGGACCATTTATCGTCAAGACGAAGTCGTCTCCCAGCGCGTACAGATTAACAACACAATCTGGCAAAGACCTGGAACATTCCTGGAACATAGACAACCTTCGCAAATTTTTTGTTTGACTCCTCAGGGCCAACTCACCCTTGTAATTCCCCAAACAGTTTTATTCCGGCCTGCACTCTTTTCCTCCTGGGGGGTGAGGTTTTTAATGAGGCGGAGCCATGTAATATACACGCAAAAAATCCCCCGCAAAAAAATTACAACGTCAAAAAAAGACCGCATCGACAGTCTTCGGCATTCGACCACAACGAAGTCACCGCGAGGAGCAGCGCTGGCTACCCTTGCGTGCGACACTCCGCGCAAAAGTCGCCTAAGGGTGCAGCCGGACTAGCACAAAACCAAAGTCTTCCCCAAAAGACTATCCGTGCAAAAGTCGCCTAAGGGTGCAGCCGGACTAGCACAACAAGTGCGCAAAACCGAGGTCTTCCTCAAAAGACTATCCGTGCAAAAGTCGCCTAAGGGTGCAGCCGGACTAGCACAACGAGTGCGCAAAATCGAGGTCTTCCTCAAAAGACTATCCGTGCAAAAGTCGCCTGAGGGTGCAGCCGGACTAGCACAACAAATGCGCAAAATCGAAGTCTTCCTCAAAAGACTATCCGTGCAAAGACCGACTACAGGTGCAGCCGGACCAACATAATAAACACGCTAGATCAAGTGCACAAGTCCCCTACGGGCACGGCCGGATCAGCGAAGGCACACAGCCTCATCATACAAATTATAGTTACATACGTACAGCGAGGGCATCACACCTTACATTGGTTCAACGTTCGGGATGATACCCATCTCCCTATAGTTAAACAGCATTATCCTCAGCTCCTCACCCTCAAAAAGACTTCGCAACTCCCCCTCACCTACACTCGCCCTAATCGGCGAGGACAACAATTCCCGCTTGCCAGCCCTGTCCACACGAAGACGACCACCCTCCACCTCACTCACTCTACGCTTCGCCACCGCCCTTCGCCGCCTACGCCCAGCACTCGGACCAGGAAAAACTTCAGCATCTGTCACACGCAGAGAAGCCTCCGCCGCAGCCACATTCAAGGCCGCAAAATAATCCAAGTCCTCATCCGAAGACTCTTCCGTCCACACAACTGAACTCCCAGAATTATCAGACTCAAAAAACTTAGACACAGAATCATCCGAATCATTTCCAGCAACCACGGTCGAAGCCGCCACAAAATTAGCAGTATCAGTAGCGGTTGCGTGCGCAGGCCCAAAATCCTGAACCTGCACAGCAACCAAGGTTCAGTAACACAGACAAAATTTACTAACTCCCCCACACCCACTAAGCCACCTGCGAAGGCCCGGCCGCCGCCATGGGATCCTCTGCTGCCAGCTCCGCCACCGCCTTCGGGGGGTCCTCCGCCATCGGCGCAGGGGCTAGCAAGGAGCCTTCACCAGACACAGTAGACATAGGTGCAGCGGAGGAGCCTTCACCGGCTTCCGAGGGCAGTGCCGGGTCGACCTCAGCCTCGGGCAGCACCGGGTTGACCTCAGCCTCGGGCCGCGCGCCGTTTAGATCTCCAAGGTCTTTGACATCCTCGGCACGCGCCATCTGCAGCAACAACACACTCATTCAGCAAACCCACACGTACCCACATTCAACGACACGAAACAAAAGACAAACCTTACCTGCTCTCTCGCCCGGTCAGACCGCTCCCTAACCGCCTCCCGACCATGAGGACCCCACATCCGATCGAAGAGTGCCCCCGCAAAATCCTTTACCACAGGGTCTTCGACCTTAAAAATTTCGCGCTTAAAGTTTTCATCTGACTGGTCGAAGACCTCATAGCGTTTGCACCCCTCGCGGGACAACGTATTCATGGCCCCCTCACATGTGATGAGGGAGGCGTAGGACATGAAGCCCTACACAATAGTCGGGAGCACCAGCAGCTCCTCCTGCAACCATTCAAGGAAGCGGAGGCTGGCCTCGTGGTCGGGCACATCGAAATCTGCAGTCCGCGCACCCAGATCGTGGTATGCCTCCGCGAGCTGCGTGTGCGTCCGCACGACTTCTGAGCGTACCGAGGTCTCGGCCTTGTCCACGCGACTGCACAGGGCGTTGAACCTCACCTCCCACTCCTCGACGCGTTGGCTGGCGAGGCTACCCTTCGCCAGCGCCATCTTAGCCTCCGCTTGCGTAGCCTGCGCTTCAGCGACGGCCTGGTTAGCCTCCCTCCTCTCCTCCGCCAGCCGGCGCCGGAGGTTCGTATTCTCGGCCTCCAGGGTGGCCACCTTCTCCGCCAGCCTGCGGTTCTTGCTCTCCGCAGCCGACTTATCCCGGACAGCATCCGCATGCTGCGCCCGAAGATTCTCGACTTCGGTGGCGACGTCCGCAGTCAGGACGCCTGACACAACACGGTCGGCGAAGTCGGCTGCTTGGCAAAAAGACAAGTCAAACCTTCATGAGACACAAACACATGAGCCAAAATACAGCAAACATCAAAGTCCAGCGCAACTTACTTGCGTCAGCTGCTGCGTCAGCTGCTACGACAGCTGCTGAGACACTTCCCTCAGCCGCTGGGACATGGTGCCCGCCACGTCCCTAGCGGCAGCGGCCGTCAAAATCTCGCCGCTCGCGCAAAAGGCGGCCCACGGGTCCTGTGTGGCCCCATTCGCCTTTACCACCACCGATGGCGAGGTGGCTGCCACCGAAGGCGGGACAACAACCAATTGTCCCTCGCCCGACCCTGCAACACGCCACCGGTCAAACAAAAAAACATATATATATACTTACTAACTAGATAATCCTCGACACTGATATTCGTGTCGAAGTCAGCAACACGCTTCCCCGGTGGAGGCAGCTTCACGGGCGAAGGTCCGCCCGGGGGAGGCTTGGTTCCGCCCACGACTGCAGCCTTCTCGCCCGTCGACGCTTTGCTGCCTCCGGGCACAGCCGGTTTCGCAGCCGGCACCGGCTTGCCACTGCCGGAGGCTACAGCCTTCACGCTTCCCCGTGCCCTCTTCGCCTTGCGCACGGGATCGACCATCCTGACGACCGCCCGACGCTTCTGCGCAGCATCTTGACGGTCCTTGTTCATCACTACCAACACAACAGCAGCAATATTCCGTCCGTAAGGAAACACCCTCATGTCACGAGCCATGCGAGACGTAAAGAAGTCTTCGCCAGCCGCACGGGGGATAGGAACGTTCTTGGGCCATCGACCCCCGGTAACCTCCAGCATCCGCGCCAAAGA
Organism: Zea mays; assembly: GCF_902167145.1. Lineage (NCBI taxonomy): Eukaryota > Viridiplantae > Streptophyta > Magnoliopsida > Poales > Poaceae > Zea > Zea mays. The sequence goes on along the minus strand of NC_050101.1, from coordinate 15,207,877 downwards.
CTCCCGGAGCTCGGGTGAAGACATCCTTCCCCCAGGGGCCGCGCATGTCCCCATCAACTCTATAGCAAAACTATCAGAGACCCCCAGTTCCCCCACCGCAGTACCTAGCTTCCTTTTCTTAGTGGCTGGGGTGGCCTCCTTCGCAGGGTCTTCTTCAGTCACAGCCGCTAGTTTTTTCCCGCGGCGGTCGACAACGTCTTCCCCGGGATAACCGCCATACGGTAAACGATTCAACTCGAAGACCCTATTCAGGCGGTCGTTGGATCCGTGTATATCCCAGCTCCGCAGGGCCTCCGTCTTCGGCACGTAGCGCCCCACAATTCGCACTGCCCCATCCTCCGCTTCGCGCACGACCGTGGCAGGATCCCGCCCTCACACATCCAAAGCAAAAAGCGGACTTCGCACTTTCCGCCCACCCAGGGAGGGCATCTCGCGAGGGCATACTTTGCCCAACGCCCATCCATGCGCCAAGGGCCACACCCCATACCCTATGAATTCCTCAACTACATCGCGCCCACTACTCGTACGGGCAGCGATCCGAAGGGCCCTTTCATTCTCATCATCCTCCGCTACTTCAAATGGCGGGTATGCCACATAATAATGAGAACACATAATGGCTGCGGGGAGCCCTGGGTGTTCTTCGACTTCGGCCTCTGAAACATAGAACCAGTAATCCCACCAGTTGCCCCACTTATTACGGGCACAGGGGACCAGCTCCACGACTTCCATCGAAGTCTTCCCGGACTTCGGCATGAAAGTGCACGATCCGAATTGTGCAATCTTATGTCCAATTTTTCTCTTCTGCCAGTGCAGACAGTATTGCTTGGTGAAGACTTCCACCGAAGGCTGACCGCCATACGAAGTCATTGCCCAGACGTACTTCGCCAACGCCACCACGACATTAGGTGTCAGCTGGTGAACCTGGACTTCGAACTTCTGCAGAACCTCCGACACAAAACAATGTGCAGGCAGACGAAGGCCAGCGATGAAAAATGCCTCAAAAACAACCAATTTGCCCTTGGGCTCGGGAACCTCCTCTGCCCCCGGAACATGCCCAACCCCGCCGCCGAAATATCCCAACTGTTGCATATCTTGCACGCGGACCGACGACATCCGCGAAACACCGAATTCCACCGTATCACCCGGTCGTAACTCCGCCGCCGCCACAGTGCCCAAGGTATCTTCGGACGACACCTCGGCCGTCGACGTGGTCGCAGCAGACGAGGAGGAAGACAACATGGCTACGTACCATCGGCGGCGGCGTGCGGTCTGCTTCACGCGAGCCAGATCTCCGACGAACAGGAGCAAGGAGGGCAGGCGAGCAAGCGAGCAGTTTGAAAAGGAGGTTAGGGTTTTCGAGGCGCGCGGTAAGGTAAATTTCAACTTGCGTCGCCCCCACCCCCTTTTATACACAGGACGCGACGCTTCGGGAAACCCGCAATCCAACAGTGCGGCGTCAATCAACGGTCATGTCAAAAACCCCCGCAGAACCACTTTGAGTGAGGGCAGTGTCTCCACCATCTAGCGACGCCTTCGGCACCAGATGACTTAGTCGAACTGGTCCCTCGGAGGGCAAATGTTGGGGCGAAGGCGAAGACGCTACCCTTCGCTCGATGCCTTCGCCAATCTCGCTGCACCAACGGAGACAATACGATTGGCAGTCTCCGCCCTTCGTCCAACACGCTGCAGGACGAAGGCCTACGGTGAGGTCGCCCCATCCCGCGGCCTCGTCCAACACGAAGGCCCACGTGCAATCCGGCCCATTGTAACAGGCCCCGCGTGGCCGCTGCGCATTACGAGCCTAATTTGTAAAGGCTTCTCTGTAATTACAGTCTATAACCCTGCTTTGTAGGAATATTTCGGGGATAACCTGGGCGCCTGAGGGCACATGCGTCCTTAACCCAAGACGCTGGGCACTCAGGCACCTATAAATACCCCCGCACAGTGCCCTTGAGAGGCTAGATTAACAGAGCAATTGCCTTCTTGAGCTAAAACCTTGTTTGCATTACTTTCACTCCCCCGTTGGATCATCTTGCTCGGGAGAGCAAGTTCCAACAGCGAAAAAGACATTCATGACGCTCGAGAAGCAACAAAAGCAACTGAAAAAGCTGCGGAACTTGAAAGACGGATAGGTATTACTTAATGGCTTTTAACTTTGTTGTTTATTTTTGTGATTTCGAACTAATTTATATCTTCTACTGCAGCTGAACTATCTCCTCCCCCAGAGCCATTCGACCCACTGGCCGACCCAGAGACAAAGAAGGCAATAGAAATTATTAATATGGTCGAAGCTATTGTTGACGAAGTTGTCACCAAATTACTAACCGAAGCTGCAGAACAAGTCCTGAAGGAAGAAGAATAGCTATTTGTAAAAACATTGCTAAAATATTAATGTAACATTTGCTGGACTATGCTTGTAATATTCGGTGATCATGGGTTTTGAATGTAATATATGAATGGTTTTGTAATTCATTTCTTTGCGATGCATGAAACTTTTATGTACATACCGTTTTTGAGCCTTCGGCGAAAAAACACTGTCACACCCGGTTTTTAGAAGGCAAACCGAATGCGAACCATGTACGTGCCAGGATCAGTTATTCACGTACACAGCAGTTACATAATATGGACATCATCACACAGTGCTCAAAATAGTATTAATAAGGGAAAATAGTCGATTACATCATACGTCTGAGACGTCCATATGGTTCTTACAATAAATCAAAGTGCGGAAAAGAAACGTAGATAACGCGGCCTTCACAGGCAGCCGACTGGGGGTTGCCGCTAACCCACACCTAGAACTCGTCGTAATCTTGGAACTCCTGGAAGTCTCCTTCCACAGCTTCATCTTCGCCTGAGCAGTGGTTGCAATGCTGACAACCTGGGGGGGGGGGTTTGGTGTGTAGAGCAAGGGTGAGTACACATCAACATACTCAGCAAGTATCCTGTTTGGCTGTAGTGGACTAGCTTTATGTGGGGATAAGTCAAGCAGTTGCTTTTAGTTGGTCAGATTATTATTTACTAGTAGAAAGCCAAGTTTTAGCATTACCCAAGTTATTAACCCGATGTACCCTTTCCAAACGGAAAGAATACCACTTACCAGCACCATAGTCATAACCAAAACCATCAATCTCATAACCACCTGTACCACAATGTCTCTGATCAAGTACCACTAATCACTGGAGCTCCCTTGGCCGCTCATAACCGCGAGCACGGCTGATATATCAGTTTCATAACACTCTGCAGAGGTTGTGCACTTTACCCACAAGCCGTGATTCCCTCTTGCCTCGGGCCGATCAAACCCTTAAACACTACCAAGGTGAATAGGCAGGGTTTCACTACGTAGCCTTTACAAAGATTCCCCGGGGCTGTAGCCACCCGTTAGGTTTCCTAAATGCACCGCACTCCTCCCCAAGGGGCGAACCCAAACTTGGCAGAGCGAGCCGCATACACCGAGCCCCATTGACGGCACGACGGCTAAGTGAACTACACCCCGGATCCTCTAATTATTCAGCTAAGGGCACCCCATTCCACCCTCATGGTTGCACTGTTTTCCCGGGCGGTCATCCATAGAACAGGTCCTTACGGAGAGGCACTCGAGAAACCGCTCGAGCCCCCTTGAATACCACAAGTACAACATCATAATAAGAGAAGGGAAAACAGCGTATCATAGATAATCTCATCATGTTCACTGATTAGAGTTGTGCAATAGCATCAGACTAAGTAGTAATAATCCGACCCAAATAGGTAAACAAGGACATGGATAACAAAAGCTAGTCAATCCTTAGGTATAAATGTGTAATGCGGGAGGTGAATTAAAGAATGAATAGGACATAGATAGGTCAAAGGACACTTGCCTCCACCAACCGACTGCTGCTCAGGGGCTTCTCCTGCGAATTCCTCGGGCTCTTCGACCGGATCGTTCTCTATGCGAGCGCAAACATACATACATCCATCCACATATTTAATACAAAAGAACAGTACACCATACAAGATAACAAATAAAGTGAATATGCATCAAGTATGACATTCGGTAACGCATTTGTTATGGTTAGAAAGAAACGGGAAAGGTCTCGCAGGGGGTTAAATCTTATGCACTAATGACACAATTGGTTTTTAACAAAATAATTCTGTTATATATATCTATATATACTGATGGAAACCTAATCACTTTTAGTTGATCAACATTGCACAGGGTAAACAATTAACTACGTGAATCAATAACATAACGGAATTTTAAATTAAACTTCCTATTTTCCCATAGCATGAACAGTGATTAGCCTACTTAAAATACAGTAATTATGATCACAGAAAGTAAATAAAATAAAATAAAAAAAAATAAAAAAAAACAGAAGGGGGGGGCGGTTGAACCGGCCCTAGGGCGGTTGAACCGGCCCTAGGCGGGGCGCGGGCGCGGGCGCGGCCGGGGCTGGCCGGGCGGCTGAGCCGCTGAGCCGGCCGGTTGAACCGGCGGCCAGGCGGGCGCGGGGGGGGGGGTCGGGCTGGGCGGCCGAGCGGGCGGCCACAGGCTGGCCGGGGGGCCAGGCGCGCGGGCTGGGGGGCGGCTGGGCGCGGCCGAGGGCCGGCCAGCGGCCACGGCGGGGCGGGGGACGGCCGGCGCGGACAGGGGGCGGCCGGGCCTTGGCCGGGCAGGGAGGGGGAGGGGAGGGGAGAGAGGGAGGAGGGAGAGAGGGAGGAGGGGGGGCTCACCGGTGTCGGGGATCGACGGCGAGGGGCGGCCGGCGGCAGGGGGCGGCGCGGCGACCTAGGGCAGGGGGCGGGTAGGGGGGTAGGGGCGGCGGCTTAGGTGGGGAGGGAGAAAATGAGGGGGAGAGGGAGAGGGTTAGGGAATAAGGGAAAGAGGGGGGGGGCGGCTGGGCCTTCCAGGCCCAAGAGGGGGGGGCGCGCAGGGGCCTGGGTCGGCCGGGGTCGGCCCACGGCGCGGGAGAGAAAAAGAGAAGATTAGAGAGAAAGAGAGAGAAAGAAAAAAGAAAAGATTACTTCTCTGTTTTCGAAATCCGATCTTCTAGATGAATGCGATTGCACTTTCAAAAAAATGCAAGGGCGGCATGGTGCATCAAACAACATAAAGTATTTAGGGTTTTTATACGTACGGGAATTCCAAACCGAATCCCGCTAGAACTTTGGAAAAGGTCAAGGTTTAGCGAGGGGAAAAAGAAAAGGAAAAGGTAACGCCCGAATTTTGGCGAGTAAAGAAAAGAAAAAATTCAACTGCAAAATTCGGGGCGTTACAAACCTATCCCCCTTAAAAGAATCTCGCCCTCGAGATTCAGGGCTGGCTAGCAAAGAGCTCCGGGTACTTGGCCATCAGATCATCTTCACGCTCCCAGGTTGCTTCTTCCTCAGAGTGGTGACTCCATCTGACTTTGCACATTCTGACGGTCTTCCTTCGGGTGACTCTATCTGCAACCTCAAGGATCTGAGCTGGCTTCTCAACATAGGTCAAGTCCTCCTGGACTTCCAGACCTTCCACTGGCAACTGCTCTTCCGGCACACGCAAGCACTTCTTCAACTGAGACACATGAAAGACATTATGCACAGCAGACAAATTCTCTGGCAAACTGAGCTGATAAGCCACTTCTCCTCGTCTTGCAAGAATCTGATACGGACCAATGTAGCGGGGTGCTAGCTTGCCTTTCACTCCGAACCTTCTGACTCCTCTGATCGGTGACACTTTCAGATAAACAAAGTCTCCGACTTCGAAACTCAGCTCTCTTCTTCTTGTGTCTGCATAGCTTCGCTGCCTTGATTGCGCTATCTTCAGATTCTCTCGGACCATCTTGATGTTCTCTTCGGCTTCAAGCAAAATATCTGGCCCAAACACCTGCTTCTCTCCAGGCTGATCCCATTGCAACGGAGTTCTGCAACTCCTTCCATACAGCGCTTGAAACGGTGACATCTTCAAACTGGCCTGATAACTGTTGTTATAGGAAAACTCTGCATAAGGCAATCGCTTGTCCCATCCGGACTGATCTTGCAACGCACAGGCTCTCAACATATCTTCAAGAATTTGATTGGTTCTTTCAGTCTGTCCATCTGTCTGCGGGTGATAAGCTGAACTGAAATTCAGATGCGTGCCCAAGGCTTCATGCAACTGCTGCCAGAAATGAGAGGTGAACTGCGTTCCTCTGTCTGACACTATCTTCTTTGGCACACCATGAAGACAAACGATCCGAGACATATACAATTCTGCCAATACTGCACTGTTGTAGTTGGTCTTGACAGGTATGAAGTGGGCTGACTTGGTCAAACGGTCCACCACTACCCAAATAGAATCGTAGCCGGCTCGAGTGCGAGGCAATCCGACTATGAAATCCATACCAATTTCATCCCATTTCCACTGAGGGATCTGCAACGGTTGCAACAATCCAGCTGGTCTCTGGTGTTCTGCCTTAATTCTTCGACAACTATCGCACATAGCCACATGCTCTGCGATTTCTCTTTTCATTCCGTACCACCAGAATTTCTTCTTCAGATCCTGATACATCTTCTCACTGCCAGGGTGAATCGAATAAGCTGTCTCATGAGCTTCCTTGAGAATCAACTCCCGAATAGACTGGACATTGGGAACACACAAGCGGTCTTTGAACCATACCACGCCTTCTGCATCCTCTCGAAAATCTTTGCTTTTGCCTTCTAGAATCAGTCGCCGAATCTCACTGATCTTTTCATCATTCTTCTGTGCTTCTTTGATTTCTCGCTCCAAGGTAGGTTCCAATTCAACTGTGACTCCTCGCGAATTGTTCAGAAACCCGAGACTCAACCTGTCGAACTCCTTGGCCAACTCATAAGGCATCGGACGAGCGACCATCAGATTGACTTGACTCTTTCTGCTTAGAGCATCTGCCACTACGTTCGCTTTGCCTGGATGGTAATGAATCTCCAACTCATAGTCTTTGATCAACTCTAACCATCTTCGCTGCCTCATATTCAACTCTGACTGAGTGAATATGTACTTCAGACTCTTGTGGTCTGTGTAAACATCACATTTCTGTCCATACAGATAGTGCCTCCATGTCTTCAGTGCGTGAACCACTGCTGCCAACTCTAGATCATGGATTGGGTAGTTCTTCTCATGAACCTTCAACTGTCGGGACGAGTAAGCCACAACTCTTCCCTCTTGCATCAACACACATCCCAAACCTGTGTAACAAGCATCGCAATACACCGAGAAGGGCTTGTGCACATCAGGCAAGACTAGGACAGGCGCTGTTGTCAACTTCTCTTTCAGCGCTTCAAAGGCCTCTTGGCATTTCTGGGTCCACTTGAACTCAACCTTGTTGCCTAGCAACGCTGTCATTGGCTTCGCAATCTTCGAAAACCCTTCAATGAATCGCCGATAATATCCGGCCATTCCAATGAAGCTCTTGATTCCTCGAGCATCCGTTGGCGCTTTCCAGTTTAGAATGTCTGCCACTTTCTTTGGATCCATAGCCAATCCTTCTTTGTTGATTATGTGACCCAAGAACAGGACTTCACTGATCCAGAACTCACACTTGCTCAACTTTGCATACAACTGGTGCTCTCGCAATCTCTGCAATACCATCCTCAAATGATCTGCATGCTCTTCTTCACTTTGAGAATAAACCAGAATGTCATCAATGAATACCACCACGAACTTATCAAGATAATCCATGAATACACTGTTCATCAAGTTCATGAAGAATGCTGGCGCATTGGTCAAACCAAAAGACATCACTGTGAACTCATATAAACCATACTTGGTAATGAATGCCGTCTTTGGAATGTCCGAAGGTCGGATCCTGAGCTGATGATAACCTGACCTCAGATCGATCTTGGAGAACACACTGGCTCCTCTCAACTGGTCGAACAGATCTTCTATTCTGGGCAAAGGATACTTGTTCTTGATCGTGACCTCATTCAAAGCTCGATAATCGATACACATCCTCTTGGTGCCATCTTTCTTCTCCACAAACAAGACAGGGGCGGCCCAAGGCGAGGTGCTTGGCCGGATGTAACCTTTCTCTGACAGCTCATCAATTTGCTTCTTAAGCTCAACCAACTCTGGTCCAGATATTCTGTAAGCTCTCTTAGAGATGGGGGCGGTTCCAGGAAGAAGCTCTATAGCAAATTCAACTTTCCGCTCTGGTGGCATACCCGGTAAATCCTTTGGAAACACATCTGGGAATTCAGACACAACCTTGATACTCTCAATTGGGTCTGCTTCACTGCTATCGACAGCCATCTGATAACAACTTCCTTTCTTTGGCTCAGGCGGGACTAACTCGGTCACCACTTCCTCTCCTAGTGGGGACACCAACTTGATTGTCCTTTTATCACAACTGATAACTGCCTGATACTTATCTAGCCAATTCATCCCTAGGATGACATCTATTCCCTGAGTACCCATTACTATAAGGTTGGTGGGAAACGCTATCCCCCTTATTTCCACACTTACATTTAAACAAATGCTATCAGCTCGAATTCTACCACCGGCTGAGTCAATTTGAATGGGGGTTAACATGGTAGTAGTTGGAAGATTATGTGCTTCTACCCATGATGCAGTAATGAAAGAATGTGTTGCTCCAGTATCAAATAACACTTCTGCAATATGGGAATCGACTGGGAACATACCTACTATCATGTCGGGGGTCTCCTGAACTGCTTCAGCCTCCAAGTGGTTCAGCCTTCCATGATTATAGCGCTGCTGAGAGCGATTGCCTGCTCCAGGCTGAGGCACATTCTGCTTTGCTGGGGCATTGGGGCCTGACTGCTGCTGGGCTGCCTTCTTCGGACATTGCATCACCCAATGGCCTTGCTCTCCACAGTGGAAACATGCTCTGTTTCCAACCTGAGCTGGTGCTGCCTGACTGTTCTGCTGATTTGCTGGGGCAGGAAGACGAGGTGCTTGCTGATTCTGCTTCTGAAACTGACCTCCTGACTGATTGCTCTGACGGTTCTGGTACTGATTCTGAGGGTACTGCCTTTGGAACTGCTGATACTGCTGACGCTGCTGATGTGGACGCTGGTTCTGCCTGAACTGCTGAGGTTGATTGCCTGAGAAACGGGGACGGCTGCTGCTTCCAGGCTGGGGTCCACTGATCTTGCGCTTACGATCTTCCATCTCCTTGCGCTTTCTCTCTGTCATGATCGCTCTATCAATCAGGTGCTGGAATGTCGGGAAGGTGTGGTTCATCAGCTGATACTGCAGAGGGTCAACCAAGCCTCTCAGGAAACGGTACTGTCGCTTGGCGTCGGTGTTGACATCTTCAGGAGCATAGCGAGACAATTGCAGAAACCTGTCCCGATACTCACTGACAGACGATGACCCTTGCTTAAGGGCCAGGAACTCCTCCTTCTTCACTGTCATCAGACCTGCAGGGACATGGTACTGACGAAAGCTACCTCTGAATTCTTCCCAGGTGATGGTGTCGGGGTTGGCATGGGTGGCGAGGTAAGACTCCCACCATGACTGGGCTGCTCCTCTCAACAGACGGGGACCATACAGAACTTTCTCCCTGTCATCGCACTGAGCGGTATGCAACTCCCGCTCCACAGTGCGCAGCCAATCTTCAGCATCCATGGGGTCAGAAGAGTGAGCGAACGTTGGTGGATGACCTCTCATGAATTCAGCACGCTTGTCTCTAGGCATCTGAGGCATCTGAGGCTAGGGTGGTGCTTGCTGCTGTTGCTGTTGCTGCTGCTGCTGAATGGCGGCCAGAGTCTGACCGATGGCTTGAACTGCCTGAGTCTGCATCAGAAACATCTGCTCAATCGACATCGGGGGCGGGGGCGGCAGGTGCTGCTGCTGGGGCACCTCATCCTGCGGAGCGGCTCGCTCCTGCTGAGCACGCCTTCCTCCTCTACGCCTGTTCTCTGACATCTGCAGAACGCAACCACACATCAGAACTGATCTGGCAAAGCTTGCAGCATAAGAAAAGAGTATAGAATTCTCCAACAGCACTGAACAGATGAGCATCTTCACTGATCTCCAACACAGACCACACAGCTTCTCAGATAAAGAGGAAAGTAGAATAAAGGTTTTCCCAACTATATAACTAACTTTATTGACATAGTATGTAAACCAAAATGCAGGGGATACCCACACTCTGGTGACAATCATTACAAAGATCCAAACCAAACATAGTTCATCATGACAAACATAAATGCACAGGATATAGCAAACTACCCTGTCTAACTAAAACTAACTAAGACCGAGACTAACGCTAAGACTGAAGCTTCCATGTATATATTTATTTCGTATTAATTACAAGATCCAACTCTAACGATCTATGGTTCTAGGTTTATCTTGGTCTTGCAGGCGGGATTGCCATAAGACTGGTGTCCACGCTGAGGTGAGCGGTACGGGTGCTGAGTCCCAACGGGAGCGGGGGAACCACCGTCCAGATGACGACGTTCCGCGCGCTCAGCCCGCAGCAGGGCGATCTCAGCACGAGCCCTACTCAGCTCGTCTAATGCATGGTCCAGCTCCGTGTTTAGCACGGCGGCTAGGTTGACTGTGCTGCTCAACCTAGGATTGCCCTCACCGACAGGTGAGACAATCACGCCTCCTGTGCTGCCAGATGAACGGCGGGGGTAATACTTCAGGTCAAAGCCGTCAGCTGCCCCACCGAAAACCGAGCAGTAGTGCGAAAGCGCACGCCGTGCAGCATCTTGCATGGCTGCCTCAGCTGAGTCCCGCTCAGAGATAGAATAGTGCTCTGAACAGGCCTCTGCACCCTGGAGACTGTCCTCCGGGCAGCGCACCAAGCAAGTTGCCTCCCAGCGGTCCGGGTAGACCCCGCGACTATGCTGGTAGACCACACAGCGATACTCGACGGACCAAGTATGCCGGTCAAATGCCCGACGTAGCAGGGTGTCGAGCGCATCGTGGAAGTGGCACCCGCGAGCAGCGTCGCGAGTGATGGGTCGAGCAACCCATCCTTCCGGTTCAGGGTTAGCAGAGAAGTCGGTGTCGTGGCTCGAGCTGTCGTCGCCATCTCCGTCGTCTGGGTCTCCTCCAGCAGCTACTCCAGAAGCTGGGACGCCCAGTGGTGGTGCAGGGGGCGCCTCCAGAGGAAGCACAGGAGAGCAGCTCCTCACAGACTCTATCTCCTGGTGGAGCGAGAAGGAAGAGCTCTGCTGCTCCTGTCGTCGACGTTCCTGCTCCTCACGCAGGCGGTGGTGTAGTCTCTCCAAGTGGCTGGACTGTCCGGCCACGGGACGGCGAAGCGGACGCTCAGCAAGGCGGGAGGGTAAGAAGGGGATGACTGACTTTCGTGCAGTGTGTCTAAGTCGAGCCATCTACAAAAGACATCGCAAGCAAAAGGGTGAGAACAGAATTAATATGACCAGCAAGTAATGAATCATAAGTAAATGAAGGATCAGAATGAAACATAATTTTCAGCAAGGTATAATATGTAGTAGAACATAGGTTTGGTCAGTAGGACCAACTTTTGAAGGGATATCAAAGTCAAGGAAGAGACAGAGGTCTATAATCCTTAGAACGACCATTCTACTCTAGGTTAGCGGTCCTACAGTCAGCACGGCTTTGATACCACTTATGTCACACCCGGTTTTTAGAAGGCAAACCGAATGCGAACCATGTACGTGCCAGGATCAGTTATTCACGTACACAGCAGTTACATAATATGGACATCATCACACAGTGCTCAAAATAGTATTAATAAGGGAAAATAGTCGATTACATCATACGTCTGAGACGTCCATATGGTTCTTACAATAAATCAAAGTGCGGAAAAGAAACGTAGATAACGCGGCCTTCACAGGCAGCCGACTGGGGGTTGCCGCTAACCCACACCTAGAACTCGTCGTAATCTTGGAACTCCTGGAAGTCTCCTTCCACAGCTTCATCTTCGCCTGAGCAGTGGTTGCAATGCTGACAACCTGGGGGGGGTTTGGTGTGTAGAGCAAGGGTGAGTACACATCAACATACTCAGCAAGTATCCTGTTTGGCTGTAGTGGACTAGCTTTATGTGGGGATAAGTCAAGCAGTTGCTTTTAGTTGGTCAGATTATTATTTACTAGTAGAAAGCCAAGTTTTAGCATTACCCAAGTTATTAACCCGATGTACCCTTTCCAAACGGAAAGAATACCACTTACCAGCACCATAGTCATAACCAAAACCATCAATCTCATAACCACCTGTACCACAATGTCTCTGATCAAGTACCACTAATCACTGGAGCTCCCTTGGCCGCTCATAACCGCGAGCACGGCTGATATATCAGTTTCATAACACTCTGCAGAGGTTGTGCACTTTACCCACAAGCCGTGATTCCCTCTTGCCTCGGGCCGATCAAACCCTTAAACACTACCAAGGTGAATAGGCAGGGTTTCACTACGTAGCCTTTACAAAGATTCCCCGGGGCTGTAGCCACCCGTTAGGTTTCCTAAATGCACCGCACTCCTCCCCAAGGGGCGAACCCAAACTTGGCAGAGCGAGCCGCATACACCGAGCCCCATTGACGGCACGACGGCTAAGTGAACTACACCCCGGATCCTCTAATTATTCAGCTAAGGGCACCCCATTCCACCCTCATGGTTGCACTGTTTTCCCGGGCGGTCATCCATAGAACAGGTCCTTACGGAGAGGCACTCGAGAAACCGCTCGAGCCCCCTTGAATACCACAAGTACAACATCATAATAAGAGAAGGGAAAACAGCGTATCATAGATAATCTCATCATGTTCATTGATTAGAGTTGTGCAATAGCATCAGACTAAGTAGTAATAATACGACCCAAATAGGTAAACAAGGACATGGATAACAAAAGCTAGTCAATCCTTAGGTATAAATGTGTAATGCGGGAGGTGAATTAAAGAATGAATAGGACATAGATAGGTCAAAGGACACTTGCCTCCACCAACCGACTGCTGCTCAGGGGCTTCTCCTGCGAATTCCTCGGGCTCTTCGACCGGATCGTTCTCTATGCGAGCGCAAACATACATACATCCATCCACATATTTAATACAAAAGAACAGTACACCATACAAGATAACAAATAAAGTGAATATGCATCAAGTATGACATTCGGTAACGCATTTGTTATGGTTAGAAAGAAACGGGAAAGGTCTCGCAGGGGGTTAAATCTTATGCACTAATGACACAATTGGTTTTTAACAAAATAATTCTGTTATATATATCTATATATACTGATGGAAACCTAATCACTTTTAGTTGATCAACATTGCACAGGGTAAACAATTAACTACGTGAATCAATAACATAACGGAATTTTAAATTAAACTTCCTATTTTCCCATAGCATGAACAGTGATTAGCCTACTTAAAATACAGTAATTATGATCACAGAAAGTAAATAAAATAAAATAAAAAAAAATAAAAAAAAACAGAAGGGGGGGGGCGGTTGAACCGGCCCTAGGGCGGTTGAACCGGCCCTAGGCGGGGCGCGGGCGCGGGCGCGGCCGGGGCTGGCCGGGCGGCTGAGCCGCTGAGCCGGCCGGTTGAACCGGCGGCCAGGCGGGCGCGGGGGGGGGGGGGTCGGGCTGGGCGGCCGAGCGGGCGGCCACAGGCTGGCCGGGGGGCCAGGCGCGCGGGCTGGGGGGCGGCTGGGGGGCGGCTGGGCGCGGCCGAGGGCCGGCCAGCGGCCACGGCGGGGCGGGGGACGGCCGGCGCGGACAGGGGGCGGCCGGGCCTTGGCCGGGCAGGGAGGGGGAGGGGAGGGGAGAGAGGGAGGAGGGAGAGAGGGAGGAGGGGGGGGCTCACCGGTGTCGGGGATCGACGGCGAGGGGCGGCCGGCGGCAGGGGGCGGCGCGGCGACCTAGGGCAGGGGGCGGGTAGGGGGGTAGGGGCGGTGGCTTAGGTGGGGAGGGAGAAAATGAGGGGGAGAGGGAGAGGGTTAGGGAATAAGGGAAAGAGGGGGGGGCGGCTGGGCCTTCCAGGCCCAAGAGGGGGGGGCGCAGGGGCCTGGGTCGGCCGGGGTCGGCCCACGACGCGGGAGAGAAAAAGAGAAGATTAGAGAGAAAGAGAGAGAAAGAAAAAAGAAAAGATTACTTCTCTGTTTTCGAAATCCGATCTTCTAGATGAATGCGATTGCACTTTCAAAAAAATGCAAGGGCGGCATGGTGCATCAAACAACATAAAGTATTTAGGGTTTTTATACGTACGGGAATTCCAAACCGAATCCCGCTAGAACTTTGGAAAAGGTCAAGGTTTAGCGAGGGGAAAAAGAAAAGGAAAAGGTAACGCCCGAATTTTGGCGAGTAAAGAAAAGAAAAAATTCAACTGCAAAATTCGGGGCGTTACAAACACCTTCCCTTCTTTTCATGCTTCGTAAAGAAGAGCTTTTTTGCTTCGTAAAAAATCCTCCAAGCGTCGCAAAAACATTAATGCTTCGTCAACAATAGATTTTTTCTTCCACATCAGAGCTGATGAAGTTGTATTTCTTTAAAACTTATTTTGTGCCTTAGCACAATTTCACTTTTTCGAAGCATTCTCCGAAGGTCAACATTGTATCCCCTTCTTGTGCCATTGATGCAATATGATGTATGATGTTATGTTATGCGAAATGATGTGATGATGTTATGTTATGCAAAATGATATTTATGCTGAAGACACACACTCACACCCCCATAGTGGAATACACAATCTCTTTGCCGCTTATTTTTCGGCTTCACCGCTTATTTTTCGGTGTATCAACGCTGACTTTTCGCTGTAAGTTCTGCATTCCCTTAGGAACGTCTTTTGAACTTCTTCGCCTTCTATTTCGGCGGTATTCACGTTGACTTTTCGTGCTTCGCCTTATATTTCGGTGGTATTTGGCTCTGCATTCCCTTTGGAACGACTTTTGAGTAGAAAACTTACACTACGCTCCCTTAGGAACGACTTTTTGTATCTTCGGCAAACTTACGCTGCATTCCTTAGAACGACTTTTTGTGGCTTCGGTGATACTTGTAATGTGATTTTTAGCCTCGCGTTCCCTTAGGAAGGACTTTTGTGCTTCAGCGACTTTTTGGACTTCGTGAGTCTGTGTAACACCCCAGGTGTTACCAAGGTGTTGGCTTCCTAATGGCACATATACCTATTATCACATGTGGTTAAAACTTGGACGAGAGGGAGTACTTGAGACCTTGGAAGCATGAGTCAGTTAAGTAATGCCAAGGACCAAAGTATTACCCAAGCTTTTAGGCAATGATCACCTAGGGCAAGGGAGGATTGAACCTTGGACCCCCCCTCTCTTGAAGCCTTTAGTTGAGAGAAAGATTAGGCAAATGCACATTTCATAATTTAAACCTTAACCAAAGTTTAAGAGTACCAAAATGTTTACAAAAGACAACAAAGGAACTTTACAAAAAGACCCCTATAAGACCCCTAAATCAGCCCCCAAGTAGAGAACACTATGGAATTACCCCCATTCCCTCTAAGTCCAAAATCAGCCCTAATCTAGAGATCAGGGGTGTTCACCTAGCTAATGGCACCAAAACCCCAGGGTCTAAATAGCAAAAAGGAGCTAAATTATCTAAGGAACCCCCTGGAAGAGTTTGAACCCACGCCAAGACCGTTTGACACGAGTTGGCACCTGTTTTGTCTCAGGTTGAACAGTGCAGACAGACAAGACTTGGCGCCACCATATCTTCTAAACCAGACCCGATCTTCCCTTGGAACTTACATGAACTAGGTAGCCCTAGGTGCAGGGAAGAAATCTTACACAAGCCATAGGGCGAGATTCACACGTTTGGCTGCTCAGCAGGCGCAAGAACAAGGGCAGAAAGCAACGGCCATGTGTTCGACGCACTCTGGGCTCGCCAGAGCACGCCCGACGCGCGCCCCGCGTCGCGCCAAAGCCCAACTGGCGCCATGGCCCGCGCCTGCGCCTATAAAGCCCCCAGGGACCTTGACCGTACCCCTCCGCACGCGCTCGACCTCACCGGAGCCCAACCCCACCGGCGTTTGCCCGTGCACAGCGTGTCCGCGGCCGCCCGATCCCCCTGCCACCGTAGACCGGCCAACAGGACCCTTCCCAACCCCGTCCAGCCCTCGGAGAGGACTGAGCACACCTCGGTGAAGCTCCCCGAGCGAGGAATCGGAGTTTGCTTCGCCGGAGAGGCCAGTCCACGGTCGCCGGACTCCACCCGACCGCCGGCGAGCGTAGACCGGGTAATCCTCTACTCCATTCTTCGATTCCTTGTGCACATAGCCTCTACGTGACCCCGTGAAGCTCACTGTGCCTTTGGATTGAACTAGATCGCCGTGGTTTGGCCGGAGCTCCCGCCGTCGACGAGAGCACCCGCCTGCGCGCGTGGACCGGGCGATTCTGGCCACCTCCGCCGTCAAGCCGTACACCTTTGTGACCGCCAGAACCTCCCGGAGCCAACCCCGCCCCTCGCCGGATCTCTCTCGCCGCCGGTAAGCCGCGCCACCCTTTTCTTTCTCGCGGGTACTGTTTAAACCTAGGGAGGGACCGCGGGGGAGAAGAAGAGAAAGCTAGGGGGTTTTGCGCAATGTCAGTGACTCGGATGAATAGTAGCGCGGGGGTATAACTGAGAGAGTTAGTTTGTAAATAACCTGAGGACTTCGGTGCAAAGTGGTTTTCCAGGAAACCTTTAATTAAATCTGATTTTAAATATAAACAACACTTGAATAATTCATATCTTCTGTTTTAATCATCCAAATTGAGTCAAACCAATTTTGTCAGATCTTAAATAATATAAACTACTGAAGAAAAATATAAAACCCCTATGTGCTACAGAAAACTTTAGGATTCTAAATTAAATACTGATTTGGCCAAAAGCTAAATAATAGGAAGAAAATAGTTGCACTATTTAACTGAGGTTAAGAAAATTTGGAGAAGTGCATGACCACCTACTGACCTATTTAAAAATGCTAAACCCCT
This sequence comes from Zea mays, assembly GCF_902167145.1. NCBI lineage: Eukaryota > Viridiplantae > Streptophyta > Magnoliopsida > Poales > Poaceae > Zea > Zea mays. The sequence goes on along the minus strand of NC_050101.1, from coordinate 15,191,023 downwards.
CTGTACACCCCATTAAGGTAGAGTTTGCCATTTATTTTACATTATGCTTAAGGTTAAAGAAAATAGGAAAGGTGATTTAATTAAAGAACCAGGGAGCCCCCATATTTTTGTTAGTATACTTATTCAGTATAGTTTACTAGAAAAATTGATTATACCCTGGTTTAGTATAAAATAAATAGGATACCTTTTATTTTAAGAAAACAAGGAAAACTTAGAAAAACCCTACAAAAATAACCCCAAGGTGAAAACACCCCAACCTTTGGGATAGTTAATCTTTTGTTATTAAGAACATAGAAAAAATATAAAATCTGCTGTTTGACTTTTTTCAAATAACAAGGTAGTGGAAAGTGCCTTTTTGGCATTAAACTTTGGAAAATCACAACTAAATAACCATCCCTTAGCTTTCTGTGATTTTTGGCGCAGAATCTTATTATTACTGTTAGATGCCAACAAAAATAACCCTTAGGACAGAACCCACCCCTAATTAAGAGTTATAATGCAAAGTGGCCCATTTACACAACTTTTGTTATTTTTGTCTAGAGCATAGCCTTTTTATTTTGAACCTCAAATTCCTACAACAGGCTATATTGACCAATGGCAAGCCACTGAAATTTTTACAGAATTTTTGGAAAAAGTTAATTCACGGTTGTAGTTCAAACCTACACTAGAATTCATAAATAGAAAATAAAGAAAGGGAAAATGAATAATGGAAATTAGTGTCATCCTAAAACCCTTTGTAAATTGTCCACTGAAATATATAAAGGAAATACCAATCCACTATGCTTATCCTTAACAAAACCTAAACCTGGAGAGATAAGCATAAACCACTAAAAGCCACGTATGACCAAGAAACCCTAAGTTGCCAACTAACTTAGTTTTTCTTCCTTTAGCATAATGTTATTAAATCCTGCATAATCATGACATACATATTCATTGCATTTCGATAGACTGTAACCTCGCTGACGGAGAGTACGTCCTCGTGTCGGAGCAAGGAGCTGCTCAGGAGGTAGCCCCGGATCCAGCACCAGAGCCTGCACCAGAGGATCTGCCTGCCACTGCTTTGGAAGGCAAGCCCCGGTTTATGCATAACCTGTTACTTATGCTATTTTACTATACTTAATGATTGTAGGATCGATTGTGCACTTAGGTGTAGGAGTTGACTGAAACCCTAGTTGCATGATCTCAGGATTCCTTTTGAGATGAATACTAGTATGCTAGGTCGAGTAGCTGCTTTATTTAATTAGGATCTCGGTAGAAGACGAGTGATTTTTCTAGCACTCGCGCGAGATCAGGAATTGGTTGTACCCACTTTCATATCATCATGATACTAGTCTGTGGACAACAATCCATGAGGATTGGTTGTCTACAAGACGGGAAATTGGAATAAGGATTAACGTGCGGATACCTGTGTCAAGCGTTTGAACGTACTAAACACATACCGAGAAATATGGTAAATCGGTAAGCCTAGTACCTGATTGAACCTGACAGTAGATTGCCCTCCTCATGCGACCTGAGACGTGGTCTCCCATTCCGGTTATGGTGGGTACAAGTGCGGTCACTGCACGACGGCAGTCGGGGTCAGTGGGGCATTGTGCGCCAAGGCGGTGAGCCCCTCTCTGCTGACGGGGAATCGATGGGGACAGTTGATGTGTGTGGGGACGGAGTGCCTCGCCATGTCGTGTTTAGGTTTACCTTGCAAGGATAAAAATTCGATTCGAATCGTCTGCTTCTCGTAGCTAATGAGACTGCTTGATCCATTGTACTGCATTGAGTAACAAGTGGAAACATGATGAGTTGATACAAGATGTTGATTGCTAAAAAAATGTTTGCTACTATGTATGAGTAGATAGTACATATTTAGCCTTAAGAGAGTCACACTTAAATTTTACAAAGCTAAAACTTGATTTAGAACTCAGCTAGTGCTTTTGGCAACCAAACCCCACAGCCAAACAGTTGCATGTCTAGAGGTAGAGGAGTAGACTCCTCACACCGGGTAAGTCTAGCTGAGTATTAGTATACTCAGCCTTGCTTGTGGCACAATTTTACAGGTTCTTTGGAGGACAGGGTTGCTGGAGTGACTTGGCCGTCCATCTTGCCACCGGGTTGGACTGTCGAGTGGGACCCCCGCCTCGGCTGAGGAGGAGCATGAGGAGTGATGGGACAGGCTTCCCCATCCCTCCATTTATCTATCGTTAGTTTTATTCCGCTGCACTTCGAACAATGATGACTACTTTTGCAAAACTCCGATGGTGATGTAATAATTTAATATTCCTTAATGTATGGTTTTATGTTTTATTGTATTTGCTCTGTGACTCACCATCGAGTGAGATTGTGGTACTTGATCCTGTCAGTGGCCTCGTCGGACTAGATCCGAGGGATTGACGGGTTATTCCCATTTAAGTGTGGTCTAGCCTCTAAGGTGGGACCTAGGCACTTAAGTCGGAATAATTCAGGCAGTTCTGCCACAGTATGTGGAGAAGATATATTTCACTATGGCAAGAACGAAGCTATTACAAGAAATTTAAAATGACAAAAGAACTAGGTTTTCAATAATTGTTCCTTATTAAAAAAGAAAATAACAACGAATGTAAAAACTGTTTCAGGGGTAGGATATTTCTCAATAGATATGCTTCGATTCTGGCACAGTACTGTTGACTGTGCGAGCTTCGGACTCCTCCCTGAAATCTCGCTGCTGATGGGTCTGTTGGCTCCCTTCTGGCTGCTGGCCTCGTGAATATACAAGTTGTAGTGGTGGCGGAGGTGGGGGTTGTGGCCAAGATGCATGTGGCTGACTAGCCGAAGCAACAGACGCTGCAGGATGGTTACCCACATACTCTGGTATGTAGGGTGAGTGATACGAAGCAGTATGCATGACCTGCTTTGGCTGGTTCTACTGAGCTGCGGCCTCTGCTATTTCTTTTTGTTTCTGAAAGGTGACATGGCACATTCTTGTAGTATGGCCCTTGTCCTCACCACAGAATAAGCAATAAATTTTTCTAGGCTGATCCCCAAACCTTCCTCCGAAGCCCCTGCCGCCTCTGCCTCTTGGAGCTGGCAGCCGGAAAGAGCTTTGTTGCTGCCCCGAAGCTTGCGAGGAATACTGTGGCCTCTGTTGTTGACTTCCTCTGTCGTCATTCTGGGTGGAGTGAATTGACCTGACATGCCTCGGGTGGATTCTTCCTCCGAAGCCCCTGGTCATCTCAGAGAACTTGTAGGCTTCCTCTCTTCTTTGGCGAAAGTCATTATCAGCCCGGATGTATTCATCCATCTTTTGAAGCAGCTTCTCTAAAGTCTATGGAGGCTTTCTAGCAAAATATTAGGCAGTAGGTCCTGGACGAAGCCCCTTAATCATGGCCTCAATGACAATTTCATTGGACACTGTAGGCGCTTGTGCTCTCAGGCGCAAGAACCTTTGAACATATGCTTGGAGATACTCCTCATGATCTTGCGTGCATCGAAACAGAGCCTGAGCTGTGACTGGCTTCATCTAAAAGCCTAGGAAACTTGTTATCAACATATCCTTGAGCTTCTGCCATGAGGTAATAGTTCCTGGCTAAAGAGAAGAATACCACGTTTGGGCCACATTCTTAACTGCCATGACGAAGGACTTAGCCATGATAGCTGCATTGCCTCCGTATGAAGATATAATTGCTTCATAATGAAAGGGAAATGTGCCCTTGGGCCATTTCTAAGTATTTTGGTGATTTAGTGTCCAACACAAGTGCCTAAGTGTTAAAAAGTGGACAAAGTACAAATCAAGTATAAAGGTATGTTTCTCAGACTTAGTACATTGTTTTAGAGACTAATGTATGGTGTCTAAGTGCTGGAAACAGGAAAAATCAAGTTGGAATTAAAGATGGCTTTGTTCAGCCAAAGTCAGCTCTGTCTGGGTGCACCGGACTGTCCGGTGGTGCACCGGACAGTGTCCGGTGCGCCAGGCTGGCTCAGGCGAACTTGCTGCTCTCGGGAAATGATTAACGGCGTACGGCTAAAAATCACCGGACTGTCCGGTGTGCACCGGACTGTCCGGTGAGCCAACGGTCGGCCGGGCCAACGGTCGGCCGCGCGATCCGCGCGAGACACGTGGCCGAGCCAACGGTCGAAAGGGGGCACCGGACTGTCCGGTGTGCACCCGACTGTCCGGTGTGCACCGGACAGTGTCCGGTGCGCCAATGCCTCCAAAGCGCCAACGGTCGGCTTCGCCAAATAAGGAAGGAGATCCGCACCGGACAGTGTCCGGTGGTGCACCATACTGTCCGGTGCGCCAGGCGACAGAAGGCAAGAATTGCCTTCCTGGAATGCTCTCAACAGCTCCTAGCTGCCTTGGGGCTATAAAAGGGACCCCTATGCGCATGGAGGAGAACACCAAGCAACCTTTGAGCATTGTTGGTCATTTACACTTCACTCTTGCGCACTAGTTCGACATTCTTAGTGATTTGAGCTTTCTTCTAGTGAGAACCTTGAGATATTGTTTTGAGCTCAAGTCTTGATCGTGTGTGTGTGCGTATTTGCTGTGGTTTTGAGTGTGTTGCTTCCCTCCCTTACTCTTGTGCTTCATATTGATTCTTATTGTAAGGGCGAGAGACTCCAAGTTGTGGAGATTTCTCGCAAACGGGAAAAGAGCAAAGTGAAAAGAACACCGTGGTATTCAAGTTGATCATTGGATCACTTGAGAGGAGTTGAGTGCAACTCTCGTCCGTTGGGACGCCACAACGTGGAGTAGGCAAGTTTTGTACTTGGCCGAACCACGGGATAAAATCCTCGTGTCTCTTGTGCTTATCCTTATTGTGTCTATTGTGCTTCACAAGAGCTCTCCTCTCTACTCACTTGATTTCATTATACTAACTCTTAATCAAGTTTGTGGTGTTAAGTTTTAAGTTTTACAGGATCACCTATTCACCCCCCTCTAGGTGCTCTCAATTGGTATCAGAGTCGTTCTCTTCAAGAAGGGACTAATCGCCCGAAGAGATGGATCCTAAGGGAAAGGGGATGGTGGTCAACAACAACGAGAAGGAGTCTATCTTCAATGAGCCGAAAGATGACAAGCCTACAGACTCGGGCTTGAGCCACAAAAGAAGAGACGGGAAGAAGAAGAAGACAAGGCGCATCAAGGAGATCATCTACTACGACGACAGCGACGAATCCACTTCTTCCCAAAAGGACGATGACGACTACGAGAAAAAGAAAACGGTCAATTCAAACTTTTCGTTTGATTATTCTCGTATTCCGCAAAGCACAAATGCTCATTTACTCTCTATTCCACTTGGTAAACCTCCTCACTTTGATGGAGAAGACTACGGATTTTGGAGTCACAAAACGCGTAGTCATTTGTTCTCTCTCCATCCAAGCATATGTGAGATAGTTGAGAATGGAATGCATTTTGATAGTAGTGATAGTCCCATGTGTCGGTGTTTTGGGTCCGACCGCACACCCGGGGTTGCCCCTCAAGGTGCTTTTAGGAGTAGGACGGTGTCGACAACTGTAGCAAAATGGTTCGTGCCGATTGCACGAGGAACAGTAGACAAGATTTACAGGTTCGAGCCGCTTAGAGATGCGTAACACCCTACATCCTGGTGAGTATGCTTGATGAATGTGGTTACAGGAGAGCTCTCTGGATTGAGAATACAGAGAGTTGACGTAGGTGGCTAAGTAATAGGGTCGATCGTTCTGAAGGGGTGCCCCCTAGGCCTTATATACTCGACCGTGGGGCAATACACGTGGATATGATAACAACAAGTAGCTAAAAGATAGTGAACCTCTTGAGTTTATCCCTACGTAACCCTCGCCGACTTATCCTCGCATGGCTCCGTTGCATGGGGGCTCCAGCGCGGGAAAGTCGGATCTCTGTTGTGGTCACTCGCTCGACGTTGTGGGCCGTCCGGGTTTGCACCAGTCCGGCCTTGTGTCGCTCTGCTTTGCTTGGTTGTTTCTCCCCAGGCCCACGAAAGAATGACCTTACGATTCATTGGGCCCTTGGGCCTTTCGTGAGGTCTTTTACTCTTTTAGTGGACCCGGGGGATATCTATCCCCCACAAGCCCCCGATCTTTGGGTTAATTTAGAGGTAATCAGCCCAAAGATCTCAGGTCCAGCTTGCAGGTGATTTGAAGAAAAATGACTTCCTGTCGTCTTCTCCTGCTCCGATCACTCGTTGACCGAAGCTTAGTTTCGTGCTTGTGCCTTAGAGGTTGGCATTTCAATTTGTAGGATTCTGAACTTCATTGGGTGCACCGGAGGTGCACCCAATGGGTGTAGCCCCCGAGCTTCGAGTAGATTTTAGAAAATAATCTACTCGAAGGTCTTCCCCAGAGATTATCTCCATTTGTGCTCCTGCGTTTTGGTTGAGGGCTGGCCTTTTAATCTTGCCCTACGCCTTAGAAGTCGGCACTACCTTGGCTTGGAACGATAATCCATGGGGTGCACCGAAGGTGCACCCAATGGGTGTAGCCCTCGACCTTCAAATGGATTTTTGAGGATAATCCATTCGAAGGTCTTCCTTTTGTGTCTCTTTGCTGAAAATTATCCTTCCTGTTCGTAGAAATTGGCATGAAGCTATTCGCATTATGCTTTGGAGGTCAGCATTATGTCATCAATATTTTGCTTCAGAGGTCAGCATATATTTTGTCTTTAGCGGCCGAGTTCGCAATCCATCCATATCTTGCTGGGTAGTGCAATTTATTTGCACTGCGACTGATTGGACATCTGATGGACGTTCTCTGTCTAGTCTTCACGTCGCTTCTGTCGGCCATATCTTGTACTTCGCTGGCTATATTTGGCTTTCCTCTGATCCTTACCAATATCTCATTTTTGTCTTGAGGTATTCACTGCGTGCCCTGCACAGATGTGACCGTTTTGAAAAATATACTGATAATTCCTGGGCGTCCCCCCCCAATGGGTGTGGGCAAGGGACGGCTTGGTACGCTGAGTGTTTTAGCCGGCTGCTTCTGAGTAGTAATGTGATGTGACGGCGAGTGTAATCATATCCTCCGTGCTGTTGACTGGAGTCCCAATGGGTGTTGTGTTGCGTGAAACAGCGTCAGCCGCCTGACGTGTCTTCAGACGGGTTGAAGTGCTTATTGAATGCTTTGCGACTGTTCAGTGACCGCGGTTGGAGATGAGCGGTTGCCTTCTCCTTCTATAAATAACGCCGTTGTCTCTCTGGCTTTTTCACATCTCTTCGCTGTTCTCTGCTGCTTCCCTCTCTTTTCTCCCTTCTACTTCCACCATGGGCAAGAACAACAAACGCAAGCGCGAGCCGACTCCTCCGTCAGAGGACTTTGGCGACTCGGAATACTCAGAGGAGGAGTTCTCCTCTGAGTCCGAGGGGTCTCCGGCTCCCGTTTCTCCCCCAGCGTCGTCCGATGACTCGGACGACTCTCAGGGGATTGCCGCGGAGGTCTGGACGTACATCCGGGCCGTCGAGCGCTCCGGGCTCGAGGGCTCGGATGAGTCGGAGTACTCCTCGGATGAGGAGGACTCGGACGGCGGCGGCGAGGATGAGGACGACGACGACGACGACGGCGACGACGACGACAGTGGCGACGGTGACGGTGACGGCAGCGGCAGGGACGGTGACGGCGGCAGCAGCAGGGGCAGCAACCGGGGTGGCAGCAGCAAGGGCAGCACCAGGGGCGGCGGCGGCGGCAGCAGCAACAGGGCCAGTGGCTAGACGCCACTGGTCTTTTAGATATTAGTATAGCATAGTTAGAATAATTGTAGTAGTAATGTAATGTAGTAATAGTAGGGAAATATCAACTCGCAAAGAGTTGATTTGTAAGTTTATTATCTTCCCTTTAAATGAAAGAATGACGTTGGCTTCTTCTTGATGACTTGTCTTGCTTGTTTATAAAACTAATTCCTTTGAGACAGTAGATGAATAACTTGGGGATCAAACTGATGCTTTTCCGAAATGGCTGCCGAGTAACTTGTAGACAGTGTCAACGCTTTAGAGGTAACTGCCGAGTGACCCAACATAATTACAGAGTTTTAAAGATAACTGCCGAGCGACTTGAGACGATGTCAGAGGGCGGCATCAGCGTTTTAAAGGTAACACCGAGCAACTGAAAGGCGATGTCAGCGTTTTAGAGGCAACACCGAGCGACTGAACGCTGTACCAGCGTTTTAGGGGCAACGCTGAGTGATTGAATACGATATCAACGTTTTAGAGGTAACGCCGAGTGACCGGAGGTCGACGTCGGCATTTTAGAAGTAATGCCGAGCGACTGAACACGAAATCAACGTTTTAGAGGCAACGCCGAGTGACTGGAGGGTGACGTCGGCATTTTAGAGGTAATGCCGAGCGACTGAACACGAAATCGGCGTCTTGGAGGCGACGCCGACCGACTGGAAGGTGACATCAGTATTTTAGATGTAATGCCGAGCGACTGAACACGAAATCGGCGTCTTGGAGGCGACGCCGAGTGATAGCAAGCCGCGCGAGCCACTTTGAGGATGATGGCCGAGTGATGAGGTGGCGCACCGGTGTTCTGGAGATAACTGCCGGGTGACCACGTGGCACGCCGGGGTTTTGGAAATAACCGTCGGGTGATGACTGGGTACTTTTTGAAACGGTATCTGGCTCGAGAATATCCCATAAGAGCTGCGCTTTTAGCCGCCTTTGCTTTCCGTGCCCTAGTTCTTGCATTCCCGCTTCCGAATCCTCTCTGCCATTCGCCTCCCACTCTGCTCGCTGGTAGAATCGAGATGGCACCCAAGAGGAAGACCGCGAGCTCGTCTGCTATGGTGATTCCTCCAATCGACCCCAACAACCAGTTGCCTTTCGCAGGTAACCACATGTCCATCATTTCTGAAACTGAACTTCTCCACCTCGTATCTATCGGGGTTCTTCCTCCGCAAGAACTCTGTTCTTGGCGGATTTGCCATGGGTTTACTGTTCCGACAGAGGATACTCATGAGTCCGTTGTTTACGCCCCTTTTCTTCTCCGCGGCCTCGGCCTTCCCATCTCTCCTTTTTTCCGCGGCCTTCTTCATTTCTACCACATTAACTTGACCCATTTGAACCCCAATTCAATTCTGCAAATCTCCATTTTTGTTCACTTATGCGAAGCCTTTCTTGGTGTGCTGCCCCATTTCGGTTTATGGAAATACTTGTATCATTGTCGCCCTGGGATGGCCAGGGGACAACATCAGTTGGTCGGGGGTGCCAGCTTGGAGATGCGCCGCGGGAGGAAAACTGAATATCTCGAGATCCCCCTCAAGGACAACATCAAGGGATGGCGCCTAGAGTGGTTCATAGTTGAGAATTATGGGAATTCTCTCCCCTCCCGGTCGGGAAGACAGCCGGACGTTCGCACCCCAAGCTGGACCGAGTCTCCCACAGATCAGGAGGTAGCTGAGGCAGGCGTGTTGCTAGCTGAAGTTGGACTGCTGAAAGAGAGAGGTTTAACTGCTGAAGCTGTGGTTACTGACTTTGTTTTCAAGAATATTCAGCCACTGAAAGATAGGGCCTATCCAGCTTATCTGTATCGAGGGCTAGCCGACTCAACTCGGGTTACCAATAGGAGAATTCCTTCTGCAGACTTGGTGAGCCAACTTGAAATGATCCTCAGGGGCAGGGTGTCAAATGTTGGTGCTCCAGTGGCGTACTCGGCCTGGAACTTGCCTCCTCCCAAAGCTTTCACCCTCTTCATGTCGAATCCACCCATTACCGATGGCAGTTTGGGTCTTAGAGTACGACCCTCTGCTGAAGAAGTTAGTGCTTTGGTTGCTTCGCTTGGGGAGATTCCTGATGACGAACGGCAGATTCATTTTGAGGTGCCCCTGAACCCGAGTGATGCGGAGATAAGTGCTATGCTTGATCTGCTAGCTGACGATTCTTCCGATGCTGCTCCTGCTGGAGCGTTGGTAGTGGCGCCCCTCCCAGAAGCTGATACGACTTTGGATGTTCAGAAGCCTGTCAGTGCTCGCCCGAGGCGCCCTTGCCGAACCAATCAGCCTGATCCTTCTGCTGATGAGCAGAAGAAGAAAAGAAGACGCCTCCGGCGAGTATCCAGTTTTGATCAGGACGCTGGTACCTCAGTTCCTGCTACTGAAGGAGTGCCTGCGACTGGACTTACTGACGCTGACCCCAATGGGTGTACCCAATCTGCTGCTGATCCCAATGGGGGTGCTCCATCTGTTGCTGATCCCAATGGGTGTGCTCCATCTGTTGTTGATCCCAATGGGTGTGCTCTATCTGTTGCTGATCCCGATGGGGGTGCTACTTGTGTTGTCAACGTGGATAATGAGGAGGAAGAAGATGAGGTTCCTTTGACTCGGAAAAACAGTCGGCGGTTCATCGCCAATGGTGAGAGTAGCGGAGTTCCATCTCCTGCTTTGTCTGCCCTCATTGGTCTGCAAGAACTGTCCCTGGCCAACTTTGATCAGACTCTTGAGGATATGGTCCCAGAGGACTTGTTATCGGAGCCAGTGGATGATGGTGCAATGGAGGCTTGCGTTGACGTGCCCGATGCTGGGTTGAGGTCATCCCGTGCCTCGTCGACCTTAGAGCGTGATCTCGAGGGTCGGGAAGCTGACTTGGATTGTCCTGGTCCTATGGAAGTAGCTGAGGGCCCATCAACCTTAGAGGTGGTTACTGCGGAGAGCTTGGACCTCAAGAATGGCGCTGACACATGCCCAGTCCCCGAGGATGTCGCCGGGGATGACTTAGCTCGGGTGAAGAGTGTAAGCCACTGTCCAGCCCCCGAGGGTGCTGCCGGGGATGATCCGGCTCAAGTGGGCAGTGCCAACTATGACCCAGCCCCCGAGGGTGCCCAAGCAGGGTCTCCTTCCTGTACTTCCATGGACGTTCACGCGGGATCTCCTCCACACTCTGGTTGTATGGTGGTAGCCCAAACTTTGGATCAGGGAGTCGCTTTAGAGGGCAGCGTCCCTGCTGACCGAGTGTTGGGCTCTATTGAAGGTACCAAGCTGATTCCTACTGGTTTGTTGCAAGCTGCTTCGGGTGGTGGCCTTACGCCTGGTTATCAACTGATTTCTCCTGATTTGGGAATCCCTTCGTTCTTTTCCAACCTCCAGGTACTGTGATGTATTTTAGCTTGATTTTTACATTGCATGAACTGCTGTCATTATACTCATCTGTTCTCCTCATCAGGCTTTGGTGGATGGGATGGCCAGCCAGCTGAGGCTACAGGGTGCTTTCGTCCCAGAAGTAGCTTCGTCTCTTGCACGTTGGAATCTAGTCTCACTTCAACATCGCATATCTGAATTGGAGGCGACCAACGCCGGTTGGTGCTTTTTTGCTTCTCTTTGCCTTCGCTGTGGACTGCCTTACCTTCTGACCCCATTTTGTTTGATTATTTCTTGCTAGGAATGACTCGGCATATTTCAACTCTTGAGGAAAAACATTCTCGAGATCAGGCTGAAATGGTCCAGCGGTGTGCTGACTTCGAGGAGAAATACTCTCAGAGCCAAACTGAACTGGGTTAGGTCTCCACTGCCTTGGATGATGCCAATGCCCTGAGTTCTTCTCTTCATGCTCAGCTTGATTCTGAAAAGGTGATCTACAAAACTGTGCCTTGCCTTGCTGTGTTCCTATTACTTGCTCGGTTTTTGAAGGAGTTGATTTTTGCTTGCAGGAAGAAAAGCGTATCCTTGCTGCTTCTCGTGACAGTCTTGACAGATTGTATCGTGATTCCAGCAACTCGCTGACCATCTTGGAGAGGAGTCACCGCTTTACAATGGAGGAATTGGACAATCAACGTTGTAAGCTGCAGGAATCCGTGGACGAAGTGACCCGCCTCAAGCAGTTGATATCAACAAAGGATGCCACCATCAGAGAACTCCGAGCTTCCAAGAAATCCATTGCCCAGGAGTTAGAGACTGCTCGACTGGCTGCTAAAGTCGCCGAAGAAACTTCTGTTACTCTCAAAGCCCAGCGTGACAAAGCCATGGACAAGGCTATTTGGGCGGGACGAATCTTGATGAGGAGACCCGGCGTGGTTGTTCCTGAAGACATAAGGGCTGATGTGAATGCTGCCCCTGATTCCTCGAGTCGTCCTTCTTCATCGGTCGCTCCTGAGAAAGACATTGCGAAATAGAGAAACATTTTGCATGCTTTGAGCGCGCGGTTAACATGATCGAGTATTTGTTAGAGGACATCAGTTCAGCATTCGAATGATATAATTACTCTCTTATTGTATCAGAATTCATCAGTTCGTAAATCTGCAGTACTGAAACGACGCACGATGATTATGAAATTTGTTCGCGGGATATAGAAGTCATCCCCTGAATTGCATAGGCATGAGCATGTTGCACCGGCTTTAGTCGCCACTGACTTTAGCCGATTGCTCCATTAGTAGGGCGTAGTGGTCACCCCGAGTTAAGTAAGCGTGAGCATGTTGCACCGCCCTAAGTCGTCGCCGACTTAAGTCGATTGCTCCGTTAGTAGGGCATAGTGGTCACCCCGAGTTAAGTAAGCGTGAGCATGTTGCACCGCCCTAAGTCGTCGCCGACTTAAGTCGATTGCTTCGTTAGTAGGGCATAGTGGTCACCCTGAGTTAAGTAAGCGTGAGCATGTTGCACCGCCTTAAGTCGTTGTCGACTTAAGTCGATTGCTCCGTTAGTAGGGCATAGTGGTCACCCCGAGGTAAGTAAGCGTGAGCATGTTGCACCGCCTTAAGTCGTTGCCGACTTAAGTCGATTGCTCCGTTAGTAGGGCATAGTGGTCACCCCGAGTTAAGTAAGAATGCAAGTCGACCGTAAACGAACTGAGTATATTTGAAACCTCTTTTTTATTGATGACATATTTCCACTTTACAGAGTACATCGTCGTCCCAGCAGTTTTGAAATACAGCTAGGGATAAAACTTTCTGAGGTGTTCTATGTTCCAGGAGTTCCCAACTTCTGTGCCATCCATCTGAGTGAGGCGATACGATCCGGGTCGAGTGGCTTCTGCTATCATGAAGGGTCCTTCCCATAAGGGTGATAACTTGTGTCGTCCCTCCCCCGTTAGAATTCGGCGGAGGACGAGATCTCCTACTGAGAAGAATCATTGTCGCACAGCCTTGTCGTGATAGCGCCTTAGAGTCTGCTGGTACCGTGCTGATTGGATTACCGCGTTTAGCCATTCTTCTTCAAGTACATCAATGTCCTCCAGCCTGGTGGCCTCAGCTTCTGTTATGCTTTCGAAGATCAACCTTGGCGCCCCAAACTTGAGATCAGCGGGTAGCACTGCCTCCGACCCGTAGACCATGAAGAAAGGAGTGTTTCCATGCAGAGCTCGGCTAGGTTGGGTTCTTAGGCTCCAAACGACATAGGGCAATTCCCTTATCCACTTTCCTGCGAATTTTTCATTCTTATCGAAGACCTTCTTCCTGAGTGCCTCCAATATCATTCTGTTGGCTCGCTCAACCTGCCCGTTGGCTCTTGGATGTGCTACAGATGCATACTTGATCTGAATGCTCTTTTGCTCGCAGAAGTCGAAGAATTCTGAACTTGTGAAGTTGGATCCTAAGTCAGTTATGATGTTGTTTGGTATCCCGAATCTGAATATTATGTCTTGTATGAACTCCACGGCCTTAGCAGAGGTTAAAGAGGCAATGGGCTTGAACTCTATCCATTTAGTGAATTTATCAATCGCCACCAATACATGAGTGTATCCCCCTTGAGCTTTCTTGAAAGGTCCAATCATGTCCAGTCCCCAGCATGCGAAAGGCCAAGTTACTGGTATGGTCTGCAGTTGCTGTGCTGGCATGTGCTGTTGCTTCGACAAGTATTGGCAAGCCTCGCACCTCTGAACTAACTCGGCTGCATCATTCTTCGCTGTTGGCCAATAGAATCCTGACCTGAAGACCTTCCCGACTAGTGTTCTGAAGGCTGCATGTATTCCACATTGCCCAGCATGGACCTCCTCCAGAAGTTGCTTCCCAGTGGACGGGAGAACGCACTTCATGAGGATGCCTGATGCACCCCTTCTGTATAATATCTCCCGATGAGTGTATAGTGAGCCGACTATCTGGCAATGCGCTCTGCCGAGTTCTTGTCGTCTGGTTCTTCTTCATTCTTTATATACTTAATGATCGGCCTTCTCCAGTCATCAGAGTCTGACTCGGGTTGATCTATGATGTTGCACTCTTCTGTTTGATCCATTGAGATACTTGGCTGTAGAATTTCTTGCACGAAGACTCCGGGTGGGACCTGAGTTCAACTGGATCCTAGCTTGGACAGTACATCGGCTGCTGTGTTCCGATCTCTTTCTACATGATGAAATTCCAGACCCTCGAATTTATCTTCTAGCTTTCGGACGGCAGCGCAGTATTTTCCCATTGAATCGCTTGAACAATCCCACTCCTTGTTTATCTGGCTGATGACTACCATAAAGTCTCCGTATACCATCAATCTCTTGACGCCCAATGATATGGCGATGTTCAATCCATGGATCAGAGCTTCATACTCGGCTGCATTGTTGGAGGCCGGGAATAGCAACTGGAGGGCGTACTTGAGGTGTTCGCCTCCAGGTGCGGTGAAGATAATCCCTGCTCCTGCTCCCTGCAGCTTCAGCGAGCCATCAAAATACATCCGCCATACTTCTGCAGTCTCTGGGTTATCTGGTACTTGCTGTTCGGTCCACTCTGATACGAAATCAACCAGTGCTTGAGTTTTGATGGCAGTGCGAGGTCGGAACTCGATGTCATGAGATCCTAGCTCGCAAGCCCACTTGGCTATTCGGCCAATGGCTTCCTTGTTGTGAAGAATATCCCCTATTGGAAAACCGGTTACTACTATGACTTTGTGGTCATCAAAGTAGTGACGCAGCTTGCGGGCAGTTAGAAGTACTGCGTATAATAGCTTCTGAACTTGAGGATACTTTTTGTTTGAGGGGCCTAGAACTTCACTGATGAAGTAAACAGGATGTTGCACTGGATAGGCATGTCCTTCTTCTACTCGCTCGACTACCAACGCGGTGCTTACCACGTGAGTCGTGCAAGAGATATATAGTAGCAAATCTTCACCCGTTTGTAACGCCCCGAATTTTGCAGTTGAATTTTTTCTTTTCTTTACTCGCCAAATTCGGGCGTTACCTTTTCTTTTTCTTTTTCCCTTCGCTAAACCTTGACCTTTTCCAAAGTTCTAGCGGGATTCGGTTTGGAATTCCTGTGTAAGAAAAACCCTAAATACTTTATGTTGTTTGATGCACCATGCCGAACCTTGCATTTCTTTTGATTGCTTTGAAAGTGCAAATGCATTCATGTAGAAAGATCGGATTTCGAAAATGAGGAGAAGATCTTTTCTTTCTTTTTCTCTCTCTTTCTCTCTCCTCTTTTTTTTCTCTCTCTCCCGCGCCGTGGGCCGACCCCGGCCGGCCCAGCCGCCCCTGCGCGCCCCCCCCCTCTTGGGCCTTGGCAGGCCCAACCGCCCCCCCCTCATCCCCCCCCTTTTTCCCCAAACCCTCTCCCTCTCCCTCTCATTTTCTCTCATTTTCTCTCCCCCACCCTAAGCCGCCGCCGCCCCCTGCTCGGCCGCCGCTCCCCGCCGTCGACCGCCCTCGCCGGTGAGCCCCCCTTCTCCCTCCTCCCTCCCTCCCCCTCCTCTCGCCCCCAGCCGGCCCTTGGCCGCGGCCCCAGCCGCCCCGGCCGTGCCCCCCAGCCGGCCGCTGGCCGCCCCGGCGCGCCCCCCTGGCCGCCCAGCCGGCCGCTGCCGCGCCCTGGCCGTGCCCTGGCCGGTCCCGGCCGCCCCCAGCCCGCCCTGGCCGCGCCCCCTGCGCAGGGCCGGTTCAACCGCCCCTAGGGCCGGTTCAACCGCCCCCCCCCTCTGTTTTTTTTATATTTTTTATTTTATTTTATTTACTTTCTGTGATCATAGCTATTTTATTTTAGGTAGGCTAATCATTGTTCATGCCATTGAAATAGGAAGTTTAATTTAAAATTCCGTTATGCTAGTTGATTCATGTAGTTAATTGTTTACCTCGTGTAATGTTGATCAACTTAAAATGATTAGGTTTCCATTAGTGTATATGTAACAGAATTCTTTTGTTAAGAACCAATTGTAATTGATCGTTAGTGCATAAGATTTAACCCCCTGCGAGACCCTTTCCCGTTTCTTTCTAACCATAACAAATGCGATATCGAATGTCATACTTGATGCATACTCACTTTATTTGTTCCCTTGTATGGTGTACTGTTCTTTTGTATTAAATGTGGATGGATGTATGTATGTTTGCAATCGCATAGAGAACGATCCGGTCGAAGAGCCCGAGGAATTCGCAGGAGAAGCCCCTGAGCAGCAGTCGGGTGGTGGAGGCAAGTGTCCTTTGACCTATCTCTGTCCTATTTATTATTTAATTCACCCCCGCATCACACATTTATACCTAAGGATTGACTAGCTTTTGTTATCCATGTCCTTGTTTACCTATTTGGGTTGGATTATTACTGTTTAGCTTTATGCTATTGCTCAACTCTAATCAATGAACATGATGTGGTTATCTATGATACGTTGTTTTCCCGTTCTTATTTATGATTATACTTGTGGCATTTAAGGGGACTCGAGCGGTTTCTCGAGTGCCTCTCCGTAAGGACCTGTTCTATGGATGATCGCCCGGGAAAACAGTGCAACCATGAGGGTGGAATGGGGTGCCCTTAGCTGAATAATTAGAGGATCCGGGATGTAGTTCGCTTCGCCGTCGTGCCGTCAATGGGGCTCGGTGTATGCGGCTCGCTCTGCCAAGGTTGATTTGTCCCTTGGGGAGGAGTGCGGTACATTTAGGAAACCTAACGGGCGGCTACAGCCCCGAGGAATCTTTGTAAAGGCTACATAGTGAGACCCTGCCTATTCACCTTGGTAGTGTTTAAGGGTTTGATCGGCCCGAGGCAAGAGGGAATCACGGCTTGTGGGTAAAGTGCACAACCTCTGCAGAGTGTTATGAAACTGATATATCAGCCGTGCTCACGGTTATGAGCGGCCAAGGGAGCTCCAGTGATTAGTGGTACTTGATCAGAGACATTATGGTACAGGTGGTTATGAGATCGATGGTTCTGGTTATGACTATGGTTCTGGTTATGACTATGGTTCTGGTAAGTGGTATTCTTTCCGTTTGGAAAGGGTACATCGGGTTAATAACTTGGGTTAATGCTAAAACTTGGCTTTCTACTAGTAAATAATGATCTGACCAACTAAAAGCAACTGCTTGACTTATCCCCACATAAAGCTAGTCCACTACAGCCAAACAGGATACTTGCTGAGTATGTTGATGTGTACTCACCCTTGCTCTACACACCAAACCCCCCCCCCCCAGGTTGTCAGCATTGCAACCACTGCTCAGGAGAAGATGAAGCTGTGGAAGGAGACTTCCAGGAGTTCCAAGACTACGACGAGTTCTAGGTGTGGGTTAGCGGCAACCCACAGTCGGCTGCCTGTGAAGGCCGCGTTATCTACGTTTCTTTTCCGCACTTTGATTTATTGTAAGAACTATATGGACGTCTCAGACGTATGATGTAATCGACTATTTCCCTTATTAATACTATTTTGAGCACTGTGTGATGATGTCCATATTATGTAACTGCTGTGTACGTGAATAACTGATCCTGGCACGTACATGGTTCGCATTCGGTTTGCCTTCTAAAACCGGGTGTGACATAAGTGGTATCAAAGCCGTGCTGACTGTAGGACCGCTAACCTAGAGTAGAATGGTCGTTCTAAGGATTATAGACCTCTGTCCCTACCTTGACTTTGATATCTCTTCAAAAGTTGGTCCTACCGACCAAACCTATGTTCTACTATATATTATACCTTGCTAAAAAATTGTGTTTCATTCTGATCCTTCATTTACTTATTACTTGCTGGTCATATTAATTTCGTTCTCACCCTTTTGCTTGCGATGTCTTTTGTAGATGGCTCGACTTAGACACACTGCACGAAAGTCAGTCATCCCCTTCTTACCCTCCCGCCTTGCTGAGCGTCCGCTTCGCCGTCCCGTGGCCGGACAGTCCAGCCACTTGGAGAGACTACACCACCGCCTGCGTGAGGAGCAGGAGCGTCGACGACAGGAGCAGCAGAGCTCTTCTTTCTCGCTCCACCAGGAGATAGAGTCTGTGAGGAGCTGCTCCCCTGTGCTTCCTCTGGAGCCGCCCCCTGCACCACCACTGGGCGCCCCAGCTTCTGGAGTAGCTGCTGGAGGAGACCCAGACGACGGAGATGGCGACGACAGCTCAAGCCACGACACCGACTTCTCTGCTAACCCTGAGCCGGAAGGATGGGTTGCTCGACCCATCACTCGCGACGCTGCTCGCGGGTGTCACTTCCATGATGCGCTCGACACCCTGCTACGTCGGGCTTTTGACCGGCATACTTGGTCCGTCGAGTATCGCTGTGTGGTCTACCAGCATAGTCGCGGGGTCTACCCGGACCGCTGGGAGGCGACTTGCTTGGTGCGCTGCCCGGAGGACAGTCTCCAGGGTGCAGAGGCCTGCTCAGAGCACTATTCTATCTCTGAACGGGACTTAGCTGAGGCAGCCATGCAAGATGCTGCACGGCGTGCGCTTTCGCACTACTGCTCGGTTTTCGGTGGGGTAGCTGATGGTCTTGACCTGAAGTATTACCCCCGCCGTCCATCTGGCAGCACAGGAGGCGTGATTGTCTCACCTGTCGGTGAGGGCAATCCTAGGTTGAGCAGCACAGTCAACCTAGCCGCCGTGCTAAACACGGAGCTGGACCATGCATTAGACGAGCTGAGTAGGGCTCGTGCTGAGATCGCCCTGCTGCGGGCTGAGCGCGCGGAACGTTGTTATTTGGATGGTGGTTCCCCCGCTCCCGTTGGGACTCAGCACCCGTACCGCTCACCTCAGCGTGGACACCAGTCTTATGGCAACCCCGACTGCAAGACCAAGATAACTCTAGAACCATAGATCGTTAGAGTTGGATCTTGTAATTAATACGAAATATATATGCGTAGAAGCTTCAGTCTTAGCGTTAGACTCAGTCTTAGTTAGTCTTAGTTAGACAGGGTAGTTTGCTATATCATGTGCATTTATGTTTGTCATGATGAACTATGTTTGGTTTGGATCTTTGTAATGACTGTTACCAGAGTGTGGGTATCCCCTGCATTTTGGTTTATCTATTATGGTAATAAAGTTAGTTATATAGTTGGGAAACCCTTTATTCTACTTTCCTCTTTATCTGAGAAGCTGTGTGGTCTGTGTTGGAGATCAGTGAAGATGCTCATCTGTTCAGTGCTGTTGAAGAACTCTATTCTCTTTTCTCATGCTGCAAGATTTGCCAGATCAGTTCTGATGTGTGGTTGCATCCTGCAGATGTCAGAGAACAGGCGTAGAGGAGGAAGGCGTGCTCAGCAGGAGCGAGCCGGTCAACAGGAGGAGGTGCCCCAGCAGCAGCACCTGCCGCCCCCGCCCCCGATGTCGATCGAGCAGATGTTTCTGATGCAGACTCAGGCAGTTCAAGCCATCGGTCAGACTCTGGCCGCCATTCAGCAGCAGCAGCAGCAGCAGCAAGCACCACCCCAGCCTCAGATGCCTCAGATGCCCAGAGATAAGCGTGTTGAATTCATGAGAGGTCATCCACCAACGTTCGCTCACTCTTCTGACCCTATGGATGCTGAAGATTGGCTGCGCACTGTGGAGCGGGAGTTGCATACCGCTCAGTGCGATGACAGGGAGAAAGTTCTGTATGGTCCCCGTCTGTTGAGAGGAGCAGCCCAGTCATGGTGGGAGTCTTACCTCGCCACCCATGCCCATCCTGACGCCATCACTTGGGAAGAGTTCAGAGGTAGCTTTCGTCAGTACCATGTTCCTGCAGGTCTGATGACAGTGAAGAAGGAGGAGTTCCTGGCCCTCAAGCAAGGGCCATTGTCTGTCAGTGAGTACCGGGACAAGTTTCTGCAATTGTCTCGCTATGCTCCTGAGGATGTCAACACTGACGCCAAGCGACAGTACCGTTTCCTGAGAGGCTTGGTTGACCCTCTGCATTACCAACTGATGAATCACACCTTCCCGACATTCCAGCACCTGATTGATAGAGCGATCATGACAGAAAGGAAGCGTAAGGAGATGGAAGATCGTAAGCGCAAGATCAGTGGACCCCAGCCTGGAAGCAGCAGCCGTCCTCGTTTCTCAGGCAATCAACCTCAGCAGTTCAGGCAGAATCAGCGTCCACCTCAGCAGCATCAGCAGTTTCAAAGGCAGTATCCTCAGCACCCGTACCAGAACCGTCAGAGCAATCAGTCAGGAGGTCAGTTTCAAAGGCAGAATCAGCAGGCCCCTCGTCTTCCTGCCCCAGCAACCCAGCAGAGCAATCAGGCAGTACCAGCTCAAGTTGGAAACAGGGCATGTTTCCACTGTGGAGAGCAAGGCCACTGGGTGATCCAATGTCCGAAGAAGGCAGCCCAGCAGCAGTCAGGCCCCAATGCCCCAGCGAAGCAGAATGTGCCTCAACCTGGATCAGGCAATCGCTCTCAGCCGCGCTATAATCATGGAAGGCTGAACCATTTGGAAGCTGAAGCAGTTCAGGAGACCCCCGGCATGATAGTAGGTATGTTCCCAGTCGACTCCCATATTGCAGAAGTGTTATTTGATACTGGAGCAACGCATTCTTTCATTACTGCATCATGGGTAGAAGCACATAATCTTCCAATTACTACCATGTCAACCCCCATTCAAATTGACTCAGCCGGTGGTAGAATTCGAGCCGATAGCATTTGTTTGAATATAAGTGTGAAAATAAGGGGGATAGCATTTCCCGCCAACCTTATAGTAATGGGTACTCAGGGAATAGATGTCATCCTAGGGATGAATTGGCTAGATAAGTATCAGGCAGTTATCAGTTGTGATAAAAGGACAATCAAGTTGGTGTCTCCATTAGGAGAGGAAATGGTGACCGAGTTAGTCCCGCCTGAGCCAAAGAAAGGAAGTTGTTATCAGACAGCTGTTGATAGTAGTGAAGCAGACCCAATTGAAAGTATCAAGGTTGTGTCTGAATTCCCAGATGTGTTTCCCAAGGATTTACCGGGTATGCCACCAGAGCGGAAAGTTGAGTTTGCCATAGAGCTTCTTCCTGGAACCGCCCCTATCTTTAAGAGAGCTTACAGAATATCTGGACCAGAGTTGGATGAACTTAAGAAGCAAATTGATGAGCTGTCAGAGAAAGGTTACATTTGGCCAAGCACCTCGCCTTGGGCCGCCCCTGTCCTATTTGTGGAGGAGAAAGATGGCACCAAGAGGATGTGTATTGATTATCGAGCTTTGAATGAGGTCACGATCAAGAACAAGTATCCCTTGCCCAGAATAGAAGATCTGTTCGACCAGTTGAGAGGAGCCAGTGTGTTCTCCAAGATTGATCTGAGGTCAGGTTATCATCAGCTCAGGATCCGACCTTCGGACATTCCGAAGACGGCATTCATTTCCAAGTATGGGTTGTACGAGTTCACAGTGATGTCTTTTGGTTTGACCAATGCGCCAGCATTCTTTATGAACTTGATGAACAGTGTATTCATGGATTACCTTGATAAGTTTGTGGTGGTATTCATTGATGATATTCTGGTTTATTCTCAAAGCGAAGAAGAGCATGCAGATCATTTGAGGATGGTGTTGCAGAGATTGCGAGAGCACCAGTTGTATGCAAAGTTGAGTAAATGTGAGTTCTGGATCAGTGAAGTCCTGTTCTTGGGTCACATAATCAACAAAGAAGGATTGGCTGTGGATCCAAAGAAAGTGGCAGACATTCTGAACTGGAAAGCGCCAACAGATGCTAGAGGAATCAAGAGCTTCATTGGAATGGCCGGATATTATCGGCGATTCATTGAAGGGTTTTCGAAGATTGCGAAACCAATGACAGCGTTGCTAGGCAACAAAGTTGAGTTCAAGTGGACCTAGAAATGTCAAGAGGCCTTTGAAGCGCTGAAAGAGAGGTTGACTACAGCGCCTGTCCTAGTCTTGCCCGATGTGCACAAGCCCTTCTCGGTGTATTGCGATGCTTGTTACACAGGTTTGGGATGTGTGTTGATGCAAGAGGGAAGAGTTGTGGCTTACTCATCCCGACAGCTGAAGGTTCATGAGAAGAACTACCCAATCCATGATCTAGAGTTGGCAGCAGTGGTTCACGCACTGAAGTCATGGAGGCACTATCTGTATGGACAGAAATGCGATGTTTACACAGATCACAAGAGTCTGAAGTACATATTCACTCAGTCAGAGTTGAACATGAGGCAACGAAGATGGTTAGAGATGATCAAAGACTATGAGTTGGAGATTCATTACCATCCAGGCAAAGCAAACGTAGTGGCAGATGCTTTGAGCAGAAAGAGTCAAGTCAATCTGATGGTCGCTCGCCCGATGCCTTATGAGTTGGCCAAGGAGTTTGACAGGTTGAGTCTCGGGTTTCTGAACAATTCGCGAGGAGTCACAGTTGAGTTGGAACCTACCTTGGAGCGCGAAATCAAAGAAGCGCAGAAGAATGATGAGAAAATCAGTGAGATTCGGCGATTGATTCTAGATGGCAAAGGCAAAGATTTTCGAGAAGATGCAGAAGGCGTGATATGGTTCAAAGACCGCTTGTGTGTTCCCAATGTCCAGTCTATTCGAGAGTTGATTCTCAAGGAAGCTCATGAGACGGCTTATTCGATTCACCCTGGTAGTGAGAAGATGTATCAGGATCTGAAGAGGAAATTCTGGTGGTACGGAATGAAGAGGGAAATCGCAGAGCATGTGGCTATGTGCGATAGTTGCCGAAGAATTAAGGCAGAGCACCAGAGACCAGCTGGATTGTTGCAACCGTTGCAGATCCCTCAGTGGAAATGGGATGAAATTGGTATGGATTTCATAGTCGGATTGCCTCGCACTCGAGCCGGCTACGATTCCATTTGGGTAGTAGTGGACCGTTTGACCAAGTCAGCCCACTTCATACCTGTCAAGACCAACTATAGCAGCGCCGTATTGGCAGAATTGTATATGTCTCGGATCGTTTGTCTTCATGGTGTGCCAAAGAAGATAGTGTCAGACAGAGGAACGCAGTTCACCTCTCATTTCTGGCAGCAGTTGCATGAAGCTTTGGGCACGCATCTGAATTTCAGTTCAGCTTATCACCCGCAGACAGATGGCCAGACCGAAAGGACCAATCAAATTCTTGAAGATATGTTGAGAGCCTGTGCGTTGCAAGATCAGTCCGGATGGGACAAGCGATTGCCTTATGCAGAGTTTTCCTATAACAACAGCTACCAGGCCAGTTTGAAGATGTCACCATTTCAGGCGCTTTATGGAAGGAGTTGCAGAACTCCGTTGCAATGGGATCAGCCTGGAGAAAAGCAAGTGTTTGGGCCAGACATTTTGCTTGAAGCTGAAGAGAACATCAAGATGGTTCGAGAGAATCTGAAGATAGCGCAATCGAGGCAGCGAAGCTATGCAGACACCAGAAGAAGAGAGCTGAGTTTCGAAGTCGGGGACTTTGTCTATCTGAAAGTGTCACCGATCAGAGGAGTCAGAAGATTCGGAGTGAAAGGCAAACTAGCACCCCGCTACATTGGTCCGTATCAGATTCTTGCAAAGCGTGGAGAAGTGGCCTATCAGCTCAGTTTGCCCGAGAATTTGTCTGCTGTGCATAATGTCTTTCATGTGTCTCAGTTGAAGAAGTGCTTGCGTGTGCCAGAAGAGCAGTTGCCAGTGGAAGGTCTGGAAGTCCAGGAGGACTTGACCTATGTTGAGAAGCCAGCTCAGATCCTTGAGATTGCAGACAGAGTCACCCGAAGGAAGACCATCAGAATGTGCAAGGTCAGATGGAATCACCACTCTGAGGAAGAAGCAACCTGGGAGCGTGAAGATGATCTGATGGCCAAGTACCCAGAGCTCTTTGCTAGCCAGCCCTGAATCTCGAGGGCGAGATTCTTTTAAGGGGGATAGGTTTGTAACGCCCCGAATTTTGCAGTTGAATTTTTTCTTTTCTTTACTCGCCAAATTCGGGCGTTACCTTTTCTTTTTCTTTTTCCCTTCGCTAAACCTTGACCTTTTCCAAAGTTCTAGCGGGATTCGGTTTGGAATTCCCGTGTAAGAAAAACCCTAAATACTTTATGTTGTTTGATGCACCATGCCGAACCTTGCATTTCTTTTGATTGCTTTGAAAGTGCAAATGCATTCATGTAGAAAGATCGGATTTCGAAAATGAGGAGAAGATCTTTTCTTTCTTTTTCTCTCTCCTCTTTTTTTTCTCTCTCTCCCGCGCCGTGGGCCGACCTCGGCCGGCCCAGCCGCCCCTGCGCCCCCCCCCCCTCTTGGGCCTTGGCAGGCCCAACCGCCCCCCCTCATCCCCCCCTTTTTCCCCAAACCCTCTCCCTCTCCCTCTCATTTTCTCTCATTTTCTCTCCCCCACCCTAAGCCGCCGCCGCCCCCTGCTCGGCCGCCGCTCCCCACCGTCGACCGCCCTCACCGGTGAGCCCCCCTTCTCCCTCCTCCCTTCCTCCCCCCTCCCCCTCCTCTCGCCCCCAGTCGGCCCTTGGCCGCGCCCCCAGCCACCCCGGCCGTGCCCCCCAGCCGGCCGCTGGCCGCCCCGGCGCGCCCCCCTGGCCGCCCAGCCGGCCGCTGCCGCGCCCTGTCCGGTCCCGGCCGCCCCCAGCCCGCCCTGGCCGCGCCCCCTGCGCAGGGCCGGTTCAACCGCCCCTAGGGCCGGTTCAACCGCCCCCCCCTCTGTTTTTTTTATATTTTTTATTTTATTTTATTTACTTTCTGTGATCATAGCTATTTTATTTTAGGTAGGCTAATCATTGTTCATGCCATTGAAATAGGAAGTTTAATTTAAAATTCCGTTATGCTAGTTGATTCATGTAGTTAATTGTTTACCTCGTGTAATGTTGATCAACTTAAAATGATTAGGTTTCCATTAGTGTATATGTAACAGAATTCTTTTGTTAAGAACCAATTGTAATTGATCGTTAGTGCATAAGATTTAACCCCCTGCGAGACCCTTTCCCGTTTCTTTCTAACCATAACAAATGCGATATCGAATGTCATACTTGATGCATACTCACTTTATTTGTTCCCTTGTATGGTGTACTGTTCTTTTGTATTAAATTTGGATGGATGTATGTATGTTTGCAATCGCATAGAGAACGATCCGGTCGAAGAGCCCGAGGAATTCGCAGGAGAAGCCCCTGAGCAGCAGTCGGGTGGTGGAGGCAAGTGTCCTTTGACCTATCTCTGTCCTATTTATTATTTAATTCACCCCCCGCATCACACATTTATACCTAAGGATTGACTAGCTTTTGTTATCCATGTCCTTGTTTACCTATTTGGGTTGGATTATTACTGTTTAGCTTTATGCTATTGCTCAACTCTAATCAATGAACATGATGTGGTTATCTATGATACGCTGTTTTCCCGTTCTTATTTATGATTATACTTGTGGCATTTAAGGGGACTCGAGCGGTTTCTCGAGTGCCTCTCCGTAAAGACCTGTTCTATGGATGACCGCCCGGGAAAACAGTGCAACCATGAGGGTGGAATGGGGTGCCCTTAGCTGAATAATTAGAGGATCCGGGATGTAGTTCGCTTCGCCGTCGTGCCGTCAATGGGGCTCGGTGTATGCGGCTCGCTCTGCCAAGGTTGATTTGTCCCTTGGGGAGGAGTGCGGTACATTTAGGAAACCTAACGGGCGGCTACAGCCCCGAGGAATCTTTGTAAAGGCTACGTAGTGAGACCCTGCCTATTCACCTTGGTAGTGTTTAAGGGTTTGATCGGCCCGAGGCAAGAGGGAATCACGGCTTGTGGGTAAAGTGCACAACCTCTGCAGAGTGTTATGAAACTGATATATCAGTCGTGCTCACGGTTATGAGCGGCCAAGGGAGCTCCAGTGATTAGTGGTACTTGATCAGAGACATTATGGTACAGGTGGTTATGAGATCGATGGTTCTGGTTATGACTATGGTTCTGGTTATGACTATGGTTCTGGTAAGTGGTATTCTTTCCGTTTGGAAAGGGTACATCGGGTTAATAACTTGGGTTAATGCTAAAACTTGGCTTTCTACTAGTAAATAATGATCTGACCAACTAAAAGCAACTGCTTGACTTATCCCCACATAAAGCTAGTCCACTACAGCCAAACAGGATACTTGCTGAGTATGTTGATGTGTACTCACCCTTGCTCTACACACCAAACCCCCCCCAGGTTGTCAGCATTGCAACCACTGCTCAGGAGAAGATGAAGCTGTGGAAGGAGACTTCCAGGAGTTCCAAGACTACGACGAGTTCTAGGTGTGGGTTAGCGGCAACCCCCAGTCGGCTGCCTGTGAAGGCCGCGTTATCTACGTTTCTTTTCCGCACTTTGATTTATTGTAAGAACTATATGGACGTCTCAGACGTATGATGTAATCGACTATTTCCCTTATTAATACTATTTTGAGCACTGTGTGATGATGTCCATATTATGTAACTGCTGTGTACGTGAATAACTGATCCTGGCACGTACATGGTTCGCATTCGGTTTGCCTTCTAAAACCGGGTGTGACACCGGTTGAGTTGACGTAGCTCGCCGGGGTGGTTTCAGTACTGGTGGTGTTGTTAAGAATTTTTTCAGTGCATCTAGAGCTTCTTGTGCTTCCGAAGTCCATTGAAACTTATCCACCTTCTTGAGTAGCTTGTAAAATGGCAAACCTTTTTCTCCCAGCCTAGATATAAATCTGCTCAGAGCTGCCATACATCCAGTAAGTCGCTGAACCTTCTTTTGTGATCGAGGAGCTTCCATCTTCATGATAGCTTCAATCTTATCTGGATTAGCCTCAATTCCTCGGTGGCTGACGATAAACCCGAGCAACTTTCCTGCTGGTACCCCGAAAACACATTTTTCGGGATTAAGCTTCCATCTATATCGTCTCAGGCTGTTGAAAACCAGCTGTAAGTCTTCGATGAAGTTTTCCGAATTCTCCGTTTTGATTACCACATCATCTACGTAGGCTTCCACACGCTTGCCCCAGTGATCGGCTAAGCATGTTTGAATGGCTCTCTGATAAGTCGCTCCAGCGTTTTTGAGGCCGAACGGCATGGAGATATAACAGAAAGCACCAAACGGAGTGATAAACGCCGTTTTTTCCTCGTCTTCTTTCGCCAAACTAATCTGATGATACCCGGAATAGCAATCTAAGAAAGACAGCACAGAACATCCAGCGGTGGAGTCCACCACCTGATCTATCCTTGGGAGCCCGAAGGGATCCTTCGGACAGTGTTTGTTGAGATCAGTATAGTCGACGCACATGCGCCAATCCACTTTATTCTTTTTTAGTACAAGAACAGGGTTGGCTAACCACTCGGGGTGTAATACTTCTCTAATAAATCCAGTCGCGACCAAGCGAGCTAACTCGGCGCGAATGGCCTCTCTCTTGTCGGGCGTGAAACGACGTAGCTTTTGCCGAATCGGCCTCGCCTGGGGATAGACCTTCAATTTGTGCTCGGCCAGTTCTCTTGGGACTCCCGGCATATCCGTAGGTTGCCATGCGAATACGTCTCGGTTATCTTGCAGAAACTGGACGAGCGCGCTTTCTTATTTGTCATCCAAGCTGGAGCTGATGATGGCAGTCTCGCGTTCATCAGCAAACCCCAGGTTGATCCTCTTAGTTTCTTCAGTCGGCCGCATAGAGGTCGCGGCCTGAGCTTCGTTTGCCGGTACCGTGAGGTCTTCCTCAGGCTTAGAGTTCACCAGTGTAGAAGGAACCGTCGACGGCTTGGTGGTGAGGGCTGCTTGGATGGCCACTCGGAAACACTCTGCGGCGCCTTGGAAGTCGGCGTGCACAGTTATGATCCCTTGTGGTCCTGGCATCTTCAGTATCATGTATGTGTAATGCGGAATGGCCATGAATTTGGCCAATCCAGGCCTTCCGATGATGGCGTTGTACCCGCAGTCGAAGTTCGCCACTTCAAACCTTAGGAACTCGGTTCTGTAGTTCTCTGGAGTTCCGAAGGTGACCGGCATGTAGATATGGCCCAGCGGGTATTCCCCTTCCGTCGGCACGATGCCGAAGAAAGGAGTGTCTGACTTGTGGAGCTCTTTGAGGTGAGCTCCCAAGCCTTGGAGTGTCCGGGGGAAGGTGACGTTGATGCTGCTCCCCCGTCCACTAGCACCTTCTTCACCTGGCTCTCTCGGATCACCGGATCGACGAGGAGCGGGTATTTGCCCGGATGGCCGAAGTTGAGCCATTGATCCTCCCGAGTGAAAGTGATCGGGTGTTCTGACCACCGGTATGGGGGGGAGGACCGGTGGTCGCCACCAGTATCTGGCGGTCGTTGAGCTTTTGCTGTCTCTTGTTCTCCTGCGACCCATGTCCGCCGAAGATGACACTGACCTCCCTGTCCACGCGCGGGAAAGCTCCTCCTCCTCCCTCCTCCTGCCGATGAGGTTGTCGTGGTTCATCTGGTCCTTCTCTCGGCGGAGGAGGAGGTAGAGGTTGGAAGGGTCGGCCATGCCCGACGGAGTGCTTGAAGTCCCGGCAGTTGCGAAGAGTGTGGCGCATGTCCTTGTGGTACGGGCACTGGGCGTCGAGGATGTCGTCCAGCGTGCGTTCGCCTCCGCGAGGTCCTCCTCGGGCGTGAGAGGCAGGTGGCCCGGCGGCGTGTACTTCTTCGCGAGGCCTCTTCTCCCAGCGCTTGTCGGATGGCTGGTTCGCGTCGCGTCGTGGTGCTGCCGGTGCGGGTTTTGCTCCTCCGATGAGGTCCTGAGCTCGCTCGTCGGCGGTGATGTAGAGGTCGGCTTCCCGGAACAGCTCCTCGGAGGTAGTCGGCGCCTTCTGTAGTATGGCTCGGACAAAAGCCGAGTCGTTGGATCCTCTGTAGAATTCCTCGATCACGGCCGCCTCCGTGACCTCGGGAATGCGATTTCTCATGGTCTGGAACCTTTTGAGGTACGACCGGAGAGTCTCATCCCCCAGCGCTTGATGGATTTGAGGTCCCACGGTTGCGTCGGCTTGTCGGAGAGGGACTGGAAGTTGGCGGTGAAGCGTCGACTGAAGTCCCCCCAGTCGTCGATGCAGTGTCGGGGTAGATGTCGCAGCCACTACAGCGCGTCTTGCCCAAGGACGATGGGCAAATACGCGGTCATCACGTCTTCGGATGCCCCGGCAGCTCGAGCGGTGGTGGTGTAGACGGCTAGCCAACCCCCTGGATCCTGCTTAGGTTCATATTTGTCGACATTGGATACCTTGAAGTTGGGAGGCCATTGGATGGCCCTAAGGCACGGAGTAAGAGCGGACACTCCGCACGTGTCCTCCTGTCGTCGGGGACGATGTCTGTCCCGGGGAGGGGAGTTGTGATTGTGGTTCCTCGACCGTCCCCGGGTGGTACCGCCAGTTGAGGCTGTTGCCGACTCAGTCCTGGTGGCCTGGCTCTGAGTCGGGATGCCATGATCCCTGTCGTACTCCTCCCGGCCGCGAATCTCGTTCTCAAGCCGCCGTTCGCGTGAAGCATTGATGGAGCTTCGCGCGTCTCGGCGACTGTTGATGGCGTGTCGTAGATCGTTTGGCGGGTGAGCAAGTGGTAGAAGATGGTTGGCCGCCTGGGTGAACAGTCGTCGGTAGCCCTCAGCGTCAGGAGTCCGAGGGAGTCCATCAGCTATCCGAGCCAATACCCCTCCGACTTCGCTCGGCGTGTTCATAGCTCGGGCGAAGTCGGGATTCAGGTTGCGCCCGAAGAATGGATTCTCCCGGCGTTGCCTTGCATCTTGCTCGGCTTGTTCCTGAGCCCGTCGGTGATCACGTCGTCGGGAGTTCCTTCGTTCTCTGAAGACGCGTTCTTCCGGAGTTTCTCCTATCTTCGAGACCTCGTCTCGCGAGACAGGCTGCTCCGGATCCCATTCTCCGGCCGCGTGATGTCGTCGAACGTTCCTGCGCCGATTCCTCCGTCGGCGGGATTCTCGTTGAGGCGGTTCTTCTCCGGGTGCGGTCGGCTCGTCGTCGAAGACGGTAGGCGACTTCACTCTCCCGATGAAGAGGACGTCAGGGTAGAATGGTGCTGCTGTCGTGGCGACCTTCTTTCCGTTCTCCTTTGAGGCCGGAGGAACGGAAAGAACAACTTGCTTCTCCCTGGTCTCCTTCTTCCTCGCGATCCGTGTCATTTTTTGTCGGGGAAGTAGACAGTGGAGTTCTCCGGGTCAGCGAGCCCTTGGCCCCCGACTTTCCGGAGACGATCTTTTTCCGGAGAACTGGAGGTTGCGCTTCTCCGGCATTTTCGGAGTTCGTTGGAGGAGACTTCTTTTTCGGTGGATCCGCGATACGGTGTAGAGTTCCCTCTTCATCCGCTACAGATGAGATTTTTCCGAAGCAGAATACGGATCCGGGGCGCAGGGTGATCTTGCTGTAGAAGGTGACGGCCATTGAGCTAGCTTGGATCGTCGACACACCCCCTACCTGGCGCGCCAGCTGTCGGTGTTTTGGGTCCGACCGCACACCCGGGGTTGCCCCTCAAGGTGCTTTTAGGAGTAGGACGGTGTCGACAACTGTAGCAAAATGGTTTGTGCCGATTGCACGAGGAACAGTAGACAAGATTTATAGGTTCGGGCCGCTTAGAGATGCGTAACACCCTACATCCTGGTGAGTATGCTTGATGAATGTGGTTACAGGAGAGCTCTCTGGATTGAGAATACAGAGAGTTGACGTAGGTGGCTAAGTAATAGGGTCGATCGTTCTGAAGGGGTGCCCCCTAGGCCTTATATACTCGACCGTGGGGCAATACACGTGGATATGATAACAACAAGTAGCTAAAAGATAGTGAACCTCTTGAGTTTATCCCTACGTAACCCTCGCCGACTTATCCTCGCATGGCTCCGTTGCATGGGGGCTCCAGCGCGGGAAAGTCGGATCTCTGTTGTGGTCACTCGCTCGACGTTGTGGGTCGTCCGGGTTTGCACCAATCCGGCCTTGTGTCGCTCTGCTTTGCTTGGTTGTTTCTCCCCAGGCCCACGAAAGAATGACCTTACGATTCATTGGGCCCTTGGGCCTTTCGTGAGGTCTTTTACTCTTTTAGTGGACCCGGAGGATATCTATCCCCCACACCATGTTTATCAATGAGCAAATTCACAAAAATGCACAAGCTACTACTGTTCTTCTAGCATCATTGTGCAGGGATGAATACCATAAAGTGAGCGGCTTGGATAACGCCAAGAAGATTTGGGACACCCTCAAGATCTCACATGAGGGGAATGACGTTACCATGCTCACCAAGATGGAGTTGGTGGAGGGCGAACTTGGTAGATTCGCGATGATCAGGGGCGAGGAGCCAACTCAAACATACAACCGGCTAAAGACCCTCGTCAACAAAATAAGGAGCTATGGAAGCACGCGATGGACGGACCACGACGTCATCCGCCTAATGCTAAGGTCCTTTACTGTCACACCCGGTTTCAGAAGGCAAACCGAATGCGAACTATGTACGTGCCATGATCAGAATTCACGTACACAGCGATTACATAAATGAACATCATCGCATAGTGCTCGAATAATAACATAAAAGAGTATTAACTTATTACATCACAGAGTCAGAGACATCCACATAGTCATCAACTTAACGGATAAATCAAAGTGCTAAGCGAAACGCAGTAAAGATAGGGCCTTCACAGGCAGCTGACTGGGGGTTTGCCGCCAACCCACACCTAGAACTCGTCGAAGTCCTAGAACTCCTGGAGATCCGCCTCGAGGCCTTCTTCTTTACTTGAGCATAGATTGCACCAAAGGCAACCTGGTGCTTTGTGAAAGCAAGGGTGAGTACACATCAACGTACTCAGCAAATGTCCTGTTTGGCTGAAGTGGACTAGCTTTATGTGGGGTTAAGGTCAAAGCAGATTGCTTTTAGTTGGTCAGGTATTTATTATTAGTGGAAGCCAAGTTTTATCATATAACCAACCCGTGAACCATTTCCTCATCGAGGAAACCTCATTATCATCATCGAACCGAAATAATAAAAAGAACCATTGTATCTCGAACCATCTGTATCTCTAATCAAAGAGGATCCCAAGGCCGCTCTTAACCGTGAGCACGGCTGATATATCAGTTTCACTACCCTCTGCAGAGGTCGCACACTTTACCCATGGGTCGTGATTCCCTTTCTGCCCGGGGAGAGTTAATCCCCATCAACCATTTCCTCGGTGGTCCGGCAGGGTATCACTACGTAGCCTTTACAAAGATTCCCTAGAGGTCATAGCCGCCCGTTAGGTTTCTCCAGTTTGATAAACACAGTACCTCTCCCCGCAGGAGGGTGACTAACAAAAGCAAAACGAAAGAACCTCGGCACTCAGCCTCGGCAGAGCAAGCACTGTGCCTGGACCCCATTGACAGCACGACGGTGAAGCAACTACACCTCTAGCTCCTCTAATTAATTAGCTAAGGGCATCCCATTTCACCCTCATGGTTGCACTGTTATCCCGGGTGGTCTCTCAACGAACAGGTCCTTACGGAGAGGTACTCGGGAAACAGCCCGAGTCCCCTTAAATGCCAAAAGTATATCATCATATCCAAAATAAGACCATAGTATCATCATTGTATCTCATCATGTTCATTGATTAAAGTAAAGCGCTAGCATGAAGCTAACCATAGTAACCCGAAAGGTATACAAGGATAAGGTGAATAGAAAGCTAGTCAATCCTTAGGTTTCAATTAAGTAGTGCGGGACAGTGAATTATAAATAGATAGGACATAATGGGTCAGAGGACACTTGCCTTCACCAAACAGATGCTCAGGATCTTCAGCCTCATAGAACTCAGAGAGCTTGATCACATGGTCGCCAACGCTTGATCTTCGATCCCTCGAAACTTGGAGATGGATCGCATTCTAATCGCAACGCGGAGCGAAGACGAATAGACACAAGCAAGCAAACACATATATGCATAAGAACATTACACCATACAAATACAAACATAATAAAACATGCAAAACGAAATAGAGCGCGTTACTACAGTCACGCGAGAAAAAAGAAGTGTCGAACTCGAAGCGTCGATCTGGAAGATATCGCGTTTACGCTAAATAAATATTAAGTAAAACATTTAATTCGATATTATCAAATATAAATTATAACTGCTATTTAGTTCTGATTAAATCTGTTACGCTAACAGCTGTCAAATAAATAAGTAATTTAATTAACACAAGAGATTCTAAGCGATGCGAATTGACGATGCACGAAACAGCACGACACCGTGCGAACGATGCGCGGACAGGCGCGACATCGCACGCTGACGACACACGAAACAGCGCGCGCGACGAGCGCGAACGAGCACGCCATCACGTACGGAACAGCACGCGCGACAGACGAGGAAAACTAAATAAGTGACATGTTTATACTAAACAAATATTAAATAAATAGAAAGTAGTTAAGTTAATATTTACCATGTTAATATTTATTATAAAAGCGCAAATTGAACATTACACATTTAATCTAACTGAGATATTAATCTAATAAATATTAGTCGAGCAAACCTTAGGTTGATTATCTAAAATATATGACCTGATGAATTAACCTTATTAACATGAGTGTTTATAAGCGAAAATAATTTATTATCACACGTAGACGTCGCACGACACACGAAACAACACGAACGACGCGCGAACAACGCAACGACGGCGAGCGCCACACGTGTGAACAGCGCACGCGACAGGCGAGAAATACTAAATATGTGTCACGTTTATACTAAACAAGTATTCAATTCGAACTCATTTAAGTTGACATTAATCACATTAACTTGTACATGTATTTATAAAAGTGTAACTTAAAACAAAACTATAAACTAGTTTTAATTATATTGCTATTTTAATAACCAACGGATAAGCTGACAATTAATTAAATACATAGAACATGTGTCGTTTTTAATATGTAGTTGACGTTTTTATAAAGTTGGTGCAACATAATTTAGTCTAAATGGATTTGCCACGCGAAATAGATTGAGTAAATGACTAATCGTGGCTTTAAAGTCATGTGCCGTATTTTCATTGGTTGGCCGCATGCAGCAGAGAAATAATAGAGATATATTGCATGCCGCTCATATGCATGCGCATGGGACCCAGGTGGTTTTTTCATTTTCCTATGCGTGGATTGTACTTTGGAGATTTTGCTGAGCCGCATGCAGGTGGGCCCATAGACAGCGGTTTCTTCTTTCTGTGTGCTTGATGGCTTGCAACTGTAAACGACAGAGAGGCTCGCCGGCGACCGGGGCTACAGCGGTGTGGCAAGGAAGGGCTAGGCCGGGGAACGCACAGGATGGGAGCGGCCCACGCTCCCTAATTGAGGCTTGACGCGCTTGCCGCATGCCAGCAGGGGTCGACCGCGGCCAGAGCACTCGCACAAGCACAGGGATAGGTGCAGACTGCAGCAACCATGCCGCGGCGTAGGGGCACAGTGCACGGGTTGGGCGCAGTGCTACGGCGAGGCAAAGCCTGCGGTGGCTCGGCAGGGATCGCCGAGTAACTTCCCGACTTGGAGGCGAGGTGTGCGGTGTGGCTATCAACGGCGTGGCGAGGATGAGCGAGACAGTGCACACAACGACTCGACAGGGAGGAAACGACAGAGCTTACTAGTCAAGGCGACGTCGGAGGGCGTGCTGCGCAAGGTGTTTCGGCGAGGCATGTCTACGGCGGAGCCCCGACGAGGAGGGTCGTCACGGTATGCGCAGCGTGGATTGTGTGTAGTGGGGGGAGTTGCTACTGGGCTTGAAGGAGCGTCAGTTGCCGAAGACGCATCTAGCGGCGGAGGAAATGGAGCCGAGCAGTTATAGGAGGGAGGGGATAGAGATGACGTGTGGGACCCGCAATGCAGTGCTACAAGCGGCTAACACGCGGGGCTACGACCAAGGATGGCTGGCCACTGCCCCTGCTCCCGCGCGCCGTGCGTGCGCACATTGGTGCTGGGTGGCCGAGCTGGCCGATTGCCTGGGCTAGTGCCTAGTGGCATAAGGAAAAAATGTCTTTTTTTATTGTTTCTTTATATGCATAGATGTATATAATCTATACTACCTATTAAGACAGTAACAGTAGTCTGCCGTTCTGCCGTTCTGCCGTTCGCTAATCTACACCGTCCGTCCCTCCTCCACCATCGTTCATCACAAATCCCCGCCGCTCGATTCGAGGTCCACCGTCCGCTCGACCGTCCCCCTCCCGAGGCTGAATCCGCCAACACTCGTCCATCGCCCAATCGTCCATCGCAACCCCCTCCTCCCCCGCTCGACCCTCGTCCAACCGCCGCCGCCCATGCCCAGAGGCGAGGGGACGCCCACGGCGGTGATGCCACGATCTGTGTTGCCGACGAGGGCGGAAGCGGTGACCTCTGCGACCGAGACACCCGTTCACCAAATCGCAATTAGGCGTGCGCTGCCCTATGCCAAGTGCCTTCGTTGGGCCCTTCGCTGGATCTTCATCTGGTCGGTTGCCGGCGACGAACACCACCAGGTGTGCGCTTCTGCCCTCCTCCGTCCATTGAAGGAACCGCACACCGCCGATCCGAGCCTCCTCGCGTCCATGCCATCTGATCCTTGAACCTCCTCGCGTCCCCGCCGTCTTCCCCGTGTTTTCCGCCGAATCCCCGAACCTCATCGCGTCTTTCGCCAGATACCTGAACGTCCTGGTGTCCCCGCCGCCTTCCTCGTTATCCAAGGCCCCGACCTCTACGTGCATCCCAGCCTCCTCGACATGGATGGCGAGCGCGCCACCCGCCGCGCCTACGTCGACGCCTCTGCGCCGCCCTATGCTAATCGCCGCTCCCCGGGATGCTCCACGCCAGCCATGTCCTGCTTCTCGCCCATCCACCACTCCACAAGATGCGGGACGGGATGTCGTATATCAATTGGCACGACCAACAATCAGTGCTCTGTGCTCAGCCTCGACTTCCACCCTCTCTCCCGTCGCCTCACTACAGCCGGCGTGGACCACGACGTCAAGGTTGGTTGACCCCTCTCCTCTCCTTCACTGCCATTGTCTTTCTCTCGCTGATTCGAGATTTAGCCCCTCCCCGTTTCGGTGGTGTTGTTCCGTGACTGATTCGGGGTTCGCAGATCTTGGAGGTATTGTCGGATGGCTCGGACGGCAAGTGTTTGTGACCTTGGTAACTCCGTTTTCATTAACCACACACCTCTAGCAAGGAGTACAACCTGAAACCAATTGGTGATGCTGGTCCTGTAACTGAGGCGGGAGGGATCTTTGCCTATGCCCGGAAGACATGAATGATTGCGTTGAAAGCTGCTGCGTGAGGGAAAGGTAAAATAATTGTATTTCATGTTAAGTTCCTATGCATATCAAGCTATAAAATTGAGCCTTGTCGATACATATTGTTGTGTGCTTAGATTAGTCTTCATATAATTGTTGTTCAGGGATAAAATGGGTTCATATTAGTCACTTGTGTTTGATAGTTTCATGTATGTGAATCTACTATATGGCAGTCATACAGTAGTGACCACGATGGAATCCTACCGATCATTGCTCATAGGGAACCTATTTTTGGTATAATAAGGGTTTGTTTAGAAACTTTGGATTATTCTACGCCTGCAAATGAATTACACCTGAAAGGCTGAAACTTTCTGTGCACAAGAAAACAGAAGTGGGGAGGTGCACAAATTATACCTTTGGCAGAGAATTCCTTAACTACCAAATCATATTGTGTGCCAAATTAGACCCAAAAACTAATCAGATTTCATACCATAGCTGAAATCAGAACATGAAGGTTTAGTACAAAGCAGCAAAATTGGGACAGAGGGCATCAGATTGAGCCATAAGAGGAAAAAGAGTTCAGGTCAGAGTTCAACTAGGATTCTAGGAGTGTCAGTGGAGGGCTGGAGGCACACCTTGCCATTGACTGTTGACGAGAATAGATAACTCTATGAAAGTCAATACGTCTTATGCACTTGGATAATAATGTGTATCACACAGATTATGGTTTCACCGTTTCAGTGATTAGTAATGGTCATTGACCTAACAGGGTGGTAAACAGTGATATTTTCCCACAATCGTGGTCTCAAATGAACTGAAATATAAGAATCAGAATCACCTGGGTTCATACAGATTACATTTCACATTAAAAATCTGAGCTGAGCAATCGAATAGTTCTGAATGGATAGAGAAATAGCATATAGCTGCAGCAACTGCCGATTTTTTCTTTAGGAAAAAGGACATGTAGTGGATTGATATACAGATCAAGATGCTATGGAGGATTATGGAATATTCCTATTCAGTCAACTATCACAAAAACAACTACATCAGGGATGTGTACAGACAATTCAATAGTTATGAAAAAGAAAAAAAATGAACACAGATTGGGCTATGTAAAACAGGATACATATATGCATGATCTAATTTAAAAGAAAAGAAACTACACCTGTCATTCAATATTAACAGAACTTAACCATATCCTATATAAATAAACATTAAGCAGTTTCATATATCTCTCATGGTATTGTGTTGTGGGTCAGCAAACATTTTGAGTGTATCTATCACATAATATTTCTCCTAAACATAGCCATAGAGAATGAAAATGAAATTGAACAGAGATACGATGGGCAGCACTTACAGGACAACATGAACAACAATGAGGAACTTCCTATTACGAGTAAGCTGTTTGCCATTATCCATTTGTTCCCACCAAGTCAATGCGTTGTACATTCCCTGGTCATCAGCAAAAGGTGTCCCTTTCTTCCAATGGAAAAAGTGGTATGTGATCTAAAAAATAAGATTCACATTCCAGATGGCAAGTGTTATCTGGACAAAGTTGCTTAGAGAAATGTTTAATAGATAATACATGAAAATTCAAGAAACCAAATCCTGTACCAACAGTACCAAATACGTTCCCTCTGCTTTTTTCACTTTAAATGAAGATAGGGATTATTTACGATATGTTTGGTTGGGCTGTGAGCTGTGAAAATAGTTGTTGTGTGTTGTGAGCTGTAAAAAAGCTAAAAGTCGTTTGGTGGAAGCCACTAAAAGTTCTTCCATATATATTGTAAAGTTCTTGCATCCAAAAGCCGCTAATAGTAGGTCCAAAGGTGCTTTCAAATTTACACCATGAGAAAGTCGACTTTTGAAAAAAAAAATGTTGGCTAGATTAGTCCTTTGCTTTGACTTTTGGCTTTTGGGGGCAAATGACACAACCAAAAGCCAAACCAAACATACCCTTAAACACCTATATGCTAACAAAGTGAGAACAATTTGCAATGTTATTGTTAATATTCTAATGAACAATTTGCACATATTTGAAAGTTTCAAAACAAGGCAGGCTACTAGGCAGGCTAACAAAATATGTAGCAACATCATCAATGCTGATAATTGTGTGATTTGGCCTTCAGAGATTACGAATTTACGGACTTTGTTTGCAAAAGATATGCTTCAACCAATGTTGATCATTTTACGTATGAAGTGCATTTTCACTCAATTGATTTACACAAAAAAATTGATTATGTCTTTAATTATATGATCACCACTCTGAACAGAACTAACTAAACTCGAATGCTAAAGTACCCTAAAATTCACAAAGCTACGTGCCAATGTTCACCTTTATGCACAATTTGGTGAAGTAATTCTGCCAATGTAACTGAGGCAGGAGGGATATTTGCCTATGCCCGGAAGACATGAATGATTGCGTTGAAAGCTGCTGCATGAGGGAAAGGTAAAATAATTGTATTTCATGTTAAGTTCCTATGCATATCAAGCTATAAAATTGAGCCTTGTCGATACATATTGTTGTGTGCTTAGATTAGTCTTCATATAATGGTTGTTCAGGGATAAAAATGGGTTCATATTAGTCACTTATGTTTGATAGTTTCATGTATGTGAATTTACTATATGACAGTCATACAGTAGTGACCACGATGGAATCCTACCCATCATTGCTCATAGGGAACCTATTTTTGGTACAATAAGAGTTTGTTTAGAAACTTTGGATTATTCTACGCATGTAGATGAATTACACCTGAAAGGCTGAAACTTTCTGTGCACAAGAAAACAGAAGTGGGGAGGTGCACAAATTATACCTTTGGCAGAGAATTCCTTAACTACCAAATCATATTGTGTGCCAAATTAGACAAAAAAACTAACCAGATTTCATACCATAGCTGAAATTTGGGAGAAGAATTGTGATTGTTCTCCTAACCACATTGTTGTCTGATGAGCCAATACTCATTCATTAACTTAAATTACAATATTTTTGGGATTTGAAGATGAGGTTCAGTATTTGGGATTTAAAGATGAGGTGTTAATTCACATTGCTAGGATTACAGTGTTTTCCTTCTCATCAAAGCAATCATCAATCAATTATTGGAAGCATTTTTTATCATTAGGATAATCCAATTGTCAAAATTCAAGGTATTTCTTAGGGTTTCTTGTAACTTTCTACATACATAGAATCCAGAGGATCTGCATATAGTCCACTTTAAAGAATAACAAAATCTGGCTGCAATGCTTTAACCAATTCGGATTTTCTGTTACTTTCTACATAGAATCTAGAGGATCTGCATATATTTCATTGTAAAGATGAAAGTTTTAATAAACCTTAATTCAACAGTAATAAATAAAATCAACTAGAGCTGACTTGAGCCATAATTTGACAGTATATCAGGTACAAACTGAATATTATGGGCAAAATCTGCAACATAATTTTACGACTGAACCTACACGTCTGTTACACAAAATCCAGATTATCATTTTCTTTGTTTGCCTTGAACATGTTCATATCCAGGTCAAACACATGACCCTTACTTCATGCTTTATTTTCATCAAGTCTGCTATCTATGTGGCCAGATTTTCTTATTTTGTCGAGTTACTTTTTATCATTTTGTTAATGAAAATTGACCGTTAAATAAAGCAGGAGCATTAAGCTCTGTATTCGACAATTGACAGATATGTATGTTTGCTGGCTGCTCAGATGCCCAGTTCTCTATGTAGCACTTGTACTGTAAATTGGTAATTCTTGTAGTTTCTCAAAAGATCTCAAATATGTCTAAAAGATTGCTATTGGTTGATCCGTTTGATAATGCTTTCCCCGATATGCATAACAATATATTTGTCATGTAAGTTGATCTTCATCTCTTTATAATTTAAATTTCATTCGAAGAATCTTAACTTCTTCACTCAATCATGAGTGTCCAGTGTGTTCTCGAGATTTGAGGATAAATATCGGATTTATTTCCACCAGAAACTTCTTTTAAGATGACATTCGACACCGTAAAACTTTAATTTATTACGTCCTAACGTGATCAGTTCATTCCTTAGGGACTATGGAAGATATATAAAATATAGATGCAAGATACCATATTTTTTATAATTTTAGCGATCTTTTTGGAATATACTACTAGAGATATCATTCATACCCTGTGCAAGATAGGCAAGTGCTATGTGGTCTTACTATAGTTTTGAATAGAAATCAGAACCTACGGGGCATTATTGTATTCCGTTTCGAATATGGAACAGCTTAGGTTTTAAATTGTTTAGTACCAATGCATCATTTCAGTTAAGAAAATGACAATTAAGTGCACAAGTGGGTGTTGTGGCTTGTCTGCCTTTTTTGTAACATTAGTATGAGTATCTCACTGGTCAAATAGTCTAGAGAAAAGGGGCTTGGTACCGAATATCCAAGCATTGTATTTATCTTCCCTCAGTTACAACTGAGATTCTTCGAATGGGTTGCAATTCAGAATCAAATGTGCACTACCAATAGACTGGAAGCTCGAGGGTGGACAGGCCATAGAATTTGCCTACCCTGTAGGCAACATATGAAACAGGGCTATAGTGAAATCACTAGGTGCCAGTGCAATGAAAATCGTGTTTTTGAGTGCTGTAGAAAATTAAAGATGAGGTGAGCCGGTGGATGGGCAGTAGGAGAAAACACTTCATTATGTGTCTGTGGATTGCAGATTCACTACCTTCTTTCCCGTATCTTGTTGCTCCATTGTGTGTGGTTGTATTGCTGTTAGGCTCCAGCCTATTTTGTAAAGTGTCCCAGGACTTCATTTCTTTTTACTAATATTTAGCTGGCTGCTCTCGCTGGTGACACTTACATACTCTGTGCGATTTCTTACCGGCCGGCCGGATGCTAGAGCATGCTATTTTGTCCTTTTAAAACCGTAGGTCGTGAAGCTGGAAGAGATCGGAGGGAACGACGGCTCAGATGCCGAGAACGTCTGTTATCTACGCGACATCGCGGACGCGGATAAGTTAGTCCGTGTGATGAGACATGTCCTGCTGGCGCCGACGCCGTGGTCGTCGTCGGCAGATACATAGGAATGGAATTCGCAGCCGCTCTGGTTGCCAACAGGATGAAAGTCATTGTCGTCTTCCCCGGAAAACACTTGAGTACGTTGCTGAACCAAGCTACTGTTTAGCGCGTAGCTTCACACACATACAATTGCTGTTTTTTGTTTTTTTCCTACACGAGTTTAACAGATACCGGAATTTATGCGGTGAATTTTCTTTCGCAGTGGCAAATCTGTTCACACCGAAGATCGCTGAGTTTTACGAGAACTACTATGCATCGAAAGGAGTCACTTTTATAAAAGGAACTGCAGTTTCATCTCTGCAGATCTCGTCTGAGAAGGTGGGTTTTTTGTTCATCCATTCATGAAAAATCTGAAGCAGGTAATCTGAAGATCAACTACAGTCAGGTTGCTAGCTAATAGAATGTACACTCAATATCTGCTAGCAGTTTTTTCACTGCCAATCTGTTAAGTTCGGAACAGCTGGCTGATATCTGCCAGCCAATCAATATGAACCACCACTAACTCTGCTTATATTGAATAATCCAAGTGTATTTCCAATACGATCATCTGAATTTTCCGCCATGTTTTGGGCATGCACAGGTGACGGCAGCAATCCTGCGAGACGGCAGGCGCCTACCTGCGGACATGCCAAGGAGTACCGCGCCACGCTCGAGTTCTACTGGGCGCCCTTCCTCGTCGAGTCCAACTCTAACAACCCCAACTTCCACAGTACCAAGGAATAGATCGTCAGTCCCGAGCGGATCGAGACGCACGCCAATCGAGACGCACGCCAAGCAATGTCATTTTCGCTTAGCCTCTTGTGCTGCTGGTGGGGGATTAAGAACTACTGCAGAATGTGTTAAGATAGCGATTGGTTATTCGGACTTGCTGGAAGCTCGTGGTCTATCACTTTCGTCAGTTCTGATGAAGCAATTCAGACCCTCTGTTGAGCAAGCATTAGATTCCAATTTGAGGAGAATTGAAGAGAGTACTGCTGCTTTAGCTGCAGCTGATGACTGGATACTCACCTATCCTCCAACGGGTATACGTCCACTGGCTAGATCATCTGGTAATCTGGCACTCCAGCCGAAGCTCTCAAGCAGTGCTCACCGTTTCAATTCAATGGTTCAGGTAATGTTATTATTTGAACAGATGAAAAAAAAATGATTCCAGCAATTGTAACTGCAGCCTCTCATTTCTCCAACACGCAATATCTGCTTATCATCATTGAATTAATAAGAAAATAATTGCAGCCTCTCTGCTATTACTATCTCGATTTTCCAATATACGATGCATTTTTGAACTAACTAGCTTGTACTAACATCATACATGCAAAACAGGAGGGAGTATCTACTTTTTTTAAAAAAAACTTTTAGGTTTCCTTTTTTCCTTTACCCACATTTTATTTAATTATGTGAGGTGCGGAATTCAAGATGCATATGCCATTTTTTAGACATACTCTTAGTTTTTGTGCATTTTTATGCAACATGTATAATTTATTTCCATTTTGCTCTGGGACTCAATACATTATTTGCTTATTATATTTCAATGTAACATCGAAATGTAGGATTTCTTTGGGGATGTTGGACCACTGGTTAGCTTACAGCTAGGTGGTTCCGCGATGGATGGGCTTCTGAAAATATTCAACTCGTATGTAAACTTGCTCATAATGGAAACTGGTTGTTGTAAGTCCGCGGCAACTGGCCGAATGTAATTGAGGAGCATCATCTAAGTACTCGGGGAACTCTCAGGTAAACGACATCCTGGACATTGGCTGCTCTGTTGGAGTAAGCACCAGATACCTCACCGAGAAGTTCCCATCAGCTCAAGCTGTTGTAAGCCCCGAAATCTCCTTCTATGCATGGATCATTCACAAGCAACTAATG
This sequence comes from Zea mays, assembly GCF_902167145.1. Lineage (NCBI taxonomy): Eukaryota > Viridiplantae > Streptophyta > Magnoliopsida > Poales > Poaceae > Zea > Zea mays. The sequence goes on along the minus strand of NC_050101.1, from coordinate 15,147,997 downwards.
TTCACCAAAAGAGTAAACTATAATAGTGTTTCTGAATGATGCAGGGGCTCGACCTATCACCGTACTTTCTTGTTGTGGCGGCACAAAAGGAAGAAAAACTGTCACGGCCAAAGCCTATTCGCTAGGTTCATGCCAATGGTGAAGCGACCGAGCTGTCTTCAGATTTATTTAACCTTGTCTCCCTTGCTTATGTGGTCTATAATGCATCAAACAATGAGCTTGTGAGGACTCAGACTCTTGTGAAGAGCGCCATTGTACAAGTTGATGCTGCACCATTCAAGCACTGGTACCTCACTCACTATGGAGTGGACATCAGTAGGAAGAAGGTGCCTGTCGCTAAGAAGGATGCGACATTGGTCAAGATATTCGATTTGAGCTTCATTTACGTCTTTTTCTTACCAAATTTATACTATCTAGCTAGAGCTTGTTGTTATTTTTACGTGACATGTTTAGATAACTATTGCCAACTGCGGTGGTAAAGCAAACGGGCATATGTGACCTGTCAATACGACATTGGTCAAGTAAATGGCCACATCAATAAAAAATATACATTGTGGTGCATAAAAATTAATTGAATGGATGTATCATATATTTGTATCCCATATTTATGTCTATTTTAAATATGAATGTGTAATCTTTTGTATTCCATATTCTACTCAGATGTAGTGGTTATGATACGAGTGTTGGGTACCCACCGACAAGTCTACTTGTATCTATCTTTTGATGAAAGTTGTTGTGGTTATTTTTAATTTTTGTAGTGGTTATGATATGAGTGGATTGAAACACTGTGTTGTTTAAGATCATGTAAAATTTATATATATCTAATTTAGGTCGAGAATTCTTATGTTATGATATGTTGTTTGATTTACGGTGTCGTGCCACGTGTATAAATTTTATGCTTTGTTTGATTTGCGGTACCACATAGATAACGATTTCATGTGTTTCCTCGTAGCATCGCATATGCATAAACCTATTTGTACACAAGTTATCGTGGTATTATAGGTCCCCGTTGCAACGCACGGGCACTCACCTAGTTATATATATGAATATATTTATTTATAATAGATCATGCTGAACTAATTAAAATTCAATAGTTTTTCCTCCCTACGAACGTGAACAACTCCAAGATTAATTTTAGCAAACCAATACTGAGCTTCGGCATAAAGTGTAACACACATATTTATTTAAAATAACACCCATAAATACTAGGTTAACTTCCCCTTTAATGAGGAAAGTGAAAAGCTAAGATAAAAAAATAAAAAAGGAAGGAAAGTTAATAACTGAATTTTTAGAGTAAAGATAAGAAAATTTTGTTTCCCCCAAATTTAGGGTGTTACATTTACTATCCTTGATCCTCATCTTGTGAACAATATTCGTGAGAATCCTAGGTACACAAAGATGACGCCCGAGGAGATACTTGGAAAGTTTGTAAGCGGGCGTATGATGATCAAGGAAGCAAGGTACGTTGACGATGCGTTGAATGGCCCAATCCAAGAGCCTCAAACCATTGCTCTCAAAGCTACGAGGAGCAAGGAGGCGCTACCTAGCAAGGTGGCACAAATTGAGGCGGCCGGACTTAATGATGAAGAAATGGCCCTCATCATCAAGCGCTTCAAGATGGCGCTAAGGGGTCGCAAGGAGCATCCAAACAAGACCAAGACGAAGGGGAAGCGCTCATGCTTCAAATGTGGTAAGATCGGTCATTTTATCGCTAACTGTCCCGATAATGATAGTGACCAAGAACAAGGAAACAAGAGGGAAAAGAAGAAGGCATACAAAAAGGCTAAGGGCGAGGCACACCTTGGAAAAGAGTGGGACTCGAATTATTCGTCGTCTGACTCCGACAACGAAGGACTCGCCGCCACCGCCTTCAACAAAGTGTCCCTCTTTCCCAATGAATATCACACCTGCCTCATGGCAAATGAGAAGAAGGTAAACTCTCGAAAATCCACTTATGCTTCTTCTAGTGAGGATGAGTCTAGTGATGATGATGAAATAGACTATGCTAGTTTATTCAAGGGCCTAGATAGAACTAAGATTGATAAAATAAATTAATTGATTGATGCTTTAAATGATAAGAATAGATTGCTAGAAAAGCAAGAGGGTCTCTTATACGATGAACATGATAAGTTTGTAGAAGCTCAAAAATCTCTTGCTTTAGAAATAAAGAGGAATGAAATGCTTTCTTGTGAATTGTCTACATGCCATGACTCTATTTCTAGTTTAAAGAGCATAAACGATGACTTGAGTGCTAAGTTAGTAATAGCTAATAAATCAACATCGTGTGTAGAACATGTTGTAGTTTGCACTAGGTGTAAAGATTTTAATGTTGATGCTTGTAGTGAACACCTAGTTTCAATTTCTAAATTAAATGATGAAGTGGCTAGTCTTAATGCCCAACTTAAGACTAGCAAGAGTGAATTTGAAAAACTGAAATTTGCAAGGGATGCCTACACAATTGGTAGACACCCCTCAATTAAGGATGGTCTTGGCTTCAAGAGGGAAGTCAAGAACTTAACAAGCCATAAGGCTCCCATCTCCACCAAGGAGAAAGGGAAGGCCTCTATGGCAAATAGCGTGCAAAAGAACCATGCTTTCTTATACCATGATAGGAAATTTGCTAGAAATGTTCATCATGATAGGAATTGTAATGCCTATGGTTCAAATGCAATGATTGCTTCAAGTTCTTCCTATGTGCATGATAGAAATTTAGCTAGAAGAAATGTTGTTCATCATATGCCTAGGAGAAATGTTGCTAATATCCCTAGGAAAGATAATGAACCTTCTACAATTTATCATGCTTTAAATGCCTCCTTTGCTATTTGTAGAAAGGATAAGAAAGTAGTTGCTAGAAAATTAGGGGCAAAATGCAAGGGAGATAAAACTTGCATTTGGGTCCCTAAGGCAATTTGTACTAACCTTGTAGGACCCAACATGAGTTGGGTACCTAAGACCCAAGCCTAAATTTGCCTTGCAGGTTTATGCATCCGGGGGCTCAAGCTGGATTATCGACAGCGGATGCACAAACCACATGACGGGGGAGAAGAAGATGTTCTCTTCCTACGTCAAGAACAAGGATCCCCAAGACTCAATTATATTCGGTGATGGGAACCAAGGCAAGGTGAAAGGTTTAGGCAAGATTGCAATCTCAAATGAGCACTCTATTTCCAATGTATTCTTAGTAGAGTCTCTTGGATATAATTTGTTATCCGTAAGTCAATTATGTAATATGGGATATAATTGTCTATTCACGAATGTAGATGTGTCTGTCTTTAGAAGAAGTGATGGTTCATTAGCTTTTAAGGGTGTATTAGATGGCAAACTTTATTTAGTTGATTTTGCAAAAGATGAGGCCAGTCTAGATGCATGCTTAATTGCTAAGACTAGCATGGGCTGGCTGTGGCATCGCCGCTTAGCACATGTGGGGATGAAGAACCTTCACAAGCTTCTAAAGGGAGAACACGTGATAGGTCTAACTAATGTTACATTCGAAAAAGATAGACCTTGTGCAGCTTGTCAAGCAGGGAAACAGGTGGGAAGCTCTCATCATGCCAAAAATGTGATGACAACATCAAGACCCCTGGAGTTACTTCATATGGACCTCTTCGGACCCGTCGCCTATCTAAGCATAGGAGGAAGTAAGTATGGTCTTGTTATAATTGATGATTTTTCCCACTTCACTTGGGTATTCTTTTTACAGGATAAATCTGAAACCCAAGGGACCCTCAAGCGCTTCCTAAGGAGAGCTCAAAACGAGTTCGAGCTAAAGGTGAAGAAGATAAGAAGCGACAATGGGTCCGAGTTCAAGAACCTTCAAGTGGAGGAGTATCTTGAGGAGGAAGGAATCAAGCACGAGTTCTCCGCTCCCTACACACCACAGCAAAATGGTGTGGTAGAGAGGAAGAACAGGACGCTGATAGACATGGCGAGGACGATGCTTGGAGAGTTCAAGACCCCCGAGCGCTTTTGGTCGGAAGCTGTGAACACGGCTTGCCACGCCATCAACCGGGTCTACCTTCATCGCCTCCTCAAGAAGACTTCGTATGAGCTACTAACCGGTAACAAACCCAATGTTTCGTATTTCCGAGTTTTTGGGAGTAAATGCTACATTCTAGTGAAGAAGGGTAGGAATTCCAAATTTGCTCCCAAAGCGGTAGAAGGGTTTTTGTTAGGTTATGACTCAAATACAAAGGCGTATAGAGTCTTCAACAAATCATCGGGTTTGGTTGAAGTCTCTAGCGACGTTGTATTTGATGAGACTAATGGCTCTCCAAGAGAGCAAGTTGTTGATTTTGATGATGTAGATGAAGAAGATGTTCCAACCGCCGCAATACGCACCATGGCGATTGGAGATGTGCGGCCACAGGAACAAAAGGAGCAAGATCAACCTTCTTCCTCAACAATGGTGCATCCCTCAACTCAAGACGATGAACAGGTTCATCAAGAGGAGGCGTGCGATCTAGGGGGAGCACAAGATGATCATGTGATGGAGGAAGAAGCACAACCGGCACCTCCAACTCAAGTCCGAGCGATGATTCAAAGGGATCATCCCGTCGACCAAATTTTGGGTGACATTAGCAAGGGAGTAACTACTCGATCTCGATTAGTTAATTTTTGTGAGCATTACTCTTTTGTCTCTTCTATTGAGCCTTTCAGAGTAGAGGAGGCCTTGCTAGATCCGGACTGGGTGTTGGCCATGCAAGAGGAGCTCAATAACTTCAAGAGAAATGAAGTTTGGACACTGGTGCCTCGTCCCAAGCAAAATGTTGTGGGAACCAAGTGGGTGTTTCACAACAAACAAGACGAGCACGGGGTGGTGACAAGGAACAAGGCTAGACTTGTGGCAAAAGGTTATGCCCAAGTCGCAGGTTTGGACTTTGAGGAGACTTTTGCTCCTGTGGCTAGGCTAGAGTCCATTCGCATTTTGCTAGCATATGCCGCTCACCATTCTTTCAGGTTGTTCCAAATGGATGTGAAGAGCGCTTTCCTCAACGGGCCAATCAAGGAGGAGGTGTACGTGGAGCAACCCCCTGGCTTCGAGGATGAACGGTACCCCGACCACGTGTGTAAGCTCTCTAAGGCGCTCTATGGACTTAAGCAAGCCCCAAGAGCATGGTATGAATGCCTTAGAGACTTTTTAATTGCTAATGCTTTCAAGGTTGGGAAAGCCGATCCAACTCTTTTTACTAAGACTTGTGATGGTGATCTTTTTGTGTGCCAAATTTATGTCGATGACATAATATTTGGTTCTACTAATCAAAAGTCTTGTGAAGAGTTTAGCAGGGTGATGACTCAAAAGTTTGAGATGTCGATGATGGGCGAGTTAAGCTATTTCCTTGGGTTCCAAGTGAGGCAACTCAAGGATGGGACCTTCATCTCCCAAACGAAGTACACGCAAGACTTGATCAAGAGGTTTGGGATGAAGGACGCCAAGCCCGCAAAGACTCCAATGGGAACCGACGGACACACCGACCTCAACAAAGGAGGTAAGTCGGTTGATCAAAAAGCATATCGGTCTATGATAGGGTCTTTACTTTATTTATGTGCTAGTAGACCGGATATTATGCTTAGTGTATGCATGTGTGCTAGATTTCAATCTGATCCAAGGGAATATCACTTAGTGGCGGTAAAGCGAATTCTTAGATATTTAGTCGCTACGCCTTGCTTTGGGATCTGGTAACCAAAGGCGTCTACCTTTGACTTGATTGGATATTCAGACTCCGACTATGCTGGATGTAAGGTCGATAGGAAGAGTACATCAGGTACGTGTCAATTCTTAGGAAGGTCCCTAGTGTCATGGAGTTCTAAGAAACAAACTTCCGTTGCCCTATCCACCGCTGAGGCCGAGTACGTTGCCGCAGGACAGTGTTGCGTGCAACTACTTTGGATGAGGCAAACCCTCAGGGACTTTGGCTACAATCTGAGCAAAGTCCCACTCCTATGTGATAATGAGAGTGCTATCCGCATGGCGGATAATCCTGTTGAACACAGCCGCACAAAGCACATAGACATCCGGCATCACTTTTTGAGAGACCACCAGCAAAAGGGAGATATCAAAGTGTTTCATGTTAGCACCGAGAACCAGCTAGCCGATATCTTTACCAAGCCTATAGATGAGCAGACCTTTTGCAAGTTGCGCAGTGAGCTAAATGTCTTAGATTCGTGGAACTTGGATTGATTTATAGCATACATGTTTTTATGCCTTGATCATGTTCCTTAAGCATTTTTGTTGTTTATTTATGGTGCTCAAGTTGTACAAACACTCCCCGAACCTCACAAGTCCACTTGCAAGTGATGCACAGATTTAGGGGGAGATGTGCTACAACTTGACCCTTTGAGACTAACTGTGTGCTTGAGTTTGCTTAATTTAGTCTCAAAGGAGGTTTGAAAGGGAAAAGGTGGACTTGGACCATTCAAGACTTCCACTGCACTCCGATGAAAGAGTAACTTATTCCAAGTTCATCCTTGTACTCTTATTGCCTTTTTACTCTTAGTTGAAGATTTTGGTGAGGCAATGGGGTTAAAGGGCCAAAATTGATCATGTTTTGGTGCTTGATGCCAAAGGGGGAGAAAATAAGGCCAAAGCAATAAATGGATCAGCTACCACTCTACCACTTGTAAATTTTGAAAATAGTAGAGTTAGAGTTTTTGTTTGTCAAAATACTCTTGTTTGCCTCTTATTGTCAAAAGTTGGTCTCTTGTGGGGAGAAGGCTTAATTATGGGAAAAGGGGGAGTTTTTGAATCCTTGATCAATTTCTCGTGACATATCTCTCTTTATGTTTTAACATGTATGTTTGACTTAGAGATAGGAAATTGAGCTTGATTTGCAAAAACAAACCAAGTGGTGGCAAAGAATGATCCATATATGTCAAATTTGAATCAAAACAATCTTGAGTTCTTATTTGAATTGATTTTGCACTTGTTCTACTTGCTTTATGTTGTGTTGGCATAAATCACCAAAAAGGGGGAGATTGAAAGGGAAATGTGCCCTTGGGCCATTTCTAAGTATTTTGGTGATTTAGTGTCCAACACAAGTGCCTAAGTGTTAAAAAGTGGACAAAGTACAAATCAAGTATAAAGGTATGTTTCTCAGACTTAGTACATTGTTTTAGAGACTAATGTATGGTGTCTAAGTGCTGGAAACAAGAAAAATCAAGTTGGAATTAAAGATGGCTTTGTTCAGCCAAAGTTAGCTCTGTCTGGGTGCACCGGACTGTCCAGTGGTGCACCGGACAGTGTCCGGTGCGCCAGGCTGGCTCAGGCGAACTTGCTGCTCTCGGGAAATGATTAACGGCGTACGGCTAAAAATCACCGGACTGTCCGGTGTGCACCGGACTGTCCGGTGAGCCAACGGTCGGCCGGGCCAACGGTCGGCTGCGCGATCCGCGCGAGACACGTGGCTGAGCCAACGGTCGGAAGGGGGCACCGGACTGTCCGGTGTGCACCGGACAGTGTCCGGTGCGCCAACGGCTCCAAAGCGCCAACGATCGGCTTCGCCAAATAAGGAAGGAGATCCGCACCAGACAGTGTCCGGTGGTGCACCGGACTGTCCGGTGCGCCAGGCGACAGAAGGCAAGATTTGCCTTCCTGGAATGCTCTCAACAGCTCCTAGCTGCCTTGGGGCTATAAAAGGGATCCCTAGGCGCATGGAGGAGAACACCAAGCAACCTTTGAGCATTGTTGATCATTTACACTTCACTCTTGCGCACTAGTTCGACATTCTTAGTGATTTGAGCTCTGTTCTAGTGAGAACCTTGAGATATTGTTTTGAGCTCAAGTCTTGATTGTGTGTGTGCGTATTTGTTGTGGTTTTGAGTGTGTTGCTTCCCTCCCTTACTCTTGTGCTTCATATTGATTCTTATTGTAAGGGCGAGAGACTCCAAGTTGTGGAGATTCCTCGCAAACGGGAAAAGAGCAAAGTGAAAAGAACACCGTGGTATTCAAGTTGATCATTGGATCACTTGAGAGGAGTTGAGTGCAACTCTCGTCCGTTGGGACGCCACAACGTGGAGTAGGCAAGTTTTGTACTTGGCCGAACCACGGGATAAAATACTCGTGTCTCTTGTGCTTATCCTTATTGTGTCTATTGTGCTTCACAAGAGCTCTCCTCTCTACTCACTTGATTTCATTATACTAACTCTTAATCAAGTTTGTGGTGTTAAGTTTTAAGTTTTACAAGATCACCGATTCACCCCCCTCTAGGTGCTCTCACATAACTCATCAAAAACTGCTTCGGATCTTGTCGGGGACCATAATTAGGGGTACCCCCAAGACTCTAAACTTGGCTGGTAACCACCATCAGCACAAAGCTGCAAAGGCCTGATGGGCGCAATACAGGTCAAAGCTCCGCCCACTCAAGGGACACGATCTCGCCTCGCCCGAGCCCAGCCTCGAGCAAGAAGAGCCGACCCAGGTGGATTCACGTCTCGCCCGAGGGTCTCCTCAAGCAACGGGCGCACCTTTGACTCGCCCGAGGCCCAGCTCGGGCAGGCTTCACGGAGAAGCAACCTTGGCCAGATCGCCACGCCAACCAACCGTATCGCAGGAGCATTCAATGCAAGGATCGCCTGACACCTTATCCTGACGCGCGTTCCTCAGTCAACAGGGCCGAAGCAACCATAGTCATTTCGCCCCTCCACTAACTGACCCGACAGGAAAATAGCGTCGCCTGCCCTGCTCCGACTGCTGTGCCACCCGCCAGGGTGAGGCTGACAGCAGCCAAGTCCAGCCTTAGGCGCCATAGGAAGCTCTGCCTCGCCCGACCCTAGGGCTCGGACTCCACCTCGACCTCAGAAGACGGTCTCCGCCTCGCCCGACCCCAGGGCTCGGACTCCACCTCGACCTCGGAAGATGGTCTCCGCCTCGCCCGACCCCAGGGCTCGGACTCAGCCTCGACCTCGGAGGAGTCACCTCCTTGCCCGACCTTGGGCTCAGACCGACCACGTCGCAGGGGGGCACATCATTACCCTACCCCTAGCTAGCTCAGGCTACGGGGAACAAGACCGGCGTCCCATCTAGCTCGCCCCGGTAAAACAAGTAATGATGGCACCCGCGTGCTCCATGACGACGGCAGTTCTCAGCCCATTATGGAAGCAAGGAGACGTCAGCAAGGACCCGACAGCCCCGACAGCTGTGCTTCTACAGGGCTCAAGCGCTCCTCCGATGGCCACGACATCACATGAACAGGGCACCAACACCTCTCCAACAGCCACGTCGGCATGTACATAAGGCTCTGGCGCCTCTCTGCTAGACACGTTAGCACATTGCTACACTCCCCATTGTACACCTGGGCCTTCTCCTTACGTCTATAAAAGGAAGGTCCAGGGCCCTCGTACGAGAAGGTGGCCACGCGGGAGAACGGGCTGACGGACAGGCTCTCACTCTCTCTCCCTCGTGAACGCTTGTAACCCCCTACTGCAAGCGCATCCGCGCTGGGCGCAGGACAACATGAGCCGTGGTTCCCTTTATTGTTCCCCCTTGTGTTCCGTCTCGCGCCGACCCATCTAGGGTGGGACACGCGGCGACAATTTACTCGTCGGTCCAGGGACCCCTCGGGGTCGAAACGCCGACAGTTGGCGCGCCAGGTAGGGGCCTGCTGCATGTTGACGAACAGCTTCCCGTCAAGCTCCAGATGGGTAGTCTCCAGCAACCTCTTCGGCCCAGGACGATGCTCCGTTTCGGGAGTCTCGAGTTCATGTCCCTCGACGGCAGCTACGACATGATACTCCTTCCTCCGCCGCGCGACAACGACGACTGTCAGCCCGCCCGCCGGCGGCGGAATCGACGATGTCTTCCCCGCGTGACGGAAGAGCCGCATCCGGGTCTGTCCCATCACCTTCCCCGCCGATGGAGGAGGATGCGAGGAAACCATGGCCAAGCAGGAGGTGGCACCTCGTTGGCTGTCGAGCGAGTCGACGACGCCGGCGACCCAGCGGGGGACACGGCGGACGTTGACCTCGCGTCTGAGACGAAGACGAGCGTCGTTTCCCCGCAACACGCCAACCCCAAGCAGACGGACGACGCCAGCACGCTCGTGAAGGACTTGCTGGGCGTTAGCCTCGTACCTGAGATAACGGTGCAGTCTGTCCCCGACGCGACTTTGTCATCATCCGTCGATCAAGAGGTGTCGTCCGTTTTCTGTCCTATGCCTTTTAGATTCAGCTTCGACCCACCAAGCGATCCCGCTTCGGTGGACGCTTTCATAAAGGCATATCCTAACCTTCCGGGGTACCATATGTGGTCAACCTGGGACCGACTGACGGCCGTCTCGACCTACGGGCCCCCGCGTTCCGAGGAAGATGACGAGCCCGACTCTGGTTGGGATTTCTCCGGGCTCGGTAACCCTAGTGCCATGCAGGACTTCATGGCCGCATGTGACTACTGCCTCTCCGATTGCTCCGATGGTGGCCACAGCCTTGACGATGAGGACTGTGGCCCAAGTCGCGAATGTTTCCACGTCGATCTAGGGGGTCTCAACGAAGGCAACCATCTTGGTATGCCGGAGGACGGCGATCCCCCTAGGCCTGCGCCTCGCGTTGACATCCTTCAGGAGCTAGCTGTGGTCCCAGTCCCTGCAAGGGGTCAGGACACACAGCTCGAGCAAATCCGCGAGATGCAGGCCAGGCTCGACGAGGAAGCAGGACAACTTGTGTAGCTCCGGCAGAACATCGGGCAGGAGTGGGCAGGCCGAGCACCGGCCGGAGAAGCGCGTCATCTGGCCCAGGACGTCCAGCATCGCATCGCCGACGATGCCAGGGCAAGGCTGCCCCCGGCCTCCAGTGGGGTCGGCCAGAACCTGGCTGCAGCAGCAATACTATTCCGAGCGATGTCGGAACCATCCACCACCGAGGGGCGACGTATCCAGGGAGAGCTCAAGAATCTTCTGGAGGATGCTGCGGTCCGGCGGGCCGAAAGCTCTGCCTCCCGAAGGCAAGGGTACCCCCCAGAGCATCGCGCCGCGACTTTCCGATTCATGCGGGAAGCCTTGGTCCACACCGGGCGCACGCGGGATACAGCGCCTGCGGGCCCGGGTCGCCTCGGCAACGAGCACCACCGCCGTGACCGTCGAGCCCACCTCAACGAGAAGGTGTGCCGAGGCTACCACCCCAGGCGTGGGGGATGCTACGACAGCGGGGAGGATCGGAGCCCTTCGCCCGAACCGCCCGGTCCACAGGCTTTCAGCCGAGCCATACGACGGGCGCCGTTCCCGACCCGGTTCCGAACCCCGACTACCATCACCAAGTACTCGGGGGAGACAAGGCTGGAACTGTGGCTCGCGGACTACCGGCTGGCCTGCTAGCTGGGTGGAACGGACGATGACAACCTCATCATCCGCAACCTCCCCCTGTTCCTCTCCGACGCCGCCCAAGCTTGGCTGGAGCATCTGCCTCTTGCGCAGATCTCCAACTAGGACGACCTGGTCAAAGCCTTCGCCGGCAACGTCCAGGGCACATACGTGCGCACTGGGAACTCCTGGGATCTCCGAAGCTACCGCCAGCAGCCGGGAGAATCCCTGCGGGACTACATCCGGCGATTTTCGAAGCAGCGCACCGAGCTGCCCAACATCACCGACTCAGATGTCATCGGTGTGTTCCTCGCCGGCACCACTTGCCGCGACCTGGTGAGCAAGATGGGTTGCAAGACTCCCACCAGGGTGAGCGAGCTGATGGACATCGCCACCAAGTTCGCCTCTGGTCAGGAGGCGGTCGAGGCCATCTTCCGAAAGGACAAGCAGCCTTAGGGGCGCCAGCCGGAAGACGTCCCCGAGGCGTCCGCTCAGTGCGGCACCAAGAAGAAGGGCAAGAAGAAGTCGCAAGTGAAACACGACGCCGCCGACGCAGACCTTGTCACCGCCGCCGAGCACAGGAACCCTCGGAAGCCTCCCGGAGGCGCCAACCTGTTCGACAAGATGCTCAAGGAGTCGTGCCCCTACCATTAGGGTCCCGTCAAGCACACCCTTGAGGAGTGCGTCATGCTTCAGCGCTACTTCCACAAGGCCGGGCCCCCGGCGGAAGGTGGCAGAGACCACGATAACGACAAGAAGGAGGGCCACAAGGCAGAGGAGTTCCCCGAGGTCCATGACTGCTTCATGATCTATAGTGGGCAAGTGGCAAATGCCTCGGCTCGGCACCGCAAGCAAGAGCGCCGGGAGGTCTGCTCGGTGAAGGTGGCGGCGCCAGTCTACCTAGAATGGTCCGGCAAGCCCATCACCTACGACCAAGGCGACCACCCCGACCACGTGCCGAGCCCGGGGATGTACCCGCTCGTTGTCGATCCCGTCATCGGCAACGTCATGCTTACTAAGGTCCTCATGAACGGAGGCAGCAGCCTCAACATCATCTACACGGAGACCCTCGGGCTCTTGCAGATCGATCTGTCCATGATCCGGGCAGGCGCGGTGCCCTTTCACGGGATCATCCTCGGGAAGCGCGTCCAACCCCTTGGGCAACTCGATCTGCCCGTCTGCTTCGGGACTCCCTCCAACTTCCGAAAGGAAACCCTCACGTTCGAGGTGGTCGGATTCCAAGGAACCTACCACGCAGTGCTGGGGAGACCATGCTACGCCAAGTTCATGGTCGTCCCCAACTACACCTACCTCAAGCTCAAGATGTCGGGCCCCAACGGGGTCATCACCGTCAGATCCACGTACCGACACGTGTACGAATGCGACGTGGAGTGCGTGGAGTACGCTGAGGCCCTCGCCGAATCCGAGGCCCTCATCGCCGACCTGGAGAGCCTCTCCAAGGAAGTGCCAGACGCGAAGCGCCACGCCGGCAACTTCAAGCCAGCAGAGGCGGTTAAGTCCGTCCCTCTCGACCCCAGCAACGACGCCTCCAAGCAAGTCCGGATCGGCTCCGAGCTCGACCCCAAATAGGAAGCAGTGCTCGTCAACTTTCTCTGCGCGAACGCCGAGGTTTTTGCGTTGAGTCCCTCGGACATGCCTGGCATATCGAGGGATGTCGCCGAGCACTCGCTGGATATCCGAGCTGGAGCCCGACCCGTGAAGCAGCCTCTGCGCCGATTCGACGAAGAAAAGCGCAGAGCCATAGGCGAGGAGATCCACAAGCTGATGGCTGCAGGGTTCATCAAAGAGGTATGCCATCCCGAATGGCTAGCCAACCCTGTGCTTGTGAAAAAGAAAGGTGGGAAATGGCGGATGTGTGTAGACTACACTGGTCTAAACAAAGCATGTCCGAAAGTTCCCTATCCTCTGCCTCGCATCGATCAAATCGTGGATTCCACTGCTGGGTGTGAAACCCTGTCGTTCCTCGATGCCTACTCAGGGTATCACCAAATCAGGATGAAAGAGTCTGATCAGCTCGCGACTTCTTTCATCACACCTTTTGGCATGTACTGCTATATCACTATGCCATTTGGTTTGAGGAATGCAGGCGCGACATACCAAAGGTGCATGAACCACGTGTTCGGAGAGCACATTGGTCGAACGGTCGAGGCTTATGTCGATGACATCGTAGTCAAGACGAGGAAAGCCTCCAACCTCCTCGCTGACCTTGAAACGACATTCAAGTGTCTCAAGGCGAAAGGCGTAAAACTTAATCCTGAGAAGTGTGTCTTCGGAGTCCCTCGAGGCATGCTCCTGGGGTTCATCGTCTCCGAGCGGGGCATCGAGGCCAACCCGAAGAAAATCGCGGCCATCACCAACAGAGGGTCATGGGATGCCTTGCGGCTCTGAGCCGCTTCATCTCGCGCCTCGGCGAAAGAGGCCTACCCCTGTACCGCCTCTTAAGGAAGACCGAGCGCTTCACTTGGACCCCCGAGGCCGAGGAAGCCCTCGGGAACTTAAAGGCGCTCCTTACAAGCGAGCCCATCTTGGTGCCCCCCGCTGCGAGAGAAGCCCTCTTGATCTACGTAGCCGCAACCACTCAGGTGGTCAGCGTCGCGATCGTAGTCGAGAGACGAGAAGAAGGGCATGCATTGCCCATCCAGAGGTCGGTCTACTTCATCAGTGAGGTACTGTCCGAGACCAAAATCTGCTACCCACAAATTCAGAAGCTACTGTACGCGGTAATTCTGACGCGGCAAAAGTTGCGACACTACTTCGAGTCTCATCTGGTGACTGTGGTGTCATCCTTCCCCCTGGGGGAGATCATCCAGTGCCGAGAGGCCTCGGGTAGGATTGCAAAGTGGGCAGTGGAGATCATGGGCGAGACAATCTCGTTCGCTCCTCGGAAGGCCATCAAGTCCCAAGTCTTGGCAGACTTTGTGGCTGAATGGGTCGACACCCAGCTTCCAGCAGCTCCGATCCAACCGGAACTCTAGACCATGTTTTTTGACGGGTCACTAATGAAAACAGGAGCGGGTGCGGGCCTGCTCTTCATCTCACCCCTCGGGAAGCACCTCCGCTATGTGTTGCGCCTCCATTTCCCGGTGTCCAACAACGTGGCCGAATACGAGGCTCTCGTTAACGGGTTGCGCATCGCCATCGAGCTAGGGGTTTGGCGCCTCGACGCTCGTGGCGACTCGCAGCTCGTCAACGACCAAGTCATGAAGAACTCCCATTGCCGCGACCCGAAGATGGAAGCCTACTGCGACGAGGTTCGGCGCCTGGAGGACAAGTTCTACGGGCTCGAGCTCAACCACGTCGCTCGACGATACAACGAGACTGCGGACGAGCTGGCTAAAATAGCCTTGGGGCGGACAACGGTTCCCCCGTACGTCTTCTCCCGATACCTACATCAACCCTCCGTCAAGACCGACGACACGCCCGAGCCCGAGAAGGCCTCGGCCTCGCCCGAGGCGCCCTCGGCTCAGCCCGAGGCACCCTCGGCCGCCGAGGGTGAGGCACTGCGCGTCGAGGAAGAGCGGAATGGGGTCACGCCTAATCGAAACTGGCAGACCCGTACCTGCAATATCTCCACCGAGGAGAGCTACCCCTCGACAAAGCCGAGGCTCGGCGACTGGCGCGGTGCGCCAAGTCGTTCGTCTTGCTGGGTGACGGAAAGGAGCTCTACCACCGCAGCCCCTCAGGCATCCTCCAGCGATGCATATCCAACACCGAAGGTCAGAAGCTATTCCAAGAAATACACTCGAGGGCTTGCGGTCATCACGCAGCACCTCGAGCCCTCGTTGGGAAAGCCTTCCGACAAGGTTTCTACTGGCCAACCGCGATGGCCGACGCCACTAGGATTGTACGCACCTGCCAAGGGTGTCAATTCTACACAAGGTAGACGCACCTGCCCGCTCAGGCCTTGCAAACAATACCCATCACCTGGTCGTTTGTTGTGTGGGGTCTGGACCTCGTCGGTCCCTTGCAAAAGGCACCCGGGGGCTTCACGCACCTGCTGGTCGCTATCGACAAATTCTCCAAGTGGATTGAGGTCCGACCCCTAAACAGCATCAGGTCCGAACAGGCGGTGGCGTTCTTCACCAACATCATCCATCGCTTTGGGGTCCCAAACTCCATCATCACCGACAACGGCACCCAGTTCACTGGCAGGAAGTTCCTGGACTTCTGCGAGGACCACCACATCCGGGTGGACTGGGCCGCCGTAGCTCACCCCATGACGAATGGGCAGGTAGAGCGTGCCAACGGCATGATTCTGCAGGGACTCAAGCCGAGGATCTACAACGACCTCAACAAGTTCGGCAGGCGATGGATGAAGGAACTCCCCTCGGTGGTCTGGAGTTTGAGGACGACGCCAAGCCGAGCCACGGGCTTTACGCCGTTCTTTCTAGTCTATGGGGCCAAGGCTATCTTGCCCACAGACTTAGAATACGGTTCCCCGAGGACAAGGGTGTATGACGACCGAAGCAACCAGACCAGCCGAGAAGACTCACTGGACCAGCTGGAAGAGGCTCGGGACATGGCCTTACTACACTCGGCAAGGTATCAGCAGTCTCTGCGACGCTACCACGCCCGAGGGGTTCGGTCCCGAGACCTCCAGGTGGGGGACTTGGTGCTTCGGCTACAACAAGACGCCCGACGGCGCCACAAGCTCATGCCTCCCTAGGAAGGGCCGTTCATCATCGCCAAGATTTTGAAGCCCGGAACATACAAGCTGGCCAATAGTCAAGGCGAGGTCTACAACAACACTTGGAACATCCGACAGCTACGTCGCTTTTACCCTTAATATGTTTTCAAGTCGTTCATATGCCTCGTTCTCTTTACATACGCAAATAAAGTCTAACCATCAAGGAAGGGTCAGCCTTGCCTCGGCAAAGCCCGACCCTCCCTTGGGGGCTAGAAGGGGGGGACCCCCTCTATGTCAAAATTTTTCCTCGGAAAAAGTCTTTCTGTCAGAACGTCTTTCGCGCTTTTCGACTACTTCAATAGTGGGATCCTGAAAACGATGGAGTACACGTAAGCGGCAAGGCCGACCAAGCCGAGGGACTCCTACGCCTCCGGGATACGGATACCTCACTCATCACCTTCTGCGATAAGTAACTCACGCTCGGATAAGCGATTCCGCTGACCGAACAAGTCTTAACGCTCGAAAACTTTTCTGCCGAAACGATTTTTCGTGCCTTCTCGACTATATCGATAACAGAATCCTGCGGATGAGTAAGAGTACACGTAAGCGGCGAGGCCGACCGAGCCGAGGGACTCCCACGCCTTCGGGATACGGATACCTCACTCATCACCTCCCGTGATAAGCAACTCTCGCTCGGATAAGCGATTCTGCTACCGACAAACAAGTCTTGATACTCAAAACAAGGGGAAAAGAAACACATCTTTACAACACGACGATGATATGTTTGGGCCTCAGCGGCCGCAAAAAACATACACATACTACAGATAAACTGATCCTACAGGTTCAGACATCAATAGGGGGAGCAACAGCACCCTCGGCATCGACTCCACCTTCAGCGGAATCCGACCCGGCCTCGGACGGCAACATGGTCGGAGGATCTCCAACTCGAAGGAAGATGTCAGCATCGCGCCTGGGCCATCGCCCCAGGGTCTCCTCCAGGAACTCGGACCAAGCAGACGGCTTGATCCGCCGCTCCGTAGCCTCAGCCAACTGACCCCCGAGGACATCAGCCCAGCTCATGGCCTCGGTAGCCCGACTCCAGGGTTGGTCCCGCCGGTGGACGACCTGGCCAGGTTCCAGCAGCCGCTGCTACGCCTCCTCGGCCTGGGAAGTCCCCTGCTCCTGGTCCGACGAAGCTTCTTGTCCAGCCGACTCCGCCTCTGTCCACGCTCACACCGCTGCCTCTGGCTCCGGCTCATCGCTGAGCAGCCGAGGTTTTCCTTTAACTAAACAAGAGAGGCCTTGGGTGGCAAGGTTGACCGAGCCGAGGGACTCCTACGCCTCTGGGATACGGATACCTCACTCGTCACCTTCCGCACAGGGCAACTCACACTTGGTTAAGCAGTCCAGCTAGCCGACAAGCGAGTCCTGGTGCCCAAAATGAGGAAGAAACACGGTATTGCACCAAAAATACCTAGATGTTCAGGCCCCGACAGCCACAATGAACATACACCGGCACTCAAGGTGCCATTACGAACAGAACTCCGGTTCCACTCCCGCAGGTACGAACAACCCCCCACATTGGAGGGCCTGCGGGACGACAAAATTCCAGGTGGCTCGCCGCCGCCCACTCCGGCAGCAGCGACAACGACCTCCGCTCCGGGCGGCCAAACAGCAGCAGCGATGACCTCAGGGCAGACGCTGCTGCGACAAGGTTCTCGCCCACGTCCCCACTCGAGGGGCGAGGACAAGCTATCAAAGCCAAAGAGCCGGAGGCCCAGAGCGCAGATGGCGCCGACAATCTCGTCGGCGACGAGGCCTTCTCCAACTGCCACCACCTCAGCTCCGACGGCGGTGTCCACCCGCCCACCGGCAGATCCCCGCTCAAATCCTCTCGGACGGGCGAGCACCGACCTCCGCACAGAGGCGTCGGGCCGGAGCAAGGGCAGGACAACCCAAGAACACGAACGCCGCCCTAGCAGCGCGCGACGTCTTGGGCGGTCCCCCCGGTGCGCGCGGCGCAACAACCGCCCGTACGGCGGGCAGATAGCGACGCTCCGCCCAGCGGTGGGAGGTGGCACCGGAAGCTGGGCCAGAGCCAGGTGAGCCAGCGAACCAGGCATGCTGGAGCTGACGACGCTTGCGGCCGATTGGCCCCGCGTTGTCGAAGTCCGCCCCCTCCGCTAGGCCGGTGAGCGCCCTCTCCCCTGATTGCTGAAGGAGGAGGTGGCCCGCCGGCCCGTACGGGAGGTAGAGCTCCGGCTCAGCTCGCCCTCCACCCCAGCAAGGATGATGAACATCCTTGAAGCTGAGGGCGGGGCAGAGGTCGCAGCCCGGCTTGCTTCTTCCCACCATCGAACTGGTGGTCACCGTCTTGGGTGACCATTGGTGAGGGGATGCAGCCGGGCTACCTGATGAAAATCCTTGAAGCCGAGCGATGGCTGAAAGGTGCCAACTTCCACGAAGTTGCGCTCCTCCGACAGCAGCAAGACGAAAGCGACGCGGGCGCCCCCCATCCGGGGGCTCGGAAGGCGGAAGGGCACGATGCATGAGAAGAGTGCGAAGGCATGGCTGCCACCCAAGGGGGTCGTCCCCTTTTTGAAGGCGACTCACCCCACTCGCGTCCTTAGGCGTCGCGGGCTAAGCCTTCACCAACGCGCTCCAAGGTCCTCCCCCTACGACACGGGGGCTGGGTCCCACGCGTCATGCGAGCTGGCCCAGGACAGAAGAAGCCAAACTGCCGCGAGCGGAGCGTGTAACCGCCCAGTGGTTACAAGCACTCCTCCATCTTCACCTAAACCAATGGGTGAAAGGGCGGACCGCCATGTAGGCAGCATGCAACTGCACCAGGGGGATGCACCCTTTCGACTTCGACGCATCCAGTGTGGTGGCCCAGGCCCACACGTCATGTAACTGGCGCGCCAGTTGCTACATGCGAAAAACTGCACCGCCACTTACGCCAATGTCGCGCCTCCTCGACTACGGAACCGGTGCCGCGACTCAAGGCAACCCTGCGCATGGCCCAACAGTGCCTAACTGAGCACATCGGTCACGGGTCAGTCAGCCGTGGGAGAAGGCGCGACGGTCGATATGGCCAAAAGTGGGCCGGCAGTAATGGCGGCGGCAGGCGAGCGGAAGCAGCAGTCAAATCGTCTGCAGGCTCACGTCCCCTCCTGGGACAGCGAGAGAGCCCTCTCCCACGGCGTGAAGACGACGCGCCCGTGTTCCGTTCCTCGAACGGCTCGCGCAATGGCTGCCCCGCGAATCACTCGTCCCGTCGCATTAACTCCGCGGCAGGGCAGGCGACACCTTTGGCAGGCGAAGCGGGCGACGCTTCACCTCCGCCATGATGACCGCGTCAAAAAAGCTGCGCCACGTCGTTCAATTTCGTATCCTTTTCCTCTTCCCCTTTCTCTCTCTTGCTACAGGGACCGGGAAAGGGGATACTCCGAAAGGGATCCTTCTCCGCGAAGGAAGCGGGCCCCGAGCCCCCCTACTGATCAGAGGTTCGAAGGTTGGCCCCTTGGAAGGGTTTGACAGCCGCCTCAGAGCACTCGGGCTCCGCGCCCACTACTGGTCAGAGGTTCGAAGGCTGGCCCCTCGGAAGGGTTCGACAGCCGCCTCAGGCCACTCGGGCTCCGCGCCCACTACTGATCAGGGGTTCGAAGGCTGGCCCCCCGAAGGGTTCGACAGCCGCCTCAGAACACGCAGAGCGAGGGATGACTCTGGGTACGTCCGATACATGGCCGAGGCTCGGGCTACGCTCCCGAGGTACCCTAGGACATTTCCGAGACCAGCAGGAGCGATTCTGTAACGGAATCCCATCAGAGGGAGGCATTGAGCCCTCGGACCCTATCAAACGGGACCGGGTCCGGCAAATCACCTGCAGGTACTTTTGGAGCGCGCCTCTGGGCCACTAGCCAACCCTTATCGAACGAGGTACGGGCGTCCACTCGGATCACCCGTTAGCAACTCACTGGAGACACCATGTTCGGTGCCCTCCGAGGGCAACATGGCGCTTCCCCCCCTCCTCCTTGCGGAAAGGCGACGAAGGGGCGTATGATAAAAGCCGAGTCAGTCCTTGACCGTCCTCTCGCTCTGTGCAGAGGCTCGGGGGCTGCTCTCGCAAACCCGGCTCCAGCCAAACCGTTGACAGCGTCAACATACCATCCCGAGAACTCGGAACCTGACCATGCACTCGGGTTACGATCAGATCGCATGAGGGAACAACCAGACTGGCCTAGGCGTCACGAAAGACACTAAGACCTCGGAGGAGTCAAACCACTCCTCCGAGGCCTCGGGGGCTACACCCGGCGGTGCGCTCGCGCGCACCCACCAGAACAAAGTGTAACCGAGAAAGGCCAGTCCCCTTGCAAAAAAGTGTGACAAAGCCTCCAAGCGAGTATCAACACTCCCTTTGAGGCTCGGGGGCTACTGTCGGGGACCATAATTAGGGGTACCCCCAAGACTCCTAAACTCGGCCGGTAACCACCATCAGCACAAAGCTGCAAAGGCCTGATGGGCGCAATACAGGTCAAAGCTCCACCCACTCAAGGGACACGATCTCGCCTCACCCGAGCCCAGCCTCGGGCAAGAACAGCCGACCCAGGTGGATTCACGTCTCACCCGAGGGTCTCCTCAAGCAACGGGCGCACCTTCGACTCGCCCGAGGCCCAGCTCGGGTAGGCTTCACGGAGAAGCAACCTTGGCCAGATCGCCACGCCAACCGACCGTATCGCACGAGCATTCAATGCAAGGATCGCCTGACACCTTATCCCGACGTGTGTTCCTCAATCGACAGGGCCGAAGCGACCGCAGTCATTTCGCCCCTCCACTGACTGGCCCGACAGGAAAACAGCGCCGCCTGCCCTGCTCCGACTGTTGTGCCACCCACCAGGGAGAGGCTGACAGCAGCCAAGTCCAGCCTCAGGCGCCATAGGAAGCTCCACCTCGCCCGACCCCAGGGCTCGGACTCCACCTCGACCTCGGAAGATGGTCTCCGCCTCGCCCGACCCCAGGGCTCGGACTCCACCTCAACCTCGAAAGACGGTCTCCGCCTCGCCCGACCCCAGGGCTCAGACTCAGCCTCGACCTCGGAAGACGGTCTCCGCCTCGCCCGACCCTAGGGCTCGAACTCAGCCTCAACCTCGGAGGAGTCACTGCCTTGCCCGACCTTGGGCTCGGACCGACCACGTCGCAGGGGGGTACATCATTACCCTACCCCTAGCTAGCTCAGGCTACGGGGAACAAGACCGGCGTCCCATCTGGCTCGCCCCGGTAAAACAAGTAATGATGGCACCGCGCGTGCTCCATGGCGACGGCGGTTCTCAGCCCCTTACGGAAGCAAGGAGACGTCAGCAAGGACCCGACAGCCCCGACAGCTGTGCTTCTATAGGGCTCAAGCGCTCCTCCGACGGCCACGACATCACATGAACAGGGCACCAACACCTCTCCAACAGCCACGTCGGCATGTACATAAGGCTCTAGCTCCTCTCTGCTAGACATGTTAGCACATTGCTACACTCCCCATTGTACACCTTGGCCTTCTCCTTACGTCTATAAAAGGAAGGTCCAGGGCCCTCGTACGAGAAGGTGGCCGCGCGGGAGAACGGGCTGACGGACAGGCTCTCACTCTCTCTCCCTCGCGAACGCTTGTAACCCCCTACTGCAAGCGCATCCGCCCTGGGCGCAGGACAACACGAGCCGCGGTTCCCCTTATTGTTCCCCCTTGTGTTCCGTCTCGCGCCGACCCATCTGGGCTGGGACACGCAGCGACAATTTACTCGTCGGTCCAGGGACCCCCCAGGGTCGAAACGCCGACAGATCTGAATGTCCATCATACATGGGGAGCTGAGGTGGCTTGTATGATGGAGGCCATGGGATAGCCTGCAGTTCTGCTGCCAAGGGAGAAGCATCGTCAAAGGTAAAGGTATCATGATTGAAATCATCATACCATCCATCCTCGTTGAAGAAGCCTTCTTGGTGAAGCTCCCTATGTTGGAGACTTTGCTCCTGTTCGTCTTGAGCAAGATGGCGTACTTCTTTAGTGGCTTCGTCAATCTGCCTTTGAAGATCAGCTAGTCGGGCCATCTTCTCCTTCTTCCTTTGTACTTGTTGATGAAGCATCTCCATGTTTCTGATTTCTTGGTCCAACTCCTCCTGGAGTGTTGGACTAGTGGCCTTCCTCTTCTGGCTTTGTGCCTCTCGAAGAGAAAGGGTCTCCTGGTTTGGGTCTAGTGGCTGTAGAGCGGCAGCCCCTGTCGCTGAAGCTTTCTTCGGTGGCATGACGAAGGTCAGTGCTTGCCGAAGGTGGTCAAAAAGGATTCACCGGAGGTGGGCACCAATGTTGGGGACTTGTTCTCAAATGCTATGAGTTAAGAACAAGGCAACACAAAAAATGTTAAATGTTAATGCCCTTCGTCCTTCGAGACATTATTTCCCTTAGGATATAATGATCCTCAGACGAAGGTCATGAAGGTCATACCTTCATCATTGCAATATGTGATAATAAAAAGAGAATCATATAGAATATAAGAGATAACATAAGTAATTATGTAATATTATCTGCTCATTTCTATTTTATTATCATGGACAAATAGAAATGATATCAAATTACAAGTGTACCTTCGGCTTGATAGAAGGTAAAAGTGCAAGTGTGACGCACAAGAAAATACAAGTCAGCGTGAACAGTACGGGAGCACTGTTCATCTATTTATAAGCACGGGACGCAGCCCATGTAAAATTACACCCATGCCCTT
This sequence comes from Zea mays, assembly GCF_902167145.1. NCBI lineage: Eukaryota > Viridiplantae > Streptophyta > Magnoliopsida > Poales > Poaceae > Zea > Zea mays. Next base: position 15,125,306 of record NC_050101.1, on the reverse strand, counting down.
TACATTTGCTAATGCTCTATAGTGATCCATCGAGGTCTAAATGACCTTTTCCCTTGTAAGTCGGTTCCCTTTTCTGTTGTTATACCGAAGCTCCCTTGCACGTAGCTTCGGCGCTACGTCAACCTTCGTATTCTTTGTGCTTCTCATACTATGGTTCTGATCCGAGTCCAAAGGTACCTGTTCATGTATTATACTACAGAAACATTGTTAAATCATGTTTTTGAGGACCTTCGGAAGACGAAGGCCCCCAACACCGGGCTCATCAGCGAGGTAGTACATCTGGCTATTGCACCACCGGATGCGCTACTCCTCTGCATACATCATGTTCGAGGACACTCACACAACGTCAGTAACGGCCATCGTCCCAGCGCACAAGAATTTATGGCCGGTCAGTAGTGACTTACGTGGCAGGTTGGGCTTCAGGTGGACGATGAGCTTGATGACGTGATGGCGTTGTTGTCGGATGTGGTGCCCAGAACAACCTGGGAGTCGCCGAAGTTGGCGACGACCATGAGGTCCCCCTGCTTGACGATGGACAGCGGTGCAGCCGCTCTGGACCGCGTCCAAGCGGCGGCTGTGCCGGAGCTTGTCATCCAGAGTGGCGCATGCGGCCACGTAGGACTGCTTCCAGAGGTCGAATTGGCAGTCGTCAAGCTTCTTCTTGTCGTCGATGAGCGACGTCAACGCGAGCGCCTCCTGCTAGTGGTGTTTGTTCGGGTTTCCAAGTAAGAAACATGGATTCATCATTGGCGTTGGTTTATGAAAATGACTCACAAGTTACATCCATGGAAAAAATATTATGGAAAAATGTCACGCATGCAAAAAAAGGAATTTAAGTTGAAAACATTATTCAAACAAAAGAAATTGCATGCAAACCTCTTCTTTAAATACTACTCCCTCCATCCAAATAATAATAATTCAAGAATCTTAGCTATACTTATTTACTACTACGCATTGTGCAAGGGTAGCAGGTGGACTTGGGAAGAGACGTAGTAGATGTTTTTCTTGTAATAGATGTAGACATAAACACGCATGTGGTGTAGCGGTAGCTACTGCTCGCATTTGCCTGATCGATCATGGGTTTGAATCCTATAGGAAACGGGTGACGCCTAAGAGGGGGGTGAATTAGGACTTCTAAAACTTTTACTAAACTAGGCCACAATTAAATCCCTAGAGCAAAACCTATGCAAATAATCAAAACTAGAATGTGCAAACTCGGTTTTGTCTAAGTGTTGCTATCTCTACCGCAAAGGCTAAGTTTCAATCTACACTAAATAAGTATGACAATAAGATTGAAACTTAAATGCTTAATATAGATGCGGAATGTAAAGAGCTAAGTAGAGAAGCAAACTCTCGTGGATGACGCCGGTATTTTTACCGAGGTATCCGGAACCACGCAAGGTTCCGACTAATCCTCGTTGGTGCCCCTACGCAAAGGGAAGCCCACGCGAGGGCCAAGCACCACGGTCGAGTAACTCCGTAGAGAGCCACGGGCCTTCTCCACGCGCAAGTGGTGCTCCGCTTCCGGCTCCTCTCGGACGCTCCCCGCCGTCTCCACTATCGAGCTTCCGGCCGAAACGCCGCGGGCCTCGTTCCCTCCGGTACACGGTGGCGGCCGTGACACAAACGCGGTTGTCACGGTCTCGCAAGACTCTCGCCCCACTCGGTACAATTACAACGACTCACGCAAGAGCCGAGGGGTTGTGAGGTTTATCTAAACTCACTCAACAATCTAGGGTTCACCTAGAGCAAGCGCTAAAGCGGTCTAACTAACCTAAGCACTTCGCAAAGCACCTACGCTAATCACCGAGTGATTCTATTAAGCACTTGGGTGTTTGAGCTCTTGGAAATATGCACTATGTGTCTTGGTATGTTGCTTGGGCTCTCACACTAGAGAATGGCCGGTTGGGGTGGTATTTATAGCCTCCACACCCCAAACTAGCCGTTGGACAGAAAGCAGCGGCTTTCTGTCGTCGGGTGCACCGGACAGTCCGGTGCACCACCGGACACTGAACAGTAGATGTCCGGTGCACGCCACGTCAGCCGACTGTTGGCGCCTGTAGCAGTCGACCGTTGGATCCGACCGTTGTCGTCTGCCCGTTGGCACACCGGACAGTCCGGTGCGCACCGGACAGTCCGGTGCTACAGCCAGAGAGCGCCTGTCTGCGGCCTCTCTGCGCAGACTGTCCGGTGCCTCACCGGACAGTCCGGTGCACACCGGACACCAATGTCCGGTGCGCCACCAGGCACTGGCTGACAACCCTTATCTTGGATTTCTTCGCTGATTTCTTCGGGCTTCTTTGTTCTTGAGTATTGGACTCCTATGCATCTTTTTATGTCTTCTTTTGAGGTGTTGCATCCTCATTGCCTTGGTCCAATTCTCTTCGCATCCTGTGAACTACAAACACAAACACTAGAAAACTTATTAGTTCACGGATTGTGTTGTTCATCAAACACCAAAACTCAATTAGCCAAATGGCCCGGGGTCCATTTTCCTTACAATCTCCCCCTTTTTGGTGATTGATGACAACACAACCAAAGCAAGCAAATAATACAATTATTTGAGTGAAAATATGCATTTTACTTGCTAAGATGCATGATTGTCCCCACAATGTGATATTATGGACTTAAGCCTCCTCCTAACTCCATAATTCACTTACTTCCTATTTTTGGACCAAATAACCAAAACCACTTGAAAAGCCATTTGTAGATATAAAATTTGAAATTGGTGGTGTTTGGTGTTTGATAACATTTTCATTGCTTTGGTCCCTACAACTTCTCCCCCTTTGGCATCAACCACCGAAAAGGAAGACATTAAAAGCATATAGGAAGCAAATAAGACTTGCCCTCAAAAAGGATTTGTAAAAATAATACCAATTGAAACACCAAATTGATACTCCCCCTAAATGAGTGTTCTCCTTTAGAAAGAATTATCTCCCCCTGTAGAGACGAAGAAATACTCCCCCTGACAGAGATCTTCTACTTAGGAAAAAGCATGTGAAAATTAGAGGTGCAAGACATGATTTGAAAAGACTAACTTCCCTTATGCATAGGTAACAGAATATGAGTTAACTACTTATGCATTTTTGCAACATGGAAGCATATGATATGAAATATAGTCTAATCAAATTTTGGAGAAGACATGTAAATAATACTGAAAGTAGTCTCAAAAGATACCAATTGAAAGTCAATGGTGAGCTTGAGAGACATGAGAGTTCTTGGAGATTTTTGCAGTGGAAGATTGTTGTCTTTCTCCGGGGACCTTATTTTCCTTACAATGAGACTATCACAAGAAATAGACTTGAAAAGGTGTTAGTCTCAAAGTGTTAGATTATAGAGTAATCTCCCCCTAAAGGTGTGCATACAAGTTTTGAATACTTGTAGGAGACATGCACTTTTGATTTGATATCAAGAGGGGCAAATTATCTACAATCCTAACTTTGGCACATATAAGTTAAATGATACAACTTGTAGAGATCAAAATTTTCAATTGATGCATCATTTACTATGGAGTGATATAAAAGTTGTGTGCCGTGCTTAAATAAACATTTTAAGCCATGTAGGTTTGCTTAAGTATATGAATTAAAAACAAGCAATCCTACCATATGATTTATCTAGTATGCATGATTTTGAACAAAAGTACATAACAAATGTAATACTAGGCAAGAAAGGTAAACTAGATAAAAGATAAATAGATACGCATATCTAATAACGAGAAATACAATAAAACTAGTTACCTTAGTCATGGGTGGGAAATTTGGGTCCAAAATTTTCACTAACCCACTTGGCAATAAACTTGATCCAATATGATGTATCCCATGATATACATCTCAAACTTGCCAAGTCTCCAAATTTCCCGAAGACCTTCGGTCCACTCACTTCCCTTTCGGGATCCAAACCTTCTTGGTGCTTTTCATGGTTGAAATTATCTCCTTTGGCACCCAGATGTGTTTGGCCCCCTTTCCTTTGTTGGCTTGCTTGTTGGCCTTGATTGCTATCACCTTTCCGTTCTTTTTCTTCTTGATCAAATATGGTGTAGCATCCTTTTTGTTCACCTTTTTGATGTAGGTGTTGGAGATTTTGCTTGATGGCTTTTGCTTGAGCTTTTGCCTTTGTTTATCCCCGGTCATCGCCTTGCATTGGAAAGACTTGTGGCCTTCCTTGTGGCATAGCCTACAAATCACAGTTTCTCCCTCTACAGGCTTGTTCACTCCCGCAGTGGTGTTATCCTGTGGAGGTCGGATTTGTTTGGCTTTGCCTTTCTTGTCATACAAAGCCTTGCCAAGGCGAGCCACTTCTTGCTTTAATTGTTCATTTTCCTTTGCAACCTTATCCGTACATGTCTCTACAACAATATTCTCAACAACGACTTGGTTGCAGGGGTTAGAATCATCAATTAAATCAAAGCAGGAAGTAGAAGCATCTTTCTTAATTATTTCAGGTATTTCAACTAAAGATGCTGCAGGGGTGCTACCAATGTTTTCTAGCTTAGTAGTTAGCTCATTATTATGTATGCTAAGAATTTCCATTTTCTCTAGCAAATTTTCAATAGCTTCTTGGGAGCTAGCTAACTTAGCCTTAAGTTTTTCATTCTTTTTAATAAGGCTATCATCGGTAGCAGTGGATGGAGCACTAGATTCCAATAGCTCAATTTTAGTTGATAGCTCACTATTTAAGTTTGCAAAAGTTTCAAATTTTTCTAGCAAACCTTTGTAATCATTTTGAGAGCTAACCAACTTATTTTTCAAAGTTTTAAGTTGAGCTTTTTGCTTAGTGCAAACATCCTGAAAAAATTCTACGGCTTCTGCAAGCTCATCTAGAGAGGCTTTTCCCTCACCTTCATCATCACTACTACTTTCATCACTAGAGGATGGAGTGCTTTTGTTACCTCTTGCCATAAGGCATTTGTGTGATGACCGTGATGATCGTGACGAGGATCGGTGGCTGCGCGTCCTTGGAGGTTCATCTTCACTTGAAGAATCATCCCAAGTTCTAACACTTGTTAGCGCCTTGCCTTTGCTCCTCTCCTTTTTGGGCTTGGCCATATTTGGATAGTTGTCCCTGAAGTGGCCCTTCTCCCCACATGCGAAGCATCCTCTCTTCCTTTGCTTTTTCCTGTCAATGTTAAAGAGAAGATCCTCGACCTGCAGGGGCACACCCATTAGATTAATCTTGCGGATCATCCCCATTACCTTTCCGACGCGTCGGATTGTCTCTTCGTCCTCGGAGGATGATGTGCATGGTTGATTATCTTCATCATCATCACTTTCTTCTTCTTCCTCTTCTTCACTTGAGGTACTTGGAGTGGGAGCCTTCTTTTTGCCCTTCCTTTCATCACATGCAAAGGCATATGGTCTTGAGGAAGTTGGCTCCTCTCCCCGACTCATTTTTCGCGACATCTCAAAGGCCGCGATTTTCCCAATCACAATGGTCGGGGTCATGTTGCTCAAGTCCTCCATGTTGTGAAGGATGGTGATGATGCTCCCATATCTTTGTTGTGGTAGCAGGGAGATAATCTTCCTCACAATGTCCGCATCACCTAGCTTATTAATGCCAATAGAGTTGAGCTCATTGATTATTAGATTCAAACGAGAATACATGTCTCTAACAAGCTCATCATCTTTCATAGCAAAAGAATTGTACTCATTTAAGACTAGGCAATATTTTTGCTCACGGACATTGGATGTGCCGTCATGGAGCTCATGCAATTTTAGCCAAATCTCATTAGCAGTTTTCAAGGTAAATACTTGATTAAAAATATCCATGCTAAGAGATTCATACAAGCAATTTTTGGCTCTAGCATTTAAATGAATTTCTTTTTCCTCACTCGTGGTGGGTTTCTCGGGATTCTTGAGGGGTTTCATCCCGTCACGAGTGACTCTCCAAACACCTAGATCAACGGCCTCTAGGTAACAAGCCATTCTAGCACTATAATATGGGAAGTTAGTGCCGTCGAAGTGTGGTGGCCTATGGGTATCCATCCCTTCCTCTAAAAAGCGTCGGCTCTTTTAGCGGTGAAGCTAAAGCGTTTCAAATGAGCCAAACCGGGCTCTGATACCACTTGTAGGAAACGGGTGACGCCTAAGAGGGGGGGGGTGAATTAGGACTTCTAAAACTTTTACTAAACTAGGCCACAATTAAATCCCTAGAGCAAAACCTATGCAAATAATCAAAACTAGAATGTGAAAACTCGGTTTTGTCTAAGTGTTGCTATCTCTACCGCAAAGGCTAAGTTTCAATCTACACTAAATAAGTATGACAATAAGATTGAAACTTAAATGCTTAATATAGATGCGGAATGTAAAGAGCTAAGTAGAGAAGCAAACTCTCGTGGATGACGCCGGTATTTTTACCGAGGTATCCGGAACCACGCAAGGTTCCGACTAATCCTCGTTGGTGCCCCTACGCAAAGGGAAGCCCACGCGAGGGCCAAGCACCACGGTCGAGTAACTCCGTAGAGAGCCACGGGCCTTCTCCACGCGCAAGTGGTGCTCCGCTTCCGGCTCCTCTCGGACGCTCCCCGCCGTCTCCACTATCGAGCTTCCGGCCGAAACGCCGCGGGCCTCGTTCCCTCCGGTACACGATGGCGGCCGTGACACAAACGCGGTTGTCACGGTCTCGCAAGACTCTCGCCCCACTCGGTACAATTACAACGACTCACGCAAGAGCCGAGGGGTTGTGAGGTTTATCTAAACTCACTCAACAATCTAGGGTTCACCTAGAGCAAGCGCTAAAGCGGTCTAACTAACCTAAGCACTTCGCAAAGCACCTACGCTAATCACCGAGTGATTCTATTAAGCACTTGGGTGTTTGAGCTCTTGGAAATATGCACTATGTGTCTTGATATGTTGCTTGGGCTCTCACACTAGAGAATGGCCGGTTGGGGTGGTATTTATAGCCTCCACACCCCAAACTAGCCGTTGGACAGAAAGCAGCAGCTTTCTGTCGTCGGGTGCACCGGACAGTCCGGTGCACCACCGGACACTGAACAGTAGATGTCCGGTGCACGCCACGTCAGCCGACCGTTGGCGCCTGTAGCAGTCGACCGTTGGATCCGACCGTTGTCGTCTGCCCGTTGGCACACCGGACAGTCCGGTGCGCACCGGACAGTCCGGTGCTACAGCCAGAGAGCGCCTGTCTGCGGCCTCTCTGCGCAGACTGTCTGGTGCCTCACCGGACAGTCCGGTGCACACCGGACACCAATGTCCGGTGCGCCACCAGGCGCTGGCTGACAGCCCTTATCTTGGATTTCTTCGCTGATTTCTTCGGGCTTCTTTGTTCTTGAGTATTGGACTCCTATGCATCTTTTTATGTCTTCTTTTGAGGTGTTGCATCCTCATTGCCTTGGTCCAATTCTCTTCGCATCCTGTGAACTACAAACACAAACACTAGAAAACTTATTAGTTCATGGATTGTGTTGTTCATCAAACACCAAAACTCAATTAGCCAAATGGCCCGGGGTCCATTTTCCTTACAAATCCCCTTGGAGTTATGTGTGTTTTTTAATTTTAGCTAGACAAGGGTTGTGCTGGGGAATGGGAATGATAATGGGCTGTGTGGGGAGGAAAAAATGGGAAAGACAGAACAAATAATGAGAATGGCAGAACAAGATAGACGTGAGTTGTACGGGGGAATGAGAATGAGAATGGGATTGGGTTGTTGTAACACCCGGGTTTTAGGGGTCTAAAGCCCGGGCGTAAACATAATCACCAGGTGTGCTGGGACCAAGTCTCACACATATGATGAATCATGGCACAGGATCGAATGTCACATCTTTACTATTTAACAGGAGTTCTATACAAAATAAATACTTAATTACATTATAAGGAGACAACGGTCCAGCAACCCAAAGTTGACTGGGAGACGACGACCTAGACCACTCACGAACTCATCACAGCATCCTCCATGCGCCTCATCCTGTGGTACCTGTTCTTGACCTGTGGGGGGTGTGAGACAGCAAGAGTGAGCTCACATACGTTCATCGCTCAACAAGTTGTGGGGGAATAATGTGCATGAACTCGCCAAAGGTGGGAGCTCACGTGAAGTGTAAGGCTTACCAAAGAGGATGGCTGAAGCTGAGCATTGCTTTTAAAGTTGGTCAAAATTTTATTAGCAGTTACTAAGTATAAGTAAATACCAACCCAGTTAAATAGTAGAACAAAAGTAACAACTTCACCTGCGATGCAATGCATATGACAAATTGAGTTTAAGTTCCATAATTTAATCATGTGAGGGTCCGAGCTGCTCATGACCGTGAGCACGGCTAGTATACTAGTTTTACACTCTGCAGAGGTGGCGCATCTTTACCCACAAGTCATGTTACCCATCTGCCAAGGGATCGCGACTTCCCATACACCTCTACCGAGGAGGCGAGGCAGGGTAACACTACGAGGCCTTTACAAAGTTCCACTAGCTTCAGAAAACCCGCTACAGTTTATAGGAAGCTCCAATGCAGGAATTCCCTTGCAGGACCGCCATCGCAGCAAAATCCTCCCGAGGGTCTCCCTACACTGACCACTCCCCTACTGCCCTTGCCCCTTTCGGGTAAGGTAGTCCTCCACTAGCTTTCCTAATTAATCAGCCAAGGGCGTCCCATTATACCCTTGTGGTAGCACTGTTTTCCCGGGTGGTCGCTCCATGTTCCAATTAACATAATGATCTTATCATGAACGATAAATAACAACGGATAACAAAAGTATAATCATGAGTAATGTATCTTTATACCCAAAACCACATAAAGCACTAGCAAGTACTACCCAAAAAGTTCAGTGGTAACAAGGTATAAAGATAATCAAACTAGGGTAACCTATTGGGTCCCATCAAAATTAACCTATGCAGATCATTATGATTAATTAGAACATGGCTGGGTAAAAAGAAGTGATCAAGGGCACAACTTGCCTGAGACTTGAGATTCCAGGTACCAGGATGATCTTCAGATGACTCGTGACCTCACTGCTAGTCGTAGCAATACAGACAAACATGGTATATGCAACATTAACATCACACCATACATAAGAATAAACTGCGTAATAATAATCTACGCGTTGTTACGAGGTCGAGGGCTCGAGAACCACAAAAATCGGAGTTACGGTCATTAAGTTGTGAATTTCCAAAATTATTTAGTGCTTCTAATAGATTAATCCAACTGAACAGTTTTAATTCAAGTTTCATGGATAAACAGTGGTACTAGGTGATGAACAATATTAAAACAAAATTATAGAAGTTGGAATAGATTTATTTGGACTTCATATGAATTTTATATGAATTACACAAATTTTTAGCATTTATTTTCTCATTAAAATCATTCTCTAATCACTTTTTCTGGATTTTATAATTCCCAGGACTGGGCGCACTATTTACAGATAACACAGGGGCTACTGCGTAAATTATCCAATGACTCAGAGCGCCACAGCGCAGGACTGAGGGTTCATTTCCTACATCCAGAGGGGCTCTTTAACAAAAGTACCCGCGAAGGGGTACCAACAACCCACAGCCGCAGGATAGAGACCAGACGGCCCAGATTAAAAGCCGACTACGACGAACCGTGACGCATTATAGGCGCTTGGATCTATCATCAACGGACTGAATTTGAAACAACCGTAGCCCTTTGATCACATTTCTACGGACCAGATTTAAAGGGCCGAAAGGTTATCGTCGATCTAATCTATACCGTCCAACGAGGATCGGACGACCAGGGTGTTTCCCCCAACCCTCAGCTAGCGACGGCGGCGCCGCCCGACTTCACGGCGTCCCATGGCCGGAGTTCCTTCAATCCCGCGCTGTAGTTTCCCAAACCCCGATTAGATAGAGCTACGCATAAAGGAGACGGTGGCGAACGTGGGCAACAGAGACTCACCGGTGGTTACGAAGCGCAGATAGCAGGCCACGACATGCTGTCGATCCGCGACGCCGATCCACCTCCGACGAGAAATCCCGGATGCTCTACTTCACTACCGCGCCCGATGTCGCTGTGTGTCGGTCCTCTGTGACCTACGCGAGGTCCGACGTCGTTGGCAGGGGTCCGGCTAGTAGGAGATACCCGAGATCCACGGTGGCGGCGATTCTCTCCCGCCTCGCTCTCTCCTTCGTTTGCCTCTCTGTTTCGAGTTAGTAATCGCGGCGACTAGCACTTATATAGCCTAGAGCTCCGGGGCCGAGTCCGCAGTTCACGGCGGCGGGTGCGGAGGACGGAGTTTGAACAACGGAATTCCCGAGTCCGTGGGTGACCTCCGCCATTGGTGGCGAGGTAGTCGGAGCGGACGACCAACGGCCTGGTCCCACCAGCAGCGGTAGTAGAGGGCGCGCAGTCCGCGCGATTATCCCTGGCCACGAGGCTTTGGATCCGCGGGAGGCGCTAGTCAGCGCGCGCGTGATACGGGGGAGGGAAGAACGGGCAGCGGCGGAATCCGCGCACAAGCGAGCGACGAATCCAGCGTTCTGTTGTGGAGCTCGCGTGGGAGACAAGCCTGACATGGTGACCCCACCGAGCAGTGACCAACAGAGAAAGCGAGCACAGGGTGGCTGACATTCCGGACCCAGGTGTCGGCGCTAGATTAAGGCGCGGCAATGGGCCAGCGCGAGGGGGGTTCAATGGGCCGAATGAAGTTTGGGCCCAGCAGGCGTTTTCTCTTTTTTTTTATTTTATTTCCCATTTTGTTTTCTTTTTCTGATTTCCTTTTTCTCATTTTAATTTTCAAATTCAAATCCTTGTGGCAAATTCGGACTTAGGTCAAACATGATATTTGAACACCTTAGTGTGGGATGGATCCATTATTTGAATTCATCATTTTTTTTCCTGTCCAATATTTTCTTTCTTTTCTCTAAACTCCAACTTGCAAGTTAGGGTTGAATCTCTAAATTTGGATTTTTAATATATTTCTTTTTACATTAGTTTTATATTGTCACAAAATGCACACAAAATAAAAATCTCAGCATGATGCAATGATTTAGTGTCATATATTTTATAATTATCTGTTTTAAAATATGGGGTTCACATGTGATGGCACAAAAAGTTCAAACTCCCACATAGATAAAGTGAACTTGTTTCTCCCTTTGATATTAGCTCTTGCAAATTACAAATTGGGTATTACAAATCCTACCCCCCTTAAAAAGAATCTCGTCCTCGAGATTTGTAAGAAAAGGGATACAAAAGAATTTGTTTGAAATTCCGCTTTTAGTCTATAGTTGGTTCAAAAATCCGGAGTCTCATTTTTTATAGTCAATAGGGGTTGATTAGGAGAGCATATGTATCCAACTACTTATAAGAGATAGATAGATTAGGGCAAGAATAGCCTAGGGTAAGAAAGTTTATGGTGAGAAAGGATTCCTTGTTGGGTGGTAATACATCTGAAGATCGAGTTTGACTTCTCTCCTTTCTTGACGAGGTTGATCCTTTCTTTTCCGGTCATGGTCTCATTGATTCGAGGTCAGTGTATATCAGCAGAGTTAGGGCATATGGTCGAAGTAGTTATGGGTGAGTTGGACTACATGATGTAGGTCAAAATATTGTTTGATGTTAGGCGGGGATAGAAAGATTACACAATCCATCATGACACTATTGGTTTGGTTAGCTCTTATGCTCACGGTTGAGTTGGTCTAATGCACTAATTTAAGTTTAAGTGCATGAGGGGAGGACAAGGTTTATAGGAGTAGGATCCAGTTTATTTCACTAGTGTTAACTTGTTAAGTGACTATCCTTAGGTTAGCTCAACTTAAGGTTTGACTTAATTAGGTTAGATTAACCTATTAGGTTGGATCAGATCTAGAATAAATTGATATGACTATTTTAGACTAGACAAGATCTAAATAAATTTTAGACTAGCTCATGGTTGTTACTCTGGGGTGAGATAAGCAAAGTGGTTAGGATAAGATAAGATAAGATAGGATAAGATAAGATAAGATAAGATAAGATAAGATAGATTCTTTTAAGATAACAATGGATCTATGAGGCTAGATATATTTTAATGGGGAATAATCTAGGTTGGCTAGTTCTCTTATAAACATATTTTTTTATGCCTATATGTATATGTAGATGTAATTGCGGACGTTACTCCGCCACTCATCACACTCAATCAAAGATCCAAATCAGACATGTATCACAAGAACAAACATTCAAGCATACAAATATATACAAAAATAGTTTTGATTTTGTTCCTAAGAATAGGTCTCCTATTCCTAAAGGTCACTTTAGGTACAGGATTTCAAAGTGTGAAATCCAAGTTTGTCTTTAGAAAGAAAAGGTAAGAGTAATCAGAGTAAAGCGGAAATAGATGAGAAAAGATTAAGAAAAGTTTAGAAAAGAATCAGAGAAGCAAGGGTAAGTAAAGAATGGTTGTCCAGTTCTATCTAGGTTTCGTCCTACAGTCAACATTCCTCTGATACCACTTCTGTAACACCCGGGTTTTAGGGGTCTAAAGCCCGGGCGTAAACATAATCACCAGGTGTGCTGGGACCAAGTCTCACACATATGATGAATCATGGCACAGGATCGAATGTCACATCTTTACTATTTAACAGGAGTTCTATACAAAATAAATAAGTAATTACATTATAAGGAGACAACGGTCCAGCAACCCAAAGTTGACTGGGAGACGACGACCTAGACCACTCACGAACTCATCACAGCATCCTCCATGCGCCTCATCCTGTGGTACCTGTTCTTGACCTGTGGGGGGTGTGAGACAGCAAGAGTGAGCTCACATACGTTCATCGCTCAACAAGTTGTGGGGGAATAATGTGCATGAACTCGCCAAAGGTGGGAGCTCACGTGAAGTGTAAGGCTTACCAAAGAGGATGGCTGAAGCTGAGCATTGCTTTTAAAGTTGGTCAAAATTTTATTAGCAGTTACTAAGTATAAGTAAATACCAACCCAGTTAAATAGTAGAACAAAAGTAACAACTTCACCTGCGATGCAATGCATATGACAAATTGAGTTTAAGTTCCATAATTTAATCATGTGAGGGTCCGAGCTGCTCATGACCGTGAGCACGACTAGTATACCAGTTTTACACTCTGCAGAGGTGGCGCATCTTTACCCACAAGTCATGTTACCCATCTGCCAAGGGATCGCGACTTCCCATACACCTCTACCGAGGAGGCGAGGCAGGGTAACACTACGAGGCCTTTACAAAGTTCCACTAGCTTCAGAAAACCCGCTACAGTTTATAGGAAGCTCCAATGCAGGAATTCCCTTGCAGGACCGCCATCGCAGCAAAATCCTCCCGAGGGTCTCCCTACACTGACCACTCCCCTACTGCCCTTGCCCCTTTCGGGTAAGGTAGTCCTCCACTAGCTTTCCTAATTAATCAGCCAAGGGCGTCCCATTATACCCTTGTGGTAGCACTGTTTTCCCGGGTGGTCGCTCCATGTTCCAATTAACATAATGATCTTATCATGAACGATAAATAACAACGGATAACAAAAGTATAATCATGAGTAATGTATCTTTATACCCAAAACCACATAAAGCACTAGCAAGTACTACCCAAAAAGTTCAGTGGTAACAAGGTATAAAGATAATCAAACTAGGGTAACCTATTGGGTCCCATCAAAATTAACCTATGCAGATCATTATGATTAATTAGAACATGGCTGGGTAAAAAGAAGTGATCAAGGGCACAACTTGCCTGAGACTTGAGATTCCAGGTACCAGGATGATCTTCAGATGACTCGTGACCTCACTGCTAGTCGTAGCAATACAGACAAACATGGTATATGCAACATTAACATCACACCATACATAAGAATAAACTGCGTAATAATAATCTACGCGTTGTTACAAGGTCGAGGGCTCGAGAACCACAAAAATCGGAGTTACGGTCATTAAGTTGTGAATTTCCAAAATTATTTAGTGCTTCTAATAGATTAATCCAACTGAACAGTTTTAATTCAAGTTTCATGGATAAACAGTGGTACTAGGTGATGAACAATATTAAAACAAAATTATAGAAGTTGGAATAGATTTATTTGGACTTCATATGAATTTTATATGAATTACACAAATTTTTAGCATTTATTTTCTCATTAAAATCATTCTCTAATCACTTTTTCTGGATTTTATAATTCCCAGGACTGGGCGCACTATTTACAGATAACACAGGGGCTACTGCGTAAATTATCCAATGACTCAGAGCGCCACAGCGCAGGACTGAGGGTTCATTTCCTACATCCAGAGGGGCTCTTTAACAAAAGTACCCGCGAAGGGGTACCAACAACCCACAGCCGCAGGATAGAGACCAGACGGCCCAGATTAAAAGCCGACTACGACGAACCGTGACGCATTATAGGCGCTTGGATCTATCATCAACGGACTGAATTTGAAACAACCGTAGCCCTTTGATCACATTTCTACGGACCAGATTTAAAGGGCCGAAAGGTTATCGTCGATCTAATCTATACCGTCCAACGAGGATCGGACGACCAGGGTGTTTCCCCCAACCCTCAGCTAGCGACGGCGGCGCCGCCCGACTTCACGGCGTCCCATGGCCGGAGTTCCTTCAATCCCGCGCTGTAGTTTCCCAAACCCCGATTAGATAGAGCTACGCATAAAGGAGACGGTGGCGAACGTGGGCAACAGAGACTCACCGGTGGTTACGAAGCGCAGATAGCAGGCCACGGCATGCTGTCGATCCGCGACGCCGATCCACCTCCGACGAGAAATCCCGGATGCTCTACTTCACTACCGCGCCCGATGTCGCTGTGTGTCGGTCCTCTGTGACCTACGCGAGGTCCGACGTCGTTGGCAGGGGTCCGGCTAGTAGGAGATACCCGAGATCCACGGTGGCGGTGATTCTCTCCCGCCTCGCTCTCTCCTTCGTTTGCCTCTCTGTTTCGAGTTAGTAATCGCGGCGACTAGCACTTATATAGCCTAGAGCTTCGGGGCCGAGTCCGCAGTTCACGGCGGCGGGTGCGGAGGACGGAGTTTGAACAACGGAATTCCCGAGTCCGTGGGTGACCTCCGCCATTGGTGGCGAGGTAGTCGGAGCGGACGACCAACGGCCTGGTCCCACCAGCAGCGGTAGTAGAGGGCGCGCAGTCCGCGCGATTATCCCTGGCCACGAGGCTTTGGATCCGTGGGAGGCGCTAGTCAGCGCGCGCGTGATACGGGGGAGGGAAGAACGGGCAGCGGCGGAATCCGCGCACAAGCGAGCGACGAATCCAGCGTTCTGTTGTGGAGCTCGCGTGGGAGACAAGCCTGACATGGTGACCCCACCGAGCAGTGACCAACAGAGAAAGCGAGCACAGGGTGGCTGACATTCCGGACCCAGGTGTCGGTGCTAGATTAAGGCGCGGCAATGGGCCAGCGCGAGGGGGGTTCAATGGGCCGAATGAAGTTTGGGCCCAGCAGGCGTTTTCTCTTTTTTTATTTTATTTCCCATTTTATTTTCTTTTTCTGATTTCCTTTTTCTCATTTTAATTTTCAAATTCAAATCCTTGTGGCAAATTCGGACTTAGGTCAAACATGATATTTGAACACCTTAGTGTGGGATGGATCCATTATTTGAATTCATCATTTTTTTTCCTGTCCAATATTTTCTTTCTTTTCTCTAAACTCCAACTTGCAAGTTAGGGTTGAATCTCTAAATTTGGATTTTTAATATATTTCTTTTTACATTAGTTTTATATTGTCACAAAATGCACACAAAATAAAAATCTCAGCATGATGCAATGATTTAGTGTCATATATTTTATAATTATCTGTTTTAAAATATGGGGTTCACATGTGATGGCACAAAAAGTTCAAACTCCCACATAGATAAAGTGAACTTGTTTCTCCCTTTGATATTAGCTCTTGCAAATTACAAATTGGGTATTACAGTTGTGCGGGGGAATGAGAATGAGAATGGGATTGGGCTATGTGGGGAGGGGGAATGGGAAAGGCAAAATAAAGAACGAGAATGGCAGAACAGGGAATGGCAGGCTAACCTTTCAGCCTTAATAAGTAGATAACCATATCTCTCTCTGCAGGATTTTTTGTGCTAGGATAACACAGGAAAGTTGCTATGGTAAGTATTTGGCATCCAAGCTACACAGTTCAAAGGATTGGGAGCATTATACGCTAAGAAGATATAGAATGTATAGATCTGATTATGGTTTTGTGTGATTCCTAGAACCTCACGACGCTTGCTTTCTGAAAAACTACAAGATGGAAAATCAAGATATGATGACAGGCTGACAGCCTTTGCAGAAAGGCTTAATATTTTCCCACGAAGAATGAAGGATTGACTAATACTTCACTATATGCAGGTAAAATTGTTGAGTGGCTGATTCTCTCACCTTTTTAGAAACTGTAATGTGGATATTGATCTGTGATCGGAGCTAAAGAATATAAATATATAGGGACAAACCATAAAGTTGTTTTGAACTTTGGCGTATTTCAGTTTGTGTCATCAAATTTATTACTTAATCTATGTTCTAATAATGTTTTTGAGGAAACCTCTTCTCGCATTTTTTATTACCATCATACGTATCAAGTAGCATATCACTTATCACTACACCAAAAATTTAAATTTCCTACGGTTTCTTAAATTTCTACAGCTTTTATAACAAACCATATGATATATTCCTAAACTTGCCACTAGCTGTCAATTATATTATTACAAGCATATCAACATAGGATATAATATAAAAGCTACAATTGTATTCATTATTCCTCTTGCATTATTGATACAAATGTTTCTCAAATTTCATAGCTAATACCATTTATTTTGTTGTGCTATGTTTTTATTTTACTAAACCTTGAGCAAGTTTTGTAAGCGAAGGGAATGAATTCACATGTTACATGTTGATATGTTCAAATTTCATCCTAAACCAATATGTCAATCATTTAAATATAAACTATGGACCAAGCTATTTATTCTTCGTACTGCTACTGATATCACTATTTTTACCAGCACTCAAGAGGCTAATGAATGGACCATATATCCTTGGATACATGCCAATTGCAATTCTATTTCTGACAACGATGAACTTCGCCCTATTTCATTTCCCAAGATTCATTTCTCAAGTACATATTACACCATGATTTACTATCAGTGTCACTACTCTTTTTAGTAGTAAATATGTGCTTTAACAATGTGTTCTAGCTTGCACTTATGTGTTTTAATGCAATAATCAATTCACAAGTAAGTTCCGGTGAGATATCACAATCTCTACTAACTATTAAGAAGGTAACGTAGACCAAAACGTGCCCCCGCTCACCTTATCGTGCGCGGCATGCACCTACTCTCCACTGCATGCAAGCATGCAACTATGCAAGCTACGGGTGCCCCCCTCATCCACTCATGCTGCATGCAAGCATGCAACTAGCCTCCCAAGCTAGGCCCCGTGGCTCCCTCCGCTCATGCCTTCGTTCTTGTCGAGGCAAATTTTTGCATGTGTTCTTAGTTAAAATGAAAATTTAAAGAAGCTCAGTGTAGCTCAATTGGTCGACAGTATGCATGTACGCCCAGACCCAACCCCTCAAGTCCAAGTTATTGTCAAGGCAAATTCTTGTATGTGTTCTTAATTAAAAACCCTTAATTATAAACTCTTCTATGTTGGTCAAGTTTTTTTAATAGATATACCCAGTTTCTTAGGCATACTTCTCTTTGTGCACAATATATAGAAAATGGTGACTAACTATCAACTATCATCAAATTTACTCAATCATTTCCACAACACTTTTACAACATGCTGCTTATAACTAGCATATATGAATGCTCATATTTGAAAAGTAAGGATATGAAACTTATACCAAATGTTGGGTTAGCTATTCACAGGAGTACATTATTTATCTCTCATATTGTTTAATCTATTTTAACCTACTTATCAATGCATATAGCTATGCTATGCTAGCTTTGATGGATGTTCAATTCGGAAGGATGAGCTGAACCGTGTGCATTTGGTTCTTTCTCGTCCTTCCAAATTGGGTTCTTGTTGTGTTCTCAGTTGCATCTGGGCAGTGAATGATTAATCAAGTTTTCCCAGTTAAATCATCGACTGTGAATAGATACCAAAATATTCAGTCTAGGATATCATGTTAGTGTTAAGGTGATATTTTGCTACATGGATTTTTCATATCATAGTGACAGTTGTTGTTACATATCTATGTTTTATACATATTTTTAACTCTCGTAGCAACACACGTGCACATATCTAGTAATGGAACATAAGAACTATTAGTTACATGTGTTCACTCTGATGACAAGTTATTTGTATTCTCATGTTTTGTAAATGTTTATGTGTATGCTTTGAAAATTGCCTAGAGGGGTAAATAGACGAAACCCAAATTCTATCACTTATTATCAAAACTTCAATCACCAGTTAGGCGTTAGAACGAGAGATAAAACAATCAAAGCAAGGGAGAGGAGTTCTTCTTGCTAATCTTGCTCTTATGATTGAGGAATTAAATTGGAAGTAACACAGAATGATTTCAATGACGATCAAGCAAGAGAACTTAGAGATGGAGAGGGGAAAACACATCGTAAGCAAAACAACATCAATGACATGATGATTTGTTTACCAGAGTTTGGTTTCCAAATGAAACCTATATCTCCATTAATGTGTCCCAAGGAACCATGTCTCTTTCAACCCTCTCAAGCGATTGATCAAGCTTGAGTCCTCTATTTACTCGAATGAGAGACTAGAGTCTCTGTGAGGATCTCCACACAATTTGGAGTCTCTCGCTAGCTTTACAACTCTTTGTAGTTAAGACTCCAAGATCAAGAACACAAGAACGCAACAACACACTCTCCTCTATCACTCACACAAGGCATTGTCATTGTCTTTTGCTCAAATTGTTAGAATGTGGCACTTGAGAGACTTTGGAACATCGGAGGTGTTGCTCTAGTGTGAGGACATAAATGCCCAACTCTTGTGCATTGAATAGGTTGGTTAGGGGTGTATTTTATAGCCTCCAACAACCAAAATAATTGTTGGCATTGAATTCCAAAACCTACAATTTCTACGTGAAGGTGAAGATATCTAGATCCTTGTAGAGCACATGGAAGTTTGTTGAATCCAGTCAAAAGTTTGTCGAATCCAGTCAAAAGTTTGTCGAATCTAGATCCTTGTAGTGCCAGCTTGATGGGTGATTATATGTTTTTAGGCAAGAGACTAGCACAATACAAATTTGTGAAGATATCTCGGTGCTTCGATCTATTGCTCCGGAGCACATGGAAGATGATAATAATGTTGATAACGCTTGCGTAAGTGATATAGATTCAATGCCGGTTACAAAGAATAATGTTTAGTTGGATGACGAGGGAGTCCATATCTCTATGGTCGGGGACATTGAGTGGGATAATCCCCACTCTTCTGAAGTGTCTGATGTAAGGGAAGTAGCCATAGAACGCGAAGAGATAGTTTGGACATTCTTGCTGAAACTTGATGTCCAACCTTTTTGTGAGAAATGCTTAGAAGGTTTAGCTAGGACTGTGTGGCCATTCCTGTTCATCGTGAGTTTTATTGGTAGGTTCTCATTCTAGTTCCTTATTACATTCTTGTTCAAATTTTAGCACGAGTTCCAGAACACTTATGCTCTAGACCTTCTAAAATAAAATAGCACACTTGAACCGTTATGTTTAGAAGGCCATGCTTGACAAAGCATTTAACAATACTACCAGATCATCAAGTTGAACTGGTCATTAATAAATAGTAATTCTCTACTTCTATATAGCATCAGTTTCCATTGTTTCCACCGTCAACACTTTTGTATAATTAACCTCTTCTTACATTTCTTTATAATTAAACTATGGTCCAAGCCTCCCATCTAGTAGTTCCCCATGTGCGTGTGCTCAGAGGACGACATGGAAGTTGGCAAGTCTCGCGTATCCATGGAGGCGAGTCCTGCGCTCGCGTTAGTGGAGCTTGCTAGCCTACGCTCGTCCGTGGCAGTGATAGGGCCACACGTCCATTGTAGAAGCCGACAGCCAAGGCGCGATACAGGCGCGGCCTGCCCACTCGTGGGTCTATGCTTGCACACGAAAATGACGAGCGTTGTTTTCGCCACGGCTTCATGATCTGAGAATGGCGGTTACGCCCGAACGAAGAAGGTAGCGACAGTTACGTTCGAGAGCTCTGTTTCCGTAATTTTGTGCCGTCGCAACGCACGGGGTTGTACTAGTTTCTTTAATATTATTTTTGTTCATCAGTGTTAGGAATATCACTTTAATATTCTTATTTTGGGGGAAGTATTTCCTGATGTCTAGAGATTGGTGTACCATTAAGATATGTCAACATATTTCTGAAAAATGAAAGGTCTCTGTACACATGCATGGGTGGTAAGGGAAGGGTAGTAGAAGCAAGCAAACGGGCAGAACTGAAGCACATTGGTCCATGTGTCTGAAGACAGTAAATTACCGTCGAAGGAGAAAAAACTAAATCGACAGATCTGAAGGCCTCTGCACCTAATTAGCAGAAAGCAGACTGACTGACAACTAAAATATCTAACTGAAATGTCCTATTAAGAAAAAAGAAAGAAAGAGAGGACGTGAAACCAGATAGGCGTGCAGGCTCCACAGTTTTTTTTGCTGTGTGATGGCATACGGAACAACAAACAAGAACATTAAAAAATCATTGTTTGCCAACCATATTAGTACCCCATAATTCGGATCCTAGTTTGACCCAGGGCACTGGATGAAAAAAAAAATCTTCTCCTTAGGTTTATTACTACTGACAGTCCCAGAATTGGTAATGGATCGTGATCAAAATATTTCTTCACAACTTTTTAGAGTTATAAACAAATTTTAGTTCAAAGATGAATAAAAATAGGGTCTGTTCCGATCTTTAAATTCTTCGGTATAAGGTTGTGTGTTTCTGGTCAGGCTGTGCATAGCTTGCAGATTATTGGGTCGGCATCATCATCATCATCTTCTTCTTTTCAACAGGATGTGGCTGCACTCTTAGCAGAGTAGTGAAGTGAATTGAACTGGTTCGTTCATTCGTCCGCTCCATTGCTCTGCCGACTTTTTTGTAGATAGAATCTTGTTGCCTTCAAACACAAGGCAAGCGCATATGCGTGCGTGAAGCACTGAAGCTCGAGTATGGCATGGCATGGCACGGCCATGCGATGCGAGTCAAAGGCCAGAGTAGCCGACGCCATCAAGTGCAGTGGCGCTGGCACACGAACAGCACCGATTTCGAGTCAAAAAAAAAAGATTGTAGCTCGATCGACGACAGTCCACAGTGTTTGTTATAAGTAAGTTGACTGGACTGAGCTGAGCTCCGGGCTCCGGCACGGCACCACCGCAATCTGCCGTCATGATTGCCGTAGCGTGGGCCGCGTGGCACGGCCGATGATGGTCGCCGATCCTTTCATTTCATCCGCATCCCCCTAGGCTGCAGGACACCAGACGGGTTCCGTTGGTTCTTGGTTGTATTCACCTCTATATAATACTCCATTTATCTCAAAACATTAGTAGTTTTAGTTATAGATTTTATGTCTATATTTAAATAGATGATAATAAATTTAGACATATATGAAATACATATATTAATTATTGTATAAATCAACTAAAAAGTAAAACAGATTGTAGAGTTCTACTCTAACTCATTTTAATATATCTATATCTATAATATTTTATTAAGACCGTAACCATGACTGACGACGCAACGTTCTCTCAGCTCGCCCGATCCCGTCGACGCAGCTCCCACACCATCGTACAAAAAATAGTTTAGTGTCTTCTTCTACTCCAGAAATTTAAGGCTAACCATTGTACCACACGTACTTTATCGTTTAGAAATAAATAATAATTATATTTAAATAAATATCTCAACAACTATTTATATAATATATGAAACGGTAGCACATGACGATCTAAATAAACCCATGTGAATTTCCTTGGCACACGAAATCGAAACAGAAGAGAATGCCAGAAGTCGGTCAGACCGGATCAGTGAAGCCGGCTAGAGTGCAGCCACATCGGTTAAAGTCCCGGTGCAAAATGACTTTAACCTTGATAGAAAATGGACTAAACTTTATTTAGGGAACCAAACATCTCCTTACTTAAAGACATCTCTATCTTAATTAAAAACATCTCCTCTCTTTAAAAAAACTTATTTTAATTAGTGCAGTGTGTTGTTTGTAAAATAAAAAAATTGCACTGTTTATCAGACTTAATAAACGAATCCAACATGATACAACCATCGCCCGAGACCGATTTCTCGTAAAAGAAGGGAGCCCCCCAGCACAGCGACAAAGTGGATTGGGCCTGCTGGCGGGGGCCCCACCAGCTGCACCCCTTCACCTTCCATTCCATTCCCCTTCTCTCCTCTCTCGGTCCAGTCTCCAGCTCCAGCCCTCCCACCGCTCCAGCCAGTCCCACCAGCTGCTCCTTCCCTGCCTGCTTCCCCTGTTTCTTTGGCTCCTTCCCCGCTGCCCTCCGCGCCGCACGCCCGCACGCCACGCCATAGAACAGAATGTTCTTGGATGCTCTCGCGCCCGCAACATTCCCTTCCTAGTACGGCCCGCCCCTTCGATCCATAAACAAAAGGCAAGGAAGGCTGCGCCGCCGTCTGCCTCTCTCCTCTCTTCGTCCACGGCCCACGGGGTTCTTGCCTCTCCCTAGTCCCTTCTTCATCACCCTGACCAGTGGGTTTAGCGAGCGAGCGCAGGCGCCGTCGGTTGATTTCCCGCGTAAAGCTTGGATCTTGGCGCGTGGACTGCCGTAGGTGCCGGCGGCGGCGAGGCCGCGAGGGTCTGGAAGTTTGGGCGGATTTCTCTGTCCCGAGTTCAGGTACGCGATTCCCCCTCTTTCCCTCTCTCGTTCTCGTTCCCCTTCTCATTATTTCCAAACAAATAAAAGCTCCCGGTTTCCGGCACGCGAATCCCTCAAGTCCTGACCTATCCCCTCTCCCGGATCAGGAGCGCTTCTCCGCAGATGTGCAACTTCGTCTGGCTCTTCCGCGTGCTCTGGCGGATCCTCAGCGTCGCCTTCTGAGCCCCAGCCTCCCAGCCCCCGCGCGCCGTCCGCTCCGCCTCGCCCGCCGGCGACTCCCGGACTGGACTGGACTGGACTGACTGAGCCTCTCTCCGCGCGGGGAAAAGTTTTCCCGTCGGTGGGGTTTCCTGTCGAGTTCGTTCGGTCCAAGCGCGTCGCGTGCGGTTCGGCGGAAAGCTGGGACGCTGCTGGTGCTCGCTGGGTGCTGCCTTTGGTCTCATTGGCGCTGCAGTGTGGCGGTGTCCGCCGTCCTGCCGGCTGGCCGTCTTGGAGGCTGGAACCAGCTAGCAGCAGCTCCGTCCGGGACGATGGCCTGCCTCAAGCTGGGATCCAGGGCTGATGTCTTCCGGAAGCAAGGGCAGGAGTGGTACGCACTTTCCCCTACCATGTTGCCTTGCCCCCCATTCCATGCCTAATCTGCAGAGTCATGTAGTATTATTTTTTATATAACTGGCCTACTAATCGGGATTCATTTGCGCAGTGCTTCCTGGCGGATTGTGTGATACCGTTATTTATTTATTTATCTATCATTGTTATACCTACGACCACAATCGACCACTAGTATTTGTCTACGCGCGCGAATCAAAGGTGCCATGCATGATACTAGAAGCTGCCGTACATCCACTGCCAAACCTCCTCTTCTTGGCACCATCTGCCGCTCTGGTTATATAGTATACATAACCCATTTCTCTTGAATGGCTGGAATTCAACCAGAAAGTGGGAGCCAGCTACACAAAAGATTGGAAACCTTATCTTTTGTTTTTAGCTGCTACTACTTTCTGGATAGGTTCACTATCGGTGGTCGAAAATACGGCCCCTGTCAATATGACAGCGCCAAGATTTCTGTTCTGTTCTGTTGCATTCTAGGCACCACGAAACTCGGTCTGTTGGTGGAGGCCAGCAATTTTTTTCCTTTCTACTGCTTTGGAACTTATCGAGGTGAAGGCAGCAGCGGGTGCATAGAACCTGTATAGTGAGGAAATCTTGTCCTAGGTTTTAGTATTTACAGCCACGATATCCCCCTTTTTATTTGCAACAATTATTTCCGTTGACTTTGGAGGCTCGTATTGTAATCTCAGTTGTAAATGCCTCGCACATGGTGAGCACTGAATGGACCCAAGTTGTTCCTTCACGCTCTGCACTGTCAGCACATTATGCTGGGTACTCTGTAGCAGATACTGGCCCTGCTGCAGAGTGTAAATACGCTTCTGCGATTATGCTACTTGAGATAACTTGTTGCTGTACCTAGCACAGTGCTTAAGCTTTGAAGAACCGCCTTTTACTCGACAAATCTCTTACTGCAAATTTCCTTTGTTAGCCCTCTATTTGTGTATCCGAAGTAGCCGTCCTTGGTAGCTTCATGGTGTTAGATAATCCGTACTGTTAAATAACCTTTCATGTTTCTCAGTAGCAACCGTATGCCCATAACAAGGGATACGACGATGTGATGCCTATTGTGGATCCTTTTTCATGATGGGTGACAAAATTATCTTGTATGGTTTACTGCGATGAGTTCTCTACCTATTTGCCTGTCCCTATGTTAAAGTCGTCGAAACACATGTTTTACTAAAGGTTGAGTTATCCAAAGAGAAAATGAATGATGAAAAGGGACATGTCGATTTTGTTGCAGGTACTGCACATCTGGTCTTCCCAGTGATATATCTGTGGTAGTTGGGGAACAGTCTTTCCATCTTCACAAGGTAAATTTTTACCAGAATTATTCACAACTGTTTCTTTCGTCCGTGCCATTTTCCACCGTTTCACCCGTTTATGCAACTGACTCATTTATTTGAATTTGGGTCTGTTACAGTTTCCTCTACTATCGAAAAGTGGCCTGTTGGAGAAGCGAATCAGAGAGAAAATCGATAACAGGGACGATAGCTGTGCAATTGATCTATCTGATATTCCTGGTGGGGCGAAGGCTTTTGAACTGGCTGCCAAATTTTGCTATGGTGTAAAGTTTGAAATGACTGCCTCCAACGTTGTACACCTTCGTTGTGCTGCTGATTACCTTGAGATGACGGAAGAGATATCCGAGGGGAATTTGATCGCAGAGACAGAGAGCTTCCTTACCCAAACAGTCCTCAAGAGCTGGAAGGATTCAGTCAAGGCGCTTCAAACTTGCGACAACGTCCTTGATGTTGCTGAAAGATTGCAGATTGTAAAGAGGTGTGTAGACTCTATTGCGACTAGATCATGCAGTGACCCTGATTTATTTGGCTGGCCAGTAGCCCATTATGGAGGCCCCATGCAGAGTCCTGGAGGGAGTCTCTTGTGGAATGGTATTAGCACGGGAGCAAGGCCCAGAAATAGCAGCCCGGATTGGTGGTATGATGATGTCTCATGTTTAAGCCTCCCGTTATACAAAAAGCTCATCTCAGCCATGGAGTATCGGGGCATCAGTCAGGGGGTTATTGTTGGATCCCTTAACCATTATGCAAAAAGGCGTTTGCCTGGTTTGAATCGGCGTAAAAGCATCGGTGATGCTAGCAACTGTCTTTCTATGACTAGTTTAACATCCATCCCTTCTGAAGATGACCAGAAGTATCTTCTCGAGGAGATCGATAGACTACTCCCTTTCCAAAGGGGTGTTACATCATGCAAGCTGCTGTTTGGCCTCCTGCGCACGGCAATCTTCCTGAAAGCCAGCCCCTCCTGTGTGTCGAACTTGGAGAGACGGATAGGTATGCAGCTTGACAAGGCCAGCTTGGAAGACCTTTTGATACCGAATGTCTCTGATTCTGTGGAAACCCTGTATGATGTGGAGTGTGTGCAGAGGATTGTAGACCATTTCTTGTCAATGGACCAAGAAACTGGTGGGGCCTCCCCTGGCATTGGTGAAGATGGGCAAATGTTAGCATCACCATCCTTAATGCCAATAACTATGGTTGCTAAGTTGATTGATGGCTATCTGGCTGAAGTTGCACCAGACATGAACTTGAAGTTGCCAAAGTTTCGGTCTTTGGCTGCTGCTATACCGGATTATGCTCGTCCAATAGATGATGGGCTTTATCGTGCTATTGACATATATCTCAAGGTAACACTTGGTTATATCTGCTCTTTGTTTATGTGAACACAACACTTTCCTTGTATGTGAAAGTTCCCAGTTCCTCAAGAATACAGATAAAGTTTTTTTTTTCTGCATATGTGTTTTACAGTTCTTTCATATCCTTCAATATTGGTAGTATCATTGCATTGGAAAGGAATTGGTGGGTGACTGTTCCCACTGTTCATGGTTCCAGAGATTAGGTTTAGAAAGAAACTTATGAATTTTGTTGCATCAAGATGATGCTTACCCCCATACTGTCTGTATTCAAATCATATTCTGAAACCGCTGTTTCATTTTAGTTGCACCTAGGACATAATTTACCTTGTATTTATTTATGTAACAGATGTTTGGCAACAGCTAGCAGATGCATCACCTTCATGTTTAATTTGCTCACAGTCCACTTCGTTTTCGTTTGGTAGGCGCACCCATATCTGCCAGAATCGGACAAGGAAGAGCTCTGCCGGGTGATGGACTGCCAGAAGCTGTCCCTGGAGGCCTGCACACACGCGGCGCAGAACGAGCGCCTCCCGCTCCGTGTCATCCTGCAGGTCCTCTTCTTCGAGCAGCTCCAGCTGCGGAGCTCCATCGCGGAATGCCTCATGATCTCAGAGCCCCTAGACGGCGGCGGCGGCTTCTCGCGGCAGCTCGGCGGCCTGCCTGTCTCGGGCGAGCACCTCCGCGGCGCTGGCTGGCCCCTGGCCGCCAGGGAGAACCAGACGCTGCGGGAAGGTATGGACAGCATGAAGCAGCGCGTGTCGGAGCTGGAGAAGGAGTGCTTTGCCATGAAGGAGGACATCGAGCGGCTCGGCCGCAGCAGGAGCGCGGGCAAGAGCAGGTTCCCGTTCGCGCTCGCCGCAAAGCCCCACGTCTGCGGCACCAAGGACAAGGAGGCTGCTCCGGAATCGTCAAAGTCGGAGACGTCAAAGTCGAAGGCAGCGGCGGCGACCAGGAGCGATGACAAGTTGGCTGTGGTCAAGGGCGGTGCCGCTGCCGCCGGTGATGGCGGGCCGCAGCTGAAGCACAGGAAGCACAAGACGAGCCTGTCTGCCTGTTAGTTTTTAGATATCTACAAGCACACAGTATAGGCCCTGAATGAACAACGACTGTGAGTGAGAGACGCTATCGATGTGATGCTCATTTTTTTTTCTTGGACATTTGCTCAGTGAAAAATGCATAGCGTTACCAGCGTGTCTTGGACTTCCAGCTGTACCATGCTTCCCCGTTGTGGTTGTACATGTCCATGAATCGGAAAAGAATTTACTAGTAGAATCCTACCGAGTTCCTGTGAATTACTGGGGTTCCAAACCGTCTCTCAAACTCAAACCTCAAACTTGAAAGGGATCCGCATTGATTTTGATAAATGTATTGTCACTTGTTCTTCTCAAATTGGGTGGATAACTGAACTGCACTACCTGTTTGTCTGTCGTTGTATTTCTGTTGGTTCTTTCATTCTAAACTATAAATCGCTTTGACTCCTGCTCTAAACCACAGTATAAATTGCTTTGACTTCTTTTTACCTCGATTTTGTCATCATATACCAAAACAAAACACTTGTGCCTAAGATATATGGCAAAATCTATGTACCAAAAAAACTTGGAGTATTTTGAATTCAAATGTGATTTCATTGGACCGCTGAAAGTGTGATATACTTAGAATATCTCCAACCAAAAGTATGATATGAGTCCCTATATCATATTATTAAAAAATATATTATGTTATTTAGAAAATAAAATGTTAGAAATAGTATATAAAATGGGAATAGGGCTCCAGTATATAAGTCAATATATTTAGAACTCGAGAGACCAAGCCTATAATTATTGATGAAATTTTGTAAGATAAGACTTTTGTTGGAGCATGTTTTAGTCCTACATTTCAAAATAGGATTCTGTTTAGGGCTTCTCTTCAAGATGATATTTCAAGCATGTGGTGGACTGCTCGTTTCTTGCGGCTGTTTGGGTCTGCAGCTGTACAGCACAGCCCATAGGCTGCAGCCCAAACAGCTGCTTCTTGCTATTTGGGCAGTTGGGCTGCAGCTAGCCAGCTACACAGCACAAGCACAACCCATCAGCTGCAGCCCAAACAGCTGCCCAGAACAGTGCAGCCCATCGGCTGCACCCGGACTTTCCCTTCTCGTTCCAGCGGCCTCGAGTCTGGAGAGGACTCGCCTGTTCTAGGGTTCGGTGCCCAGTCGCTGCTCGCGTCTCCGCCCTCCGGCCAGGTCACTGGCGCTAGGAGGCGCTAAATCGAGTTGGCGACGCCTCCCTCACCCGTCCCCGATCGACGTCGGGAGGCATTCCTGGCGGCGTCAGCGTCGGCGTCGGCGTCCCCGCACGCGCGCACTACTGACTCATCTGTGCAGATCGAGCCGTCAGTGAGCATGACAGATCTTCCTTTATAAGAAGAGTTGACAATGTGTGAGCATGACTGCATGAGACCTTTTACTGCGTCATATATTTTCATTGTAATTTATATACGCGTCACACTTATTTTTCAACTTGACATATTAGGACATGCCTCCATATCAGTTCATGTTAACATAGAAACGTCCTCCATATTATGAGTCAATGATCCACTCTGTTTTTTATGCAACTTCAAAAAGCAATGGACATTCCTAGGGGGCGTTTGGCTTGAAGATAATCACTCTCAACCAGCCAAACGTTCAAAATTCCAACTGATTCAGGTGGGGGCAGGAGAGAATCATTTCTTCATTTACACTAGGAGCTAAAAAAACATTCTTCACCCTGCTGCCTATTATATTGTGGTGGGGATCAGCAGAGAAATTATCATCAGCTTACCACCTTGTTCCCTCCTAGGAATCCAATGGAATCCTCAATCAAAGAATCAAGGAGTAGAGCTGAAGAATCAGGAAGTGGAGCTCTCCCAAAGTGGGTCCTATGTTGTCAACCTAATCCAAGCAATAGCTGCAAACAGCTCCCTTGAACATATGTATTCATGTTGCTGCATGTACTAATTCTACTTCTATCTTTTGGTTGGTCCCTGAAAAAACAGCTTCTGTTAATTTCGATAACCGGCATTCAGCTCTAGAAGATAGCTGTTGCAAGGTAAGTTTTGGATCCATGTATTGCAGCTTCCTTTCAAACTAAATGGCACTCCTGCAGAACATTTTGTTTGCAACATTTTTTTTGCTCCTAGAGTTCAATTTTAGGCCAACTCAAATGTAAGTGCAGTTCCAGCCCGAGTACAACTATGGAATAGTGCAGGCACCTACTGATTGGAAATTTGTGTTTGCGCATGACCTGTTCTATCATGCACATAGTTTTCTAGGCATGCACATGATACAATTATTAGTTAGAAATTCAGGCGATAAACAAATATCCTGATAATTCTGACTGGTTAGTGAATTTTCAGATACGCCACTGGAGGGTGACAACTCTGGCTTACTCCTCGACGTCATCATGCTCTGCACCTGAAGTTTGTGGCTACGATCTGCATACAACTCCAGCGAGGCACAACCCCGTCGAGGCAAGTGTTAGCTAACTTTCCTTGTATCCTGTTGTTGGTGATGCACGTGTGGCGTATAGATCTTGTAATCAGAAAGACATGTAAAAAGGAAAAGTGACGCGCAGATGGATCGATGCCGTGCTCACTGGGACGACACCACCACAAGAATATTCCTGGACCTCTGCATCGCCGAGAAGGAAAAGCAGAACTACAACAGCAAGGGGTTGACCAAGATAGGGTGGCACAATCTGTACCGCAACTTCAAGGAAGAGACACGCAGGTCTTATGATACCAAGCAGCTGCAGAACAAGTTCAACGGCCTGAAGAGGATGTACAGCCTGTGGAGACTGCAGAACGACAAGGCTGGACCTGGAGGAGGAGGCGGGTGGGACAAGAGTTCGAGCACTGTTACACAGGATGCTGACGGATGGGACAACCAGATCACGGTAAGTACAGCCCGTTGTGCTTAATGCCAGTTCTTGCTTTCTGTGAGTTTAACAGTGCCACCGTTAGCTGGACATCTGTGGTTATTAAATTGCAGAATGGTTTATTCTGAATGGTCGGTCCTCTTACCTTACGTATTCGCCGTTGCTGGCTAGCAGGAGACCAGTGCAGCAGAAGACTTCCGTGGCAAGGCGCTCGCGCACGAGGACGCGCTCGCCGTTCTTTTCGGCCCCAAAGACGGCACAAATTCGCCGTCCGTAGGTGGTGGCGCCGGTGACAGAACACCAGGCGGGGGCGGAGGAGGCGAGGAAGAGAACCATGCTCGAGCGTCAGGGGACAATGCCGCTTGTCCGGAGGAGAGCCTGGGGTGTTACAGGTCTGGCCGTGCGTCCCCATGGTCAAGCCAGGACCACCACATCCACATGGTCGGCAGCCGCCCAGCCAAGAAGCCTAAGAACACGGGGTACTATGCCGAAGGCGTGTCCGAGAGCATGCTCGGAAGCAGGAACGAGAGCAGCAGTGCCATCAGGCGTGAGCAAGAAGAGGTGGTAGAGTTGCTGCAGCTCGTAGAAAAGGACGGCGTGTCTCAGGGATCTGAGCTGTTCTTCATAGCTACTGAGCTGTTTAGGTCGCCGATCCGACGCGCGGCATTTAGGTGCATCACCACTCCGAAGAACCGAGTTGCATGGCTCCGGTGGACTTGGGACAATGTTAAGATGTGATGATGGCGGCGTTCTTGCTTAGTTTTCAGTTGCCTGTACTGAGAATTCTTCCTCGGGCAGTTCGTGAGAAACTAGTTGTATTGTATTATACCCTGTCCTGTCCGTTCTTTTTTATTTGTCGTGTTTTAGTTGCGACAAATATTCGAGATCGGATTTAGTATTATTGTAAATATATACAGATTTCCAGCACAGCGCGTTCTGTCAATATATACAATGCACACATAAAAGTAGTTAGGGTACTCTACTAGCTGAGGAGGACAAGTAGTCACCATGATGTTTTCTTAGTTACAACCCCAAGTGCAGAACGTAGCTACGGCTGCACCAATTTATCGGAAAATCGAAGCAGCAGGACCAGGATGCATAGGAAAATAATGGCGACTTCAATGACTGCATCTAAGCCCATCAATTGCTCTGCCATTTTATTGAGAGTTTCATGCCCAAGCACCTGTCAAAACATGAGCTTTAGAGCAGGTGTATCTTCCAAATATCAACAAATCAAGTGGTATATATATTATAGAGAGAGATTTAAGTGCCATGAGTGACAAAAAACAGGTGAATCGCCACTAACATGTACTCTATGAAAACAAAACGGTCTGATCTGTTCAACATATGCGAAAACGTTAATTTCTTATATTGCATGGGCGAGAGATAATATAATCCATGATAAGGACATAGGGAAGGAACTCAAACCTCCAAATGGTAGTTTAACTTAACAGGGAGGTTCTGCTCTGCATGTCGGACACAGTAATGTAGCATATCCAGTACAACCATATCAGTTTGGTCATCATCGGATCCTATGTACAACGTATCAGATACTACACTCAGAAATGTTCCATATTATATCATGATAAAAAAAAGTACTGATGCCATACCTGGTATATCATAAATTTGCTGGGCAGGAATATCTAGTAGCTCTGCTAACTCAGCTTGAACGTGAACACGTTGCTGTATCGACAGTCTATCACCATGTGTGACAACAACAACAGGTTTATCATCTGCGATAAAGATTGTTATAGCCACATGATGTCTACAACAGCAATCATAAATCTATCAACAGAGACAACATCATACATGCATGAGGCGATGACTGAAGCTAACAATTTAAATCGACAACATGTATAAGAGCCTCTTATTCTATAGCAGGTGAGATCTGAATTGAAGAGAATAAGATAGGATCGAAACATATATTTCATTCATAAAGCAGTATATGTGAACATAAATCTGTATTCAGGAAATTTCATATGATGATGATAAAATCGATATATAAGGTTTGTGTGCATCTTAGCAATCCCTACCTCCAATCGACAAGAACGGATACATAAAAGTTTGACGAAGTATCTCAGTGTATCCTTTATTGCTGTCATCCATTGACTCGAGGACAGCAACACCATCAACAACAAATAACACGAAATTGACCTTCCGGATTTTGTAACGAAGAAAACTGTATTGCCTCCCCAATGGTTTCATGTTCCCTATCTTATTGCCTTCATCATCATCCCTGTTTATAAATGCTCAGAAAATTAATGGCTTTAAGTTATATATTAAGCTGTAAAACTTCATAAGTTACTTCATTAGCTTAAGAACAATAAAGAAGTTTGTGGAATTGAAACAGAAAATCGAAATTCAAGTATAACGATACTCTGAATGACATGCAATGATGACTGGAATTGTCATAAAATTCAAAGCATATCCATATCCATATCCTGGCTAAAAATGTTGTGTCCTGTGAAAGAGAATGGGAGAATTTTCATGGTGGTCCTCATTAAGGCCTTAAATGCTTATAAAGCATACAGAAGGTAGGTAAGTAATTCAGGACACCTGTCCTATTGATGCTGGAAATCAATCATATCTGACGAGAGACAACAAATCCAGTCACAATCTAAAGTTAGTCCTAAGAATCAGCCTCATTCTGCAATCTGTATACAGCTGGTGACAGCTGAGATTAGAAATGAACATACTGAATGACAAAATGTTGATTACTCTCTCAAAAAATAATAAACAGTTTGTATAGAGTCACGCAGTGTACAATGTTTTTCTAGTTTCACGACAGAAAACAAAGAGTTAGTAAGTCACCCCTTACCACATTGTTGTCTCCCCATGGCTTATTCCTTTTGTCATCCACTGATGCAGCATTTTGAAATTTTTCTCTAGGTCGTTTGACCAGCCACGTGTATCGTAAATACATACGGCACTTGAATTCCTTGGAATTGGATACTCGCGAAGAAACATTGTACCATTTGATTTTGAATTGCCTAGCAAAATCAATTTAGGTCCAATTACTAAACAGTAATAATGGATGAAACTAACTTCAGTTGTATGTCACCACGAAATAGCATCCCAAAAAAGGTTAAAGCTTACATGACACCTGTGCTCGATCTGGTGCAAAAGGATCATCATCCTTGTCAAAGACCCTAGTAATTCGGTTTACAAGTGTGCTCTTGCCAGAACCTCTAGGGCCCACCAAGAGCAATGTGGTGACCTCAGGCAAGACAAAATGTCCAGCCTTTGCACTTCCGACTCCCTCAATCCAGTCCCCAGGCTTATACCTGCTCAAAGGTTGACTTTCTAATGAAGCATTTAATAAATAAGAACATAACAGAGTGGACTTTCCTAGGTATTTATAGTGCAAGCACCCTTTCGTTTCAGTATTTATGTGTGGTTGGTTCATTGAAGAAGTCTAGTCCCCATTGCCCATTTAAAGTTTGGTAAGCACAGATCATAGCGTATAAAGTATAGAAAATGCAGAGATGAAAAAACACATGCTATCATATTTACACGATTCAGTCCATGCCACGAATCATGAAAAAACAGCAAAACGAAACACATCAGGAGATGAGCATGCACTCCATGGAAATTTAGGTATGTCTATGGAATCAGACCTGTTTTCTAATTACTTGTAATCCTGCAAATTTTCAGTCTAAAAAGAAGGATGAAGTGTCTGAAACAGAAAGGGGTGCCTTTCCCCAAATCCACCGCTTTCGTACACGCAACACAATTTCATTAAAAAAAAACCATTTCCACCAGTCGTTCACAATAGTCTTGTATATATATATCAAGAAAAAACAACAACAATCAGGTTACCTCCTGATGAACTCTTTCGCCTCACGCAGTTGGCGGTTGAAGTAGCGGATGGAGTCCACATCGTCGCCGTCGCAAACGCAGCAATCATCTGATTCGTCGTCATCGGAGACCGGCGAGACGGCTACGCACTCGACGAACTCTACACCCGCACACTCAGGTCAAATTCAATTCAAAAGAGTGATCATTCCAATTGAGAACTTGGAGATCAACAATAAGGGGTGGCAAGACAATCACCGGGAGGAAAGGACTCCGACGGGCTCGACGGTGAGGAGGGGGTGCTGGTGGGGGTGAGGGCGCCGCCGCCCCCCATGGATTCTTACCTTGGATTTCGCGCGAGCTTGGGTTTCGGCGCGTGCCGGGGGGTGGGAGATGGGAGCGCGTGAGGGGGACGTGGGGTTTAGCTTTGGTCCTTCACCTTCACAAAGCATCTCGCATCAACCGACTCCAATAATATCTACCAGGTATATGCCCGTGCGTTGCGACGGATCACAAATTAACGAGCCTTCAATAGTTCAAGATACTCGCGACATGAGCACAATGGTGATAGAAACCCTCACGGGAAATAGTGCCTTGTTACAGATGAGCGCGACACCACTTGATGCCACGGGTTTCATTGTCCTACCATGGCCCATGGGACTTCCATTGCCACGAGCTCTATATATAAACTGGGTTGTTCAGGTCATAATAACTAAAACAATGATGTACCAAAACTTTTGCTGCTACGCTCAAAGACTCAGACAATACTGACAAAGCATATATCCTTATATAATCACCTCATTCTTAATGACCCACACAAGAATAGAAGAGCAGAAAAAAATAAAGATCAAGCAAGCATAACAAGGATATAGTATTTTTAGATAAAATATATAGCAAGTTTTTTGTAGCAGTTTTAGACATGTCAAATACAGTGCAAATGCATAGCAAGTCATTGGAAATGATAGGAAACAAAGCCGAGAGGGACATAAAAAATAAAATGGAGTCAAGTTTCTAAAAAGCTTCACACAAATATACATATTTCTAAAAAATCTTCACACGTTCGACATGACGTCCTCTAAATGCCACCTCTCTAAGCACTTTCCTAAAACCAGCAGACATTCGTAAGGAATAAATCAAAATTTAAATAACACCTTGTTTATTAACAATAGAAATCTCGGTGCAGGGCAGCAATGTCTTCAAAAATAAGAATACAAGCTCAAATGAGATGATAAAATGAAGTCAAGTCAACACATTCATATTTATCAATTTTTCACGGACGATGGAATTGAAAGTGTGAATAGAAGTTAAATTACTAACATTTTAGTGATCTCCATTACAGTCAACCTATATTAGGAATATCTATCTATTCACAAGGTAATTTGGTGATAAACTGACACATACAGATAAGGAAGAAATGAATCTCAACATAAGCACTCCAATCAAACGATGTTCATTTACTGCAATGCGAAGGTTCGACATTGTTCACAACCATTACCATCCAAACTCAAGCAACCGAAACCTATTTTAGGCTTACTGCTCCGATTATATACAGACAAAACCTGACAGTACCAAGCTGGAGGCGTCACAAACCGACTGCTTCAAACAATGGACATGGAAGACGCCCCAAATTAAGAGGAAGAAGAAAAGAAAGTCCAGAAACAACAACCATACAGGTCATAAGGCTAATAACATTAGTGACCTCAAATCTCCAACAAAACAACAAATTAGCGACAATCTGGCACTAACAACCCTGAGCATCTCACTACATCCGCCTTACATGGTCAATGCCATTGCCATCATCGACCAGCTTCAACTCCCCAGCTTGAGCGCCCAGGGTTCATTGCCGAGGATCCGTGCTCTTCTAAGCCTCCTCCAACCGCAAGGGTGTCGCAGCTGAGATCTGGAGATGTGGTACGAAACCTGCCATCCTTGTCCTCCAACAGGTTGCTCAGACCTGCTCCTAAATCACCAATTTCAGCCGCCATCCTAGGCTCATCCCAAGCCACTGGTTTTCTACCCATCTCAATGTCGCCAACAGCTCTCCCCATGTTTGGACTCATGAAACCATTCGTTGGACGGGGTCTCAGACCATGCTCCTGATCGACCCTACCACAGAAGTTGTTCTTGGAAGGAGGGATCGTTGTAAAGAAGATCTCTTTGATGTTTTCCATGACTCCCTTTTGTATGGGTTGTCTCGCTGATCATAGCGATACCTGAAGTTCTCATATGTTGTCTACAAAGCAGAAGTAGGACAACTGATTAGCAATTGGCACAACATACTTCATCAGGCAAGGATATAAATGGCAACAGTTTTTACCTGATTTGTGCTCATGAGATACAGATGGAACACAGAGAGGCCACCAACAAACCAAACTGCAATGAATGTGTAGATGATTAAGGCAATAGATGCAGGGGTCTTTGTCATTGCCTTCCAAATTGTTATCTGCTCGGCATTTCTGATCTTAATAATGAACCCAGCAGAACCCAAAGACATACAAGCAGAGGAAAGTTGTTGAGAATACAAACATATAGAAGAACCTGTAATTCCTCTGCACAAACATAAGAAATCTTGTAAGGTGTTTGATGTCTCACAATCCATCAAGTTTAAGCAGGAATCTAGGGATTCTAAAAGACAAATGTGCTATATCTTTTAGCAATGTGAGGGAATCGATGTGTTAAATGAAGAGACAACAGGGGCTGAAATATTTAACATAAAGTGTTGGCAAAAGATTGTATATGAACAGAAATACATGATTTCTGAGTCATAAGTGTTAAGTTAATAAACTTACAAGTCCTATGCATTGTCCAACCCAGGGGCAGTGATGGTCAAAACGTTCCACGCAGTTGTTGCAGATAGAGCAATGGGAGCAACGAGGAGGCCTGTACAACATGCAAGTGTCACCATATTTTGTCTTCACAGTGATTCCGTTGACAACAACATCCTTCACTCGGGGCAAACGCACGGGTGGAGTCTGGTTAGCCCCAACCTCTGCATTGCCATCAAACCCTTCGAGTTCTGGAGGATGTGCATTGCGAGGTATGATCCCTGGATCTCTCCCAGAAGTTAGAAGCGGAAGACTCAGATCCTGAAAGGATCACACACCACCTTCTTGCACTTTGTAGTTTCACCTTCAGATGTGACACCACACACTTTCCCCTCCATATCGAATTAAACCTATAAAATGAGGCAACACAGGAAAAAAATGAGAGCATTTTCTTGTTATTCAAATTATGTGAAGCGAGGTGAAAAAGAAGACCTTGCAATCTGGCTTGTTTAACATGTAAGTACCACCATAAACAGCACTCAGTCGTGCAAAACCCTGTAGCCCAAAACAAGCACTGATCATCAACAAGGAACATGTGCCTACTCGAGAAGTATTACATTAACAAATTCGATTTTGACAGACCTGTGGTAGCTCACCCAGCCCATATAGTGGATAGATATAAGGTGATCCTCCTTGAAAGCGTGCAAGAGAGTCTGCATATAGCTAAAGGCACACAATGCTTGGAACCACACAAGTTTATCCATAGCAACAGCTAGGGAGCAGCTTTGGCCAAGACTTACTTTCATCCTTTTCACTATATCAAGTGCCGGTTCATCGAGATAACGATCATCTCTATGAAGAGCAAGTGCATGTCCAACAAAATCCATTGTATCATCACTTAAACCATATTTTCTGAAATACACATGGAACATGGAGTTACCTTTGTGCAGAAAGAGGTTAGTTATTTGCCACTGCAAAATTTGCAATCCCAAAATGTGTCACTGACATGTTGATCATGGACCCACATGTCATGAACACATTAAGGGGATTGGAACATGCATATGTCGAATTTTACACAAGAACGTAGCAGCAACATGCAAAAGAAATATCTTCGCACCGCATATGGAATAAAATGCTATTCATGCTTCGTGGAAATTTCATCCTCCTGCCAAAATATCCACCTCTTCC
Organism: Zea mays; assembly: GCF_902167145.1. Lineage (NCBI taxonomy): Eukaryota > Viridiplantae > Streptophyta > Magnoliopsida > Poales > Poaceae > Zea > Zea mays. The sequence goes on along the minus strand of NC_050101.1, from coordinate 15,087,700 downwards.
ACATTTCTTTCAGAAGTCTTACCGCCAGGCACCAAAGCTTCAGAGTCTTTGACTCTTTGTTGTTACTACTACAAGTATCATGTAATAAGCACATTGGTAGATATCAGTAACAATAGTACTACAGCATTTTGACCATAGCGGTTTAATTCGTCTCCTGAAATTCTAAGGTATTAACCAATTGCAGATTTACATGTATAGTACTACCGATTGCAATGCGGCCCAAACAACATAATGGAGCGACGTTGGTATAATAAGTGTGTGCAATTCTGGGATTGATAGGCACCTTAGCGTCGCGGAAGTTGATGAAGACCTTGTCGGTTCCCTCCTGGAGAACGAAGCGGGCGATAGCCGTCTTGCGATGGCCCGTGGCGGTGATCCGCTGCGCCGCGAACCCGACAGGGCATCCTCCTCCGCCTCCTCCTCGACAGCCATCACCTCCTCCGCGGGCAGGCCCGCTTCGAAGGCTTCGGCGGCTTCGCCTGCGGAGGCGCGGAGCGCAAGGCTAACATCGCGGCGGTAGGTGGAGCGCAGGCGCAGGAGCGAGGACGGGTGAGGCTTGGGGGTGGAGGTCGATGGGAGGGAGAGGTGGGAGAGGGCGGCGGCGAGGAAGGAGACGGAGAGTGCCATGCTTCGGACGGGGGGATGCGGGCACCAATGCTAGAATCGCGGGGGAGGGTAGAGGATGGGGAAGGGGCCTCAGAACACGCGTGGGAGAGGGGCAGGGGCACGAGACGGGGGCATGGCCGCGCCTTTGTTGCCCTTCTTCTTGAGGGACTCGAGCGTCGTGAACAACTTGTGGCAGGGGAAGGGGCCACAATGGCATCCTCGTCCGCCTCCTCCTCGACAGCCATCACCTCCTCCTCTGCTCCTCCCTTGCGAGACGATGGGCCCTTGCGCAGAGATGACGGGGGCAGGGGAAGGGGCGCCCTTGCGAGACGATGGACCCTTGCGCGGACTCCGGATCCCCGGATCCAAGGATGGCGTGGAGACGACGGGGGCAGGGGAAGCGGTGCCCTTGCGAGACAACGGACCCTTGCGCGGACTCCGGATCCCTAGATCCAAGGATGCCGCGGAGACGATGGGGGCAGGGCAAGGATGGCGGGGGCGGGTGGGGCGAGGATGGCGGATGAGGGCAAGAATGGTGGGTAATCCCTGGAATGGCGGCAGAGACGCGAATCACGGAGCGGCGGAGGCGCGGGCATGGCAGAACCACAAAGCTGTGGACGCCTACACTAATAACTTAAAGAGTAGTAGAGATTTGAAATTAGATTGACGGGCGTTTAGATCCCTTCATTTTAGAGGAATTGAAATTCACTCAATCAAGTAACTTATTTAGTATGTAATTTAAGATTCCACCACTTTTCAAAGTTCAGATATAAGTATATCTCAAATTCATGGGGTGGATGGTGGGAAATGATTTTATGCATTAGTAGAATTTGTTTCTACTATGTAAGTTACATGACACTCTTCGTCTTACTCCTCTATAATAAAAATGTAGCATATAAATATCTCCGATATCTTGCTAATAATAGTATACAAATATATTTTGCATAAAACCGAATTAGCTTAATTGATATATGCCTAAATTATTATTGTTAGAATGGAATTCAATTCCAATAATCCAAACGGCGCGTGATCATACTATTTTTAATCGAATTCTATTTCTCTACCAGTCTCTGTGGTTCCACAGTCATCAAGTCACCTTTCTCTTTCTCACTTTATAAAAAATTATAAATCAAATTAAATTATGTATAAGTACTATTCAAATCTTATCGTTGGCTTCACATTTACACTTAACTAATAGGACGCATATGCTTTTTTTATTAAAATAAAGTTTATTCATGCCATATTTGACTGGTTCTAACTAAGAGGGTTTGTATATAGTCAAGTCACACCACATCGGTTACTAAATTTATTATTGATATTTCTATCAACCCTCCAACCCTTATCTACCACAGTGCTCTACTATGTGTTTGTTTGTTTCAACTTTTTCTGACGGACTTTTCTGAGAATCAGGCTATGACAAGAATTTGGGTATCGTGGTGATTACGTGCAGAGGAGGATGAAGAGACCCATAGAGTTTAGTATCTATAAAGTGACGAATTCCTATTATCGTGACGACTCAGCCGATTATGTGTTCATGTTGATTTTGGATGGTTTTCACCAAAGTGATTCTCATATAAGCTGGCTGAAAAGCTAGGCAACTGACAGGGCCTATTATATAACCTTTACCTTAGCCTAGAGCCACGTCAACGTCACCTTAACTTTTCTTTTAAAGACTTTCAGCTGTGATGAAACACACCATTTATTGGAATGAAAGCACATTCAATACATAATTCATAAAACGTGAATAAAACTACATATTTTATGGAACTAATAATTTATATAATTTATAAATAAAATCCAATTACCATGATATAGATCCTAGATATGCACAATTAATCATTTTAGATATGATCATAGACTTGACTAGCATTGATTGCGACCTCACATTATTGAAGTATAGCTACAAAACTTATGGGTGCTTCAGAAGTGATGGTTGTTGTTGCAAGGAGGACTCGACTTTCCATAGTCATACATATTGTATGCTCATCCTTAATGATCATGTTGTATAGGATGATATATTCATAATCATATCAAGTACTCGATGAGAAAAAAAACAAACTGAGCTAGCGAGAATATGAAAACGAGATTTGAGGAACCTAAATTTTCTATCTACGTTTTTCTGTATGTTCTTTTAGCATTTAGTAAACACCCACTGTTTTGGAAGAAATTGATATTCACAAACATCGACCATCGGAGGTAGATGTCATCGACAAGGTAGTACCCTTAGTTGTACTCATGCACATTCACCATGAAGTTCATATTTACTGCTTCTCTCTTGAGCATGTTAATGGACAATGATGATCGATTGAGCATGTTGACATCATTGTTCGACCCCCGCTGCTCTAAAATATATGCCAATTCCACAAAGTCATACGAGAAAACTGCCTGGAGCATGATGGTTGGGGATTCAATGCCCCTAGCAAACTATCATTTCCATCTTATTGGACAACACCTTCACTTAGGGCTAGTTTGGGAACCTCATTTTTCCAAGGGATTTTTATTTTTCCCTGGGAAATTAGTTCATTTCCCCTTAGGAAAATAGGAATCCCTTGGGAAAATGGAGTTTCCAAACTAGACCTTATAATGCATAAAATCAATACTCCATGTTATACTAGGAAGTTCTCTCCCCATTGGGTAAAAGATGCCTAAGATCATCAACGATAAGACAACAACTATAATCCTTATTGAAACATGAAAGGACACTCCTACAAAAATGTTCAAAGTAATATAAGGTCGAGTTTTCCCCATTTTGATACACACTCATCAATAGTCAACAACACTATTGTAGGCAAGTATGTGGAGTGCAACTGTGCATTTTTTGTGGGAAAATTGTTTGTGATTGGGTGAATCGACTCTAATAGTGAAATAGGGGAATGCTTACCCAGGCTCTCTGAGATTTGAATAAAGAGACCCTTCCACATGCGACACGTCCAATAAAAGTATAGTGGATGATAGATACAGGGTCATCAAACTAGTCTTGCACTAGCCAATTGTGGGTAGTTTCATGATCCTAATTGATATAGCTTAACCATTACGCCCTTTGCCTCCCTCTCATTGAAGACCCGAATGCGAGCTTTGATGTTGCATCCACCATAGTTTGACGTAGCATATTGAGTATATTGTATTCAGTAATCTCAACGTCAGAGCTCGAGAAAGGCATGGCAAAAGTGATTTGGTTGAGTGAAAGCGGAGTGGGAGGAGTGAAATAAAAAATGTCAATAGTAAAAATGGAGACCGGAGGATGTGAATGAACCCAAACATCCCTCTCTTAGTCCTTGTTCGGTTATTTCCATCCTATGGATTGAGGGGATTGGGGGGAAATAAGACGAATTTGTTTTGCTAGATATTTAAACCCACATAATCCTTCAAATCCACATGGATTAAGATCAAAACAAACATGCCCTTATAGGTCGGATTCTTAGATTTTTTTTATTTGGATTTTTTTTGAACTTGTAAACTGGTTGAAAACGAGTAAGCTAGCATGAATCAATGAGAACACGCCACATTGCTACAAATGGTCAGAACCAATCAATTAGGAATTGCCAGATTGAATTGATTGGTCGGCACCGACCGGACAATCCATCGTATCGGTTGGTATCGGCTACACTGGCTCCAATGTGTTGGTATATTTTATTTAATATGTGTGTCTTTGTATATAGAGTTAAGACGATGTCCCATATTCGATTCACTCGGCCCCCGAGATGTCGCTGGGTCCTTCGTGCAGACGATGGCGGGGGCTACCGTTGGCGCTGGTATGGAGGCGCACGAGCTCTACCGGGGTGGCCACCACCAAGAGGCACTAGGGCTCTAAAAGCAGTAGTTGTCCCTTACCTTCCTCACCCTACCCCTTTGTGGCTTTGTTTATGAAGCCGACGGGCAGCCGCCACAGTCAATCTTCGCCCGAGGAGATTCGGGCGCATGCCGCCGGCTGGCGCGGCAAGTGGAGGTCGGCGGCGGCCTACTGTGAGAGCTGGAGCTCGCCGCGCCGTGGAGGGCAGTGCCACCAGAGTGCGCGCCGCATTTGTGGGACTACCGACGTCGCCTACTGCTTCGACCTCGACCCCATGGCATGGGAGTTCGCCACTTCTTTAGCAACACACGGTCGCGCAGGCTAGCATCTTCGACGCCGCCATCCAAGAAGCCATCACCGACCACCCCGATGCCCTCCGGGCACCGTGACGCCATCGACGATTGCCTCTACAACGTGCTCATTGCCCTTCTTGCATTGGAGGCGCCAGGGCAGCCACACCAGGACATCCGTCGCTCCTCCCTGATGGTGCCTGTTGCTTGCCCAGCCTTTGCTGCTCGGACCGTGCCGAGGTCGTCAACAACGATGGCGGCGTTGCGCAGCGAAACAAGAGCGATGATGACATGGTCGTCGAGGCATTCTGTGTCAAGTGGTCTCTCGCCACTGCCCAAGAGAAGGTTCCTCAATTGCTTCCTCACTTTGCTAATTATGTTTTTGATTTATTAATGTCAGCATTAACTGATCAATTTTGTGATTTTGATGTGTGTTCGACTCTCCTGCAGTCAGAGGCCGAGTTGTTATAGCTTCTGGGAGGCTTGGCTAGCTAGAATTCATGGAGGACGCCATCAGGGTGAGCCAGTGAAACTGGCGCTGCATGTGCTTAATGAACCATTCTTTATGCATTTGTTGATATCTCTTGAATCACTTATATAGGTTACTAAGATTGAAATGGTTGTGAAACCTCTTCGAAAGCATGGCTCGAAGAAGATTCATCAATTCGTCTATTCGCTCATTGAGTAAGCTGCTTGTGCTTGTGTTTCATTTGGGATTCACATATTGGATTCTCGAATATGTGATCACAATTTTGTTGAAATTCATTGGTTACATATATTCAATTGCCATTGTGTTCAATTCTTTATCCTTTGTAGAAAATAGTTCTCTGGTTCCCAATTCCTTTTAGAAGAAAATATGGAGCCTATATTATGCACGCAGCCTAGAAGGTTTGCAGTGGTAACCATTGCTCAAGCGATAGCTGAATCTCACAATTGGCAGCTAGGCGAGGAGGTTGGGTATCATATAGGTCACTCAAATGTGTTGGATCTCAACTCTAAAAGGTACTTGATTCTGTTATGTGTTATCTAATGACATCGTTTTAAGAGAAACTAAACTACTCTCTGTTATCATACTGCGGATGCTGTCAGAGGTGGTGAATTGAGCTCACAGCTTCACCCTGGAACACAATCTTTTGGCATTAGTTGATTCCTTTCTCAATATGAACCTCAAGAACCGTCCTCTCCTGAACAACTTTGCTGGAAGATATACACAAATGGAATTCAAGTAGCATACTGACCCACTACATTTAGGGCAAAAAGTGTTCATCTGTTGGGTCATATCTAATCTTATCTGCCTTGGTATAGTGTCATGATAAAGTCTGTAAGAGGTCAAACAACACCTCCTTCACACACCAAGAATCGATCATAAAGGCATTGTTAAATTTCCACAGTTATATGCCAACTCTCACACCAATAATTAAGACTGCTTCCACTATTGTTTAGCATGGACTTTGTAGAGCTCAGAGGGAGCATTTCTATGCAATTTAGGGCTCACAAGCTGCTCCTCCAGTGTCATCTTAATGTCCTTCACTGCCTGCACCAGTCTTGCTCCTCTGCAAACTCCTGCCATGAAGAGAGACAAAGGCGAGACCTTGGAGGGAGAAGCAGGTTGCGTACAAGAAAGATGGTAGATTTTCGAATTCAAAGATGCTTGGAAAATAAAAGAAAGTTATAATTGTCAAATTTGGTATTCTACTTTCTACTATTTTCCCTTTCTTGTAAGATCAAAAATAAAACATCCTTATATTTACCATTCGCTTTCAGTTAGTTTCTCTAATAACGTATCATTTGTCTTAGCTTTTGTACATTTCAAATGCTATGTCGCTGTGTGCATATTCTTTTTGGATAATATATGTTTGGGACATTGAGTTTTTTATTTGCAGTTGTCTTTAGTGTAAGAAATAGATAGTTCGCTTTGCTGTGTGAATAAAATGTGTCTCTGATTTTGGATGCAATCAAGTTTACATTACACAATTGTTTGTACCGCACCATTTCACACTTTCTAAGCTATTGTAGTAGTGGTCCTTCAAGAATCAAGTATGAACTATAGTTGTACAGATGATTCCTGTTGATCCCTATGTTTTGGATCTGATTAATTAATCTGCAATGTTGATGCAAATACTTATCATGTGGTACAACCCCCCCTCTGCCTCCCTCCCCAAAATTCTGCTTGGAGCCACGCACTACTACACGCCAGTTGACATATGATCTGTTGAGTGCATGTTCAGTACGATTTTGATGAACTCAAGCACCACTACTCAATGCAGATTGCTTCATAATTCACAATAGCACATATTAGACATTCTAATCCGGTGTAAATTGTAGCTCAGTTGGTTACTATCCAACCACTTTCCCTGGTGACTTGCAGCAACTGCTCCACATCTTCAAGTATTATAGTTAATTGTTTACTGAAACTTTTGGTGGGTATCTCTATACTAACGATGATCCATCTTGCTTTCTCAGATGGGCGGTTGCTTGGCACCCCAAATGAACAGGTGTGGCCAGATTTTGGCAAGTTGCTCAATTAGTATGTCGGTGGAAGCCGACAAAGCCACTCTTGTGCCCAGTCTTGACACTGATGGTCACTACTCTGTCAATAGTGATTCTTGCAGCGTCTGAAGTACTCTTAATTTTGTGCAATGTATGCAACTACTAACCTTTCAGAGAAACACTAAGATATTGAGGTCAATGATAACATAAGTTGTTCGTTTTTCGTGTAATCATTGTGTACTAATATTTAATCAAATAATTTGTGTGTCGTCGCTAACCCTACCATCACTAACCCTATAATGACACTCTTTTGGGACATAGAGAATTCATGAAATGTTACTGTATTATAACTAAACACTTGCATGTGCAATAAATAGTAACACCTTATAGGGCATGTACAACATATAGTCATTTAAATATCTGGTAATATTATGTTTGTGATTTATATGTTTGATGAATATTTAGTATAATGATGTGATGGTACCTATTTTTTGGAATGTTGAATTCTTACATATATTTTATTTAAATAAGGTCCATATCTATACTGCTATATTAAAGCTGCAAGGGGTAGCCTGCCTCCCTAGCATTCTGCCTTCGATCAATCTAGACCGTTCGTGCCCACGCTGATCGCCCGTGTGCCCCTCCGTCCGTCCCCGTCGTCGAACCAACCTCTGCGAAACCTAGGCCAGCCCGCCCTCCAGCAACAACATTCTCCTATGTCAGCTCCCTCTCCCCCACCGCCAACCAAACGACTTGTCCTACCCCCCGCCCCTACAACTTCCGAGCGAGCTGCGCGGCGACGACCTTCGCCCACAGTTCGCCCGCTCCCTCTGCTTCGCTCATTTCATGTTCAAAACCACCATGATGGCGAGGACGAGCATGCGTGTCACCACCTTCCTCGATCCCTTTCCTCATCCGATCTGAAATCGCCTCGCAGAAGGAAACAAAAACAGAATCATTCGTCGCCTCTTTTTTGTGTCCATGAAACGAACAGAGAAACCAAGAAACCCGCATAACGCTCACCATGGTGTAGGAGAGATCCAGGCTGGTGAGCTTCCTGCACTTGAGGGCGAGGATCTGGATCCCCAGATCCGTGAGCCCAAGGCACCACTTGAGCGAGAGCTCCCTCGGCTCCGTGCACCCGACGGCGACACATCCGAGGCCCATGTCGGTGAGCGACTTCCAATGGGCCAGCAAGAGCCTCCGGAGCACCCTGGCCCACGCCACCTCGGTCGCCGCAGCGTCCCCGAGGTCGACCACATTGGAGAGGTCGAGGTCGATGAGGCCCGGGTAGGCGATGGCGAGCTCGGAGACGCCCGCGGCGCCGAACCCGTGGGAGTAGGAGAGGTTGACGACGTGGAGGGCGGAGACGACGGCCGAGGCGAGGGCGGTGTCGGGGACACGCATGCATAGGGTCAGGTCGAGGCGGGTCGCGGTCGAGTACCGCGCCAGCGCGGTGGGCAGGAGGTCCGCACGAAGCGGGCGGTGCCGAGACTTCATGGCGTGGCAGGCGTGGGAGGCTAGCGCGAAGGACTTGAGCGCCCGCGGGTCGGCCTGGGCCACGCGGTCCAGGACAAGGAAGAGAAGCTCGTCGGCCAGCGAATCGAGTGGCAGCGTGGGGCGCCGGGGATGCGCGCGAGGGATGGAGAGAGGGAGAGGGCGACGCAGCGGCACTTGGGGTACTGGTGCTACTAGGCTATCATGGTCATACCGTACGGTGGTGGAGGGGGGTTTGGTGGCGGCGGTGGTGGAGGGGGGGTTGGTGGTGGTGGTTTCTCGATCTCTGATGGACGAAAGTGACTGGCAGGCAAGAAATGGAAGCCGGCGAAGAGATGGGGGGAGGACCGGAGGAGGAGATGCGGTGAGACGTGGTGAGGTGGGGAGATGACGATGTAGCCCCTGGAGCGTGTCGTACTAGGGAAAACACAGGTTGTACCTATCCTTTCCGTATATATAGGTCCGCATGATATTGATGGTAGCAATGTAGTGGTGAAACAGGTAGATTAAAATAACAAAATTTATATGTATAGTCAGGATCATCATTGGATTACAAAATCTTTTCTCATAACAATATAACACATTTATATATAAGTTATTATGATATTATATGTTCCCGTTGCAACGCACGGGCACTAACCTAGTGATTATTGAACTTTATAATAAAAATTAAACCAAATTTGAAACTGCAAGTAATAACTAAAATAGTCGTTGCCGGTACCCTGAATCAGGGGTACCCCCTACTACAGTATGAAGACGCGGTGTCCATACGACGTACCCTAGTCAAACGGTGAACAACACCCGACCCACCACGTGGGCGGCTCAAGGGGCATCACATGGCGAGAAAAGATGGTACATCCCAGGATGTATCAGTTGGACCGGACCTCCGTGAGGGAGCATCGGACCCCTGTACGCACAACCTGGACCCCCAATTACGGCTCGGAACTCCCAAGTAAGCATGCCAGGTCCCTCGGATGGGGTCCAGATCCCTCCGAGTAAGGTCCGGGCCACAACAGGGTCCTGGGACAGAGGAGACCCTGGCATAAGCAAGGGTCCGATACTGACACGTGTCCAGGCCTTATCATGTGCGCTTGCGCTCCCCGCTCAGGCGGAGACCCGATGCTGCCACGTGGCTTGTAGCCCGTGACATAAGCCAACGGGCGGAGCCTGACGTAAGTCCTCTAGGCCGCGTGGTCTCTGCATTTATTGTGGAGAGGACGCACCACCTGTCCACCCTGCTGACAGGCGATGTGCCCCCTCAGCATTTAATGCGTCCTGTCCACTCCGCTGGCAGGCGGCGCCAGGGCCATCCTGCAGACGACACACCTGTCCAATCCATTGTCAAACAGTACGCCCGTGCTGCGCGGTGCACTGTGCTCATCATCCCTTATGCGAGAAGCTTTGCCTGTACGCCAATGCTACACAGATCTCAGACGTCAGGGCGTAGGAAGGATGCTCCAGCAGCAAACATTAGTAGCTCCAAGTACTACATCTGTTATGTTCCTGGGCCCACATGTCGGGGCTCATAACCCTTGTACATGTCCCCTTAGCTATAAAAGGGGAGGCATGCAGCGTTACAAGGGGACGCGCTCAGGATCGCTCAGACCCAACTTAGACTCTCAGCTCTTAAGCTTCCACAGCAATCCAACACACAGTGGAGTAGGGTTTTACGCTCCGGCGGCTCGAACCACTCTAAACTCTCGCGTGTTCATGTGCTCGGTGATCATTTAGTAGGACAGGCAAAGCGCTTAAGCCCCTTCCTCATCTTAGGATTAAGGGCGGGTGCACTCCGCCACCCGGCCGGAGAATTCCCTCTCCGACATTTGGCGCGCTAGGTAGGGGCTAGGCATTAGATTTTTGCTTGTTTCCTTGCTCAGCATGATGGTGCAAATCGTGGAGCACGCGCCGAGACTTCAACGGATTTCCTGGTGGAGGAAGAAGTTGTTTCTTCCACGCCACAGGTTCCCAACCGCCCAGTGCCGGGCACTGCTGCTGTGCACGCTGCACGGCAGCATACAACTGCGCAGACATCCCGAACTCCGTCGAGGGCGGCTCCGGGAGCATTGTCAGTAGCCAGGGAGTTGCCGCATCACCCTCCAAGCTCCACGTCCTCACTAGGGGCCATGAAGCAGTGGCCGGACGACGTTGACCGATTGCTCGGCATGGCACACTCTACCGCGACCAGGTCGAGGCCACGGTCATCCCGGCGCCAACATGAGGCATCGGTGTCGGTGCGCTCGCCCTCAGTAAGGGGCGCACAGACCAACGACCTCCGGGCCGAGCTCAACCGCAGGCGTGCGAGAGAAGACGCCCGGGTCTCTTTAGAGAGGGCGCGCGAGCGCCGCCAAAACGTCGAGGGTCGCAACCTCGATCAAGACCTTGCTGCGGTAGCACCGCAGGCCCCAATGGGCACCCGGTCCCAAGCAGGTGTCCCCTTGTCCGGTGTGGGCTGTGCCGCTCTCGCGGATCATCTCCGTGCGGTGTCATGACCACCCAAGTTCCGGCCGCACTTGCTAGAAAAATACGACAGTACGTCAAACCTGTCAGAATTCCTGTAGGTGTACGTCACCGCTATCACAGCAGTAGGTGGAAACACCGCTATGATGGCAACATATTTTCATGTCGCCTTGTCTGGACCTGCCCGGACTTGGCTCATGAACCTCGCCCCATGGTCAATCTACTCCTGGGAAGAGCTCTGCGTGTGGTTCATTGCAAACTTCACCAGCGCTTACCAGCAGCACGGTGTGGAGGCCCACCTCCACGCGATAAGGCAGGAGCCCGGGGAGACTCTCCAGACGTTCATCTCCGGCTTCACCAAGGTGCGAGGTACTATGCCTTGCATTTATGATGCTTCCATCATCACGGCCTTCCGCCAGGGAGTACGTGATGAGAAAATGTTGGAGAAGTTGGCCACACATGACGTGGAAACTGTCCCCACACTCTTCGCTCTGGCCGACAAATGCGCCAGAGACGCCGAGGGCCATGCATGGCACTCAGCCCCACAAACCGGGGCTGCCCAGTCGGGTGGCTCGGGTGCCGTCCCCCAGGACGATAAGAAGAAAAAGAAGAAGGACCGCGACTACCAGAAGCCGCGGTCCACCGCTCTAGTCGTTGCAGCTGCGACCGGGGGCCGGGGCGACCGCAACAAACGCCCACGGCCGCAGAGGGGTAACAGCGACTCATGCCCTGTGCACCCCAATGGTCGCCACAACGCCGCGGAGTGTCGCGAGATCATTGATCTCGCGAAACGCGTCAGCGCGTGGCGTGAGCAGTCTTCCAAGGACGGCTCCCCACCTCGTCGCCGACCCGGCAAAGAAAAGGTCGACGACGGCGAGGTGGTCGCGGCTGAACGGGACCTCGGGTATCAGTCACTCGAGGGGGACCTGAAGGATGTCTTTGCCAGATGCTCCTACTCCGGTGGAGACAACTAGATGGACCCCCAGAGGGACCCCGTGCTCCCCGGTCTACGGGGCCGAAGCCTGCCTTCCCCCAGAAACCCTTCTGGACTCCCCACGGGTCCAGACTTCTGACAGGTCCATGCAGAAATGGCTACAGCACGAGGACGAGGACTCCCTCATCAAACGCAGATGGGAACCCAGGGTCGGGACCTAGTCCTACGACAAGTACCAAACCAAGAAGGGCTCCGCAACTCTCTCCCAGCTGGGAAGGACCCTTCAAGGTAACGGGAATACGCTGACCCAAGGGTGGCTGTCTAGCTATGACTGAAGGAGTACCTCTCCCTGACACTGGAGCACCTCTATAAGTTCTATCCATAGGAGCAAGTCTGAGGGGTCGAATTTTTCTCCCTTTTGTAACTAGGTAACGCATACATGTACGCCAACCCGGTGAGGTCCACCCCCATAAGCCTGGCCTATTGGTCTGCACCCATGCATGATAAGTTATAAAGAAAAGAATTACCCCCTCAGATGTGCCTCTATGATAGTTTTATCCTAATGCTCCATGGTCTTGCCTTGCAGTTTTTCAGATATTATTTTATCTAACCCACCCAAATAGTTCCCTTTCCATCAGACATAATGACATCCGAATTGAACAGCCAGGCTTGCAGTTTAGGACTTCTTTGCGAAAGCAGGAGGGCCCAACAGCATGAGGGCCAGTTCTAAAGAACGGTAGCCCGTTCCATGGGGTGGTCCGGAGCCTGTGTGGCCGCTTAGCCTGGTCCCGTACCCGAAAGCCTTCACACTCCACCACTCTGTGACGGGTACCCTAGTATTTGGAGCTATAAGTCCTGTGGGTCCGACAACCTAGGGTCCAGAACTAGAGAATGGGCACTTGTCTCTTGGGGTGGTTCGGAGCCCGTGTAGCCGCTCAGCCTGGTCCCGTACCGTGGGCCTGCACACTCCACCACTCTGCGCCGGGTGTCCTAGTACCTAGAACCACCATCCAGGGGGTCCGGACGCACAACTTGGCCTCCCAGACTAAACCCTGCATGTCTCGAGCATGTATCAAAGGATGGCTAGTGTCAGATGGCGGGCCCTGTGGGTGTACTACTAATGCTCCCTAGCCAAAGCTGTGTGCAGGCTCAGGTCCTAGTCGAGGCTACCTCCTGGGGGCCATTGCCAACTCTTTCTTAGGTATGCTGGTCTGCAGCCTCGACAAATCGAGCCTACATCCCGGGGGCTAGGTACCAAGGAGGAATCGGTTACACCACACAGAACAGGGACAAGTGGTACACAGATAAGTGCTAATAATGCTTGATAAATAGTACTCAAAAGTACCTTACAAAAAGCAAAAGTATTACATCCGCCTTCAAGCGGAGTTCTAGCTCCATCTCTACTCTGCAGGAATGGACTACTCTGCACCAATAGGGTCGCGTTGGAAGCTAGCTCCGAGCGGCTCGCCAGCGAAGGCGACCATCTCTGCACCGACGGCAGCGACCACCTCTGCACCGACGGCTCGCCAGCGGCGGTGACTACCTCAGCTTCGAGCGGCTCGCCAGCAGAGGCGACCACCTCTGCGTCAGGCAGCCTCCCCAGCGGTGGCGACCACCTCTGCGTCAGGCAGCGTCCCCAGCGGTGGTGACCACCTCAGCTTGTGTGCCATAGTGAAGAGGTCCTCGCCTCCGCCCCCTACAGGGGTGAGGACAAGACCATCCAAGCCTTGGAGCTGGGAGCACGGCGGAAGGCGGTGCTTGCGGTCTGGCCAGGACCGCGTAGCCGAAGTTTGCCTCCTTCACAAGGCTGGTGATCATCCTTTTCCTCCGAATGCTAGAGGAAGAGGCGGGCACCAGCCCATGTGGAAGGCAAAGCCGCGACTCAGCCTGCTCCCCACCACCGCGAGGCTGATGAACATCCTTGAAGCCAAGCACTGGTGGAAGAGCGCCGCTCCCACAAGGCCGCGCACCTCCGGTAGAGGGAAGACAAGACCGATAGCACTGGCCCGCTAGGGAGGACAAAAGGCACGGACTCTCTAGCGACAAGCTCATCGGAGTGGATAACGCCGGCGCAAATCCTTCCGACAAGTACCAGCGCATCCCATTCGAGCAGGCGGTATACCATTTCAAGCACTCACTCAGTCTGGGCGTGCTCAGGATGGAGTCACAAGGCCATGGCAAACTACAGCAACGCGAAGCAGAGACCTTGAAGGCAAACGGGCGCAGAGAACTCGGAGGCGAAAGGGTGCCGCAAGTGGGAAAGAAGCAAGACATGGCTGCTACTCGAGGGGTGAACCCCTTTTTAAAGGCAGATTTCCCCACTCGTGCCCCAAAGCGTCGCAGGCAAGGTCTCCCCCAGTGCGCACCAGGGTTCCCATCCTATGACACAGGGACCAGGCCTCACATGTCATACTAGCTGGCCCGAAGTGCGAAGAAGGCGAATCGTCGCACAGGGAGCATGCCACCGCCCCGCGGTAGCACGCCCCTTCATTTTTGCCGCAACCAACGGTCAAGAAGGCAAACCGCCGCACAAGAATCGTGCAACCGCCCTGCGGTTATACGCCCTTTCATCTTCGCCGCAACCAGCGGTCAAGAAGGTGAACCGCCGCACAAGAAGCGTGCAACCGCCCCACGGTTGTGCGCCCCCTCGGCTTCGCTGCAGCCAGCGGTCCAACCTCTGGCATGGGGGCCCAGGCCCACATGTCATGCACCTGGTGCGCCGGTTTCTATGTACAGAGAAGTCGCACCGCCACTCGCGCCAGTACCACGCCTCCTCGGGGCCGCCACAGAAGACGAAAAAGTTAAATTTTCAAAAATGCAGCGACTCGAGGCACCCCGCGCATGGCCCAGCAAAGACATTAAGTGCGGAGGTCACGGGTCAGTCAGCCGCGGGGACAGGCGTGGCAGTCGGCGTGACCATGGGCGGACCTGTAGTAGTTGCATCAACGGGTGCGCAGAAGCAAATGAGCCAATCGCCAATCAGACTTTGGCCCCACCTACAGGCTCGTATCCTCCCCTGAGGCGGGCCCGAGGGCCACTGTCGGTACCCTGAATCAGGGGTACCCCCTACTACAGTATGAAGACACGGTGCCCATACGACGTTCCCTAGCCGAACGGTGAACAACACCCGACCCCACCACGTGGGCGGCTCAAGGGGCACCGCGTGGCGAGAAAAGATGGTACATCCCAGGATGTATCAGTTGGACCGGACCTCCATGAGGGAGCACCGGACCCCTGTACGCACAACCCGGACCCCCAATTACGGCCCGGAACTCCCAAGTAAGCATGCCAGGTCCCTCGGATGGGGTCCAGATCCCTCCGAGTAAGGTCCGGACCGCAACAGGGTCCCGGGACAGGGGAGACCCTGGCATAAGCAAGGGTCCGGTACTGACACGTGTCCAGGCCTTTTTCTGTGCGCTTGCGCTCCCCGCTCAGGCGGAGACCCGATGCTGCCACGTGGCTTGTAGCCCGTGATATAAGCCAACGGGCGGAGCCTGACGTAAGTCCTCTAGGCCGCACAGTCTCTGCTTTTATTGCGGAGAGGACGCACCGCCTGTCCACCCTGCTGACAGGCGATGTGCCCCCTCAGCATTTAATGCGTCCTGTCCACTCCGCTGGCAGACGGCGCCAGGGCCATCCTGTAGACGGCACACCTATCCAATCCATTGTCAAACAGTACGCCTATGCTACGCGACGCACTGTGCTCATCATCCCTTATGCGAGAAGCTTCCCCTGCACGCCAATGCTACACAGATCTCAAACGTCAGGGCGTAGGAAGGATGCTCCAGCAGCAAACATTAGTAGCTCCAAGTACTACATCTGTTATGTTCCTGGGCTCACATGTCGAGTCTCAGAACCCTTGTACATGTCCCCCTTAGCTATAAAAGGGGAGGCATGTAGCGTTAAAAGGGGACGCGCTCAGGATCGCTCAGACCCAACTTAGACTCTCAGCTCTTAAGCTTCCACAGCAATCCAACACAGTGGAGTAGGGTATTACGCTCCGGCGGCTCGAACCACTCTAAACTCTCGCGTGTTCATGTGCTCGGTGATCATTTAGCAGGACAGGCAAAACGCTTAAGGCCCTTCCTCATCATAGGATTAAGGGCGGGTGCACTCCGCCACCCGGCCAGAGAATTCCCTCTCCGACAGTCGTGTTACCATAATTTAAAAATATTTAACAACCTGAGAACTAGGAACACTTAGAGTCTAAGATTATTTTTGTTCCTAATATGTATTTGGTAACTTGCTAAATCTAAGTTTAAGGTACGATTTTTTAGGAACTAATTAAATAACATAATTTTATGTCTGCCAGACTTTGTCTAACCAACTAGTGTCTAATGCACGCCCTGCGTGCTGGTTTTCAATGTTTCTAAGGAAATTATATAGAAAAGAATGATACTCTATTTAAAGTTAAAAAAGAAAAAATGAATGTATTTTCAAAAAAATAAAAACAACTACGTAAAGAAAGAAATCGCTAATCTGAACAACGTCTATCGCAGCCATTCCAGACTTCTATCTAATGCTAAGGCACTAATTAGCAAGTAAAATTTTTTTGACGAAAGGGCCAGCAAGCCGACATTCATATATTTTTATCAGAAACCTGTAGTATGTGTAGAAAACAGTGACGTCTAAAAGTGGGTCAATTAGGACTTCTAAAAACTATCTCTAAACTAGGCCATAATTAAATACCTAAAACAAAACTTATACAAATAAACAATTTAGAATGTGCAAACTAGGTTTTATCTAAGTGTTACTATCTCTACACGCAAGTGTTGCTCCGCTTCTGGCTCCTCTCGGACGCTCCCCACCGTCTCCACTATCGATCTTTCGGCTGAAACACCGCGTGCCTCGTTCCATTCGGTACACGGCGGCGGTCGTGACACAAACTCAGTTGTCATGGTCTCGTAAGACTCTCACTCCACTTGGTACAATTACAACAACTCACACAAGAGCCGAGGGTTTTGTGTTTTTTCTGAACTCACTCAACTAACTAGGAATTACCTAGAGCAAGCGCATAGGCGGTACAACTAACCTAAGAACTTCACAAAGCAACTACGCTAATCACCGAGTGATTCTATTAAGCACTTGGGTATTTAAGAACTTGGAAATGTTTATAACATGTGTTGGTATGTTGCTTGGGCTCCCACGTCTTCAAATGATTGGATCGAGGTCCATTTTCCTTATAATCTCCCCCCTTTTGGTGATTGATGACAACGCAATTAAAGCAAGCAATATAACAAAAGTTTTGATGAAAATATGCAATCTACTTGCTAGGATGCATGAATGTCCCCACGATGTGAGATTATGTATTTAAGCCTTCCCCTAACCCCATAATTCACATACTTCCTATTTTAAAGCAAAACTACTTGTAGAACCAAAGCCACTTTGTAAGTTCCAGTTTTTAATTTTTTCAATTGTGTGGTGTTTTGTGGTTGATATATTGGGTGGTGTTTGATGTTTGATATATTTGAATTGCTTTGGTCCCTAAAATTTCTCTTCTTTAAAATCAAGCACCGAAAGGGAGGCATTAAAAAACATATAGGAAGCAATAAAAAGACTTGCCCTCTAAAAGATTTACCACTTGTAGCTCTAAAAGAGTACTCCCCTAAAAGAGTGCTCACCCCTTTGAAAGAATATTCTCCCCTTTGTATGAAAGAAGACATACTCCTCTTATCAGAGATCCTCTACTTAGGGAAAGCATATGAGAAAGATTGGGACAAGCCATGATTGATTAGACTAACTCCCCCTATGCATAGGTAAAAGATGTATTTTAACAACATAACATTGATAGCAACAAGGGAAGTATAAGATATGTAATATAGTCTAATCAAAATCTGGAGAAGACATGTAAATGATACCGATATTGGAATGAAACCACTTGTGGAACTTTAAAATACTTGTAGATTTGTAGTGGAAGCTTATTGTATTTCTCCGGGGACTCTATTTTCCTTCAATGAGACTACTACACATAATAGACTTGAAAACAAGTATTAGTCTCAAATACGTAGATTATAGAGTAACCCCCTGAAAATGTACATATAAGTTTTGAATACTTGTAGAAGATATGCACTTTGATTTTGAAATCAAGAGGGTCAAATTATCTTTAATCTGAGCTTTGGCACATATAAGTCAAAATGACACCACTTGGAGAATACCACTTGTAGAATATAAAATTTTGCAGCATTAGTGTCATCTACTTAGGAATGTTAAATAAGTTATATGTCGTTCTTAACTAAACATTTTGAATAATGTAGGTTTGCTCAAGAGTATGAGTTAAAAGCGAGCATTTCTACCATACGATTGACCTATAATAAAAATTAAACCAAATTTGAAACTGCAAGTAATAACTAAACTAGTCGTGTTACCATAAATTTAAAATATTTAACAACCTGAGAACTAGGAACACTTGGAGGCTAAGATTATTTTTGTTCCTAATATGTGTTTGGTAACTTGCTAAATCTAAGTTTAAGGTACGATTTTTTAGGAACTAATTAAATAACAGAATTTTATGTCTGCTAGATTTTGTCTAACCAACTAGTGTCTAATGCATGCCCTGCGCGCTGGTTTTCAATGTTTATAAGGAAATTATATAGTTATAGAAAAGAAGGATACTCTATGTTAGGTTGAAAAATAAAAATGGATGTATTTTCAAAAAATAAAACGACTATGTAAAGGAAGAAATCACCAATCTGAACAACGTCTATCGCAGCCATTCCAGACTTCTATCTAATGCTAAGGCACTAATTAGCAAGTAATTTTTTTCTTTTTTGACGAAAGGGACAACAAGCTGACATTCAGATATTTTTATCAGAAACATGTAGTATGTGTAGGAAACAATGACGTCTAAGGGGTCAATTATGACTTCTAAAAACTATCTCTAAACTAAGTCACAATTAAATCCCTAGAACAAAATTTATGAAAATAAACAATTTAGAATGTGCAAATTAGGTTTTATCTAAGTGTTACTATCTCTACCGAGGTATCCAGAATCACATAAGGTTCCGACTAATCTTCGTTGGTGCCCCTATGCAAAGGGTAGCCCACGCGAGGGCCAAGCACCACGGTCGAGTAACTCCATAGAGAGTCACGTGCCTTCTCCACACGCAAGTGTTGCTCCGCTTCTGGCTCCTCTCGGACGCTCTCCGTCGTCTCCACTACCGATTTTCCGACCGAAACACCGCGTGCCTCGTTCCCTCCGGTACACGGTGGCGGCCGTGACCCAAACTCAGCTGTCATGGTCTCGTAAGACTCTCACCTCACTTGGTACAATTACAACAGCTCACACAAGAGCCAAGGGTTTTGTGGTTTTTTCTAAACTCACTCAACTAACTAGGAATTACCTATAGCAAGCGCATAAGCGGTCTAACTAACCTAAGCACTTCACAAAACAACTACGCTAATCACCGAGTGATTCTATTAAGCACTTGGGTGTTTAAGAACTTGGAAATGTTTATAACATGTGTTGGTATGTTGCTTGGGTCCAACATCTTCAAATGGTCGGATAGGTCCATTTTCCTTACATTCTCCCCCTTTTGGTGATTGATGACAATGCAACCAAAGCAAGCAAATATAACAAAAGTTTTGATGAAAATACACAATCTACTTGCTAGGATGCATGAATGTCCTCATGATGTGAGATTGTGTACTTAAGCCTTCCCCTAACCCCATAATTCACATACTTCCTATTTTAGAGCAAAACTACTTTAGAACCAAAGCCACTTTTTAAGTTCCATATTTTAATTTTTTAAACCGGGTGGTGTTTGGTGGTTGATATATTGGGTGATGTTTGGTGTTTGATATATTTGAATTGCTTTGGTCCCTAAAATTTCTCCCTCTTTGAAATCAAGCACCGAAAAGAGAGACATTAAAAGCATATAGGAAGCAATAAAAATACTTTCCCTCTAAAAGATTTATCACTTGTAGCTCTAAAAGAGTACTCCCCTAAAAGAGTGTTCACCCTGAAAGAATATTCTCCCCTTTGTATGAAAGAAAACATACTCCTCCTATCGGATATCCTCTACTTAGGGAAAGCATATGAGAAAGATAGGGACAAGCCATGATTGATTAGACTAACTCCCCCTATGCATAGGTAAAAGATGTATTTTAACAACATATGCATTGATTGCAACAAGAGAAGTATAAGATATGTAATATAGTCTAATCAAAATCTGGAGAAGACATGTAAATGATACCGATATTGGAATGAAACCACTGTGGAACTTGAAAATACTTGTAGATTTGTAGTGGAAGCTTATTATATTTCTCTGGGACTCTATTTTCCTTCAATGAGACTACTACACATAATTGAATTGAAAATAAGTATTAGTCTCAAAGACGTAGATTATAGAGTAACCCCCCTGAAAATTTACATGCAAGTTTTGAATACTTGTAGGAGATATGCACTTTGATTTTGAAATCAAGAGGGTCAAATTATCTATAATCTTAGCTTTGGCACATATAAGTTAGAATGACACCACTTGGAGAATACCACTTGTAGGATATAAAATTTTGCAGCATTAGTGTCATCTACTTAGGAATGTTAAATAAGTTATATGGCGTGTTTAACTAAACATTTTGAATAATGTAGGTTTGCTCAAGAATATGAATTAAAAGCGAGCATTTCTACCATATGATTGACCTAGTATGTATGCAACTTTAGTCAAAAGTAAATACCACATGTAAAACTAGGCATGTAAGGTAAAAACTAGATACAAGGAATTAGATGCGCATGTAAAACTAGGCATGTAAGGTAAAAACTAGATACAAGGAATTAGATGCGCCTATCTAAAAACAAGGAAATGCAATAAATATAGTTACATTAGTCATGAGTGAGGAATTTGGATCCAACGTATTTATTAACCCACTTGGCAATAAGCTTGATCCGATGTGATGCATCCTATGATACACATCCCACTTTTGATAAGTCTCCAAATTCTCCGAAGTCCTTTGGACTTCTCACTTCCCTCTTGGGATCCAAACCTTCTTGGTGCTCTTCATGATTGAGATAATCTTATTTGGCACCCAGATGTGTTTGGCCCCTTGTAACACCCTGAATTTGAGGGTATAAAATTTGTTCTCTAAATGCTTACCAAATTCAGGTGTTACTTTGTCTCTCTCTAGTCTCTCTCTCTTCCTTTTGGGTAGAATTAAGTTAATTAGTGAAGGGGTAATTATTTATTTTTGTAAAAACTATGTGAGCCATAAATTGTTGCATCATGCAGAGCCTAAATTACACTTTGAATCAATGCACATGTTTGAATTGGTTTGAATTTGAAACATGGTTTGAATTTGAATTGAAAACCCTAGAGAAAATAAAAAGATAAGCAATTAGAAATTCGAAGAAAAAGGGAAAGCTACTTTCAGCCTAGTCGGCCCAGTCCAACCTAGCGAGACCGCGCGCGCGCCTGCGCCACCTGACAGGTGGACCCCACCTGTCAGTGGCAGTCCCCACGCCCGTGCGCTCTCCCCTTCCCTCCCTCTGCCACCTGGGTCCCTAAAAGGGAAATGTGTCCTTGGGCTATTTCTATAAATGTTTTGGTGATTAGATGCCCAACACAAAACACGTTGATTCATAAGTGCTAAGATGCAAATCAAAGAACAAGGTATGTATCCAGCCTTAGTAAATTGTTTTTGGGTACTAATATATTTATCTAAGTGCCAGGAATCTTGCCAAGTCAAAATAAATTAAATTGGAGAAAGATTGACTGAGTTCAGCCAAAGCAGCACCAGCCTGTGGTGCACCGGACTGTCTGGTGATGCACCGGACAGTGTCCGGTGCCCAGGCTGGCCCGGCGACGAACTCGTCGCTCTCGGGAAAAAGCGAAGGCACCGCGGCTATTCACCAGACTGTCCGGTGTGCACCGGACTATCCGGTGAGTCAACGACACTCGTGCCAATGGTCGGCAGTGCAATCAGCGGGCGACGCGTGGCCCGCTCCAACGGTCGGTTGGTCACACCGGACTGTCCGATGTGCACCGGACAGTGTCCGGTGCGCCAACGGAGCAGAAGGTCCAACGGTCGGGTGCGCCCGTTAAGGAAGGAGATCGGGCACCGGACAGCTACTGTTCATGTCTGGTGGTGCACCGGACTGTCCGGTGCGCCACCCAACAGAAGGCAAAAATTGCCTTCCAATTGGATCTCCAATGGCTCCTAGCTGCCTTGGGGCTATAAAAGGGACCCCTAAGCGCATGGAGCACAATACCAAGGATTCTCTGATCATTCTAAGGCGTCTAGGCTCCACCACTACACATTCGGATCATTGTGTTAGAGATTTGAGCACCATTTGAGTTGTGAACTCCCCGCGCCGTGTTTTGTGCTCACGCCTTGCTTGTGTGCGTGTGTTTGCTGCAAATTGAGTCTTGCGTGTGTTGCTTTCCCTCCCTTACTTTTGTGCTTCTCTTGTGATCAAAAATTGTAAGGGCGAGAGGCTCCTATTTGTGGAGATTCCTCGCAAACAGGAAAATACTGCAAAGGAAGGAAACCGTGGTACTCAAAGTTGATCATTTGATCACTTGAGAGGGATTGAGTGCAATCCCTGACCGAAGGAGGTCACCACAACGTGGAGTAGGCTTTGGTCGAACCACGAGATAAAAATCACTATGTCTCGTGTCCCTATTCATTGTGATTGTTTTTCTTCTAGAGTTCTCACTTTAGCAACTTGTTTTAATTGCACTAACGTCTTTAAACCAAGTTTATGCTATTCAGTATTGAATTTTATAGGATCACCTATTCACCCCCCTCTAGGTGCTCTCAATTGGTATCAGAGCCGTACTCTTCATCTAGGTGACTAACCGCCCAAAGAGATGGATCCTAAGGGCAAGGGGATGGTGATCAACGACAAGGAGAAGGAGTCCCTTTTCAACAAGCCTAGAGAGGACAAGCCCACTAACTCAGGCTCGAGTCACAAGAAGAGGGACGGGAAGAAGAAGAGGCACATCAAGAAGATTATCGACTACGACAGCGACGCCTCCTCT
This sequence comes from Zea mays, assembly GCF_902167145.1. Lineage (NCBI taxonomy): Eukaryota > Viridiplantae > Streptophyta > Magnoliopsida > Poales > Poaceae > Zea > Zea mays. The sequence goes on along the minus strand of NC_050101.1, from coordinate 15,064,663 downwards.
TCTTCACCAAGGGATGACGCTGACGACTCCTCATCCAAAAAGAAAACGGTTAATCAAAACTACTCCTTTGATTATTCCCGTATTCCGTACAATTCAGATGCTCATTTACTTTCTATTCCACTTGGAAAACCCCCACACTTCGATGGAGAGTGTCGGTGGGGAAATCCACCGGCCGGGTGGCGGAATGCACCCGCCCTAATCCTAAGATGAGGAGGGGGCCTAAGCGGTTGCCTATTTGGTGAATTCGGGATGAACACAAGAGGACACAAGGGATTATAGTGGTTCAGGCCGTCGGAGCGTAATACCCTACCCCCACTGTGTGTAAGTTGTATTGATGGTGTGATTGAGCGTGTCCCTTGTAACGATGTATGCCTTCCCTTTTATAGTTTAAGGGAGGCACATACAAGGATGTTGAGCCCCCACATGTGGGCCCAGGAGCATAATGGAAGAAATACATTATGTGAATAACTAATGCTGATAGAGTAACGCATGAGTAATCAGCGGGAGTCATGATGGCTACAGTCCATGCAGCATTGATAGGTAGTAATCCTTTTCCCGGTAACGCGGGAGTAATGGTGAGTCATTGCCCTCGGTATGGCAACGTGTGAGTAACTGCATGGCCCATGTATCATGGACTGAGCATGTCGCCTGTCAGTGGAATGGACAGGCGCACGTCTTAACCGAAATGAATGCAAAGGCACGCGTAGCCCAGAGGTGTCATGCCAGGTTCCGCCCGTTGGCTTATGCCGCGCAGTATGCCACGTGGCAGCATCGGGTCTCCGCTTGAGCGGGGAGTAGGAGTGTATGTGGATAGGTCCGGATCCCACCAGACCAGGTCTGGACACGTGTCGGCTCCAGACCCCCACCTGGGTCCTAATTAGGGCCCGGGTATGTTCTGTCCTGGAACCCTGGGACCCCACTGTGGGCGGCCCAGACCCCATACGGGGGGTCTAGATCCCATTCTAGGGGTCCGGTTCGCACACGTGGAGGTCATGGGCCAAACTTGTAGGCCTAGACCGTATATACAGGGGTCCGACACAGGTCCGACACTCTCCCATGGGGGTCCGGACTCATTGTTGATGCCTTGGAGTACATCACTTTCTCTAGACACGTGGCGGCCTCGGACACGCCCATGTGGTGGGGTCAGGCACTGTTGCTGGCCCAGAGTAGTCGCCCAAGGCTGGTCCCACATACAGCCTTTTAGCACGCGACTAGAGATAGCCGCGTGGGTACTGCGTCTTTATACAGTAGTAAGGGGTACTCTAGTTTCAGGGTATAGATAGTGGCCCTCGGGCCCACCTCAGGGGATGATGCGAGCCTGCAGGTGGGGCCAAAGCTTGTACTTTGCCTCAACATGACCTGATCGATGATTGACATGGCGTTTTAGCGCGTCTACTGACGCGCCCGCTGTCAATCCGCCTTCAGTCACGTCAACTGCCATAACTGTCCCCACGGTTGACTGACCCACGGCCCCCACGCCTGGTGGTTTCGTCGGGCCACGCATGGGGCGCCTTGTTGCCGCTGCCTTGGTTTAAAAGATAACCTTATGTCTTCTGCAGCGGCCCCGAGGCGGTGCACTATCGCACGCGGCGGTTCGCCCTTTTCACACCCGAAGTCCGGCGCACAACCTATATGACTTGTGGACCTGGGCCCCCGTGTCATAGAGTGGGTTGCCTGGGTCCTAGGTGCGCGTCGGGCGGGATTTCTTGCGGCGATTCAGGGGCGCGTGGAAGGGTTTCCCTGAACAAGGACTCAGGTTTCCTTGAAAAAGGATTCACCCCGCGTGCAGCAGTTACCTATTCGCATTCTCTCACAATCGCCTTCGCCCCTTTGCCTTCGTGCTCCTCTGTTCCATGCCCGCGCCGCCGCACACGCCATGGCTTCGCTTGGTCATCCTAACTGTTTTCAGTCTGAGGAAGCACTCAACCTGGTGTGCGGCCTGCTTGGGTGGAGCACGCCAGGGCTCGCTGGAAGAATCTGCGACGGCGCCGTCCCCCTTGGCGATCTCGCCGCGGGGGAGTTCATGTTGTTCACCTCCTACATCTCCTGTGGGTTGGCGCTGCCGATCTCGCCCTTCTTCTTGCTGCTGCTGGAGGAGTTCGGGCTTCAGCTTCAACACCTCATGCCCCACTCCGTCCTCCAGGCATCCATCTTCGTCCACCTTTGCGAGACATTCGTAGGTGTGGCCCCCTATACTTCCCTCTTCCGCTACTTCTTCGTGCTGGTCAAGTCCGGGAAGACTAGGGACCACATCGGTGCCTACTACTTCCAGACGAGGCCAGATCTAGTTGTCGTCTACATCCCCACCTTTGGCGGCGCGAGGTGGGAAAACTAGCGCGGCGACTGGGTGATTGCCAGCGCCGAGGCCAACGACCGCCTCGTCCTGTTGAGCGATGGGCCAGCGCTCGACCGCAAGCTGTGGAGGACCAAGCTGTCCCTCTCGCCGGAGTTCCTGTCCGTATTGGATAGGATCAAGGGCTTGGCTACGGGCGGCTTGACGTCGATGCACGTGATCGGCGATCTCCTAAAGCGCCGGATCGTGCCGCTGTAGAGGAGACCGCGCCTGTGCTGCTGGTTCACCGGCTCAAACGACATCGGCAGGATCCAGCGCGGGCCGGGCACCGATCTATCCTGGGACGAGCTGGCAGTCCTGGTGGGAGGGATTACTGGGGAAACTTTTATCCCGGAGTCCCTGATCCTCCCCTAGAACATCCCTACGCTCTACGATGACCCAGGGCTGAGGATGGAGATCTTGGCCACGCTGCCGACCCTCGATGAGAGCGGCATGGCAGTTCGCCAGACCGGCGGCCGGGACCCCACCGCGGGATCTAGATCTCAGATGCACTGGCTGGAGGTCCCCAGCCCGCCGGTATGGCTCCCAGCGCCAACCCCGTCGTGGCCCCCATCCCCTTGGACAAGGGTAAAGGGGCTGCAAGCAGTGCCTCCGTCCCAGGTGGCTCGGGGGGGTCGGAGGAGGAGAGGTGACGCAGGCTGCGTCGCGCTGACGGGTCGCTCATTTCGAAGCCCCCCAGAAGCGCCAGAGGACTGTAGGCGGGGCCGAGGAGGCTAGCTCCCGGGCCCACTGCGCGCATGGGCGCGTCAGTCCTCCGGTCCCGCCGCCACCACCATCATCTGGGGGTGATCACCCCCAGGGGCACCAGCAGCAGCCACAGCAACAGCAACAGTAGCCGCAACAGCAGCAGCAGGATCGGCGATCGCCTTGCTTCCAGGGTCACTGGAAGGTCCAGGGCCCCAAGTAAGTGTGGTCCCTTTTTCTTTGAGCCTAATCATTATGCCGACAAGTCTTAACCCATCATCTATTTGCCAGGGCTTCTTCCCCTTTTGCTCCCAAGGTCACGCCTCCTCCGCCAGATACCAGGCCCACCGATGGGTCTGGCTCTCAGCAGCAAGAATCTGCTGGGGGGATGCCAACGGTCCGCCCCCGGCTGCTGCCAAGACAGCGCCTGCAGCTTCCCATGTCCCAGCCGGGGATCCGGCGGCAGCGGCACCAGCGTCGGGTGGCGTCGCAGCGGCGAAGGAGGCCCCAACTGGGGGATCCGTGCCCCCTTTGGACACTGGGGGTGACGCAGGAGGCGCGTCCAGCTCCAACCCCCCGCTTGCTCTGGAGGAGATGGAGGTGGTGTTCGGGCGACGACTCCGGTCTGGTGCCGAGCAAGAAGCTGCACTAGTCCCCTCCCCCGTATGTTGTCCCATGCCCACCAGGTCCTTACTGACACTGGGGCAGCAATTTTGTGGGAGTGGGAGGCGCTTGAGGCTGAGCACCAGCGCCTCAGCGACTGGCGCACCCAACTAGAGGAGCGCACCAAGACGGCGTCCCGCCAGTTCATCTCCGAGCGGTCCCAACTTGAACGGGATCGCAAGGAGTACAAGAGGAACCTCCAGAAGGTGTGCGCCAGGGAGTTGGAGGCGTCCCAGAGGGAAAAGAAGGTGTCTAGGAGGGAGGAGGCCGTGTCTCAGCGGGAGACCTTCACAACAGAGTACCAGGCCAAGCTGAATGCCATAGACCAGACTCTGGAAGCCCAGCGGGCCCATCAGGTCAAGGCTGTGGAGAGGCTGCAAAAGTGGCAGCAAGAGATCGAGGGCAAGGCCAGCGACGCCGCCCTCACCGAGGAGAACCTTAAGGCGAAGGAGCAGTCCTTGGACAGGCGGGAGACGGACCTCGCCAGGCGAGAGACGGATCTCGTCTTCAGGGAAGAAATGCTCACCCGACGGGGCGAGTTGCTGGCCGAGCATGAGCTCGAGGCAGAGGAGAAAGAGAGGAAGCTGGAGGAGCAGATCCACCAGTTCCATGTAGCACAGGCGGCACCAGGTCCCCAGGCGATGGAGGCCACCAGGAGAGCACCGCACTGGGGTCCAGCGTATTGCCGAGTGGGCCGGCGAGGCAAGCACAGAACTGGTGCCGCTAGGGATGAGCCCCATCCTAGTGTCAGAGCTACCAACGTCGATCTCCGATGCGCTCCCGGTGCTGGACTCCGCCGCCGATCGCCTTCAGCGCCTGGACCAGATCCTCGAGGCCCGCTTAGAGGCAGAGGGCGACAAGCTCTGCCGGGCGGTGGTTGAATACGTCTTGACATGCTTCCGGAGTCACGACCCCTCCATATCCGTGGCGCCGGTGATCGCTGGTCCGGTTGCCGCCACAGAAGACGCCACCCGGGAGAGTATACAAGACACCATGGAGCTGGTGGCCGAGCACTTCCAGCGTGATCCTGCTGGTGATCTATAGATACAAAGCAAGGGTTCCACTGGGAAGTGACTGTAATAACTTTTGATTTTGTAAGATATTCTAAGAACCGCTAATGAGGTAGCATTGGAACTTAAACTTATCTGTATGTTATTTGCCCTTACTGTGTGTAGCGTCATCAACTTCCCCTTGGTACTTGGCCCCCCTGGGAGGTAGGCTCAACGTGTCGAGGCTGGATACCAGTATACCAAAGATAAAGTTGGTGGTCCGGCCCCTAGGAGGTAGTCTCTACATGTCGGGGACCATAATTAGGGGTACCCCCAAGACTCCTAATCTCAGCTGGTAACCCCCATCAGCACAAAGCTGCAAAGGCCTGATGGGTGCGATTAAGTCAAGGCTCGGTCCACCCAAGGGACACGATCTCGCCTCGCCCGAGCCCAGCCTCGGGCAAGGGCAGCCAACCCCAGAGGATTTACGTCTCGCCCGAGGGCCCCCTCAAGCAACAGACACACCTTCGGCTCGCCCGAGGCCCAGTCTTCGCCAAGAAGCAACCTTGGCCAAATCGCCACGACGACCGACCGTATCGCAGGAGCATTTAATGCAAGGATGGCCTGACACCTTATCCTGACGCGCGCCCTTCAGTCGACAGAGCCGAAGTGACCGCAGTCACTTTGCCGCTCCACTGACCGACCTGACAAGAGGACAGCGCCGCCTGCGCCGCTCCGACTGCTGTGCCACTCGATAGAGTGAGGCTGACAGCAGCCAAGTCCGGCCTTGGGCGCCATAGGAAGCTCCGCCTCGCCCGACCCCAGGGCTCGGACTCGGCCTCGGCCCCGGAAGACGACGAACTCCGCCTCGGCCGACCCCAGGGCTCGGACTCAGCCCTAGCCTCAGCCGACGGTCTCCGCCTCGCCCGACCCAAGGGCTCGGACTCGACCTCGACCTCGGGAGACAGAGTAGACCTCGACCTCGGAGGAGCCTCCGCCTCGCCCTACCCAGGGCTCGGACCAACCATGTCACAGGAGGGGCCATCATTACCCTACCCCTAGCTAGCTCTGGCTACGGGGAACAAGACCGGCGTCCCATCTGGCTCGCCCCGGTAAAACAAATAATGATAGCGCCCCGCGTGCTCCATGACGACGGCGGCTCTCAGCCCCCTTACGGAAGCAAGGAGACGTCAGCAAGGACTCGACAGCCCCGACAGTTGTCCTTCCGCAAGGCTCTAGTGCTCCTCCGACGACCACGACATCACACGAACAGGGTGCCAAAACCTCTCCGGCTGCCACGACGACATGTACTTAGGGCACTAGCTCTACTCTGCTAGACACGTTAGCACACTGCTACATCTCCCATTGTACACCTGGGCCCTCTCCTTACGCCTATAAAAGGGAGGTCCAGGGCCCTCTTACAGAGGGTTGGCCGCGCGGGGAGGACGGGACGGCGCACACATAAGCCTCTCGCTCCCTCCCACGCGGACGCTTGTAATCCCCTACTGCAAGCGCACCCGACCTGGGTGCGGGACAAACACGAAGGCCGCGGGTTTCCCCTTTTACGCTTGTCTCCCTCTGGTTTTTCCCCCCTTCGCGCTCTGTCTCGCGCCGACCCATCTGGGCTGGGGCACGCGGCGTCAATTTACTCGTCGGTCGAGGGACCCCCGGGGTCGAAACGCCGACAGTTGGCGCGCCAGGTAGGGGCCTGCTGCGTGTTGACGAACAGCTTCCCATAAAGCTCTAGATGGGTAGTCTCCAGCAACCTTTCCAGCCCAGGACGGTGCTCCGTTTCGGGAGTCTTGAGTTCATGTCCCTCGACGGCAGCTACGACATGATACTCCTTCCCCCGCCGCGCGACAGCGACAATGGCGGCCGACAACCCGCCCGCCGGCGGCGGAATCGACGACGTCTTCCCCACGTGGCGGAAGAACAACATTCGGGTTTGTCCCGTCGCCTCCCCCGCCGACGGAGGAGGAGGCGGGGCAACCAAGGCCAAGCAGGAGGCGGCACCTCGCCGGCTGTCGAGCGAGTCGACGGTGCCGGCGCTCCAACGGGGGACACGTCGGGCATCGACCTCGTGTATGAGACGAAGACGAGCGTCGTTTCCCCACAACACGCCAACTCCAAGCGGACGGACGACGCCAGCACGCTCACGAAGGACTTGCTGGGCGTCACCCTCGTACCTGAGACGACGGTGCAGTCTGCCCCTGACGTGACTTCGTCACCGCCCGTCGACCAAGAGGTACCGACCGATTCCCATCTCGTGCCTTTTGGATTCAGCCTCGACCCACCAAGCGATTTCGCTTCGGTGGACGCTTTCATAGAGGCGAGTCCAAACCCTCCGGGGTACGGTATGCGGTCACCCTAGGACCGGCTGACAGTCGTCTCGACCTATGGGCCCACGGGTTCCAAGGAAGATGACGAGCCCAACTTTTGTTGGGATTTCTCCGGACTTGGTAACCCCAGTGCCATGCGGGACTTCATGACCGCATGCGACTACTGCCTTTCCGATTGTTCCGACGGTAGCCGCAGCTTCGACGACGAGGACTGCGGCCCAAGTCGTGAATGTTTCCACGTCGATCTAGGGGGTCCCGGCGAAGGCAACCATCTTGGTATACCGGAAAACGGTGATCCCCCTAGGCCTGCGCCTCACGTTGACATCCTTCAGGAGCTAGCTGTGGTCCCAGTCCCTGCGGGGGGTCAGGACTCACAGCTCGAGCAAATCCGCGAGATGCAGGCCAGGCTCGACGAGGGAGCAGGAACACTTGAGCCGTTCCGCCGGGACATCGGGCAGGAATGGGCAGGCCAACCTCCGGCCGGAGAAGCGCGTCATCTACCCCAGGGCATCCAGCACCGCATCGCCGACAATGTCAGGGCAAGGCCGCCACCGGCTTCCAGTGGGGTCGGCCAGAACCTGGCTGCAGCGGCAATACTTCTCCGCGCGATGCCGGAACCATCAACCACCGAGGGGCGGCGTATCCAGGGAGAGCTCAAGAATCTCCTAGAGGATGCCGCGGTCCGACGGGCCGAAAGCTCTGCCTCCCGAAGGCAGGGGTACCCCTTGGAGCATCGCGCCGCGACTTCCCGATTCAAGCGGGAAGCCTCGGTCCACACCGGGCGCACGTGCAACACAGCGCCCGCGGCCCCGGGTCGCCTCGGCAACGAGCACCATCACCGCAACCGTCGAGCCCACCTCGACGAGGAGGTGCGCCGAGGCTACCACCCCAAGCGTGGGGGACGCAACGACAGCGGGGAGGATCGGAGTCCCTCGCCCGAACCATCCGGTCCGCAGGCTTTCAGCCGGGCCATACGACGGGCGCCGTTCCCGACCCGGTTCCGAACCCCGACTACTATCACAAAGTACTCGGGGGGAGACAAGGCCGAAACTATGGCTCACGGACTACCGGCTGGCCTGCCACCTAGGTGGAACGGACGATGACAACCTCATCATCCGCAACCTCCCCCTGTTCCTCTCCGACACCGCTCGAGCCTGGCTAGAGCATCTGCCTCCGGGGCAGATCTCCAAATGGGATGACCTGGTCCAAGCCTTCGCCGGCAACTTCCAGGGCACGTATGTGCGCCCTGGGACCTCCTGGGATCTCCAAAGCTGCCGCCAGCAGCCGGGAGAGTCTCTCTGGGACTACATTCGGCGATTCTCGAAGCAGCGCACCGAGCTGCCCAACGTCACCAACTCGGATGTCATCGGCGCGTTCCTCGCCGGCACCACATGCTGCGACCTGGTCAGCAAGCTGGGTCGCAAGACCCCCACTAGGGCGAGCGAGCTGATGGACATCGCCACCAAGTTCGCCTCTGGCCAGGAGGCGGTTGAGGCCATCTTCCGGAAGGACAAGCAGCCCCAGGGCCGCCCGCCGGAAGATGTCCCCGAGGCGTCCACTCAGCGTGGCACCAAGAAGAAGGGCAAGAAGAAGTCGCAAGCGAAACGCGACACCGCCGACGCGTACCTTGTCGCTGCCGCTGTGTACAAGAACCCTCGAAAACCTCCCGGAGGCGCCAATCTCTTTGACAAGATGCTCAAGGAGCCGTGCCCCTATCATCAGGGGCCCGTCAAGCACACCCTTGAGGAATGCGCCATGCTTCTGCACCACTTTCACAAGGCCGGGCCACCTGCGGAAGGTGGCAGGGCCCGCGACGACGACAAGAAGGAAGATCACAAGGCAGGGGAGTTCCCCGAGGTCCACGACTGCTTCATGATCTATGGTGGGCAAGTGGCGAACGCCTCGGCTCGGCACCGCAACCAAGAGCGTCGGGAGGTCTGCTCGGTAAAGGTGGCGGCGCCAGTCTACCTAGACTGGTCCGACAAGCCCATCACCTTCGACCAGGGCGACCACCCCGACCGCGTGCCGAGTCCGGGGAAATACCCGCTCGTTGTCGACCCCGTCATCGGCAACGTCAGGCTCACCAAGGTCCTCATGGACGGAGGCAGCAGCCTCAACATCATCTACGCCGAGACCCTCGGGCTCCTGCGGATCGATCTGTCCTCGATCCGAGCAGGCACGACGCCTTTCCACGGGATCATCCCCGGGAAACGCATCCAACCCCTCAGACAACTCGATCTACCCATCTGCTTCGGGACTCCCTCCAACTTCCGAAGGGAAACCCTCACGTTCGAGGTGGTCGGGTTCCAAGGAACCTACCACGCGGTGTTGGGGAGGCCATGCTACGCCAAGTTCATGGCCGTCCCCAACTACACCTACCTCAAGCTCAAGATGCCGGGCCCCAACGGGGTCATCACTGTCGGCCCCACGTATCGACACGCGTGCGAATGCGACGTGGAGTGCGTGGAGTACGCCGAGGCCCTCGCCGAATCCGAGGCCCTCATCGCCGACCTTGAGAGCCTCTCCAAGGAGGCGCTAGACGTGAAGCGCCATGCCGGCAACTTCGAGCCAGCGGAGACGGTCAAATCTGTCCCTCTCGATCCCAGCAACGACGCCTCCAAGCAGATCCGGATCGGCTCCAAGCTCGACCCCAAATAGGAAGCAGTGCTCATCGACTTTCTCCGCGCAAACGCCGACGTTTTCGCGTGGAGTCCCTCGGACATGCCCGGCATACCGAGGGATGTCGCCGAGCACTCGCTGGATATCCGAGCTGGAGCCCGACCCGTGAAGCAGCCTCTGCGCCGATTCGACGAAGAAAAGCGCAGAGCCATAGGCGAGGAGATCCACAAGCTAATGGCGACATGGTTCATCAAAGAGGTATTCCATCCCGAATGGCTTGCCAACCCTGTGCTTGTGAGAAAGAAAGGAGGGAAATGGTGGATGTGTGTAGACTACACTGGTCTAAACAAAGCATGTCCAAAATTTCCCTACCCTCTGCCTCGCATCGATCAAATCATGGATTCCACTGCTGGGTGCGAAACCCTGTCTTTCCTTGATGCCTACTCAGGGTATCACCAAATCAGGATGAAAGAGTCTGACCAGCTCGCGACTTCTTTCATCACACCTTTCGGCATGTACTGCTATGTTACCATGCCGTTTGGTTTGACGAATGCGGGTGCAACATACCAAAGGTGCATGAACCACGTGTTTGGCGAACACGTTGGTCGAACGGTCGAGGCTTACGTCGATGACATCGTAGTCAAGACGAGGAAAGCCTCCGACCTCCTTTCTGACCTTGAAGCGACATTCCGGTGTCTCAAGGCGAAAGGCGTAAAACTCAATCCTGAGAAGTGCGTCTTCGGAGTCCCCCGAGGCATGCTCTTGGGGTTCATCATATCCGAGCGGGGCATCGAGGCCAACCCGGAGAAAATCGTGGCCATCACCAACATGGGGCCCATCAAGGACTTGAAAGGCGTACAGAGGGTCACGGGATGCCTTGCGGCTCTGAGCCGTTTCATCTCGCGCCTCGGCGAAAGAGGCCTGCCTCTGTACCGCCTCTTAAGAAAGGCTGAGTGCTTCACTTGGACCCCTGAGGCCGAGGAAGCCCTCGGGAACCTGAAGGCGCTCCTCACGAACACGCCCATCTTGGTGCCCCCCGCTGCCGGAGAAGCCCTCTTGATCTACGTCGCCGCTACCACTCAGGTGGTCAGCGCCGCGATCGTGGTTGAGAGACAAGAAGAGAGGCATGCATTGCCCGTCCAGAGGCCAGTCTACTTCATCAGTGAGGTACTGTCCGAGACCAAGATCCGCTACCCACAAATTCAGAAGCTGCTGTACGCGGTGATCCTGACACGGCGGAAGTTGCGACACTACTTCGAGTCTCATCCGGTGACTGTGGTGTCATCCTTCCCCCTAGGGGAGATCATCCAGTGCCGAGAGGCCTCGGGTAGGATTGCAAAGTGGGCAGTGGAAATCATGGGCGAGACAATCTCGTTCGCCCCTCGGAAGGCCATCAAGTCCCAAGTCTTGGCGGACTTTGTGGCTGAATGGGTCGATACCCAGCTCCCGATAGCTCCGATCCAACCGGAACTCTGGACCATGTTTTTTGATGGGTCGCTGATGAAGACAGGGGCAGGCGCGGGCCTGCTCTTCATCTCGCCCCTCGGGAAGCACCTACGCTACGTGCTACGCCTCCACTTCCCGGCGTCCAACAATGTGGCCGAGTACGAGGCTCCGGTCAATGGGTTGCGCATCGCCATCGAGCTAGGGGTCCGACGCCTCGAAGCTCGCGGTGACTCGTAGCTCATCATTGACCAAGTCATGAAGAACTCCCACTGCCGCGACCCAAAGATGGAAGCCTACTGCGATGAGGTTCGGCACCTGGAGGACAAGTTCTACGGGCTCGAGCTCAACCACATCGCCCGACGATACAACGAGACTGCGGACGAGCTAGCTAAGATAGCCTCAGGGCGGACAACGGTTCCCCCAGACGTCTTCTCCTGAGACCTGCATCAACCCTCCGTCAAGACCGACGACGCGCCCGAGCCCGAGAAGGCCTTGACCCAGCCCGAGGCACCCTCGGCCCGGCCCGAGGCACCCTCGGCCCCCGAGGGTGAGGCACTACGCGTCGAGGAGGAGCGGAGCGGGGTCACGCCTAATCGAAACTGGCAGACCCCATACCTGCAATATCTCCACCGAGGAGAGCTACCCCTCGACCGAGCCGAAGCTCGGCGGTTGGCGCGGCGCGCCAAGTCGTTCGTCTTGCTGGGGGACGGGAAGGAGCTGTACCACCACAGCCCCTCAGGCATCCTCCAGCGATGCATATCCATCGCCGAAGGCCAGGAGCTCTTACAAGAAATACACTCGGGGGCTTGCGGTCATCACGCAGCGCCCCGAGCCCTTGTTGGAAACGCCTTCCGACAAGGTTTCTACTGGCCGACCACGGTGGCCGACGCCACTAGAATTGTCCGCACCTGCCAGGGGTGTCAATTCTACGCAAGGCAGACCCACCTGCCCGCTCAGGCTCTACAGACGATACCCATCACCTGGTCGTTTGCTGTGTGGGGTCTGGACCTCGTCGACCCCTTGCAGAAGGCACCCGGGGGCTACACGCACCTGCTGGTCGCCATCGACAAATTCTCCAAGTGGATCGAGGTCCGACTCCTAAACAGCATCAGGTCCGAACAGGCGGTGGCATTCTTCACCAACATCATCCATCGCTTTGGGGAACCAAACTCCATCATCACCGACAACAGCACCCAGTTCACCGACAGAAAGTTCCTGGACTTCTGCGAGGATCACCACATCCGGGTGGACTGGGCCACCGTGGCTCACCCCATGACGAATGGGCAAGTAGAGCGTGCCAACGGCATGATCCTGCAAGGACTCAAGCCACGGATCTACAACGACCTCAACAAGTTCAGCAAGCGATGGATGAAGGAGCTCCCCTCGGTGGTCTGGAGTCTGAGGACAACGCCAAGCCGAGCCACGGGCTTCACACCATTCTTTCTAGTCTATGGGGCCGAGGCCATCTTGCCCACAGACTTAGAATACGGTTCCCCGAGGACAAGGGCGTACGACGACCAAAGCAATCGAGCTAACCGAGAAGACTCACTGGACCAGCTGGAAGAGGCTCGGGACATGGCCTTACTACACTCGGCGCGGTACCAGCAGTCCCTGCGACGCTACCACGCCCGAGGGGTTCAGTCCCGACACCTCCAGGTGGGCGACTTGGTGCTTCGGCTGCGACAAGACGCCCGAGGGTGGCACAAGCTCACGCCTCCCTGGGAAGGGCCGTTCATCATCGCCAAAGCTCTGAAGCCCGGGACGTACAAGCTGGCCAACAGTCAAGGCGAGGTCTACAGCAACGCTTGGAACATCCGACAGCTACGTCGCTTCTACCCTTAAGATGCTTTCAAGTCGTTCGTACACCTCATTCACACACAAAGTCTGACCATCAAGGAAGGGTCAGCCTTGCCTCGGCAAAGCCCGACCCTCCCACGGGGGCTAGATGGGGGGAACCCCCTCCGCGTCAAAATTTTCCTCGGAAAAGATCTTTTCTGCTAGAACGTCTTTCGTGCTTTTCGACTACTTTGAAAGTGGGATCCTGAAAACGACGGAGTACACGTAAGCAGCCAAGGCTGACCGAGCCGAGGGACTCCCACGCCTCCGGGATACGGATACCTCACTCATCACCTTCTGCGATAAGTAACTCACGCTCGGATAAGTGATTCCACGGACTGGACAAGTCTTCACGCTCGAAAACTCTTCTGCCGAAACGATTTTTCGGGCCTTCTCGACTATATCGATAGCAGAATCCTACGGACGAGTAAGAGTACACGTAAGCAGCAAGGCCGACCGAGCCGAGGGACTCCTACGCCTCCAGGATACAGATACCTCACTCATCACCTTCCGTGAAAAGTAACTCTCGCTCAGACAAATAATTCTGCTATCGACAAATAAGTCTAGATACTCAAAACAAGAGGAAAAGAAATGCAGCTTTACAACATGACAACAGTATGTTTGGGCCTCGGCGACCGTAGAAAACATACGCACACTACAAGGTAAACCGATCCTGCAGGCTCGGACCTTGATGAAGGGGGAGCAGCAGCACCCTCGGCGTCAACTACACCTTCGGCAAAATCCGACCGAGCCTCGGACGGCAACACGGTCAGAGGATCTCCACTCCGGAGGACGACGTCAGCATCGCGCCCGGGCTATCGCCGCCAGGGTCTTCTCCAGGAATTCGGCCCGAGCAGACAGCTCGACCGGCCACCCCGAAGCCTCAGCCGGCTGTCCCCCGAGGACATCAGCCCGGCTTGTGGCCTCGGCAACTCGACTCCGGCGTCGGTCTCGCCAGTGGACGGCCCAGCCAGGCTCCGGCCGACGAAGTCTTCTTTTCGAGCCAACTCTGCCTCTGTCCATGCTGACACCGCTGCCTCCGGCTTCGGCTCATCAAAGAGCGGCCGAGGATCCCTTTAACTAAGCAAGAGAAGCCTTAGGCGGCAAGGCCGACCGAGCCGAGGGACTCCTACGCCTCCGGGATACGGATACCTCACTCGTCACCTTCGCACGAGGCAACTCACTGTTAGTAACGCATATGGGCCATCAGTTAATGGGCTGTGTGCCATATTGGTGCACCTGGGTGGAGTACAAGATGACAAGGACAGCACACCACGGGAACATCAAAGAATCATTTTGAAGAAACCTAAACTCTCTACCTCACAACTACTACTGTTCATCTTCTCCACCCCTCTCCTCTCATGTACCTAGATCCTCTTCCTCTACAACACTATAGTTGCTGTGCTTCTCCATTCTATTTCCCTTACTGCTACCTTTCCGAACTCTTCTATGATTTTATACCTAATTCTTATATTCAGTGTTCTTCATGCTGTTGGTTGAGTTGGTGAGATTACAGTAGCTAACAATTGGTATCAGATTCGTTCGATCCTTGGAGTTTTCTACCTCGATCTATTTTCCTCGACTTCACCGCATCGCCATGTTGCTTGACACGAAGCTCATCCTCGACGCCATTAGCGAGCTCTTCGACAAGTTCGACGAGCAGTGGGCCAAGCGGGACGCGGCGCGGGAGGCATCCAGGCGTGTCCCTGTTCCGACCCATTTCGCGGCTGTCGGAGCCGACGTGGTTGCCGACAACTGGGGCGACCTCTTCGATAGTGGCAACGACTCCGTCGAGCAGCACTATGAGGAGCCCATCATCACCGACAACTGGGGCGGGTTCTTCAACGACGACGAGCAGTACTGCACGGCGCTGGACGCGCTGCCCAACAACATCCACCCGGACCTCCTCAACTCATCCGCGCGTCACAGCCACGGCCATCTCTTCGTCCTCAACCCCGTGGTCGCCCTACTCTGTCGAGGAGGCCATGGCGCGATGGAAGCAGCCGCGAATGCGGGGGATCGCGCGAGGCTCGACCAGCCCTCGTCGTCCCCTTCCCTACTCGCCGCGGGGAACCTGCTGCCGCCCTCCCTCGCGGTGCCGCAGCTGCACACTGAGGTCGTGAACAAGCAGTACCGCGCCGCGATGAGTCCAGCGCCTCCTCTTCCCGTCGTCGACGAGCTGTACCGTGACGACGCTGTGGGGGTGATGTCCTTGGGCTCGAGCACGTTCAAGGTGCTCGACCGAATGGCCGAGAGCGCGAGAGCCGACGGTCTGGTGGTGAACACGTTCGAGGAGATGGGAAGCGGCTCAACGACGCTTCTCGCGGAGGCGACGGACAAAAAGCTGCATGCCAAGGCGCGGATCCGTCAAATCGAGGCCGACACCGGCGCCCGGGCATCCGGCACCATCGTGCTGGAGTCCTATGCCTCCGTCACCGATGTGAATATCGACTCCCCGCAACGTCAAATCGAAGAAGAAGACGGAGTTCGTGTTGCGGCGCTGGAATCCGTCATCCAGGTGTTCGACATCTGGCGGCCCCGAGTGGATTCCTCCATCGAGCATCTTCAGACCTCTGTGGCGCAGATCCGTGCATCCCTCCCCTCTCTAGAGTCGCCATGGTCCCAGTACGCCCGCCGCGCTGGACCCGTCCACCCGAACGCCTACGGCGCCGCCGACATCCTCGTCCCCGTCAAGTGCGTGCTCCACGAACCCCCACTCAGTGGCTACGACGGCTCCCTCGACGACGACCCGAAGTCCGCCGTCGCCTACTTCGACGCGCCACTCAACCGAGCTGTCGGTTGCGTTGGCCATGCACCGGTAGCGACAGCTGCACTCCACAACAGTGTTGTGGGCGTAGCAGGGCATGGGCTACTGGCTTGGGTGGTGGCTGCCGGGTCAAAACAGGCCACCTGCTCGAACACGGCCGCTACCACTTCAACTTCTGTGGAGCCTCTCCTTCCCTCACACCACGACGGAGGAAGCAGCAGTGACAGCGTCTGGACTGGTATGCAAAGCACCAAGCTATATGGAGAGTTCAACCCCGCCCCGTGCCTCCTCGAGGGCCTCGCCGCCTTCGTGGCCTCCTCGCCTGCGCGGCTCCGCCAGATGCTGCTCCCGATGGCCCTGCACATGCCGAACCTCGCTCGCACACTCCTCTCCTTCCCCGCGCTCCACTGCTCACTCGAGCACTCACAGAGAAGACTGCATGGTGGGGTTGATTGGATTACTTCTTATGGTGGATATATGCATGTCAATGGTGACAACATTCTACATCAAGAATTGGGGGTGGTTAATCACTGCTCCTATAATTGGGCTGTTGGAAAAATTTCTAGAGTTACTGAATTCTACAGGCAGCATAACGAAGGTGTGGTGTGGTTTCTCACTTGGAATTATGGCAAACTTGAGTATTTTGGTGAAGGATCACCTTGTGGGGCTGCATCACTGCACACTTCTTGGCTCATGCAGCAAAAATCATTCACATCCCTTCAGCAAATTGATGAGGGCATTCTGGTTGGAGCATCAATTAACAATGAGGGAAGAATAATAGAGATAAAGGTACACTGTGGTCTTCTAGGGGCAGATGGCGCAAGAAGTACAGTGCATGAATTAGCAGGTATATCTTTGGAAGGTGAAAGGGACTTGCTGAAACTGGTCGGTGTGCATTTTCGTAGCAGAGATCTAGGCAGGTATTTGTCCAGTCAGAGGCCTGGGATGCTGTTCTCCATTTTTAATCCAGACACAATTGGTGTACTAGTTGCACCTGAACTGAAGAATGGGGAATTTGTATTGCAGGTTCTCGTTTATCCTCCTCAACAGATGTTTGAAGAATTGAGTGCTAAGGTTTGCGAGCAAATTATTGTCAATTTTTTGTCACCGTGGCCTTCTTTCAGTTGCAACTGCTATCAGATGGAGATTAGTCTTCATGCAGTGCTTTGGACTTATCAAATGTTGGTTACTCCCATTTCAAGAATCTCCCATGAGCTCAACACAAATCATTGGAACAATTCACTGGTGCCATACTACTTGGGCTGTGTTATATATGGTGCACGTCAGTTATCATTGAACAAAGATGGAGGTGCAGGAAAGAATTTATATATTATTATGACAGTTTTATTCCAGCTAGAAGTGCTTCTACGTATAGCAGTTTGCTGTGAGGTTCCCGCGGTCAGCAATAAGTTCATTATCTTCCCTTGGAATCCTGGTGTTTCAAAGGTTCTACATCGGCTTGAGGGCAAGCCGAAGCTTAAGAAGGGGGGAATGTTAGTAACGCATATGGGCCATCAGTTAATGGGCTGTGTGCCATATTGGTGCACCTGGGTGGAGTACAAGATGACAAGGACAGCACACCACGGGAACATCAAAGAATCATTTTGAAGAAACCTAAACTCTCTACCTCACAACTACTACTGTTCATCTTCTCCACCCCTCTCCTCTCATGTACCTAGATCCTCTTCCTCTACAACACTATAGTTGCTGTGCTTCTCCATTCTATTTCCCTTACTGCTACCTTTCCGAACTCTTCTCTGATTTTATACCTAATTCTTATATTCAGTGTTCTTCATGCTGTTGGTTGAGTTGGTGAGATTACAGTAGCTAACACTCACACTTGGTTAAGCGGTTCAGTTAGCCGATAGGCGAGTCCTAGTGCTCGGAATGAGGAAAAACACGGCTCCGTGCCGAAAATACATACATGTTCAGGCCCCGACAACCATAATGAACAAGACACCGGCACTCAAGGTGCCATTACAAAACGGAACTCCGGTTCCACCTCCGTAGGTACGAACAACCCCCCACGATTGGAGGGCCTACGGAGCAACAGAAGGCCGACGGATGGCTCGCCGCCGCCCGCTCCAGTAGCAGCGATGACCTCAGGGCGGATGCTGCTGCCATAAGGCCCCCGCCCACGTCCCCACTTGAGGGACGAGGACGAGAAGAAGGCCGTAGAGTTGGAGGTCTGTCCGCGGGCGGCACCGACTATCTCGTCGGCGGAGAAACCTCTTCCCGCTGCCGCGGCGGAAGGTGGCACCAGAAGCAGCACCGAAGCCGCTCGGGCCAGAGAGCCGGACACGTGGCAGCTGCCAGCGCCACGAACGGCGAACACCCTTCCCCCCGATCGCTGAGGGAAGGAGCGGGCCGCTGCCCGTGCGGAGACCGACCCCAACTCGGCGCACTCCCCTCCCCAGCACTGATGATGAACATCCTTGAAGCTGAGGGAGGGGCAGAGGCTGCAGCCCGGCTTGCTTCTCCCCACCCAGGAGCTGGTGGTCACCGTCTTGGGTGACCACCGGCGAGGGGATGCGGCCGGGCTGGCTGATGAAAATCCTTGAAGCCGAGCGATGGCTGAAAGGTACCAACTTCCGCGAAGTTGCATTTCTTCAACAACAAGGCGGAAGGACTGCGGGTGTTCCCCATCCGGGGGCTCGGAAGGTGGAAAGACGCGACGCATGAGGGGAGCGCAAAGACATGGCTGCCTTTCAAGGGGGTCACCCTCCTTTTAAAGGCAACTCTCTCCACTTACGTCCTCAGCCATCGCGGGCTGAGCCTTCTCCAACACGCTCCAAGGTCCTCCCCCTACGACACGGGGGGCTAGGTCCCACGCGTCATGCAAGCTGGCCCAGGGCAGAAGAAGCCAAACCGCCGCGCGCGGTGCGCGCAGCTGCCCAGCGGTTACGAGCATTCCTCCACTTTCGCCCAGACCAGCGGGTGAAAGGGCGGACCGCCATGCAGGCAGCATGCAACCGCACCAAGTGGGCGCACCCTTTCGACTCCAACGCGTCCAACATAGAGGCCCAGGCCCACACGTCATGTAACCGACGCGCCGGTTGCTACGTGCAAGAAACTGCACCGCCACTCGCACCACTACCGTGCCTCCTCGACTGCGGAACCAGTACCATGACTCGAGGCAACCCTGCGCGTGACCCAACTGTGCCAACCAGGCACATCGGTCATGGGTCAGTTAGCCGCGGGAGAAGGCGCGACGGTCGATACGGCTAGAAATGTGCTGGCAGTAATGGCGGTGGCAGGCGGGCAGAAGCAGCGATCAAGTCGTCAGCCAAGCTCACGTCCCCTCCTGGGACAGCGAGAGAACCCTCTCCCACGGCGTGAAGACGGCGCGCCCGTATTCCGTTCCTCGAACGGCTCGCGCACGTGCAACGGCTGCCCCGCGAACCACTTGTCCCGTCGCATTAATTCTGCGACAGGACAGGCAGCACCTTTGGCAGGCGAAGCAGGCGACACTTCACCTCCGCCGTAATGACCGCGTCAAATAAGGTGCGCCACGTCATTCAATTTCGTATCCTTTTCCTTTTCCTCTTTCTCTCTCTTACAACAGGGACCGGGAAAGGGGATACCCCGAAAGGGATCCTTCTCCGCGAAGGAAGCGGGCCCCGAGCCCCCCTACTGATCAGAGGTTCGAAGGCTGGCCCCTCGGAGGGGTTCAACAGCCGCCTCAGGCCACTCGGGCTCCGCGCCCACTACTGGTCAGAGGTTCGAAGGCCGGCCCGTCGGAAGGGTTCAACGGCCGCCTCAGGCCACTCGGGCTCCGCGCCCACTACTGATCAGGGGTTCGTAGGCTGGCCCTCGAAGGGTTCGACAGTCGCCTCAGACGCAGAGCGAGGGATGACCCTGGGTACGTTCGATACATAACCAAGGCTCGGGCTACGCTCCCGAGGTACCCTAGGACATTTCCGAGACCGACGGGAACGATTTTGAACGGAATCCCATCAGAGGGAGGCATCGAGCCCTCGGACCCCGTCAAAAGGGGACCAGGTCCGGCAAATCACCCACAGGTACTTTTGGAGCGCGCCTCCGGGCCACTAGCCGACCCCTAACAAATGGGACACGGGCGTCCACTCGGATTACCTGTTAGCAGCTCACTGGAGACACCATGTTCGGCGCCCTCCAAGGGCAACATGGCGCTTTTCCCCCCTCCTCCTTGCAGAAAGGCGACGCAGGGGCGTATGTAAAAAAGTCGAGTCTGTCCTTGACCGTCCTCTCGCTCTGTGCGGAGGCTCCGGGGCTGCTCTCGCAAACTCGACTCCGGCCAAACCGTTGACAGCGTCAACATACCAGCCCGAGAACTTGGGACCCGACCGTGCACCCGGGCTACGGCCAGCTCACATGAGGGAACAACCAGACCGGCCGAAGCATCACGAAACGCATTAAGACCTCGAAGGAGTCAAACCACTCCTCCGAGGCCTCGGGGGCTACACCCGGCGGGTGCGCTCGCGCGCACCCACCGGAACAAAACGCAACCGAGAAAGGCCGGTCTCCTTGCAAAAAAGTGCGACAAAAGCCTCCAAGCGAGTATTAACACTCCCTTCGAGGCTCAGGGGCTACTGTCGGGGACCATAATTAGGGGTACCCCCAAGACTCCTAATCTCAGCTGGTAACCCCCATCAGCACAAAGCTGCAAAGGCCTGATGGGTGCTATTAAGTCAAGGCTCGGTCCACCCAAGGGACACGATCTCGCCTCGCCCGAGCCCAGCCTCGAGCAAGGGCAGCCGACCCTGGAGGATTTACGTCTCGCCCGAGGGCCCCCTCAAGCAACGGACACACCTTCGGCTCGCCCGAGGCCCAGTCTTCGCCAAGAAGCAACCTTGGCCAAATTGCCACGACGACCGACCGTATCGTAGGAGCATTTAATGCAAGGATGGCCTGACACCTTATCCTGACGCGCGCCCTTCAGTCGACAGAGCCGAAGTGACCGCAGTCACTTCACCGCTCCACTGACCAACCTGACAAGAGGACAGCGCCGCCTGCGCCGGTCCGACTGTTGTGCCACTCGACAGAGTGAGGCTGACAGCAGCCAAGTCCGGCCTCGGGCGCCATAGGAAGCTCCGCCTCGCCCGACCCCAGGGCTCGGACTCGGCCTCGGCCCCGGAAGACGACGAACTCTGCCTCGCCCGACCCCAGGGCTCGGACTCAGCCCTGGCCTCAGCCGACGGTCTCCGCCTCGCCTGACCCAAGGGCTCAGACTCGACCTCGACCTCGGGAGACAGACTCGACCTCGACCTCGAAGGAGCCTCCGCCTCGCCCTACCCAGGGCTCGGACCGACCACGTCACAGGAGGGGCCATCATTACCCTACCCCTAGCTAGCTCTGGCTACGGGGAACAAGACCGACATCCCATCTGGCTCGCCCCGGTAAAACAAATAATGATGGCGCCCCGTGTGCTCCATGACGACGATGGCTCTCAGCCCCCTTACGGAAGCAAGGAGACGTCAGCAAGGACTCGACAGCCCCGACAACGGTCCTTCTGCAAGGCTCCAGTGCTCCTCCGACGGCCACGACATCACACGAACAGGGTGCCAAAACCTCTCCGGCTGCCACGACGGCATGTACTTAGGACACTAGCTCTTCTCTGCTAGACACGTTAGCACACTGCTACATCTCCCATTGTACACCTGGGCCCTCTCCTTACGCCTATAAAAGGAAGGTCCAGGGCCCTCTTACAAAGGGTTGGCCGCGCGGGGAGGACGGGACGGCGCGCGCATTAGCCTCTCGCTCCCTCCCACGCGGACGCTTGTAACCCCCTACTGCAAGCGCACCCGACCTAGGCGCGGGACAAACACGAAGGCCGCGAGTTTCCCCTTTTACGCATATCTCCCTCCGGTTTCCCCCCTTCGCGCTCCATCTCACGCCGACCCATCTAGGCTGGGGCACGCGGCGACAATTTACTCGTCGGTCCAGGGACCCCCCGGGGTCGAATCGCCGACACTACAGTTTGAGACTACCTAGTACTAGACTGGGACCTGGACCTGCACACATCTTCGGCTTTGAAGTGTTAGGAGTACACCCATAGGACCCATCGTCTGGTATCTGCCATCCTTTGATTCATGCAACAGGACCTGTAGGATTTAGTCTGGTAAGCCAAGCCGTATGCTCAGACCCACAGGATCACAGTTCCAAATACTAGGGTGCCCGCTGCAGAGTAGTGGAGCATGTAGGCTTAAGGTACGGAACCAGGCTAAGCGGCTACACAACTCCAGACCCCTCTAGGAGGCGAGCGCCCATTCTCTAGAACTGGTCCGCAGGTTGTCGGACCCCATGTAGTAGTAAAGGGGTCTTGAACTGCAAGCCTGGCTACTCAATTCGGATGTCATCATACCAGCAAGGGTGTGATACTGTATGGGTGGGTTAGATAAAAAGTAATGCTTGTAAACTGAAGTAGAATAAAACCATCACAAAAGCACATCTGGGGGTAAATCATTTCCTTATAACTTGATATACATGGTTGTAGACCAACAGACCGGGCTTATGAGGGCGGACCTCACCAGATTGACGTACACATATGCGCAACCTAGTTACAAAGGAAGAAAACTCAACCCTCCCAGTTTTTCTTTTATGGGTAGAACTTACGGAGATGCTCTATATTCTAGGGATTGGAAAGAGGTACTCCTTCTGTTGTGGCAAGACGGACACACCCAGGTCGGCATATTTCCACGACCTTGAAGGGTCCTTCCCAATTGGGGGAGAGTTTATGGAGCCCTTCTCGGTTCAGTACTTGCCTTAGGACCAGGTCCCGGACCTTGAGCTCCCTATTATGCACAAACTGCTAGTGGTAGCGCCTGAGCGCTTGGTTGTACCGTGCATTTTGGATCGCCGCTTGCCATCTGCGTTCGTCGATGAAGTCCACGTCCTCACGCTGTAGCTGTTCCTGCATAGACTCATCGAAAGACTGGACTCGTGGGGAGCCCATAATGATTTCTGGGGGAAGGCAGGCTTCGGCCCTGTAGACCAGGAAGAAAGGGGTCTCCCCGGTAGCTTGGCTGGGTGTGGTCCGGTTCCCCCATAGTACGGTCGGAAGCTCATTGACCCAATTTGCACCATGCTTTTTTAAGCAGTCATAGGTGCGTGTCTTAAGTCCCCTGAGGATTTTTGTGTTTGCCCTCTCAGCTTGGCTGTTGCTCCTGGCATGAGCCACAGATGCAAAGCAGAGCTGGGTGCCGATGCCCTCGCAATACTCTTGGAAGAGCCAACTTTTGAACTGGGTCCCGTTGTCCGTAATGATACGGCTTGGGACCCCAAATCTGCAGACAATCGACCTGAGGAAAGCAACAACAACACCTTGGGTGATACTGATCATAGGGGTAGCCTCTGGCCACTTTGTGAACTTGTCGATGGCGATGAAGAGGAAACAGTACCCACCGACAGCCCTAGGGAATGGTCCCAGGATATCCACCCCCATACAGCGAATGGCTAGGAGGGTGGAATCATTTGCAGAGCCTGAGCCGGTGTGTGTATCTGCTTTGCATGGAATTGACATGCTTCGCAGGACTTTACCAACTCAGCTGCATCCTGGAGATCAGTTGGCTAGTAGAAGCCATGCCGAAAGGCCTTACCAACTAGTGTGCGGGATGATGAATGACTTCCGCACTCTCCTCCATGGATCTTCGCGAGTAGCTCATGGCCCTCCTCCTGGGTGATGCACCGCATGAGAATGCCGTTGGCGCCACAGCAGTATAGATCCCCTTCTACCATCATGTATCGTTTAGCCAACCGCACTATGCGCTCTGCTGTCATATGGTCTTTAGGAAGGATATTTTCTTTCAGGTAGTCCCGGATCTCAGAGATCCATGCATCGGGACCACTCTGAGCCACTAGCTGTGGCGCTAAGAGGTTGACAGGACCGTCTGTAGCACACACAATCCTTGGTGGGTTCTGCGGATGGAACACCACCGGGACCTCTAGCTTCGAGGTGCTAGTCTCGCCCCTTCACCCGGTTCGGCAGGCTGGGCGGTAGGTCTCAGTAGCCGTCTTTTGAAGATGCCCTTAGGCACGGGTGCCCAAGTTGATGCCCTCGTGGAGAGTTCATCTACCACTGAGTTGTTAGCCCGAGGAACATGTTGCAGTTCCAGCGCAATGAAGTCCTTTTCCAGCTTCCTTACGTGGAGGAGGTAAGCTGCGAGCCTAGGCTCATTGCAGCTACATTCTCCGCGGACCTGCTTGATAATCAGCTGGGAGTCCCCCTTCACGAGGAGCTGGCGGATCCCTAGGGATAGGGTCGCAGATAAGCTAAAGATCAGCGCTTCATATTCTGCCATGTTGTTCGTGGCCTTGAACTCAAGGTGCACCATGTACTTCACTTGATCTCCGCTTGGGTCGATGAGGACCATTCCGGCTCTGCCACCTTGCTGGCGGGGGGACCCATCGAAGAATAGGGTCCAGTGGGGCTCGATGAAGACCAGAACCCTAGGCTCCGCAGGTGTGGGGTCCAAATCAGGATCCAAACCCCTAGGAGCGCTCGAAGATGGGGTCCACTCCACGATGAAGTCGGCTAGGACCTAGCTCTTGATAGCGTCGCGAAGCTGGAAGTCCAGTTGGAACTCGGCAAGCTCCGCAGCCCACTTGGCGATGTTGCCCGTGGTGTTAGAGTTGTGGAGAATGGCCTTTAACGGGAAGGAGGTCACCACCACAACTCTGTGTGCCTGAAAATAGTGGCGCAACTTCCTGGACGCAACAAGTATTGCATAGATAAGCTTGTGCGTCTCAAGGTACCTAGCCTTTACCTCATGGAGGACCTCACTGACGTAGTATACTGGCTTCTGGATGGTTCGGACCCCTGCAGTCGGTCCCGAGTCCTCAAACTCCTGGCCTTCCGTCAACATCGTGGTGGTCAGATCACCACCTTCTCCTAGGGGAACTTTCTGACTCCCCTAGGGATGTTGTGACGCCCTTTCGGCAACCAGCACCATGCTCACCGCCTCAGAAGCCGCTGCAATGTATAAGTACAACGGCTCCCCTGGCTCCAGAGCTACCAGTATTGGCAGGGACACAAGGTGCTGCTTCAACTCCTGAAAGGCTCGTTCTGCCTCTTCGGTCCAAGAGAATGGACCAGACTTCCGCAATAGTCTGAAGAAGGGCAGCGCCCTCTCAGCCAGTCTTGAGATGAAGCCGCTAAGGGCGGCTAGTGACCCCGTAAGCTTCTGGACATCCTTGATGCGGGCCGGAGGCCTCATTGTCTCAATTGCCTTGATCTTCTCTAGGTTTGCTTCGATGCCCCGGTGTGAAACCAGGAATCCCAGCAACTTCCCCGGAGGTAGAATCCACGATTTGATCTATTTGTGGAAGTGGATATGGGTCCTTGGCATAGGCCTTATTGAGGTTGGTGTAGTCGATGCACATCCGAAGCTTCCCGTTTGCCTTAGGAACGATGACTGGATTGGCCAGCCATACTGGGTGATGGACCTCTTCGATGAAGCCAACATCCAACAGCTTCTGGACCTCCTTACGGATGAAATCTTGCTGCTCGATGGACTATCTCCGAGGCTTCTGACTCACCGGTTTGGTGTCAGGGTGGATCTTCAAATGGTGCTTGATCACCTCCCTGTGGATCCCAGGCATCTGCGACGGTTCCCATGCGAATACGTCGGCATTTGCCTGGAGGAAGGCGATGAGCGCAAATTCCTATTTCTCCTCCAGATCACCCGCTGTCGGCGTTTCGGACCCGCGAGGACCGTCAACCGACCAGTAAATTTGTTGATGCGTGTCCCTGCCTAGATGGGTTGATGCAAGATGGAACACAAGAGGGAAATGTGGCTTATGTTATCTCGCACCGGGTTGCTTGTAGTAGGGGTTACAGGCATCGCGCGAGGGAGCGAGGGCGAGAACGAGAGAGAGAGTCTCTGTGTGCTGCCTGTCTCGTCTGCCCCACCTGTCCTCAACGTCCAACGTTGTCAGGGTTGCAACGTGTGTCCGCGACGTGCCTTAGGAAGGCCCTGGACATCCCCTTTTATAGATACAAGGAGATGCCCAACTGTACAATGGGGTGTAGCTGCGAGCCAATGTGGCTGGCGGAGAAGCGCCTTGAGCCCTATACACGAGCTAACGTGGCCGTCGGAGAAGTGCCTTGAGCCCTGTAGAAGCACAGCTGTCGGCGCGGCGTGGATACTGCTGACGTTGTCTTGCTTCCGTAGGGGGTTTGAGAGCAACCGACGTCATGGGCGCACGCGGGGAACCATCATTACCTGTTACCGGAGTGACCTTAGATGGGACACCGGTCTTGTTCCTTCGTAGCCTGAGGCAGCTAGCTAGGAGTAGGGTAATGATGTATCCCATGTAGCGTAGTCGGTCCGAGGCCCAGGTCGGGCGAGGCGAAGACTTCTCCTGAGGCCGAGGCTGGGCTCGGGCGAGGTTGTGACTCCTCCCGAGGCTGAGGCTGAGGCCGAGGCCTGGGGTCGGGCGAGGCGGAGATCTTCTTCCGAGGCCGAGGCTGAGGCTGAGGCTGAGGCCTGAGGTTGGGCGAGGCGGAGCTCCCTGTTGCGCCCGAGGCTAGACTCGTGGGAGATCGTGACTCCATTTTATCCTGGTGGTTGGCACAGTAGCCGGAGCGGGGCGAATGGTGCTGTTTTCCTGTCTGATCGGTCAGTAAAGGGGCAAAGTGACCGCGGTCACTTCGACCTTGCCGACTGAGGCACGCGTGTCAGGATAAGGTGTCAGACGATCCCTGCATTAAATGCGCATGCGATACGGTCGGCTGGTAAGGCGATTTGGCCAAGGTTGCTGCATGACAAAGTATGCCGAGGCTGGGCTTCGGTCAAGCCGAGGGTGTGTCTGCTGACTGAGGGGACCCTCGGGCGAGGCGTGAATCCGTCCGGGACTACTGTTCCCGCCCGAGGCTGGGCTCGGATGAGGTTGCGTCCCTCGGCAGACGTGGCCTTGATTTGGACCGCGCTTTACGAGCCGTGTATGGTTTGTTCTGAAGATGTTTTTCGGCCGCGTTTAGGAGCATTGGGGGTACCCCTAATTATGGTACTCGACAGTAGCCCCCGAGCCTCGAAGGGAGTGCGTGCACTCGCTTGGAGGTTCTGCCAGATTTTTGCAAGGGGACCGGCCCTTCTCGGTCATATTTTGTTTCGGTGGGTGCGCGCGAGCGCACCCGCCGGGTGTAGCCCCTGAGGCCTCGGAGGAGTGGTTTGACTCCTCTAAGGTCTTAATTTTTTGCGATGCCTCAGATGGCCTTGTCGTTCCCTCATGTGGCCTGGTCGTGGCCCGGTTGCACGGTCAGGCTCCGAGTTTTCACGCTGGTTTGTTGACGTGGTCAACGGTTCGGCCGTAGCCTGGTGCGAGAGCAGCCCCTGAGCCTCTGCACGAAGCGAGAGGATGATCAAGGACCGTCTCGACTTTTATTGTATGCCCCTTCGTCGCCTTTCCGCAAGGAGGAAGGGGGAAAGCGCCATGTTACCCTCTGGGGGCACCGAACATGGTGTTTCCAGTGAGTTGCTAGCGGGTAATCCGAGTGGACACCCGAGCCCCGTTCGATAAGGGTCGGCTAGTGACCCAGAGGCGCGCTCCAAAAGTACCTGTAGGTGATTTGCCGGACCCGGACCCATTCGATAGGGTCCGAGGGCTCGATGCCTCCCTCCGATGGGATTCCGTTACAAAATCGTTCCCACTTGTCTCGGAAATGTCCTAGGGTACCTCAGGAGCGTAGCCCGAGCCTCGGCCATGTAACGGATGTACCCAGGGTCATCCCTGACTCTGCGTGCTCTGGGGCGGCTGTCGAACCCTTCCGAGGGGCCAGCCTTCGAACCCCTGATCAGTAAAGGGCACGGAGCTCGAGTGCTCTGGGGCGGTTGCCGAACCCCGGAGGGCGCAACCTTCGAACCCCTGATCAGTAGGAGGGCTCGGGGCCCGTTTCCTTTACTGGGAAGGATCCTTTTTCGAAATATCCCCCTTTCCCGGTCCCTGTGGCAAGAGAGAGAGAGAGAGGGAAAGAAAAAGGATATGAATTTAAATAAGGTGGTGCACCTTTTTGACGCGGTCATCGTGACGGAGACGAAACGGCGCCCGCTTCTCCTGCCGGAGGTGTCGCTTGCCCTGCTAAGGAGTTAATGCGACGGGACGGGCGATTCGCGGGGCGTCTGTTGCGCGTGTTCGAGCCGTTCGAGGAACGGAACACGGTGAGAGCACCTAGAGGGGGGGGGGGGGTGAATAGGTGATCCTGTAAAAACTTGAAACTTAAAGCCACAAACTTGATTAAGTGTTAGAGCAATAAAGCCAAGTGGCTAGAGAGGAGTTCTTGCTTAACACGATAACCACAAAGAAATCAACACAGATAGATACAGTGGTTTATCCCGTGGTTCGGCCAAGTCCAACACTTGCCTACTCCATGTTGTGGCGTCCAACGGACGAGGGTTGCACTCAACCCCTTTCAAGCGGTCCAAAGACCCACTTGAATACCATGATGTTTCTCTTTGTTTCACTATATCCCGTTCGCGAGGAATCTCCACAACTTGGCACCTCTCGCCCTTACAATTTGATGATCACAAAGAAGCACGGAAGTAAGGGTGGGAAAAGCAACACACACAAGAATCAAAGAAAGAGCACAAACACGCACACTAGCCAACAACTTGAGCTCAAAGTTCACACACAGAGTTCTCGACTCAGAAGGAGCTCAAATTGCTATCACAACGAATCAAATGCGCTGGAATGGAGTCTTGGTGCTTAGGGATGATCAAAGATTGCTTGGTATTCTCCTCCATGCGCCTAGGGGTCCTTTTTATAGCCCCAAGGCAGCTAGGAGCCGTTGGAAGCAATCCAGGAAGGCAATTCTTGCCTTCTATCGGGTGGCGCACCGGACAGGCACTATTCACAGTCCGGTGCAGATTGCTTTCCTAAAATGGCGCAGCCGACCGTTGAAGATTTGGAGCCGTTGGCGCACCGGACACAGTCCGGTGCACACCGGACAGTCCGGTGCCCCCATCCGACTGTTGGCTCGGCCACGCGTCACGCGCGGATTGCACGACCGACCGTTGGTGCGCCCGACCGTTGGCTCACCGGACAATCCGGTGCACCACTGGACAGTCCGGTGAATTTTAGCCGTACGCTGTTGACTGTTTCCCGAGAGCGGCGACTTCGCCGCAGACGACTCACCAGACAGTCCGGTGCACCACCGGACAGTCCGGTGATTTATAGCCGTACGCTGCCATCGAGACCCGAGAGCAGGCTGTTCACATGGACTGGTCCTGGCACATCGGACACTGTCCGGTGCACCACCGGACAGTCCGGTGCACCCAGACCGAGCAGCCTTTGGCTGAACACAGCCAACTTATCTTCAAAGCGATTTCTCCTGTTTCTAGCACTTAGACACAATACATTAGTCTTCAAAACAATGTACTAAGTCTAGAAACATACCTTTAATCTTGATTTGCACTTCTTGAGTCTTTGGCACAAATATCACTCAAGGCATTTTTGTGTGGTGCACTTAATCACCAAAATCTTATGGAAATGGCCCAACGGCACATTTCCCTTTGAATCTCCCCTTTTTTGGTGATTTATGCCAACACAACAAAAAGCAACTAAAAGAAGTGCAACATCAATGCAAATGAGAACAAGAATTGTTTTTTATTCAAATTTGGCATATTTGGATCATTCTTTGCCACCACTTGGTTTGTTTTTGCAAATCAAACTCAATTTCCTATCTCTAAGTCAAAATCACTTGTTTAGGCATAGAGAGAGGTATTCCAAGAGGAATTGATCAAAGATTCGAAAACTCCCCCTTTTTCCATAATCAACCATTCTCCCACAAGATACCAGCTTTTGACAATAATAGACAATAAGAGTATTTTGACAAAACCAAAACTCAAACTCTACTATTTTCAAAATTCTCAAGTGGTAGCTGATCCATTTCTTGCTTTGGCCTTAATTTCTCCCCCTTTGGCATTAAGCACCAAAACGGGATCATTATTGGCCCTTAAACCTCATTGCCTCACCAAAATCTTCAAATAAGAGTAAAAAGGCAATAAGAGTACAGAGATGAACTTGGAGGAAATTACCCTCTCATCAGAGTGCAGTCGAAGTCTTGCATGGTCCAAGTTCACCTTTTCCCTTTCAAACCTCATTTGAGACTAAATTAAGAAAACTCAAGCACACAGTTAGTCTCAAAGGGTCAAGTTGTAGCATTTCTCCCCCTAAGTATGTGCATCATTCACACATGGACTTGCGAGGTCCGGGGATCCCTTGCACAACTTGAGCACCAAAAAAAGCAATAAAATGCATAATGGAACATGATCAAAGGCATAAAAACACATGTATGCTCTATATCAATCCAAGTTACGCGAATCTAAGACATTTAGCTCACTACACAGCCTGCAAAAGGTCTTCTCATCTAAGGGCTTGGTGAAGATATCGGCTAGCTGGTTCTCGGTGCTAACATAAAACACTTCGATATCTCCATTTTGCTGGTGGTCCCTCAAAAAGTGATGCCGGATGTCTATGTGCTTTGTGCGGCTGTGTTCAACAGGATTGTCCGCCATGCGGATAGCACTCTCATTGTCACATAGGAGTGGGACTTTGCTCAGATAGTAGCCAATGTCCCGGAGGGTTTGCCTCATCCAAATTAGTTGCGCGCAACACTGTCCTGCGGCAACGTACTCGGCCTCAGCGGTGGATAGGGCAACGGAGGTTTGTTTCTTAGAACTCCACGACACCAGAGACCTTCCTAGGAATTGGCACGTCCCTGATGTACTCTTCCTATCGACCTTACATCCAGCATAATCGGAGTCTGAATATCCAATTAAGTCAAAGGTAGACCCCTTTGGATACCAGATCCCGAAGCAAGGCATAACAACTAGATATCTAAGAATTCGCTTAACGGCCACAAGGTGACACTCCCTTGGGTCAGATTGAAATCTAGCACACATGCATACGCTAAGCATAATATCCGGTCTACTAGCACATAAATAAAGTAAAGACCCTATCATAGACCGGTATGCCTTTTGATCAACGGACTTACCTCCTTTGTTGAGGTCGACATGTCCGTCGGTTCCCATTGGAGTCTTTGCGGGCTTGGCGTCCTTCATCCCAAACCGCTTGAGCAAGTCTTGCGTGTACTTCGTTTGAGAGATGAAGGTGCCGTCCTTGAGTTGCTTCACTTGGAACCCAAGGAAGTAGTTCAACTCGCCCATCGTCGACATCTCGAATTTCTGAGTCATCACCCTGCTAAACTCTTCACAAGACTTTTGGTTAGTAGGACCAAATATTATGTCATCGACATAAATTTGGCATACAAATAGATCACCATCACACGTCTTAGTAAAAAGAGTTGGATCGGCTTTCCCAACCTTGAAAGGATTAGCAATTAGAAAATCTCTAAGGCATTCATACCATGCTCTTGGGGCTTGCTTAAGTCCATAGAGCGCCTTAGAGAGCTTACACATGTGGTCGAGGTACCATTCATCCTCAAAGCCAGGGGGTTGCTCCACGTACACCTCCTCCTTGATTGGCCCGTTAAGGAAAGCGCTCTTCACGTCCATTTGGAACAACCTGAAAGAATGGTGAGCGGCATAGGCTAACAAAATACGAATCGACTCTAGCCTGGCCACATGAGCAAAAGTCTCCTCAAAGTCCAAACCTGTGACTTGGGCATAACCTTTTGCCACAAGTCGAGCCTTGTTCCGTGTCACCACCCCGTGCTCATCCTGTTTGTTGCAGAACACCCACTTGGTTCCCACAACGTTTTGCTTGGGACGCGGCACCAGTGTCCAAACTTCATTTCTCTTGAAGTTATTGAGCTCTTCCTGCATGGCCAACACCCAGTCTGGATCTAGCAAGGCCTCTTCTACCCTGAAAGGCTCAATAGAAGAGTAATGCTCACAAAAATTAGCTAGTCTAGAGCGAGTGGTTACTCCCTTGCTAATGTCACCCAAAATCTGGTCGACGGGATGATTCCTTTGAATCATCGCTCGAACTTGAGTTGGAGGGGCCTGTGGTACTTCTTCCTCCTCATCTTCGACATCCTGTGCTCCCCCTTGATCACACGCCTCTTCTTGAGGGACCTGTTCGTCATCTTGAGTTGGGGGTGCACCATCATTGAGGAAGAAGGTTGATCTTGCTCCTTGTGTTCCTGTGGTCGCACGTCTCTAATTGCCATGGTACGAATTGCGTCCGTTGGAACATCATCCTCATCTACATCATCAAGATCAACTTGCTCTCTTGGAGAGCCATTAGTCTCATCAAATACAACGTCGCTAGAGACTTCAACCAAACCCGATGATTTGTTGAAGACTCTATATGCCTTTGTATTTGAGTCATAACCTAACAAAAACCCTTCTACAGCTTTGGGAGCAAATTTTGAATTCCTACCTTTCTTCACTAGAATATAACATTTACTCCCAAATACACGAAAATATGAAATGTTGGGTTTGTTACCGGTTAGAAGCTCGTATGACGTCTTCTTGAGGAGGCGATGAAGGTAGACCCGGTTTATGGCGTGGCAAGCTGTGTTCACAGCTTCCGACCAAAACCGCTCGGGCGTCTTGAATTCTCCAAGCATCATCCTCGCCATGTGTATAAGTGTCCTGTTCTTCCTCTCTACCACACCGCTTTGCTGTGGTGTGTAGGGAGCAGAGAACTCGTGCTTGATTCCTTCATCCTCAAGGTACTCCTCCACTTGAAGGTTCTTGAATTCGGACCCATTGTCGCTTCTAATCTTTTTCACCTTGAGCTCAAATTCATTTTGAGCTCGCCTTAGAAAGCGCTTGTGGGTCCCTTAGGTTTCTGATTTATCCTGCAAAAAGAATACCCAAGTGAAGCGGGAAAAATCATCAACAACAACAAGACCATACTTACTTCCCCCGATGCTAAGGTAGGCGACGGGTCCGAAGAGGTCGATATGCAGTAGCTCCAGAGGTCTCGATGTAGTCATCACATTCTTGTTGTGATGAGCGCTACACACCTGTTTACTTGCTTGACAAGCTGCACAAGGTCTATCTTTTTCGAAAGTTACATTTGTTAGACCTAACACATGTTCTCCCTTTAGAAGTTTGTGAAGGTTCTTCATCCCCACATGTGCTAGACGGTGATGCCACAGCCAGCCCATGCTAGTCTTAGCGATTAAGCATGCATCTAGATCGGCCTCCTCCTTTAAAAAATCAACTAAATAGAGTTTGCCGTCTAGTACACCCTTAAAAGCTAATGAACCATCACTCCTTCTAAAGACAGACACATCTATGTTTGTAAATAAAGAATTGTAACCCATATTACATAATTGACTAACGGACAACAAGTTATATCCGAGCGATTCTACTAAAAACACATTAGAAATGGAGTGCTCGGATGAAATCACTATCTTGCCTAGACCTTTAACCTTGCCTTGATTCTCGTCACTGAATATGATTGAGTCTTGGGAATCTTTGTTCTTTACGTAGGAGGTGAACATCTTCTTCTCCCCCGTCATGTGGTTTGTGCATCCGCTGTCGATAATCCAGCTTGAGCCCTCGGATGCATAAACCTGCAAGGCAAAATTAGGCTTGGGATTTAGGTACCCAACTCTTGTTGGGTCCTACAAGGTTAGTTACAATAGCCTTAGGGACCCAAATGCAAGTCTTGTCTCCCTTGCATTTGGCCCCCACCTTTTTAGCAATCACTTTTTCATTTTTACATGAAAGAACAAATTTAGCATTGCAAGCATGAAAGACAGTGGTAGATCCATTATACACTTTCCTAGGAGCATGAGACACAAAATTCCTCCTAGATCTACCATTAAAGTTTGAACTTGAAGCAATCATGGCATGAGAGTCAATGAGAGCACCTAGAGGGGGGTGAATAGGTGATCGTGTAAAAACTTAAAACTTAAAGCCATAAAACTTGATAAAGTGTTAGCACAATTAAAACACGTGGCTAAGGACCGAGATCTTGTGAAACACAATAGACACAGTGAGAACAAGCACAAGAGACACGATGATTTATCCCGTGGTTCGGCCAAGTACAAAACTTGCCTACTCCATGTTGTGGCGTCCCAACGGACGAGGGTTGCACTCAACCCCTCTCAAGTGATCCAATGATCAATTTGAATACCACGGTTTTCTTCTTTCCTTACTCTTTCCCGTTTGCGAGGAATCTCCACAACTTGGAGTCTCTCGCCCTTACAATAAGAATCAAAGTGAAAGCACTAGAGTAAGAGAGGGAAGCAACACACACAAATCCACAGCAATACGCACACACAGCCAATATTTGAGCTCAAATGAATAGCACAAATTTCACCACTAGAACAGAGCTCAAATCACTAAGAATGTCAATCGAGTGCGCAAAGACGGAGTGTCAATGACTAAGAATGCTCAAAGTATGCTTGGGTGTCTCCTCCATACGCCTAGGGGTCCCTTTTATAGCCCCAAGGCAGCTAGGAGCCGTTGAGAGCAATCTGAGAAGGCAATCCTTGCCTTCTGTCGGGTGGCGCACCGGACAGTCTGGTGCACCACCGGACAGGCACTGTTCACTGTCCGGTGTAGATCGTCTTCCAAAATAGGCGCAACCGTCCGTTGAAGATTCAGAGCCGTTGGCGCACCGGACACTGTCCGGTGCACACCGGACAGTCCGGTGCCCCTATCTGATCGTTGGCTCGGCCACGCGTTACGTGCGGATTGCGTGGCCGACCGTTGGCTCGGCCGACCGTTGGCTCACCGGACAGTCCGGTGCACCACCGGACAGTCTGGTGAATTTTAGCCGTACGCCGTTGATCACTTCCCGAGAGCGACGACTTCGTCGTGGATGGCTCACCGGACAGTCTGGTGCACCACCGGACAGTCCGGTGATTTATAGCCGTACACCGCCGTCGAATCCCGAGAGTGGACTGTTCACCGAGACTGGTCCTGTCGCACCGGACAGTCCGGTGCACCTAGACCGAAGTTGTCTTTGGCTGAACACAACCATCTCTTTTCCAAATTGTTTTCTCCTGTTTCTAGCACTTAGACACAATACATTAATCTTGAAAGCAATGTACTAAGTCTAGAAACATACCTTGCACCTTGATTTGCACTTCTTTAGTCTTTGACACAATTTTACACTTAAACCATTTGTGTTGGCACTTAATCACCAAAATACTTAGAAATGGCCCAAGGGCACATTTCCCTTTCAGTCAAAAAAATTGTAACTCCTATTATAATGAACATTTCTAGAATATTTCCTATCATGATACAAGAAAGCATGATTCCTTTGAACACTATTAGTCATAGGGGCCTTCCCTTTGTCCTTGGCAGAGATAGGAGCCCTTTGACTAGTTAAGTTCTTGGCTTCCCTTCGAAAGCCAAGCCCATCCTTAATTGAGGGATGTCTACCTACCGTGTAGGCATCCCTTGCAAATTTTAGTTTATCAAAATTATTTTTGCTAGTCTTAAGTTGGGCATTAAGACTAGCTACTTCATCATTTAATTTAGAAATAGAAATTAAATGTTCACTACAAGCATCAACATTAAAATCTTTACACCTAGTGCAAATCACAACATGCTCAACACAAGAACTAGATTTATTTGCTACTTCTAGCTTAGCATTTAAATCATCATTAATACTTTTTAAGCTAGCCAAAGTCTCATGACAAGTAGATAATTCACATGAAAGCATTTTATTCCTTTTAACTTCTAAAGCAAGAGATTTTTGCACACTTACAAATTTATCATGCTCTTCATATAAAAGATCCTCTTGCTTTTCTAAAAGTTTATCCTTTTCATTTAGAGCATCAATTAATTCATTGACCTTTTCTACTTTTGCTCTATCTAATCCTTTAAACAAGCTAGTGTAATCAATTTCATCATCACTAGATTCCTCATCACTAGAAGTAGAGAACTTAGGAGTTTCTCTAGTGATTACCTTCTTTTCCTTTGCCATAAGACAAGTATGGCGCTCGTTGGGGAAGAGAGACGACTTGTTGAAGGCTGAGGCAGCGAGTCCTTCGTTGTCGGAGTCGAACGACGAGCAATCCGAGTCCCACTCTTTGTCGAGGTGTGCCTCGTCCTTCGCCTTCTTGTAGGCCTTCTTCTTTTCCTTCTTCCCTCCTTTCTCTTGCTCCTGGTCATTAGTATTGTCGGGACAATTTGCTATAAAATGACCATACTTACCACACTTGAAGCAGGAGCGCTTTCCCTTCGTCTTGCTCTTGTTGGGATGCTCCTTGCGACCTTTTAGCGCTGTCTTGAAGCGCTTGATGATGAGGGCCATTTCTTCCTCGTTAAGCCCGGCTGCCTCAATTTGCGCCACCTTGCTAGGTAGTGCCTCCCTGCTACTTGTTGCTTTGAGAGCAACGGATTGAGGCTCGTGGATCGGCATTGGGCCATTTAGCGCCTCATCAACATATCTCGCCTCCTTGATCATCATTCGCCCACTTACAAACTTCCCAAGTATTTCCTCGGGCGTCATCTTGGTATACCTAGTATTTTCACGAATAGAGTTTACAAGATGAGGATCAAGGATAGTGAAGGACCTTAGCATTAGCCGGACGACGTCATGGTCCATCCATCTCGTGCTTCCATAGCTCCTTATTTTGTTGACCAGGGTCTTGAGCCTGTTGTATGTTTGGGTTGGCTCCTCCCCCTGATCATTGCGAACCTTCCCAGTTCGCCCTCCACCAACTCCATCTTGGTGAGCATGGTGACATCATTTCCCTCATGCGAGATCCTGAGGGTGTCCCAAATCTGCTTGGCGTTATCCAAGCTGCTTACTTTATGGTACTCTTCCCTGCACAAGGATGCTAATAGAACAGTGGTAGCTTGTGCATTTTTGTGAATTTGTTCATTGATAAACATGGGATTATCCGAACTATCAAAATGCATTCCATTCTCTACTATCTCCCATATACTTGGATGAAGAGAGAACAAGTGACTACACATTTTGTGACTCCAAAATTCGTAGTCCTCTCCATCAAAGTGTGGAGGTTTACCAAGAGGAATGGAAAGCAAATGAGCATTCGAATTATGCGGAATACGAGAATAATCAAAAGAAAAGTTTGAGTTGACCATTCTCTTTTTCTCGTCGTAGTCGTCGTCGTCTCTTTGGGAAGAAGAAGACTCATCGCTGTCGTAGTAGACTATCTTCTTGATGCGCCTCTTCTTCTTCCCGTCTTTCTTTTTGTGACTCGAGCCAGAGTCGGTGGGCTTATCGTCTCTTGGCTCGTTGAGGGTGGACTCCTTCTCTTTATCGTTGACCACCATCCCCTTTCCCTTAGGATCCATCTCTTCGGGCGATTAGTCCCTTTCATGAAGAGAACGACTCTGATACCAATTGAGAGCACCTAGAGGGGGGTGAATAGGTGATCCTGTAAAAACTTGAAACTTAAAGCCACAAACTTGATTAAGTGTTAGATCAATAAAGCCAAGTGGATAGAGAGGAGTTCTTGCTTAACACGATAACAACAAAGAAATCAACACAGACAGATACAGTGGTTTATCCCGTGGTTCGGCCAAGTCCAACACTTGCCTACTCCACATTGTGGCGTCCAACGGACGAGGGTTGCACTCAACCCCTTTCAAGCGGTCCAAAGACCCACTTGAATACCACGGTGTTTCTCTTTGTTTCACTATATCCCGTTCGCGAGGAATCTCCACAACTTGGAGCCTCTCGCCCTTACAATTTGATGATCACAAAGAAGCACAGAAGTAAGGGTGGGAAAAGCAACACACACAAGAATCAAAGCAAGAGCACAAACACGCACACTAGCCAACAACTTGAGCTCAAAGTTCACACACGGAGTTCTCGACTCAGAAGCAGCTCAAATTGCTATCATAATGAATCAAATGCACTAGAATGGAGTCTTGGTGCTTAGGGATGATCAAAGATTGCTTGGTATTCTCCTCCATGCGCCTAGGGGTCCCTTTTATAGCCCCAAGGCAGCTAGGAGCCGTTGGAAGCAATCCAGGAAGGCAATTCTTGCCTTCTGTCGGGTGGCGCATCGGACAGTCTGGTGCACCACCGGACAGGCACTGTTCATAGTCCAGTGCAGATTGCTTTCTTAAAATGGCGCAGCCGACCGTTGAAGATTCGCAGCCATTGGCGCACCGGACACTGTCCGGTGCACACCGGACAGTCCGGTGCACACCGGACAGTCCGGTGCCCCCATCCGACCGTTGGCTCGGCCACGCGTCACGCGCGGATTGCGCGGCCAACCGTTGGTGCGCCCGACCGTTGGCTCACCGGACAGTCCGGTGCACCACCGGACAGTCCGGTGAATTTTAGTCGTACACTGTTGACTGTTTCCCGAGAGCGGCGACTTCGCCGCAGACGACTCACCGGACAGTCCGGTGCACCACCGAACAGTCCGGTGATTTATAGCCGTAGACCGCCGTCGAGACCCAAGAGCAGGCTATTCACCTGGACTGGTCCTGGCACACCGAACACTGTCCGGTGCACCACCGGACAGTTCGGTGCACCCAGACCGAGCAGCCTTTGGCTGAACACAGCCAACTTATCTTCAAAGCAATTTCTCCTATTTCTAGCACTTAGACACAATACATTAGTCTTAAAAACAATGTACTAAGTCTAGAAACATACCTTTAATCTTGATTTGCACTTCTTGAGTCTTTGGCACAAATATCACTCAATGCATTTTTGTGTGGTGCACTTAATCACCAAAATCTTATGGAAATGGCCCAAGGGCACATTTCCCTTTCACACGGGCGCGTCGTCTTTACTCCATGTGAGGGGGCTCCCCTGCCGTTTTAGGAGAGGACACGAGCCTTTAGGTGATTGGACCGCTGCTTCTGCCCATCTGCTGCTGCAATTACTGTCGGTCCGCTTTTTGCCATATCGACCGTCGCGCCTCTCCCCGTGGCTGACTGACCCGTGATCGTTGCACTCAATTGGCACTTTTGGGTCACGTGCAGGGCTGCCTCGAGTCGCGATACTGGTTCCACAGTCGAGAAGACGCAGCATTGGCGCGAGTGGCGGTGCGGTTTCCTTGCACGCAGTAACCGTTGCGTCGGTTACATGACATGTGGGCCCGGGCCTCCATGCTGGTCCGCCGGATGCGACGGGGCCGAAAGGGTGCACAACCGCGGTGCGGTTGCATGCTCCCCTCATGGCGGTCCGCCCTTTCAACCACTGATTTCGGCGTGGATGGGGGAATGCTTATAACCGCGGGGCGGTTACATGCTTCGTGCGCGGCGATTTGGCTTCTTTCGTTTCGGGTCAGCCCGCATGACGTGTGGGACCCAACCCCCGCGCCGGGGGGTGAGAACCCTGGAACACGTCGGTGGAGACATTGCCTGTGACGCTTGGGGAGCAAGTGAGGAGGTCTGCCTTTAAAAAGGGACCGATCCCTCAGGCAGTAGCCATGCCTTCACACTTCTTGCATTCATCGTGCCCTTCCACCTTCCGAGCCCCCAGATGGGGTGCACCTGTGTTGCCTTCTTTTTGCTGTTGTTTGAGGAGTGCGACCCCGTGGGGGTTGGCGCTCTTCAGTCACCGCTCGGCTTCAAGGATTTTCATCATGCAGCCCGGCTGCAGTCCCTCACCAATGGTCATCCGTAGGGATGATCACCAGCCTTGTGGTGGGGAGAAGCAAGCCAGGCTACGGCCTCTGCCCCACCCTCAGCTTCAAGGATGTTCATCATCCGGGCTGGGGAGGGTGGCGCACCGAGTTGGGGCCTGCCTCCGCGTGGGCCGGCGACCCGCTTCTTCCTCCAGCATTCGAGGGAGAAGGGAATCCTCTAGCTCTACGGAGGAGGCGTCCTCCAGCCATGCGGGAGAAGGTGAACTGCTGCTGCCTGGCCAGGGTGCAGCTGTCCGTCCTCCATCCGGACGACGGTCGTGCCGTGCGCAGGCGGCTGCTATCGCCGGTGCTGAAGCGGCGGCCGCCGCTGGCAAGGCTTCCCACCGCAGCGGTGGTTGCTTCCGCCGACGAGACCGTCAGTGCCACCTGCGCTCCGGGCCTCCGGCTCTTTGGCTTTAATGGCTGGTTCTCGTCCCCCATGAGGGGACGTGAACGAGGGCCTTTCAGCGGTAGCGTTTGCCCTGAGGCCATCGCTGCTGCTGTCTAGCCGCCCGAGACGGAGGTCGTTGTTGCGCTGCTAGTGCAGTGGTCACCGACGAGCCACCTGGAGTTTGTTATCCCGCAGGCCTTCCGGTGTGGAGGTTGTTCATTCCTGCGGGAATGAACCCAGAGTCCCGTTTGTAATGGTACCCTCTTGAGAGCGAGATGTAATAGCTTTAAGTACTAAGACATCTGCCGTAGGTCGGGACAACCGCCGAGGGCGCTGCCGACGTCTGAGTCTAGGTACCATTGTTACCCCAAGTACGTGTGTTTGTTCTTTGTGGCTGCTGAGGCCTGAACATTTGGGTATAAAGCCGTGCTTCTTTCCTCTTGTTTCGAGCATTAGGACTTGTTCGTCGGTAGTAGAATCACTTATCCGAGCGTGAGCTACCTTTCGCGGAAGGTGACGAGTGAGGTATCCGTATCCCAGAGGCGTAGGAGTCCCTCGGCTCGATCGACCTTGCCGTTCAAGGTCCCTCTTGCTCGTCATTAGGACTCCACTATCGACGCAGTCGAAAGGCACGAAAGTCGTTTTGGCGAAAAACTTTTCTGAGGAAAGTTTTGGCGCAAAGGGGGCTTCCCCCTCTCTAGACCCGAGGCGTCCGCTTGGGCCGGGACCCTTGCGGAGGGTCTGGCCGTGGTCGTCGGGTCTGTCCGGGCTGCCCAAGGCATGGCCTCATAGCAGCGTGCCCGGGCCGAGGGTATGTTTTGCCCACTCTGTGACTTTGTTTTTGTCTCCATTCTTCACCTTGCGTCTGAAGAATGTTGTCCTGCCGTCTGCAGGACTTGAGACGGCTCTTGACGAGGCTGTCAAGAACTCCAAGGCGCTTGTCGAGGCGGCTAAGCAGAAGGAGGCCGAGCATGTGGCCATGTCCGAGGCCATCTCGGCTTTCTACCAGGCCTTTGGCCTCGACGGCGTCCCCTCGGGTAGCTCCCCCTAGAGTCATCTGCGGGTCTTGGGCAGCCATGTGCGCAACAGACTCCGCGGGGTGCTGTACCACGGTGTTAGGTGGGCCTTCGCCGTGCTCGCTTCCCACTACGACATGGATCTAGAGTGGGTTAGCGAGGGGTACTGCTTACCCGACGATGAGGAGGCTGCCTTAGCCGAGGTCCAGAGGCTTGATGCGGCTGTCGAGGGTCCAAGTGCGGCGCTGGCTTCCTCCTTCAAGGTGGAGGTCCTTCCGCCCATGTCACCGCCCGGGACCGTGCCAGACCTTGCCGAAGGTGGAAACGACGCCGAGGGTGCCGCTCCTCCCCCAGCCGATGTCTGAGCCTGCAAGAACATTTTGCTTGAAGTATGCGTATGTTTTTTGTGGCCGCCGAGGCCTAAACATTTTAATTGTCGGGTTATAAAGCTGTGTTTTCTTTCCTCCCGTTTCGTGTGTTAAGACTTATTCGGTAGCAGGATCCCTTGTCCGAGCGTGAGTCACTTTTCGCGGAAGGTGATGAGTGAGGTATCCGTATCCCGGAGGCGTAGGAGTCCCTCGGCTCGGTCGGCCTTGCCGCTTACGTGGTCCCTCGTCATTTTTAGGATTCCGTTATTGATATAGTCGAAACGACAGGAAAGTTGTTCTGGCAGAAAAGGTTTTTCGAGCGTTAGGACTTGTTCGGTAGCAGAATCGCTTATCCGAGCGTGAGTTAATTTTCACGGAAGGTGATGAGTGAGGTATTCGTATCCCGGAGGCGTAGGTGTCCCCCGGCTCGATCGACCTTGTCGTTCAAGGTCTCTCTCACTCGTCTTTAGGATTCTGTTATCGAAGTAGTCGAAAAGCGTGAAAGACGTTCTGGCAAAAGACCTTTCTGAGGAAAATTTTGACGCAGAGGGGGTTCCCCCCTTCTAGCCCCCGAGGGAGGGTCGGGCTTTGCCGAGGCAAGGCTGATCTTTCCTTGATGGTTAGACTTTATTTATGTAAAGAAAGCGAGGTACATAAACGACTTGAAACATTTTAAGGGTAAAAGCGACGTAGCTGTTGGATGTTCCAAGCGTTGCTGTAGACCTTGCCTTGATCGTTGGCCAGCTTGTATGTCCTAGGCTTCAAGATCTTGGCGATGATGAAGGGCCCTTCCCAGGGAGGAGTAAGCTTGTGGCGCCCTCGGGCGTCTTGTCGCAGCCGAAGTACCAAGTCTCCCACTTGGAAGCCTCGGGGCCGAACCCTTCGGGCGTGGTAGCGTCGCAGGGATTGTTGATACCGCGCCGAGTGTAGTAAGGCCACGTCCCGAGCCTCTTCCAGCTGGTCCAACGAATCTTCTCGGTTGGTCTAGTTGCCTTGGTCGTCGTAAGCCTTTGTCCTCGGGGAACCGTATTCTAGGTCCGTGGGTAGGATGGCCTCGGCCCCATAGACTAGAAAGAACGGCGAGAAACCCGTGGCTCGGCTCGGCGTCTTCCTCAGACTCCAAACCACCGAGG
The DNA here is from genome assembly GCF_902167145.1 of Zea mays. Lineage (NCBI taxonomy): Eukaryota > Viridiplantae > Streptophyta > Magnoliopsida > Poales > Poaceae > Zea > Zea mays. Next base: position 15,022,589 of record NC_050101.1, on the reverse strand, counting down.
GTAGTTCCTTTATCCACTGCTTGCCGAACTTGTTGAGGTTGTTGTAGATCCTCGACTTCAGTCCCTGCAAAATCATACCGTTGGCGCGCTCCATCTGCCCATTTGTCATTGGGTGAGCTACAGCGGCCCAGTCCACATGGATGTGGTGGTCTTCACAGAAGTCCAGGAACTTCTTCCCAGTGAACTGCGTGCCATTGTCGGTGATGATGGAGTTCGGGACCCCAAAGCGATGGATAATATTTGTGAAGAACGCCACTGCCTGCTCGGACCTGATGCTGGTTAAGGGTCGGACCTCGATCCACTTGGAGAATTTGTTGATGGCGACCAACAGGTGCTTGAAGCCCCTGGGTGCCTTCTACAAGGGACCAACGAGGTCCAGACCCCATACGGCAAACGGCCAAGTGATGGGTATTGTTTGCAGGGTCTGAGCGGGTAGGTGCGTCTGTCTCGCGTAAAATTGACACCTTCTGCAGGAGCGTACAATCCTAGTTGCGTCGGCCACCGCGGTCGGCCAGTAGAAACCTTGTCGGAAAGCGTTTCCGACGAGGGTCCGAGGTGCTGCATGGTGACCGCAAGCCCCCGAGTGTATTTCTTGTAGCAGCTCTTGTCCTTGGGCGACGGATATGCACCGTTGGAGAATGCCTGAGGGGCTGTGGTGGTACAATTCTTTTTCATCAACCAGTAAAACGAACGACTTGGCGCGCCGAGCCAGTCGCCGAGCTTTGGCCTTGTCGAGGGGCAGCTCTCCTCGGAGGAGATATTGCAGGTACGGGGTCTGCCAGTTTTGGTTTGGCGCAACCCCATTCCGCTATCCCTCGATGCGCAAGGCCTGACCCTCGGCGGCCGATGGTACCTCAGGCTGGGCCGAGGTCTCGTCGGGCTCGGGCGCGTCGTCGAGTTTCATGGATGGTTGATATATGTCCCTGGAGAAGACGTCCGGGGGAACCGTCGTTCGCCCCGAGGCTATTTTAGCCAGCTCATCCGCAGTCTCGTTGTACCGTCGAGCAACATGGTTGAGTTCCAGCCCGTGGAACTTATCCTCCAAGCGCCGAACTTCGTCGCAATAGGCCCCCATTTTTTGATCGCGGCAGTGGGAGTTCTTCATGACTTGGTCAATGACGAGATGCGAGTCGCCCCGAGCGTCAAGGCGCCGAACCCCTAGCTCGATGGCGATGCGCAACCCATTAACCAGAGCCTCGTACTCGGCCACATTGTTTGACGCCGGAAAATGGAGGCGCAGCACGTAGCGCACATGTTTCCTGAGGGGTGAGATGAAGAGCAGGCCAGCACCTGCTCCTGTTTTCATCAGCGACCCATCGAAGTACATGGTCCAAAGTTCGGGCTGGATTGGAGCTGTCGGCAATTGGGTGTCGACCCATTCCGCCAGGAAGTCCGCCAAGACTTGGGATTTTATGGCCTTCCGAGGGGCAAATGAAATTGTTTCGCACATGAGTTCCACTGCCCATTTTGCTATCCTACCTGAGGCCTCTCGGCACTGGATGATCTCTCCCAGGGGGAAGGATGACACCACAGTCACCGGATGAGACTCGAAGTAGTGTCGCAACTTTCACCACATCAGAATTACTGCGTATAGTAGCTTCTGGATTTGTGGGTAGCGGATCTTGGTCTCGGATAGTACCTCACTGATGAAGTAGACCAGTCTCTGGACGAGCAGTGCATGCCCCTCTTCTCGTCTCTCGACTACGATCGCGGCGCTGACCACCTGAGTGGTTGCCGCTATGTAGATCAAGAGGGCTTCTCCCGCAGCGGCGGGCACCAAGATGGGCGTGTTAGTAAGGAGTGCCTTTAAGTTCCCGAGGGCTTCCTCGGCCTCGGGGGTCCAAGTGAAGCGCTCGGCCTTCCTTAAGAGGCGGTACAAGGGTAACCCTTTCTCGCCAAGGCACGAGATGAAGCGGCTCAGAGCCGCAAGGCATCCCATGACCCTTTGTACTCCTTTTAGATCCTTGATGGGTCCCATGTTGGTGATGGCTACGATTTTCTCCGGGTTGGCCTCGATGCCTCTTTCGGAGACGATGAACCCCAGGAGCATGCCTCGGGGGACTCCGAAGACACACTTCTCGGGATTGAGTTTTACGCCTTTTGCGCGCAGGCACCCGAAAGTCACTTCGAGGTCGGAGAGGAGGTCAGAGGCCTTTCTTGTCTTGACAACGATGTCATCGACATAAGCCTCGACCGTTCGGCCGATGTGCTCTCCGAACACATGGTTCATGCACCTTTGGTAGGTTGCACCTGCATTCCCCAAGCCAAATGGCATAGTAATATAACAATACATGCCAAAGGGTGTGATGAAAGAAGTTGCGAGCTGGTCGGATTCTTTCATCTTGATTTGGTGATAACCTGAATAGGCATCGAGGAATGACAGGGTTTCGCACCCAGCAGTGGAGTCCACAATTTGATCGATGCGAGGCCGAGGGTAGGGAACCTTCAGACATGCTTTGTTCAGACCAGTGTAGTCTACGCACATCCTCCATTTCCCACCTTTTTTCTTTACAAGCACAGGGTTAGCTAACCATTCAGGATGGAATACCTCTTTGATGAACCCTGCAGCCATCAGCTTGTGGACCTCCTCGCCTATGGCTCTGCGCTTCTCTTCGTCAAAGCAGCGCAGGTGCTACTTCACGGGTCGGGCTCTAGCTTGGATATCCAGCGAGTGCTCGGCGACATCCCTCGGTATGCCTGGCATGTCCGAGGGACTCCACACAAAAATTTCGGCATTTGCGCGGAGAAAGTCGACGAGCACTGCTTCCTATTTGGGGTCGAGCTCGGAGCCGATCCTGACTTGCTTGCAGGCGTCGTTGCTAGGGTCGAGGGCGACGGTCTTAACCGCCTCAGCTGGTTCAAAGTTACCGGCGTGGCGCTTCGCGATAGGCGCCTCCTTGGAGAGGCATTCCAGGTCGGCGATGAGGGTCTCGGACTCGGCGATGGCCTCAGCGTACTCCATGCATTCCACGTCGCACTCGTAAGCGTGGCGGTACATGGATCCGACGGTGATGATTCCGTTGGGGCCCGGCATCTTGAGCTTCAGGTACGTGTAGTTGGGGACGACCAAGAACTTGGTGTAGCACGGTCTCCCCAGCACCGCATGATAGGTTCCTCAGAACCCGACCACCTCGAACGTGAGGGTTTCCCTGCGGAAGTTGGAGGGAGTTCCGAAGCAGACGGGCAAATCAAGATGCCCCAGGGGCAGGACACGCTTACCGGGGACGATCCCGTGAAAGGGTGCTACACCGGCCTGGATCATGGATAGATCTATCCCTAAGAGCCCTAGGGTCTCGGCGTAGATGATGTTGAGGCTGCTGCCTCCTTCCATGAGGACCTTGGTGAGCCTAGCGTTGCCGATGACGGGGTCGACAATGAGCGGGTACCTTCCTGGGCTCGGCACATAGTCGGGGTGGTCGCCTTGGTCGAAGGTGATGGGCTTGTCATACCAGTGTAGGTAGACCGGTGCCGCTACCTTCATCGAGCAGACCTCCCGGCGCTCCTGCTTGCGGTGCCGAGCCGAGGCGTTCGCCACCTGCCCACCGTAGATCATGAAGCAGTCGCAGACCTCCGGGAACTCCTCATCCTTGTCGCCCCCCTTCTTGTTGTTGCCTTGGTCCTTGCCACCTTCTGCCGAGGGTCCCGCCTTGATGAAGTAACGCCGGAGCATGTTGCAGTCCTCAAGGGTTTGCTTGACGGGACCCCTGTGATAGGGGCACGACTCCTTGAGCATCTTGTTAAACGTGTTGACTCCTCCGGGAGGCTTCCGAGGATTCCTATGCTCAGCAGTAGCGACGAGATCCACGTCAATGGCGTTGCGTGTTTCTTGCGCCTTCTTCTTGGCCTTCTTTTTCAAGCCACGCTGGACAGACGCCTCGGGGGCGTCTTCCTTCTGTCTTCCTTGAGGCTGCTTGTCCTTCCAGAAGATGGCTTCAACCGCCTCCTGACCAGGGGCGAACTTGGTGGCGATGTCCATCAATTCGCTTGCCTTGGTGGGAGTCTTGCGCCCCAGTTTGCTCACCAGGTCCCGGCACGTGGTGCCGGCGAGGAATGCCCCGATGACGTCCGAGTCGGTGATGTTGGGCAGCTCGGTGCGCTGCTTTGAAAACCGCCGGATGTACTCTCGCAGGGATTACCCTGGCTGCTGGCGGCAGCTTCGGAAGTCCCATGAGTTCCCATGGCGCACATACGTACCTTGGAAGTTTCCCACGAAGGCCTTGACCAGGTCGTCCCAGTCGGAGATCTGCGCAGGTGGCAGATGCTTCAGCCATGCTCGGGCAACGTCGGAGAGGAAAAGGGGAGGTTGCGGATGATGAGGTCGCCATCATTCGTCCATCCCAACTGGCATGCCAGTCGGTAATCCGCAAGCCACAACTCCAGCCTTGTCTCCCCTGAGTACTTGGTGATGGTAGTCGGAGCTTGGAACCGGGCTGGGAACGGCGCCCGTCGTATGGCCCGGCTGAAGACCATCGGACCTAGCGGTTCGGGCGAGGGGCTCCGGTCCTCCTCACTATCGTAGCGTCCTCCGCGCCTGGGGTGGCAGCCTCGGCGCACCTTTTCTTCGAGGCGGGCTCGACGGTCGCGGTGGTGGTGCTCGTCGCCGAGGCGATCCGGGGCAGCAGGCGTCCCATCCCGCGTGCGCCCGGTGCAGACTGAGGCCTCCCGCATAAGTCGAGAGGATGTTGCGTGATGCTCCGAGGGGCACCCTTGCCTTCGGGAGGCAGAGCTCTTGGCTCGTCGGACCGCTGCGTTTTCTAGGAGACCCTTGAGTTCGCCCTGGATACGCCGCCCCTCGGTGGTGGATGGCTCTGGCATCGCTCGAAGTAGCATCGCTGCTGCAGCTAGATTTTGGCCGACCCCGCTGAAAGCCGGGGGCAGCCTTGCCCTGGCATCGTCAATGATTCGGTGCTGGACGTCTTGGGCCCGATGAGGCGCTCCTCCGGCAAGGGCTCGGCCTACCCACTCTTGCTCGATGTTTTGTCGGAGCTGCACAAGCTGCCCCGCTTCTTCGTCGAGCTTGGCCTGCATCTCGCAGAATTGCTCGAGCTGTGTGTCCTGACCCCCCGCAGGGACTAGGACCACAGCTAGCTCCCGCGGGATGTCAACGCGAGACGCAGGCACAGGGGCGTTGTCATCTTGCGGCATGTCGAGGTGGTTGTCCTCGCCATGATCCCCCTGATCGATGTGGAAACACTCGCTGCTTGGGTCGCAACCCTCGTCGCCGAGGCTATGGCCATCATCAGAGCAGCCGGAGAGGCAGTAGTCACATGCGGACATGAAGTCTCACATGGCACTGGGATCACTGAGTCCGGAGAAATCCCAACCGAAGTCGGAGTCATCGTCTTCCTCGGAACCCGCAGGTCCGGAGGTTGAGACGGTCGTCAGTCGGTCCCAAGATGACCGCATAGGATACCCTAGAAGGTCAGGGTATGCCCTTGCGAAAGCGCTCACAGAAGCGGGGTCGCTTGGTGGATCGAGGCTGAATCTAAAAGGGACAGGGTGGAAAACGGATGGTACCTCTTGGTCGATGGACGGTGGCGAAGTCGCGTCGGGGACGGACTGCACCGTTATCTCAGGTACGAGGCTAACGCCCAGCAAGTCCTTTGCGAGGGTGCTGGCGTCATCAGTCCACTTGGGGCTGGCACGTTGTGGGGAAGCGACACCCGTCATTGTCTCAGGTGCGAGGACAACACACGACATGGCCCCCACAGGGGTGCCGGCATCGTCGACTCGCTCTGGCCCGACAGCCGATGAGGTGTCGCCTCCTGCATGGCCACGGTTGTCCCGTCTCCTCCTCCTTCGGTGAGGAGGGTGGTGGGGCAAACCCAGGTGTTTCTCTTCTGCCACGGTGGGAAGTCGTTGTCGAGTTCGCCGCTGGCGGGTGAGCCGACTGTCATTGTTGCTGTCGCGCTGTGGGGGGAGGAGTACCATGTCATAGCTGCCGTCGAGGGACATGAACTCGAGACTCCCGAAGTGGAGCAGCGTCCCCGGCTAAAGAGGCTGCTAGAGGCTACCCATCTAGAACTCAACGGGAAAGTGTTCGTTAACACGCAGCGAGCCCCTACCTAGCGCACCAACTATCTGCGTTTCGGACCCGCGAGGACCGTCAACTGACCAGTAAATTTGTTGTTGCGTGTCCCTGCCCAGATGGGTTGATGCAAGATGGAACACAAGAGGGAAATGTGGCTTATGTTATCTTGCACCGGGGTGCTTGTAGTCGGGGTTACAAGCGTCGCGCGATGGAGCGAGGGCGAGAACGAGAGAGATAGAGAGAGTCTCTACGTGCTGCCTGTCTCGTCTGCCCCGCCTGTTCTCAACGTCCAACGTTGTCAGGGTTGCAACGTGTGTCCGCGACGTGCCTTAGGAAGGCCCTGGACATCCCCTTTTATAGATACAAGGAGATGCCCAGCTGTACAATGGGGTGTAGCTGCGAGCTAATGTGGCTAGCGGAGAAGCGCCTTGAGCCCTGTACACGAGCTAACATGGCCGTCGGAGAAGTGCCTTGAGCCCTATAGAAGCACAGTTGTCGCCACGGCGTGGATCCTGCTGACGTTGTCTTGCTTCCGTAGGGGGTTTGAGAGCAACCGACATCATGGGCGCACGCGGGGAACCATCATTACCTGTTACCGGAGTGACCTTAGATGGGACACCAGTCTTGTTCCTTCGTAGCCTGAGGCAGTTAGCTAGGAGTAGGGTAATGATGTATCCCCTATAGCGTAGTCGGTCTAAGGCCCAGGTCGGGCAAGGCGGAGACTTCTCCTGAGGCCGAGGCTGGGCTCGGGCGAGGTTGTGACTCCTCCCGAGGCCGAGGCCTAGGGTCGGGCGAGGCGGAGATCTTCTTCCGAGGCCGAGGCTGAGGTCGAGGCCTGAGGTCGGGCGAGGCGGAGCTCCCTGTTGCGCCCGAGGCCAGACTCGTGGGAGATCGTGACTTCGTTTTATCCTGGTGGTTGGCACAGTAGCCGGAGCGGGGTGAACGGCGCTGTTTTCCTGTCTGATCGGTCAATAAAGGGGCGAAGTGACTGCGGTCACTTCGACCTTGCCGACGGAGGCACGCGTGTCAAGATAAGGTGTCAGATGATCCCGGATTAAATGCGCATGCGATACGGTCGGCTGGTGAGGCGATTTGGCCAAGGTTGCTGCACGACAAAGTATGCCCAAGCTGGGCTTTGGTCGAGCCGAGGGTGCGTCTGTTGAATGAGGGGACCCTCGGGCGAGGCGTGAATCCGTCCGGGGCTACTGTTCTCGCCCGAGGCTGGGCTCGGATGAGGTCGCGTCCCTCGGCAGACGTGGCCTTGATTTGGACCGCGCTTTACCAGCCGTGTATGGTTTGTTCTGAAGATGTTTTTCGGCCGCGTTTAGGAGCATTGGGGGTACCCCTAATTATGGTACCCGACACCCGCGATGTGAGTGGTCTAGGAGGAATCCGCGCTGAGCCAGATGGTCTTGACGAGGACACTGCCTGCCCCAGATGGTTGCACCTTAGGCACCTTAGTAGGCGTCTTGGTACAGGAAGTCGAGGGGTCCCTCCCCTCGTCATCCGAGCGAGCGGCTTCTGCCACCAGAGCGTGCAACTTCTCGACAGCTGCAAGCGCAGCGGGGCAGTCGCCCCGCACAGTGAGTACCCCAGTAGGGGACGGCATCTTGAGGACCAAGTACCCGTAATGGGCAATGGCCATGAACCGATACAGGGTCGGCCTGCTAATGATGGCATTGAAAGGGAGGTTAACCTCTGCAACATCGACTTGGACGTTCTCAGTGCGGAAGTTTTCCTCAGTCCCGAATGTAACCGGGAGTGTGATGCTCCCAAGGGGATACACCGGTTGAGGGGCCACTCCGAAGAATGGGCGTGAGGGCCCCAGTCGGGACCCTAGGATCTGCAGCTGCTTGAACGCAGCATGGCTGATGACGTTGAGCCCAGCCCCACCATCAATCAGCACATGATGTAGCTTCATGTTGGCGATGACAGGGGTGGTGATGAATGGTAGTATACCAGCCCCTGCCATGTTTTCGGGGCAGTTGGATGCCCTAAAGGAGATAGTGGTGCTCCGCCACCGCTGATGTGGGGCTGCCTTCGGGACCCCTGGAGTCGCCGAAAGAACCTCGCGGCGTAGGGACTTCACGTTCCTACGGGAGGTGAGCTCCCAGCTTCTGCCATACATAATGTATAACTTCTTGCGGCGGTCGTTGTCATCACTGGAGTCGGAGTCTCTAGTGAGAATTTCCTTGAGAACTTGCTCGGGGGCCTGATACCCGAGGTCCCGTTCTCCCGCGGCCAGGTCGCCTTCGTCACCTTCTCCTTGCCAGGCCGGCGGCGAGGTGGTGAGCCATCCCTAGAGGCCTGATCGCGCCGCTTGCTGATGCGTTTCGCGAGCTTCAGGATCTCGTGGCATTCCGAGGCTCTATGGCGACTGTTGGGGTGGACAAGGCATGACCCACTGTCACTTCCCTGTTGTTGTGGGCGCTTGTCGCGCTCGTCCTGGCCCCCAGCCGCAGCTACAACGACTGGAGCACCAAATTGCGGCCTATCGTGACCGCGATTCTTCTTCTTCTTCTTGCCACCGCCCTGGGTGGTGGCACCTGAGCCGCCCGTTGAGAGCACCTAGAGGGGGGTGAATAGGTGATCCAGTAAAATTCAACACTAATAACCACAAAACGTAGTTATTAAAGTTAGAACGGCAAAGTAGCTTGAAACGAGCTCTTGTGAACACAGACAATCAAAGAGAAAGCACATTAGAGACACGCAATTTTTATCCCATGGTTCGGCCAAGTAATACTTGCCTACTTCCATGTTGTGGCGTCCCAATGGACGAGGGTTGCACTCAACCCCTTTCAAGTGATCCGATGATCAACTTGAATACCACGGTTTTTCCATTCTTTGTCTTTCTCCCGTTTGCGAAGAATCTCCACAACTTGGAGCCTCTCGCCCTTACCATGATGATCACAAAAGATGTACGGAAATAAGGGAGGGGAGAGCAACACACACAAGACTCAAATCACAACACAATCATGCACACAAGTCACAACTTGAGCTCAAAACATAACCCACGGAGTTCATAACTCAAATGGAGCTCAAGTCACTATCTCAAAGAATCAAATGCGCGAAGTTGGAGTCTTGGAATCTTAGAATGTTTCTAGTAAGCTTGGGTGACTCCTCCATGCGCCTAGGGGTCCCTTTCATAGCCCCAAGGCAGCTAGGAGCGGTTGGAGGCCAACAAGGAAGGCTATCCTTGCCTTCTGTCGGGTGGCGCACCAGACAGTCCGGTGCACCACTGGACAGTCACTGTAGACGGGCCGGTGCGGATCTCCTTCCTATTCTGGCGCAGACGACCGTTGCAGATTCGTGGCAGTTGGTGCACCGGACAGTCCGGTGCCCCCTGCCGACCGTTGGCGCGGGCCACACGTCGCCCGCGGATTGCGCGGCCGACCGTTGCGCTGGCAACTGTTGGCTCACCGGACAGTCCGGTGCACCACCGGACAGTCCGGTGAATTATAGCCGTACGCCGCCGATTTTTCCTGAGAGTGGCCTGTTCGCCGGAAGCCAGCCTAGCGCACCGGACACTGTCCGGTGCACCACCGGACAGTCCGGTGTGCCAGACTAAGCTGAGTCTTGGCTGCACCGAGCCAAGTCTTTTTGGTTCTTTTCTTCTTTTGTTCTCACTATTTCTAGCACTTAGATAAAACATATTAGTACTTAAAAACTATGTACTAAGTCTAGAAACATACCTTCTCTTCAATTTGCACTTCTCTCTTCATTTAGCACATAAGAACTTATTTAAATGTGTTGGGCACTTAATCACCAAAACATAATGGAAATTGCCCAAGGGCACATTTCCCTTTCAATCTCCCCTTTTTGGTGATTTATGCCAACACATCCAAAAGCAACTAAAAGAAGTGCAACATCACTGCAATTGAGAACAAAATTGTATTCGCATAAATTTTGACATATTTGGATCATTCTTTGCCACCACTTGGTTTGTTTTTGCAAAACAAATTCATTTTCCTATCTCTAAGTCAAACACACTTGGTTAGGCACAAAGAGAGATATTCCAATGGAAAAAATGATCAAGTGCCAAAAACTCCCCCTTTTCCCATAATCATAAATTCTCCCCCACAAGAGACCAAATTTTGCAATAAGAGTATTTTGGACAAATCAAAACTCTACTATTTTCAAAATTCTCAAGTGGTAGCTGATCCATTTGCTTTGGCCTTAATTTCTCCCCCTTTGGCATCAAGCACCAAAATGGGATCATTTTTGGCCCTTTAACCCCATTGCCTCACAAAAAATTGTCAATTAAGAGCAAAAGGCAATAAGAGCATAAGAATGAACTTGGAGGTGAGTACACTAATACCGGAGTGCAGTGGAAGTCTTTGCATGGTCCAAGTTCACCTTTCCCTTTCAATGCACCTTAGACACTACATCAAGTAACTCAAAGACAAGGGTTAGTCTCAAAGGGTCAAGTTATAGCACTTCTCCCCCTAAATATGCACATCATTTACACATGGACTTGTGAGGTCCGGAGATCCCTTGCACAACTTGAGCACCATAAATAAGCAACAAATTTCATAAATGCATAAAGTAACCTGATCAAGGCATAAAACACATGTATGCTATAGATCAATCCAAGTTACGTGAATCTAAGACATTTAGCTCACTACGCAACCTGCAAAAGGTTTTTTCATCTAATGGCTTGGTAAAGATATCGGCTAGCTAGTTGTTGGGGGCCTTCGGCTTCCGAAGGTCCTCAAAAACATGATTTAACAATGTTTCTGGAGTATAATGTTTGAACAGGTATCTTCGGACTTGAATCAGAAAGGGAGAAGCTCAAAAGATACGAAGGTTGACACAGTGCCGAAGCTGTGAAGCAGGAAAGCTTCGGCATGTTCGCAGAAAGGGGAACCGACTTAAAGATGAAAAGGCCATTTAGACCTCGATAGAATGCTATAGAATTATCACCAAATGTAAAGGGCATGTATGTAATTTTGTATGGGTTGTACCCCGTGCCTATAAATAGGTGAACAGTACCCCCGTACTGTTCACGCTGACTTGGCATTTGCTTTTGCGTCACACTTGTATTTTCATCTCCTTCCAAGCCGAAGGTACATTTATAATTCAATATTGTTTCTATTTCTTTATGATGAGTTAATAAAGTTAAATGAATAATGTTATATGATTATTCACGCTATCTTTTACGTTTCATATGCTTCGTCTTTTACTAATGTATATTGTAGCGATGAAGGTTAACCCTTCATGACCTTCGTCCGGAGATCGTTATATCCTAAGGGAAATAATGCTTCGAAGGACGAAGGATCTTAATGTTTAACATTTTCTGTGTTGCCTTGTTCTTAACTCATAGCATTTGAGAACAAGTCCCCAACATTGGCGCCCACCTCCGGTGAACTCACTTCCACTTCGAGTCTTCATGAACACCTTCGGAAGCTATCGACCTTCGCCATGGCGCCGAAGAAAGCTTCAGCGGCTGGGGCTGCAGCACTACAACCGCTGGACCACAACCAGGAGACCGTCTCTCTTCGGGAGGCCAGAAGCCAGAAGAGAAAAGCTGTTAGCCCGACGCTTGAGGAAGAAGAGCTAGACCAAGAAATCAGAGAGATGGAGATGCTACATCAACAAGTGCAGAGGAAGAAGGAGAAGATGGCCCGCCTAGCTGAGTTGCAAAGGCAAATTGACGAAGCTTCTGAGGAAGTTCGCCATCTCACTCACGATGAGCAGAACAGAAGGCCTCATCAGAAAGACCTTCATCAGGAGGGCTTCGTCAACGAAGACGACTGGTATGATAATTTCCATCAGGGAAATTTTGTTTTTGATGATGCTTCTCCTCTGTCTGCTGAGCTGCAGGCTACTCCTTGGCCTCCATCCTATAAGCCACCCCAGCTCCCCATGTTTGACGGCCACTCCGACCCGAAGCAATTCTTGATGAGCTACGAAGCAACAGTGTCTTCGTACGGGGGCAACGCTGCAATCATGGCGAAGTCTTTCGTCATGGCCGTCAGGAATGTTGCTCAGACCTGGTATTCCTCCCTTCGGCCAGGAACAATCACTTCATGGCAGAAGCTGAAGGATATGTTACTGACCAGCTTTCAAGGATTTCAAACGAAGCCGGTTACAGCTCAAGCCCTCTTCCAGTGTATTCAGGATCACGAAGAATACCTTCAGGCGTATGTCCGAAGGTTCTTACGATTGAGGGCGCAGGCACCAACGGTGCCCAATGAAATCGTTATCGAAGCCATGATCAAGGGGCTTCGTCCTGGACCTGCAGCTCAATACTTTGCTCGGAAGCCTCCTCAGACCTTGGAGAAATTGCTCCAAAAGATGGATGAGTACATTCGTGCTGACAATGACTTTCGCCAAAGAAGGGAGGAGGCCTTCAGATTTTCTGAGATGACCAGGGGCTTCGGAGGAAGATACTACCCGAGGCATGTCCGTTCCATTCACAGCACTCAGAATGATGATAAGGGGAGTCAGCAAAACAGGCCGCAGTGCTCCTCACAGGCTTCGGGGCAACAACAAACTTCCTTTCGGCCACCAGCTCCAAGAGGCAGAGGCGCCAGGGGCTTCGGCGGAAGATTCGGAGATCAGCCAAGGAGACTGTTTTGCCTATTCTGTGGAGAGGGCAAGGGCCACACCACTAGGACGTGCCATGTTACAATCCAGAAGCAAAAGGAACTAGCCGAAGCTGCATCTCAACAAGCTCAGTCGAAGCAGGTTATGCATACTGCTTCGTTTCATCCGCCGTATGTCCCACAATACATAGACAACCACCCTGCGGCTTCTGTAGCTTCGGCAAGTCAACCTCAAGCTTCCTGGCAGCAGCTTCCGCCTCCACCTCCATTGCAGCAAGGTCAACAGCCAGAAGGGAGTCAATACGCTCCACAGCAGAGGGACTTCAGAGAACAGTCCGAAGCTCGCACAGTCAACAGCACTGTGCCAGAGTCGAAGCACATTTATTGACATATCCTACCTTTGATAGCAGTCTTTTCTATTCAGTTTTATTTTCTGTAAAGCAAAAAACATTGATAGTTTCCATGTAATAATTTCGTTGTTTCCACGAGAAAAATTTATTTGATTCACAGGCCTAAGTTGCCGAAGCCTAAAATTTCTTCCGTTACCAAGAAGGACCTTCGGACTAAAAATCCTTCGGAGTAACAAAAAGTCGTTCTAAGGAACGCAGAGTAAGTTTATAAAGTCACAAAAAGTCGTTCCAAAGGGAGCGCAGCGTAAGTTTTCTGCTCAGAAGTCGTTCCTAAAGGAATGCAGAGCCTACAGCGAAAAATCAACGCTGATACCGTCTAAGTAAAAGACGAAGAAGCTCCTAAGGGAGGCTTACAGCGAAAAATCAACGCTGATACCGTCTAAGTAAAAGACGAAGAAGCTCCTAAGGGAGGCTTACAGCGAAAAGTCAACGCTGATACCGTCTAAGTAAAAGACGAAGAAGCTCCTAAGGGAGGCTTACAGCGAAAAGTCAACGCTGATGCCGTCTAAGTAAAAGACGAAGAAGCTCCAAAGACGTTCCTAAGGGAATGCAGAGCTTACGAATATATTTTATGTGTATCTTCGGAACAAATGTCACATGCATAACATAACATCATCACATCATTTTGCATAGCATAAGCATCATACATCATATCGCATTTGGCAAGAGAAGGGGACACTCTCAACCTTCGAAGGGATGCTTTGAAAAAGTGACATTGAAATTGTATAGCTTCGGAATACAGTTTCGGGGAATATTTTCACGAAACATGGGCGAACTTTATCAGATCAATATCAAAGTTGCAAAGCTTCGGAAAATAGCTTCGGAAAATGTTTTCACGAGGCATCGATGTCATTCATCAGAATAATTTTGACGAAGGCTATCTTCTTCACGACGCATGAAAAGAAGGGAAGGTGTTTTTTCGCCGAAGGCTCAAAAGTGGTATGTATTTAAAGTTTCATGCATCGTAAAGAATTCAATAATGAAAAGAGACTTGTATATTACATTCAAATGTACAAAGTGTTGCATAGATTACACTTTAAATGTTTTTTCCAAATAGCACCTAATCTTCCCTCAATACTGCTTCGGCGGCTTCATTCAGAAGTTGGTCAACAACCTTGTCCATGATAGTTTCGGCCATTTGATTAATTTCTTCATCCCCTTTTGTGTGGGGGTCGGCAGATCGTCCAACAGTTTCTGAGCGAAGAGAACACTTCTTCAGTACTTTTACAAATCGCGAGCAAAGTTTAAAATGAAAATTACAACGCAACAAGAACAACTAATCGGTACCTAACTGTCTTTCGGGCTCCCTACTCCTTTCGGCAGCGTCTGCTACTCTTCTAGCATCGTGAATGCCTTTTTCGCTTCTTTCAATGATCTCTCGCGCCATTCCTCGGCCGCCGTCGTTCCAGATATCAGTAAAAAATTTGCCACCAACCACGCTTGCTTCGGCCGAGGGGTCCTTGACGTCTTCGGAAGATAAGGTAGCTTCGGATTGAGCTAAAAATTTTACATGCCCGCAACCTTTCTTCTCTAAGACAGAAGCAATTCCTCTGGCGCCCGAAAAAGCGCATATGTCGCCACGACTGTTCAGAATCTCTTCGAAGGCCTCTGCTTCGTGGCTAATCCATTCCAGCGGACCTTCGGGATTGCCTCGAGAGAAATTCTCTTCGCTGGAAAAGGCGCCTACGCTGGCGAAGCTGGATTTAATTTTATTCACACATTCTACAGATTTGACATAGCATTTCCCCTGAGATGTGCGAAGCTCCTTAACTTTTGATTCCAATTTGTTGACCATAAAATCACTAAGTTCTCGTTTCGTTTCCTCAAGCGCGCGCTCCTCTTTAGCTCTAGCCAGCTGTTTCTGAAGATCTTTAATCTCGCGTTTTTGAGCTTCGGCCTGGGCCTTTGAAGCAGCTTCGTCTTTTTTCACTTTATCTATCAGTGTAAGCAGAATTTTATCTTTTTCCAAAGCTTCGTTTCTCAGTCTGATAACTTCGGAGCGTAAATTATTAAACGCAATGTCATAGCTTTCATCTTCGGCGCTCTTTTGGGCTCTTAGTGCGTTGCTT
This sequence comes from Zea mays, assembly GCF_902167145.1. Classification (NCBI taxonomy): domain Eukaryota; kingdom Viridiplantae; phylum Streptophyta; class Magnoliopsida; order Poales; family Poaceae; genus Zea; species Zea mays. The sequence continues at coordinate 15,007,531 of NC_050101.1, read as the reverse complement.
AGGATCAGGCCCTATACGAAAAAGAATTCATATAAGAAAAAAGGAATGAGTTGCGTAAAAATAAGGGGGTTTTTCAAGTGTTTAATTCCTATACCTTCAGGCTGTTGTACGCAAGACTGTCTGCGAGATCTTCTTTCGTCATGGCGCTTAATCCAGATTCAAGCTTCGGGAAACCAATACTTCTGGCCATTTCTCGGCAGACAGATAGCTCTTTGTTGTCAGGCAGGCAGTATAAGAAGTCATCTTCATTCGTTCCATTGAATATTATTGCCCCCTTCGGATATTTTAGTTCCTTTGCATAATGGATGGCTTCATGAGTTTCTTCTTCAGATAGCTTCTTCCCCGAAGCATGTCGTATCATGTAATCATGCGTGCTGGCAGGTGCTTCGGGGATGGCGGTGTCAGTTTCTTCAACTAATACTGGTTCTGGAATTTTTATTGCTTCGGCTTCAAAAGGTTGCTCCTTGTAGGGCTCTGAAGGCCCAGCTTCAGCTTCAGCTTGTTGAGCCGAAGCTTCAGTAGAAGCTTCAGCAACTTCAACACTCTTTTTTGGAATTGTGCTTGAAGACTTAATTGTCTCCAAGACGTCCAGTACATTTACCATTCTTTTCCTTTTTGGGGTCACTGATGGCCCCTTTTGGTTTTTTGCTGTCCCAATGATTGCTGTAGGACTCAAAACTTCTGATGTTTTGGAGCCCTCAGTTGCTTCTCTTACCTCCTCAATTTTTTCTGTGAGCGGCGCTTCGGTTTTCTCTTTTGTTTCTGACAACAAAATGTTTGATTGTTCTGATTCTATCTTTGGTGGCACTTCGGCCGTTTCTGCGATCTCTGGCAACAAGGCTGGCTCGATTAGTTTTTCAGCTTCGGTGGCTGAAGAAGTTTTCCCGGTAAACTCCGACACCGAAGCTGGTTCAATATAACGCGGCCGTTGCGTAAGAACCTTTATCTTTTTCCTTTTCGGTTCTGGCTCGCTAGGAGCAGCTGCAGCTTCTTCTTTTGCAGAGATTGTGTTTTTTCTCTTCTGCCTTCGAATGGGATAGCAGTAATCAGGGTAGACAAACCCAATGGCATCAAATACCCGATTCAGTCTCTTCTTTTTTCGGCCTCCGAAGGCTGCTGACATTGCATTATCTTCAGCCTTCGAGTAGGTCCCGAGTAGCTCATCACTTAAATTGTCAATGCTTTTCAACCACTCATCATCTGGCTCAATAAATTTATCTCCAAATTTGAAGGTGTACTTCAGTCTCACAAGCTCACCTTCGTCGGCCTCTTTTATGGTTTCTTGTGGCATTTCCCATTTCTCAGCAAGCGGCCACACCCTGAAGGCGATATGTTCTTGTACTAAGTCCCTTGTTCCTATAAAAGAGCAGACAACGCCGAAGGCTCTTTGGCACTCTTCGGCGGCTTCGTTCATTTCAACCTTCGGCCTCCGAAGGCCGAAGCTTTGCCAAATAGGACGCATAATTATACCTTTGATGTCTTCTCGTGCTGATAAGTCATTCTTCACATAAAACCATTCTGTCATCCAATCCCCGGGCCATCTCTTCCGAAAGGTTGGTACGGGACAGCTTGCCCCGGACCGAGAAACGAAGCTGTAGCAGCCAAAGTTGTTATGGTACTGTTCTTTGCCCCAAGGCTTTGTTTCATATAATAATTCATGAACATTACAAAAGCTTCTTGCGTCAGGCTTCAGACCTTGACTCCTCGCGGCCCACACGAAGATATTTAACCTTATAATTGCCTCGGGAGTAAGTTGATGAAGATAGACTTCGAAGATTTTCAACACCTCCACGATGAAGCTGCTCAAGGGGAATCGCAATCCAGCTTTCAAAAAGCTTCGGTACACCACAACTTCATTTTCTTCAGGGTGTGGACAAGTTTTTTCTCCTTCGTCCGCCCTCACAATGGACAGATCCCGGAAATACCTTCCTCTCATATTAACAAGATGATTCTCTTTGATAGTTGATTTACCATAAACTGAATGGCTTGGTCGCCAGGGGCGATCTTCGGAGTCTTCGCCACCGCTGTCCATATCATAACTTTCACTGTCACCAGTATCTTCAGACAGCCCCTCCAGAATTTCCTTGGTAATCTTTTCTGTGTTGGACTTCGACATCGCTATAAGAAACCCTAGGTTCTTCTCTTCATCAAGACTCAGCTTCATCTCAGCAGCAGCCTTCTTAGCAGCTTCAGACATCTTCGGAAGCGCTAAAAAACTGTTTTTAAAAGCCGAAGCTTCAAAGCTAAAAACTTAGCAGATCACAGTGCACAAGAGCTAAAAAATGAGTGAGCAGGAGTGGTTGGCCAGAAAGCGTGCAAAATAAGTTTGCGGTATGGCCGTATTTATACGCTTGATGCGTTGAAAGTTGAAAGACCCCACTTGTCATTGAATGTTGCTATTCTAGCAAAGGGAAGGTGTTTTTTCGGACCTTCGGCATAAAGCCTTCGTTCATATCGCAATCTGAATTTATTATTTCAAACAAATTAATATTGCGAGGGGCTACTGTTGGGGGCCTTCGGCTTCCGAAGGTCCTCAAAAACATGATTTAACAATGTTTCTGGAGTATAATGTTTGAACAGGTATCTTCGGACTTGAATCAGAAAGGGAGAAGCTCAAAAGATACGAAGGTTGACACAGTGCCGAAGCTGTGAAGCAGGAAAGCTTCGGCATGTTCGCAGAAAGGGGAACCGACTTAAAGATGAAAAGGCCATTTAGACCTCGATAGAATGCTATAGAATTATCACCAAATGTAAAGGGCATGTATGTAATTTTGTATGGGTTGTACCCCGTGCCTATAAATAGGTGAACAGTACCCCCGTACTGTTCACGCTGACTTGGCATTTGCTTTTGCGTCACACTTGTATTTTCATCTCCTTCCAAGCCGAAGGTACATTTATAATTCAATATTGTTTCTATTTCTTTATGATGAGTTAATAAAGTTAAATGAATAATGTTATATGATTATTCACGCTATCTTTTACGTTTCATATGCTTCGTCTTTTACTAATGTATATTGTAGTGATGAAGGTTAACCCTTCATGACCTTCGTCCGGAGATCGTTATATCCTAAGGGAAATAATGCTTCGAAGGACGAAGGATCTTAATGTTTAACATTTTCTGTGTTGCCTTGTTCTTAACTCATAGCATTTGAGAACAAGTCCCCAACACTAGTTCTCGGTGCTAATATGGAACACCTCGATATCTCCCTTTTGCTGGTGGTCTCTCAGAAAGTGATGTCGGATGTCTATGTGCTTAGTGTGGCTGTGTTCAACAGGATTATCCGCCATGTGGATTGTACTCTCATTGTCACATAGGAGTGGGACTTTGCTCAGATTGTAGCCAAAGTCCCGGAGGGTTTGCCTCATCCAAAGTAGTTGCGCGCAACACTATCCTGCGGCAACATACTCGGCCTCAGCAGTGGATAGGGCAACAGAGGTTTGTTTCTTTGAACTCCAAGACACCAGGGACCTTCCTAGGAATTGGCACGTCCCTGATGTACTCTTCCTATCAACCTTGCATCCAGCATAATCAGAGTCTGAATATCCAATTAAGTCAAAGGTGACATTCCCTTTGGATACCAGATCCCGAAGCAAGGCGTAGAAACTAAATATCTAAGAATCCGCTTAACGGCCACAAGGTGACATTCCCTTGGGTCGGATTGAAATCTAGCACACATGCATACGCTAAGCTTAATATCCGGTCTACTAGCACATAAATAAAGTAATGACCCTATCATAGACCGATATTCCTTTTGATCAACGGACTTACCTCCTTTGTTGAGGTCGACATGTCCGTCGTTTCCCATAGGTGTCTTCGTGGGCTTGGCGTCCTTCATCCCAAACCACTTGAGAAGATCTTGAGTGTACTTCATTTGGGAGATGAAGGTGTCGTCCTTGAGTTGCTTCACTTGGAACCCAAGGAAGTAGTTCAACTCGCCCATCATTGACATCTCAAACTTTTGAGTCATCACCCTGCTAAACTCATCAAAAGACTTTTGGTTAGTAGAACCAAATATTATGTCATCGACATAAATTTGGCACACAAAAAGGTCACCATCACAAGTCTTAGTGAAAAGAGTGGGATCAGCTTTCCCAACCTTGAAAGCATTAGCAATTAAGAAATCTCTAAGGCATTCATACCATGCTCTTGGGGCTTGCTTAACTCCATAGAGTGCCTTAGAGAGCTTAAACACATGGTCGGGGTACCTGTCATCCTCAAAGCCAGGGGATTGTTCCACATACACCTCCTCCTTTATTGGCCTATTGAGGAAAGCGCTCTTCACATCCATTTGAAACAACCTGAAAGAATGGTGAGCGGCATAGGCTAACAATATCCGAATAGACTCTAGCCTAGCCACAGGAGCAAAAGTCTCCTCAAAATCCAAACCTGCGACTTGGGCATAACCTTTTGCCACAAGTCGAGCCTTGTTTCTTGTCACCACCCCGTGCTCGTCTTGCTTGTTGCGGAACACCCACTTGGTTCCCACAACATTTTGCTTGGGACGTGGCACCAGGCTCCAAACTTCGTTCCTCTTGAAGTTGTTGAGCTCTTCCTGCATGGCCAACACCCAGTTCGGATCTTGCAAGGCCTCTTCTACCCTAAAAGGCTCAATAGAAGAGACAAACGAGTAATGCTCACAAAAATTTGCTAAACGTGAGCGAGTTGTTACTCCCTTGCTTATGTCACCTAGAATCTGATCGACGGGGTGATTTCTTTGGATCGTCGCTGGGACTTGAGTTGGAGGGGCCAGTGGTGCTTCTTCCTCCATAACTTGTTCTTCTTGTGCTCCCCCTTGATCACGCGCCTCTTCTTGAGGAACCTGTTCATCATCTTGAGTTGGGGGATGCACCATCGTTGAGGAAGAAGGTTGATCTTGCTCTTGTTGTTCTTGTGGTCACACATCTCCAATCGCCATGGTGCGTATTGTGGCCGTTGCAACATCATCTTCATCTATGTCATCAAGATCAACTTGCTCTCTTGGAGAGCCATTAGTCTCATCAAATACAACATCGCTAGAGACTTCAACCAAACCCGATGAATTGTTGAAGACTCTATACGCCTTTGTATTTGAGTCATACCCTAGTAAAAACCCTTCTACTGCTTTGGGAGCAAATTTGGAATGTCTACCTTTCTTCACCAAAATGTAGCATTTGCTCCCAAATACATGAAAGTAAGAGACATTGGGTTTGTTACCTGTTGGGGACCATAATTAGGGGTACCCCCAAGACTCCTAATCTCAGCTGGTAACCCCCATCAGCACAAAGCTGCAAAGGCCTGATGGGCGCGATTAAGGTCAAGGCTCAGTCCACGCAAGGGACATGATCTCGCCTCGCCCGAGCCCAGCCTCGGGCAAAGGCAGCCGACCCCGAAGGATTCACGTCTCGCTCGAGGGTCCCCTCAAGCAACGAGCGCACCTTCGACTCGCCCGAGGCCCAGCTCGGGCAGGCTTCGCGGAGAAGCAACCTTGGCCAGATCGCCACGCCAACCGACCGTATCGCAGGAGCATTTAATGCAAGGATCGACTGACACCTTATCCTGACGCGCGCTCCTCAGTCGACAGGGCCGAAGTGACCGCAGTCACTTTGCCGCTCCACTGACCGAACTGACAGGAAAACAGCGTCGCCTACCCCGCTCCGACTGTTGTGCCACTTGACAGAGTGAGGCTGATAGCAGCTAAGTCCAGCCTCGGGCGCCATAGGAAGCTCCGCCTCGCCCGACCCCAGGGCTCGGACTCAACCTCGACCTCGGAAGACGGACTCCACCTCGCCCGACCCCAGGGCTCGGACTCAACCTCGACGCCGGACGACGGACTCCGCCTCGCCCGACCCCAGGGCTCCGACTCAGCCTCGACCTCGGACGACGGACTCCGCCTTGCCCGACCCCAGGGCTCGGACTCAACCTTGACCGCGGAGGAGTCATCGCCTCACCCGTCCTCGGGCTCGGACCGACCACGTCACAGGGGGGGCCATCATTACCCTACCCCTAGCTAGCTCAGGCTACGGGGAACAAGACCGGCGTCCCATCTGGCTCGCCCCGGTAAACAAGTAATGATGGCACCCCGCGTGCTCCATGACGACGGTGGCTCTCAGCCCCTTACGGAAGTAAGGAGACGTCAGCAAGGATCCGACAGCTCCGACAGCTGTACTTCCACAGGGCTCAAGCACTCCTCCGACGGCCATGACATCACATGAACAGGGCGCCAAAACCTCTCCAACTGCCACGACGGCATGTACTTAGGGCTCTAGCTCCTCTCTGCTAGACACGTTAGCACACTGCTACACCCCCCATTGTACACCTGGGCCCTCTCCTTACGCCTATAAAAGGAAGGTCCAGGGCTCTCGTACGAGAAGGTTGGCCGCGCGGGAGAACGTGCCACCGCATAAGGCTCTCTCGCTCTCTACCTCGCGGACGCTTGTAACCCCCTACTGCAAGCGCACCCGACCTGGGCGCAGGACAACACGGAGGCCACGGGTTTCCCCTTTGCCGTTTCTCCCCCCCCCCTTCGTGCTCCGTCTCGCGCCGACCCATCTGGGCTGGGACACGCGGCGACAATTTACTCGTCGGTCCAGGGACCCCCCGGGTCGAAACGCCGACAGTTGGCGCGCCAGGTAGGGGACTGCTGCGTGTTGACGAACAGCTTCTCGTCAAGCTCCAGATGGGTAGTCTCCAGCAACCTCTTCAACCCGGGACGGTGCTCCGTTTCGGGAGTCTTGAGTTCATGTCCCTCGACGTCAGCTATGACATGATACTCCTTCCTCCGCCGCTCGACAACGATAATGGCGGCCGTCAGCCCGCCCGCCGGCGGTGGAATCGACGACGTCTTCCCCACGTGGCAGAAGAGCAACATCCGGGTCTGTCCCGTCACCTTCCCCACCGACGGAGGAGGAGGCGGGGCAGGCATGGCCAAGCAGGAGGCAGCACCTCGTCGGCTGTCGAGCGAGTCGATGGCGCCGGCGCCCCAGCGGGGGACACGTCGGGCGTCGACCTCGCGTCTAAGACGAAGACGAGCACCGTTTCCCCACAACACGCCAACCCCAAGCAGACGGACGACGCCAGCACGCTCGCGAAGGACTTGCTGGGCGTTAGCTTGTACCTGAGACAACGGTGCAGTCCGTCCCTGACGCGGCTTCATCACCACCCGTCGATCAAGAGGTACCGTCCGTCTCCCATCCCATGCCTTTCAAATTCAGCTGCGACTCACCAAGCGACCCCGCTTCGGTGGACGCTTTTATAAAGGCATGTCCAAACCCTCCGGGGTATCATATGTGGTCACCCTGGGACCGGCTGACGGCCGTCTCGACCTACGGGCCTCTGGGTTCCAAAGAAGATGACGAGCCCGCCTCTGGTTGGGATTTCTCCGGGCTCGATAACCCCAGTGCCATACAGGACTTCATGATCGCATGTGACTACTGCCTCTCCGATTGCTCCAATAGCAGCCACAGCCTCGGCGACGAGGACTGTGGCCCAAGTCGCGAATGCTTCCACGTCGATCTAGGGGGTCTCAACGAAGGCAACCATCTTGGTATGCCGAAGGACGGTGATCCCCTAGGCCTGCGCCTCGCGTTGACATCCTTCGGGAGCTAGTTGTTGTCCCAGTCCCTACGGGGGTCAGGACGCACATCTCGAGCAAATCCGCGAAGTACAGGCCAGGCTCGACGAGGAAGCAGGACAACTTGTGCAGCTTCGGCAAAATATCGGGCAGGAGTGGGCAGGCCGAGCACCGGCCGGAGAAGCGCGTCACCTGACCCAAGACGTCCAGCACCGCATCGCCGATGATGTCAGGGCAAGGCTGCCCCCAGCTTCCAGTGGGGTTGGCCAGAACCTGGCTGCAGCAGCGATACTACTCCGAGCGATGCCGAAACCATCCACCACCGAGGGGCGGCGTATCCAGGGAGAGCTCAAGAATCTCCTGGAAGATGTCGTGGTCCGACGGGCCGAGAGCTCTACCTCCCGAAGGCAGGGGTACCCCCCGGAGCATCGTGCAGCGACTTCCCGATTCATGTGGGAAGCCTCGGTCCACACCCGGCGAACGCGGAACTCAGCGCCTGCGGCCTCGGGTCGCCTCGGCAACAAGCACCACCGCCGCGACCGTCGAGCCCACCTCGACGAGAAGGTGCGTCGAGGCTACCACCCTAGGCGTGGGGGACGCTACGACAGCGGGGAGGATCGGAGCCCCTCGCCCGAACCACCCGATCCACGAGCTTTCAGCCGGGCCATACGACGGGCGCCGTTCCTGACCCGGTTTTGAACCCCGACTACTATCACCAAGTACTCGGGGGAGTCGAAGCCGGAATTGTGGCTCGCGGACTACCGGCTGTCCTGCCAGCTGGGTGGAACGGGCGATGACAACCTCATCATCCGCAACCTTCCCCTGTTCCTCTCCGACGCTGCCCGAGCCTGGCTGGAGCATCTGCCTCCTGCGCAGATCTCCAACTGGGACAACTTGGTCAAAGCCTTCGCCGACAACTTCCTGGGCACATACGTGCGCCCTTGGAACTTCTGGGATCTCCGAAGCTGCCGCCAGCAGCCAGGAGAGTCCCTCCGGGACTACATCCGGTGATTTTCGAAGCAGCGCACCGAGCTGCCCAACATCACCGACTCGGATGTCATCGGCGCTTTCCTCGCTGGCACCACTTGCCGCGACCTGGTGAGCAAGCTGGGTCGCAAGACTCCCACCAGGGCGAGCGAACTGATGGACATCGCCGCCAAGTTCGCCTCTGGGCAGGAGGCGGTCGAGGCCATCTTCCGGAAGGACAAGCAGCCTCAGGGACGCCAGCCGGAAGACGTCCCCGAGGCGTCCGCTCAGCGCGGCGCGAGGAAGAAAGGCAAGAAGAAGTCGCAAGCGAAACACGATGCCGTCGACGCGAACCTTGTCGCCGCCGCCGAGCACAGGAACCCTCGAAAGCCTCCCGGAGGCGCCAACCTGTTCGACAAGATGCTCAAGGAGTCGTGCCCCTATCATCAGGGTCCCATCAAGCACACCCTTGAGGAGTGTGTCATGCTTCGGCGCCACTTCCATAGGGCTGGGCCACCGGCAGAAGGTGGTCGAGCCCACAACAACGACAAGAAGGAGGATCACAAGGCAGAGGATTTCCCCGAGGTCCACGACTGCTTCATGATCTATGGTGGGCAAGTGGCGAACGCCTCGGCTCGGCACCGCAAGCAAGAGCGTCGGGAGGTCTGCTCGGTAGAGGTGGCGGCGCCAGTCTACCTAGACTGGTCCGACAAGCCCATCACCTTCGACCAGGGCGACCACCCCGACCGCGTGCCGAGCCCAGGGAAGTACCCGCTCGTTGTCGATCCCGTCATCGGCAACATTAGGCTTACCAAGGTCCTCATGGACGGAGGCAGCAGCCTCAACATCATCTACGTCGAGACCCTCGGGCTCCTGCAGATCGATCTGTCCTCGATCCGGGCCGGCGCGGCGCCTTTTCACGGGATCATCCCCGGGAAACGCGTCCAACCCCTTGGGCAACTCGATCTGCCTGTCTGCTTCGAGACTCCCTCCAATTTCCGAAAGGAAACCCTCACGTTCGAAGTGGTCGGGTTCCGAGGAACCTACCACGCAGTACTGGGGAGACCATGCTACACCAAGTTCATGGCCGTCCCCAACTACACCTACCTCAAGCTCAAGATGTCGGGCCCCAACGGGGTCATCACCGTCGGCTCCATGTACCGACACGCGTACGAATGCGACGTGGAGTGCGTGGAGTACGCCGCCTCGGCCCTCATCGCCGACCTGGAGAGCCTCTCCAAGGAGGCACCAGATGCGAAGCGCCACGCCGGCAACTTCAAGCCAGCTGAGACGGTTAAGTTCGTCCCTCTCGACCCCAGCAACGACGCCTCCAAGCAGACCCGGATCGGCTCCGAGCTCGACCCCAAATAGGATGTAGTGCTCGTTGACTTTCTCCGCGCGAACGCCAAAGTTTTTGCGTGGAGTCCCTCGGACATGCCTGGCATACCGAGGGATGTCGTCGAGCACTCGCTGGATATCCGAGCTGGGGCCCGACCCGTCAAGCAGCCTCTGCGCCGATTCGACGAAGAAAAGCGCAGAGCCATAGGCGAGGAGATCCACAAGCTGATGGCTGCAGGGTTCATCAAAGAGGTATTCCATCCCGAATGGCTTGCCAACCCTATGCTTGTGAGAAAGAAAGGAGGGAAATGGCGGATGTGTGTAGACTATACTGGTCTAAACAAAGCATGTCCGAAGGTTCCCTACCCTCTGCCTCGCATCGATCAAATCATGGATTCCACTGCTGGGTGCGAAACCCTGTCTTTCCTCGATGCCTACTCAGGGTATCACCAAATCAGGATGAAAGAGTCCGACCAGCTCGCGACTTCTTTCATCACACCCTTTGGCATGTACTGCTACGTTACTATGCCATTCGGTTTGAGGAATGCGAGTGCGACATACCAAAGGTGCATGAACCACGTGTTCGGAGAGCACATTGGTCGAACGGTCGAGGCTTACGTCGATGACATCGTAGTCAAGACGAGGAAAGCCTCCGACCTCCTTTCTGACCTTGAAACGACATTACGGTGTCTCAAGGCGAAAGGTGTAAAACTCAATCCTGAGAAGTGTGTCTTCGGAGTCCCCTGAGGCATGCTCCTGGGGTTCATCGTCTCCAAGCGGGGCATCGAGGCCAACCCGGAGAAAATCGCGGCCATTACCAACATGGGCCCCATCAAGGACTTGAAAGGAGTACAGAGGGTCATGGGATGCCTTGCGGCCCTGAGTCGTTTCATCTCGTGCCTCGGTGAAAGAGGCCTACCTCTGTATCGCCTCTTGAGGAAAACCGAGCGCTTCACTTGGACCCCTGAGGCCGAGGAAGCCCTCGGGAACCTAAAGGCGCTCCTTACCAGCGTGCCCATCTTGGTGCCCCCCGCTGCCGGAGAAGCCCTCTTGATCTACATCGCCGCTACCACTCAGGTGGTCAGCGCCGCGATCGTGGTCGAGAGACGAGAAGAGGGGCACGCATTGCCCGTCCAAAGGCCGGTCTACTTCATCAGTGAAGTACTGTCCGAGACCAAAATCCGCTACCCGCAAATCCAGAAACTACTGTACGCGGTAATTCTGACGCGGCGAAAGTTGCGACACTACTTCGAGTCTCATCCGGTGACTGTGGTGTCATCCTTCCCCCTAGGGGAGATCATCCAGTGCCGAGAGGCCTCGGGTAGGAATGCAAAGTGGGCGGTGGAGATCATGGGCGAGACAATCTCGTTCGCCCCTCAGAAGGCCATCAAGTCCCAAGTCTTGGCGGACTTTGTGGCTGAATGGGTCGACACCTAGCTTCCAGCAGCTCCGATCCAACCGGAACTCTGGACCATGTTTTTCGACGGGTCGTTGATGAAAATAGGAGCGGGCGTGGGCCTGCTCTTCATCTCACCCCTCAGAAAGCACATCTGCTACGTGTTGCGCCTCCATTACCCGGCATCCAACAACGTGGCCGAGTACGAGGCTCTGGTTAACGGGTTGCGCATCGCCATCGAGCTAGGGGTCCGATGCCTCGACGCTCGTGGCGACTCGCAGCTTGTCATCGACCAAGTCTTGAAGAACTCCCACTGCCACGACCCGAAGATGGAGGCCTACTGCGATGAGGTTCAGCGCCTGGAGGACAAGTTCTTCGGGCTCGAGCTCAACCACATCGCCCGACGATACAACGAGACTGCGGATGAGCTGGCGAAGATAGCCTCGGGGCAGACAACGGTTCCCCCGGACGTCTTCTCCTGAGACCTACATCAACCCTCAGTCAAGATCGACGACACGCCCGAGCCCGAGAAGGTCTCGGCCATGCCCGAGGCGCCCTCGGCTCAGCCCGAGGCGCCCTCGGCTCGACCCGAGGCACCCTCGGCCCCCGAGGGTGAGGCACTGCGCGTCGAGGAAGAGCGGAATGGGGTCCCGCCTAATCGAGACTGGCAGACCCCATACCTGCAATATCTCCACCAAGGAGAGCTACCCCTCGACCGAGCCGAAGCTCAGCGACTGGCGCGACGCGCCAAGTCGTTCGTCTTGCTGGGTGACGGGAAGGAGCTCTACCACTACAGCCCCTCAGGCATCCTCCAGCGATGCATATCCATCGCCGAAGGTTAGGAGTTATTACAAGAAATACACTCGGGGGCTTGCGGTCACCATGCAGCACCTCGAGCCCTCGTTGGAAATGCCTTCCGACAGGGTTTCTACTGGCCAACCGCGGTGGCCGACGCCACTAGGATTGTACGCACCTGCCAAGGGTGTCAATCATACGCAAAGAAGACCCACCTGCCCGCTCAGGCTCTTCAGACAATACCCATCACCTGGTCGTTCGCTGTGTGGGGTCTGGACCTCGTCGGTCCCTTGCAAAAGGCACCCGGGGGCTACACGCACCTGCTGGTCGCTATCGACAAATTCTCCAAGTAGATCGAGGTCCGACCCCTAAACAGCATCAGGTCCGAACAGGCGGTGGCGTTCTTCACCAACATCATCCATCGCTTTGGGGTCCCGAACTCCATCATCACCGACAACGGCACCCAGTTCACCGGCAGAAAGTTCCTGGACTTCTGCGAGGACCACCACGTCCGGGTGGACTAGGCCGCCGTAGCTCACCCCATGACGAATGGGCAAGTAGAGCGTGCCAACGACATGATTCTGCAAGGACTCAAGCCGCGGATCTACAACGACCTCAACAAATTCGGCAGGAGATGGATGAAGGAACTCCCCTCAGTGGTCTGGAGTCTGAGGACAACGCCGAGCCGAGCCACGGGCTTCACGCCGTTTTTTCTAGTCTATGGGGCCGAGGCCATCTTGCCCACAGACTTAGAATATGGTTCCCCGAGGACGAGGGCGTACGACGACCGAAGCAACCAAACCAACCGAGAAGACTCACTGGACCAGCTGGAAGAGGCTCGGGACATGGCCTTACTACACTCGGCGCGGTATCAGCAGTCCCTGTGACGCTACCACGCCCGAGGGGTTCGGTCCCGAGACCTCCAGGTGGGCGACTTGGTGCTTTGGCTACGACAAGACGACCGAGGGCGCCACAAGCTCATGCCTCCTTGGGAAGGGCCATTCATCATCGCCAAGATTTTGAAGCCCGGAACATACAAGCTGGCCAACAGTCAAGGCGAGGTCTACAACAACGCTTGGAACATCCGACAGCTACGTCGCTTCTACCCTTAAGATGTTTTCAAGTCGTTCATACACCTCGTTTACATACGCCAACAAAGTCTAACCGTCAAGGAAGGGTCAGCCTTGCCTCGGCAAAGCCCGACCCTCCCTTGGGGGCTAGAAGGGGGGCACCCCCTCTGCATCAAAATTTTCCTCGGAAAAAGTCTTTCTGCCAGAACGTCTTTCGTGCTTTTCGACTACTTCGAAAGTGGGATCCTGAAAACGACGGAGTACACGTAAGCAGGCAAGGCCGACTGAGCCGAGGGACTCCTACGCCTCCGGGATATGGATACCTCACTCATCACCTTCTGCGATAAGTAACTCACGCTCGGATAAGCGATTCTGCTGACCGATCAAGTCTTAATGCCCGAAAACTTTTCTACCGAAACGATTTTTTGTGCCTTCTCGACTATATCAATAATAGAATCCTACAGATGAGTAAGAGCACACGTAAGCGGCAAGGCCGACCGAGCCGAGGGACTCCTACGCCTCCGGGATACGGATACCTCACTCATCACCTTCCGTGAAAAGTAACTTTCGCTCGGACAAACAATTCTGTTACCGACAAATAAGTCCAGATACTTGAAACAAGGGGAAAAGAAACGCAACTTTACAACACGACGACGATATGTTTGGGCCTCGGCGGCCGCCAAAAAACATACGCACACTAAAGATAAACTGTTCCTGCAGGATCAGACATCAGTGGGGGAGCAGCAACACCCTCGGCGTCGACTCCACCTTCGGCGGAATCCGACCCGGCCTCGGACGGCAACACGGTCGGAGAATCTCCACCTCGAAGGAACCTGTCGGCACCACGCCTGGGCCATCGCCGCTAGGGTCTCCTCCGGGAACCCGGCCCGAGCAGACGGCTCAACTGGCTGCTCCGTAGCCTCAGCCAGCTGTCCCCCGAGGACGTCAGCCCGGCTCATGGCCTCGGCGACCCGACTCCGGCATCGGTCCCACCAGTGGACGACCCGACCAGGCTCCGGTCGACGAAGCTTCTTTTCAAGCCAACTCTGCCTCTGTCCGTGCTGGCACCGCTGCCTCCGGCTCTGGCTCATCGCAGAGCGGCCGAGGGTTCCTTTAACTAAGCAAGAGAAGCCTCGGGCGGCAAGGCCTGACCGAGCCGAGGGACTCCTACGCCTCCGAGATACGGATACCTCACTCGTCACCTTCGCACGAGGCAACTCACACTTGGTTAAGCGGTTCAGTTAGCCGACAGGCGAGTCCTAGTGCTCGAAATGAGGAAAAAACATGGCTTCACGCCAAAATACATAAATGTTCAGGCCCCGACAGCCACGATGAACAAACACCGGCACTCCAGGTGCCATTACAAACGGAACTCCGATTCCGCCCCCGCGGGTATGAACAACCTCCACATCGGAGAGCCTGCGGGACGACAAACTCCTGGTGACTCGCCAGCGACCTTTGCAGCGGCAGTGATGGTCCCAGGACGGACGCTGCCGCCGGAAGGCTCTTGTTTGCGTCCCCACTCAAGGGACGAGAACCAGACATTAAAGCCAAAGAGCCGGAGGTCGGTCCGCGGGTAGCACTGACGGGCTCGTCGGCGGAGAAGCTTTCTCCAGCTGCCACCACGTCAGCACCGACGGTGGCGTCCACCTGTCCACCAACACCGCACCAGCGCGCACCGGCCGCCCCAAAGCGCACCGGCAGGTCCTCACTCCCGTCCTCGCCACGAAAGCAAGGACAGAGGATGGAATGTTGCACCCTCGCTGGGCAGCAACAGTTCGCCTTCCCCGGCATGGCTGGAGGGCGCCTCCTCCATAGAGCTAGAGGATGGTTTCCACCCCCAGAAGCTGGAAGAAGAGGTGGCCCGCGACCCACGCGGGAGGTAGAGCTCCGGCTCGCCTCGCTCTCCGCCCCAGCAAGGATGATGAACATCCTTGAAGCTGAGGGCGGGGCAGAGGCCGCAGCCCGGCTCGCTTCTCCCCACCATCGAACTGGTGCTCACCGATGCAGCCGGGCTGCCTGATGAAAATCCTTGAAGCCGAGCGATGGCTGAAAGCTACCAACTTCCGCGAAGTTGCGTTCCTCCAACGACGATAAGACGGAAGAACCGCGAGCGCTCCCCATCCGGGGGCTCGGAAGGTGGAAGGGCGCGATGCATGAAGGGAGTACGAAGACTTGGTTGCCATCCAAGGGGGTCACCCTCCTTTTAAAGGCGACTTTCCCCACTTGCGTCCTCAGCCGTCGCGGACGGAGTCTTCACCAACACGCTCCAAGGTCTTCCCCCTACGACACGGGGGCTGGGTCCCACGCATCATGCAAGCTGGCCCAGGACAGAAGAGGCCAAACCGCCGCGCGCGGTGCGCGTAACTACCCAGCGGTTATAGGAGCTCCTCCACTTTCGCCCAGATCAGCGGGTGAAAGGGCGGACCGCCATGCAGGCGGCATGCAACTGTACCATGGGGGCGCACCCTTTCGACTCTGACGCGTCCAGCGTGGGGGCCCAGGCCCACACGTCATGTAACCGGCGCGCCGGTTACTACGTGCGAGAAGCTGCACCGCCACTTGCGCCAGTACCGCGCCTTCTCGACTGCGGAACCAGTGTCGCGACTCGAGGCGACCCTATGCATGGCCCAACAATTCCAACCGAGCACATCGATCACGGGTCAGTCAGCCGCGGGAGAAGGCGCGACGGTCAATATGGCCAATAGTGGGCCAGCAGTAATGGCGGCGACAGGCAGGCGGAAGCAGCGGTCAAGTCGTTTGCAGGCTCACGTCCCCTCCTGGGACAGCAAGAGAGCCCTCTCCCACGGCGTGAAGACGACGCGTCCGTGTTCCGTTCCTCGAACGGCTCGCGCACGCACAACGGCTGCCCCGCGAACCACACGTCTCGTCGCATTAACGCTGCGGGAGGGCAGGCGACACCTTTGGTAGGCGAAGCAGGCAACGCTTCACCTCCGCCATAATGACCGCGTCAACAAAGGTACGCCACGTCGTTCGAAATCTTATCCTTTTCCTATTCCTCTTTCTCTCTCTTGCTACAGGGACCGGGAAAGGGGATACTCTGAAAGGGATCCTTCTCCGCGAAGGAAGCGGGCCCCGAGCCCCCCTACTGATCAGAGGTTCGAAGGCTGGCCCCTCGGAAGGGTTCGACAGCCGCCTCAGAGCACTCGGGCCCCGAGCCCTCCTACTGATCAGAGGTTCGAAGGCTGGCCCCTCGGAAGGGTTCGACAGCCGCCTCAGAGCACTCGGGCTCCGCGCCCACCACTGGTCAGAGGTTCGAAGGCTGGCCCCTCGGATGGGTTTGATAGCCGCCTCAAGCCACTCGGGCTCTGCGCCCACTACTGATCAGGGGTTCGTAGGCTGGCCCCCGAAGGGTTCGACAGCCGCCTCAGAGCACGCAGAGCGAGGGATGACTCTGGGTACGTCCGATACATGGCCGAGGCTCGGGCTACGCTCCCGAGGTACCCTAGGACATTTCCGAGACCAGCAGGAGCGATTCTGTAACGGAATCCCATCAGAGGGAGGCATCGAGCCCTCGGACCCTATCAAATGGGACCGGGTCTAGCAAATCACCTGCAGGTACTTTTGGAGCGCGCCTCTGGGCCACTAGCCGACCCTTATCGAACGGGGCACGGGCATCCACTCCGATCACCCGTTAGCAACTCACTGGAGACACCATGTTCGGCGCCCTCCGAGGGCAACATGGCGCTTCCCCCCTCCTCCTTGCGGAAAGGCGACGCAGGGGCATATGAAAAAAGCCGAGTCTGTCCTTGACCGTCCTCTCGCTCTGTGCGGAGGCTCGGGGGCTGCTCTCGCAAACCCGGCTCCGGCCAAACCGTTGACAGCGTCAACATACCAGCCCGAGAACTTGGGACCTGACTATGCACTCGGGCTACGACTAGTTTGCATGAGGGAACAACCAGACCGACCGAAGCATCACGAAATGCGCTAAGACCTCGAAGGAGACAAACCACTCCTCCGAGGCCTCGGGGGCTACACCCAGCGGGTGCGCTCGCGCACACCCACCGGAACGAAATGCAACCGAGAAAGGTCGGTCCCCTTGCAAAAAAGTGCGACAAAAGCCTCCAAGCGAGTACCAACACTCCCTTCGAGGCTCGAGGGCTACTGTCGGGGACCATAATTAGGGGTACCCCCAAGACTCCTAATCTCAGCTGGTAACCCCCATCAGCACAAAGCTGCAAAGGCCTGATGGGTGCGATTAAGGTCAAGGCTCAGTCCACTCAAGGGACACGATCTCGCCTCGCCCGAGCCCAGCCTCGGGCAAAGGCAGCCGACCCCGGAGGATTCACGTCTCGCCCAAGGGTCCCCTCAAGCAACGGACACACCTTTGACTCGCCCGAGGCCTAGCTCGGGCAGGCTTCGCGGAGAAGCAACCTTGGCTAGATCGCCACACCAACCGACCGTATCATAGGAGCATTTAATGCAAGGATCGACTGACACCTTATCCTGACGCGCGCTCCTCAGTCGACAGGGCCGAAGTGACCACAGTCACTTCGCCGCTCCACTGACCGAACTGACAGGAAAACAGCGCCTCGTGCCCCGCTCCGACTGCTGTGCCACTTGACAGAGTGAGGCTGACAGCAGCTAAGTCCAGCCTCGGGCGCCATAGGAAGCTCCGCCTCGCCCGACCCTAGGGATCGGACTCAACCTCGACCTCAGAAGACGGACTCCGCCTCGCCCGACCCCAGGGCTCGGACTCAGCCTCGACCTCAGACGACGGACTCCGCCTCGCTCGACCCTAGGGCTCGGACTCAGCCTCGACCTCGGACGACGGACTCCGCCTCGCCCGACCCCAGGGCTCGGACTCAACCTCGACCGCAGAGGAGTCATCGCCTCGCCCGACCTCGGGCTCGGACCGACCACGTCACAGGGGGGGCCATCATTACCCTACCCCTAGCTAGCTCAGGCTACGGGGAACAAGACTGGCGTCCCATCTGGCTCGCCCCGGTAAACAAGTAATGATGGCACCCCGCGTGCTCCATGACGACGGCGGCTCTCAGCCCCTTACAGAAGCAAGGAGACGTCAGCAAGGATCTGACAACTCCGACAGCTATACTTCCATAGGGCTCAAGCACTCCTCCAACGGCCACGACATCACATGAACAGGGCGCCAAAACCTCTCCGACTGCCACGACAGCATGTACTTAGGGCTCTAGCTCCTCTCTGCTAGACACGTTAGCACACTGCTACACCCCCCATTGTACACCTGGGCCCTCTCCTTACGCCTATAAAAGGAAGGTCCAGGGCTCTCGTACGAAAAGGTTGGCCACGTGGGAGAACGGGCCACCGCATAAGACTCTCTCTCTCCCTCGCGGACGCTTGTAACCCCCTACTGCAAGCGCACCCGACCTGGGCGCAGGACAACACGGAGGCCGCGGGTTTCCCCTTTGCCGTTTCTCCCCCTTCGTGCTCCGTCTCGCGTCGAACCATCTGGGCTGGGACACGCGGCGACAATTTACTCGTCGGTCCAGGGACCCCCCGAGGTCGAAACGCCGACAAAATTAATTTTGCAAGTCTTAAGTTGAGCATTAAGACTTGCCACCTCATCATTTAATTTAGTAATAGACATAAGGTGTTCATCACAAGCATCAACATCAAAATCCTTACATCTATTACTAATACAAACATGCTCTACACATGAACTAGATTTATTTGCTTTCTCTAGCTTATCATTTAAATCATCATTTATACTCTTTAAACTAGACACATTTTCATGGCAAGCAGATAGCTCAGAAGATAGCATTTCATTCCTTTTAATCTCTTGGGCAAGAGATTTTTGAACACTAATAAACTTATCATGCTCTTCATACAAAATATCCTCTTGCTTTTCTAAAAGTCTATCCTTTTCATTTAAAGCATCAATTAGTTCATTAATCTTTTCTACTTTAGCTCTATCTAATCCTTTAAATAGACTAGAGTAATCTACTTCATCATCGGAGGAATTCTCATCACTAGAAGTAGAGTACTTAGGGGAATCTCGAACACTCACCTTCTTTTCCTTGGCCATGAGGCAAGTGTGGCGTTCGTTGGGGAAGAGCGAAGACTTGTTGAAGGCCGAGGCTGCCAATCCTTCATTGTCGGAGTCGGATGAAGAGCAGCCTAAATCCCATTCTTTGCCAAGGTGTGCCTCGCCCTTCGCCTTCTTGTACACCTTCTTCTTCTCCCTCTTCCCATGCTTTTCTTGTTCCTAGTCACATCATTATCGGGGCATTGTGCTATAAAATGACCAGTCTTACCGCATTTGAAACAGGAGCGCTTTCCCTTTTTCTTATTCTTGTTGGGGTACTCCTTGCGTCCTTTTAGTGCGGTCTTAAAGCGCTTGATGATAAGCGCCATCTCATATTCGTTGAGACCCGCGGCCTCCACTTGTGCCACCTTGCTTGGTAGCGTCTCTCTGTTGCTAGTTGCTTTGAGGGCAATGGTTTGAGGCTCGTGGACGCGTAGTGGACCGTTTAGAGCATCATCCACATATCGAGCCTCCTTCACCATCATGCGCCCGCTCACAAACTTCCCAAGAATCTCCTCGGGCGTCATCTTGGTGTACCTGGGATTCTCACGAATAAGGTTGGCAAGATGGGGGTCAATTACCATAAATGACCTTAGAATTAGTTGAACGATGTCGTGGTCCGTCCATCTTGTACTTCCATAGCTTCTAATTTTGTTGACCAGGGTCTTGAGCCTGTTGTATGTTTGTGTTGGCTCCTCTCCCCTAATCATCGCGAACCTTCCCAGCTCGCCTTCCACCAACTCCATCTTGGTGATCATGGTGGCGTCGTTTCCCTCGTGTGATATCTTGAGGGTATCCCAAATTTGCTTGGCGTTGTCCAAGCCACTCACCTTGTTGTATTCATCCCTGCACAAAGATGCTAGCAAAACAGTGGTAGCTTGTGCATTCTTATGAATTTGCTCATTTATGAAAACAGGATTGTTAGTATTATCAAAATGCATTCCGTTTTCAACAATCTCCCAAATACTAGGATGGAGAGAAAATAGGTGACTACGCATTTTGTGACTCCAAAATGAGTAGTCTTCTCCATCAAAGTGTGGAGGTTTCCCAAGTGGAATTGATAGTAAATGAGCATTAGAATTGAATGGAATACGGGAATAATCAAATGAATAATTTTGATTAATCGTTTTCTTTTTTGATGAAGAGTCATCGTCATCGTCATCTCTTGGTGAAGATGAAGAGGCATCGCTGTCGTAGTAGATGATTTTCTTGATGCGCCTCTTCTTCTTCCCATCCCTCTTCTTGTGACTTGAGCCTGAGTCGGTAGGCTTGTCGTCTCTAGGCTCATTGAGGAAGGACTCCTTTTCCTTGTCGTTGACCACCATCCCCTTTCCCTTAGGATCCATCTCTTCGGGCGATTAGTCCCTTACGTGAAGAGAACGGCTCCGATACCAATTGAGAGCACCTAGAGGGGGGTGAATAGGTGATCCTATAAAATTCAACACTAATAACCACAAAACTTAGTTATTAAAGTTAGAATGGCAAAGTAGCTTGAAACGAGCTCTTGTGAACACAGACAATCAAAGAGAAAGCACACAAGAGACACGCGATTTTTATCTCGTGGTTCGGCCAAGTAATACTTGCCTACTTCCACGTTGTGGCATCCCAATGGACGAGGGTTGCACTCAACCCCTTTCAAGTGATCCGATGATCAACTTGAATACCATGGTTTTTCCTTTCTTTGTCTTTCTCCTGTTTGTGAGGAATCTCCACAACTTGGAGCCTCTCGCCCTTACAATGATGATCACAAAAGATGTATGGAAGTAAGGGAGGGGAGAGCAACACACACAAGACTCGAATCACAACACAATCATGCACACAAGTCACAACTTGAGCTCAAAACACAACCCACGGAGTTCACAACTCAAATGGAGCTCAAGTCACTATCTCAAAGAATCAAATGCGCGAAGTTGGAGTCTTGGAATCTTAGAATGTTTCTAGTAAGCTTGGGTGACTCCTCCATGCGCCTAGGGGTCCCTTTCATAGCCCCAAGGTAGCTAGGAGCCGTTGGAGGCCAACAAGGAAGGCTATCCTTGCCTTCTGTCGGGTGGCGCACCGGACAGTCCGGTGCGCCACCGGACAGTCACTGTAGACGGTCCGGTGCGGATCTCATTCCTATTCTGGCGCAGACGACCGTTGCAGATTCGTGGCAGTTGGCGCACCGGACACTATCTGGTGCACACCGGACACTATCCGGTGCACACCGGACAGTCCGGTGCCCCCTGCCGACCGTTGGCGCGGGCCACGCGTCGCCCGCGGATTGCGCGGCTGTTGGGGGCCTTCGTCTTCCGAAGGTCCTCAAAAACATGATTTAACAATGTTTCCTGAGTGTAATACATGAACAGGTACCTTCGGATTCGGATCACAACTACAATGTGAGAAGCACGAACAATACGAAGGTTGACGCAGCGCCGAAAGCTACGCGCAAGGGAGCTTCGGCATGACAGCAGGAAAGGGAACCGACTTAAAGGGGAAAAGGCTATTTAGACCTCGATGGATTACCTTAGTCATTAGCAAATGTAAAGGGCATGGATGTAATTTCACATGGGCTGTGTCCCATGCCTATAAATAGATGAACAGTATTCCCGTACTGTTCACGCTGACTTGGCATTTGCTTCTGCGTCACGCTCGTACCTTTGTTTTCTGTCAAGCTAAAGGTACTAAATGTAATTCAATATTGTCCTTATATTAATTTACGATTATATACTGAGAAATATATATGATAATGTTATTGTTCATATTGTTTCTTATGCTTTACATGCTCCATTCGTTGTTAATAATTATACATATATGTATGTTGAGATGATGAAGGTATGCCCTTCATGACCGTCGTCCAAAGATCATTATATCCTTGGGAAATAGTGTTTCGAAGGACGAAGGGCATTAACAAGTAACCTGTTTTGGTGTTGCCTTGTTCTCAATTTATAGCATTTGAGAGCAAGTCCCCAACATTGGCGCCCACCTCCGGTGAACTCTTATCGACCACCTTCGGCAAGCACTGACCTTCGTCATGCCACCAAAGAAAGTTTCAGCGCCAGGGGCTGCCGCACTGCAGCCACTGGACCCAAATCAGGAGACCCTTTCTCTTCAAGAGGCCCAAAGCCAGATGAGGAAGGCCACTAGTCCAACACTCTAGGAGGAGGAGTTGGACCAAGAAATCAGAAACATGGAGATAATCCATCAACAAGTGCAAAGAAAGAAGGAGAAGATGGCCCAACTGGCTGATCTTCAAAGGCAAATTGACGAAGCTACTGAAGAAGTACGCCATCTTGCTCAAGATGAGCAAGATCGAAGGCCCCAACACAGGGAGCTTCATCAAGAGGGCTTGTTCAACGACGATGGATGGTATGATGATTTTAATCATGGTACCTTTACTTTTGATGATGCTTCTCCCTTGGCAGCAGAACTGCAGGCTATCCCATGGCCTCCATCATACAAACCACCCCAGCTTCCCATGTATGATGGGCATTCAGACCCGAAACAGTTTTTGATGAGTTATGAAGCAACTATATCTTCATATGGAGGCAATGCAGCTGTCATGGCCAAGTCCTTCGTCATGGCAGTTCGGAATGTGGCCCAAACATGGTATTCTTCTCTTCGGCTAGGCACCATCACTTCGTGGCAGAAGCTCAAGGATATGCTGGTGACAAGTTTCCAAGTCTTCCAGACGAAGCCAGTCACAGCTCAGGCCTAGTTTCAATGCACACAAGACCATGAAGAGTACCTCCAGGCATATGTCCGAAGGTTCTTGCGTCTCAGAGCACAAGCGCCTACAGTGCCCAATGAAATTGTCATTGAGGCCATGATCAAGGGGCTTCGTCCAGGACCAACTGCCCAGTATTTTGCTAGAAAGCCCCCACAGACTCTGGAGAAGCTGCTCCAGAAGATGGATGAGTACATCCGAGCTGACAATGACTTCCGCCAAAGAAGGGAGGAAGCATATAGTTTCTCTGAAATGACCAGGGGCTTCGGAGGAAGAATCCACCCGAGGCACGTCAGGTCAATTCACAACTCTACTCAGAGTGATGACAGAGGAAGTCAACAACAGAGGCCACAGTATTCCTTGCAAGCTTCGGGGCAGCAACAAAGCTCTTTCCGGCCGCCAGCTCCAAGAGGTAGAGGCGCCAGGGGCTTTGGAGGAAGGTTTGGAGATCAGCCTAGAAAAATTTATTTCTTATTCTGTGGAGAGGACAAGGGCCATACTACAAGGATGTGTCATGTCACCATTCAGAAACAAAAGGAAATAGTAGAAGTCGCAGCTCAGTAGAACCAGCCGAAGCAGGTCATGCACACTGCTTCGTATCACTCACCCTATATACCAGAGTATGTGGGTAACCATCCTGCAGCTTCTATTGCTTCGGCTAGCCAGCCACAGGCATCTTGGCCACAGCCTCCACCTCCGCCACCACTACAACCTGCTTATTCACGAGGTCAGCAGCCAGAAGGGAGCCAACAGACCCATCAGCAGCGGGATTTCAGGGGGGAGTCCGAAGCTCGCACAGTCAACAGTATTGTGCCAGAATCGAAACATATCTATTGAGAGATATCCTACCCCTGAAACAGTTTTTACATTCATTGTCATTTTCTTTTTTAATAAGGAACAATTATTGTAAACCTAGTTTTCTTGCCATTTTCAATTTCTTGTAATAGCTTCATTCTTGCCATAGTGAAATATATCTTCTCCACAGACTCACGAAGTCCAAAAATTGTTGAAGCTCAAAAGTCGTTCCTAAGGGAATGCGGGGCTAAAAATCATATTGCAAGTATTACCGAAGCTACAAAAAGTCGTTCCTAAGGAACGCAGAGTAAGTTTGCCGAAGCTACAAAAAGTCGTTCCTAAGGGAGCGCAGTGTAAGTTTTCTGCTCAAAAGTCGTTCCAAAGGGAATGCAGAGCCAAATACCGCTGAAATATAAGGCGAAGCGCGAAAAGTCAACGCGAATACCACCAAAATAGAAGGCAAAGAAGTTCAAAAGACGTTCCTAAGGGAATGCAGAACTTACAGCGAAAAGTCAGCGCTGATACACCGAAAAATAAGCGGTGAAGCCGAAAAATAAGCGGCAAAGAGATTGTGTATTCCACTATGGGGGTGTGAGTGTGTGTCTTCGGCATAAACATCATTTCGCATAACATAACATCATCACATCATTTCGCATAACATAACATCATACATCATATTGCATCAATGGCACAAGAAGGGGATACAATGTTGATCTTCGGAGAATGCTTCGGAAAAGTGAAATTGTGCTAAGGCACAAAATAAGTTTTGAAGAGGTACGCAGCATTAATGTTTTTACGACGCTTGGATGTTCTTTACGAAGTATGAATATTCCCACGGGACATAAAAGTTTTTCTTCACGAAGCATGAAAAGAAGGGAAGGTGTTTTTTTTCGCCGAAGGCTCAAAAACGGTATGTACATAAAGTTTCATGCATCGTAAAGAACTGAATTACAAACAATTTACATATTACATTCATAGATACAAACATCGAATATTACAAACTTGGTTCAGCAAATATTACATTAATATCTTAGAAATGTTTTTACAATAGTTGTTATTCTTCCTTCAGAACTTTTTCAGCAACTTCGTTAAGTAGCTTGGTAACAACTTCGTCTACAATAGCTTCGGCCATATTAATAATTTCTATTGCCTTCTTTGTCTCTGGGTCGGCCAGTGGATTGAATGGCTCTAGGGGAGGAGATAGTTTAGCTGCGGTAGAAGACATAAATTAGTTTGAAGTTACAAAAAATAAACAACAAAGTTAAAAGCCATTAAGTAATACATATCCGTCTTTCGAGTTCTGCAACTTTTTCAGCTGCTTTCGTTGCTTCCCGAGCGTCATGAGTATCTTTTTCACTTTTCTTTATTATTTCATGAGCCATCCCTCGGCCACCATTTTCCCAGACGTCAGTGAAAAAATTTCCGCCTATTGAGCTTGCTTCGGTCGAGGGGTCCTTCATATCATCGATGGAGAAGGCAGCTTCGGCCTGGGCCAAAGTTTTAACATGTTCGCCCTCTGCCTTCTCCAAAATAGCTGCAACTCTCCTCGCACCAAAGAAGGCACAAACATCCCCGCGGTCGCTCAAAATCTCTTCAAAGGCTTCAGCCTCACCGCTGATCCACTCAATTACGCCCTCTGGATCGCCCAGTATGAAGTTGTCTTCGCTTGAGTACGCGCCTACGTTGGCGAAGCTAGTTTTTATCTTTTTTACACATTCCACAGATTTTTCAAAACATCTTTCTCTTGATGAGCGAAGTTCTGCAACTGTTTTTTCACAATAATTTTTCTAGTACTCACTGCATCTCGTTCAGCTTCGGCAACAGCTCATTTTAATTTGGCTTCAACCAGTTGTTTCCGAAGGTCTTCAATTTCGCTTTTCTCGGCTTCAGCTTGGGCTTTGGAAGTAGCCTCGTCTTCTTTTATTTTGCTCACCAATGAAATTAATATTTTATCTTTTTCAAGACCTTCATTCCTTAGTTCAATTACTTCTGAACGAAGGTTGTTCAGAGCTATAGTGCATCCTTCGTCTTCGATATTTTTCTGTGCCCTGAGGGCATTGCTAAGGATCAAGCCCTACAAAAGAAGCATAGTATTGAGTATAAGCAAATGAAAAAATTCGTTTTTAAGTACAAAAATTTGATTTTCACACCTTTATACTATTATATGCTAAACTGTCGGCCAATTCGTCCTTCGACAGTACTGAAAGCCCATCTTCTAATGTTGGGAATCCGAAGCTTCTGCTTATCTCCCGGCAGACAGATATCTCCTTGCTGTCTGGGAGACAGTACAAGAAATCCTCTTCTCCGCTGCCGTTGAATACTAATGCCCCCTTTGTATATTTCAGCTTCTGGGCATAGTGTTGAGCTTCTCGTTCTTCTTCTTTAGAGAGCTTCTTTCCCGAAGCATGACGGATGATATATTCAATATTTTCTTTTAAAGCTTCGGAACTAGATGTGGGAGTTTTCTCAGGCAAACTCTGTTCTATAATCTCTTCCTCTGCTGCTTTCTCTTCGAATTCCGAAGGTTGTTCATCAGCAGGCTCTAAAGGCCTAGCTTCGGCACTAGCCTGGCTCGCTGCAGCTTCAACTTCGGCTGGTTTTGTTTCAGCTTCGCTTTGCAATTTCGAAGCCTCGGCGATTTTCCTTAAAGGAGTAGACCTTAAAGTCGTCATTGTTTCTAACACATCTAGTACATTTACCATCCTTTTTCTTTTCGGGGTCACCGCAAGACTTTCTTGTGCCTTTTGGCACTGTTATTTCCGTCGAAGGACTTAAAATCTCTAACCTTTTTGCTTCTTCAGTTTTTGGTTCTTCGGCCTTATGTTTATCAGCCTTTGGTTCAGTTATCTCGGCTGAGGGCGCCTTCGGTATGGTAGCCGGTTTTTTAGCCTTCTGTGTAGGAGGAGTGGGCTCCTTTGGAGCAGCAACTGAAGAAGTTTCCCCGCCAAAATTAGGCACCACGGCCGGCTCAATGTAGCATGGCCGATAGGTAAGAACCTTCAACTTCTTGCTCTTCGGTGCAGGCTCATCTAAAGTAGCCGAAGCAGCAGTCTTGGCTGAAGTAGCAGCCTTGGTAGAAGTAGCAGTAGTCAGGGTACACAAATCCAATAGCATCAAAAACCCTATTTAATCTTTTCTTTTTTCAGCTCCCGAAGGCCGCAGATAGTGCATTATCTTCGGACTTGGAATATGCTCCAAGTAGCTCATCGCTAGTATTTTCAACACACTTCAGCCAGTCATTATCTGGTTCGACAAACTGGTCTCCAAACCTAAAGGTATATTTCAATCGAACCAGACCACCTTCGCTAGGGTTAGTGATGGTTTCTTTTGGCATTTCTCAACTGTCTATCAGTGGCCATATCCTGTAGGCTACATGTTCTTGGACTAAGTCTCTTGTCCCAATAAAAGAGCAAACTGTGCTAAAGGCCCTCCAGCATGCTTCGGCTGCCTCATCGATTTCTACCTTCGGCTTTCGCAGACCGAAGCGAGACCAGATAGGTCGCATGATGATTTCTTTAATGTCTTCTCTCACCTTCAAATCATTTTTCACGTAAAACCACTCTTCCATCCAGGCCTCGGGCCACCTCTTCCGAAACGTTGGCACCGGGTAGCTTGCGCCAGAGCGAGCAACGAAACTATAGCACCCAAAATTGTTATGATATTGTTCTTTACCCCAGGGCTTCATTTCGTACGAAAGTTCGTGCATGCTGCAAAAACATCTTGCACTTGGCTCTAGACCTTGACTCCTCACAGCCCAGACGAAGATCCCCATTCTAATAACTGCTTCAGGAGTGATTTGATGAAGAAAAATCTGGTACGTCTTTAAAACTTAAACCAAAATCTGCTCAACGGAAACCGAAGTCCAGCTTTGAAGAAGCTTCGGTAGATTACAACTTCGTTTTCTTCGGGAGTAGGAACGGCTCTGTCTACATCAGCCCTCACAATAGACATATCTCGAAAATACCTTCCTCTCATATTATCAAGATGACTCTGTTTGATAGTTGATTTCCCGAAGACTGCATGACTTGGTCGCCAGGGTCGGTCTTCAGAGTCTTCGCCTCCACTCTCCACATCATAGCTGTCGCTATCATCGGTATCTTCAGATAATCCTTCCAGTATCTCTTTGGTAATCTTCTCTGTATTTGTTTTTGCTATTGACTCAACAAATCCAGCAGTTTTCTCCTCAAGGAGCTTCTCCTCTTCACTTAGCTTCATCTCAGCAATTGTCTTCTTGTCTTGAGACATCTTGTCTTCGGAAACATTGAAAGTGTGTCTTTCAAACCGAAGCTCAAAAGCTTGAAAGCTACCAAGCGTTAGTAAGCACAAGTTGTAAAATTGAGAAAACAAGGCAAATGGCACGAGCAGTATATCAAGTGCAGTCGGTGTGAGTCCCTATTTATACACCCAGTGCGCTCCAAATTGGAGGGCCCCGTCTGTCATTGATTGTTGCTATTCTAGCAAGGGGAAGGTGTTTTTTCAGACCTTCGGCTTAGGGCCTTCGTCCATATCGCAATCTGAATTTGTTATTCTAACAAATTAATATTGCGAGGGGCTACTGTTGGGGGCCTTCGTCTTCCGAAGGTCCTCAAAAACATGATTTAACAATGTTTCCGGAGTGTAATACATGAACAGGTACCTTCGGATTCGTATCACAACCACAGTGTGAGAAGCACGAACAATACGAAGGTTGATGCAGCGCCAAAAGCTACGCGCAAGGGAGCTTCGGCATGACAGCAGGAAAGGGAACCAACTTAAAGGGGAAAAGGCTATTTAGACCTTGATGGATTACCTTAGTCATTAGCAAATGTAAAGGGCATGGATGTAATTTCACATGGGCTGCGTCTCGTGCCTATAAATAGATGAACAGTATTCCCGTACTATTCACGTAGACTTGGCATTTGCTTCTGCGTCATGCTCGTACCTTTGTTTTCTGTCAAGCCGAAGGTACTAAATGTAATTCAAAATATTGTCCTTATATTAATTTACGATTATATACTGAGAAATATATATGATAATGTTATTATTCACATTGTTTCTTATGCTTTACATGCTCCATTCGGTATTAATAATTATACATATATGTATGTTGAGATGATGAAGGTATGCCCTTCATGACCTTCATCCAAAGATCATTATATCCTTGGGAAATAGTGTTTCGAAGGACGAAGGGCATTAACAAGTAACCTGTTTTGGTGTTGCCTTGTCCTCAATTTATAGCATTTGAGAGCAAGTCCCCAACAGCGGCCGACCGTTGCGCTGGCGATTGTTGGCTCACCGGACAGTCCGGTGCACCACCGGACAGTCCGGTGAATTATAGTTGTACGCCGCCGATTTTTCCCGAGAGTGGCCTGTTCGCCGGAAGCCAGCCTGGCGCACCGGACACTGTCCGGTGCACCACCGGACAGTCCGGTGTGCCAGACTGAGCTGAGTCTTGGCTGCACCGAGCCATGTCTTTTTGGTTCTTTTCTTCTTTTCTTCTCACTATTTATAGCACTTAGATAAAACATATTAGTACTTAAAAACTATGTACTAAGTCTAGAAACATATGTTCTCTTCGATTTGCACTTCTCTCTTCATTTAGCACATAAGAACTTATTTAAATGTGTTGGGCACTTAATCACCAAAACATAATGGAAATTGCCCAAGGGCACATTTCCCTTTCACCCGTTTGGGTAACTCCGGTTTGCGGCGCCGAGTGCCATGCACGGCCCTCAGCAGCTCTAGCACATTTGTCGGCCAGAGTGAAGAGCATCATGACGGTTTCCATGTCACGCGTCACCAATTTCTCCAACATCTTCTTATCACGCACCCCCTGTCGGAAAGCAGTGATAATGGAGGCATCGGAGATGCGAGGTATAGTCCCCCGTACCTTGGTGAAACGGGAGATGAAAGCCTGGAGAGTCTCCCCGGGTTCCTGCCTCACTGCATGGAGATGAGCCTCCACGCCATGCTGCTGATAAGCACTGGCGAAGTTTGCTGTGAACCGTGCACAGAGCTCTTCCCAGAAGTAGATCGACCCCGTGGTAAGGTTCATGACCCAGGTCCGGGTCGGCCTAGTCAAGGCTACATTGAAGTAGCTTGCCATCACAGCAGTGTTTCCACGAGCTGCCGTAATGGCGGTGACGTAGACCTGCAAGAATTCCGACGGGTTTGATGTACCGTCATACTTCTCCGGCAGGTGTGGCCGGAACTTGGGTGGCCAAGTCACCGCACGGAGATGATCCGCTAGTGCGGCGCAGCCCACGCCGACCAATGGGACACCCGCATGGATTCGGGCATCCCTTGGAGTTTGTGGTGAAACTGGAGCGAAGTCCTGGTCGAGGTTGTGACCCTCGAAGTTTTGTCGGCGCTCACGCGCCCTATCCTGAGAGACTCGAGCATCCTCACCCGCACGCCTACGGTTGAGCTCTGCCCGCAGGTTGTCAGCCCTCTCCAGAGAGATTCGAGCATCCTCACCCGCACACCGACGGTTGAGCTCTGCTCGCAGGTCGTCAGTCCGTGCACCCCTCACTGAGGGTGAGCGCACAGATGTCGACGCCGGAATGACCGAGGCCTAGGCCTGGCCGAGCCAGAATGTGCCATGCCAAGGAGATGGTCAACATCTTCGCGCCACTACCTCGTGGCCCCTAGCAAGGCCGTGGAACTTGGTGGGTTGCGCAGCAACTCCCTGGCTGTAGACAATGCCCCACCATGAGCAGCCCCCGACGGAGCCCTGGATGTCTGCGCGGACGTGTGATGTTGCGCAGTGTGCACAATAGCAGCACCAGGCGCAGGGTGGTAAGAGCCCCGCGGCACAGAAGATGCTGCCCCTTCCTCCATCAGGAAATCCTCGGGAGACAAGTCGCGGTACTCGATGATCTGAACCATCGTGTCGAGCAAGAAAACAGGTGAAAAACCTAAAGCCAAAGCCCCCCCCCCCTACCTGGCGCACCAAATGTCGGTGGGGAAATCCACCGGCTGGGTGGTGGAATGCACCCGCCCTAATCCTAAGATGAGGAGGGGGCCTAAGCGGTTGCCTGTTTAGTGAATTCGGGATGAACACAAGAGGACACAAGGGATTATAGTGGTTCAGGCCACCGGAGCGTAATACCCTACCTCTACTGTGTGTAAGTTGTATTGACGGTGTGATTGAGCGTGTCCCTTGTAACGCTGTGTGTCTTCCCTTTTATAGTTTAAGGGAGGCACATACAAGGATGCTGAGCCCCGACATGCGGGTCAAGGAGCATAATGGAAGAAATACATTATGTGAATAACTAATGCTGACAGAGTAACGCATGAGTAATCAGCGGGAGTCATGATGGCTGCAGTCCATGTAGCATTGATAGGTAGTAATCCTTTTCCCGGTAACGCGGGAGTAATGGTGAGTCATTGCCCTCGGTATGGCAACGTGTGAGTAACTGCACGACCCACGTATCGTGGACTGAGCACACCGCCTGTCAATGGAATGGACAGGCGCACGTCTTAACCGAAATGAATGCGAAGGCGCGCGTAGCCCAGAGGCATCATGCCAGGTTCCGCCCGTTGGCTTATGCCGCGCGCAGTATGCCATGTTGCTGCATCGGGTCTCCGCCTGAGCGGGGAGTAGGAATGTATGCGGATAGGTCCGGATCCCACCAGACCAGGTCTGGACACGTGTTGGCTCTAGACCCCCGCCTGGGTCCTGATTAAGGCCCGGGTATGTTATGTCCTAGAACCCTGGGACCCCACTATGGGCGGCCCAGACCCCATACGGGGGGTCTGGATTCCATTCTAGGGGTCCGGTTCGCACATGTGGAGGTCCTGGGCCAAACTTGTAGGCCTAGACCGTATATACAGGGGTCCGGCACGGGTCCGGCACTCTCCCATGGGGGTCCGGACACACTGTTGATGCCTTGGAGTACATCACTTTCTTTGGACATGTGGTGGCCTCGGACCCGCCCATGTGGTGGGGTCAGGCGCTGTTGCTGGCCCAGAGTAGTCGCTCGAGGCTGGGGCGAGTCATGGCCTGGTCCCACATACAGCCCTTTTACCACGCGACTAGAGATAGCCGCGTGGGTACTACGTCTTTATACAGTAGTAAGGGGTACCCTAGTTTTAGGGTACCGACGGAGAGGATTACTCATTTTGGAGCCATAAAATGCGTAGTCACCTATTTTTCCTCCATCATAGCATTTGGGAAATTGTAGAAAGTGGGATGCATTTTGATAGTACTGATAACCCTGTGTTTATCAATGAACAACTTCATAAGAATGCCCAAGCCGCTACTGTTTTGCTAGCATCTCTATGCAGGGATGAATATAACAAGGTCAGCGGCTTGGACAACGCTAAATAAATCTGGGACACCATCAAGATTTCTCACGAGGGGAATGATGCCACCATGATCACCAAAATGGAACTAGTGAAAGGCGAGCTAGGGAGATTCATGATGATAAGGGGAGAAGAGCCAACACAGACAGAACAGGCTAAAGACCCTTCTCAACAAAATCCGAAGCTACGGGAGTACAAGATGGATGGATCATGACGACGTCCGACTCATGCTCAGGTCATTTACGGTTATTGACCCCCATCTTGTAAATCTTATTCGTGAAAACCCCAGGTACACCAAGATGACCCCCGAGGAAATCCTCGGAAAATTCGTAAGCGGGCGTATGATGGTCAAGGAGGCAAGATATGTGGATGACGCCTTGAACGGTCCACTTCCCGTCTATGAGCCGCAGCCCGTAGCTCCCAAAGCAACCAGCAGCATGGAGGCGCTACCTAGCAAGGTAGCACAAGTGGAGGCTGTCGGGCTTAATGAGGATGAGATGGTGCTCATCATCAAGCGCTTCAAGACTGCACTAAAAGGACGCAAGGAGTACCCCAACAAGAACAAGTCAAGGGGAAAACGCTCCTGCTTCAAATGCAGTAAGACTGGCCATTTTATAGCTCGATGCCCCGATAATGATAGTGATCAGGCACAAGAAAAGCATGGGAAGAGGGAAAATAAAAAGAACTACAGGAAGGCCAAGGGCGAGGCGCACATCGGGAAGGAATGGGACTCCGACTGTTCCTCATCTGACTCCGAAGATGAAGGACTAGCTGCCTCGGCCCTCAACAAGTCTTCACTCTTCCCCAATGAACGACACATGTGCCTTATGGCGAAGGATAAGAAGGTACATATTCGAGATACTCCTAAGTATTCTTCTTTTAGCGATGAGGAATCTTCCGATGATGAGATAGATTATAGTGATTTATTTAAAGAACTAGATAGATCTAAGGTAGATAAGATAAATGGACTAATTGATGCTCTTAATGAAAAAGATAGACTCTTAGAAAAGCAAGAAGTTATACTCTATGAGGAACATGATAAGTTTGTTAGTGTTCAAAAATCTCTTGCTATAGAAATTAAGAAGAATGAACTGCTCTCTTCCGAATTATCTACCTGTCATTAATCTATTTCTAGCTTAAAGAATTTAAATGATGATTTGAATGCTAAGCTAGAGAAAGTAAATGAAACTAGTTCATGTGTAGAGCATGTTGTTATTTGCAATAGACGTAAACACCTTGATGTTGATGCTTGTAATGAACATGCCTCTACTATTACTAAGTTAAACAATGATGTTGCAAGTCTTAATGCTCAACTTAAGACTTGCATGGATAATTATGAGAAACTTAAATTTGGTAGGGATGCCTACACTGTTGGTAGACACCTCGCAATTAAGGATGGACTTGGTTTTCGAAAGGAAACCAAGAACTTAATAAGCCAAAGGACTTCTAGTCTCAATAAGGAGAAAGGGAAGGCTCCAATGGCTAGTAGTTCTCAAAAGAACCATGCATATCTTTATGATAAGAAATTTACTAGTCATACTCATAATGATAGGTGCTATGATAATGTTGTTTCTCATAATGTTGCATTTAATCCTCATGCTATGGGTGCATCTAGCTCTACATATGCTTATGGCAGAAATAGGCCTAGGCATAATCATGTTGTGTCTCATGCGCCTAGGAAAGCATGCACTGGTCCTACTACTGTTTATCATGCTTGTAATGCTTATTTTGTACTCTCATATAAAAATGCCAAATTAGTTGCTAGAAAATTGGGATCTAAATGCAAGGGAGACAAGACTTGTATTTGGGTTCCAAAAGTTGTTGTAACTAACCTTGTAGGACCCAACAAGAGTTGGGTACCTAAAACCCAAGCTTAATTACCTTGCTAGTTTATGCATCCGGGGGCTCAAGCTGGATTATCGACAGCGGATGCACAAACCATATGACGGGGGGAAAAAGATGTTCACTTCCTACGTCAAGAACAGGGATTCCCACGACACTATCATTTTTGGAGATGGGAATCAAGGAAAGGTTAAAGGATTGGGCAAGATAGCCATCACGACCGAGCACTCAATATCAAATGTGTTTTTAGTATAGTCGCTTGGGTATAATTTATTATCTGTAAGTCAATTGTGTCATATGGGCTACAATTGTTTATTTACAAATATTGATGTATCTGTCTTTAGAAGGAGTGATGGTTCATTAGGTTTTAAGGGTGTATTAGACGGCAAGCTCTATTTAGTTGATTTCTCAAAAGAGAATGTCGATCTAGATGCATGCTTAATCGTTAAGACTAATATGGGCTGGCTTTGGCATTGCCGTCTAGCACATGTTGGGATGAAGAACCATTATAAACTTCTAAAGGGAGATCATGTGTTAGGACTAACCGATGTCTGTTTTGAGAAAAACAGAACTTATGCAGCATGCCAGGCAGGAAAGTAGGTGGGAAGCACTCATCACAGCAAGAATGTGATGACGACATCAAGACCACTGGAGCTCCTACACATGGATCTCTTTGGCCTCGATGCCTATCTTAGCATCGGGGGAAGTAAGTATGGTCTTGTTATAGTTGATGATTTTTCCCGCTTCACTTGGGTATTCTTTTTGCAGGACAAATCCGAAACCCAAGGAACCCTAAAGCGCTTCTTAAGGAGAGCTCAAAATGAGTTTGAGCTAAAGGTAAAGAAGATAAGAAGCAACAATGGGTCCGAATTCAAGAATCTACAAGTTGAAGAATATCTTGAGGAGGAAGGCATCAAGCACGAGTTCTCCGCTCCCTACACACCACAACAAAATGGCGTGGTAGAGAGGAAGAATAGGATGCTAATCAACAAGGCGAGAATGATGCTTGGAGAGTACAAGACGCCTGAGCGGTTTTGGTCGGAAGCTGTGAACACAACTTGCCATGCCATAAACCGGCTCTATCTACACCGTCTCCTCAAAAAGACCTCCTAAGAACTCCTAACTGGTAATAAACCCAATGTTTCTTATTTCTATGTATTTGGGAGCAAATGCTACATTCTGGTGAAGAAAGGTAGACATTCAAAAATTGCTCCCAAAGCAGTAGAAGGGTTTTTACTAGGATATGACTTAAATACAAAGGGGTATGGGGTCTTCAACAAATCATCAGGATTAGTTGAAGTCTCTAGCGACGTTGTATTTGATGAGACTAATGGCTCTCCAAGAGAGCAAGTTGATCTTGATGATGTAGATGAAGATGAGGTTCCGACGACCACAATGCGAACTATGGCAATAGGTGACGTGCGACCACAAGAACTACAGAAACAAGATCAACCCTCCTCCTCTACGATGGTGCATCCCCACTCAAGATGATGAACAGGTACCTCAAGAAGAGGGGCAGGATCAAGGGGGAGCACAGGAGGAACATGTTATGGAGCATCACGGGCCCCTCTAACTAAAGTTCGGGCAACGATCTAAAGAAATCACCCAGTGGATCATATTCTGGGTGACATTAGCAACGGAGTAACAACTCACTCACGATTAGCTAATTTTTGTGAGCATTACTCGTTTGTTTCTTCTATTGAGCCTTTCAGGGTAGAAGAAGCCTTGCAGGATCCGGACTGGGTATTGGCCATGCAGGAAGAGCTTAACAACTTCAAAAGAAATGAAGTCTGGAGCCTGGTGCCACGTCCAAAGCAAAATGTTGTGGGAACCAAGTGGGTGTTCCGCAACAAGCAAGACGAACACGAAGTGGTGACAAGAAACAAGGCTCGACTTGTGGCAAAAGGTTATGCCCAAGTCGCAGGTTTGGACTTTGAGGAGACTTTTGCTCCTGTGGCTAGGTTAGAATCAATTTGAATTTTATTAGCCTATGCCACTCACCATTCCTTCAAGTTGTTTCAAATGGACGTGAAGAGCGGTTTCCTAAATGGACCAATCAAGGAGGAGGTATACGTGGAACAACCCCCTAGCTTTGAGGATGACAGGTATCCAGACCATGTGTACAAACTCTCTAAGGCGCTCTATGGACTTGAGCAAGTCCCAAGAGCATTGTATGAATGCCCTAGAGATTTTCTTATCGCTAATGCTTTCAAGGTTGGGAAAGCTGATCCTACTCATTTCACAAAGACTTGTGATGGTGATCTTTTTGTTTGCCAAATATATGTCGATGACATTATATTTGGTTCTACTAACCAGAAGTCTTGTGAGGAGTTTAGCAGGGTAATGATGCAGAAATTTGAGATGTCGATGATGGACGAGTTGAACTACTTCCTTGGATTTCAAGTGAAGCAACTCAAGGAAGGCACCTTCATCTCCCAAACGAAGTACACTCAAGATCTTCTCAAGAGGTTTGGGATGAAGGATGCTAAGCCCGCGAAGACACCGATGGGAACTGATGGACATCTAGACCTCAACAAAGGAGGTAAGTCCATTGATCAAAATGCATACCGGTCAATGATAGGTTCATTACTTTATGTTTGTGCTAGTAGACCAGACGTTATGCTTAGTGTATGCATGTGTGCTAGATTTCAATCCGACCCAAGGAGTGTCACCTTGTGGTCGTTACGCGAATTCTTAGATATTTAGTTTCTACGCCTTACTTCGGGATCTGGTATCCAAATGGGTCTACCTTTGACTTAATCGGATACTCAGATTCCGACTATGTCGGGTGCAAGGTTGATAGGAAGAGCACATCAGGGATGTGCCAGTTTCTAGGAAGGTCCCTGTGGGGGATAGATATTCCTTGGGTCCACTAGAAGGTAAGAAGGCCTCGCGAGAGGCTTTAGGCCTGTTATCTCGTTAGACCATCCCTTTCTGGGTCACGAGAAAACTGTTGGCGGAATGGACCGGCACGAGAAAGAAGCAGACTCAGGCCCAAGCGACTCGTGGGACTTAAGCGCTATCCACAGCGCCCACCCGACCTTCCCGCGTGCGGCGACCTTGAATATCGGAGCGAATTAGGGATAAGTCGGCAAGATTATAGGAAGATCAGTTCAGTCGGTTCACTATTGTTTAGGAGCATATCATCATCACATACGCATGTAGTGCCCCACGGTCGAATATATAAGGCCTAGGGGGTACCCCATCATTTCCAAGTCAATCACCAACCCATCTCACTAGCTTCTCTCCATTCTGGAGATTCCTCTTGTAACCCACCATATAAAGATCCTCACCAGGAAGTAGGGTATTATGCCTCTCCAAGCGGCCTGAACCTATAGAAAATCACCTATCATCTCTCGTGCATCTCGCACGAACCATTGAGTTACATTCAACAACACCGTCCTACCCAAAAGCACCACGAGGGGTAACCCCAGGTGTGCGGTCGGGCTCCAAACACCGACAGCTGGCGCGCCAGGTAGGGGGTGTGTCGTTGACCCAAGCTAGCTCAATGACTGTCACTTCCCAGTGCAAGATCGCTCTTCGCCCTGGATTCGTATTCTGCTTCGGGACCATCTTGTCCGTGGCAGATGAGAAGGGAATTCTACACCGCATAGCAGATCCACCGCAGAAGAAACTTTCCTTGGAAATCCCCAAGAAAGTTGGAACAAGACAGTGGACAGCGCAACCTCCTGCGCCCCAGACAAAGACTACTTCTTGCAAGTCGAGAACCGGGAATTTACTTGCCCGAAGAACTCCGATGCCCACTTTGCCCACAAAGGAGTTGACACGAATTACAAGGAAGAGAAAAGCAAGTGTGCCTAGAAAGGGAACAGAGCTCCACCGAGCTATCTTTCCGGCACCTTCGCCCTCAAAGAAGGACGGAAAGGAACTCGCCACCACAATAACTCCTTTCTACCCCGACATCCTCTTCATTGGGGGAGATTGAAGTCGTCTCCCATCTTCAATGATGAGCCAACCATGCCAGGGGAAGAACCTCCCCAGCGAGAAGCTCGACGACGAAGGAACAGATGGTGGAATATTCGGCGACATCACGAGGCTGGGGAGTGGGACTCAGCGTAGCCCATATCTCGGGATGAAGTCTCAGAAGTGGGAGAAACTCCTGACGAGCGGGTATTCAGAGAAAGGAGGAATTCTCGCCAACGTGACCGCTGGCAAGTTCAAGACCGAGATCGAGAACAAGCTAAACAGGGCGCAAGGTTATGCCGAGAGAACCCTCTCTTCGCTCGAAACCTGAACCCTGACTTCGCTCGTGCAATGAACACATCGAGCGAAGTCAGAGGAGTGCTGGCTCAGATAGCTGATGGCCTCCCGCGGACTTCGGATGCTGAAGGCTATCGGCGGCTGCTTACTCGGGCAGCTAATCATCTTCTACCCATCGCTCATCCCCCGAGCGACCTATAACACGCCATCAACAGTCGGTGAGACGCGCGAAGCTCCATCAACGCTTCGCACGACCGATGACACGAAAACGAGATAAGGCACCGGGAGGAGTATGATCGGGACCATGGCGTCCCGACTTGAAGTCACGCCACCCGAGTTGAGTCGGCTGCAGCGTCAACCAGTGGCCCGATCTGGGGACGGTCGAGACAACACATCACCGACTCCCCTCCCCGGGACCGACACAATGAACGTCGATAGGAAGACACATGTGGAGTATCCGCACTTACTCTGTGTCTCAGGGCCCTCTAGTGGCCCCCAAACTTCAAGGTCTCCAACGTCGACAAGTACGAGCCTAAGGAGGACCCGAGAGGCTGGTTGGCCGTTTATACGACCGCCGCTCGGGCCGCTGGGGCAACCAAAGACGTGATGACCGCATATTTGCCCATCATCCTTGGGGCAGGATGCATTGCAATGGCTACGACATCTACCACGAAACTGCATTGACGATTGGAGCGACTTTAGTTGGTGTTTCATCGCCCACTTCCAGTCCCTCTCCGACAAGCCGGCGCAACCATGGGACCTCAAATTCATCAGGCGCCGAGGGGATGAAACACTTCGGTCGTACCTCAAGAGGTTTCAGACCATGAGAAATCCTATCCCCGAGGTCACTGAGGCAGCAGTGATTGAGGACTTCTACCGGGGATCTAATGACTCGGCCTTCATCCGAGCCATACTGCCGAAAGCGTTGACCACCTCCGAACAACTATTTCGAAAGGTGGACCTATACATCACCGCTGAAGAGCAGGCCCAGGACCTCATCAAAGGAACGACACCTGCACCACCGGCACCGCGGCGTGACGTGAACCAGCAACCCGATAGGCGTTGGGAGAAGAGGCCTCGTGAGGAGGTCCATGCCGCCGGACCACCCGTCGCTTGTGCCCAAGGGGCACCCCGTGGAGGCGAGCAGACACTGGACGACATCCTCGATGCCCAGTGCCCGTACCACAAGGACATGCACCACACCTTACGGAACTGCAGGGATTTCAAGCACTCCGTCGGAAATAGCCGACCGTTCCAGCCTCTACCACCTCCCCCACCATGAGGAGGGCCTGGCGAGCCCAGGCAGCCTTAGCAACCAGAAGGGAGAGGGGGTGGAGCATTCCCACGTGTTGACAGGGAGGTCAACGTCATCTTTGGAGGCCACGGATCATAAGAGAACAGAAGGCAACAGAAGCTCAATGACCGGCAGGTCCTGGTGGCAACCACCAGTGCCCCAGCTCCTTATCGGTGGTCAGAGCACGCGATAACCTTCAACCGAGCAGATCAGTGGCTCAACTTCGACCACCCCGGCAAGTACCCGCTCCTCGTCGATTCGGGATCCGAGAGAGCAGGGTAAAGAAAGTACTAGTGGATAGGGGAAGTAGCATTAACGTTACTTTCCCCCGAACACTCCTAGCCTTGGGGGTCGCACTCAAAGACCTCACCAAGTCAGACACCCCTTTCTTCGGCATTGTGCTGACCGAAGGAGAGTACCCGCTCGGGCACATCTACATGCCCGTCACCTTTGGAACTTCAGAAAACTACAGAACCGAGTTCCTGAGGTTCGAGATGGCGCATTTAGACTGCGGGTACAACGCCATCATCGGTAGGCTAGGACTAGCGAAAATCATGGCCATTCCGCACTACTCGTACATGATATTAAAGATGCCAGGACCACAAGGAATCATCACCGTGCACGCTGACTTCCAAGGCGCCATGGAATGCTTTCGTGGAGCCATCCAGGCAGTCCTCACTGCTGGACCATCGACGACTTCCTCCACGCAGGCGGACACAGAGCCTGAGGAAGACCTCGCAATGCCCGCAAACGAAGCTCAAGATGTGACCTCTATATGGCCGACTGAGGAGACTAAAAGAATCAACCTGGGATTCTCCGATGAGCGCAAGACTGCCATCATCAGTTCTAGCCTTGACGACATAGGAAAGCGCGCTCGTCCGGTTCCTGCAAGATAACCGAGACGTATTCGCATGGCAACCTGCGGATATGCTGGGAGTCCCGAGAGAACTAGCCGAGCACAAATTGAAGGTCTATCCTCAAGCAAGGCCGATTCGACAGAAGTTGCGTCGTTTCACGCATGACAAGAGAGAAGCTATTCACGCCGAATTAGCTCGCTTAGTGGCTGCAGGGTTCATTAGAGAAGTGTTGCATCCTAAGTGGCTAGCAAATCCTGTTCTTGTACTCAAAAAGAATAAAGTGGATTGGTGCATGTGCGTCGACTATACTGATCTCAACAAACATTGTCCGAAGGATCCCTTCGGGCTCCCTAGAATTGATCAAGTGGTTGATTCGATCGCTGGTTGTTCTATGTTGTCCTTCCTAGACCGTTATTCTGGATACCATCATATCAGCTTAGCAAAAGAAGATGAGGAGAAAACCGCATTCATCACCCCGTTTGGAGCTTTCTGTTATACCTCCATGTCGTTCGGCCTCAAGAACGCAGAAGCAACTTACCAGAGAGCCATTCAAACATGCTTAGTCGATCACTGGGGCAAGTGGGTGGAAGCCTATGTCGATGATGTGGTGATCCAAACAGAAAACTTCATTGAAGATTTGCAGTTGGTCTTTAACAGCTTGAGGCGATACCGGTGGAAGCTCAATCCAAAAAAGTGTGTTTTCGGAGTACCGGCAGGGAAGTTACTCGGATTCATTGTCAGCCACAGAGGAATTGAAGCCAACCCAGAAAAAATCGAGGCCATCATGAGAATGGAAGCGCCACAATCACAGAAAAAGGTACAGAGGCTTACTGGATGCATGGCAGCCCTAAGTAGATTCATATCAAGGCTAGGCGAGAAAGACATGCCATTCTACAAATTGCTCAAAAAGGTGGACAAGTTTCAGTGGACCACAGAGGCACAGGAAGCTCTAGATGCACTGAAAAAGTTCCTGACTACACCACCAGTACTCAAACCACCACGCCGAGCCACGCCGAATCAGCCAGCAGAAGATCTATTGTTATACATCTCCTGCACGACTCACGTGGTGAGCACCGCGTTAGTAGTCGAGCGGGTGGAGGAAGGACATACATACCCGGAACAGCATGCAGTCTACTTCATCAGCAAAGTTCTCGGGCCTTCAAAAATGAAGTATCCCCAAGTCCAGAAACTGCTATACGCGGTACTTCTAACCGCTCGCAAGCTCTATCACTACTTTGACGACCACAAAGTCATAGTAGTCACAAGATTTCCAATAGGGGACATTCTCCACAACAAAGAAGCTATCGGAAGGATAGCCAAGTGGGCGTGTGAGCTAGGAGCTCACAACATAGAGTTCCAACCTCGCACGGCAATAAAGACTCAAGCATTTGTTGACTTCGTATCAGAGTGGACTGAGCACCAGGTCCCAGACAACCTAGAGACTACCGAAGTATGGAGAATGTACTTTGATGGCTCGCTGAAGTTGCAAGGAGCAGGTGCAGGGATTCTCTTTATTGCTCCTGGAGGTGAACAACTCAAGTATGCACTCCAGCTTTTGTTTCCGGCATCAAATAATGCAGCAGAATATGAAGCACTGATCCATGGATTAAACATCATTGTATCGCTCAGCATCAAGAAGCTAATGGTATATGGAGATTCGTTGGTGGTCATAAGCTAGATAAACAAAGACTATGATTGCTCGACTGATTCCATGGGCAAGTACTGTGCAGCCATCCGAAAATTGGAGGACAAATTCGAAGGATTGGAGTTCCATCACGTGGAAAGAGACCACAACGCGGCAGCAGACGCGTTGTTGAAGCTGGGATCCAGCCGGGCCTAGGCTCCACCCAGGATCTTCGTCCAAGAAATATCACAACCAAGTATCCTCTCAGATCAGATGGAAGAGTGCAACACCTTGAGCCAACCAGAGTCGGACCCCAATGACTGGAGAGAGCCTATCATCAGGTACATAAAAATGAAGAAGAACCGGATGACAAGGCGGCAGCGGAACGTGTCGCAAGGCAGTCAGCCCACTACACCCTCATAGGGGGCATACTGTACAGAAGAGGTGCAGCAGGAGTCCTCATGAAGTGCATTCACTCGGCTATTGGGAAGCAATTGTTAGATGAAATCCATGCCGGGCAGTGCGGAGTACATGCAGCGTCCAGAACTCTAGTCGGGAAGGCTTTCAGATCTGGTTTCTATTGGCCAACAACGAAGAGTGATGCTGATGAGTTAGTCCAGAGATGTGAAGCTTGCCAATTCTTATCGAAGCAACAACATTTACCCACACAGCAGCTGCAGACCATTCTGTAACATGGCCATTTGCATGCTGGGGGCTGGACATGATCGAACCTTTCAAGAAAGCTCAGGGAGGCTATACTCACGTACTGGTTGCCATTGACAAATTCACAAAATGGATAGAGTACAAGCCCATTGCCTCTTTGACCTCAGCCAACGTAGTGGAATTCATACAAGACATAATATTCAGGTTTGGGATACCAAATAGCATCATTACCGACCTAGGATCCAACTTCACCAGCTCTGAATTCTTCGATTTCTGCGAGCAGCGGAGCATCCAGATTAAATATGCATTAGTGGCGCACCCAAGAGCCAATGTCCAAGTAGAAAGAACCAACAGAATGATACTGGAAGCACTCAGAAAGAAGGTATTCGACAAGAGTGAAAAGCTTGCAGGAAAATGGATCAGAGAGCTGCCATACGTGGTTTGGAGCCTGAGAACTCAACCCAGTCGAGCTCTATATGGAAATACCCCATTCTTCATGGTCTATGGGTTAGAGGCAGTGCTGCCCGCCGACCTAATATTTGGGGCGCCGAGGTTGAGTTTCGAAAGCATAGCCGAAGCAGAATCTACCAGGCTAGAAGATATCGATGTGCTGGAGGAAGAATGATTGAATGCAGTAATTCAGTCGGCTAGGTACCAGCAAACCTTGAGGCGCTATCATGATAAAGTTGTGCGACACCGGTCCTTTACAGTGGGAGACTTGGTCCTTCGTCGAATTCTAACGGGGGAAGGACGACACAAGCTGTCACCACTATGGGAAGGGACATTCATCATATCGGAGATCACTCGGCCAGGATCATACCGGCTTACTCAAATGGATGGCACGGAAGTGGGGAACTCATGGAACACAGAGCACCTCAGAAAGTTCTATCCCTAGCAAGGCCTCAAAAATTCTCAAAGAAACATTGTACTCTGTAATCTGGGGACTTCATCATCAATAAATTTTTTGTTTTCAAAGGCATTCAGACTCTTGACTTACAGCTGACTTCGATTGGACTGGACTTGAAATCAGCACACTTACTCGACTTAGGGTTACCACTATACCCTACTAACGGAGCAATCGGCTTAAGTCAGCGACGACTTAAGTCGGTGCGACATGCTCACGCTTACTCGACTTAGGGTGACCACTATACCCTACTAACGGAGTAATCTACTTAAGTCGGCAATGGCTTAAGTCGGTGTGACATGCTCACGCTTACTCGACTTAGGGTGACCACTATACCCTACTAACAGAGCAATCGGCTTAAGTCGGCGACGACTTAAGTCGGTGCGACATGCTCACGCTGACCTGACTTAGGGTGACCACTATACCCTGCTAATGGAGTAATCAGCTTAAGTCGGTGATGACTTAAGACGGTGTGACATGCTCACGCCTACTTATCTTAGGGCGACCACTATGTCCTACCAGCCAGGCGATTGGCTTACATCGAAAAACACCTTTAAACCAGCATGGCGCACTTGCTTTCACGTTGTTCAGGGTGACTACTATACCCTAACAGTGAAATAATTAGCACTTCAGGAAAAAAGAACGTTTTACTTGCTGGCACCAGGGGCATGTTCTGGCACCCTATTCACAAAATATTCGAGTTCTAACACAACTGTCACATGCACATAGAATTCATATTACATCCTCTAAAAAATATG
The DNA here is from genome assembly GCF_902167145.1 of Zea mays. Taxonomy (NCBI): domain Eukaryota; kingdom Viridiplantae; phylum Streptophyta; class Magnoliopsida; order Poales; family Poaceae; genus Zea; species Zea mays. The sequence continues at coordinate 14,963,441 of NC_050101.1, read as the reverse complement.
CTAACTCGATAAAAAAGAGTGCTTTGCAGGACATCACTGCCTCGAAACATCTTTGCTGGCAATGTCTTTCATAGGTGCAACAGAAGAAGAAGGATGGCTTGCATCATCGGGTGTGGCCTTGACATCAGCAACAATATCGTCAGGCACCACGACGCCGGGCCTCCTCATTAGGATCCGTCCAGCACGAACGGCTTTATCCATAGCCTTGTCGCGCTGAGCCTTCAAGACGGTGCAGCTGTCCTTTAAAGCTTTAACAGCCAGTTGAGTGGCCTCTAGGTCCTGCGCGACAAGCCTATTGGAAGCGTGCAGATCCTTGATGGTGGAATCCTTGGTCGATAACAGTTGTCCAAGTCGCAGAACTTCATCTTGGGATACCTGCAGCTCATGGCGGTGATGATCTAGGTCACACATGGTGAAGTGATGGCTCCTCTCCAAGATGGTCAAGGAGTTACTAGCGTCATGGTACAACCTGTCTAGATAATCACGAGAGGCAACAAGTGCTCGCTTCTCCTCCTATAAACAGAAAACAGCATTCAGTACAAAGGCAACAATAACATGGCAGGGTCAGCCAAGGAAGTTTACCTCATGTGCCATCTTTTCAGAGTCAAGCTGGGCATTAAGAGAGAAACTCAGAGAGCGTGCACCGTCCAGAAAAGCAGAAGTCTGGGCCAAGTCGGCTAGACTTTGAGAATACTTCTCCTCAAGATCAAAGCATCGTTGAGCCATATCCAACAACGCAGCTGAAAGGGAATGCACGATTAAGAACAAGTTGATCAATCAAAACAGCTAGGGAAGCTATAAGCTCACTAACCAGCATTCGACGCCTTTAGATCATCGATCTGTTTCTGGAGCAGCAATGGATTCCACTGCATCAGAGATAAAGCTTGTTTATGAACAGCAGCGCCGTAGGATTTCAACTGGGTAGATACTCCATCAACAAAATCTTGTGATCATAGACTGATGAGCAGAAGAAAGATAATTCACTAGTAGGTACAACATAGAGCAAAAGACCGACTCACCTGGAGATTGGAAAGGAACAGCGGTAGACCCAAGGCAGGAGGAGCTGGGGCATGGCTTGACGAGGGAAGGTCAGTAGGAACAATCCGAAGAGCACTATCCAGGGTGACCTCAGCCCCACCAGCATACATCAGGCTTCTTGCATCTAGCTCGCCGACCTCTAAGGCGACTTGTCCAGTTAAAGTTGTGGAAGCACGTGTTGCCGTTGCTCCATCGGACTGAGGTGGGGACGACCTAATGTGGACATCCATGGAGGCATTGGAAAGTGAGAACACCTAAACACCCTTGGGGGTTGGGTTGTAGTTTGCACTACCCAAAAGAGCTAGATCGCTACCAGCAATACCCTCGGGGGCTGGGTAGCTGCCAGCGCCACTCTCGGAGGTTGGGTCTTCTACAGTAGCCACCTCTAAGGCTGAAGGCCCCTCAGCCACCTCCATGGGAGTCGAATGACTCAAATCAGCATCTCTGCATGGAAGACTGCCCTCCAAGGTCGACGATGCACGAGACACCACTCGGGTTACATCTTGCATGACGGAATCAAGCAACGAAAGCCCATCATCTGGGACCTCTGAATAGACGACCGGGATATCATCTTTAGGAGGCTCTGATAGCATGTCTTCGGGGACGACCTCCTGTGTTACTTGATCAAAATCTAATATTGAAAGCCACTAAAGACTGACAAGTGCCGACAGAGCTAGAGAGGGAATATCGCTACCCCCCCTCGCTGCCTCTATAGTGCCGACTGTTCTTGCGGATCAGCGGAACTTCTTCTTCTTCCTCTTTGTCCTCGTCAAACATGCACCCAGCAGCCTGTGCACGATCACAACCCTTGGCATCAACCTCAGGAATGACCTCTGCCGGGACATCATCAGGAACCGGTACAGAAGGGCCGGCATCCTGGTCCAAGCACGACAGTCGTCGAAGTCGCCTCTTCTTTCTTTTCTCCTCGACAGGTGCAGTCGAGCGATTCGGTGTGGATGCTTTGGGTGGGCACCTTCGGGTTTCCGAGTTTCCACCTCTTCACCAAATTCTTGCTCAGTTGTGATGGCCATTGGCTCGGTGCAGGTAGAGTCGGATGATTCCCCAGCCAGCAGGCTAAGCACAGCATCTATCTCAGCGTCATCAGTGCTGGCTGGCATCTCAAAGTGAGTCTGCGGGGCTGTTTGGTTCGTGGCTAAATGTGCCACACTTTGCCTAAGGTTAGTCGTTCGAATTGAAGAACTAACCTTAGGCAGAAAAGTTAGGCAAAGTGTGGTAAGTTAGGCATCAAACCAAACAGGCCCTGCCTCTCATCCTCGGGAAGACTCCGAAGTGGAGCAATCAAAGCCTCAATATCCTCAGGAGAGGGTTGCACTCTATGACCCAGGCTACCGTCATAAGCAGGAGGGTTGGATATAAACTCAGAGAATGGCCTAAGTGGCGGCAGGTTCCATGCAGAATAGGCCACAGGAGCACCAGCATTTGACACCCTGCCCCTTAGGATCATGTCCAGTCGACTCAGCAAATCTTCAGTGGGAATCCATCTATTCGTGTCCCGGGTAGAATCGTTGACACTGCTATATAAGTAAGCAGGGTAAACCCTATCCTTTAAGGGTTGAATGTTCTTGAATGCGAAGTCAGCAACTACAGCTTCAGCAGTTAGACCCCCATCCTTCAGTGAGCAGATCTCGGCAAGCAGCACTTTGGCCTCTGTTATCTCCAAAGAGGTCGGAGATTCTATCTAGCTAGGTGTGCGAACATCTGGCTGCCTCCCTGACCAAGGGGGAGAGATTTGCAATGGTTCTCCACAATGAACCACTCAAGGCACCACCCCTTGATGCTGTCCTTGAGAGGAATGTCAAGATACTCTACTTTCCTCCCCCAGCGAAGCTCCAGACTTGCGCCGCCAACAAGCTGGTGTTGTCCCCCAGCCATCCTGGGCCGATAATGATAAAGATATTTCCAGAGACCGAAGTGGGGGAGAATCCCGAGAAAGGCCTCGCACAGATGTACGAAAATGGAAATTTGTAGAATGGAATTAGGGTTCAGATGCGTCAAGTTCAGCTCATAGAAATCAAGGAGACTGCGGAAAAAGGGGAGATGGGAAGAGCAAGCCCACGAATGAGAAAAAGGAATGTAAACGACAGAGCTCTTTTGGAAGCAAAACACCAACTTCAACAAGATGAAGGAGGTCGGATTTAGAAATGATAGACATATGGTTACCAGCGAATGGCAGCTGACTATTGGGGTCGATGGGCGGGATGATTGCAGCAACGGTGCTCTGCCTCTTCCGCTTTGGCTCCATCGTGATCTTTCTGGCGGAACGAGCAGGATCAAAATCTCAGGGAAACAGAGGAGTTTGTTCAAATGGAAAAAGTGAAGTTAGGGCTCAAAAACCAAAAAAGCGCGTCGGCGCGAGTATAAATGGGGTTTCTTGGGTCGGGCACTATTTCTAAAGTGCCAAGTCACTACTCGGGAAAGCAAAGTTTCAGGCATCACTCGACGGTTACTGTGGCAGAACCACCCGAATTATTCCAGCTTAAGTGCCTAAGTCACGCCTCAGGGGCCGTAACACACTTAAATCGGAATAACCCGTCAGTCCTTCAGATCTAGTCTGATAGAGCCACTTAACCAGGATCAAATTCCACAATCTCACTCGATGGTGAGTCACAGAAGAAATACAATAAAACAGGAAACCTCAAATTAAGTGCGGAGTTATTACATAAATCGGAGTTTTTGAGTAGCAAATAAAGTTCACAAAATAAAGTGCAGCGGATAATCGATGTCGTCGGTAGTGAGGAAATGGGCAAGGCCTAGCCCACTACTCCTCATGCTCCTCTCCTGCCGGAGCAACATCCCACTCGACCGTCCAACCCGGTGGCAGGGTGGTAGGCCAAGTCACACCATCAACCATTTCCTGAATGGTACCTGCAAAAATTGTGCCACAAGCAAGGCTGAGTATACTAATACTCAGCTAGACTTAACCGGTGTGAGGAGTCTACTCCTCTACCTCTAGACTATGCAGCTGTTTGGCTGAGGGGTTTGGTTTGCCAAAAGCACTAGCTGTTTCTAAAAGCAAGTTTTAGCTTTTCCAATTCTATCATCATTAACTTAGCTAGATTTGCTCCTTCTAAGCATACATGGTAACAATCAATTAGTTCAATTAACAAGTTATCTCATGTAACCACATTTCACTTCTTACTTGATGCAGTACAAGGAATCAAGCAGTCTCATTAGTTGCGAGAAGCAGACGGTTCGAATCGAGTTTTAACCTTGCAAGGTAAACCTAAACACACGGCATGTTAGGGTACTCTGACCCCACACATGACAACCATCCCCATCGATTCCCCGTTCGCGTCCAGGCCTCACCGCCTTGGCATACAATGCTCCACTGACCCCGGCTGCCGCCGTGCAGTGACCGCACTTGTACCCACCATAGCTAGCATGGGAGACCCAGTCTCAGGTCGCATGAGGGATAAAGTCCGCGCCCGGCTTCACTCAGGTACTAGGTTTACCGGTTACCATTTTTCCCGGCATGTGCTTAGTACGTTCAAAAGCTTGACTCAGGTATCCACACATTAATCCTTAATTCATTTTTCCCGTCTCATGGGCAAGGCATCCTCCCTGGATCCAAGTCCATAGACTAACATATATCCCATTATCAAGATAAATACAATCAATTCCTGACCTCGCGCGAGTGCTAGAAAAATCACTCGACTTCTACCGAGATCCTGATTAGCAAGCAGCTACTCGACCTAGCATACTAGTATTCATCTCAAAAGGAATCCTACGTTCATGCAACTAGAGGTTTCAAGCAACTCCTACACTTAAGTGCACATTGCAATCCTACAAGCATTAAGTGTAGTAAAATAGCATAATTAACAGGTTATGCATAAAACCGGGGCTTGCCTTCAATTGCTGGGGCCGCGGGGAGATCCTCAATAGCAGCTTCTGAAGCCTGCTCCTGGTCCTCCTCTTGGACAGATCCTTGCTCGGGGATGAGCACGTACTCTCCGTCGGCAAGATTACAATCTAATGAATGCAATGCGTAAGATATATGCATGATATGACATGTGCTTTTAGAAACCACAACTTAAAGGTGTATGATCTTTCTTGAGTTAAACAAGGTTAACTTTACTTATGTAAGACCCTTGGGTGGTGTACTTGGTAAATTGGTTTAAACTTAGCTAAGGTAAGTAAATTAAATTTTGGGGTTCCACTGAGTTCCTTTTAAGTCTTAGTGACAATTGATAAGTACTCAAGTTAGATTTATTGAGGTGGGGTTTATTTCTTCTTCCCTTTTCTTTTATTCACTTTATTGTTTTGGAGTAGGTTTGAACTACAAGTTGCTTTTATAAACTTCTAAGAATTCTGCAAAAATTACAGTGGCTTGTTACTGGTGTGTGTTTCTCTGTCTCAAATTTTGGGGATCAGAAAGTGAATAGTTTTCTCTGGACAAAATTATTAAATTCTAGGGCACAAGGGGTGCTTTGAACTACAACTACTATTTAACAGTGGACAATTCTCCAAAACTTATTTTTGCTGGCTTTTAGGTGTTAAAACATGACTTGATACAAATTTCTAATCATTAATACCTTTTAATTATTTTTCTATGGTTTTCTCAAGTTTTTAGCCAAATGGGTGCCTTCTACTACCACTATATTTGGAAAACATCAAACAACAGAGTTCTCATTTTTCTTGGTTATTATTTTGTGCAAGAGCAATCATTCTGAAGTTTGGCCTCTTTTTGCTTAAGGGAAGGGGTGGTATGCATTATTTGGATTAAGTGGTCTTTCTCTTAAATCATTAGCAATAGGTGTGAGTTTGCTTCTTTTTCATGGGTTTGCATTTTTCTCTGGTAGTTTATCTCATCATGGACTTAGCAAAATTTTGGTTGCCCATTATCATATTATTTGGGGTTGTTCATGATTTATTTGGAAAATGCCTTATTATCACTTTGTATTTATTTTCCTTACTTAAAAAGTTGGGCTGAGGTGCTCTATATTATTTGGGGTGTTCATGATTTACGTGGTTGTAAGTCCACTGGATTTTTATTATTCATTTTGGTTATAGTTTTGCCTCTCTAATAATTGATTTTCAGTTTATATAAGGCTAAATAAATCATTTTAATTAAAAACTGGTCCAAATTAATGGTCTCTGTATTTTTCCTAAGTTCTCTGTTACATAAGTAAACTAGGAAAAATAATCTTAATCACTGTTCATTAATTTCTAATGCCTTTCTGATTTTTCCTAAGTTTTGGGCAAAATAGCTTTAAATGAATAACTACATCATAATTTCTAATGCTGGGGTTCCTACTATTTTTAAACAATGTTTTAATGAGGTTTAAACATCTACAAATTTTCTTAAGTTCAGCACAAAAGAAAAACTAATTTTCCTTAATTAAACAAGGTTTGGTGGGTTTCTGTTTTTAAATTCAAACTCTAAAATTTAGAACAGAAAGCATAAAGTTTACCATTTTTAAATGACAGTTCATAATATTTAGGATCTAGCAAAATTAGTTTGACAACTTTTGACTAAGAATTCATCAAGTTATGGATTTTCTAAGTTCTCTGGTCATTTTAAAAAGATTAACAGAATTGATTAAATGGAAATCCACTTTGCACTGGGGTCCCTGGCGGGTTTTTAAGTTTTCTTCGCGGATCAGTCCTTAAGCTACTATTCACATGAGTCACTGACGTTACAGAAAACCCCTCGGGTTCTACAAATCCTAACTCGAGGTCCTTCTTCTACCTTAAACAGTAACCGCGGCGGAAGAAAGGGCGGAGGGGCTTACCGGCGGCGAGATTGCTCCGGTGAAGTGGTCGAGGACGAAGGGGAGGTCTCGGGGATCACAACGGTGTGCGGGACGCCGTCGGAGATGGCCGGAGTCGGTCGGTCCACGCGCGTAGGAGACCGGCCTGGTCACGGCGAGATAGTTCAATCAGATGGGTCAGGGAGGTCCACGGGATGCCAGAGAAGACATGAGCGCAAGGAATTGGGTGGAGACTCACTGGATAGCTCGGTCCACACGCGGCGGCGGAAGACCGAAGTCCGGTGAAGTCGATCTCGGGCCTCCGGTGAAGTCCGGTCGGGTTCGAGGGCTTGGCAAGCTTCACGGGCTACTGGCGGAGCTAGCCGAAGCACTGGCTTGCCCAGAGGATGGCTGGAGTGGGCTGGCCACGATGGCCGAAGCTCTGGCGGCAATGGCGGGCGGAATTGAGCTCGCCGGAGCTAAGGGAAAGTGGCTGGCCGGTGAGGGTGAGTGCGGGGCGAAGTGGGGCGCGCCTGGGAAGGCTTTATAGGCGCGGCACGGTGCATGGGCGGTCATGGACCAGCGAGTGCGCGCGGGCGTGCACTGGGAGGCGCGGTGCGCGAATGGGCGTGAACCGGGGGTGTCAGCCACAGTCGAACACGTGTTCCCGTTGCCTCTGCCCCTGTTCAAGCGCCGATTGGGAGCAAATCTTCGTGAATTTGGGCAAGATCGCTGCGAAGGATTTGTTCACCTAACCAAGCTTTGTCTTTTGTGTATGGACGTCGCGCGGTTTTAGGCTAGGGATAGTGAGTTGTAGCGTCACCAAGGTGCCAGTGTCAGAATGCCTGGTCCCGAGGTCAAGCTGCGCCAAAACCATGCCAAATGAATTTGGTTTGAGTTCAAACTTTTCCAGGACGTGTTCAAGGGAATTTGGCACGACTTTGATATTTGGATCTCCTGGCTTTGAGTTTCGAAAAGCAGAGAACGCAGATGATCTTTGGGAAGAGGTCTGAAATTCAGAAATTCAGAAATCTGAATTTCTCTAAGGGTTCATAGATCAAGGGCTGATTTGGGGATTTATTTGAGTTATTTTGGCTAAGCTTTCTCAACCTTTCTTGTTGCTCAATAAATATACTTTAACTTATATAATTGGCTCAAGTCAAAATTTTAAACTTTTCATCCCTTTTCTCTTATTTTCTTGAATTTTGCTCATGGGGCTCACTTAGGGTTTTTAATTAGGGTTGCACATTCTTACCTTTTCAAAGACTCAATTGTTTGATCATGACACTTTTAAGTATATACTTGGTGACTTCTTTATTACTTAAGTTATTTTGATGCTCATGCTTACTTTGGTTCACATAAAATAATGGTTCTAGGTTTGGCATTTGAGAGAAACCCTAGGTGACACTGGGGTGTCACAGCCTTCCCCCCTTAAAGGAATCTCGTCCCGAGATTCGGGCCAGAGTCCTCCCAGGGTGAAGCGAAGGGTGAGACTTATAGGAAATGGGTGATTATTGTTATTATTTAGGGAAAAACTGCTCTTCGAATGTCATTCTCTTTGCAACTTCAGAAGGAAGTCCTTTTAAGTTTTACTTCATAGTTTCTTCATTCTAAATTAAGATCATATTTTTGGAAATTAGGTTAGGAAGGCAGGAGGAGGGGTTGGGGGTGATTACGTACCAGCTTCCTTAGGTAGGCAATCGGGGAAGTTGGATCTTAAGAATTCCTCGGTTTCCCAAGTAGCTTCCTCCTCTGAGTGATTACTCCACTGGACCTTGTACATCTTGATCGATTTAGCCCGAGTTGATCTTTCTTTGCAATCCAGAATCTTGGAGGGGTACTCTTGGTGTGGGGGATAGATATCCCCCAGGTCCACTAAAGGAGTAAAAGACCTCACGAAAAGCCCAAAGGCCCAATAAATCATGAGGTCATTCCTTCGTGGGCCCGGAGAGAAACAACCAACAAGGCAGAAAAGACGTAAGACCGGATTGGTGCAAACCCGGACGGCCCACAACGTCGACCGAGTAAATCGCAACAGAGACCCGACTTTCCCGCGCTGGAGACCCCATGCAACGGAGCCATGCAAGGGTAAGTCGGCGAAGGCTACGTGGAGATAAACTCAAGAGGTTCACTACCTTTTAGCTACTTGTTGTTATCATATCCACATGTACTGTCCCACGGTCGAGTATATAAGGCCTAGGGGGCACCCCTTCAGAACGATCGACCCTACATTACTTAGCCATCCACATCAACTCTCTGAGTCTTCAAACCAGAGAGCCCTCTTGTAAACACGCACACATACTCACCAGAACGTAGGGTGTTACGCATTTCTAAGCGGCCCGAACCTGTAAATCTTGTCCACTATTCCTCGTGCAATCGGCACGAACCATTTTGCTACAGTCGCCGACACCGTCCTACTCCTAGAAAACACCTTGAGGGGCAACCCCGGGTGTGCGGTCGGACCCAAAACACCGACAGCTGGCGCGCCAGGTAGGGGGTGTGTCGACGATCCAAGCTAGCTCAATGGCCATCACCTTCTACAGCAAGATCGCCATGCGTCCTGGATCCGTATTCTGCTTCGGGACGATCTCATCTGTAGCAGATGAAGAGGGAATTCTACACCGTATCGCGGATCCGCCGGAAAAGAAGTCTCCTCCAACGGACTCCGGAAATGCTGGAGAGACGCAACCTCCGGCTCTTTGGGAAAAGATCGTCTCCGGAAAGGCTGGAGCAGGGAGCTCGCTGACCCGGAAAACTCCGCTGTCTACTTCCCCGACAAAAGAATGGACACGGATCACGAGAAAGAAGGAGACCAGGGAAAGGCAAGTCGTTCTTTCCGTTCCTCCGGCCTCAAAGGAGAACGGAAAGAAAGTCGCCACGACAGCAGCACCATTCTACCCCGACGTCCTCTTCATCGGGAGAGTGGAGTCGCCCGCCGTCTCTGACGACGAACCGACCGCGCCTGGAGAAGAACCACCTCAACGAGAATCCCGCCGACGGAGGAACCGACGCAGGAACGTTCGACGACATCACGCGGCCGGAGAACGGGATCCGGAGCAGCCTGTCTCGTGAGACGAGGTCTCGGAGATAGGAGAAACTCCGGAAGAACACGTCTTCAGAGAACGAAGGAACTCCCGACGACGTGATCGCCGACGGACTCAGGAGCAAGCCGAGCAAGATGCAAGGCAACGCCGGGAGAATCCGCTCTTCGGACGCAACCTGAACCCCGACTTCGCCCGTGCTATGAACAAGCCAAGCGAAGTCGGAGGCGTACTAGCTCGGATAGCTGACGGACTTCCTCGGACTCCCAACGCCGAGGGATACCGACGCCTATTCACTCAGGCAGCCAACCATCTTCTACCGCTCGCTCACCCGCCGAACGATCTACGACACGCCATCAACAGTCGCCGAGACGCGCGAAGCTCTATCAATGCTTCGCGCGAACGGCGGCATGAAAACAAAATTCGCCGTCGGGAGGAGTATGATCGGGATCATGGCATCCCGACTCAAAGCCAGGCCACCAGGACTGAATCAGCAACAGCTTCAACTGGCGGTACCACCCGGGGACGGTCGAGGAACCACAACCACCACTCCCCTCCCTAGGACAGACATCGTCCCCGACGACAGGAGGACACGTGCGGAGTATCCGCTCTTACTCCGCGCCTTAGGGCCATCCAATGGCCTCCCAACTTCAAGGTATCCAATGTCGACAAATATGAACCTAAGCAGGATCCAGGGGGTTGGCTAGCCGTCTACACCACCGCTGCTCGGGCTGCCGGGGCATCTGAGGACGTCATGACCGCGTATCTGCCCATCGTCCTTGGGCAAGATGCGCTACAGTGGCTACGGCATCTACCCCGACACTGCATCGATGACTGGGGAGACTTCAGTCGATGTTTCACCGCCAACTTCCAGTCCCTCTCTGACAAGCCAGCGCAACCATGGGACCTCAAATCCATCAAGCGCCGGGGGGATGAGACTCTCCGGTCGTACCTCAAAAGGTTCCAGACCATGAGAAATCGCATCCCCGAGGTCACGGAGGCGGCCGTGATCGAGGACTTCTACAGAGGATCTAATGACTCGGCTTTCGTCTGAGCCATACTACAGAAGGCGCCGACTACCTCCGAGGAGCTGTTCCGGGAAGCCGACCTCTACATCACCGCCGACGAGCGGGCCCAGGATCTCATCGGGGGAGCAAAGCCTGCACCAGCAGCACCACGACGTGACGCGAACCAGCAACCCGACAAACGATGGGAGAAGAGGCCTCGCGAGGAAGTACATGCCGCCGGACCACCTGCCTCTCGCGCCCGAGGAGGACCTCGTGGAGGCGAGCGCACGCTGGACGACATCCTCGACGCCCAGTGCCCGTACCACAAGGACATGCGCCACACTCTTCGTAACTGCCGGGACTTCAAGCACTTCGTCGGGCACGGCCGACCCTTCCAACCTCTACCGCCTCCTCCGCCGAGGGGAGGACCAGATGAACCACGACAGCCCCATCAGCAGGAGGAGGGGGGAGGAGGAGCTTTCCCACGCGTTGACAGGGAGGTCAACGTCATCTTCGGCGGACATGGGTCACAGGAGAACAAAAGACAACAAAAGCTCAACGACCGCCAGATACTGGTGGCAACCACCGGTCCTCCCGCCCCATACCGGTGGTCGGAGCACCCAATCACTTTCACTCGGGAGGATCAATGGCTCAATTTCGACCATCCAGGCAAATACCCGTTCCTCGTCGATCCGGTGATCCGAGAGAGCCGGGTAAAGAAGGTGCTAGTGGACGGGGGGAGCAGCATCAATGCCACCTTCCCCCGGACACTCCAAGGCTTGGGAGTTCACCTCAAAGAGCTCCACGAGTCGGACACTCCTTTCTTCGGCATCGTGCCGACGGAAGGGGAATACCCGCTGGGCCACATCTACATGCCGGTCACCTTCGGAACTCCGGAGAACTACAGAACCGAGTTCCTGAGGTTCGAAGTGGCGAACTTCGACTGAGGGTACAACGCCATCATCGGGAGGCCGGGACTGGCCAAATTCATGGCCATCCCCCATTACACGTACATGATACTGAAGATGCCAGGGCCACGAGGAATCATGACTGTGCGCGCCGACTTCCAAGGCGCCGCAGAATGTTTCCGGGTGGCCATCCAAGCAGCCCTCACCACCAAGCCGTCGACGGTTCCCTCTACACTGGCGAACTCTAAGCCTGAGGAGGACCTGGCAGTACCAGCAAACGAAGCTCAGGCCGCGACCTCTATGCGGCCGACTGAAGAAACCAAGAGGATCAACCTGGGGTTTGCTGATGAGCACAAGACTGCCATCATCAGCTCCAGTTTGAACGACAAATAGGAAAGCGCGCTCGTCCAGTTTCTGCAAGATAACCGAGACGTATTCGCATGGCAACCTGCGGATATGCCGGGAGTCCTAAGAGAACTGGCCGAGCACAAATTGAAGGTCTATCCCCAGGCGAGGCCGATCCGGCAAAAGCTACGTCGTTTCACGCCCGACAAGAGAGAGGCCATTCGTGCCGAGTTAGCTCGCTTGGTCGCGGCAGGATTTATTAGAGAAGTATTACACCCCGAGTGGTTAGCCAACCCTGTTCTTGTACTCAAAAAGAATAAAGTGGATTGGCGCATGTGCGTCGACTATACTGATCTCAACAAACACTGTCCGAAGGATCCCTTCGGGCTCCCGAGGATAGATCAGGTGGTGGACTCCACCGCCGGATGTTCTGTGCTGTCTTTCTTAGATTGCTATTCCGGGTATCATCAGATTAGTTTGGCAAAAGAAGACGAGGAAAAAAACGGCGTTCATCACTCCGTTTGGTGCTTTCTGTTATACCTCCATGCCGTTCGGCCTCAAAAACGCTGGAGCGACTTATCAGAGAGCCATTCAAACATGCTTAGCCGATCACTGGGGCAAGCGTGTGGAGGCTTACGTAGATGACGTGGTGATCAAAACAGAGAATTTGGAAAACTTCATCGAAGATTTACAGCTGGTCTTCAACAGCTTGAGAAGATATAGATGGAAGCTCAATCCTGAAAAATGTGTTTTCGGGGTACCAGCAGGAAAGTTGCTCGGGTTTATCGTCAGCCACCGGGGAATTGAGGCTAATCCGGATAAGATTGAAGCTATCATGAAGATGGAAGCTCCTCGGTCACAAAAGAAGGTTCAGCGACTCACTGGATGTATGGCAGCTCTGAGCAGATTTATATCCAGGCTAGGAGAAAAAGGTTTGCCATTTTACAAGCTACTCAAGAAGGTGGATAAGTTTCAATGGACTTCAGAAGCACAGGAAGCTCTAGATGCACTGAAGAAATTCTTGACAACGCCACCAGTACTGAAACCACCCCGGCGAGCTACGCCGACTCAACCGGCTGAAGATTTGCTGCTGTATATCTCTTGCACGACTCACGTGGTAAGCACCGCGTTGGTAGTCGAGCGAGTAGAAGAAGGACATGCCTATCCAGTGCAACATCCTGTTTACTTCATCAGTGAAGTTCTAGGCCCCTCGAAGAAAAAGTATCCTCAGGTTCAGAAGCTATTATATGCAGTACTTCTAACTGCCCGTAAGCTGCGTCACTACTTCGACGACCACAAAGTCATAGTAGTCACTGGTTTTCCAATAGGGGACATTCTTCACAACAAGGAAGCCATTGGCCGAATAGCCAAGTGGGCTTGCGAGCTGGGATCCCACGACATCGAATTCCGACCTCGCACTGCCATCAAAACTCAAGCGCTGGTTGATTTCGTATCAGAGTGGACAGAACAGCAAGTACCAGATAATCCAAAAACTGCAGAAGTATGGCGAATGTATTTTGACAGCTCACTGAAGCTGCAGGGAGCAGGAGCAGGGATCCTCTTCACCGCACCTGGAGGCGAGCACCTCAAGTACGCTCTCCAGTTGCTATTCCCGGCCTCTAACAATGCAGCCGAGTATGAAGCTTTGATACACGGATTGAACATTGCCATATCACTGGGCGTCAAGAGATTGATGGCATACGGAGATTCTCTGGTAGTCATCAGCCAGATAAACAAGGAATGGGATTGCTCAAGTGATTCAATGGGAAAATACTGCGCTGCCGTCCGAAAGCTGGAAGATAAATTCGAGGGTCTGGAATTTCATCATATAGAAAGAGATCGGAACACAGCAGCTGATGTACTGTCCAAGCTCGGATCCGGTCGAACTCAGGTCCCACCCGGAATCTTTGTGCAAGAAATTCTGCAGCCGAGTATCTCAATGGATCAAACAGAAGAGTGCAACATCATAAATCAACTCGAGTCAGATTCTGACGACTGGAGAAGACCGATTATTAAGTATATAAAGAATGAGGAAGAACCAGACGACAAGAACTCGGCAGAGCGCATTGCCAGGCAGTCGGCTCACTATACACTCATTGGGGAGGAATTGTACAGAAGGGGCGCGTCAGGCATCCTCATGAAGTGCGTTCTCCCGTCCACTGGGAAACAACTTCTGGAGGAAGTCCATGCAGGGCAATGTGGGATACATGCAGCATCCAGAACACTAGTCGGAAAGGTTTTCAGGTCAGGATTCTATTGGCCGACGGCAAAGAATGATGCAGCCGAGTTAGTTCAGAGGTGTGAAGCTTGCCAATACTTGTCAAAGCAACAACACATGCCAGCACAGCAACTACAGACCATACCAGTAACTTGGCCTTTCGCATGCTGGGGACTGGATATGATTGGACCTTTCAAGAAAGCTCAAGGGGGATATACCCATGTATTGGTGGCGATTGACAAATTCACTAAATGGATAGAGTTCAAGCCCATTGCTTCTTTAACCTCTGCTAAGGCCGTGGAATTCATACAAGACATAATATTCAGATTCGGGATACCAAACAGTATCATTACTGACTTAGGATCCAACTTCACCAGTTCAGAATTCTTTGACTTCTGCGAGCAAAAGAGCATTCAGATCAAGTACGCGTCTGTAGCACATCCAAGAGCCAACGGGCAGGTTGAGCGAGCTAACGGAATGATATTGGAGGCACTCAGGAAAAAGGTCTTCGATAAGAATGAAAAATTCGCAGGAAAGTGGATAAGAGAATTGTCTTATGTTGTTTGGAGCCTAAGAACCCAACCTAGCCGAGCCCTGCATGGAAACACCCCTTTCTTCATGGTCTATGGATCAGAGGCAGTACTACCTGCTGATCTCAAGTTCGGGGCGCCAAGGTTGATTTTCGAGAGCATAGCAGAAGCTGAGGCCACCAGGCTGGAGGACATTGATGTACTTGAGGAAGAACGGCTAAATGCGGTAATCCAATCAGCACGGTACCAGCAGACCCTAAGGCGCTATCACGACAAGGTTGTACGGCAACGGTTCTTTTCGGTAGGAGACCTCGTCCTCCGCCGAATTCTAACGGGGGAGGGACGACACAAGTTATCGCCCTTATGGGAGGGACCCTTCGTAGTAGCAGAAGTCACTCGGCCCGGATCGTATCGCCTCACTCAGATGGATGGCACAGAAGTTGGGAACTCCTGGAACATAGAGCACCTCAGAAAATTTTATCCCTAGCTGTGTTTTAAAACTGCTGAGGCAACAATGTATTCTGTAAAGTGGAAATATATCATCAATAAAGAGAGATTTCAAAAATACTCAGCTCGTTTACGATTGGCTTGCATTCTTACTTAACTCGGGGTGACCACTATGCCCTACAAACGGAGCAATCGACTTAAGTCGGCAACGACTTAAGGCGGTGCAACATGCTCACGCTTACTTAACTCGGGGTGACCACTATGCCCTACAAACGGAGCAATCGACTTAAGTCGGCAACGACTTAAGGCGGTGCAACATGCTCACGCTTACTTAACTCGGGGTGACCACTATGCCCTACAAACGGAGCAATCGACTTAAGTCGGCAACGACTTAAGGCGGTGCAACATGCTCACGCTTACTTAACTCGGGGTGACCACTATGCCCTACAAACGGAGCAATCGACTTAAGTCGGCAACGACTTAAGGCGGTGCAACATGCTCACGCTTACTTAACTCGGGGTGACCACTATGCCCTACAAACGGAGCAATCGACTTAAGTCGGCAACGACTTAAGGCGGTGCAACATGCTCACGCTTACTTAACTCGGGGTGACCACTATGCCCTACAAACGGAGCAATCGACTTAAGTCGGCAACGACTTAAGGCGGTGCAACATGCTCACGCTTACTTAACTCGGGGTGACCACTATGCCCTACAAACGGAGCAATCGACTTAAGCCGACAACGACTTAAGGCGGTGCAACATGCTCACGCTTGCTTAACTCGGGGTGACCACTATGCCCTAATAACGGAGCTATCGGCTAAAGTCAGTGGTGGCTTAAGCCGGTGCAGCATACTCGCGCCTATATAATTCAGGGGATGACTTCCATATCCCGCAAACAAATTTCATAATTATCATGCAGCATTACCACAAATCTACGAACCAGTAAATTCTGATACAATAAGAGAGTAATCATGTCATTCGAATGATAAGCTGATGTCTTCTAATGAATACTTGATCATGCTAACCGCGTACTCAGTGCACGCAAAATGTTTCTCTATTTTCCAATGTCTTTCTCAGGAACAACCGACGAAGAAAGGCGATTCGAGGAATCGGGGGCAGCATTCACGTCGGCCTTTATGTCTTCAGGAACGACCACGCCGGGTCTCCTCATTAAGATTCGTCCAGCACGAATAGCCTTGTCCATGGCTTTATCACGCTGGGCTTTGAGAGTAGCCGCAGTTTCTTCGGCAACCTTTGCAGCCAGCCGAGCGGCCTCCAACTCCTAGGCAATGGATTTCTTGGAAGCTCAGAGTTCTTTGATGGTGGCATCCTTCGCTGATATCAATTGCTTAAGGCGGGTCACTTCGTCCGCAGATTCTTGCAGCCTACAACGCTGATTGTCCAGTTCCTCCATTGTAAAGCGGTGACTCCTCTCCAAGATGGTCAGCGAGTTGTTAGAATCACGATACAATCTGTCTAGATTGTCACGAGAAGCAGCAAGGATACATTTCTCTTCCTGCAAGCAAAAATCAACTCCTTCAGAAACCAAGCAAGTAATAAGGGCATAGCAAGGCAAGGCACAGTTTTGTAAGTTACCTTTTCAGAGTCAAGCCGAGCATGAAGAGAAGAACTCAGGGCGTTGGCATCGTCCAAGGCAGCGGAAACCTGACTTAATTCAGTTTGGCTCTGAGAGTACTTCTCCTCGAAGTCAGCGCACCGTTGAACCATTTCAGCCTGATCTCGGGAATGTTTTTCTTCAAGAATTGCAATCTGCCGAGTCATTCCTAGCAAGAAGTAATCAAACAAACCGAGGTCAGAAGGTAAAACAGTCCACAACAAAGGCAAAGAGAAGAAAAAGGGCACTAACCAACATTAGTTGCCTCCAACTCGGATACACGACGATGAAGTGACACTGGATTCCAACACGCAAGAGACGAAGCCACTTCTGGGGCGGAAACACCCTGCAATCTCAGCTGGCTGGCCATCCCATCTACCAAAGCCTGATAAGAAGAACAGATGAACATAATGACAAAAGTTCATGCAACGTAAAGATCAAGCTAAAGTACAGCACAGTACCTGGAGGTTGGAAAAGAACGAAGGGATCCCCAAATCAGGAGAAATCAGCTGATAACCAGGTGCAAGACCACCACCCGAAGCAGTTTGCAACGGACCAGTAGGAATGAGCTCAGTGCCTTCAACAGAGCCAAACGCCAGATCAGCGGGGACGCTGCCCTCTAAAGCGACTCCCTGATCCAGAGTTTGGGCTACCACCATGCCGCCAGAGTGTGGAGGTGAACCCGCGTGAACGTCCATGGAAGTGCAGGAAGGAGACCCTGCTCGGGCACCCTCGGGGGCTGGGTCACAGTTGGCACTGCCCACTTGAGCCGGATCATCCCCGGCAACACCCTCGGGGGCTGGGCAGTGGCTTACACTCTTCACCCGAGCTAAGTCTTCCCCGGCGACATCCTCGGGGGCTGGGCATGTGTCAGCACTATTCTTGGGGTCCAGGCTCTCTGTAGTAACCACCTCTAAGGTTGACGGGCCTTCAGCTACTTCCATGGTACCAGAACAATCCAAGTCAGCATCCCGACCCTCGAGATCGTGCTGTAAGGTCGACGAGGCACTGGATGACCTCAACCCAGCATCAGGCACGACAACGCAAGTCTCTGTTGCATCATCATCCACAGGCTCTGATAACAAGTCCTCTGGGACCATATCCTCTAGAGTTTGATCAAAGTTGGCCAGGGACAGTTCTTGCAGACCAATAAGGGCAGACAAAGCAGGAGAAGGAACTCCACTACTTCCACCACTGGCGATGAACTGCCGACTGTTTTTCCGAGTTAATGGAGCTTCATTTTCTTCCTCCTCATCTTCCACAGTAACAACGCAAGCAGCACCCCCATTGGGATCAGCAACAGATGGAGCACCCCCATTGGGATCAGCAGCAGTTTGGGCACACCCATTGGGGTCAGCATCAGTAAGGCCAGTTGCAGGCACTTCTTCAGCAGCAGAAGCTAAGGTACCGGCGTCCTCATCAAAACTGGATACTCGCCGGAGGCGTCTTCTCTTCTTCTTTTGCTCATCAGCAGAAGGCTCAGGATGACTGGTTCGGCTAGGGCGCCTCGGGCGAGTACTGACAGGTCTCGGGACATCCAAAGTTGTATCAACCTCTGGAAGGGGCACCACTGCCAACGTACCAACAGGAGCAGCGTCGGACGAATCCTCAGCTAACAGATCAAGCATGTCATTTATGTCCGCATCACTAGGGTTCAGGGGCACTTCAAAATAAACCTGCCGTTCATCATCAGGAATCTCCCCAAGCGAAGCAACCAAAGTACTGACTTCTTCAGCAGAGGGTCGCACTCTAAGGCCCAAATTGCCATCAGTCATAGGCGGATTTGACACAAATAGGGTGAAGGCTTTGGGAGGAGATAGGTTCCAAGCCGAGTATGCCACTAGAGCACCAACATTTGAAACCTTACCCCTGAGGATCATTTCAAGTCGGCTTACCAAGTCTACAGAAGGAATTCTCCTATTGGTAACCCGAGTTGAGTCGGCTAGCCCTCTATACAGATATGCCGGATAGGCCCTGTCTTTCAGTGGCTGAATGTTCTTGAAAACAAAGTCAGTGACCACAGCTTCAGCAGTCAGACCTCTCTCTTTCAGCAATCCAACTTCAGTTAGCAACACACCTGCCTCGGCCACTTCCTGATCTGTGGGAGACTCAGTCCAACTCGGAGTGCGAACGTCTGGCTGTCTTCCCGACCGGGAGGGGAGAGAATTTCCATAATTGTCAACTATAAACCACTCTAGACGCCACCCCTTAATGCTATCCTTGAGGGGAATCTCAAGGTACTCAGTTTTCCGCCCACGGCGCATCTCCAAACTGGCACCTCCGACCTACTGATGTTGTCCCCCGGCCATCTCAGAGCGACAATAATACAGATACTTCCATAAACCGAAATGCGGCAGCACGCCGAGAAAGGCTTCACATAAGTGGACGAAAATGGAGACTTGCAGAATGGAATTAGGGTTCAGATGTGTCAAGTTAATGTGGTAGAAATCAAGGAGGCCGCGGAAAAAAGGAGAGATGGGAAGGTCGAGGCCGTGGAGAAGAAAAGGAGCATAGACTACAGACTCGTGGGTATCCTCTGTTGGGACAGTAGTCCCGCGGCAAATCCGCCAAGAACAGAGTTCTCGCGGAGGAAGAACCCCGATAGATACGAGGTGGAGAAGTTCAGCTTCGGAAATAATGGACATATGGTTACCTGCGAAAGGCAACTGGCTGTTGGGGTCGATTGGAGGGATCACCGCAGCAGACGAGCTCGCAGTTTTCCTCTTGGGCGCCATCTCGATTTTTATCAGCGAGCAGAGTAGGAGGCGAATGGCAGAGAAGATTCAGATGCGGGAATGCAAGAACTAGGGCACGGAAAGCAAAGGCGGCTAAAAGCGCAACTCTTATGGGATATTCTCAAGCCAGATACCGCTTCAAAAAGTGCCCAGTCATCACCCGGCGGTTATTTCCGAAACCCCAGCATGCCACGTGGTCATCCGGCAGTTATTTCCAAAAAGCCGACGTGCCACTTCATCACTCGGTTATCATCCTCAAAATAGCTCATGCGGCCGGCTATCATTCGGCATTGACTCTAAAACGCTGATTTCATATTTAATCACTCGGCATTACTTCTAAAATGCCGACGTCGACCTTCAATCACTAGGCGTTGCCTCTAAAAACGCTGATTTTATATTCAATCGCTCGGCATTACTTCTAAAATGCCGACGTCGACCTCCAGTCACTCGGCGTTGCCTCTAAAACGCTGATCTCGTATTCAATCACTCGGCATTACTTCTAAAATGCTGACGTCGACCTTCAATCACTAGGCGTTGCCTCAAAAAACGCTGATTTTATATTCAATCGCTCGGCATTACTTCTAAAATGCCGACGTCGACCTCCAGTCACTCGGCGTTGCCTCTAAAACGCTGATCTCGTATTCAATCACCGGCATTACTTCTAAAATGCCGACGTCGACCTTCAATCGCTCGGCGTTGCTTCTAAAACGCCGATACCGACTACAAGATCACTCGGCAGCTACTTTTGGAAGCGTCAGTGTGATGCACAAGTTATTCATCTACTGTCTCAAAAGAATCAATTCTATAATCAGGGAAAGCAAGTCGTCGAGAAGGGGCCAGCGTCATTTTTGTGACACCCCAGTGTCACCTAGGGTTTCTCTTGAAAAGCCCAACCAAAAACCATCATTTTATGTAAATCAAAGTAAGCATGAGCATCAAATTAACTTGAGTAATAAAGAATTCACCAAGTATGTACTTAAAAGTGTCATGATCAAAACAATTGAGTCTTTGAAAAGATAAGAATGTGCAACCCTAATTAAGAACCCTAAGTGAGCCCCATGAGCAAAATTCAAGAAAATAAGAAAAAGGGGATGAAAAGTTTAAAATTTTGAGTTGAGCCAATTATATAAGTTAAAGTATATTTGATAAACAACAAGAAAGATTGAGAGAGCTTAGCCAAAATAATTCAAGAAAACCCCCAAATCAAGCTTCTTTTGTTGGGACTCATTGGGAATTCTGAATTTCAGAATTCTGAAATTCAGACCTTGAGCCAAAGATTAGGGATGTTCACCTTGATCCCTAACTCGAATCCTAATGGCCCCATTGACAAAATTGTGTCTAACTAACTCCTCTGTCGTGTGCCAGAAGATGGCATTGGGACGCGAGCCCTAGACACGACAAAACCTTGGATTTGCCTCGGGTTTGGGCAGGGAGACAGACCAGATTTCCTGGCTCCATATCTCTGCAACCAGTAGGCAAAATCCTATGACCTCCACACAAGAATGGTAGCTTGTAGGGAGGAGAAGAGGTTTTGTGCACTGACCCAGGCGAGAGCAGGCTCGGATGAGCGACCACACGCGCCAGAGCTTGGGCAGAACGCACAGGCACACGTGTTCGACCCTGGTCGGCACGCCAGAGCTCGCCCAACCCGCGCGCGCTCACCCCGGCGTCCGGTCAAGTCCGCCGCGCGCCCACGCCCTCGGCCGTGCCCGCCCGCGCCTATAAAGCCTCCCAGGGCGCACCTCTCTTCGCCCCGCACTCACCCTCACCGGCCAGCCACCGTTCCTTAGCTCCGGCGAGCGTATTTCCGCCCGCCATTGCCGCCAGAGCTACGGCCGCCGTGGCCAGCCCACTCCAGCCACCCTCAAGCCCAACCAGTGCTTCGGCTAGCTCCGCCAGTAGCCCGTGAAGCTTTCCAAGCCCTCGGACCCGACCGGACTTCACCGGAGGCCCGAGATCAACCTCACCGGACTTCGGTCTTCCGCCGCCGCGCGTGGACCGATCTATCCAGTGAGTCTCCGCTCGATTCCTTTCACTCATGTCTTCTCTGGCAACCCGTGGACCTCCCTGACCTATTTAATTGAACTACCTCGCCGTGACCAGGCCGGTCTCCTCGCCGCCGACGAGCATCCCCGCCTGCGCGCGTGGACCGACCGACTCCGGCCATCTCCGACGGCATTCCGCACACCGTTGTGATCCCCTCGACCTCCCCTTCGTCCTCGACCACTTCACCGGAACAGTCTCGCCGCCGGTAAGCCCCTCCGCCCTTTTCTTCGCCGCGGCTACTGTTTAAGGTAGAAGAAGGACCTCGGGTTAGGTTCTGTAGAACCCGAGGGGTTTTCTGTAATGTCAGCGACTCATGTGAATAGTAACCTAAGGACTGATTCGCGAAGGAAAACTTAGAAAATCGCCAGGGACCCCAGTGCAAAGTGGATTTCCATTTAATCAATTCTGTTATTCTTTTAAAATAACCAGAGAACTTAGAAAATCCATAACTTGATGAAATCTTAATGAAAAGCTGTCAAACCAATTTTGCTAACTCTGGAATATTATGACCTATCATTTAAAAATAGTGAACCATATGCTTTCTGTTCTAAATTTTAAAGTTTAAAATCAAAAACAGAAACCCCCTAAACCTTGTTTAATTAAGGAAAATTAGTTTTTCTTTTGTGCTGAGCTTAAGAAAATTTGTAGATGCTTATACCTTAATTAGACACTGTTTAAAAATAGTAGGAGCCCCAGCATTAGAGATTATGATGTAGTTATTCATTTAAAGCCATCTTGTCCAAAACTTAGAGAAAATCAGAAAAGCATTAGAAAATGTTGAACAATGATTAGTAATATTTTTCCTAGTTTACTTACGCAACAAAGAACCTAGGAAAAATGCAGAGACCATTAATTAGGACCAGTTTCTAATTAAGATGCTTTAATTAGCCTTATGTAGACTGAAAATCAATTATTAGGATTGCAAAACTATAACCAAAGTGGTTAACAAAAATCCAGTGAACTCATAACCACCAGAGCCCCACTACAAAAATACAGAGCACCCCAGCCTAACTTTTTAAGTAAGGAAAATAAATACAAAGTGGTAATAAGGCATTTTCCCAATAAATCATAAACAACCTCAAATAATGTGGCATTGGGCAACCAAAAATTTGCTAAGTCCATGATGAGATAAACCACCAGAGAAAAATGCAAACCCATGAAAAAGAAGTGAACCCATGCCTTTTGCTAGTAATTTGTGAGAAAGGCCATTTGACTTAAATAATGCAAACCACCCCTTCCCTTAAGCAAAAAGAAGCAAACTTCAGAATGATTGCTCTTGCGCAAAATACCAACTAAGAAAAATAAGAACTCTGTTGTTTGATGTTTTTCAAATATAGTGGTAGTAGAAAGCACCTATTTGGCTAAAAACTTGAGAAAACTATAAGAAAATAATTAAAGGGTATTAGTGACTAGAAAATTGTATCAAGTCATGTTATGACACCTAAAAGCCAGCAAAAATAAGTTTTAAAGAATTACCCACTGTTAAATAATAGCTGTAGTTCAAAGTACCCCTTCTGCCCTAAAATTTGGTAATTTTGTCCAGAGAAAACCATTCACTTTCTGAACCCCAAATTTTGTGATAGAGAATCATACACCAGTAACAAGCCACTGTAATTTTTGCAGAATTTTTGGAATTTTATAAAAGCAACTCGTAGTTCAAACCTACTCCAAAACATTAAAGAGAATAAAAGAAAAGAGGAAAGAGGAAATAAACCTCATCTCCATAAGTCTAACTTGAGGACTTCTCATTTATCCCTAAGACTTAAAAGGAATTCAGTAGAACCCCAAAGTTTAACCTACCCCTTACCTTAGCTAAGTTTAACCCAATTTACCAAGCATACCACCCAAGGGCTTTACACAAATGGAGTTAACTTGTTTAAATTCAAAAGACCATACACCTGTAAAGTTATAATTTCTAAAAGCACATATCATATTATGCATATATCTTACGCATTGCATTCATTAGATTGTAATCTTGCCGACGGAGAGTACGTGCTCATCCCCGAGCAAGGACCTGTCCAAGAGGAGGACCAGGAGCAGGCTTCAGAGGCTGCTATTGAGGATCTCCCCGCAGCCCCAGCAATTGAAGGCAAGCCCCGGTTTTATGCATAACCATGTTAATATATGCTACTTTACTACACTTAATGCTTGTAGGACTGTAATGTGCACTTAAGTGTAGGAGTTGCTTGAAACCTCTAGTTGCATGAACTTAGGATTCCTTTTTGAGATGAATACTAGTATGCTAGGTCGAGTAGCTGCTTGCTAATCAGGATCTCGGTAGAAGTCGAGTGATTTTTCTAGCACTCGCGCGAGGTCAGGAATTGATTGTATTCATCTTGATAATGGGATATATGTTGGTCTATGGACTTGGATCCAGGGAGGATGCCTTGTCCATGAGACGGGAAAAATGAATTAAGGATTAATGTGTGGATACCTGAGTCAAGCTTTTGAACGTACTAAGCACATGCCGGGAAAAATGGTAACCGGTAAACCTAGTACCTGAGTGAAGCCGGGTGCGGACTTTATCCCTCATGCGACCTGAGACAGGGTCTCCCATGCTAGCTATGGTGGGTACAAGTGCGGTCACTGCACGGCGGCAGCCGGGGTCAGTGGAGCATTGTATGCCAAGGCGGTGAGGCCTGGACACGAACGGGGAATCGATGGGGACGGTTGTCATGTGTGGGGTCGGAGTACCCTGACATGCCGTGTGTTTAGGTTTACCTTGCAAGGTTAAAACTCGATTCGAATCGTCTGCTTCTCGCAGCTAATGAGACTGCTTGATTCCTTGTACTGCATCGAGTAAGAAGTAAAATGTGGATTATATGAGATAACCTGTTGATTGAGCTAATTGCTTGTTACCATGTATGCTTAGAAGGAGCAAATCTAGCTAAGTTAATGATGGTAGAATTTGAAAGGCTAAAAGTTGATTTTAGAAACAGCTAGTGCTTTTGGCAAACCAATCCCCTCAGCCAAACAGCTGCATAGTCTAGAGGTAGAGGAGTAGACTCCTCACACCGGTTAAGTCTAGCTGAGTATTAGTATACTCAGCCTTGCTTGTGGCACCATTTTTGCAGGTACCATGCAGGACGTAGTTGATGGTGTGACTTGGCCTACCACCCTGCCACCGGGTTGGACGGTCGAGTGGGATGTTGCTCCGGCAGGAGAGGAGCCTGAGGAGTAGTGGGCTAGGCCTTGCCCATTTCCTCATTACCGACGACATCGATTATCCGCTGCACTTTAATTTGTGAACTTTACTTGCTACTCAAAAACTCCGATTTATGTAATAACTCCGTACTTAATTTGAGGTTTCCTGTTTTATTGTATTTCTTCTGTGACTCACCTTCGAGTGAGATTGTGGAATTTGATCCTGGTTAAGTGGCTCTATCAGACTAGATCTGAGGGACTGACGGGTTATTCCGATTTAAGTGTGTTACGGCCCCTGAGGCGTGACTTAGGCACTTAAGCTGGAATAATTCGGGTGGTTCTGCCACAGTTGGTATCGGAGCAAATTCCACCACAGAGAAGGACAATAAACCATGAATACCAATTTTCAAAACCTAAAACTTGCTTAGAAACTGTTACGGATCGTCAGGACTAGATCGCTAGACCTAGGACGAAAGGCCTTAGGCATAGAGGGAGAAATAGGTGGCTAATTAATTAGGCCCTGTGGGCCAATACTTATATTTTAGGATGCCCTAAAAAGGCACCCTATTTCCTTTTTGAGAGGCAATGTTTCTTTCCGCATGCATGCATTACAAAACACCAAGAGGAATTAAAATTTGAGCTAACCCTTTTCCTTAAAACCATCCGGGCTCTCTTTTTCTTTTTCCTTCCACCATAATCTTTATCTTTGATTCCCTTCCGCAGATGAATTCACCCACCCCCGCCAGTGGAGGAGACTCTCGTTTCAGTTCTGACTTCCTTTCTCGCGATGGCTTTCCTTCCATCTTGTGGGAAGTGCTTAACTCCGCCGGTTACCCTACGCCCCCTTTGTACACAGTGCAGTTGTATGAGGAGCATCGGGTACCTCGTTGTCGGGTCTGGTTGACTTTGGAGGCTCATCCCCTTCAGCCGGGTTGGCGTTCTCTTGACTCTGAGACGATTGGACTCAGGACGGACGACACCGTTGAGGCAGCAGCCATGAAGACTCTGACAACTTTCTGTGGCTACCATCCCCTGGAGATGGTGATGCACCCCTTGGGACTCTTCCCTGCTGAGAAGAAGGATGATCCCATGTGGTGTAACCGCGTGAGCCATGTGAAGGATGTGTGGGCAATGTATCCTGACTTGGTTGGGAGGGTCACTGTTCAGTGCATGAGTGCGCTGTACCGCCTTCAGGCCCTTCAGAGCGATGCTATGACACTTCTTGCTAACACCGCTCAGGCTGCCAAGCTCACTCTCGACAGTCGGGAAGATTTTGTGGTCGACCTATCCACAGAGTTGGTGGAAAAGGATCTGCAGGTGGAGAGGCTGAGCCAGCGTATCACCACCCTAGAGCAGCAAGTGGAGATCCGAGATAACACTATTGATGTCTTGGAGAACCAGCTTCACGACGTGCAGAGGGAACTTGAGGAAGCCAATGACCACTTGGACATGCACCACCTGGAGATGGAGGCCAATGAAGCAGGAAGCGAGGGAGAAGAGGCTCCCGAGGAGCTAGGACCAGCCCCTGGTGCCAATGGGACTACCTCCGCGATACCTCCTTCACCCGTATCCAGTGTCGCTTCCACCGCTCAGGGTTAAGCAGTCGCTTTGACATTTTTAGGCGGATAGAAACCTATGCGAGCTTAGTAGTATCACATTTTGGACTAGGCTTGTGGGTACTTCCCCTGATTAATGTAACCCTGTGAACTTTTGATGTCTGTGGGACCCTTGTCACCATGTTATCTTCATTTCGAACCTAATATTATGATTATGGCATTTTCCTTCCATATGAGATGATATCTTGTCATTCGGAAATATGAATTGGGATAACAATGGCGACCATCTCTGTTTTTAGATGGCAGCGAGGCAGCGTCGCGGGCAAAATGAGCAAGCTCCCCCGCCACCTCCTCCAGCTCCCACAGTGCAGGAGCTGATGGCCCAGCAGAATGAAATTCTGCGACAGCTCTTGCAGCGCCAGCCCCACCCTCAGCATCATGGTGGAGGCCAGCATCAGCGACCTCCGGCTATGGCAACATACCAGGAGTTTCTGAGCACGCAGCCGCCCTTGTTCACCAAGGCAGAGGATCCGTTGGACGCCGACGTGTGGCTTCGCGTCGTCGAGTCCAAGTTTCCCCTCCTCACAGGAGACTGCCCTGATGAGGCCAAGGCTCGCTTCGCCGCACAGCAGCTTCGTGGCCCTGCTCGGACTTGGTGGGACCACTTCCGTGCTATGCTCCCCGCTGATCGTGAAGTATCTTGGGAGGAATTCAAGACTGCCTTCAGAGGACACCACATTCCAGCTGGCATTCTTGATCGGAAGTTGAATGAATTCCTAGCCCTCAATCAAGGAACCCGCACGGTACTGCAGTATGCGCAAGCCTTCAACGACTTATGCCAGTATGCAGGGTATCATGCTGATTCTGATGAAAAGAAGAGGGATCGCTTCCGCAGGGGTCTCAATACCAAGCTGCGGGAACGACTCAACACTGTCCGGGCTGATAGCTTCAATGAGTTGGTCAACATGGCCATCTCTCAGGAGGATTGCATTGTTGCTCACCGGGCAGAGAAGAAGAGGAAGGCACCAATGGCAGCACCATCCGCTCAGGCTCAGAGGTTCCGGATTGTTTCTCACAATCAGAGCAGGGGTTTTCAGCAGCAGGCAGGCAGATGGGTGATCAGGCCACCTCAGCAGCAGCAGCAGCCGGCACCCAACCGCTATCCAGCTCCCGCCCCAAGAAACAATCAGCCTCCGCAGCAGCAGCAGTTCCGCCAGGGCAATGGGAACAAGTGTTTCACTTGTGGCAATGTGGGCCACTATGCCAAGAATTGTCCTAGGAACCAGCAGAGGCAGATGCCAGCACCAAATCAAGACAAGGGAAGAAAGCAGAAGGTGCAAGTCAGGCAAGGGAAGCTCAACTTCACTGCTCTAGAGGAAGTGCCAGAAGGAGCTCCTATCATGACTGGTACCTTTTCAGTTTATAATCAACCTGCTTTAATTCTGTTTGATTCTGGTGCATCTCATAGCTTCATTAGCCAAAAGTTCAGTGCTAATTGCAAACTGCCATTCTCTCACTCAAAAGGGTCATTCATGATAGTCACACCTGGGGGTAAAATTGCAACTAATCAATTAAACCAAAGTGTGCCTATTCAACTGGGAAGCCACATTGTCAAAACCACTCTTCTTGTGTTGGGATTGGAAAATGTGGACATTATTCTAGGAGCAAATTGGATGACCTTGCACCAAGTTGTGCTTGATGTAGCCAGTCGTACCGTGGAAGTTAATTCTCCTTTCTGCGGGAATTTCACTTTGATTCTGCCTAGTCAGGGTTCTTCTCAGTCATGTGCTTTCTCTATGATGGAGTTACCCCTGAAGAAGATCCCAGTGGTCTGTGAGTATGCAGATGTCTTTCCTGATGAATTGCCAGGGATGCCACCGGACCGGGATATTGAATTCGCCATCGAGTTGCAACCGGGAACGGCCCCAATTTCCAAGAGGCCCTACCGAATGCCACCCGCTGAGTTGGCAGAGTTGAAGAAGCAGTTGCAAGAGTTGCTGGACAAGGGATTTATTCGCCCAAGCACTTCGCCTTGGGGATGTCCAGCACTGTTTGTGAAGAAAAAGGATGAAAGCTTGAGGCTGTGTATAGATTACCGCCCTCTTAATGCGGTGACTATCAAGAACCAGTATCCTTTGCCTCGTATTGATGTTCTCTTTGACCAGTTGGTCGGGGCTAAGGTGTTTTCCAAGATAGACCTTCGCTCTGGCTACCATCAGATCAAAATACGAGCAAGTGATATTCCGAAGACGGCATTCTCAACCAGATATGGGTCATATGAATTCTTGGTGATGTCATTCGGGCTGACAAATGCACCAGCATATTTCATGTATCTGATGAACTCTGTTTTCATGCCGGAATTGGACAAGTTCGTGGTGGTTTTCATCGATGATATTCTGGTGTACTCGAAGAACGAAGAAGAACATGCCGGGCATTTGCATGTAGTGCTTCAACGTCTGCGAGAGCACCACCTTTATGCCAAGTTATCCAAGTGTGATTTTTGGCTAAAGGAAATCAAATTCTTGGGTCACACTATCTCTCAGGATGGAATAGCTGTTGATCCTGATAAAGTGCAAGAGGTGATGAACTGGAGGCCACCAACGACTGTTCGCCAGATTCGGAGTTTTCTGGGATTGGCTGGTTATTACCGAAGATTTATTCCGGACTTCTCTCGAATTGCGAAGCCTATTACTGAGTTGCTGAAGAAAGAGGTCAAATTTGTGTGGAGTCAGAAGTGCGAAGATGCCTTCCGTGCATTAAGGCAGCATCTGACCACCGCCCCAGTATTGGCGCAACCCGACAGCAGCAAGCCTTTTGATGTGTATTGCGATGCCTCTGGCACCGGGCTAGGTTGTGTCTTGATGCAAGACAACCGAGTCATTGCTTATGCCTCAAGAGCACTCAGGCCTCATGAGCAAAATTATCCTACTCATGACCTTGAGTTAGCAGCAGTGGTTCATGCATTGAGGTAGAGCTGATCAAGGATTATGACCTGGAGGTCCATTATCACCCAGGGAAAGCTAATGTGGTAGCTGATGCCTTGAGTCGGAAGTTGCAATGCAACTGTATTCTGATGGATTCTCATGTTAACACCTTGTGTGATGAGCTGAGCAAGATGCAAATTGAAGTGATTCCTTCTGGTTCTTTGTCTCACATTTCTATTGAGCCAGCTTTGCAAGACCAGATTATCATGGCCCAGCTCAGTGACAAGGGAGTGCAGATTATCAAGAAGAATCTTGTCGGCGTTTCGAGACAGGGGGTCCCAAAGCCGACGAGTGAGTGTGCTGCGTGCCCCAGCCCAGATGGGTCGAGCGCGTGGGCGAGCGCGAAGGGGGGAGAGGCGAGGTGGCCGGAGTCGAGCGTGAGAGAGGTGGAAGTCCCGCGGCCTTCGTGTTCGTCCCGCGCCCAGGTCAGGTGCGCTTGCAGTAGGGGGGTTACAAGCGTCCACGCGGGTGAGGGAAGCGAGCGGCCCCAAGAGAGCGTCTGTCCCGTCCTCGGTCCCGCGCGGCCAACCCTCTTTAAGAAGGCCCTGGTCCTCCCTTTTATAGTCGTAAGGAGAGGATCCAGGTGTACAATGGGGGGTGTAGCAGAGTGCTACGTGTCTAGCGGAGAGAGAGCTAGCGACCTAGGTACATGCCAATGTGGCAGCCGGAGAGGTCTTGGCACCTTGCTGGCGTGATGTCGTGGCTGTCGGAGGTGCGACGGTGCCTGGCGGAGGGACAGCTGTTGGAGCGGTCGAGTCCTTGCTGACGTCGCCCTGCTTCCGTAAGAGAGCTGGGGGCCGCCGTCGTCACAGAGCTTGTGGAGCGCCATCATTGCCCATTCGGCGGAGCTGGCCGGATGGGACGCCGGTCTTGTTCTCCGTGACCCGAGTCGATTCGGGGCAGGACGATGATGACGCTTCCTGTTGACGTGGCGGGTCTGTGCCCTAGGCGGGGTGACGTGGGGGCTCCTCCGAAGTCGAGGTTGAGTCTGTCTTCTGTTGCTGAGGCCGAGTCCGAGCCATGGGGTCGGGCGAGGCGGAGTTTCGTCGTCTTCCAGGTCTTAGCCCGAGTCCGAGCCATGGGGTCGGGCGGAGCGGAGTTCGCCGTCTTCCGGGTCTTTAGCCCGAGTCCGAGCCCTGGGGTCGGGCGGAGCGGAGTTCGCCGTCTTCCGGGTCTTAGCCCGAGTCCGAGCCCTGGGGTCGGGCGGAGCGGAGTTCGCCGTCTTCCGGGTCTTAGCCCGAGTCCGAGCCCTGGGGTCGGGCAGAGCGGAGTTCGCCGTCTTTCGGGTCTTAGTTCGAGTCCGAGCCCTGGGGTCGGGCGGAGCGGAGTTCGCCGTCTTCCGGGTCTTAGCCCGAGTCTGAGCCCTGGGGTCGAGCGGAGCGGAGTTCGCCGTCTTCCGGGTCTTAGCCCGAGTCCGAGCCCTGGGGTCGGGCGGAGCGGAGTTCGCCGTCTTCCGGGTCTTAGCCCGAGTCCGGGCCCTGGGGTCGGGCGGAGCGGAGTTCGCCGTCTTCCGGGTCTTAGCCCGAGTCCGAGCCCTGGGGTCGGGCGGAGCGGAGTTCGCCGTGGCGCCTTTGGCAAGGCCTGACTGTCTGTCTGACTCACCCTTTGCGTTAAATGCTCCTGCAGCTCGGTCAGTCGGTGTGGCGATTTAGTCAGGGTCGCTTCTGAGCGAAGCCAAGGCCTCGGGCGAGCCGGTGATGTGTCCGCCGTAAAAAGGGGGGCCTCGGGCGAGACGGAAGTCTCTCGAGGTCGGCTGCCCTTGGCCGAGGCTAGGCTCGGGTGAAGCGCGATCGAGTCACTCGTGTGGACTGATCCCTGACTTAATCGTACCCATCAGGCCTTTGCAGCTTTATGCTGATGGGGGTTACTAGCTGAGAATTAGGCGTCTTGAGGGTACCCCTAATTATGGTCCCCGACAGTAGCCCCCGAGCCTCGAAGGGAGTGTTAGCACTCGCTTGGAGGCTTTCGTCGCACTTTTTTGCAAGGGGACCAGCCTTTCTCGGTTGCATTTTTGTTCCGGTGGGTGCGCGCGAGCGCACCCACCGGGTGTAGCCCCCGAGGCCTCGGAGGAGTGGTTACACTCCTTCGAGGTCTTAATACCTTGCGTAATGTTTCGGTTGGTCTGGTCGTTCCCTCATGCGAACTGGCCGTAGCCCGGGTGCACGGTCGGGGCCCAAGCTCTCGGGCTGGTATGTTGACGCTGTCAACGGTTTGGCCGGAGCCGGTTTTTGCGAGAGCAGCCCCCGAGCCTCTGCACAGGGCGAGAGGACGATCGGGGACAGACTCGACTTTTTACATACGCCCCTACGTCGCCTTTCCGCAAGGAGGAGGGGGGAGTGCGCCATGTTACCCTCGATGGGCACCGAACATGGTGTCCCCGGTGAGCTGTAAGCGGGTAATCCGAGTGGACGTCCGTGCCCCGTTCGTTGGGGGTCGGCTAGGGGCCCAGAGGCACGCCCAAAAGTACCTGCGGGTGATTTGCCGGACCCGGTCCCCTGGTGACGGGGTCCGAGGGCTCGATGCCTTTCTCCGATGGGATTCCGTTACAAGATCGTTCCCGCTGGTCTCGGAAATGTCCTAGGGTACCTCGGGAGCGCAGCCCGAGCCTCGGTTATGTATCGAACGTACCCCTGGTCATCCATCGCTCGGTGTCTGAGGCGACTGTGAACCCTTCGGGGGCCAGCCTTCGAACCCCTGATCAGTAATGGGCGCGGAGCCCGAGTAGCCTGAGGCGGCCATGGAGCCCTTCGGGGGGCTGGCCTTCGAACCCCTGACCAGTAGTGGGTGTCGGGCCCACGCGATCTGAGGCGACTGTTGAACCCTTCGGGGGGCCAGTCTTCGAACCCCTGATCAGTAGGGGGGCTCGGAGCCCGGTTCCTTCGCGGAAAAGGATCCTTTTCGGGGTATCCCCCTTTCCCGGTCCCTGTTGCAAGAGATAGAGAGAGAGGAAAAAGGAAAAGGATACGAAATCGAATGACGTGGCGTACCTTTTTCTGACGCGGTTATTATGGTGAAGGTGAAGCGTCGCGCGCTCCTCCCGTCAGAGGTGCCGCGTGTCCCGCCGCGGAGTTAATGCGACGGGGCGAGTGGTTGGCGGGGTGGCCGTTACGCGTGCGCAAGCCGTTCGAGGAGCGGCTGTTCCGCTTCGCGCTTTTCGAATCCCGCGTCCGGTCCGGGCGGTGTGCTGGAAACGGTTTCACCTTGGCCTTCATATACTTGAGAGGGGGTCCGGTGACGGTTCTTCGCTCTGCTCCCTTCTTTTCCCTTTAGGTTTTCGCAACCCGGGAAACTTTAGTCGGAGAAGAGAGAAACCGCTCTCCCTGCCCCCCGCGCCGCCATCTCCTCCATTTTGATGATGGCGGATCGAGTGACCATAATCCCTCCGCGCGATCCGTGGCCCTTCTCCACGGTGACGGCGAGTGATCTGGAGGAGCTGGTCGGCGAGGGTTTGCTCCGCCCCCTCACCGACAAGCAGCGGCCAGAGTGGATTTCTCCCGTGGGCGGAGCCGCTCCGTCCCCACCGCCGGGGTATGTCGTAAGCTTCGTCTCCTTCCATGAGCGGGGATTTGGCGTGCCGACGGGCCGCTTTATGCGGGCCATCTTATTCCACTACGGGGTGGAGTTGCACAACCTCTCCCCCAACTCCATCTCGCAGGCCGCTATCTTTGTAGCGGTATGCGAAGGGTATCTGGGGGTCGCCCCTCATTGGGATTTGTGGACTCATCTCTTCCTCGCCGAGCCTTTCGCTTTGTCGACGGGGCAGAGGAGGATCCGTGCTGCGGTGCGGGCCGGCGGCTGCACTCTCTTGCTGAGGCAGTCGCGGGCGTCGCAGTACATTCCTGCCATTCTTGCGTTTCCAACAAGGGGTGGCAGCGCCGGTGGTTCTACCTCCGGAATGACGGTGAGTTGCTCCCACCGTTCTCCCAGCGAGTTGTTACTGCTGCCACCGACGCCTGGCGCCACGGGACCCCGCACGAGAGGCAAAAAAATCTCGAGCCCCTTCTCCAGGCCCTGAAGGAGTTGCGGGAGGGGGGACTTACCGCTGCGGGAGTGATCGCCGCTATCCACCGTCGGAGGGTGCTTCCGTTGGCGGAGCGGCGGCTGCCGCTCTGGGAGATGACCCCGGAAGCTGACTGGGAGGGCTCGCGAATGTCCCCTGATCCCCTCCCCTTCAACGCTCTCCAATGGCGGGTGTCGGCCGCGATGGGGAAGCCGGACCCCCACGCATACTCCCAGCTTCGGATGCGCCCCGACCAGGGGTGTGTGACTTTGGTGAGTGTTCGCTCCTTCCTTCTTCGTATGTCGGGTCGCTCTGGGCCCTTATGATCGGGTTCCTTTCTCCCCTCCTTTTAGGATGTGGGGTGGCACAAACCCTCCCGGCCACGGGTCCCGGAGGACGCGGTGGACCGTGCAGCGCGGCGGGTCGCCGCGGAGGAAAAGAAGAAAAAGAAGGACGCGGAGAAGGCCCAGGCCCGCGAGCGGAGGCGGGCTCGGGACGCCTTGGAGAAGCGTCGTCGCCAGCAGGAGAGGGACGGGCTCCCGAGGGAGCCGTCGCCGGAGACGCCTGACGATGATGACGACGATGATGATGATGAAGAGGATGACATGGCGGCCCGTCTCGGCCTCAGCCCCGGCTTGGGGTGTGGCCAGGAGCCATCGAGCCAGCCCCCGAGCGGGCCGACTCCGTCAGCCCCCGAAGTCAGGGCGTCGGGCTCCCGACCCGAGGCACGGGGGCGAACCGAGAGGTCACCTGACCCCTCAGCTAGAGGAGCTGAGGCAGCTCCGGAGGTTCAGGTCAAGGTGTCTGTTCCCCAGGGGCCGCCGCTCGTGTCGGTGGCGCATGGGGGTGACCCTCAAGTCGTCGCGGCCGTGCCCGGGGAGTCCGCTTCCCGGGCGCCCCAAGCAAGGGTGGTGCCGAAGGCGCCGGCGAAGCGGACCTCGGCGGCTGTTTCGGGAGCCGGGATCCAAGAAGGCTCCCCCCAGGCGCGGTGGATCATGGCCCGAAGTGGGTGAGTATCTCGGAATGTCTCCGTCTTGGCTTCCCATTCATATGTCTCGGTCGTGATCTTTCTTTCCTTCTCTCTTTTTTTTATTCAGCAAGCAAAGTCATGGCCAGACCGACCTGGCGCCCCGGAAGGCCCTCAAGACGGCGCAGAACTGTGTGGCCAGCGCCATTCCACCGACCCTTTCGCGGGGTACTTCACCACCGGGGGCTCGGGCGTCGCCAATCTCTGAGGAGCGGGCTCCCGAGGCCGGCTCTTCAGCCGAGACGGCTACCGTGGTTGAGGAGGCGGCTGACGCCCACGCGGCCCCGAGTTCGCCTGTCGTGCCGGTCATGCCGGCGCCTGCCACCGCCGAGGTTGCCGCCGTCCCTGTCGAAGGGCGTCCAGTTGCCGCCAGCGTCGGGATGGCTGATGCGTCGGCGCCCAAGATCTCAGAAGAGGTGGGCGTGGACGCGCGATCCGTCCAGCCGGGTGACAGCCTCATCGCTGTGCGGCGGAGCCCCGAGGCCCGGCGCCCGATGCTCCGATTCCGGACCCGCGAGGCCTCAGACCCCGTCTTCGTTCTCGATGATGAGCAGGAGGACCAGTCCTGGGGTGAGCTCCGTGAGTGTGCAGAGGCAACGATGGGGTCGCTCCGGTCGTCGCTGGAGGTTTTCTGCAGAGACGTCCCCAAAATCCTCCAGGTAGCGGTTTCGGGCGTACCTTTTTTCCTTCCGTGGGCGAGACACTCGTCGTGACGCCCTGTTTCCTTTCCCTAGGATCTGACGGACCGGGGCGCCGCCAAGTCGTCGTTCATCCGCCGCGAGGTTGGTGTCTGGGGCTCGCTGCGATCCCTGAGGTCCT
This sequence comes from Zea mays, assembly GCF_902167145.1. Lineage (NCBI taxonomy): Eukaryota > Viridiplantae > Streptophyta > Magnoliopsida > Poales > Poaceae > Zea > Zea mays. The sequence continues at coordinate 14,928,268 of NC_050101.1, read as the reverse complement.
CGCTCGCCGAGGCTACCGCGCGCCTTTCTCAGCAGGATGCCAAGGTGGCGGACCTCCAGCTGCTCTGCGCCGACCTGAGAGCCGAGGCGGCAGCAGCGCGTGCAGAGGCGCAACGGCAGCAATCGGAACTCGCCCAGGTCGTCGAGGAACGGGACCGATCTCAGGGCCGGGCTACCGAGGCCGAAAGCCGTGCCGAGACCCTTGCGGCTGACTTAGCCGCGGCCCAGGTCGCGGCCTCGGAGCATCGTGCCCGAGCCAGAGGTACGTCTTGGTCCTCCCTGGTTCTTTTTCTTGTCCGTTTCCTTTGCTTGTGGTTGAGGTATTTCTCCTGGTTGCTTGCAGAGCTCGAGTCCGCCCTTGACGAGTCCGCCAAGGCGCTTGCTGAGGCGCTTGCCGGAGCTGCCGAGCAGAGGGATGCGGACCTCGCGGCCATGTCCGAGGCCGTCTCGGACTTTTATCGTGTCCTCGGCTCCGGCGACGTCCCTTCAGGAAGTTCCCCTCAGAGTCGCCTTCGAGCCTTGGGTGATCACGCGCGCGGCAGAGTCCGCGAAGCGCTACACCACGGCGTCAGGCGGGCCTTCGCCGTGCTTGCTTCCCACTATGTTGTGGACCTGGAGCGGGTTAGTGAGGGGTACTGTCTTCTTGATGAAGACGATGCCGCCCTAGCGGAGGTCCAGCGGCTCGACGCGGTCACCGCGGGTCCGAGCGCGGTGCTGGCGACCACCTTTGAGGCGGAGATCCTTCCCCCTGCGACGTCACCGGAGGCCGAGATGGACCCCCCCCGACGGCGGGGATGGAGCTGAGGGCGCGGCTCCTTCCCAAGGTGGCGCCTAATTCTTGTTTGAACAGTTTCTTGTTGGATGTGCGTCTCACCGCGGCCACTGAGGCCTGAACACTTTGTCTTTCTTGTATGGAGTCGTACTCCCCTTCCTTTCCATCTGCATGTTCGTCCTGGCTTGCCAATAATAGGGTGGCTTCTCGAGTTGGGCTATTCTTCGTGGCAGGTGATGAGTGAGGTATCCGTAACCCGGAGGCACAGGACCTCCTCGGCTCAGTCGGCCTTGCCATTTACATGTACCCGCGTTCGCTCCTCGAGACCCTGCTTCTGACATAGCCGAGAGAACGTGGCCGGGAGAACGCGAGAGGCCCCTTTTTTGATTGAAAATTTTTGACACGGAGAAGTACGCCCGATCTTGACGCAGAGGGGTTCCCCCTTTTTAGCCCCCGAGGGAGGGTCGGGCTCTGCCAAGGCGAGGCCGACCCTTCCTTGATGACCGAGGCGCAGAGGCTGTCTGACGGATCGGGCTCCGGCCCAGATATCCAGCGAGTGTTTGGCGACATCCCTCAGTATGGCGGGCATGTCCGAGGGACTCCGCGCAAGGACGTCGGCGTTTGCGCGGAGAAAGTCGACGAGCACTGCTGCCTATTTGGGGTCAAGCCCGGAACCGATCCGGATCTGCTTGGTGGTGTCGCCACTGGGGTCAAGAGGGACGGCCTTAACCGTCTCTGCTGGTTCGAAGTTGCCGGCATGGCGCTTCACGTCTGGCACCTCCTTGGAGAGGTTCTCCAGGTCGGCGATGAGGGCCTCGGACTCGGCGAGGGCCTCGGCGTACTCCACGCACTCCACGTCGCATTCGAACGCGTGTTTGTACGTGGGGCCGACGGTGATGACCCCGTTGGGGCCCGACATCTTGAGCTTCAGGTAGGTGTAGTTGGGGACGGCCATGAACTTCGCGTAACATGGCCTCCCTAGTACGGCGTGGTAGGTTCCTCGGAACCCGACCACCTCGAACGTCAGGGTCTCCCTTCGGAAGTTGGAGGGCGACCCGAAGCAGACGGGGAGGTCGAGTCGCCCGAGGGGCTGGACGCGCTTCCCAGGGATGATCCCGTGGAAGGGCGCAGCGCCTGCTCGGACGGAGGACAGATCGATGCGCAGGAGCTTGAGGGTCTCGGCATAGATGATGTTGAGGCAGCTGCCCCCATCCATCAGGACCTTGGTGAGCCTGACATCGCCGACAACGGGGTCGACGACGAGCGGGTATTTCCCCGGGCTCGGCACATGGTCGGGGTGGTCGGCCTGGTCGAAGGTGATGGGCTTGTCGGACCAGTCTAGGTAGACTGGCGCCACCACCTTCACCGAGCAGACCTCCCGGCGCTCTTGCTTGCGATGCCGAGTCGAGGCATTCGCCGCATACCCTCCATAGATCATGAAGCAGCCACGGACCTCGGGGAACTCTCCTGCTTGGTGATCTTCGTTCTTGTCATCGTCGCGGGCCCTGCCACCCTCGGCGGGTGGCCCGGCCCTGTGGAAGTGACGCCGAAGCATAATGCACTCCTCGAGGGTGTGCTTGACGGGCCCCTGATGGTAGGGGCACGGCTCCTTGAGCATCTGGTCGAAGAGGTTCGCACCTCCAGGGGGCTTCCGAGGGTTCTTGTGCTCGGCGGCGGCGACAAGGTCCGCGTCAGCAGCGTCGCGTTTCGATTGCGACTTCCTCTTGCCCTTCTTCTTGGCGACGCGTGGAGCCGACGCCTCGGGAGCCTCTTCCGATGGGCGGCCCTGGGGCTGCTTGTCCTTTCGGAAGATAGCCTCGACCGCCTCCTGGCCAGAGGCGAACTTGGTGGCGATGTCCATCAGCTCGCTCGCCCTGGTGGGGGTCTTGCGACCCAGCTTGCTCACCAGGTCGCGGCAAGTGGTGCCGGCGAGGAACGCGCCGATGACATCCGAGTCGGTGATGTTGGGCAGCTCGGTGCGCTGCTTCGAGAATCGCCGGATGTAGTCCCGGAGCGACTCCCCCGGCTGTTGCCGGCAGCTTCGAAGGTCCCAGGAATTCCCGGGGCGCACGTACATGCCCTGGAAATTCCCAGCGAAGGCTCGGACCAAGTCGTCCCAGTTGGAGATCTGCCCCGGAGGCAGGTGCTCCAACCAGGCGCGAGCAGTGTCGGAGAGGAACAGGGGGAGGTTACGGATGATGAGGTTGTCGTCGTCCGTTCCACCCAGTTGGCAGGCAAGGCGGTAGTCCGCGAGCCACAGTTCCGGTCTCGTTTCCCCCGAGTACTTCGTGATAGTAGTCGGGGGTCGGAACCGGGTCGGGAATGGCGCCCGTCGGATGGCCCGACTGAAGGCCTGCGGACTGGGTGGTTCGGGCGAGGGACTCCGATCCTCCCCGCTGTCGTAGCGCCCCCCACGCCTGGGGTGGTAGCCTCGGCGCACCCTTTCGTCGAGGTGGGCTCGACGGTCACGTCGATGGTGCTCGTTGCCGAGGTGGCCCGGGGCCGCAGGCGCGGTGTTGCGCGTGCGCCCGGTGTAGACCGAGGCTTCCCGCATGAATCGGGAAGTCGCGGCATGAGGTTCCGAGGGATATCCTTGCCTTCGGGAGGCAGTGCTCTCGGCCCGTCGGGCCGCAGCGCCTTCCAGGAGATCCTTGAGCTCTCCCTGGATTCGCCGACCCTTGGTGGTTGATGGCTCCGGCATCGCGCGGAGGAGCATCGCTGCGGCTGCCAGGTTCTGACCAACCCCGCTGGATGCGGGCGGCGGCCTGACCCTGACATCGTTGGCGACACGGTGCTGGAGACCTTGGGGCAGGTGACGTATTTCTCCGACCAGGGGTTGGTCCGCCCATACCTGCCCGACGTCCCGACGGATCGGCTCAAGCGCTCCTGTTCCCTCGTCGAGCCTGGCCTGCGCCTCACGGACTTGCTCGAGTTGTGGGTCGTAACCCCCCGCCGGAGCGGGGACCACAGCTAGCTCCCGTGGGATGTCGCCACGAGGCACCGGCCTAGGAAGATCACCGTCCTCCGGCATGCCGAGACGGTTGCCCTCGGAGGGATCCCCTAGCTCGATGTGGAAACATTCGCGGCTTGGGCCGCAGCTCTCGTCGCCAAGGCTGCGGCTTCCGTCGGAACTGTCGGATAGGCAGTAGTCACATGCGGTCATGAAGTCCCGCATGGCACTGGGGTTGCCAAGTCCAGAGAAATCCCAACAGACGCTGGGGTCGTCATCTTCCTCGGACCAAGAGGGCCCGTAGGTTGAGACGTCCGTCAGCCGGTCCCAAGGCGACCATATACGAAACCCCAGTGGGGTTGCATTCGCCTCAATGAGAGCGCCCGCCAAAACGAGGTCGTTTGGCGGGTTGAGGCCGAGTCGAAATGACGCAAGATGGGAGTTAGCCGGTACCTTTTGGTCGACGAGGAGCGACGTGGTCACGTCGGGGACTGGTTGCACCGTCATCTCAGGTACGAGGGCGACGTCCTGCAGGCCTTCCGCGAGCGCGCCGGCGTCGTCTTCTTGCTCGGGGTCAGCGTGTCGCGGGGGGACGGCGCTTGCCTCCGTCTTGAACGCGAGGTCGACGTCCGGCGTGCCTTCCGTCGGGGCTTCGGGGGCGTCGATTCGCTCGACGGCCAACGAAGCGTGTCCTCCCGCTTGGCCTTGATGGCCCCGCCTCCTCCTCCGTTGGCGGGGGAGAGAACGGGGCGAGCTCGAATGTTGCTCTTCCACCACGCGGGGAAGATGTCGTCGATTCCGCCGCCGGCGAGCGGGTTGTCGGCCGCCATTGTCGTTGTCGCGCGGCGGTGGAAGAAGTATCATGTCATAGCTGCCGTCGAAGGACATGAACTCAAGAGTCCCGAAACGAAGCACCGTCCCGGGCCGGAGAGGTTGCTGGAGACTGCCCATCTAGAGCTTGACAGGGAGCTGTTCGTCACCACGCAGCAGGCCCCTACCTGGCGCGCCAACTGTCGGCATTTCGAGACAGGGGGGTCCCAAAGCCGACGAGTGAGTGTGTTGCGTGCCCCAGCCCAGATGGGTCGAGCGCGTGGGCGAGCGCGAAGGGGGGAGAGGCGAGGTGGCCGGAGTCGAGCGTGAGAGAGGTGGAAGTCCCGCGGCCTTCGTGTTCGTCCCGCGCCCAGGTCAGGTGCGCTTGCAGTAGGGGGTTACAAGCGTCCACGCGGATGAGGGAAGCGAGCGGCCCCAAGAGAGCGCCTGTCCCGTCCTCGGTCCCGCGCGGCCAACCCTCTTTAAGAAGGCCCTGGTCCTCCCTTTTATAGTCGTAAGGAGAGGATCCAGCTGTACAATGGGGGGTGTAGCAGAGTGCTACGTGTCTAGCAGAGAGAGAGCTAGCGCCCTAGGTACATGCCAATGTGGCAGCCGGAGAGGTCTTGGCACCTTGCTGGCGTGATGTCGTGGCTGTCGGAGGTGCGACGGTGCCTGGCGGAGGGACAGCTGTTGGAGCGGTCGAGTCCTTGCTGACGTCGCCCTGCTTCCGTAAGAGAGCTGGGGGCCGCCGTCGTCACAGAGCTTGTGGAGCGCCATCATTGCCCATTCGGCGGAGCTGGCCGGATAGGACGCCGGTCTTGTTCTCCGTGACCCGAGTCGATTCGGGGCAGGACGATGATGACGCTTCCTGTTGACGTGGCGGGTTTGTGCCCTAGGCGGGGTGACGTGGGGGCTCCTCCGAAGTCGAGGTTGAGTCTGTCTTCTGTTGCTGAGGCCGAGTCCGAGCCATGGGGTCGGGCGAGGCGGAGTTTCGTCGTCTTCCGGGTCTTAGCCCGAGTCCGAGCCCTGGGGTCGGGCGGAGCGGAGTTCGCCGTCTTCCGGGTCTTTAGCCCGAGTCCGAGCCCTGGGGTCGGGCGGAGCGGAGTTCGCCGTCTTCCGGGTCTTAGCCTGAGTCCGAGCCCTGGGGTCGGGCGGAGCGGAGTTCGCCGTCTTCCGGGTCTTAGCCCGAGTCTGAGCCCTGGGGTCGGGCGGAACAGAGTTCGCCGTCTTCTGGGTCTTAGCCCGAGTCCGAGCCCTGGGGTCTGGCGGAGCGGAGTTCGCCGTCTTCCGGGTCTTAGCCCGAATCCGAGCCCTGGGGTCGGGCGGAGCGGAGTTCGCCGTCTTCCGGGTCTTAGCCCGAGTCCGAGCCCTGGGGTCGGGCGGAGCGGAGTTCGCCGTCTTCCGGGTCTTAGCCCGAGTCCGGGCCCTGGGGTCGGGCGGAGCGGAGTTCGCCGTCTTCCGGGTCTTAGCCCGAGTCCGAGCCCTGGGGTCGGGCGGAGCGGAGTTCGCCGTGGCGCCTTTGGCAAGGCTTGACTGTCTGTCTGACTCACCCTTTGCGTTAAATGCTCCTGCAACTCGGTCAGTCGGTGTGGCGATTTAGTCAGGGTCGCTTCTGAGCGAAGCCAAGGCCTCGGGCGAGCCGGTGATGTGTCCGCCGTAAAAAGGGGGGCCTCTGTCACACCCGGCTTTAAGGAACAAAGCCAGGTGCATCTCATACATGCGCCAGAGAAGACAACATATATAATAACAGAGTGTATAGAGATAAATGTCATAAAACATCAGAGTATTTATTACATAGCGGAAGACTTATTACAAAATAAAAGGATAAACATAAAACGAACTAAGGATCGTCGGCGCCAATGTCGACTGAGAAACACCACCTAGATCAGATCGAACTCCTCGCCTTGTGGCTCCTCCTGAACCACCTGTTCTTCTCCTGTGGGGGGGTGTGAGACAGCAAGGGTGAGCTCACATACGTTCATCGCTCAACAAGTTGTGGGGAATAATGTGGCATGAACTCACCAAAGGTGGGAGTTCATGTAGTGTAAGGCTGATCAATGAAATAAAGGCTGAGGCCGAGCATTGCTTTTATAAGTTGGTCAAAATTTTATTAGCAATTACTAAGTGTAAGTAAATACCAAACCTTAATAATAAAGAAAGATAATAGTAAAATAACCCCAAATGCGATGCAAATGTCAAATTAAATTTAAGTTCCATATTTAATCATGTGAGGGTCCGAGCCGCTCATGACCGTGAGCACGGCTAGTATACCAGTTTTACACTCTGCAGAGGTTGCGCATCTTTACCCACAAGTCATGTTACCCATCTGCCAAGAGATGGCCAATCCCATACACCTCTACCGAGGAGGCGAGGCAGGGTAACACTACGAGGCCTTTACAAAGTTCCACTAGCTTCAGACTACCCGCTACAGTTTATAGGAAGTTCCAATGCAGGGTTCCTGGCTGACCGCCATCGCAGCAAAATCAACCAGGGACCTCCCTACACTGACCACTCCCCTACTGCCCTTGCCCCTTTCAGGTAAGGTAGCCCTCCACTAGCTTTCCTAGTTAATCAGCCAAGGGCGTCCCATTAAACCCTTGTGGTAGCACTGTTTTCCCGGGTGGTCGCTCCATGTTCCCATTAATTTAATGATCTTAACATGAATAGTAACAATAACAAGATAATAACAGAATAATCATGAATAGTGTATCTCCATACCCAATCCACATAAAGCAATAGCAAGTACTACCCAAAAATATTTCAGGGGTGAACAAGGTATAGAGGTAATCAAAACTGGGGTAACATAAAGGATCCCATCAAAATTAACCTATGCAGATCATTAAAATTAATAAGAACATGGCTGGGAAAGTAAGTGATCAAGGGCACAACTTGCCTGGCACTTGAAATTCCGGGTACCAACTCGCTTTTCAGATGACATGTGTCCTCGCGCTAGTCGTAGCAATACAAACAGATATGGTATAGATAAAATTAACATCACACCAAATATAAGAACAAACTGAATATTAATAATCTATGCGTTGCTACGAGACTAACGCAACTTGAATGGATCAAATCGGAGTTAAAACGGAGCAGTTACGAATTTCCTAAGGTTTTATGCAGTTGATATAAGATTAATTAGGAAATAGCTTCTAAAGTGACTTTCATGTCAAAACAGAGACATTAGATGATGGAGAATAAAATTACAAAATTTAAGGAACTGGAATGGAGTAATTTGGAGTTAGTATGAATTTTCTATGGATTATACAAATTCTGGTATTTAATTAATACTAAAAATTCATTTTTAAATGCATTTCTCTGGTTTTATTTGTCCTCTGGACTGGGCCCCGAATTCCAGAAAGCTCAGGGGTCACTGCGCAAGAAATCCTATGACTCAGATCACCCCTAATATGGACGGCGGGTTAATTTGAGAGAAAACCGAGGGCTCTTTTGCAAACTGGGCAGCCCGAAGGGGTATCCTCGAATCTGGCCCGCCCGATCTGAGGTGGACGGATCCGATTAGATTTGAGCTAGCTAATATCCCGCACTCCTTCCTGATCACTGGATCCAAGATCTATGGTTAAGATTCTATCAAACAAAGGGGTATCATCGATTCGATCTCGGCCGCGTACTGTCCATCCCACGGCCGAGCGGCTTCTTCCTCCATTCGCCATTGCTGGGGCCGGCTGTGCGCTATACAGGCGGACGCGCCCATGGCACAATCCACCGCAGGAGTCCCGCCATCGGTGTCCAGACCCCGCACGCCCCCGGATCACCGACCATCTTCTACCTCGTGACCAAGGCTGAGCAGGGCGGCGGAAGGAGAGCTCCGCCCCGCGACGACCGTACACGGTGCCACAACGCCAACGCGCAACCCCGACGAGCTCTGCACATGCAGCCACAGCGAAGCACATATCGAATTGCCTAATCGTGAAGGTGACGTCGCTCTACATGGTTGGGAACATACCAGCGCCCAGGTTCGAACAGGTTATCCCTGGGTGGAGCGACGGACGCCTTGTGGTTCAGTGGCGACGGCGGTGCGCTGGCCCGCCGTTCTTGCGAAGCACAGGATGAATCCCCTCTGGGCAGAGCGACGATTCACCAAGGACCGCCCCCCCTTGACTCCGCCCGACTTCCCCAAGCACCGATGGCCGCACCAAATCACAGCCCGCACCTTTTTTTCTCTCTCTGGCAGCGTTCAGCACAAGTGGTGATTGGGGTCTATTCTTCTCGACGTAGCGGCTTCCCTTTTCTCTCCGGTGATGGCGTGCGCAAGGGGGCGCGGCGGCAACAAGCCTTATAATGCCAGGGCAACGGCAGGTCCTAAAATATCTCAACAGAATCCCCTCAGTTGGCCGAACTCATCGGTCCCACGTCGAGAGTTCTGCGGTGGGGAAGAGGAACAGGAGCTACGGCGGTCCCACACGGATGGAGCAGGGCTGGCATGCGGGGCCCGGCCCACCAGTCAGCCAAACAAATGCGGCCAGCGGAGGAATGAGCGATGGCCCACATGCCAGTGTCTGATGTCCATGCCGTGGAGGATGGCGCAGGTGTTGAGTGGCCGACACGGTGGATCCCAAAGACCAGTGGTCGGACCCAGGATGGTAACGCAGATGGAAGATGGGCCACGCGGGAGAAGGGCTAAATGGGCCGAGTGGGATTGGGTCCAGACAACGTTTCTTTTTTTTCTTCTTTATTTTTCTCCTTTCTTCTTTATTTTGAAATCCAAATTTTGGATTTCAAATTTTGTGATGAATTTGTACTCAACTATTTGAAGGTATGATTCAAACATGCCATGGTGAAATGAATTTATTTCTCTAAGGATTTTATTTGGTATTAGCCAATATTTTTCTCTCTTTTCTAAATTCTAAAATTTCTTGTATATTCTAAATTCCACTTGAGACTTTAATATTTTCTTTTCATATGATTTATTATGTGATCACAAGATGCACACAAAAATGAAAACCAGCATGATACATATTTTAGTGGCTTTTATGATATTAATTATTTGTTTTTACCTAGGGTGTTCACATGTGATGATGCATAAAGGTCAAATTCACAAAAGGAGAAATTGTTTCTCTATTGATATTATTTCTAACAAATTACAAATTGGGTATTACAAATCCTACCCCCCTTAAAAATAATCTTGTCCTCGAGATTTAGGAAGATCTAGGGAAAAGGTGGGGAAAATCTATACGAAGCTCTTCTTCTCTTTCCCAAGTTGCTTCGTCTTCACCGTGGTGGCTCCATTGCACTTTGCACATCTTTATAATCCTTATTCCTCGTAACTCGAGTCAGTGTATCAAGAATCTTGATGGGGTACTCAGCATAAGTCAGGTCATCTTGAACATTAAGGTCTTCCATTGGTAATTGTTCTTCAGGTACCCTGAGACATTTCTTCAGCTGAGATACATGAAATACATCATGAACCTCCGCAAGATGATCAGGTAACTCCAATTGGTATGCAACCTCTCCCACTCGCTTTAAGATTAAGAGGGGTCCAATAAAGCGAGGGGATAACTTTCCTTTGATTTTGAATCTTCTCATACCCCGGAGTGGTGACACCTTTAAGTAGACATAATCTCCCTCCTTAAACTCAAGCAATCTTTTCCGGGTATCAGCATAGCTTTTCTGCCTGGATTGTGCAGTTCTCAAATTCTCCCTTATTTGCTGGACTTGTTCCTCTGCTTCTTGTATAATCTCAGGCCCAAACAACTGTCTTTCACCAGTTTGATCCCAATACAGTGGAGTCCTACACTTTCTGCCATATAAAGCCTCAAACGGTGACATCTTCAAACTGGCCTGATAGCTATTATTATAAGAGAACTCCGCATAAGGCAAACTCTTATCCCAACTACTACCATACTGAAGGGTACAAGCTCTCAACATGTATTCCCATACTTGATTAGTCCTCTCAGTCTGCCCATCAGTCTGTGGATGGTAAGCCGAACTAAAATTTAATCTTGTATCCAAGGACTCGTGCAACTTCTTCCAATATCGAGAGGTAAACTGTGATCCTCGATCAGACACGATCTTCTTTGGCACACCATGTAGGCAAACAATTCGTGCCATGTACAACTCTGCCAACTTAGCTCCGGAATATGTGGTCTTCACTGGAATAAAGTGGGCTACTTTAGTTAGCCTGTCCACAATCACCCATATCGAATCATATCCAGCAGACGTGCGAGGGTAATCCAACAATTAAGTCCATGCCAATCTCTTCCCATTTCCACTCAGGTATCTTCAGCGGGTGCAGTAGTCCAGCTGGCCTCTGGTGTTCAACCTTAACTCTTTGACACACATTGCACATAGTCACATGTGCAGCCACATCTCTTTTCAATCCATACCACCAGTATTTCTGCTTCGAATCCTGATACATCTCGGTACTACCAGGATGAATAGAATAATCCAAGTCATGGACCTCCTTTAAAATAGTCTCACGAAGGCTTTCAATATCAGGAACACATATCCGATTCTTGAACCATATCGTGCCTTGCTCATCCTCCGTGAACTCTGGGCCTCTACCCTCTGTTATCAGATCCTTGATCTCCTGGATCTTAGCATCACCAACCTGACCTTTACGAATTTTCTTGCTCCAAGGTAGGTTCCAATTCAATAGTCACTCCTTCCGTATGTGTAACAATTCCCAGGTCGAGCCTCTCAAAATCTTTTGCTAATTCATCAGGTAGCTGGACAACGAAAGCGGAGTGAACATGCTCCTTCCGACTCAAGGCATCTGCAACCAAATTTGCCTTGCCTGGGTGATAGTGAATCTCCAAATCACAATCCTCAATAAGCTCCAACCAACGGCGTTGCCTAAGGTTGAGATTCTTCTAAGTGAACATATACTTCAAACTCTTATGATTCGTGTACACTTGACACTTGGTTCCCATGAGATAATGTCTCCAAATCTTAAGTGCATGCACAACGGCTGCCAATTCCAAGTCATGAGTGGGGTAGTTCAATTCATGCTTCCGCAACTGACGAGATGCATAGGCGATCACATGACCTTCTTGCATAAGCACACATCCAAGTCCCTGGCCACATGCATCACAGTAAATGTCAAATCCCTTCTGCAGATCTGGCATAATCAATATTGGCGGTGACATCAATATCTCCTTCAATTGATCAAAACTCTCTTGGCATTTCTCATCCCACTTGAATTCTCTTCTCTTCTCCATAAGTGAGGTCATGGGCTTAGCAAACTTAGAAATTCCTTCAATAAATCTCCGATAATATCCTGCGAGTCCCAAGAAACTCCGAATATCCGTAACTGTAGTGGGTATGCTCCACGCCACTATCTCCTTGACTTTAGCAGGATCCACTGATATCCCTCCATTAGAAATGATATGTACAAGGAATGACACCTCGTCAATCCAGAACTCGCATTTGCTATACTTGGCGTAGAGTTGATTATCTCGCAGCTTCTATAGCACCAACCTTAGATGTTGTTCATGATCACTTTCATTCTTAGAATAGATAAGAATGTCGTCGATAAACACCACGACGAATCTGTCCAAATACTCCATAAACACTTTGTTCATCAAATTCATGAAATATGCTGGTGCATTGGTTAATCCAAACGACATAACAGTAAACTCATATAATCCATATCGAGTCGAGAAAGCCGTCTTGGGAATATCCGATGGTCTAATCCTCATCTGATGGTAACCGGATCGGAGATCAATCTTCAAGAATACTCTAGCACCTCTCATCTGATCAAATAAATCCTCAATACGGGGTAATGGATACTTGTTCTTCACCGTGACATCATTGAGTGATCTATAGTCCACACACATCCGTTGTGATCCATCCTTCTTCTGCACAAATAACACCGGTGCTCCACAAGGTGAAGAATTCGAACGAATGTACTCAGCCTCTTGTAACCCTGTTAACTGCTTCTTAAGTCCCTTTAGTTCATCTAAGGACATCCTATATGGCTGTTTAGAAATAGGGGCAGTTCTAAGTAAGAGATCAATAACAAACTCAACTTCCCTATCTGGTGGCATCCCTGGTAACTCCTCTAGAAAGACATCCGGGAAATCTCTAATTGCACAGATGTTGTCACCCACAAACTTCTCATCTTCTAAGAATGTCGCTGGTCTGGTGGAGGTAGTTACTGCAATTCCAACTTCAAATCTTTCTCCTTTGGAACTAGTGAGTTCTATGGTTCCCTTAGCACAGCGTATAAACTGTCTTTGCCTTTCTTAACCATGACATACCAAGGATCACGTCTATAGTGCTCTCTTCTAACACTATAGTGGTAGCAAATTTGGGTTAGGAATATAGGGTAAGAAAGGAAGAATTGTAGACAAGACAGTGATTACGAGGAATGTTACTACGGGGGATTTATTAGCTAAGTAGATTAGTGTGTTATCCACTAAAGCAAATACATTACCTTATGGTGGTACATGCTAAGATGCCCGTCTATACTATTTCAATCAATCAAAGAAGCAAATCAGGCATTGATCATCAGCACAATCAACCAACATTTTTTTAATAGAGAAAATAGTTTTAAATTTGTCTTAGGCTTCCCTAACTCTTAAGAATGTCATAGGGGTAGGGATTCCAAGGTGTGAAATCCGTCTTGTCTTGGAGTAGAAAAGGTAAGAATGATCAGAGTGGAACAGTAGAAGGTGGGACAGGATCAAGATAAGTGTAGAAAGAATCAGAGTAAGGTAAGTGTAGAATGAATCAGAATGAGATAAGTAAGTAAGGGTTTGTCCATTCTATCTAGGTTTCGTCCTACAGTCAACATTTCCTCTGATACCACTTCTGTCACACCCGGCTTTAAGGAACAAAGCCAGGTGCATCTCATACATGCGCCAGAGAAGACAACATATATAATAACAGAGTGTATAGAGATAAATGTCATAAAACATCAGAGTATTTATTACATAGCGGAAGACTTATTACAAAATAAAAGGATAAACATAAAACGAACTAAGGATCGTCGGCGCCAATGTCGACTGAGAAACACCACCTAGATCAGATCGAACTCCTCGCCTTGTGGCTCCTCCTCAACCACCTGTTCTTCTCCTGTGGGGGGGTGTGAGACAGCAAGGGTGAGCTCACATACGTTCATCGCTCAACAAGTTGTGGGGAATAATGTGGCATGAACTCACCAAAGGTGGGAGTTCATGTAGTGTAAGGCTGATCAATGAAATAAAGGCTGAGGCCGAGCATTGCTTTTATAAGTTGGTCAAAATTTTATTAGCAATTACTAAGTGTAAGTAAATACCAAACCTTAATAATAAAGAAAGATAATAGTAAAATAACCCCAAATGCGATGCAAATGTCAAATTAAATTTAAGTTCCATATTTAATCATGTGAGGGTCCGAGCCGCTCATGACCGTGAGCACGGCTAGTATACCAGTTTTACACTCTGCAGAGGTTGCGCATCTTTACCCACAAGTCATGTTACCCATCTGCCAAGAGATGGCCAATCCCATACACCTCTACCGAGGAGGCGAGGCAGGGTAACACTACGAGGCCTTTACAAAGTTCCACTAGCTTCAGACTACCCGCTACAGTTTATAGGAAGTTCCAATGCAGGGTTCCTGGCTGACCGCCATCGCAGCAAAATCAACCAGGGACCTCCCTACACTGACCACTCCCCTACTGCCCTTGCCCCTTTCAGGTAAGGTAGCCCTCCACTAGCTTTCCTAGTTAATCAGCCAAGGGCGTCCCATTAAACCCTTGTGGTAGCACTGTTTTCCCGGGTGGTCGCTCCATGTTCCCATTAATTTAATGATCTTAACATGAATAGTAACAATAACAAGATAATAACAGAATAATCATGAATAGTGTATCTCCATACCCAATCCACATAAAGCAATAGCAAGTACTACCCAAAAATATTTCAGGGGTGAACAAGGTATAGAGGTAATCAAAACTGGGGTAACATAAAGGATCCCATCAAAATTAACCTATGCAGATCATTAAAATTAATAAGAACATGGCTGGGAAAGTAAGTGATCAAGGGCACAACTTGCCTGGCACTTGAAATTCCAGGTACCAACTCGCTTTTCAGATGACATGTGTCCTCGCGCTAGTCGTAGCAATACAAACAGATATGGTATAGATAAAATTAACATCACACCAAATATAAGAACAAACTGAATATTAATAATCTATGCGTTGCTACGAGACTAACGCAACTTGAATGGATCAAATCGGAGTTAAAACGGAGCAGTTACGAATTTCCTAAGGTTTTATGCAGTTGATATAAGATTAATTAGGAAATAGCTTCTAAAGTGACTTTCATGTCAAAAAAGAGACATTAGATGATGGAGAATAAAATTACAAAATTTAAGGAACTGGAATGGAGTAATTTGGAGTTAGTATGAATTTTCTATGGATTATACAAATTCTGGCATTCAATTAATACTAAAAATTCATTTTTAAATGCATTTCTCTGGTTTTATTTGTCCTCTGGACTGGGCCCCGAATTCCAGAAAGCTCAGGGGTCACTGCGCAAGAAATCCTATGACTCAGATCACCCCTAATATGGACGGCGGGTTAATTTGAGAGAAAACCGAGGGCTCTTTTGCAAACTGGGCAGCCCGAAGGGGTATCCTCGAATCTGGCCCGCCCGATCTGAGGTGGACGGATCCGATTAGATTTGAGCTAGCTAATATCCCGCACTCCTTCCTGATCACTGGATCCAAGATCTATGGTTAAGATTCTATCAGACAAAGGGGTATCATCGATTCGATCTCGGCCGCGTACTGTCCATCCCACGGCCGAGCGGCTTCTTCCTCCATTCGCCATTGCTGGGGCCGGCTGTGCGCTATACAGGCGGACGCGCCCATGGCACAATCCACCGCAGGAGTCCCGCCATCGGTGTCCAGACCCCGCACGCCCCTGGATCACCGACCATCTTCTACCTCGTGACCAAGGCTGAGCAGGGCAGCGGAAGGAGAGCTCCGCCCCGCGACGACCGTACACGGTGCCACAACGCCAACGCGCAACCCCGACGAGCTCTGCACATGCAGCCACAGCGAAGCACATATCGAATTGCCTAATCGTGAAGGTGACGTCGCTCTACATGGTTGGGAACATACCAGCGCCCAGGTTCGAACAGGTTATCCCTGGGTGGAGCGACGGACGCCTTGTGGTTCAGTGGCGACGGCGGTGCGCTGGCCCGCCGTTCTTGCGAAGCACAGGATGAATCCCCTCTGGGCAGAGCGACGATTCACCAAGGACCGCCCCCCCTTGACTCCGCCCGACTTCCCCAAGCACCGATGGCCGCACCAAATCACAGCCCGCACCTTTTTTTCTCTCTCTGGCAGCGTTCAGCACAAGTGGTGATTGGGGTCTATTCTTCTCGACGTAGCGGCTTCCCTTTTCTCTCCGGTGATGGCGTGCGCAAGGGGGCGCGGCGGCAACAAGCCTTATAATGCCAGGGCAACGGCAGGTCCTGAAATATCTCAACAGAATCCCCTCAGTTGGCCGAACTCATCGGTCCCACGTCGAGAGTTCTGCGGTGGGGAAGAGGAACAGGAGCTACGGCGGTCCCACACGGATGGAGCAGGGCTGGCATGCGGGGCCCGGCCCACCAGTCAGCCAAACAAATGCGGCCAGCGGAGGAATGAGCGATGGCCCACATGCCAGTGTCTGATGTCCATGCCATGGAGGATGGCGCAGGTGTTGAGTGGCCGACACGGTGGATCCCAAAGACCAGTGGTCGGACCCAGGATGGTAACGAGGATGGAAGATGGGCCACGCGGGAGAAGGGCTAAATGGGCCGAGTGGGATTGGGTCCAGACAACGTTTCTTTTTTTTTCTTCTTTATTTTTCTCCTTTCTTCTTTATTTTGAAATCCAAATTTTGGATTTCAAATTTTGTGATGAATTTGTACTCAACTATTTGAAGGTATGATTCAAACATGCCATGGTGAAATGAATTTATTTCTCTAAGGATTTTATTTGGTATTAGCCAATATTTTTCTCTCTTTTCTAAATTCTAAAATTTCTTGTATATTCTAAATTCCACTTGAGACTTTAATATTTTCTTTTCATATGATTTATTATGTGATCACAAGATGCACACAAAAATGAAAACCAGCATGATACATATTTTAGTGGCTTTTATGATATTAATTATTTGTTTTTACCTAGGGTGTTCACATGTGATGATGCATAAAGGTCAAATTCACAAAAGGAGAAATTGTTTCTCTATTGATATTATTTCTAACAAATTACAAATTGGGTATTACAGCCTCGGGCGAGACGGAAGTCTCTCGAGGTCGGCTGCCCTTGGCCGAGGCTAGGCTCGGGTGAAGCGCGGTCGAGTCACTCGTGTGGACTGATCCCTGACTTAATCGTACCCATCAGGCCTTTGCAGCTTTATGCTGATGGGGGTTACCAGCTGAGAATTAGGCGTCTTGAGGGTACCCCTAATTATGGTCCCCGACAAATCTCCATCAGAAGGTTGAGAAGTATAATTGTTTCCGCCAGGATGAAAAGGGTGTGTTATGGTTCAAAAGCAGATTGGTAATTCCTAAGGACCAGGATCTCAAGAAGAAAATTTTGGATGAGGCTCATCTCTCCAAATTCTCTATGCATCCGGGAAGCACCAAGATGTACCATGATTTGAAGCTTTTGTACTGGTGGACCAGAATGAAGAGGGAGATAGCCCAGTATGTATCAGAGTGTGACACCTGTCAGAGGATAAAGGCAAGCCACTTGAAGTCCGCTGGAGCTTTGCGACCACTGTCCGTACCTTCGTGGAAGTGGGACGACATCAGCATGGATTTCATTGTGGGTCTACCCAACACCTCTCGTCATCATGATTCGATTTGGGTTATTGTGGACCGATTGACGAAAGTGGCACATTTTCTTCCTGTGCACACCACTGATAAGGCTCAGAAGTATGCAGAATTGTATATTGACCGGATCGTGTGTTTGCATGGATTACCTCGGACCATTGTTTCTGACCGAGGAGCCCAATTTGTTGCCAGATTTTGGGAACAATTGCAAGAGTCTTTGGGAACCAAGCTAATCAGGAGTTCAGCTTACCACCCACAGACTGATGGTCAGACGGAAAGGGTAAACCAGATTCTGGAAGATATGCTGAGAGCTTGTGCGATCGATTGTGGCAAGAACTGGGATAAGCACCTCTCCTTGGCAGAGTTTGCTTATAACAATAGTTATCAATCCAGCCTAAAGATGGCACCTTTTGAAGCTCTCTATGGAAGAAGGTGCAGGACACCACTCAATTGGTCTCAGCCTGGTGAAAGAGAAGTTTTTGGACCTGATTTGGTGACTGAAGCCGAAAGGAAGGTCAAGCTAATCAGGAAGAATCTAGAAGCTGCTCAGGCCAGGCAGAAGAGCTATCATGATAGAAGAAGGAAACCTCTCCAGTTCGAGGTGGGAAGTTTTGTATACCTCAAGGTTTCACCCACCAAGGGAGTGCAGAGGTTTGGGATCAAAGGCAAGCTAGCCCCTCGTTACATTGGACCTTATGAGATCATCGAAGCATGTGGACCCGTGGCATACAAGCTAAAGTTACCTTCGAAGATGTCTGCCGTTCACAGCGTATTCCACGTATCTCAGCTGAAGAAGTGTATTCGATTGCCGACTGAGATCATAGCAGAGCCAGAATTGGAGATAGAGCCAGATCTCTCGTACCAAGAGTACCCCTCCAAGATTCTGGATTGCAAGGAAAGATCAACTCGGGCTAAATCGATCAAGATGTTTAAGGTCCAGTGGAGTAATCACTCAGAGGAGGAAGCTACTTGGGAAACCAAGGAATTCTTAAGATCCAACTTCCCCGATTGCCTACCTAAGGAAGCTGGTATGTAATCACCCCCAACCCCTCCTTCTGCCTTTCGAATCTAATTTCCAAAAATATGATCTTAATTCAGAATGAAGTAACTATAAAGTAAAACTTAAAAGGACTTCCTTCTGAAGTTGCAAAGAGAATGACATTCGAAGAGCAGTTTTGCCCTAATAATAACAATCCCCACCCTTTTCCTATCAGTCTCACCCTTCGCTTCACCTCGGAAGGACTCTGGCCCGAATCTCGGGACGAGATTCCTTTAAGGGGGGAAGGCTGTGACACCCCAGTGTCACCTAGGGTTTCTCTTGAAAAGCCCAACCAAAAACCATCATTTTATGTAAATCAAAGTAAGCATGAGCATCAAATTAACTTGAGTAATAAAGAATTCACCAAGTATGTACTTAAAAGTGTCATGATCAAAACAATTGAGTCTTTGAAAAGATAAGAATGTGCAACCCTAATTAAGAACCCTAAGTGAGCCCCATGAGCAAAATTCAAGAAAATAAGAAAAAGGGGATGAAAAGTTTAAAATTTAGAGTTGAGCCAATTATATAAGTTAAAGTATATTTGATAAACAACAAGAAAGATTGAGAGAGCTTAGCCAAAATAATTCAAGAAAACCCCCAAATCAAGCTTCTTTTGTTGGGACTCATTGGGAATTCTGAATTTCAGAATTCTGAAATTCAGACCTTGAGCCAAAGATCAGGGATGTTCACCTTGATCCCTAACTCGAATCCTAATGGCCCCATTGACAAAATTGTGTCTAACTAACCCCTCTGTCGTGTGCCAGAAGATGGCATTGGGACGCGAGCCCTAGACACGACAAAACCTTGGATTTGCCTCGGGTTTGGGCAGGGAGACAGACCAGATTTCCTGGCTCCATATCTCTGCAACCAGTAGGCAAAATCCTATGACCTCCACACAAGAATGGTAGCTTGTAGGGAGGAGAAGAGGTTTTGTGCACTGACCCAGGCGAGAGCAGGCTCGGATGAGCGACCACACGCGCCAGAGCTTGGGCAGAACGCACGGGCACACGTGTTCGACCCTGGTCGGCACGCCAGAGCTCGCCCAACCCGCGCGCGCGCTCACCCCGGCGTCCGGTCAAGTCCGCCGCGCGCCCACGCCCTCGGTCGTGCCCGCCCGCGCCTATAAAGCCTCCCCGGGCGCACCTCTCTTCGCCCCGCACTCACCCTCACCGGCCAGCCACCGTTCCTTAGCTCCGGCGAGCGTATTTCCGCCCGCCATTGCCGCCAGAGCTACGGCCGCCGTGGCCAGCCCACTCCAGCCACCCTCAAGCCTAACCAGTGCTTCGGCTAGCTCCGCCAGTAGCCCGTGAGGCTTGCCAAGCCCTCGGACCCGACCGGACTTCACCGGAGGCCCGAGATCAACCTCACCAGACTTCGGTCTTCCGCCGCCGCGCGTGGACCGAGCTATCCAGTGAGTCTCCGCTCGATTCCTTTCACTCATGTCTTCTCTGGCAACCCGTGGACCTCCCTGACCTATTTAATTGAACTACCTCGCCGTGACCAGGCCGGTCTCCTCGCCGCCGACGAGCATCCCCGCCTGCGCGCGTGGACCGACCGACTCCGGCCATCTCCGACGGCATTCCGCACACCGTTGTGATCCCCGCGACCTCCCCTTCGTCCTCGACCACTTCACCGGAACAGTCTCACCGCCGGTAAGCCCCTCCGCCCTTTTCTTCGCCGCAGCTACTGTTTAAGGTAGAAGAAGGACCTCGGGTTAGGTTCTGTAGAACCCGAGGGGTTTTCTGTAATGTCAGCGACTCATGTGAATAGTAACCTAAGGACTGATTCGCGAAGGAAAACTTAGAAAATCGCCAGGGACCCCAGTGCAAAGTGGATTTCCATTTAATCAATTCTGTTATTCTTTTAAAATAACCAGAGAACTTAGAAAATCCATAACTTGATGAAATCTTAATGAAAAGCTGTCAAACCAATTTTGCTAACTCTGGAATATTATGACCTATCATTTAAAAATAGTGAACCATATGCTTTCTGTTCTAAATTTTAAAGTTTAAAATCAAAAACAGAAACCCCCTAAACCTTGTTTAATTAAGGAAAATTAGTTTTTCTTTTGTGCTGAGCTTAAGAAAATTTGTAGATGCTTATACCTTAATTAGACACTGTTTAAAAATAGTAGGAGCCCCAGCATTAGAGATTATGATGTAGTTATTCATTTAAAGCCACCTTGTCCAAAACTTAGAGAAAATCAGAAAAGCATTAGAAAATGTTGAACAGTGATTAGTAATATTTTTCCTAGTTTACTTACGCAACAAAGAACCTAGGAAAAATGCAGAGACCATTAATTAGGACCAGTTTCTAATTAAGATGCTTTAATTAGCCTTATGTAGACTGAAAATCAATTATTAGGATTGCAAAACTATAACCAAAGTGGTTAACAAAAATCCAGTGAACTCATAACCACCAGAGCCCCACTACAAAAATACAGAGCACCCCAGCCTAACTTTTTAAGTAAGGAAAATAAATACAAAGTGGTAATAAGGCATTTTCCCAATAAATCATAAACAACCTCAAATAATGTGGCATTGGGCATCCAAAAATTTGCTAAGTCCATGATGAGATAAACCACCAGAGAAAAATGCAAACCCATGAAAAAGAAGTAAACCCATGCCTTTTGCTAGTAATTTGTGAGAAAGGCCATTTGACTTAAATAATGCAAACCACCCCTTCCCTTAAGCAAAAAGAAGCCAAACTTCAAAATGATTGCTCTTGCGCAAAATACCAACTAAGAAAAATAAGAACTCTGTTGTTTGATGTTTTTCAAATATAGTGGTAGTAGAAAGCACCTATTTGGCTAAAAACTTGAGAACACCATAAGAAAATAATTAAAGGGTATTAGTGACTAGAAAATTGTATCAAGTCATGTTATGACACCTAAAAGCCAGCAAAAATAAGTTTTAAAGAATTACCCACTGTTAAATAATAGTTGTAGTTCAAAGTACCCCTTCTGCCCTAAAATTTGGTAATTTTTTCCAGAGAAAACCATTCACTTTCTGAACCCCAAATTTTGTGACAGAGAATCATACACCAGTAACAAGCCACTGTAATTTTTGCAGAATTTTTGGAATTTTATAAAAGCAACTTGTAGTTCAAACCTACTCCAAAACATTAAAGAGAATAAAAGAAAAGAGGAAAGAGGAAATAAACCTCATCTCCATAAGTCTAACTTGAGGACTTCTCATTTATCCCTAAGACTTAAAAGGAATTCAGTAGAACCCCAAAGTTTAACCTACCCCTTACCTTAGCTAAGTTTAACCCAATTTACCAAGCATACCACCCAAGGGCTTTACACAAATGGAGTTAACTTGTTTAAATTCAAAAGACCATACACCTGTAAAGTTATAATTTCTAAAAGCACATATCATATTATGCATATATCTTACGCATTGCATTCATTAGATTGTAATCTTGCCGACGGAGAGTACATGCTCATCCCCGAGCAAGGACCTGTCCAAGAGGAGGACCAGGAGCAGGCTTCAGAGGCTACTATTGAGGATCTCCCCGCAGCCCCAGCAATTGAAGGCAAGCCCCGGTTTTATGCATAACCATGTTAATATATGCTACTTTACTACACTTAATGCTTGTAGGACTGTAATGTGCACTTAAGTGTAGGAGTTGCTTGAAACCTCTAGTTGCATGAACTTAGGATTCCTTTTTGAGATGAATACTAGTATGCTAGGTCGAGTAGCTGCTTGCTAATCAGGATCTCGGTAGAAGTCGAGTGATTTTTCTAGCACTCGCGCGAGGTCAGGAATTGATTGTATTCATCTTGATAATGGGATATATGTTGGTCTATGGACTTGGATCCAGGGAGGATGCCTTGTCCATGAGACGGGAAAAATGAATTAAGGATTAATGTGTGGATACCTGAGTCAAGCTTTTGAACGTACTAAGCACATGCCGGGAAAAATGGTGACCGGTAAACCTAGTACCTGAGTGAAGCCGGGCGCGGACTTTATCCCTCATGCGACCTGAGACAGGGTCTCCCATGCTAGCTATGGTGGGTACAAGTGCGGTCACTGCACGGCGGCAGCCGGGGTCAGTGGAGCATTGTATGCCAAGGCGGTGAGGCCTGGACGCGAACGGGGAATCGATGGGGACGGTTGTCATGTGTGGGGTCGGAGTACCCTGACATGCCGTGTGTTTAGGTTTACCTTGCAAGGTTAAAACTCGATTCGAATCGTCTGCTTCTCGCAGCTAATGAGACTACTTGATTCCTTGTACTGCATCGAGTAAGAAGTAAAATGTGGATTATATGAGATAACTTGTTGATTGAGCTAATTGCTTGTTACCATGTATGCTTAGAAGGAGCAAATCTAGCTAAGTTAATGATGGTAGAATTTGAAAGGCTAAAAGTTGATTTTAGAAACAGCTAGTGCTTTTGGCAAACCAATCCCCTCAGCCAAACAGCTGCATAGTCTAGAGGTAGAGGAGTAGACTCCTCACACCGGTTAAGTCTAGCTGAGTATTAGTATACTCATCCTTGCTTGTGGCACCATTTTTGCAGGTACCATGCAGGACGTAGTTGATGGTGTGACTTGGCCTACCACCCTGCCACCGGGTTGGACGGTCGAGTGGGATGTTGCTCCGGCAGGAGAGGAGCCTGAGGAGTAGTGGGCTAGGCCTTGCCCATTTCCTCATTACCGACGACATCGATTATCCGCTGCACTTTAATTTGTGAACTTTACTTGCTACTCAAAAACTCCGATTTATGTAATAACTCCGTACTTAATTTGAGGTTTCCTGTTTTATTGTATTTCTTCTGTGACTCACCTTCGAGTGAGATTGTGGAATTTGATCCTGGTTAAGTGGCTCTATCAGACTAGATCTGAGGGACTGACGGGTTATTCCGATTTAAGTGTGTTACGGCCCCTGAGGCGTGACTTAGGCACTTAAGCTGGAATAATTCGGGTGGTTCTGCCACAGCTGGTATTGGAGCAAATTCCACCACAGAGAAGGACAATAAACCATGAATACCAATTTTCAAAACCTAAAACTTGCTTAGAAACTGTTACGGATCGTCAGGACTAGATCGCTAGACCTAGGACAAAAGGCCTTAGGCATAGAGGGAGAAATAGGTGGCTAATTAATTAGGCCCTGTGGGCCAATACTTATATTTTAGGATGCCCTAAAAAGGCACCCTATTTCCTTTTTGAGAGGCAACGTTTCTTTCCGCATGCATGCATTACAAAACACCAAGAGGAATTAAAATTTGAGCTAACCCTTTTCCTTAAAACCATCCGGGCTCTCTTTTTCTTTTTCCTTCCACCATAATCTTTATCTTTGATTCCCTTCCGCAGATGAATTCACCCACCCCCGCCAGTGGAGGAGACTCTCGTTTCAGTTCTGACTTCCTTTCTCGCGATGGCTTTCCTTCCATCTTGTGGGAAGTGCTTAACTCCGCCGGTTACCCTACGCCCCCTTTGTACACAGTGCAGTTGTATGAGGAGCATCGGGTACCTCGTTGTCGGGTCTGGTTGACTTTGGAGGCTCATCCCCTTCAGCCGGGTTGGCGTTCTCTTGACTCTGAGACGATTGGACTCAGGACGGACGACACCGTTGAGGCAGCAGCCATGAAGACTCTGACAACTTTCTGTGGCTACCATCCCCTGGAGATGGTGATGCACCCCTTGGGACTCTTCCCTGCTGAGAAGAAGGATGATCCCATGTGGTGTAACCGCGTGAGCCATGTGAAGGATGTGTGGGCAATGTATCCTGACTTGGTTGGGAGGGTCACTGTTCAGTGCATGAGTGCGCTGTACCGCCTTCAGGCCCTTCAGAGCGATGCTATGACACTTCTTGCTAACACCGCTCAGGCTGCCAAGCTCACTCTCGACAGTCGGGAAGATTTTGTGGTCGACCTATCCACAAAGTTGGTGGAAAAGGATCTGCAGGTGGAGAGGCTGAGCCAGCGTATCACCACCCTAGAGCAGCAAGTGGAGATCCGAGATAACACTATTGATGTCTTGGAGAACCAGCTTCACGACGTGCAGAGGGAACTTGAGGAAGCCAATGACCACTTGGACATGCACCACCTGGAGATGGAGGCCAATGAAGCAGGAAGCGAGGGAGAAGAGGCTCCCGAGGAGCTAGGACCAGCCCCTGGTGCCAATGGGACTACCTCCGCGATACCTCCTTCACCCGTATCCAGTGTCGCTTCCACCGCTCAGGGTTAAGCAGTCGCTTTGACATTTTTAGGCGGATAGAAACCTATGCGAGCTTAGTAGTATCACATTTTGGACTAGGCTTGTGGGTACTTCCCCTGATTAATGTAACCCTGTGAACTTTTGATGTCTGTGGGACCCTTGTCACCATGTTATCTTCATTTCGAACCTAATATTATGATTATGGCATTTTCCTTCCATATGAGATGATATCTTGTCATTCGGAAATATGAATTGGGATAACAATGGCGACCATCTCTGTTTTCAGATGGCAGCGAGGCAGCGTCGCGGGCAAAATGAGCAAGCTCCCCCGCCACCTCCTCCAGCTCCCACAGTGCAGGAGCTGATGGCCCAGCAGAATGAAATTCTGCGACAGCTCTTGCAGCGCCAGCCCCACCCTCAGCATCATGGTGGAGGCCAGCATCAGCGACCTCCGGCTATGGCAACATACCAGGAGTTTCTGAGCACGCAGCCGCCCTTGTTCACCAAGGCAGAGGATCCGTTGGACGCCGACGTGTGGCTGCGCGTCGTCGAGTCCAAGTTTCCCCTCCTCACAGGAGACTGCCCTGATGAGGCCAAGGCTCGCTTCGCCGCACAGCAGCTTCGCAGCCCTGCTCGGACTTGGTGGGACCACTTCCGTGCTATGCTCCCCGCTGATCGTGAAGTATCTTGGGAGGAATTCAAGACTGCCTTCAGAGGACACCACATTCCAGCTGGCATTCTTGATCGGAAGTTGAATGAATTCCTGGCCCTCAATCAAGGAACCCGCACGGTACTGCAGTATGCGCAAGCCTTCAACGACTTATGCCAGTATGCAGGGTATCATGCTGATTCTGATGAAAAGAAGAGGGATCGCTTCCGCAGGGGTCTCAATACCAAGCTGCGGGAACGACTCAACACTGTCCGGGCTGATAGCTTCAATGAGTTGGTCAACATGGCCATCTCTCAGGAGGATTGCATTGTTGCTCACCGGGCAGAGAAGAAGAGGAAGGCACCAATGGCAGCACCATCCGCTCAGGCTCAGAGGTTCCGGATTGTTTCTCACAATCAGAGCAGGGGTTTTCAGCAGCAGGCAGGCAGATGGGTGATCAGGCCACCTCAGCAGCAGCAGCAGCCGGCACCCAACCGCTATCCAGCTCCCACCCCAAGAAACAATCAGCCTCCACAGCAGCAGCAGTTCCGCCAGGGCAATGGGAACAAGTGTTTCACTTGTGGCAATGTGGGCCACTATGCCAAGAATTGTCCCAGGAACCAGCAGAGGCAGATGCCAGCACCAAATCAAGACAAGGGAAGAAAGCAGAAGGTGCAAGTCAGGCAAGGGAAGCTCAACTTCACTGCTCTAGAGGAAGTGCCAGAAGGAGCTCCTATCATGACTGGTACCTTTTCAGTTTATAATCAACCTGCTTTAATTCTGTTTGATTCTGGTGCATCTCATAGCTTCATTAGCCAAAAGTTCAGTGCTAATTGCAAACTGCCATTCTCTCACTCAAAAGGGTCATTCATGATAGTCACACCTGGGGGTAAAATTGCAACTAATCAATTAAACCAAAGTGTGCCTATTCAACTGGGAAGCCACATTGTCAAAACCACTCTTCTTGTGTTGGGATTGGAAAATGTGGACATTATTCTAGGAGCAAATTGGATGACCTTGCACCAAGTTGTGCTTGATGTAGCCAGTCGTACCGTGGAAGTTAATTCTCCTTTCTGCGGGAATTTCACTTTGATTCTGCCTAGTCAGGGTTCTTCTCAGTCATGTGCTTTCTCTATGACGGAGTTACCCCTGAAGAAGATCCCAGTGGTCTGTGAGTATGCAGATGTCTTTCCTGATGAACTGCCAGGGATGCCACCGGACCGGGATATTGAATTCGCCATCGAGTTGCAACCGGGAACGGCCCCAATTTCCAAGAGGCCCTACCGAATGCCACCCGCTGAGTTGGCAGAGTTGAAGAAGCAGTTGCAAGAGTTGCTGGACAAGGGATTTATTCGCCCAAGCACTTTGCCTTGGGGATGTCCAGCACTGTTTGTGAAGAAAAAGGATGAAAGCTTGAGGCTGTGTATAGATTACCGCCCTCTTAATGCAGTGACTATCAAGAACAAGTATCCTTTGCCTCGTATTGATGTTCTCTTTGACCAGTTGGTCGGGGCTAAGGTGTTTTCCAAGAAAGACCTTCGCTCTGGCTACCATCAGATCAAAATACGAGCAAGTGATATTCCGAAGACGGCATTCTCAACCAGATATGGGTCATATGAATTCTTGGTGATGTCATTCGGGCTGACAAATGCACCAGCATATTTCATGTATCTGATGAACTCTGTTTTCATGCCGGAATTGGACAAGTTCGTGGTGGTTTTCATCGATGATATTCTGGTGTACTCGAAGAACGAAGAAGAACATGCTGGGCATTTGCATGTAGTGCTTCAACGTCTGCGAGAGCACCACCTTTATGCCAAGTTATCCAAGTGTGATTTTTGGCTAAAGGAAATCAAATTCTTGGGTCACACTATCTCTCAGGATGGAATAGCTGTTGATCCTGATAAAGTGCAAGAGGTGATGAACTGGAGGCCACCAACGACTGTTCGCCAGATTCGGAGTTTTCTGGGATTGGCTGGTTATTACCGAAGATTTATTCCGGACTTCTCTCGAATTGCGAAGCCTATTACTGAGTTGCTGAAGAAAGAGGTCAAATTTGTGTGGAGTCAGAAGTGCGAAGATGCCTTCCGTGCATTAAGGCAGCATCTGACCACCGCCCCAGTATTGGCGCAACCCGACAGCAGCAAGCCTTTTGATGTGTATTGCGATGCCTCTGGCACCGGGCTAGGTTGTGTCTTGATGCAAGACAACCGAGTCATTGCTTATGCCTCAAGAGCACTCAGGCCTCATGAGCAAAATTATCCTACTCATGACCTTGAGTTAGCAGCAGTGGTTCATGCATTGAAAATGTGGAGGCACTATCTAATGGGAACCCACTGCAACATCTTCATTGATCATAAGAGCCTTAAGTACATTTTTACTCAGGCTGATCTTAACATGAGGCAGAGAAGATGGCTAGAGTTGATCAAGGATTATGACCTGGAGGTCCATTATCACCTAGGGAAAGCTAATGTGGTAGCTGATGCCTTGAGTCGGAAGTTGCAATGCAACTGTATTCTGATGGATTCTCATGTTAACACCTTGTGTGATGAGCTGAGCAAGATGCAAATTGAAGTGATTCCTTCTGGTTCTTTGTCTCACATTTCTGTTGAGCCAGCTTTGCAAGACCAGATTATCATGGCCCAGCTCAGTGACAAGGGAGTGCAGATTATCAAGAAGAATCTCCATCAGAAGGTTGAGAAGTATAATTGTTTCCGCCAGGATGAAAAGGGTGTGTTATGGTTCAAAAGCAGATTGGTAATTCCTAAGGACCAGGATCTCAAGAAGAAAATTTTGGATGAGGCTCATCTCTCCAAATTCTCTATGCATCCGGGAAGCACCAAGATGTACCATGATTTGAAGCTTTTGTACTGGTGGACCAGAATGAAGAGGGAGATAGCCCAGTATGTATCAGAGTGTGACACCTATCAGAGGATAAAGGCAAGCCACTTGAAGTCCGCTGGAGCTTTGCGACCACTGTCCGTACCTTCGTGGAAGTGGGACGACATCAGCATGGATTTCATTGTGGGTCTACCCAACACCTCTCGTCATCATGATTCGATTTGGGTTATTGTGGACCGATTGACGAAAGTGGCACATTTTCTTCCTGTGCACACCATTGATAAGGCTCAGAAGTATGCAGAATTGTATATTGACCGGATCATGTGTTTGCATGGATTACCTCGGACCATTGTTTCTGATCGAGGAGCCCAATTTGTTGCCAGATTTTGGGAACAATTGCAAGAGTCTTTGGGAACCAAGCTAATCAGGAGTTCAGCTTACCACCCACAGACTGATGATCAGACGGAAAGGGTAAACCAGATTCTGGAAGATATGCTGAGAGCTTGTGCGATCGATTGTGGCAAGAACTGGGATAAGCACCTCTCCTTGGCAGAGTTTGCTTATAACAATAGTTATCAATCCAGCCTAAAGATGGCACCTTTTGAAGCTCTCTATGGAAGAAGGTTCAGGACACCACTCAATTGGTCTCAGCCTAGTGAAAGAGAAGTTTTTGGACCTGATTTGGTGACTGAAGCCGAAAGGAAGGTCAAGCTAATCAGGAAGAATCTAGAAGCTGCTCAGGCCAGGCAGAAGAGCTATCATGATAGAAGAAGGAAACCTCTCCAGTTCGAGGTGGGAAGTTTTGTATACCTCAAGGTATCACCCACCGAGGGAGTGCAGAGGTTTGGGATCAAAGGCAAGCTAGCCCCTCGTTACATTGGACCTTATGAGATCATCGAAGCATGTGGACCCGTGGCATACAAGCTAAAGTTACCTTCGAAGATGTCTGCCGTTCACAGCGTATTCCACGTATCTCAGCTGAAGAAGTGTATTCGATTGCCGACTGAGATCATAGCAGAGCCAGAATTGGAGATAGAGCCAGATCTCTCGTACCAAGAGTACCCCTCCAAGATTCTGGATTGCAAGGAAAGATCAACTCGGGCTAAATCGATCAAGATGTTTAAGGTCCAGTGGAGTAATCACTCAGAGGAGGAAGCTACTTGGGAAACCGAGGAATTCTTAAGATCCAACTTCCCCGATTGCCTACCTAAGGAAGCTGGTATGTAATCACCCCCAACCCCTCCTCCTGCCTTTCGAATCTAATTTCCAAAAATATGATCTTAATTCAGAATGAAGTAACTATAAAGTAAAACTTAAAAGGACTTCCTTCTGAAGTTGCAAAGAGAATGACATTCGAAGAGCAGTTTTGCCCTAATAATAACAATCCCCACCCTTTTCCTATCAGTCTCACCCTTCGCTTCACCTCGGAAGGACTCTGGCCCGAATCTCGGGACGAGATTCCTTTAAGGGGGGAAGGCTGTGACACCCCAGTGTCACCTAGGGTTTCTCTTGAAAAGCCCAACCAAAAACCATCATTTTTGGTAAATCAAAGTAAGCATGAGCATCAAATTAACTTGAGTAATAAAGAATTCACCAAGTATGTACTTAAAAGTGTCATGATCAAAACAATTGAGTCTTTGAAAAGATAAGAATGTGCAACCCTAATTAAGAACCCTAAGTGAGCCCCATGAGCAAAATTCAAGAAAATAAGAAAAAGGGGATGAAAAGTTTAAAATTTTGAGTTGAGCCAATTATATAAGTTAAAGTATATTTGATAAACAACAAGAAAGATTGAGAGAGCTTAGCCAAAATAATTCAAGAAAACCCCCAAATCAAGCTTCTTTTGTTGGGACTCATTGGGAATTCTGAATTTCAGAATTCTGAAATTCAGACCTTGAGCCAAAGATCAGGGATGTTCACCTTGATCCCTAACTCGAATCCTAATGGCCCCATTGACAAAATTGTGTCTAACTAACCCCTCTGTCGTGTGCCAGAAGATGGCATTGGGACGCGAGCCCTAGACACGACAAAACCTTGGATTTGCCTCGGGTTTGGGCAGGGAGACAGACCATATTTCCTGGCTCCATATCTCTGCAACCAGTAGGCAAAATCCTATGACCTCCACACAAGAATGGTAGCTTGTAGGGAGGAGAAGAGGTTTTGTGCACTGACCCAGGCGAGAGCAGGCTCGGATGAGCGACCACACGCGCCAGAGCTTGGGCAGAACGCACGGGCACACGTGTTCGACCCTGGTCGGCACGCCAGAGCTCGCCCAACCCGCGCGCGCGCTCACTCCGGCGTCCGGTCAAGTCCGCCGCGCGCCCACGCCCTCGGACGTGCCCGCCCGCGCCTATAAAGCCTCCCCGGGCGCACCTCTCTTCGCCCCGCACTCACCCTCACCGGCCAGCCACCGTTCCTTAGCTCCGGCGAGCGTATTTCCGCCCGCCATTGCCGCCAGAGCTACGGCCGCCGTGGCCAGCCCACTCCAGCCACCCTCAAGCCCAACCAGTGCTTCGGCTAGCTCCGCCAGTAGCCCGTGAGGCTTGCCAAGCCCTCGGACCCGACCGGACTTCACCGGAGGCCCGAGATCAACCTCACCGGACTTTGGTCTTCCGCCGCCGCGCGTGGACCGAGCTATCCAGTGAGTCTCCGCTCGATTCCTTTCACTCATGTCTTCTCTGGCAACCCGTGGACCTCCCTGGCCTATTTAATTGAACTACCTCGCCGTGACCAGGCCGGTCTCCTCGCCGCCGACGAGCATCCCCGCCTGCGCGCGTGGACCGACCGACTCCGGCCATCTCCGACGGCGTTCCGCACACCGTTGTGATCCCCGCGACCTCCCCTTCGTCCTCGACCACTTCACCGGAACAGTCTCGCCGCCGGTAAGCCCCTCCGCCCTTTTCTTCGCCGCGGCTACTGTTTAAGGTAGAAGAAGGACCTCGGGTTAGGTTCTGTAGAACCCGAGGGGTTTTCTATAATGTCAGCGACTCATGTGAATAGTAACCTAAGGACTGATTCGCGAAGGAAAACTTAGAAAATCGCCAGGGACCCCAGTGCAAAGTGGATTTCCATTTAATCAATTCTGTTATTCTTTTAAAATAACCAGAGAACTTAGAAAATCCATAACTTGATGAAATCTTAATGAAAAGCTGTCAAACCAATTTTGCTAACTCTGGAATATTATGACCTATCATTTAAAAATAGTGAACCATATGCTTTCTATTCTAAATTTTAAAGTTTAAAATCAAAAACAGAAACCCCCTAAACCTTGTTTAATTAAGGAAAATTAGTTTTTCTTTTGTGCTGAGCTTAAGAAAATTTGTAGATGCTTATACCTTAATTAGACACTGTTTAAAAATAGTAGAAGCCCCAGCATTAGAGATTATGATGTAGTTATTCATTTAAAGCCATCTTGTCCAAAACTTAGAGAAAATCAGAAAAGCATTAGAAAATGTTGAACAGTGATTAGTAATATTTTTCCTAGTTTACTTACGCAACAAAGAACCTAGGAAAAATGCAGAGACCATTAATTAGGACCAGTTTCTAATTAAGATGCTTTAATTAGCCTTATGTAGACTGAAAATCAATTATTAGGATTGCAAAACTATAACCAAAGTGGTTAACAAAAATCCAGTGAACTCATAACCACCAGAGCCCCACTACAAAAATACAGAGCACCCCAGCCTAACTTTTTAAGTAAGGAAAATAAATACAAAGTGGTAATAAGGCATTTTCCCAATAAATCATAAACAACCTCAAATAATGTGGCATTGGGCAACCAAAAATTTGCTAAGTCCATGATGAGATAAACCACCAGAGAAAAATGCAAACCCATGAAAAAGAAGTAAACCCATGCCTTTTGCTAGTAATTTGTGAGAAAGGCCATTTGACTTAAATAATGCAAACCACCCCTTCCCTTAAGCAAAAAGAAGCCAAACTTCAGAATGATTGCTCTTGCGTAAAATACCAACTAAGAAAAATAAGAACTCTGTTGTTTGATGTTTTTCAAATATAGTGGTAGTAGAAAGCACCTATTTGGCTAAAAACTTGAGAAAACCATAAGAAAATAATTAAAGGGTATTAGTGACTAGAAAATTGTATCAAGTCATGTTATGACACCTAAAAGCCAGCAAAAATAAGTTTTAAAGAATTACCCACTGTTAAATAATAGTTGTAGTTCAAAGTACCCCTTCTGCCCTAAAATTTGGTAATTTTGTCCAGAGAAAACCATTCACTTTCTGAACCCCAAATTTTGTGACAGAGAATCATACACCAGTAACAAGCCACTGTAATTTTTGCAGAATTTTTGGAATTTTATAAAAGCAACTTGTAGTTCAAACCTACTCCAAAACATTAAAGAGAATAAAAGAAAAGAGGAAAGAGGAAATAAACCTCATCTCCATAAGTCTAACTTGAGGACTTCTCATTTATCCCTAAGACTTAAAAGGAATTCAGTAGAACCCCAAAGTTTAACCTACCCCTTACCTTAGCTAAGTTTAACCCAATTTACCAAGCATACCACCCAAGGGCTTTACACAAATGGAGTTAACTTGTTTAAATTCAAAAGACCATACACCTGTAAAGTTATAATTTCTAAAAGCACATATCATATTATGCATATATCTTACGCATTGCATTCATTAGATTGTAATCTTGTCGACGGAGAGTACGTGCTCATCCCCGAGCAAGGACCTGTCCAAGAGGAGGACCAGGAGCAGGCTTCAGAGGCTGCTATTGAGGATCTCCCCGCAGCCCCAGCAATTGAAGGCAAGCCCCGGTTTTATGCATAACCATGTTAATATATGCTACTTTACTACACTTAATGCTTGTAGGACTGTAATGTGCACTTAAGTGTAGGAGTTGCTTGAAACCTCTAGTTGCATGAACTTAGGATTCCTTTTTGAGATGAATACTAGTATGCTAGGTCGAGTAGCTGCTTGCTAATCAGGATCTCGGTAGAAGTCGAGTGATTTTTCTAGCACTCGCGCGAGGTCAGGAATTGATTGTATTCATCTTGATAATGGGATATATGTTGGTCTATGGACTTGGATCCAGGGAGGATGCCTTGTCCATGAGACGGGAAAAATGAATTAAGGATTAATGTGTGGATACCTGAGTCAAGCTTTTGAACGTACTAAGCACATGCCGGGAAAAATGGTAACCGGTAAACCTAGTACCTGAGTGAAGCCGGGTGCGGACTTTATCCCTCATGCGACCTGAGACAGGGTCTCCCATGCTAGCTATGGTGGGTACAAGTGCGGTCACTGCACGGCGGCAGCCGGGGTCAGTGGAGCATTGTATGCCAAGGCGGTGAGGCCTGGACACGAACGGGGAATCGATGGGGACGGTTGTCATGTGTGGGGTCGGAGTACCCTGACATGCCGTGTGTTTAGGTTTACCTTGCAAGGTTAAAACTCGATTCGAATCGTCTGCTTCTCGCAGCTAATGAGACTGCTTGATTCCTTGTACTGCATCGAGTAAGAAGTAAAATGTGGATTATATGAGATAACTTGTTGATTGAGCTAATTGCTTGTTACCATGTATGCTTAGAAGGAGCAAATCTAGCTAAGTTAATGATGGTAGAATTTGAAAGGCTAAAAGTTGATTTTAGAAACAGCTAGTGCTTTTGGCAAACCAATCCCCTCAGCCAAACAGCTGCATAGTCTAGAGGTAGAGGAGTAGACTCCTCACACCGGTTAAGTCTAGCTGAGTATTAGTATACTCAGCCTTGCTTGTGGCACCATTTTTGCAGGTACCATGCAGGACGTAGTTGATGGTGTGACTTGGCCTACCACCCTGCCACCGGGTTGGACGGTCGAGTGGGATGTTGCTCCGGCAGGAGAGGAGCCTGAGGAGTAGTGTGCTAGGCCTTGCCCATTTCCTCATTACCGACGACATCGATTATCCGCTGCACTTTAATTTGTGAACTTTACTTGCTACTCAAAAACTCCGATTTATGTAATAACTCCGTACTTAATTTGAGGTTTCCTGTTTTATTGTATTTCTTCTGTGACTCACCTTCGAGTGAGATTGTGGAATTTGATCCTGGTTAAGTGGCTCTATCAGACTAGATCTGAGGGACTGACGGGTTATTCCGATTTAAGTGTGTTACGGCCCCTGAGGCGTGACTTAGGCACTTAAGCTAGAATAATTCGGGTGGTTCTGCCACAAAACGCCGACAGTTGGCGCGCCAGGTAGGGGCCTGCTGCGTGCTGACGAACAACTTCCCGTCAAGCTCCAGATGGGCAGTCTCCAGCAACCTCTCCGGCCCGGGACGGTGCTCCGTTTCGGGAGTCTTGAGTTCATGTCCTTCGACGGCAGCTACGACATGATACTCCTTCCACCGCCGCACGACAACGACAATGGCGGCCGACATCCCGCCCGCCGGCGGCGGAACCGACGACATCTTCCCCGCGCGGTGGAAGAACAACATTCGAGCTCGCCCCGTCCTCTCCCCCGCCAACGGAGGAGGAGGCGGGGCAACCAAGGCCAAGCGGGAGGTCGCGCTTCGTCGACTGTCGAGCGAATCGACATCCCCAGCGCCCCGACGGAAGGCACGCCGGGCGTCGACCTCGCGTTCGAGACGAAGGCGAGCGCCGTCCCCCCGCGACACGCCAATCCCGAGCAAGTGGACGACGCCGGCGCACTCGCGGAGAGCTTGCAGGACGTCGCCCTCGTACCTGAGATGACGGTGCAACCAGTCCCCGATGTGACTACGTCGCTCCGCGTCGACCAAAAGGTACTGACTAATTCCCATCGTACGTCTTTTCGACTCGGCCTCAACCCGCCAAGCGACCTCGCTTTGGCGCGCGCTCTCATTGAGGCGAGTGCAACCCCACTGGGGTTTCGTATGCGGTCGCCTTGGGACCGATTGACGGACGTCTCGACTTACGGGCCCTCTGGGTCCGAGGAAGATGACGATCCCAGCATCTGTTGGGATTTCTCTGGATTTGGCAACCCCAGTGCCATGCGGGACTTCATGACCGCATGTGACTACTGCCTCTCCGACTGTTCCGACGGAAGCCGCAGCCTTGGCGACGAGGACTGCGGCCCAAGCCGCGAATGTTTCCACGTCGAGCTAGGGGATCCCTCCGAAGGCAACCATCTTGGCATGCCGGAGGATGGTGCTTTTCCTAGGCCGGTGCCTCGCGCCGACATCCCACGGGAGCTAGCTGTGGTCCCCGTTCCGGCGGGGGGTCACGACCCACAGCTCGAGCAAGTCCGCGGGGCGCTTGAGACGATCCGCCTGGACGTTGGGCAGGTATGGGCGGGCCAACCCCCGGCCGGAGAAATACGTCACCTGCCCCAGGGTCTCCAGCACCGCGTCGCCAACGATGTCAGGCTCAGGCCGCCGCCCGCATCCAGCGGGGTTGGTCAGAACCTGGCAGCCGCAGCGATGCTCCTCCGCGCGATGCCGGAGCCATCAACCACCGAGGGTCGGTGAATCCAGGGAGAGCTCAAGAATCTCCTGGAAGGCGCTGCGGCCCGACGGGCCGAGAGCACTGCCTCCCGAAGGCAGGGATACCCCTCGGAACTTCACGCCGCGACTTCCCGATTCATGCGGGAAGCCTCGGTCTACACCGGGCGCACGCGCAACACCGCGCCTGCGGCCCCGGGCCACCTCGGCAACGAGCACCACCGTCGCGACCGTCAGGCCCACCTCGACGAAAGGGTGCGCCGAGGCTACCACCCCAGGCGTGGGGGGCGCTACGACAGCGGGGAGGATCGGAGTCCCTCGCCCGAACCACCCGGTCCGCAGGCCTTCAGTCGGCCCATCCGACGGGCGCCGTTCCCGACCCGGTTCCGACCCCCGACTACTATCACAAAGTACTCGGGGGAAACGAGGCCGGAACTATGGCTCGTGGACTACCGCCTGGCCTGCCAACTGGGAGGAACGGACGACGACAACCTCATCATCCGCAACCTTCCCCTGTTCCTCTCCGACACTGCTCGCGCCTGGTTGGAGCACCTGCCTCCGGTACAGATCTCCAACTGGGACGACTTGGTCCAAGCCTTCGCCGGCAATTTCCAGGGCACGTACGTGCGCCCCGGGAATTCCTGGGACCTCCGGAGCTGCCGGCAACAGCCGGGAGAGTCTCTCCGGGACTACATCCGGCGATTCTCGAAGCAGCGCACCGAGCTGCCCAACATCACTGACTCGGATGTCATCGGCGCGTTCCTTGCCGGCACCACCTGCCGCGACCTGGTGAGTAAGTTGGGTCGCAAGACCCCCACCAGGGCGAGCGAGCTGATGGACATCGCCACCAAGTTCGCCTCTGGCCAGGAGGCGGTTGAGGCTATCTTCCGAAAGGACAAGCAGCCCCAGGGCCGCCCATCGGAAGAGGCTCCCGAGGCGTCTACTCCGCGCGGCGCCAAGAAGAAGGGCAAGAAGAAGTCGCAATCGAAACGCGACGCCGCTGACGCGGACCTTGTCGCCGCCGCCGAGTACAAGAACCCTCGGAAGCCCCCCGGAGGTGCTAACCTCTTCGACAAGATGCTCAAGGAGCCGTGCCCCTACCATCAGGGGCCCGTCAAGCACACCCTCGAGGAGTGCGTCATGCTTCGACGCCACTTCCACAGGGCCGGGCCGCCCGCAGAGGGTGGCAGGGCCCGTGACGACGACAATAGGGAAGATCACCAAGCAGGAGAGTACCCCGAGGTCCGCGACTGCTTCATGATCTACGGTGGGCATACGGCGAATGCCTCGGCTCGGCATCGCAAGCAAGAGCGCCGGGAGGTCTGCTCGGTGAAGGTGGCGGCGCCAGTCTACCTAGACTGGTCC
This sequence comes from Zea mays, assembly GCF_902167145.1. Lineage (NCBI taxonomy): Eukaryota > Viridiplantae > Streptophyta > Magnoliopsida > Poales > Poaceae > Zea > Zea mays. The sequence continues at coordinate 14,891,495 of NC_050101.1, read as the reverse complement.
GACAAGCCCATCACCTTCGACCAGGCCGACCACCCCGACCACGTGCCGAGCCCGGGGAAATACCCGCTCGTCGTCGACCCCATCATCGGCGACGTCAGGCTCACCAAGGTCCTGATGGATGGGGGCAGCTGCCTCAACATCATCTACGCCGAGACCCTCAGGCTCCTGCGCGTCGATCTGTCCTCCGTCCGGGCAGGCGCTGCACCATTCCACGGGATCATCCCTGGGAAGCGCGTCCAGCCCCTCGGACGACTCGACCTTCCCGTCTGCTTCGGAACACCCTCCAACTTCCGAAGGGAGACCTTGATGTTCGAGGTGGTCGGGTTCCGAGGAACCTACCACGCGGTACTGGGGAGGCCATGCTACGCGAAGTTCATGGCCGTCCCCAACTACACCTACTTGAAGCTCAAGATGCCGGGCCCCAACGGGGTCATCACCGTCGGCCCCACGTACAAACACGCGTTCGAATGCGACGTGGAGTGCGTGGAGTACGCCGAGGCCCTCGCCGAGTCCGAGGCCCTCATCGCCGACCTGGAGAACCTCTCCAAAGAGGTGCCAGACGTGAAGCGTCATGCCGGCAACTTCGAGCCAGCGGAGACGGTTAAGGCCGTCCCTCTCAGCCCCGGTGGCGACGCCTCCAAGCAGATCCGGATCGGTTCCGGGCTCGACCCCAAATAGAAAGCAGTGCTCGCCGACTTTCTCCGCGCAAACGCCGACGTCTTTGCGTGGAGTCCCTCGGACACGACCGGCATACCGAGGGACGCCGCCGAGCACTCGCTGGATATTCGGGCCTGGGTCCGACCCGTCAGGCAGCCTCTGCGCCTCGGTCATCAAGGAAGGGTCGGCCTCGCCTCGGCAGAGCCCGACCCTCCCTCGGGGGCTAAAAAGGGGGAACCCCTCTGCGTCGAGATTGGGTGTACTTCTCTGCATCAAAAATTTTCAATCAAAAAAGGGGCCTTTTGCGTTCTCCCGGCTATGTCAGAAGCAGGGTCCCGAGGAGCGAACGTGGGTACATGTAAATGGCGAGGCCGACTGAGCCGAGGAACTCCTGTGCCTCCGGGTTAGGGATACCTCACTCATCACCTGCCACGAAGAATGACCCAACTCGGGAAGCCACCCTATTATTGACAAGCTAGGACGGACACGCAAATGGAAAGAAAGGAGAGTACGACTTCATGCAAGAAAGACAAAGTGTTTAGGCCTCAGCGGCCGCGGTGAGACGCACATCCAACAAGAAATTGTTCCAACAAGAATTAGGCGCCGCCTTGGGAAGGAGCCGCGCCCTCAGCTCCGTCCCCGCCGTCGGTAAGGTCCATCTCGGCCTCCAGTGACGGCGCAGGGGGAAGGATCTCCGCCTCAAAGGTGGTCGCCAGCGCCGCGCTCGGACCCGCGGCGACCGCGTCGAGCCGCTGGACTTCTGCCAGGGCAGCTTCGTCTTCGTCAGGAAGACAGTACCCCTCACTAACCCGTTCCAGGTCCACAACGTAGTGGGAAGCGAGCACGGCGAAGGCCCGCCTGACGCCGTGGTGTAACGCCTCGCGGACTCTGCCGCGCGCGTGATCACCCAAGGCTTGAAGGCGGCTTTGAGGGGAGCTTCCTGAAGGGACGTCGCCGGAGCCGAGGATACGATAAACGTCCGAGACGGCCTCGGACATGGCCGCGAGGTCAGCTTCCCTCTGCTCGGCAGCTCCGGCAAGCGCCTCGGCGAGCGCCTTGGCGGACTCGTCAAGGGCGGATTCGAGCTCTGCGAACAACCAGGAGAAAGACCTCAAGCACAAGCAGAGGAAACAGACAAGAACAAGAACCGGAGAAGGCCAAGGCGTACCTCCGGCTCGGGCACGCTGCTCCGAGGCTGCGACCTGGGCCGCGGCTAGGTCGGCCGCGAGGGTCTCAGCTCGGCTTTCGGCCTCGGCAGCCTGGCCCCGAGATTGGTCCTGCTCCTCGATGACCTGGACGAACTCTGATCGCTGCCGTTGTGCCTCCGCACGCGCTGCTGCCGCCTCGGCTCTCAGGTCAGCGCAGAGCAACTGGAGGTCCGCTACCTTGGCATCCTGCTGAGAGAGGCGCGCAGTAGCCCCGGCGAGCGAGGTCCTCAGGGATCGTAGCGAGCCCCAGACATCGACCTCGCGGCGGATGAACGACGACTTGGCGGCGCTCCGGTCCGTCAGATCCTGGGGGAAGGAAACAGGGCGTCACGGCGAATGTCTCGCTCACAGAAGGAAAAAGGTATGCCTGAAACCGCTACCTGGAGGATTTTGGGGACGTCTCTGCAGAAAACCTCCAGCGACGACCGGAGCGACCCCACCGTTGCTTCAGCACGCTCGCGGAGCTCGTCCCAGGACTGGTCCTCCTGTTCATCGTCGAGAACGAAGACAGGGTCCGAGGCCTCGCAGGTCCGGAATCGGAGCAACGGGCGCCGGGCCTCGGGGCTCCGCCGCACAGCGATGAGGCTGCCACCCGGCTGGACGGATCGCGCGTCCACGCCCACCTCTTCTGAGGCACTGGGCGCCGACGCATCAGCCATCCCGACGCTGGCGGCAACCGGTCGCTCTCCGACAGGGACAGCGGCAACTTCGGCGGTGGCGGGCGCCAGCATGGCCGGCACGACAGGCGGGCTCGGGACCACGTCGGCGTCAGCCGCCTGCCCAACCACGATGGCCGCCTCGGCAGAAGAGCCGGCCTCGGGAGCCCGCTCCCCAGAGACAGGCGACGCCCGAGCCCCTGCGGTGAAATACCCCGCGAAAGGGTCGGCTGAACGACAAGGCCCGGGGCGGCGCTGGCCGCACAGTCCGGCGCCGTCTTAAGGGCCTTCCGGGGTGCCAGGTCGGTCTAGCTATGGCTTCGCTTGCTGGATATAAAAAAAGGGGAGAGAAAAGGAAAATCACGGCCAAGGCATATGGATGGGAAGCCAAGACGAAGACATTCCGAGATACTCACCCACTCCGGGCCATTATCCACCGCGCCTGGGGGGAGGTTTCTTGGATCCCGGCTCCCGAAACAGCCGCCGAGGTCCGCCTCGCTAGCAACTTTAGCGCCACCCTTGCTTTGGGCGCCCGGGGAGCAGATTGCCCGGGCGCAGTCGCGATGACCTGAGGGTCACCCCCATGCGCTGCCGGTACAAGCGGCGGCCCCTGGGGAGCAGACGCCCTGACCTGGCCCTCCGGAGCCACCTCAGCTCCTCCGGCCGAGGGGTCAGGTGACCTCTTGGGTCGCCCCCATGCCTCGGGCCGGGACCCCGACACCCCAACTCCAGGGACTGATGGTGTCGGCCCGCTCGGGGGCTGGCTCGACGGCTCCTGGCCACACCCCAAGCCGGGGCTGAGGCCGAGACGGGCGGCCATGTCGTCCTCCTCATCATCATCGTCGGGCGTCTCCGGCGACGGCTCCCTCGGGAGTCCTTCCCTCTCCTGCTGGCGACGGCGCTTCTCCAAGGCGTCCCGAGCCCGCCTCCGCTCGCGGGCCCGGGCCTTCTCCGCGTCCTTCTTCTTCTTCTTCTCCTCCGCGGCGACCCGCCGCGCTGCACGGTCCACCGCGTCCTCCGGGACCCGTGGCAGGGAGGGCTTGTGCCACCCCACCTCCTAAAAGAAGGGGAGAAAGAAACCCGATCATAAGAACCCGGAGCAACCCGATGTATGAAGAAGGAAGGAGAGAACACTCACCAAAGTTACACACCCCTGGTCGGGGCGCATCCGAAGCTGGGAGTAGGCGTGGGGGTCCGGCTTCCCCATCGCAGCCGACACCCGCCATTGGAGGGCGTCGAAGGGAAGAGGATCAGGGGACATTCGCGAGCCCTCCCAGTCAGCCTCCGAGGTCATCTCCCAAAGCGGCAGCCGCCGCTCCGCCAAGGGAAGCACCCTCCGACGGTGGATGGCGGCAACCACTCCCGCAGCGGTGAGTCCCCCCTCCCGCAACGCCTTCAGAGCCTGGAGAAGGGGTTCGAGATTCTTCTGTCTCTCGTGGGGGGTCCCGTGACGCCAGGCGTCGGTGGCGGCGGTGACTACACGCTGGGAGAACGGCGGGAGCAACTCACCGTCATTCCGAAGGTAGAACCACCGGCGCTGCCACCCCTTGTTCGAGGACGCGAGGATGGCAGGAATGTACTGCGACGCCCGCGACTGCCTCAGCAAGAGAGTGCAGCCGCCGGCCCGCACCGCCGCACGGACCCTCCTCTCTCCCGTCGGCAAGGCGAAAGGCTCGGCGAGGAAGAGATGAGTCCACAAATCCCAATGGGGGGCGATCCCCAAATACCCTTCGCACACCGCTACGAAGATAGCGGCCTGCGAGATGGAGTTGGGGTGAGGTTATGCAACTCCACCCCATAGTGGAACAGGATCTCCCGCATAAAGCGGCCCATCGGCACGCCGAATCCCCGCTCGTGGAAGGAAGCGAAGCTCACAACGTACCCCGGTGGTGGGGATGGAGCGACTCCGCCCACGGGAGGGATCCACTCTGGTCGCTGCTTATCGGTGAGAGGGCGAAGCAAACCCTCGCCAACCAGCTCCTCCAGATCGCTCGCCGTCACCGTGGAAAAGGGCCACGGATCGCGCGGGGAGATTATGGTCACCCGATCAGCCATCACCAAAATGGAAGGGATGGCGGCGCAAGGGGCAGGAAGGGCGGTTTTTTTCTCTTCTCCGACTAAAGTTTCTCGGGTTGCGAAAACCTAAAGGAAGAGGCAGGAAGCGGAGCAAAGAACCGTCACTGGACCCCCTCTCGAGTATATGAAGGCCAGGGCGAAACCGTTTCCAGCGCTCCGCCCGGACCGGACGCGGGATTCAAAAAACGCGAAGCGGAACAGCCGTTCCTCGAACGGCTCGCGCACGCGCAACGGCCGCCCCGCCAACCACTCGCCCCGTCGCATTAACTCCTCGGCGGGACAGGCGGCGCTTCTGGCAGGAGGAGCGGGCGACGCTTCACCTTCGCCGTAATAACCGCGCCAAAAAAGGTACGCCGCGTCATTCGATTTCGTATCCTTTTCCTTTTTCCTCTTTCTCTATCTCTTGCAACAGGGACCGGGAAAGGGGGATACCCCGAAAAGGATCCTTCTCTGTGAAGGAACCGGGCTCCGAGCCCCCTACTGATCAGAGGTTCGAAGGCTGGCCCTCCGAAGGGTTCAACAGTCGCCTCAGATCGCGTGGGCCCGACACCCACTACTGGTCAGGGGTTCGAAGGCCGGCCCCCTGAAGGGCTCCATGGCCGCCTTAGGCTACTCGGGCTCCGCGCCCATTACTGATCAGGGGTTCGAAGGCTGGCCCCCGAAGGGTTCACAGTCGCCTCAGACGCCGAGCGAGGGATGACCAGGGGTACGTTCGATACATAACCAAGGCTCGGGCTGCGCTCCCGAGGTACCCTAGGACATTTCCGAGACCAGCGGGAACGATCTTGTAACGGAATCCCATCGGAGGGAGGCATCGAGCCCTCGGACCCCGTCGCCAGGGGACCGGGTCCGGCAGATCACCCGCAGGTACTTTTGGGCGTGCCTCTGGGCCCCTAGCCGACCCCCAACGAACGGGGCACGGACGTCCACTCGGATTACCCGCTTGCAGCTCACCGGAGACACCATGTTCGGTGCCCATCGAGGGTAACATGGCGCTCTCCCCCCCTCCTCCTTGCGGAAAGGCGACGTAGGGGCGTATGTAAAAAAGCCGAGTCTGTCCCTGATCGTCCTCTCGCCCTGTGCGGAGGCTCGGGGGCTGCTCTCGCAAACCCGGCTCCGGCCAAACTGTTGACAGCGTCAACATACCAGCTCGAGAGCTTGGGCCCCGACCGTGCACCCGGGCTACGGCCAGTTAGCATGAGGGAACAACCAGACCAGCCGAAGCATTACACAAGGCATTAAGACCTCGAAGGAGTGAAACCACTCCTCCGAGGCCTCGGGGGCTACACCCGGTGGGTGCGCTCGCGCGCACCCACCGGAACAAAATGCAACCGAGAAAGGCTGGTCCCCTTGCAAAAAAGTGCGACGAAAGCCTCCAAGCGAGTGCTAACACTCCCTTCGAGGCTCGGGGGCTACTGTCGGGGACCATAATTAGGGGTACCCTCAAGACGCCTAATTCTCAGCTGGTAACCCCCATCAGCATAAAGCTGCAAAGGCTTGATGGGTGCGATTAAGTCAGGAATCAGTCCATACGAGTGACTCGATCACGCTTCGCCCGAGCCTAGCCTCAGACAAGGGCAGCCGACCTCGAGGGACTTCCGTCTCGCCCGAGGCCCCCCTTTAACGGCGGACACATCTCCGGCTCGCCCGAGGCCTTGGCTTCGCTAAGAAGCAACCCTGACTAAATCGCCGCACCGACTGACCGAGTTGCAGGAGCATTTAACGCAAGGGTGGCCTGACACCTTTATCCTGACACGCGCCACCCGGCAGAGCCGAAGTGACCGCCGTCACTCCGCCGCTCCACTGACCGGTCTGACAGAAGGACAGCGCCGCCTGCGCCACTCCGACTGCAGTGCCACTCGACAGAGTGAGTCTGACAGGCAGTCAGGCCTTGCCAAAGGCGCCATAGGAAGCTCCACTCCGCCCGACCCAGGGCTCGGACTCGGGCTAAGACCCGGAAGACGGCGAACTCCGCTACGCCTGACCCAGGGCTCGGACTCGGGCTAAGACCCGGAAGACGGCGAACTCCGCTCCGCCCGACCCAGGGCTCGGACTCGGGCTAAGACCCGGAAGACGGCGAACTCCGCTCCGCCCGACCCAGGGCTCGGACTCGGGCTCAGCCCCGGAAGACGACGAACTCCGCCTCGCCCGACCCCAGGGCTCGGACTCCGCTCTGGCCTTTGCCGAACGATCTCCGCCTCGCCCGACCCAGGGGCTCGGGCTCGGCCTCGGCCACGGAAGACAGACTCGACCTCGGCTTCGGAGGAGCCCCCACGTCGCCCGACCTAGGGCACGGGCCCGCCACGTCAACGGGAAGCGCCATCATCATCCTACCCCGAGCCGACTCGGGTCACAGAGAACAAGACCGGTGTCCCATCTGGCTAGCTCCGCCAGATGGGCAATGATGGCGCCCCACAAGCTCTGTGACGACGGTGGCTCTCAGCTCTCTTACGGAAGCAGGGGGACGTCAGCAAGGACTCGACCGCTCCGACAGCTGTCCCTCCGCCAGGCTCCGTTGCTCCTCCGACAGCCACGACATCACGCCAGCAGGGTGCCAAGATCTCTCCGGCTGCCACATTGGCATGTACTTAGGGCGCTAGCTCTCCCTCCGCTAGACACGTAGCACTCTGCTACACCCCCATTGTACACCTGGATCCTCTCCTTATGCCTATAAAAGGAAGGACCAGGGCCTTCTTAGAGAAGGTTGGCCGCGCGGGGACGAGGACGGGACAGGCGCTCTCTTGGGGCCGCTCGCTTCCCTCACCCGCGTGGACGCTTGTAACCCCCTACTGCAAGCGCACCCGACCTGGGCGCGGGACGAACACGAAGGCCGCGGGATCTCCACCTCTCTCACGCCCGTCTCCGGCCACCTCACTTCTCCCCCCTTCGCGCTCGCCCACGCGCTCGACCCATCTGGGCTGGGGCACGCGGCACACTCACTCGTCGGCTCAGGGACCCCCCGGTCTCGAAACGCCGACAACAACGTCGACCGAGTAAATCGCAACAGAGACCCGACTTTCCCGCGCTGGAGACCCCATGCAATGGAGCCATGCAAGGGTAAGTCGGCGAAGGCTACGTGGAGATAAACTCAAGAGGTTCACTACCTTTTAGCTACTTGTTGTTATCATATCCACATGTACTGTCCCATGGTCGAGTATATAAGGCCTAGGGGGCACCCCTTCAGAACGATCGACCCTACATTACTTAGCCATCCACATCAACTCTCTGAGTCTTCAAACCAGAGAGCCCTCTTGTAAACACGCACACATACTCACCAGGACGTAGGGTGTTACGCATTTCTAAGCGGCCCGAACCTATAAATCTTGTCCACTATCCCTCGTGCAATCAGCACGAACCATTTTGCTACAGTCGCCAACACCGTCCTACTCCTAGAAAACACCTTGAGGGGCAACCCCGGGTGTGCGGTCGGACCCAAAACACCGACACTTGGTACGATAGATCTGGCTCTATCTCCAATTCTGGCTCTGCTATGATCTCGGTCGGCAATCGAACACACTTCTTCAGCTGAGATACATGGAAAACACTGTGAATGACAGACATCTTTGAAGGTAACTTCAGCTTGTATGCCACGGGTCCACATGCTTCTATGATCTCATAAGGTCCAATGTAACGAGGGGCTAGCTTGCCTTTGATCCCAAACCTTTGCACTCCTCTGGTGGGTGATACCTTGAGGTATACAAAACTTCCCACCTCGAACTGGAGAGGTTTCCTTCTTCTATCATGAAAGCTCTTCTGCCTGGCCTGAGCAGCTTCTAGATTCTTCCTGATTAGCTTGACCTTCCTTTCGGCTTCAGTCACTAAATCAGGTCCAAAAACTTCTCTTTCACCAGGTTGAGACCAATTGAGTGGTGTCCTGCACCTTCTTCCATAGAGAGCTTCAAAAGGTGCCATCTTAAGGCTGGATTGATAACTATTGTTATAAGCAAACTCTGCCAAGGAGAGGTGCTTATCCCAGTTCTTGCCACAATCGATCGCACAAGCTCTCAGCATATCCTCCAGGATTTGGTTTACCCTTTCCGTCTGACCATCAGTCTGTGGGTGGTAAGCTGAACTCCTGATTAGCTTGGTTCCCAAAGACTCTTGCAATTGTTCCCAAAATCTGGCAACAAATTGGGCTCCTCGGTCAGAAACAATGGTCTGAGGTAATCCGTGCAAACACACGATCCGGTCAATATACAATTCTGCATATTTCTGAGCCTTATCAGTGGTGTGCACAGGAAGAAAATGTGCCACTTTTGTCAATTGGTCCACAATAACCCAAATTGAATCATGATGACGAGAGGTGTTGGGCAGACCCACAATGAAGTCCATGCTGATGTCGTCCCACTTCCACGAAGGTACGGACAATGGTTGCAAAGCTCCAGCTGACTTCAAGTGGCTTGCCTTTATCCTCTGACAGGTGTCACACTCTGATACGTACTGGGCTATCTCCCTCTTCATTCTGGTCCACCAGTACAAAGGCTTCAGATCATGGTACATCTTGGTGCTTCCCGGATGCATAGAGAATTTGGAGAGATGAGCCTCATCCAAAATTTTCCTCTTGAGGTCCTGATCTTTAGGAATCACCAATCTGCTTTTGAACCATAACACACCCTTTTCATCTTGGCGGAAACAATTATACTTCTCAACCTTCTGATGGAGATTCTTTTTGATAATCTGCACTCCTTTGTCACTGAGCTAGGCCATGATAATCTGGTCTTGCAAAGTTGGCTCAACAGAAATGTGAGACAAAGAACCAGAAGGAATCACTTCGATTTGCATCTTGCTCAACTCATCACACAAGGTGTTTACGCGAGAATCCATCAGAACACAATTGCATTGCAACTACCGACTCAAGGCATCTGCTACCACATTAGCTTTTCCTGGGTGATAATGTACCTCCAGGTCATAATCCTTGATCAGCTCTAGCCATCTTCTCTGCCTCATGTTGAGATCAGCCTGAGTAAAAATGTACTTAAGGCTCTTATGATCAGTGAAGATGTTGCAGTGGGTTCCCATTAGATAGTGCCTCCACATCTTCAATGCATGAACCACTGCTGCTAACTCAAGGTCATGAGTGGGATAGTTTTGCTCATGAGGCCTGAGTGCTCTTGAGGCATAAGCAATGACTCGGTTGTCTTGCATCAAGACACAACCTAGCCCGGTGCCAGAGGCATCGCAATATACATCAAAAGGCTTGCTGCTGTCGGGTTGCGCCAATACTGGTGCTGTGGTCAGATGCTGCCTTAATGCATGGAAGGCATCTTCTCACTTCTGACTCCACACAAATTTGACTTCTTTCTTCAGCAACTCAGTAATAGGCTTCGCAATTCGAGAGAAGTCCGGAATAAACCTTCGGTAATAACCAGCTAATCCCAGAAAACTCCGAATCTGGCGAACAGTTGTGGGTGGCCTCCAATTCATTACCTCTTGCACTTTATCAGGATCAACAGCTATTCCAGCCTGAGAGATAGTGTGACCCAAGAATTTGATTTCCTTTAGCCAAAAATCACACTTGGATAACTTGGCATAAAGGTGGTGCTCTCGTAGACGTTGAAGCACTACATGCAAATGCCCGGCATGTTCTTCTTCGTTCCTTGAGTACACCAGGATATCATCGATGAAAACCACCACGAACTTGTCCAATTCTGGCATGAAAACAGAATTCATCAGATACATGAAATATGCTGGTGCATTTGTCAGCCCAAATGACATCACCAAGAATTCATATAGCCCATATCTGGTTGAGAATGCCGTCTTCGGAATATCACTTGCTCGTATTTTGATCTGATGGTAGCCAGAGCGAAGGTCTATCTTGGAAAACACCTTGGCCCCGACCAACTGGTCAAAGAGAACATCAATACGAGGCAAAGGATACTTGTTCTTGATAGTTACCGCATTAAGAGGGCGGTAATCTATACACAGCCTCAAGCTTTCATCCTTCTTCTTCACAAACAGTGCTGGACATCCCCAAGGCGAAGTGCTTGGGCGAATGAAACCCTTATCCAGCAACTCTTGCAACTGCTTCTTCAACTCTGCCAACTCAGCGGGTGGCATTCGGTAGGGCCTCTTGGAAATTGGGGTCGTTCCCGGTTGCAACTCGATGGCGAATTCAATATCCTGGTCCGGTAGCATTCCTGGCAATTCATCAGGGAAGACATCTGCATACTCACAAACCACTGGGATCTTCTTCAGGGGTAACTCCGTCATAGAGAAAGCACATGACTGAGTAGAATCCCGACTAGGCAGAATTAAAGTGAAATTCCCGCAGAACGGAGAATTAACTTCCACGGTACGACTGGCTACATCAAGCACAACTTGGTGCAAGGTCATCCAATTTGCCCCTAGAATAATGTCCACATTTTCCAATCCCAACACAAGAAGAGTGGTTTTGACAATGTGGCTTCCCAGTTGAATAGGCACACTTTGGTTTAATTGATTAGTTGCAATTTTACCCCCAGGTGTGACTATCATGAATGACCCTTTTGAGTGAGAGAATGGCAGTTCGCATTTAGCACTGAACTTTTGGCTAATGAAACTATGAGATGCACCAGAATCAAACAGAATTAAAGCAGGTTGATTATAAACTGAAAAGGTACCAGTCATGATAGGAGCTCCTTCAGGTACTTCCTCTAGAGTAGTGAAGTTGAGCTTCCCTTGCCTGACTTGCACCTTCTGCTTTCTTCCTTTGTCTTGATTTGGTGCTGGCATCTGCCTCTGCTGGTTCCTGGGACAATTCTTGGCATAGTGGCCCACATTGCCACAAGTGAAACACTTGTTCCCATTGCCCTGGCGGAACTGCTGCTGCGGAGGCTGATTGTTCCTTGGGGCGGGAGCTGGGTAGCGGTTGGGTGCCGGCTGCTGCTGCTGCTGAGGTGGCCTGATCACCCATCTGCCTGCCTGCTGCTGAAAACCCCTGCTCTGATTGTGAGAAACAATCCGGAACCTCTGAGCCTGAGCGGATGGTGCTGCCATTGGTGCCTTTCTCTTCTTCTCTGCCCGGTGAGCAACAATGCAATCCTCCTGGGAGATGGCCATATTGACCAACTCATTGAAGCTATCTGCCCGGACAGTGTTGAGTCGTTCCCGCAGCTTGGTATTGAGACCCCTGTGGAAGCGATCCCTCTTCTTTTCATCAGAATCAGCATGATACTCTGCATACTAGCATAAGTCGTTGAAGGCTTGCGCATACTGCAGTACCGTGCGGGTTCCTTGATTAAGGGCCAGAAATTCATTCAACTTCTGATCAAGAATGCCAGCTGGGATGTGGTGTCCTCTGAAGGCAGTCTTGAATTCCTCCCAAGATACTTCACAATCAGCGGGGAGCATAGCACGGAAGTGGTCCCACCAAGTCTGAGCTGGGTCGCGGAGCTGCTGTGCGGCGAAGCGAGCCTTGGCCTCATCAGGGCAGTCTCCTGTGAGGAGGGGAAACTTGGACTCGACGACGCGAAGCCATACATCGGCGTCCAACGGATCCTCTGCCTTGGTGAACAAGGGCGGCTGCGTGCTCAAAAACTACTGGTATGTTGCCATAGCTGGAGGTTGCTGATGCTGGCCTCCACCATGCTGCTGAGGGTGGGGCTGGCGCTGCAAGAGCTGTCGCAGAATCTCATTCTGCTGGGCCATCAGCTCCTGCACTGTGGGAGCTGGAGGAGGTGGCGGGGGAACCTGCTCGTTCTGCCCGCGACGCTGCCTAGCTGCCATCTGAAAACAGAGATTGTTGCCATTGTTATCCCAACTCACAGTTTCGAACGGCAAGATATCATCTCATATGGAAGGAAAAATGCCATAATCATAATATTAGGTTCGAAATGAAGATAACATGGTGACAAAAGATCCCACAGATTTCAAAAGTTTACAGGGTTACATCAATCAGGGGAAAGTACCCGTAAGCCTAGTCCAAAATGTGATATTACTAAGCTCGCATAGGTTTCTATCCGCCTAAAAGTGTCGAAGTGACTGCTTAACCCTGAGCGGTGGAAGCGACACTGGATACGGGTGAAGGAGGCATCGCGGAGGTAGTCCCATTGACACCAGGGGCTGGTCCTAGCTCCTCGGGAGCCTCTTCTCCCTCGCTTCCTGCTTCATTGGCCTCCATCTCCAGGTGGTGCATGTCCAAGTGGTCATTCGCTTCTTCGAGTTCCCTCTGCACATCGTGAAGCTGGTTCTCTAAGACATCGATAGTGTTGTCTCGGATCTCCACCTGCTGCTCCAAGGTGGCAATGCGCTGGCTCAGCCTTTCCACCTGCAGATCCTTCTCCACCAACTCTGTGGATAGGTCGACCACAAAATCTTCCCGACTGTCGAGAGTGAGCTTGGCAGTTTGAGCGGTGTTAGCAAGAAGTGCCATAGCATCGCTCTGAAGGGCCTGAAGGCGGTACAGCGCACTCATGCACTGAACAGTGACCCTCCCAACCAAGTCAGGATACATTGCCCACACATCCTTCACATGGCTCACACGGTTACACCACATGGGATCATCCTTCTTCTCAGCAGGGAAGAGTCCCAAAGGGTGCATCACCATCTCCAGGGGATGGTAGCCACAGAAAGTCGTCAGAGTCTTCATGGCTGCTGCCTCAACGGTGTCGTCTGTCCTGAGTCCAATCGTCTCAGAGTCAAGAGAATGCCAACCCGGCTGAAGGGGATGAGCCTCCAAAGTCAACCAGACCCGACAATGAGGTACCCGATGCTCCGCATACAACTGCACCGTGTACAAAGGGGGCGTAGGGTAACCGGCGGAGTTAAGCACTTCCCACAAGATGGAAGGAAAGCCATCGCGAGAAAGGAAGTCAGAATTGAAACGAGAGTCTCCTCCACTGGCGGGGGTGGGTGAATTCATCTACGGAAGGGAATCAAAGATAAAGATTATGGTGGAAGGAAAAAGAAAAAGAGAGCCCGGATGATTTTAAGAAAGGGGGTTAGCTCAAAATTTTAATTCCTCTTTATGTTTTATAATGCAAGCATGCTGGAAGAAACGTCGCCTCTCAAAAGAAAATAGGGTGCTTTTTAGGGCATCCTTAAAATATAAGTACTGGCCCACAGGGCCTAATTAATTAGCCACCTATTTCTCCCTCTATGCCTAAGGCCTTTCGTCCTAGGTCTAGCGGTCTAGTCCTGACGATCTGTAGTAGTTTATAGGCAAGTTTTAGATTTTGAAAATTGGTATTCATGGTTTATTGTCCTTCTCTGTGGTGGAATTTGCTCCGATACCAGCTGTGGCAGAACCACCCGAATTATTCCAGCTTAAGTGCCTAAGTCACGCCTCAGGGGCCGTAACACACTTAAATCGGAATAACCCGTCAGTCCTTCAGATCTAGTCTGATAGAGCCACTTAACCAGGATCAAATTCCACAATCTCACTCGATGGTGAGTCACAGAAGAAATACAATAAAACAGGAAACCTCAAATTAAGTGCGGAGTTATTACATAACTCGGAGTTTTTGAGTAGCAAATAAAGTTCACAAAATAAAGTGCAGCGGATAATCGATGTCGTCGGTAGTGAGGAAATGGGCAAGGCCTAGCCCACTACTCCTCGTGCTCCTCTCCTGCCGGAGCAACATCCCACTCGACCGTCCAACCCGGTGGCAGGGTGGTAGGCCAAGTCACACCATCAACCATTTCCTGAATGGTACCTGCAAAAATTGTGCCACAAGCAAGGCTGAGTATACTAATACTCAGCTAGACTTAACTGGTGTGAGGAGTCTACTCCTCTACCTCTAGACTATGCAGCTGTTTGGTTGAGGGGTTTGGTTTGCCAAAAGCACTAGCTGTTTCTAAAAGCAAGTTTTAGCTTTTCCAATTCTATCATCATTAACTTAGCTAGATTTGCTCCTTCTAAGCATACATGGTAACAATCAATTAGTTCAATTAACAAGTTATCTCATGTAACCACATTTCACTTCTTACTCGATGCAGTACAAGGAATCAAGCAGTCTCATTAGTTGCGAGAAGCAGACGATTCGAATCGAGTTTTAACCTTGCAAGGTAAACCTAAACACACGGCATGTCAGGGTACTCTGACCCCACACATGACAACCGTCCCCATCGATTCCCCGTTCGCGTCCAGGCCTCATCGCCTTAGCATACAATGCTCCACTGACCCCGGCTGCCGCCGTGCAGTGACCGCACTTGTACCCACCATAGCTAGCATGGGAGACCCAGTCTCAGGTCGCATGAGGGATAAAGTCCGCGCCCGGCTTCACTCAGGTACTAGGTTTACCGGTTACCATTTTTCCCGGCATGTGCTTAGTACGTTCAAAAGCTTGACTCAGGTATCCACACATTAATTCCTTTTTCCCGTCTCATGGGCAAGGCATCCTCCCTGGATCCAAGTCCATAGACTAACATATATCCCATTATCAAGATGAATACAATCAATTCCTGACCTCGCGCGAGTGCTAGAAAAATCACTCGACTTCTACCGAGATCCTGATTAGCAAGCAGCTACTCGACCTAGCATACTAGTATTCATCTCAAAAGGAATCCTACGTTCATGCAACTAGAGGTTTCAAGCAACTCCTACACTTAAGTGCACATTGCAATCCTACAAGCATTAAGTGTAGTAAAATAGCATAATTAATAGGTTATGCATAAAATCGGGGCTTGCCTTCAATTGCTGGGGCCGCGGGGAGATCCTCAATAGCAGCTTCTGAAGCCTGCTCCTGGTCATCCTCTTGGACAGGTCCTTGCTCGGGGATGAGCACGTACTCTCCGTCGGCAAGATTACAATCTAATGAATGCAATGCGTAAGATATATGCATGATATGACATGTGCTTTTAGAAACCACAACTTAAAGGTGTATGATCTTTCTTGAGTTAAACAAGGTTAACTTTACTTATGTAAGACCCTTGGGTGGTGTACTTGGTAAATTGCTTTAAACTTAGCTAAGGTAAGTAAATTAAATTTTGGGGTTCCACTGAGTTCCTTTTAAGTCTTAGTGAGAATTGATAAGTACTCAAGTTAGATTTATTGAGGTGGGGTTTATTTCTTCTTCCCTTTTCTTTTATTCACTTTATTGTTTTGGAGTAGGTTTGAACTACAAGTTGCTTTTATAAACTTCTAAGAATTCTGCAAAAATTACAGTGGCTTGTTACTGGTGTGTGTTTCTCTGTCTCAAATTTTGGGGATCAGAAAGTGAATAGTTTTCTCTGGACAAAATTATTAAATTCTAGGGCAGAAGGGGTGCTTTGAACTACAACTACTATTTAACAGTGGACAATTCTCCAAAACTTATTTTTGCTGGCTTTTAGGTGTTATAACATGACTTGATAAAAATTTCTAATCATTAATACCTTTTAATTATTTTTCTATGGTTTTCTCAAGTTTTTAGCCAAATTGGTGCCTTCTACTACCACTATATTTGAAAAACATCAAACAACAAAGTTCTCATTTTTCTTGGTTATTATTTTGTGCAAGAGCAATCATTCTGAAGTTTGGCCTCTTTTTGCTTAAGGGAAGGGGTGGTATGCATTATTTGGATTAAGTGGTCTTTCTCTCAAATCATTAGCAATAGGTGTGAGTTTGCTTCTTTTTCATGGGTTTGCATTTTTCTCTGGTAGTTTATCTCATCATGGACTTAGCAAAATTTTGATTGCCCATTATCATATTATTTGGGGTTGTTCATGATTTATTTGGAAAATGCCTTATTATCACTTTGTATTTATTTTCCTTACTTAAAAAGTTGTGCTGAGGTGCTCTGTATTTTTGTAGTGGGGCTCTGGTGGTTGTAAGTCCACTGGATTTTTATTATTCATTTTGGTTATAGTTTTGCCTCTCTAATAATTAATTTTCAGTCTATATAAGGCTAAATAAATCATTTTAATTAAAAACTGGTCCAAATTAATGATCTCTGTATTTTTCCTAAGTTCTCTGTTACATAAGTAAACTAGGAAAAATAATCTTAATCACTGTTCATTAATTTCTAATGCCTTTCTGATTTTTCCTAAGTTTTGGGCAAAATAGCTTTAAATGAATAACTACATCATAATTTCTAATGCTGGGGTTTCTACTATTTTTAAACTGTGTCTAAATGAGGTTTAAACATCTACAAATTTTTTTAAGTTCAGCACAGAAGAAAAACTATTTTTCCTTAATTAAACAAGGTTTGGTGGGTTTCTGTTTTTAAATTCAAACTCTAAAATTTAGAACAGAAAGCATAAAAGTTTACCATTTTTAAATGACAGTTCATAATATTTAGGATCTAGCAAAATTAGTTTGACAACTTTTGATTAAGAATTCATCAAGTTATGGATTTTCTAAGTTCTCTGGTCATTTTAAAAAGATTAACAGAATTGATTAAATGGAAATCCACTTTGCACTGGGGTCCCTGGCGGGTTTTTAAGTTTTCTTCGCGGATCAGTCCTTAAGCTACTATTCACATGAGTCACTGACGTTACAGAAAACCCCTCGGGTTCTACAAATCCTAACCCGAGGTCCTTCTTCTACCTTAAACAGTAACCGCGGCGGAAGAAAGGGCGGAGGGGCTTACCGGCGGTGAGATTGCTCCGGTGAAGTGGTCGAGGACGAAGGGGAGGTCTCGGGGATCACAACGGTGTGCGGGACACCGTCGGAGATGGCCGGAGTCGGTCGGTCCACGCGCGCAGGCGGGGATGCTCGGCGGCGGCGAGGAGACCGGCCTGGTCACGGCGAGATAGTTCAATCAGATGGGTCAGGGAGGTCCACGGGATGCCAGAGAAGACATGAGCGCAAGGAATTGGGCGGAGACTCACTGGATAGCTCGGTCCACATGCGGCGGCGGAAGACCGAAGTCCGGTGAAGTCGATCTCGGGCCTCCGGTGAAGTCCGGTCGAGTCTGAGGGCTTGGCAAGCTTCACGGACTACTGGCGGAGCTAGCCGAAGCACTGGCTTGCCTAGAGGATGGCTGGAGTGGGCTGGCCACGATGGCCGAAGCTCTGGCGGCAATGGCGGGCGGAATTGAGCTCGCCGGAGCTAAGGGAAAGTGGCTGGCCGGTGAGGGTGAGTGCGGGGCGAAGTGGGGCGCACCTGGGAAGGCTTTATAGGCGCGGCGCGGTGCACGGGCGGTCTTGGACCGGCGAGTGCGCGCGGGCGTGCACTGGGAGGCGCGGTGCGCGAACGGGCGTGAACCGGGGGTGTCAGCCACGGTCGAACACGTGTTCCCGTTGCCTCTGCCCCTGTTCAAGCGCCGATTGGGAGCAAATCTTCGCGAATTTGGGCAAGATCGCTGTGAAGGATTTGTTCACCTGACCAAGCTTTGTCTTTTGTGTATGGACATCGCGCGGTTTTAGGCTAGGGACAGGGAGTTGTAGCGTCACCAAGGTGCCAATGTCAGAATGTCTGGTCCCGAGGTCAAGCTGCGCCAAAACCATGCCAAATGAATTTGGTTTGAGTTCAAACTTTTCCAGGACATGTTCAAGGGAATTTGGCACGACTTTGATATTTGGATCTCCTGGCTTTGAGTTTCGAAAAGCATAGAACGTAGATGATCTTTGGGAAGAGGTCTGAAATTTAGAAATTCAGAAATCTGAATTTCTCTAAGGGTTCATAGATCAAGGGCTGATTTGGGGATTTATTTGAGTTATTTTGGCTAAGCTTTCTCAACCTTTCTTGTTGCTCAATAAATATACTTTAACTTATATAATTGGCTCAAGTCAAAATTTTAAACTTTTCATCCCTTTTCTCTTATTTTCTTGAATTTTGCTCATGGGGCTCACTTAGGGTTTTTAATTAGGGTTGCACATTCTTACCTTTTCAAAGACTCAATTGTTTGATCATGACACTTTTAAGTATATACTTGGTGACTTCTTTATTACTTAAGTTATTTTGATGCTCATGCTTACTTTGGTTCACATAAAATAATGGTTCTAGGTTTGGCATTTGAGAGAAACCCTAGGTGACACTGGGGTGTCACAGTTACCTCTAAAACGCCGGCAGTATCAGGCATATGGACGAACTATCAAGAACGTAAACAGAACAAGCAGCAAAAGACAGCAATCACTTGGAGCAACTAAAGTTCTTCATTAATATTGGAAGGGGTTACACAAACTCAAAAGCTGACTCATTATGAGTCGGCCTTTTTCCCTCCTTTTTTACTACATTACATTACTTCACTACTTACACTACACTATTAACTACCACTACATTATTCTACTACTACTACTAATTATCTATACTAATATTTAGACCAGTGGTGCTTTGCCACTGCCGACGTCGCCACTGCCGCCCTTGCCGCCACTGTCGTCGTCGTCGTCACCACCACCACCGCTGCCACCGTCGCCTTCGCCGCCATCACCGTCACCGTTGTCGTCGCCGCTGCCGCTGCCCTCATCGTCGCTGTCGTTGCCGCTCCGCTCCTCGGACGAGCCGGAGGAGTTCTCCTCATCCGAGGAGACCTCCGACTCATCCGACCCCTCGAGCCCGGTGCGCTCGATGGAACGGATGTACATCCAGACCTCAGTGGCTAACCCCTGGGAGTCGTTTGAGTCATCGGACAACATCGAGGGAGAAGCGAGAGCCAGTGATCCCTTGGACCCGGAGGAAACCTCCTCCTCCGAATACTCCGAATCGCCGAAGTCCTCCGAGGGAGGACTTGGGTCGCGCTTCCGCTTGTCGCCAGCACGACGGGGCGAGCCTCGACCTCTCTTGCCTTTGCCCATGGTCGAATGGAGAAGAGAAGAAAGGGAGAAGAAAGTAATGGATGATCGAAGGATGAGTGAAGAGAACAACGGTGCAAGCAGGCTATTTATAGAGGCCGGGGGTGACCGTCCACTTCCTACCATGCTCTCCGAACAGTCATAAGTATTCAATAAGCAATTCAAGCCGCCTAAAAATGAGTCAAGCAACAGGTGTCGCTTCGCGTAACACGACACCATTTGGACCAAGGTCAACTGCTCGGGCGGTATGATTACACCCCACGGTCACATCAAGTTACTACTCCAGATAGTGCGCTAAACGCTCTACGTACCAAGACGCCCCTTGGTCGCACCCATTGGGGGGGGTAACCAGGAATTTTCAATAGATTTTCTGAAAAAATCATATCCATACAGTATACGCAATGAATGTACTGAGACAGAAGGAACAGATCAGTAGAGATCGGAGGAAATCCAAATATAGCTACTGAACCGCAAGTCTAATCAGTGGAGGCATTGAAGTGTAGAGCGGGGTGATGACCAACCAAGAGCCATCTACCAAACGTCATATTTGTCACCGATCAAATAAATTTCAGACCTAACAAGGGGTGGGCAGATAATATTGTTTGAATTCGCAAGCGCATGAGATGAAGACAAAATGCTGATTTCTAAAGCATAAGATGATGACAAAATGCTTATTTCTAAGGCATGAGATGAAGACCTTTGAGTGGATTATTTTTAAAAATCCACTCAAAGCTCGGGGGCTACACCCATTGGGTGCGGTGCACCCAATAGATTTTTAATCCCAGAAGACAAAATGCTGATTTCTAAAGTATAAGACGATGACAGAATGTTGATTTCTAAGGCATGGGATGAAGACCATTGAGTGGATTATTTTCAAAAATCCACTCAAAGCTCAGGGGCTACACCATTGGGTGCACCTTCGGTGCACCCAATAAATTTTTAATCCTAGAAGACGAAATGCTGACTTCTAAAGCATGATATGATGACGAGACGCTGATCTCCAAAGCCTCAAATGAAGACCTTTGAGAAGACTGTTTTTACTGAGTCACTCAAAGTTTAGGAGCAACACTCAATAGGTGCACCTTCGGCACGCCCATTGCCAGAGTGGAAATCATGCCACAAACTCGCGAGCTAGACCTAGAATCTTTGGGCTGATTATTTCAAAATCAACTCAAAGATTGGGGGCTTGTGGGGGACAGATATCCCCGGGGACCACTAGAAGGTAAGAAGGCCTCGCGAGAGGCTTTAGGTCGGTTATCTCGCTAGACCATCCCTTCGTGGGCCAGGAGAAAACTGCTGGCGGAATGGGTCGGCATGAGAAAGAAGCAGACTCGGGCCCAAGCGACTCGTGGGACTTAAGCGCTATCCACAACGCCCACCCGACTTTCCCGCGTGCGGCGACCTTGAATATTGGAGCAGATTAGGGATAAGTCGGCAAGATTATAGGAAGTCAGTTCAGTTGGTTCACTATTGTTTAGGAGCATATCATCATCACATACGCATGTAGTGCCCCACGGTCGAATATATAAGGCCTAGGGGGTACCCCATCATTTTCAAGTCAATCAGCAACCCATCTCACTAGCTTCTCTCCATTCCGGAGATTCCTCTTGTAACCCACCACATAATGATCCTCACCAGGAAGTAGGGTATTATGCCTTTCCAAGCGGCCCGAACCTATAGAAAATCACCTGCCGTCTCTCGTGCATCTCACACGAACCATTGAGTTATAGTCAACAACATCGTCCTACCCAAAAGCACCGCGAGGGGTAACCCCAGGTGTGTGGTCGGGCTCCAAATACCGACAGTCCCTAGTGTCCTGGAGCTCTAAGAAACAAACATCAGTTGCTCTATCCACCGCTGAGGCCCAGTACGTTTCCGTAGGATAGTGTTGCGCGCAACTGTTTTGGATGAGGCAAACACTCCGGGACTTTGGCTACAATCTGAGCAAAGTCCCACTCCTATGTGACAATGAGAGTGCAATCCATTTGGCGAATAATCCTGTTGAACACAGCCGCACTAAGCGCATAGATATCCGGCATCACTTCCTGAGAGACCACCAGCAAAGGGGAGATATCGACATTTACCATATTAGCACCGAGAACCAGCTAGCCGATATCTTCACCAAGCCTTTTGTTGGGGGTCTTCGTCTTCCGAAGGTCCTCAAAAACATGATTAACAATGTTTCTCAAGCGTAATATATGTACAGGAACCTTCGGACTCGGGATGAAGCTGTACACAATATGGAATGCAGGGTCGGAACGAAGGTTGAACCAGCGCCAAAGCTGCGCGCAAGGGAGCTTCGGCTCAATAGCAGAAAAAGGAACCGACTTAAGGAGGAAAAGGCTATCTAGTCCTCGATAGATTATTATTAAGTCAATAGTAAACATGAAGGGCATGAATGTAATTTCACACAGGCTCCGCCCTGTGCCTATAAATAGATGAACAGTACCCATGTACTGTTCATGCTGACTTGTATTCATTCGTGCGTCACGCTCGGACTTTTGCCTTCTGTCAAGCCGAAGGTACAAATGTAATTCAATATTGTTCATATTCATTTATGATGATTTAATAAAGATATGTTAAAGATGTTGTATGATTATTCATATTGTCTCTCATGTTTCATATGCTTCTTCTTTCATTAATATATATTGCGATGGTGAAGGTACGTCCTTCATGGCCTTCGTCTAAAGATCATTATGTCCTAAGGGAGATAATGCTTCGGAGGACGAAGGGCTTTATAATTAACATTTTGTGTTGCCTTGTTCTTAACTCATAGCATTTGAGAACAAGTCCCCAACATTGGCGCCCACCGTAGGTGTACTCACTTCCACAACCTTCGACAAAGCATCAACCTTCGTCATGCCGCCGAAGAAGATAACAGCGCCAGGGGCTGCACTGCAGCCACTGGACACAAACCAAGACACTATCTCTCTCCGAGAGGCCAGAAGCCAAAAAAGGAAGGCCACCAGTCCAACACTTCAGGAGGAGGAGTTGGACCAGGAGATCA
Organism: Zea mays; assembly: GCF_902167145.1. Taxonomy (NCBI): domain Eukaryota; kingdom Viridiplantae; phylum Streptophyta; class Magnoliopsida; order Poales; family Poaceae; genus Zea; species Zea mays. The sequence continues at coordinate 14,869,260 of NC_050101.1, read as the reverse complement.
GGGATCTAGAAATCATTCACCAGCAGGTGCAAAGGAAAAAGGAGAAGATGGCTCGGCTGGCCGACCTTCAGAAGAAGATCGATGAAGCTACTAAAGAAGTGCGTCATCTTACTCAAGATGATCACGACCAAAGGCCCCAAAACCGGGAGCTTTGTCAAGAGGGCTCATTCAACGAAGATGAATGGTACGATGATTTTAATCATGGTACCTTTGATTTTGATGATGCTTCTCCCCTAGCAGCAGAATTGCAGGCTATCCCATGGCCACAATCCTACAAGCCACCTCAGCTACCCATGTACGATGGGCACTCAGACCCAAAGCAATTTTTGATGAGCTATGAGGCAACAATATCCTCATATAGAGGCAATGTAGCTGTTATGGCAAAGTCCTTCGTCATGGCGGTCTGAAACGTGGCCCAGACATGGTGTTCTTCTCTTCGGCCAGGGACAATCACATCATGGCAGAAGCTCAAGGACATGCTGGTTACTAGTTTTCAGGGCTTTCAGACGAAACCAGTCACAGCTCAAGCCTTGTTCTAGTGCACACAAGACCATGAGGAATACCTGCAGGCGTATGTCTGAAGGTTCTTGCGATTGAGAGCACAAGCGCCCACAGTGCCCAATGAAATTGCCATTGAGGCCATGATCAAGGGTCTTCGGCCAGGACCCATAACCCAATACTTCGCCAGAAACCTCCCCAAACTCTGGAGAAGTTGCCTCAGAAAATGGATGAGTACATCCGAGCTGACAGTGACTTCCGACAAAGAAGGGAGGAAGCTTACAGATTTTCTGAGATGACTAGGGGCTTCGGAGGGAGAGTCCACCCTAGGCATGTCAGATCAATCCATAGCTCTAGTGAGAATGATGACAAAGGAAGCCAGCTTCAGAGGCCACAACACACCTCACAGTCTTCGGGACAGCAGCAAAGCTCCTTCAGGCCGCTAGCTCCAAGGGGCAGAGGCGCCAGGGGCTTCGGAGGAAGATATGGGGATTAGCCCAGGAAAATCTATTGCTTATTCTGTGGAGAGGACGAAGGTCACACTACAAGAACCTGTCAGATCACCATCTTGAAGCAAAAGGAGATTGCTGAAGTAGAAGCTCGGCAGAATCAGCCGAAGCAAGTCCTACATATTGCTTTGTGCCACTCTCCTTACATACCGGAATATGTGGGCAATCAACCTGCAGCTTCTGTTGCTTCGGCAAGCCATTCACAGGCTTCCTGGCCTCAGCTCCCACCGCCACCACTACTGCAGCCTACATATTCCTGAAGCCAGCAGCCAGAAGGGCGCCAGCACTCCCAACAACAACGTGACTTCAGGGAGGAGTCCGAAGCTCGTACAGTCAATAGTACTGTACCAGAATCAAAGCACATATACTGAGCAATATCCTACTTCCTAAATGCTTTTATATTCTAGGATATTTTGTTTTTGAATAAGTAACAAGCAATGAAAACTTAGTTTTATTTTTGTAATGACTTTGCTTCTATCAGAATGAAATATATCTTCTTCACATACTCACGAAGCTCAAAAGTTACGAAGCTCAAAAGTCGTTCCTAAGGGAATGCAGAGCTAAAATTGTCGAAGCTACAAAAAGTCGTTCCTAAGGGAGCACAGCGTAAGTTTTCTGCTCAAAAGTCATTCCAAAGGGAATGCAGAGCCAAATACCGCCGAAATATAAGGCGAAGAAGTTCAAAAGTCGTTCCTAAGGGAGCGCAGCGTAAGTTTTCTGCTCAAAAGTCGTTCCAAAGGGAATGCAGAGCCAAATACCGCCGAAATATAAGGCGAAGAAGTTCAAAAGTTGTTCCTAAGGGGATGCAAAACTTATATCGCTGAAATAGAAGACGAAGAAGTTCAAAAGACGTTCCTAAGGGGATGCGGAACTTATATCACCGAAATAGAAGGTGAAGAAGCTCCAAAGTCGTTCCTAAGGGGATGCAGAGCTTGTGTGTTCCAGTGTGGGTGTGTGGGTGTGTGGCTTCATCATCATCATCATCACATCATTTCGCATAACATCACATCATACATCATATCGCATCAATGACAAGAGAATTGAATACGGAGCTGATTTTCGGCAAATGCTTCATCAAAATGAAAAGGTGCTAAGGCACGAAGTAAGCTTCGGGAATTACAACTTCATCAGCCTGGTCACAAAGAGGGGATCTCTTTTTGCGAAGCATGGATATATTTCTTTACGAAGCATGGACCTTTTTCTTTACGAAGCATGAAAAGAAGGGAAGGTGTTTTTTCGCTGAAGGCTCAAAAACGGTATATATATAAGTTTCATGCATCGCAAAGAAATAAATTACAATAATTCACATATTCGATTCAAAGTTACACACATCAAATATTACAGCTTTGTTAAAATAAAAGCACAATGTCCATTCTAGTGTCTCTTACATTTGACCATTTCAAAATGATTTTACAATAAGTGCTATTCCTCTTTAAGGACTTTCTCTACAACTTCATTCAGCAATTTACTAACGACTTCGTCGACAATGGATTCAGCCATGTTTATAATGTCCAGCGCTTCCTTCATTTCTGGATCGGCTACGGGATTGAACGGTTCCGGCGGAGGAGATAATTCAGCTGAAGTAGGAAAAATTAGTTAGTCCGAAGCCATGAAAACAAATGCTGAAGCTGAAAACCAAAAAATAATACCTATACGCTTTTCGCGTTCTGCGGCTTCTTCAGCTTGTCTTGCTTCTACTCAGGCGTCATGGGTGTCTTTTTCACTTTTCTTTATAATTTCATGGGCCATCTCTCGACTACCATTCACCCAGACATCTTTATAGAATTTTCCGCCCATCAAGGTTGCTTCAGCTGAAGGATCCTTCGTATCATCTATGGAGAAGGCAACTTCGGTCTAGGCCATGGTTTTAATATGGTCGTATCCCGCCTTCTCCAAGATGGCTGAAATTCCCCGCGCACCGGAAAAAGCGCAAACATCCCCGCGATCACTTAAAATTTCTTCGAACGTCTCGGCCTCTCCACTTATCCATTCAATAACGCCTTCAGGGTCGCCTCGTCTGAAGTTTTCTTCGGCAGAATAGGCACCCACTTTGGCAAAACTAGCTTTTATTTTCTTCACACAATCCAAGGATTTTTCAAAGCACCTTTCCTTGGATGTGCGAAGTTCTTCAACATTTTTCTCTAGATGGTTTTTCCAATATTCGCTGATTTCTTGATTAGTTTGAGCGACTGCGCATTTTTCCTTAGCTTCGGCCAGTTGCCTCCGAAGATCTTCAATTTCCAGTTTCTGGGCTTCTGTTTGAGCTTTATAGTTAGATTTGTCTTCCTTTACTTTATTTACCAATGAAATTAAGATTTTGTCTTTTTCCATACCTTCGTTTCTCAATTCAATAACTTCTGAACGAAGGTTATTCAGAGCCATTGTATAGCTTTCGTCTTCAATATTCTTTTGTGCCCTCAGGGCATTACTAAGGATCAAGCCCTGCAAAAAGAAGAAAGAACTAAGTATGACAATGAAGTATGCTAGTTTCTAACTTAAAAGTAAACTTTTATACCTTTATGCTATTGTATGCTAGGCTGTCAGCAAGTTCATCCTTCGATAAAATTGAAAGGTCGTCTTCCAGCTTCGGGAATCCTATGCTCTTACTTATCTCCCGGCTAACGGATATTTATTTGTTATCTGGGAGACAGTACAGAAAATCTTCTTCGTTACTACCATTGAACACTAACGCCCCCTTCGGATATTTCAATTTTTGGGCATAGTGTCGTGCTTCTAGCATTTCTTCTTGGGATAGTTCTTTCCCCGAAACATGACGAATGATGTAGTCAATACTTTTGTTCAAAGCTTCAGGAGCAGAAGCTTCGATCTTTTTAGATGCAATCCGCTCTGTCGTTTTTTCCTTAGGATCAACAGGCTCCATCTCGGTGGGCGCAGGAGGCCCAGCTTCGGCTTCAGTTTGAGCTTGCGCGGCTTTAGTTTCTGCTTGCCTAGTTTTGGCTTCGGCCTGCATTTTTGTAGTTTCAGCAACTTTCTTTGTAGCAGCGGGGCTTAAAACCTTCGTAGTTTCTAGCACAGCATCCAGCACGTTGGCCATTCTCCTCCTCTTGGGAGTTGCAGCATAAGCCTTTTGCACCTTCGGCAGTGTTGCCTCTGTCGGAGGGCTCAGAATTTTTGGCACTTGCATTATTTTTTCAACTTTTGACTCTTCAGCCTTATCAACCTTATCTTTGACTGGCTCGGCTATGGGTACCTTCGACACTATGGTTGCCTCTTCAGTGCTTTGGGCAATCGGAGCAGTTTCTGTTGCTTCGGCTGCTAAGGAGGACCCTGCGCCGAATTCAGGCACTACGACCAGTTCAATATAACGTGGCCGGTGGGTCAGGACCTTCATCTTTTTGCTCTTCGGCGCAGGCTCAGCTGGGATGACCAAAGCAGCAATCTTCCTCTTTTTCTGTTGCCCTCGCAGCGGGTAAAGATAATCGGGGTATATGAAGCCGATCGCATCAAAAACCCTGTTCAGTCTTTTCTTCCCCCGACCTCCGAAAGCTGCGGATAGAGCATTATCTTCGGCCTTGGAGTAAGCTCCAAGCAGCTCATCGCTGGTAGCTTCAATACACTTCAGCCAATCGTCGTTTGGCTCATCAAACTTCTCCCTAAATCTGAAGGTATATTTCAGTCAGACCAGACCACCATCACTAGAATCAGTGGTGGTCTCTTTCGGCATTTCTCAGCTTTCCACAAGCGGCCATACCCTGAAGGCTATATGTTCTTGAATCAAATCTCTTGTGCCAATGAAGGAGCAAACAGTGTTGAAAGCCCTCTGACACGTTTTGACATCGTCATCAATTTCCACCTTCAGCCTTCGGAGGCCGAAGCGGGACCAGATGGGGCGCTGGATGATTTCTTTAATGTCTTCCCTTGCCTCTAAATCATTCTTCACATAAAACCACTCTTCCATCCAGGCCCCGGGCCATCTCTTTCGAAATGTTGGCACCGGATGGCTTGCGTTAGGGCGAGCAATAAATCCATAACAACCGAAGTTGTTGTGGTACTGTTCTTTGCCAGTAGCCTTCGTCTCATATAAAAGCTCGTGCATACTGCAGAAGCACTTCGCGCTTGGCTCTAGCCCCTGACTCCTTACAGCCCAGACAAAAATCCACATCCTAATTATAGCTTCGGTGGTGATCTGATGAAGGAAGATCTGGTAGATCTTCAGCACTTCAACTACAAACTTGTTCAAAGGAAACCGAAGTCCAGCCTTAAAAAGCTTCGGTAGATAACAAATTTGTCTTCCTCAGGAGCAGGGACGTTGTTGTCTCTGCCAGCCCTCACGATAGACATGTCCCGAAAGTACCTTCCTTTCATGTTCTCAAGATCACTCTGTTTAATGGTTGATTTTCCGAAGACATCATGGCTTGGTCGCCAGGGCTGATCTTCAGAATCTTCATCTCCACTTTCCACATCATAGCTATTGCTGTCACCAGTATCTTCAGATAAACCTTCCAGTATCTCTTAGTAATCTTCTTTGTGTTTGTTTTTGCCATAGACTCAATAAATCCAGCAATATAAGGATCCGCAACTTTCTTCTCCTCAAACAGCTTTGTCTCTTCAGTCAGTTTCACCTTCTCAGTCATTTTTCCCCAGACATGGTGAAAGCGCGTCTATTAAACTGAAGCTCAAAAACTTGAAAATTTAGCGAGCGCTAGTGAGCAAGAGCTAAAAGTTTGAGAAAATAATGCAAATGGCAGAAACAGCGTATCAAATGTTGCCGGTGTGAGTTCATATTTATACGCCTAGCACGCTGCAATTTGGAGGGCCCTGGCTGTCATTGATTGTTGCTATTCTAGCAAAGGGAAGGTGTTTTTTCAGACCTTTGGCTTAAGGCCTTCATTCACGTCATAGTCTAAATTCATTGTTATAACAAAATAATACTGCGAGGGGCTACTGTTGGGGGCCTTTATCTTCCGAAGGTCCTCAAAAACATGATTAACAATGTTTCCCAAGCGTAATATATGTACAGGAACCTTCAGACTCGGGATGAAGCTGTACACAATATGGAAAGCAGGGTCGGAACAAAGGTTGAACCAGCGCCGAAGCTGCACGCAAGGGAGCTTCGGCTCAATAGCAGAAAAAGGAACCGACTTAAGGAGGAAAAGGCTATCTAGTCCTCGATAGATTGTTATTAAGTCAATAGTAAACATGAAGGGCATGAATGTAATTATAAATAGATGAACAGTACCCCTGTACTGTTCACGCTGACTTGTATTCATTCGTGCGTCACGCTCGAACTTTTGCCTTCTATCAAGCTGAAGGTACAAATGTAATTCAATATTGTTCATATTCATTTATGATGATTTAATAAAGATATGTTAAAGATGTTGTATGATTATTCGTATTGTCTCTCATGTTTCATATGCTTCTTCTTTCATTAATATATATTGCGATGATGAAGGTACGTCCTTCACGGCCTTCGTCTAAAGATCATTATGTCCTAAGGGAGATAATGCTTCGGAGGACGAAGGGCTTTATCATTAACATTTTGTGTTGCCTTGTTCTTAACTCATAGCATTTGAGAACAAGTCCCCCAACACCTTTAGATGAGAAAAGGTTTTGCATGTTGCGTAGTGAGCTAAATGTCTTAGATTTGTATAACTTGGATTGATCTACAGCATACATGTGTTTTATGCCGTTGATCATGTTACTTTAAACTTTATTGTCTTTAATTGCTTATATGTGGTGCTCAAGTTGTACAAGTCATCCCCGGACCTCACAAGTCCCTATGCAAATCATGCACACGTTTAAGGGGAGGATGTGCTACAACTTTACTCCTTTGAGACTAACTTGTTTGTTTGAGTGCACTTGAAGTAGTCTTGAAGGACTATTGAAAGGGAAACGTGAACTTGGACATAGAAAGAGCTTCCACTGCATTTCAGTAAAATGTATCCTATCTTAAGTTCTTTGTAATACTCTCATTACCTTTTTTGCTCTTATTTGACATTTTGGTGAGACAATGGGGTTAAAAGGGCCAAAAGTGATCCTGTTTTGGTGCTTAATGCCAAAGGGGGAGAAAATTAAGGCAAAATCAAATGGATTAGCCAACCACTTGTGAACTGAAAATAGTAGAGTTAGAATTTGTATTTTGTCCAAAATACTCTTATTACAAAATTTGGTCTCTTATGGGGGAGATTTTTCATTATGGGAAAAGGGAGGAGTTTTTGCAACTTGATCAAAATTACACTTGAAACATCTCTCTATTTGCCCGAACAAGTGTGTTTGACTTAGAGATAGGAAAAAGAATTTGATTTGCGAAAACAAACCAAGTGGTGGCAAAAAGTGATCCAAATATGCCAAATCCTGAGTGAAGAAAATTTGGTCTTCAATTTGCACTCTTTAGTTGCTTTTTAATGTGTTGGCATAAATCACCAAAAAAGGGGGAGATTGAAAGGGAAATGTGTCCTTCGGCCATTTCTATAAATGTTTTGGTGATTAGATGTCCAACACAAAACACGTTGATTCATAAGTGCTAAGATGTAAATCAAAGAACAAGGTATGTATCCGGCGTTAGTAAATTGTTTTTGGGTACTAATATATTTATCTAAGTGCCAGGAATCTTGCCAAGTCCAAAGAAATTAAATTGGAGAAAGATTGGCTGAGTTCAGCCAAACCAGCACCAGCCTGTGGTGCATTGGACTGTCCGGTGCCTAGGCTGGCCCGACGACGAACTCGTCGCTCTCGAGAAAAAGCGAAGGCACCGCGGCTATAATTCACCGGATTGTCCGGTGTGCACCGGACTGTCCGGTGAGTCAACGGCGCCCATGCCAACGATCGGCAGTGTAATCAGCGGGCGACGCGTGGCCCGCGCCAACGGTCGGTTGGTCACACCGGACTATCCGGTGTGCACCGGACAGTGCCCGGTGCGCCAACGGAACCGAAGGTCCAACGGTCGGGTGCGCCCGACAAGGGAAGAGATCGGGCACTGGACATCTACTGTTCATGTCCGATGGTGCACCGGACTGTCCGGTGCGCCACCAGACAGAAGGCAAGAATTGCCTTCCAATTGGATCTCCAACGGCTCCTAGCTGCCTTGGGGCTATAAAGGGACCCCTAGGCGCATGGAGCACAATACCAAGCATTCTCTGATCATTCTAAGATGCCTAGACTCCACCGCCACTGAAAGTTGCCTAGAGGGGGGTGAATAGGGCGAAACTGAAATTCTCAAAAATAATCACAACTACAAGCAGGGTTAGCGTTAGAAATATAATCAAGTCCGCGAGAGAGGGTGCAAAACAAATCGCAAGCGAATAAGGAGTGTGACACGTGGATTTGTTTTACCGAGGTTCGGTTCTTGCAAACCTACTCCCCGTTGAGGTGGTCACAAAGACCGGGTCTCTTTCAACCCTTTCCCTCTCTCAAACGGTCCCTCGGACCGAGTGAGCTTTCTCTTCTCAATCACTTGGAACACAAAGTTCCTACAAGGACCACCACAAGATTGGTGTCTCTTGCCTCAATTACAAGTGAGTTGATCGCAATGAAGAATCAAGAAAGAAGAAAACAATTCAAGTGCAAGAGCTCGAAAGAACACAAGCAAATCTCTCTCACTAGTCACTAAAGCTTTGTGTGGAATTTGGGAGAGGATTTGATCTCTTGAGTGTGTCTAGAATTGAATGCCTAGCTCTTGTAAGTGGTTGGAAGTGTGAAAAACTTGGATGTCTTGAATGTGGGGTGGTTGGGGGTATTTATAGCCCCAACCACCAAACTAGCCGTTTGGTGGAGGCTGACTGTCGTATGGTGCACCGGACAGTCCGGTGCACACCGGACATGTCCGGTGCGCCAGCCACGTCACCAAAGCCGTTGGGTTCCGACCGTTGGAGCTCTGTCTTCTGGGCCCGCCTGGATGTCCGGTGGCGCACCGGACATGCACTGTAGAGTGTCTGGTGCGCCAGCATGGGCGTGCCTGACTTCTGCGCGCGCTGACGCGCATTCAATGCGCTGCAGGTAGCCATTGGCGCCGAAGTATCCGTTGCTTCAATGTCACACCGGACATGTCCGGTGAATTATAGCGGACTAGCCTTTGCGAATTCCCGAAGCTGGCGAGTTCCGGAGCCGCTCTTCCTTGGAGCACCGGACACTGTCCGGTGTACACCGGACAGTCCGGTGAATTATAGCGGAGCGCCTCTGGATTTTCCCGAAGGTGATGAGTTCGACTTGGAGTCCTCTAGTGCACCGGACACTGTCCGGTGCACTACAACACAAACACCCTTATAACAACACATATATTGCAACAAAAGGGTTTATGCGTTGCAAGAATTAGGTAGCAACGGATGCTAGCAACACACATATTTATATGTTGCAAGAAAATTAAATGGCAACGTTTACCATGTGTTGCAAGTGTCATCCATAGAATATCCATATATTACCTGGCAACGTTTGTCATGCGTTGCAAGGGTCATTTATAGTATTTATGTCACCTAGCAACATTTGTCATGCGTTGCAAGTGTCATCCTTAGTATTTGTGTTACCTAGCAACACTTATCATGCGTTGCAAGCATTATATGCAGTATTTATGCCAATCAGTTTATTGGTTTTGATACTTACAAAGTACTCCCTCCGTCCCAATTTATAGATCGTTTGATTTTTGGGACACCAAGTTTGAGTTACTCGTCTTATTAAAAAAATCATAATTACTATTTATTTTTATTGTGGTTTAATTTTTTCCATACTTTCATAAATTTTTAATAGGACAAGTTGGTCAAATTTGGTGTGAAAAAAGTCAAACAACCTATAAATTAAGATTGGGGAGTATTTTTATTGGTTCTAGTATTTCGAAAGAAAAACTAACGTAGTTACATAAAAATTTACTAGTATTTTCTATGTTTCTGCCTTTCCATGTTTCGGTACCATCTTTATATATCTAATGTGATTTCCCTCTACTAGTAGAGTCTAGTAAAAGCTTTTATATATCTAATGTGATTTCCCTCTACTAGTAGAGTCTAGTAAAAGCTTGTAATCCCACGTTACATTTTTCTATATTCTATTTAATTCTATATATATATTATTCTTCTTATATATTTCTATTTTTCTATATATTAAACGTGGGCGCAAAGAAGAAAGAAGGGCAGTCACGTCGTCCACGTCACTCTTTTTTTTGTTCACCGTACGATCAAAGATCAGCGGTCGAAGAGAACATCTGTCTTCCTCCACCTGATGCTGCTCCGCCCTACAACCACGTGTGCTACTGGAAAAACCGTCGTCTCCGCCGTCGCCCTCTCTGCCCTCCCTCCCAATGTCGTATCCACCATGCTCCCCATCTGCCTCCACTCTGTCTCCGCCATCCGCTCCGCTCCGCTCCGCCCCGCCATGCCGCCCTCATCGCGCCCATCCTTCACTCAACCGACGCCTCCATCATCGAGGTCGCTGGAGAGGCGCTTTAGGAAATCCCCGGAGAAACTGCGGCTGGCACATCCCACGGAGCGCGCCTGGGCCACCTTCCGTCTGAAGGAGGAAGAGGACGACACCTAACTATGGCTGGGGCTCTCGGGCTCGCCGATGGCCTTCACCATCCTTCCAAGCGTGGCCGCCGCCAACACCGTCATCCCGGTCTCGTCTCACGGCTTCTGGTCCTGCGCGCCGCCCCTGTACGCCCACGCCGCCGAAGCTACAGACACGGGAACAACGTTGTAATCAAGGTGACACTTCATCAGTAATCACTATCCCTAACCCCACTTACCTTTGTTGCAGGTCATTTGTTTCTGATTAGCTTCCCAATGCCGATTATAGGTTGTTCTACATAGACTGCAGGAGGAAATGGAATTTATCTATTTCGTTTTCAACAAAGCTGAGTGTGGGTTGTTCTACAGAGGCTGCAGGAGGAGAGGTAAGGATCCATTTCGTTGTCACTGCAATGAGAAAGGCGATGAAGCCAAGTGAAGTTGATAGGAAATACTATTACTTTATCACTAAGGAGGAATTCCTGATGATGAATGAGAGGGAGGAGTTGCTCGAGTATGCTCTTCTTTGTTTATGGGGAGTACAAGGAGATCCCCAACAACAGGTATTCTATCTTGGTTATATCATTACCTGTTTCCATGAACTTGCAAATGTGTGAACAAGAGATATATCCTAAATGTAGATGCAAATAAGTCATTATGGTAAATAGGATCGAAGTGTAGTCTATTTTAAGTGGATTTCATTGGACGAGGCTTATGTATCAAGATTTATGTATCAAGATTTCTGCCTCAGTGCTCTGTTATAAGTACTGAATGGCATGAATCCAGTACAATTTCCTATGGCTTAATGTTCCTTTCCTTTTTCTTTTCAGTTACAATTGCCTCTATGATGCTTTTCTAAGTTCAACAGTTTGACATGCCATACTCATTACAATATTTGTTGCATAGCAAGAAGAAAAATACTGGTCACCTATCTCCTCCTAGCTGTCCACTCTTAGGTGCTGACAGAGAAAGTGTTTTTTTCTTTCATTTGAAGTTTTGGCTAAGGACGTCACTATTGTAGCGAGTAAGGTACATATTATGCACATTTGTCTAACAATATATATGGATATATATTGTTTTATACCATAGTAGATTCTGAATTAATTTTAATGAACCGTGATTCATTTCCATGTGCAGTCTAAAACAAGGGTGCTTTTTTCCCAACACAAATAGCACAAATTACCTGGGGCATTTTTTACAGATAAAATAAGATTATCTTCTTAGAACAACACTAGTTGCTCATGATGTGTCTACCTTCTAGTCTCTATGATAATGTTTGGTTTGTTACCTCAGTCACATCAACTAAATCTAGGTCATATCCATAACCATGACATTATTGGTCTCATCCTGATCAATTTGTTAGGAATTATGAGATTGGTAAAAAAAGGTCCAATTACATAGTTGGTTAATTAAATGTTTAATAGGTCAAGTATAGAACCATCGAATAATCATTCTTCATTGCTGCTCACATTGCTCATTAAATACAAGTTATCACTGTTGAGACCCCAAATAATATAGGACTGAAGAAATTTCAGAAACAAATAGTTAAACATAAAATGCAACTCAATGTTTTTTGCTACGACATGTAACCTAGGCATTAGTAGGTTAATCTTTACCTGGGGTACAATTCAAAACTTTCAAGTTATCTCATGTTGTATACATTTGCCATTTTAAATTGTTGTTGCGATTTTTCCCAATACAAGTTAACTGTCCAATTACTGTTCACTAAAATATAGTTTATTTGGAAGGTTTTCTTCAATATGCCCAAACTTGATCTGAAGTTTTTTCCTAAATATCATGGCCTCTCAATCAGCGATGAAATTATTAGCATATCTTGAGATGTACAAGCTTACAACCACAACAAGGCTTTAGAGAGGCTAGGACACATCTTAGGTTCGAAACTGATGTAACGGAGATTCATGTATGTTTTTATGTTATCTGTAGGAAATATAAGTTTTCAATTTTGATCATTTCAACAAGCCACTGATTAGAATATACTCAAGATAAAAAGGATTTCCATGGTCTTCATGAAAATCCTTAGCAAAAGAAAGCACCCAAAGAAAAAATAACATTGTCTATGGCATGTACACTATCACCGTCAGTTCCAGAGTTCACTATTGTGCTTCATAGTCTTGATGGCGTACCACTTTACCATGTAAGTATTAAGTACCTTATGGCTGATGTACTGTACTTTTCTGTTCTCAATTAGTTTTGTTACTTGCATTGCATTACTAACAAGGCCTAGATTAAGGAAACTCACTCATATAATGGTTTCTAATAATTGCATGTTCTATCGATAATATTTTTACATGTATTGGCAGGAGCACTTGCCTTTCAATTAAGAACAGAGAAATTTGGAATTCATGTACAAAATCAGCAAAGGCCAACACATCTATGAGCAACACACCAGATAGGATACAAACCACAGAGAGCTCAAAAAAGTCTCCCCTAAAGGTGACTACGACAGACACAAGTGATGAGATATTTTATGTTGTTTTAGATTTTCTTTAACCCTTCCAGTAACTGGGGCACTGTGGTAGACATCTGATTTATAGTTAATCTAATTGTTTCTCTATGTGAATGGATATATGTAATAACTCAGGTGGCACTACAACCAGCAATGTATGGATGAATTGAAGGAAGTAAAGAAGGCATAAAATTTTACAGAAACTCTGCATCTTGAAACTATCATGATTGGCAAAGAAGCTGGATGCATCCTTTGCATTGGTGTCTTCTTATCACCAAGCAGTAATGTGAAGCAAGTTCATTTGTTGACTAAGAACGGATGAACACAAATCAGTGGAGAGTTCATGGCACTAGAGATGGAGGATGGAGGGGGTAGATTTCAATACGACTTTGATACTATTTTTTCCCTTACAATCTTTGTACAGAACAATGACGTTGTACGTGGATACTATTGTAATTCAAGAATTTATTTCTAAATAATAAATATATTTGTTTATAGTTTGTGTATGGGTTTGGTATAATATATAAATTTGCAGCTACATTTATTACATTTGTATTCAAACTAAATTATTGTAATAATAATATTTATTACCTGGTTCATTTCTTGCTACACATGGAAGCGTTACTATAGTCCTCGGATATCCGTTGTAGCATGGCAACGCTTAACTCTTGGTTTTACCAACACATGTATAAGTGTTGTTATAGATCCTAGCAACGGCAGTATAGGCAACACATAACTATACGTTGGTATAGACCTTAGCAACGTATATATGAATTTTTCGCAACACATATATGCATTGCTAAAGGGGTGGTTGTTTTGTAGTGGTGGTGCACCAGACACTGTCCGGTGGCACACCGGACAGTCCGGTGCGCCAGACCAGAGGTGCCTTCGGTTGACCCTTTGCTCTTTTGTTGAACCCAATACTTGGTCTTTTTATTGGCTAAGTGTGAACCTTTGGCACCTGTATAACTTATACACTAGAGCAAACTAGTTAGTCCAATTATTTGTGTTGGGCAATTCAACCACCAAAATCATTTAGGAAAATAGGTGTAAGCCTAATTCCCTTTCAATCTCCCCCTTTTTGGTGATTGATGCCAACACAAACCAAAGCAAGTATAGAAGTACATAATTGAACTAGCTTGCATAATGTAAGTGCAAAGGTTGCTTGGAATTGAGCCAATATAAATAATTATAAGATATGCATGGATTGTTTCTTCATTTTTAACATTTTGGACCACGCTTGCACCACATGTTTTGTTTTTGCAAATTCTTTTGTAAATCCTTTTCAAAGTTCTTTTGCAAATAGTCAAAGGTAAATGAATAAGATTTTGCAAAGCATCTTCAAGATTTGAAATTTTCTCCCCCTGTTTCAAAATGCTTTTCCTTTGACTAAACAAAACTCCCCCTTAATGAAATCCTTCTCTTAGTGTTCAAGAGGGTTTTGATATTAATTTTGAAGAGGTTATACCAATTTGAAATTATATCACAAGTAAGATACCAATTTGAAAATACTCTTTGAAAAACTAAAATTTTAGAAATTGGTGGTGGTGCGGTCCTTTTGCTTTGGGCTCATACTCTCTCCCCCTTTGGCATGAATCGCCAAAAACGGAATCATTAGAGCCCTAACATTACTTTCTTCCCCTTTGGTCATAAATAAATGAGTGAGGATTGTACCAAAGATGAAGTCCTTTTGCTTTGGACTCTCCCCCAAAGGATGGAGAGATGCGCGGAGCAACGGCGAAGGATGAGTTACGGAGTGGAAGCCTTTGTCTTCGCCGAAGACTCCAATTCCCTTTCAATACACCTATGACTTGGTTTGAAATAGACTTGAAAACACATTAGTCATAGCATATGAAAGAGACATGATCAAAGGTATATGAATGAGCTATGTGTGCAAATCAACAAAAGAAGTTCCTAGAATCAAGAATATTTAGCTCATGCCTAAGTTTGTTAAAAGTTTGTTCATCTAGTGGCTTGGTAAAGATATCGGCTAATTGATCTTTAGTGTTAATATATGAAATCTCGATATCTCCCTTTTGTTGGTGTTCCCTTAGAAAGTGATACCGAATGGCTATGTGTTTAGTGCGGCTATGCTCAACGGGATTATCCGCCATGCGGATTGCACTCTCATTATCACATAGAAGAGGAACTTTGGTTAATTTGTAACCATAGTCCCTAAGGGTTTGTCTCATCCAAAGTAGTTGCGCGCAACAATGGCCTGCAGCAATGTACTCGACTTCGGCAGTAGAAAGAGCGACGGAATTTTGCTTCTTTGAAGCCCAAGACACCAAAGATCTTCCCAAGAACTGGCAAGTCCCCGATGTGCTCTTTCTATTGATTTTACACCCCGCCCAATCGGCATCCGAATAACCAATTAAATCAAAAGTGGATCCCCTAGGATACCAAAGCCCAAACTTAGGAGTATAAACCAAATATCTCAAGATTCGTTTTACGGCCGTAAGGTGAGCTTCCTTAGGGTCGGCTTGGAATCTTGCACACATGCATACGGAAAGCATAATATCCGGTCGTGATGCACATAAATAGAGTAAAGACCCAATCATCGACCGGTATACCTTTTGATCGACGGATTTACCTCCTTCGTTGAGGTTGAGATGCCCATTGGTTCCCATGGGTGTTTTAATGGGTTTGGCATCCTTCATTCCAAACTTGCTTAGGATATCTTGAGTATACTTCGTTTGGCTTAGGAATGTGCCCTCTTGGAGTTGCTTTACTTGAAATCCTAAGAAATACTTCAACTCCCCCATCATAGACATCTCGAACTTTTGTGTCATGATCCTACTAAATTCTTCACATGTAGACTCGTTAGTAGACCCAAATATAATATCATCAACATAAATTTGGCATACAAACAAATCATTTTCAAGAGTTTTAGTGAATAAAGTAGGATCAGCCTTTCCGACTTTGAATCCATTAGTGATAAGGAAATCCCTAAGGCATTCATACCATGCTCGTGGGGCTTGCTTAAGCCCATAAAGCGCCTTAGAGAGTTTATACACATGGTTAGGGTACTCACTATCTTCAAAGCCGGGAGGTTGCTCAACATAGACCTCTTCCTTGATTGGTCCATTGAGGAAAGCACTCTTCACATCCATTTGGTAAAGCTTGAAGCCATGGTAAGTAGCATAGGCCAATAATATACGAATTGACTCAAGCCTAGCTACGGGTGCATAGGTTTCACCGAAATCCAAACCTTCGACTTGGGAGTATCCCTTGGCCATAAGTCGAGCTTTGTTCCTTGTCACCACACCATGCTCATCTTGCTTGTTGCGGAAAACCCACTTGGTTCCTACAACATTTTGGTTAGGACGTGGAACTAAATGCCACACCTCATTCCTAGTGAAGTTGTTGAGCTCCTCTTGCATTGCCACCACCCAATCCGAATCTTGAAGTGCTTCCTATACCCTGTGTGGCTCAATAGAGGAAACAAAAGAGTAATGCTCACAAAAATGTGCAACACGAGATCTAGTGGTTACCCCCTTATGAATGTCGCCGAGGATGGTGTCGACGGGGTGATCTCGTTGGATTGCTTGGTGGACTCTTGGGTGTGGCGGCCTTTGTTCTTCATCCTCCTTGTCTTGATCATTTGCATCTCCCCCTTGATCATTGTCCTCATCTTGAGGTGGCTCATTTGCTTGATCTTCTCCTTCATCAACTTGAGCCTCATCCTCATTTTGAGTCGGTGGAGATGCTTGCGTGGAGGAGGACGGTTGATCTTGTGCATTTGGAGGCTCTTCGGATTCCTTAGGACACACATCCCCAATGGACATGTTCCTTAGCGCAATGCATGGAGCATCTTCAATACCTATCTCATCAAGATCAACTTGCTCTACTTGAGAGTCGTTAGTTTCATCAAACACAATGTCACAAGAAACTTCAACTTGTCCAGAGGACTTGTTAAAGACTCTATATGCCCTTGTGTTTGAATCATATCCTAGTAAAAAGCCTTCTACAGTCTTAGGAGCAAATTTAGATTTTCTACCTCTTTTAACAAGAATAAAGCATTTGCTACCAAAGACTCTAAAATATGAAATGTTGGGCTTTTTACCGGTTAGGAGTTTATAAGATGTCTTCTTGAGGATTCGGTGTAGATATAACCGGTTGATGGCGTAGCAGGCGGTGTTAACCGCCTCAGCCCAAAACCGATCCGAAGTCTTGTACTCATCAAGCATGGTTCTTGCCATGTCTAATAGAGTTCTATTCTTCCTCTCCACTACACCATTTTGTTGTGGCGTGTAGGGAGAAGAGAACTCATGCATGATGCCCTCCTCCTCAAGGAAGCCTTCGATTTGTGAGTTCTTGAACTCTGTCCCGTTGTCGCTTCTAATTTTCTTGATTCTTAAGCCGAACTCGTTTTGAGCCCGTCTCAAGAATCCCTTTAAGGTTTCTTGGGTATGAGATTTTTCCTGCAAAAAGAATACCCAAGTGAAGCGAGAATAATCATCCACAATAACTAGACAGTACTTACTCTCGCCGATGCTTATGTAAGCGATCGGGCCGAATAGGTCCATGTGTAGGAGCTCCAGTGGCCTGTCGGTCATCATGATGTTCTTGTGTGGATGATGGGCACCAACTTGCTTTCCTGCTTGGCATGCGCTACAAACCCTGTCTTTCTCAAAATGAACATTGGTTAATCCTAAAATGTGCTCTCCCTTTAGAAGCTTATGAAGATTCTTCATCCCAACATGTGCTAGTCGATGATGCCAGAGCCAGCCCATGTTAGTCTTAGCAATTAAGCAAGTGTCGAGTTCAGCTCTATCAAAATCTACCAAGTATAGCTGACCCTCTAACACTCCCTTAAATGCTATTGAATCATCACTTCTTCTAAAGACAGTGACACCTATATCAGTGAAAAGACAGTTGTAACCCATTTTGCATAATTGAGATACAGAAAGCAAATTGTAATCTAATGAATCTACAAGAAAAACATTGAAAATAGAATGGTCAGGAGATATAGCAATTTTACCCAAACCCTTGACCAAACCTTGGTTTCCATCCCCGAATGTGATAGCTCGTTGGGGATCTTGGTTTTTCTCATAGGAGGAGAACATCTTCTTCTCCCCTGTCATGTGGTTTGTGCACCCGCTGTCGATGATCCAACTTGAGCCCCCGGATGCATAAACCTACAAAACAAGTTTAGTTCTTCACTTTAGGTACCCAAATGGTTTTGGGTCCTTTGGCATTAGAAACAAGAACTTTGGGTACCCAAACACAAGTCTTTGACCCCTTGTGCTTGCCCCCAATATATTTGGCAACTACCTTGCCGGATTTGTTAGTTAAAACATATGATGCATCAAAGGTTTTAAATGAAAAGCTATGTTCATTTGATGCACTAGGAGTTTTCTTCTTAGGCAACTTAGCACGGGTTGGTTGCCTAGAGCTAGATGTCTCACCCTTATACATAAAGCATGGTTAGGGCCAGAGTGAGACTTCCTAGAATGAATTCTCCTAATTTTGTCCTCGGGATAACCGGCAGGGTATAAAATGTAACCCTCGTTATCCTGAGGCATGGGAGCCTTGCCCTTAACAAAGTTGGACAATTTCTTAGGAGGGGCACTAAGTTTGACATTGCCTCCCTGTTGGAAGCCAATGCCATCCTTGATGCCAGGGCGTCTCCCACTATAGAGCATACTTCTAGCAAATTTAAATTTTTCGTTTTCTAAGTTATGCTCGGCAATTTTAGCATCTAATTTTGCTATATGATCATTTTGTTATTTAATTAAAGCCATGTGATCATGTATAGCATTAACATCAACATCTCTACATCTAGTACAAATAGAAGTGTGCTCAACGGTAGATGTAGAGGGTTTGCAAGATTTTAATTCTACAACCTTAGCATGCAATATATCATTCTTAGTTCTAAGGTCGGAAATAGTAGCATTGCAAACATCAAAATCTTTAACCTTAGCAATTAATTTTTCATTTTCATTCCTAAGGCTAACAAGAGATAAGTTCAATTCTTCAATCTTAGCAAGCAAATTATCATTATCATTCCTAAGATTGGGAATTGAAACATTACAAGCAATAGAATCAACCTTAGCTAATAAATTAGAATTTTCATTTCTAAGGTTGTCTATTGTCTCATGGCAAGTGCTTAGCTCACTAGATAATTTTTCACATTTCTCAACTTCTAGAGCATAAGCATTTTTTACTTTAACATGCTTTTTGTTTTCCTTGATTAGGAAGTCCTCTTGGGAGTACAAGAGATCATCCTTCTCATGGATGGCGCTAATCAATTCATTTAATTTCTCCTTTTGTTGCATGTTTAAGTTGGCAAAAAGAGTACGCAAGTTATCTTCCTCATCACTAGCATTTTCATCACTAGAGGATTCATATCTAGTGGAGGATTTAGATTTAACCTTCTTCTTTTGTCATCCTTTGCCATGAGGCACTTGTGGCCGACGTTGGGGAAGAGAAGGCCCTTGGTGACGGCGATGTTGGCGGCGTCCTCGTCGTTGGAGGAGTCGCTAGAGCTTTCGTCGGAGTCCCACTCCCGACAGACATGGGCATCGCCGCCCTTCTTCTTGTAGTACCTCTTCTTCTCCTTTCTTCTCCCCTTCTTGTCATCGCCCCTGTCACTGTCACTAGAAATAGGACATTTAGCTATAAAGTGACCGGGCTTACCACACTTTTAGCAAACCTTCTTGGAGCGGGGCTTGTAATCCTTCCCCCTCCTTTGCTTGAGGATTTGGCGAAAGCTTTTGATGACAAGCGCCATCTCCTCATTGTCGAGCTTGGAGGCGTCGATTGGTTGTCTACTTGGTGTAGACTCCTCCTTCTTTTCCTCCGTTGCCTTGAATGCAACCGGTTGAGCTTCGGACATGGAGGGGTCGTCAAGCTCGTTGATCTTTCGTGAGCCCTTGATCATAAATTCAAAGCTCACAAAATTCTCGATTACTTCCTCGGGAGTCATTAGTGTATATCTAGGATTACCACGAATTAATTGAACTTGAGTAGGGTTAAGGAAAATAAGTGATCTTAAAATAACCTTAACCACCTCGTGGTCATCCCATTTCTTGCTCCCGAGGTTGCGCACTTGGTTCACCAAGGTTTTGAGCCGGTTGTACATGTCTTGTGGCTCCTCCCCTTGGCGAAGACGGAAGCGACCGAGCTCCCCCTCGATCATTTCCCGCTTGGTGATTTTGGTGAGTTCATCACCCTCGTGCGCCGTCTTGAGCACGTCCCAAACTTCCTTGGCGCTCTTTAGTCCTTGCACCTTGTTGTACTCCTCCCTACTTAGAGAGGCGAGGAGTATTGTTGTGGCTTGGGAGTTGAAGTGCTCGATTTGGGCCACCTCGTCCTCATCATAATCGTCATCCCCTACGGATGGTACCTGTGCTCCAAACTCAACAACATTCCATATACTTTTGTGGAGTGAGGTTATATGAAATTTCATTAAATCACTCCACCTAGCATAATCTTCACCGTCAAAGGTTGGCGGTTTGCCTAATGGAACGGAAAGTAATGGAGTATGTCTAGAAGTACGAGGATAATGTAAGGGGATCTTACTAAACTTCTTGCGCTCATGGCGCTTAGAAGTTATGGACGGCGCGTCAGAGCCGGAGGTAGATGGCGATGAGGTGTCGGTCTCGTAGTAGACCACCTTCCTCATCTTCTTTATCTTGTCGCCACTCCGATGCGACTTGTGGGAGGAAGTCTTCTTCTCCTTCTTCTTTTCCTTCCTCCTCTCCTTGTTGTGGGACTCTCCCGATGAAGCCTTCCCGTGGCTTGTAGTGGGCTTGTCGTCGGTCTCCATCTCCTTCTTGGCGAGTTCTCCCGACATCACTTCGAGCGGTTAGGCTCTAATGAAGTACCGGGTTCTGATACCAATTGAAAGTCGCCTAGAGGGGGGTGAATAGGGCGAAACTGAAATTCTCAAAAATAATCACAACTACAAGCAGGGTTAGCATTAGAAATATAATCAAGTCCACGAGAGAGGGTGCAAAACAAATCGCAAGCGAATAAGGAGTGTGACACGTGGATTTGTTTTACCGAGGTTCGGTTCTTGCAAACCTACTCCCCGTTGAGGTGGTCACAAAGACCAGGTCTCTTTCAACCCTTTCCCTCTCTCAAACGGTCCCTCGGACCGAGTGAGCTTTCTCTTCTCAATCACTTGGAACACAAAGTTCCTACAAGGACCACCACAAGATTGGTGTCTCTTGCCTCAATTACAAGTGAGTTGATCGCAATGAAGAATCAAGAAAGAAGAAAGCAATCCAAGCGCAAGAGCTCGAAAGAACACAAGCAAATCTCTCTCACTAGTCACTAAAGCTTTGTGTGGAATTTGGGAGAGGATTTGATCTCTTGAGTGTGTCTAGAATTGAATGCCTAGCTCTTGTAAGTGGTTGGAAGTGTGAAAAACTTGGATGTCTTGAATGTGGGGTGGTTGGGGGTATTTATAGCCCCAACCACCAAACTAGTCGTTTGGTGGAGGCTGACTGTCGTATGGTGCACCGGACAGTCCGGTGCGCCAGCCACGTCACCAAAGCCGTTGGGTTCCGACCGTTGGAGCTCTGTCTTCTGGGCCCGCCTGGATGTCCGGTGGCGCACCGGACATGCACTGTAGAGTGTCCGGTGCGCCAGCATGGGCGTGCCTGACTTCTGCGCGCGCTGGCGCGCATTCAATGCGCTGCAGGTAGCCGTTGGCGCCGAAGTATCCGTTGCTTCAATGTCACACCGGACAGTCCGGTGTACACCGGACATGTCCGGTGAATTATAGCGGACTAGCCTTTGCGAATTCCCGAAGCTGGCGAGTTCCGGAGCCGCTCTTCCTTGGAGCACCAGACACTGTCCGGTGTACACCGGACAGTCCGGTGAATTATAGCGGAGCGCCTCTGGATTTTCCCGAAGGTGACGAGTTCGACTTGGAGTCCTGGACACTGTCCAGTGGCACACCGGGCAGTCCGGTGTGCCAGACCAGAGGTGCCTTCGGTTGACCCTTTGCTCTTTTGTTGAACCCAATACTTGGTCTTTTTATTGGCTAAGTGTGAACCTTTGGCACCTGTATAACTTATACACTAGAGCAAACTAGTTAGTCCAATTATTTGTGTTGGGCAATTCAACCACCAAAATCATTTAGGAAAATAGGTGTAAGCCTAATTCCTTTTCAGCCACGCATTCGGATCATTGTGTTAGAGATTTGAGCACCATTTGAGTTGTGAACTCCCTGCACCGTGTTTTGTGCTCACGTCTTGGCTTGTGTGCGTGTGTTTGCTGCGAATTGAGTCTTGCTTGTGTTGCTTTCCCTCCTTTACTCTTGTGCTTCTCTTGTGATCAAAAATTGTAAGGGCGAGAGGCTCCAATTTGTGGAGATTCCTCACAAACGGGAAAAGACTGCAAAGGAAGGAAACTGTGGTACTCAAAGCTAATCATTGGATCACTTGAGAGGGATTGAGTGCAATCCCTGACCAAAGGAGGTCACCACAACGTGGAGTAGGCTTTGCCGAACCACGGGATAAAAAATCACTGTGTCTCGTGTCCCTATTCATTGTGATTGTTTTTCTTCTAGAGTTCTCACTTTAGCAACTTGGTTTTAATTGCACTAACGTCTTTAAACCAAGTTTGTGCTATTTAGTATTGAATTTTACAGGATCACCTATTCACCCCCCTCTAGGTGCTCTCAGTCCCGCATGTCGGCGCCTTTCCTCTTGCACCCGCGCGCCTGCGTGCTCTCTGCTTAGTGGGCCCCGCCTGTCGGCACCTCTTCCCGTTGCCGCGACCGCGCGCCTGTGCCACTGTCTTGCGAGCTCACTTGTCAGCTCTTTCCCCTCCCCCTCTAACCTCCGGTCCGCGCGCTTGCCATGGCCGCGCCCACGTCCGCGTAAATCTCGGCCACTACCTACGCGCCCGACCCCTACTCAAACCCCCTCCCGTCCGCTCTGCCATTTTTCCCACCCACAGACACCTCCAAACCCGCCTTCGCTCGTGCGCTGCCTCTTGCCCGAGCTTGGAAGACTGCCGCCGTTCATCGCGCCCGCACGTCCGTTCCGCCACCGCCGCCGCCGTTGAGGCCCCGCCATGCCTTTTACCTCGGTGAGTTCCGCCTCAGTGTTCGCAACTCGAGACGTGCCTCCATTTGCCCTCTCCTCCTCTGGTTATTTCTGCCCGTGCTCACCGGAGCTTTCCTCGCGCAGCCGGAGCACCGCCGTCGTTGACCTAGGCCCTCACCGTGTCCCTGTCACCGTTTAAGGGTCCCGGAGTCTCCACTCAAGGTAAGCAACCTAGCCCTGTCCCTATTTTCCCCTTAACTACCCTTGATTGTGCGCGATTGCTCGTGAGAGTAGGATGTGCCGCCGAGCCGAGAACCGCCCTCAGCGCCCTTTTGCCAATGTTGTGCCCCTAGCCGTGTTCGCCACACTACTTGAATCTCCCTGAGCCCTTCTCAGAGTCCCAGCGGGCCCCAGCGTGCTCGCGCCCTCGTCTCTGGCGGGCCTCCGCCGTGGACGGGAGCGGCGCCACCGCTGGCGGCCGAGGGACCTGGTCGTTAGGTCCTAGGTGTCCGTTTGAGATCGGACGACCCGGATCTAAGCAGACCTAATCTAATCATAACCGCCTGATTTGTATCCGACCACTTAGACTGGCCCCCTCACCCGCGCCCTTGTCGCTGGGCCCGGTCTGTCAGCCCTATCTAGGGTCGCTGACACCCCCTGGCCCGCCTGTCAGCACTTGTTGCGCATCCGCGTGCGCGCTCGTTCGCGGGACTTGATCTCAGTCGTTCGTTTGTGATCGTGCAGCCGAGGTTGCCCGATACCCCTTCGCGTGTAAATTTGCTAAAGAGACCATCGGGTTTCCGGGAATCAACCCGTCGTCTTGTAGTTTAGCGCGCAGACCCCTGTTTTCTTATAAATAGACCCCTAACCTTTTTAGTAATCACAGAATTAGACCTAGTTTTTGTATTTTAAACTTCAAGACTTGTTATTTCATATCTTTTTCATATGAACTCCAAATTTAGTGATTCAAACTGCAAAATGTTCATAGGAATATTCTCTATTCAAATAAATTATGATCATTCACAGTCTGTGAATTTTAATGTTATGACTATGCTAAAGGATAGTGTATGTAATAGAGTGTTTATGAAATAAGAAAATAAAAACGAAAACCCTAAGGATATTTAGATGTTAATTTTGTGAGATTAATAGGATGTCTTGGATGAATTTATCCCTGGTATAATTTTGTGTCTCACTAAAATCAGTGGAACTAAATTATATAATCCATAATAATTAGGGAATCACTAATCTCCAAGTGCACTAATTCACCCTAGCACCTAGGTTTATCCTCTGTGTTTATAATATCCTGTCAAAGCTTGGGTTCACTTGATTGCGTTTGTTTAGTGTATTGTTCTGTAATACCCAAATTGTAAGATTACTAAAGGAGAAAAGATATTTCCTTTATTTGTGTGTGTTGAAGCTACATACCATCACATGTGAACACCATATTTTAAAACAAATAATTAATAAAAGAATATATGCCCTTAAATTATGCATCATGCTGGATATTATTTTTGTGTGTGCATATTATGACAAAATAAAATAAAAAATGTGACAAGAAATATATTAAAGTCTAAAGTGGAATTTAAAATTAAGAATTGTAGAATTTAGAAAAGAAAAGCAAAACAAATAGTATTTAAATAAAAATAAGGAAATAAAAATATATTTCTACATTAAGGTTTGAATTTGTATAAATGGTTCAAAGGAGGAACTCATATTCAAATTTGAATTTGATTCAAAATAATTAGGAATAAAATAAAACATAAAAGAAAAAGAAAAAAGGAAGAAGGCTTACTTGGGCTTCGGGACCAGCTTTCGGCCCACCAGGAAGACACCCCCCGCGCCGGCCCGCTTATACTTCCTCGCACGTGCGGCAGCCACCTCTGACCACTCCGTGCACTCGTGCCACTGGCCGATGGGCCCCGTTTGGCAGACGCTCCATCCCGTCACCGAGTCAATGGCACACCGGGCCCACTAGGCAGTCGCTCAGTGCCGCGCGTGGGCGTCTTCCTCACACGGCTCCATCTCTGCACCTGTCGCTACCTCGCCGCATGCATCGGGTACCGTTCAGTCGCCCAGTTCCCCGCCTCTCCTATAAGTATCGGCACACGACCTCGTCCGCGCGAGCCCCCTTGCTTCGTTGCCCCCACGCCACACCAACACCTGCGCCGCCGCGTTCCACACAAAGACTGTCCACCGCCGCCGCGGATAACCGCCCCCAGTGGGGTTCGTCCTCCATCGTGGCCACCCGGAACTCGAACTGACAGCGTAGAGGCGGTAGGAGGGGGAAATCGAGGAGTACCTTGCTGTGTCCACGGGGATTTCTCGCCGGAGACCCTTTTCGTCGCGACGCTGCGTGGACAGCTTCACCTAGCCTCCCAGCCATCGGTAATGCCCCTTGGATCGATTCGATACCTCCTCTACATTGTTTATCACCTAGTTACGCTTCGAATCAAGTCAGGGGTCGCCAGAACCCGCGGCTCCGGTGAAACTCCGCCGTGAGCAGCGGCGGCGCTACTGTTCTATGTCACAAAATGGCGGGTGCCAGGTGGGCCGTTGGATCCCAAGGGTGTGGTCACGATTAGATGGATGCCGGTTCGTCTGGGGGGTTGCGAGCCGTTAGATCCAGTTTGGACGATGCAAATTAGGTCAACAAATACCCCTTCGTTCAATGGAACCGTGACCGTAGATCTGTGCTTCGACGGGTGAGAGCGTGTCTGGGTATTTTAAATCCGGACCGTAGACAGGGATCCAATGGCTGCGATCTAGTTTCTGTTTGATCCGCGCTTGATCTATTCAGAACCGTTCGAAGGTAATCTGGCGGCCCAAACTTTGCCATACCCCTTTGCCCTGTCGTTCTTGCTAAAGAGACCCTGGGAAATAAGGAAATCAACCCACGGTACTGCGACTGAGTGGAATGAGTCTGGGGGACTTTTGCGGCGCTAACCCTGAGTTTCTGTTTATTTAGTGCAGTACATCCAATAGTAAAATATGAGAAATTCATTTCTAAAATGATTGTTAATGTAAAATAATTACTAGAACTTGTATAATTCCTAGAAAATTCATATTAGGTCCAAATTGGACCATTTCAGTTCCTATAATTTTGTATTAATATTGTCTATAATTATGTAATACTCTTTTAACATGAAAACTGTATTAAAATTGATTTCTTAATTAATCTCGTATCAAATACATAAAACCTTAGGAAATTCGTATCTCCTCCGTTTGAATTCCGATTTGATCCGTTCAAGTCGCGTTAGTCTCGTACAAGTATTTACTACGTAGTAACAACATTGATTATACCATGTCTCATACTTTTATAATTAGATATTTATTTATCCTATGTATTTGGATTAACTTATGTCTATTGGATTAACCTCTGATCTTATGGATATAGTTTGACTAAATGATCTTTAATCAAATAATGACTTACAATGAAGTTGAGATAAGTATTTATAGAATAACCTCTCATATGATTTATACTAACCAATTTATAATATAGTTTAACATTTTAATCACATAAATCCTCCATAAAATCATAAATCCTTAACCATGACTTCGATTTTAGTGGTTCTCGTTTCCACAATCTCATAGCGACGCATAGATTATTATTATTTAGTTTGTACTTATGTTTGGTGTGATGTTAATTTTGTATATACCATGTCTGTTTGTATTGCTACGACTAGCATGAGGTCGCGAGGATCTAAAGAATCATCCTGGTAACTGGAATCTCAAGTGCCAGGCAAGTTGTGCCCTTGATCACCTTCATTTACCCAATAATATTCTTTATTATCACTATTCAATGCATAGGTTTAATTTTGATGGGACCCAATAGGTCACCCTAGTCTGTTTATCCTTTTACCTTGTTTACCCTTGGATCACTTGGGTAGTTTTTGCTATTGCTTTATATGGTTTTGGGATTAATACTATATTACGTCCATGTTCCAATTATTATGTTATTTTATTTATGTTCATGACAAGATCATTATATTATTGTTAATTGGAACATGGAGCTTAACTTGAGAAACACGTGCCACCACAAGGGAGGAATGGGACCCCTTGGCTAACTAATTAGGAAAGCTAGTGGAAGACTACCTTACCCGAAAGGGACAAGGGCAGTAGGGGAGTTGCATGCAAGGAAGTTCTCGGGTTGATTTTGCTGCGATGGTGGTCAGACAAGGGATTCTTGCAAGTGCTCTTCCCATAAACTGTAGCGGGTTTTCGGAAGTGTCGGCGTCTCGAGACCGGGGGGTCCCTAAGCCGACGAGTGAGTGTGCCGCGTGCCCCAGCTCAGATGGGTCGAGCGCGTGGGCGAGAGCGAAGGGGGGAAGCGAGGTGGCCGGAGACGGGCGTGAGAGAGGTGGAAATCCCGCGGCCTTCGTGTTCGTCCCGCGCCCAGGTCGGGTGCGCTTGCAGTAGGGGGTTACAAGCGTCCACGCGGGTGAGGGAAGCGAGCGGGCCCAAGAGAGCGCCTGTCCCGTCCTCGTCCCCGCGCGGCCAACCTTCTCTAAGAAGGCTCTGGTCCTTCCTTTTATAGGCGTAAGGAGAGGATCCAGGTGTACAATGGGGGTGTAGCAGAGTGCTACGTGTCTAGCGGGGGAGAGCTAGCGCCCTAAGTACATGCCAATGTGGCAGCCGGAGAGATCTTGGCGCCCTGCTGGTGCGATGTCGTGGTTGTCGGAGGAGCAACGGAGCCTGGCGGAGGGACAGCTGTCGGAGCGGTTGAGTCCTTGCTGACGTCCCCCTGCTTCCGTAAGGGAGCTGAGAGCCGCCGTCGTCACAGGGCTTGCGGGGCGCCATCTTTGCCTATCTGGCGGAGCTAGCCAGATGGGACACCGGTCTTGTTCTCTGCGGCCCGAGTCGGCTCGGGGTAGGGTGATGATGGCGCTTCCTGTTGACGTGGCGGGCTTGTGCCCTAGGTCGGGCGACGTGGAGGTTCCTCCGAAGCCTAGGTCGAGTCTGTCTTCCATGGCCGAGGCCGAGCCCGAGCCCCTGGGTCGGGCGAGGCGGAGGTCGTTCGGCAGAGGCCAGGGCGGAGTCCGAGCCCTTGGGTCGGGCGAAGCGGAGTTTGTCGTCTTCTGGGGCTGAGCCCGAGTCCGAGCCCTGGGTCGGGCGAAGCGGAGTTCGTCGTCTTTTGGGGCTGAGCCCGAGTCCGAGCCCTGGGTCGGGCGGAGCGGAGTTCGCCGTCTTCCGGGGCCTAGCCCGAGTCCGAGCCCTGGGTCGGGCGGAGCGGAGTTCGCCGTCTTCCGGGGCTTAGCCCGAGTCCGAGCCCTGGGTCGGGCGGAGCGGAGTTCGCCGTCTTC
The DNA here is from genome assembly GCF_902167145.1 of Zea mays. Classification (NCBI taxonomy): domain Eukaryota; kingdom Viridiplantae; phylum Streptophyta; class Magnoliopsida; order Poales; family Poaceae; genus Zea; species Zea mays. The sequence continues at coordinate 14,841,030 of NC_050101.1, read as the reverse complement.
CGGGGCTTAGCCCGAGTCCGAGCCCTGGGTCGGGCGGAGCGGAGTTCGCCGTCTTCCGGGGCTTAGCCCGAGTCCGAGCCCTGGGTCGGGCGGAGCGGAGTTCGCCGTATTCCGGGGCTTAGCCTGAGTCCGAGCCCTGGGTCGGGCGTAGCGGAGTTCGCCGTCTTCCGGGGCTTAGCCCGAGTCCGAGCCCTGGGTCGGGCGGAGCGGAGTTTCCTATGGCGCCTTTGGCAGGGCCTGACTGCCTGTCAGTCTCACTCTGTCAAGTGGCACTGCAGTCGGAGTGGCGCAGGCGGCGCTGTCCTTCTGTCAGACCGGTCAGTGGAGCGGCGAAGTGACGGCGGTCACTTCGGCTCTGCCGGGGGGCGCGCGTCAGGATAAAGGTGTCAGGCTACCTTTGCGTTAAATGCTCCTGCGACTCGGTCGGTCGGCGCGGCGATTTAGTCAGGGTTGCTTCTTAGCGAAGGCAAGGCCTCGGGCGAGCCGGAGATGTGTCCGCCGTTAAAGGGGGGCCTCGGGCGAGACGGAAATCCCTCGGGGTCGGCTGCCCTTGCCCGAGGCTAGGCTCGGGCGAGGCGTGATCGAGTCGCTCGTATGGACTGATCCCTAACTTAATCGCACCCATCAGGCCTCTGCAGCTTTATGCTGATGGGGGTTACCAGCTGAGAATTAGGCGTCTTGAGGGTACCCCTAATTATGGTCCCCGACAGTAGCCCCCGAGCCTCGAAGGGAGTGTTAGCACTCGCTTGGAGGCTTTCGTCGCACTTTTTTGCAAGGGGACCAGCCTTTCTCGGTTGCATTTTGTTCCAGTGGGTGCGCGCGAGCGCACCTGCCGGGTGTAGCCCCCGAGGCCTCGGAGGAGTGGTTTCACTCCCCCGAGGTCTTAATGCCTTGCGTAATGCTTCGGCTGGTCTGGTTGTTCCCTCATGCGAACTGGCCGTAGCCCGGGTGCACGGTCGGGGCCCAAGTTCTCGGGTTGGTATGTTGACGCCGTCAACTGTTCGGCCAGAGTCGGGTTTGCGAGAGCAGCCCCCGAGCCTCCGCACAAGGCGAGAGGGCGATCAGGGACAGACTCGGCTTTTTTACATACGCCCCTACGTCGCCTTTCCGCAAGGAGGAGGGGGGAGAGCGCCATGTTACCCTCGATGGGCACCGAACATGGTGTCTCCGGTGAGCTGCAAAGCGGGTAATCCGAGTGGACGTCCGTGCGCCGTTCGTTGGGGGTCGGCTAGGGGCCCAGAGGCACGCCCAAAAGTACCTGCGGGTGATCTGCCGGACCCGGTCCCCTGGCGACGGGGTCCGAGGGCTCGATGCCTCCCTCCGATGGGATTCCGTTACAAGATCGCTCCCGCTGGTCTCGGAAATGTCCTAGGGTACCTCGGGAGCGCAGCCCGAGCCTTGGTTATGTATCGAACGTACCCCTGGTCATCCCTCGCTCGGTGTCTGAGGCGACTGTGAACCCTTCGGGGGCCAGCCTTCGAACCCCTGATCAGTAATGGGCGCGGAGCCCGAGTAGCCTGAGGCGGCCGTGGAGCCCTTTGGGGGGCCAGCCTTCGAACCTCTGACCAGTATTGGGTGTAGGGCCCACGCGATCTGAGGCGACCGTTGAACCCCTCGGAGGGCCAGCCTTCGAACCTCTGATCAGTAGGGGGGCTCGGAGCCCGATTCCTTCACAGGGAAGGATCCTTTTCGGGGTATCCCCCTTTCCCGGTCCCTGTTGCAAGAGATAGAGAAAGAGGAAAAAAGGAAAAGGATACGAAATCGAACGACGTGGCGTACCTTTTTTGGCGCGGTTATTGCGGCGAAGGCGAAGCGTCGCCCGCTTCTCCTGCCAGAAGCGCCGCCTGTCCCGCCGCGGAGTTAATGCGACGGGGTGAGTTGTTGGCAGGGCGGCCGTTGCGCGTGCGCGAGCCGTTCGAGGAACGGATCACGGGCGCCCTGTCTTCACGCCGTGAGAGGGGGTTCTCTTGCTGCCCCCGGACGGGACGTGAGTCTGGCCGACGACGTGTCCGCTGCTCCCGCCCGCCTGCCACCGTCATTACTGCCGGCCCACTTTCGGCCGTATTGACCGTCGCGCCAGGCTGGCGCTGTTGGGTCGTGCGCTGGGCCGCCTCGAGTCGCGGTATTGGTTCCGCAACCGAAGAGGCGCGGTGGTGGCGCAAGTGGCGGTGCAGTTGCTTGCATGCAGCATCTGGCACGCCGGTTGCGTGACGCATGGGCCTGGGCCTCCATGCTGGCATGTTGGGAGTCGGAGAAGCGCGTCCACCTAGCGCGATTGCATGCCGCCTGCATGGCTGCCCGCCTCTTTCGCCCGTTGGTCTGGGCAAAAGTGGGGGGTCGCTTGTAACTGCTGGGCGGTTGTGTGCACCACGCGCGGCGGTTTGGCTTCTTCTGCTCTGAGCCGGTTTGCATGACACGCGGGACCCAGCCCCCGCGCCGCAGGGAAGGGCCTTGGAGCGTGTTGGAGAAGACTTAGCCTGTGACGTTTGGGGGCGCACGTAGGGAGAGTTGCCTTTAAAAGGAGGGCGACCCCTTTCGGAAGGCGACCATGTCTTCTCGCTCCCTTATGCGTCGCGTCTTTCCACCTTCCAAGCCCCCGGATGGGGGGTACCCGCCGTCTTTTTGCCTCATCGTTGGAGGAACGCAACTCCGTGGGAGTTGGTACCTTTCAGCCATCGTTCGGCTTCAAGGATTTTCGTCATGCAGCCCGGCTGCACCCCTCCACCGGCGGTCACCCAAGATGGTGACCTCCAGCTTGATGGTGGGGGAAAGCGAGCCGGGCTGCGGCCTCTGCCCCTCCTTCAGCCTCAAGGATTTTCATCACCAGGGCTGGGGAGGGGAGTGTGCCGAGTTGAGGTCGGCCCCCGCGTGGGCGGCGGCCCGCTCCTTCACTCAGTGATCGGAGGGAAGGGCGGTCGTCATCCGTGGCGCTGGCAGCTGCACCGTGCCTGGCTCTCGGACGCGAGTGGCTTCGGAGCCTTCGGAGCCGCTCGCGGCGCCGGCGTCCGCCACGGCAGCTTGAAGAGGTTCTTCTGCCGGCGAGATAGCCAAGGCCGGCCACGGACCGACCTTCAACTCTACGGCCTTCTGCCCGTCCTTGCCTCACAAGTTTGGGCATGGGCGGGGGCCTCCTAGCAGCAGCGCCCGCCCTGAGGTCAGTGCTGCCGCTGTTCGGCCCCCCGGAGCAGAAGTCGTCGCCGTCGCTGCTGCTGGAGCAGGTGACGGCGCGCCGTTCGTCAGTCTTCTGTGGCTCCGCAGGCCTTCCCCCATGGAGTGGGGTTTGTTCGTACCTGCGGAGGGGGAACCGGAGTTCCGTTTGTAATGGCACTTCGAATGCCGGTGTCTTTGTTCATTGTGGCTGTCGAGGCCTGAACATGTATGTAATTTTGGCACGGAGCCGTGTTTTTTCCTCATTTTTGAGCACTAAGTCTCGCATGTTGATTATCTGAACCGCTTCACCAAGCATGAGTCGCCCCGTGTCAAGGTGACGAGTGAGGTATCCGTATCCCGGAGGCATAGGAGTCCCTCGGCTCGATTGGCCTTGTTGTCTGAGGCTCCTCTAGCTTAGTTAAAGAGACCCCTTGGCCGCTCTTCGACGAGCCGAGGCCAGGGGTAGCGATATCAGCATGAACAGAGGCGGAGTTGGCTCGAAAATGAAAACCTGGTTGGCCGGAGCCTAGCCGGGTTGTCCGTCAGCGGGACCGATGCCGGAGTTGATCAGCCGAGGCCTCGGACCGGGCTGGCGCCCTTGGAAGATGGTTAGCCGAGGCCCCTGGGGTAACCGGCCGAGCCGCCTGCTTGGGCCGGATTCCCGGAGAAGTCCCTGGACCGCGTCGCCGTCCGAGGCTGGGTCGGACCTCGCTGAAGGTGTCGTCGATGCCGAGGGTGCTACAGCCCCCTTCCAGCGTGAAGACCCGAGCCTGCAGGATCAGATTGTCTTGTAGCGTGTGCCTTCTGCGGCCGCTGAGGCCAGAACACACATCCTCGCTGCGTTGTAAAGCTGCGTCTCTTTTCCTCTTATTTCGAGTATCTGGACTTTTTTGTCGGTAACAGGGATGTTTGTGCGAGCGAGAGTTGCTTCTCGCGGAAGGTGATGAGTGAGGTATCCGTATCCCGGAGGCGTGGGAGTCCCTCGGCTCGGTCGGCCTTGCCGCTTACGCGTACTTTCACCCGTCCATGAGGCCCTGTCACCGATTCAGTCGAGAAGGCTCGAAGGACCGCTTCGGCAGAAGAGCTTCCGAACGTAAAGACTTGTTCGGTCCGCGGAATCACTTTATCCGAACGCGAGTTACTTATCGCAGAAGGTGATGAGTGAGGTATCCGTATCCCGGAGGCGTAGGAGTCCCTCGGCTCGGTCAGCCTTGGCTGCTTACGTGTACTCCGTCGTTTTCAGGATCCGCTTTTCGAAGTAGTCGAAAAGCACGAAAGATACTCTGCTAAAAGAGATCTTTTTTCGAGGAAAATTTCGACGCAGAGGGGGTCCCCCCCCTTTTAGCCCCCGAGGGAGGGTCAGGCTTTGCCGAGGCGAGGCCGACCCTTCCTTGATGACTAAACTTTGCGTGGGTGCGAGGTATATGAACAACTTGAAAACATCTTAAGGGTAGAAGCGACGTAGCTGTTGGATGTTCCAAGCGCTGCCGTAGATCTCGCCTTGATTGTTGGCCAGCTTGTATGTTCCGGGCTTCAGAACTTTGGCGATGACGAATGGCCCCTCCCAGGGGGGCGTGAGCTTGTGCCTCCCTCGGGCGTCTTGCCGCAGCCGAAGCACCAGGTCGCCCACCTGGAGGTCTCGGGGCCGGACCCCTCGGGCGTGGTAGCGTCGCAGGGACTGCTGGTACCGCGCCGAGTGTAGTAAGGCCTTGTCCCGAGCCTCTTCCAGCTGGTCTAGCGATTCTTCTCGGCTAGCTTGGTTGCTTTGATCGTTGTAGGCCCTCGTCCTCGGGGAGCCGTATTCCAGGTCAGTGGGCAAGATGGCCTCGGCCCCGTAGACCAGGAAGAACGGCGTGAAACCCGTGGCTCGGCTCGGCGTTGTCCTCAGGCTCCAGATCACCGAGGGGAGTTCCTTCATCTATCGCTTGCCGAACTTGTTGAGGTCGTTGTAAATCCGGGGCTTGAGCCCTTGTAGAATCATGCCGTTGGCACGCTCTACTTGCCCATTCGACATGGGATGAGCCACGGCGGCCCAGTCCACCCGGATGTGGTGATCCTCGCAAAAATCCAAGAATTTTCTGCCGGTGAACTGGGTACCGTTGTCAGTGATGATGGAGTTTGGGACCCCGAAGCGATGGATGATGTTGGTGAAGAACGCCACTGCCTGCTCGGACCTGATGCTGTTCAGGGGTCGGACCTCGATCCACTTGGAGAATTTGTCGATGGCGTGTAGCCCCCGGGCGCCTTCTGCAAGGGACCGACGAGGTCCAGACCCCACACAGCAAAGGGCCAGGTGATGGGTATCGTCTGCAGAGCCTGAGCGGGCAGGTGGGTCTGTTTCGCATAGAATTGGCACCCTTCGTAGGTGCAGACAATTCTAGTGGCGTCAGCCACCGCCGTTGGCCAGTAGAAGCCTTGCCGGAAAGCATTCCCGACAAGGGCTCGAGGCGCTGCATGATGGCCGCAAGCCCCCGAGTGTATTTCTTGCAGGAGTTCCTGACCTTCGGCGATGGAGATGCATCGCTGGAGGATGCCCGAGGGGCTGCGGTGGTAGAGCTCCTCCTCATCGCCCAGCAAGACGAACGACTTGGCGCGTCGCGCTACCCGCCGAGCCTCGGCTTGGTCGAGGGGTAGCTCTCCTTGGCAGAGATATTGCAAGTACGGGGTCTGCCAATTTTGATCAGGCGTGGCCCCGTTCTGCTCCTCCTCGACGTGCAGTGCCTCGCCCTTGGGGGCCGAGGGTACCTCGGGCTGAACCGAGGACGCCTCGGGCTGAGCCGAGGGTACCTCGGGCTGGACCGAGGGTGCCTCGGGCTCGGGAGTGTCGTTGATCTTGACAGAGGGTTGATGCAGATCCTGAGAGAAGACGTCCGGGGGAACCGTCGTTCGCCCCGAGGCTATTTTTGCCAGCTCGTCCGCAGTCTCGTTGTAGCGCCGAGCGATGTGGTTAAGCTCGAGCCCGTAGAACTTGTCTTCCAGGCGCCGAACCTCATCGCAGTAGGCCTCCATCTTCGGGTCGCGACAGTGGGAGTTCTTCATGACTTGGTCGATGACGAGCTGCGAGTCACCGCGGGCGTCGAGGCGTCTGACCCCTAGCTCGATGGCGATCCGCAACCCGTTGACCAGAGCCTCGTACTCAGCCACATTGTTGGACGCCGGGAAATGGAGGCGTAGCACGTAGCGTAGGTGTTTCCCGAGGGGCGAGATGAAGAGCAGGCCCGCGCCGGCTCCCGTCTTCATCAGCGACCCGTCGAAAAACATGGTCCAGAGCTCCGGTTGGATCGGAGCCGTCGGCAGCTGGGTGTCGACCCATTCGGCTACGAAGTCCGCCAATACCTGGGACTTGATGGCCTTCCGAGGGGCAAACGAGATTGTCTCGCCCATGATTTCCACCGCCCACTTTGCGATCCTGCCCGAGGCCTCTCGGCACTGGATGATCTCCCCCAGGGGGAAGGATGACACCACAGTTACCGGATGAGACTCGAAGTAATGTCGCAACTTTCGCCTCGTCAGGATCACTGCATACAGCAGCTTCTGAACTTGTGGGTAGCGGATCTTGGTTCCGGACAGTACCTCGCTGACGAAGTAAACTGGCCTCTGAACGGGCAATGCATGCCCCTCTTCTTGCCTCTCGACCACAATCGCGGCGCTAACCACCTGAGTGGTCGCGGCGACATAGACCAAGAGGGCTTCTCCATCAGCTGGGGGCACCAAGATAAGCGCCTTTGTAAGGAGCGCCTTCAGGTTCCTGAGAGCTTCCTCGGCCTCAGGGGTCCAAGCGAAACACTCGACCTTCCTTAAGAGGCGGTACAGAGGCAGACCTCTTTCGCCGAGGCGTGAGATGAAGCGGATCAGGGCCGCGAGACATCCCATGACCCTCTATACGCCTTTTAAGTCCTTGATGGGCCCCATGCTGGTGATAGTTGCGATCTTCTCCGGGTTGGCTTCGATGCCTCGCTCGGAGACGATGAACCCCAAGAGCATGCCCTGGGGCACCCCGAAGACACACTTCTCGGGATTGAGCTTGACGCCTTTCGCTTTGAGACATCGGAATGTCACTTCAAGGTCGGAGAGGAGGTCGGAAGCCTTCCTTGTCTTGACTACGATGTCATCGACGTAGGCCTCGACTGCGCGACCGATGTGTTCGCCAAACACATGGTTCATGCACCGCTGGTACGTCGCGCCCGCATTCCTCAAACCGAACGGCATGGAGACATAGCAGTACATGCTGAAGGGCGTGATGAAAGAAGTCGCGAGCTGGTCGGACTCTTTCATCCGGATTTGGTGATACCCTGAGTAGGCATCGAGGAAGGACAGGGTTTCGCACCCAGCAGTGGAATCCACGATTTGATCGATGCGAGGTAGAGGGTAGGGAACCTTCGGACATGCTTTGTTGAGACCAGTGTAGTCTACACACATCCGCCATTTCCCCCCTTTCTTTCTCACAAGCACAGGGTTGGCAAGTCATTCAGGATGGAATACCTCTTTGATGAACCCTGCTGCCATTAGCTTGTGGATCTCCTCGCCTATCACTCTGCGCTTCTCCTCGTCGAATCGGCGCAGAGGCTGCCTGACGGGTCGGGCTCCGGCCCGAATATCCAGCGAGTGCTCGGCAACATCTCTCGGTATGCCGGGCATGTCCGAGGGACTCCACGCAAAGACGTCGGCGTTTGCGCGGAGAAAGTCGACGAGCACTGCTTCGTATTTGGGGTCGAGCCCGGAACCGATCCGGATCTGCTTGGAGGTGTCGCCACTGGGGTCGAGAGGGACGGCCTTAACCGTCTCCGCTGGCTCGAAGTTGCCGGCATGACGCTTCACGTCTGGCACCTCTTTGGAGAGGTTCTCCAGGTCGGCGATGAGGGCCTCGGACTCGGCGAGGGCCTCGGCGTACTCCACGCACTCCACGTCGCATTCGAACGCGTGTTTGTACGTGGGGCCGACGGTGATGACCCCGTTGGGGCCCGGCATCTTGAGCTTCAGGTAGGTGTAGTTGGGGACGGCCATGAACTTCGCGTAGCATGGCCTCCCCAGTACCGCGTGGTAGGTTCCTCGGAACCCGACCACCTCGAACGTCAAAGTCTCCCTTCGGAAGTTGGAGGGCGTTCCGAAGCAGACGGGAAGGTCGAGTCATCCGAGGGGCTGGACGCGCTTCCCAGGAATGATCCCGTGGAAGGGCGCAGCGCCTGCTCGGACGGAGGACAGATCGACGCGCAGGAGCCTGAGGGTCTCGGCGTAGATGATGTTGAGGCAGCTGCCCCCATCCATCAGGACCTTGGTGAGCCTGACGTCACCGACGATGGGGTCGACGACGAGCGGGTATTTCCCCGGGCTCGGCACGTGATCGGGGTGATCAGCTTGGTCGAAGGTGATGGGCTTGTCGGACCAGTCTAGGTAGACTGGCGCCGCCACCTTCACCGAGCAGACCTCCCGGCGCTCTTGCTTGCGATGCCGAGCCGAGGCATTCGTCGCATGCCCACCGTAGATCATGAAGCAGTCGCAGACCTCGGGGAACTCTCCTGCTTGGTGATCTTCCTTTTTGTCGTCGTCGTGGGCCCTGCCACCCTCCGCGGGTGGCCCGGTCCTGTGGAAGTGGCGCCGAAGCATGACGCACTCCTCAAGGGTGTGCTTGACGGGCCCCTGATGGTAGGGGCACGGCTCCTTGAGCATCTTGTCAAAGAGGTTAGCACCTCCGAGGGGCTTCCGAGGGTTCTTGTACTCGGCGGCGGCGACAAGGTCCGCGTTGGCGGCATCACGTTTCGCTTGCGACTTCTTCTTGCCTTTCTTCTTGGCGCCGCGTGGAGTAGACGCCTCGGGAGCCTCTTCCGATGGGCGGCCCTGGGGCTGCTTGTCCTTTCGGAAGATAGCCTCGACCGCCTCCTGGCCAGAGGCGAACTTGGTGGCGATGTCCATCAGCTCGCTCGCCCTGGTGGGGGTCTTGCGACCTAACTTACTCACCAGGTCGCGGCAGGTGGTGCCGGCAAGGAACGCGCCGATGACATCCGAGTCGGTGATGTTGGGCAGCTCGGTGCGCTGCTTCGAGAATCGCCGGATGTAGTCCCGAAGAGACTCTCTCGGCTGTTGCCGGCAGCTTCGGAGGTCCCAGGAATTCTCGGGGCGCACGTACGTGCCCTGGAAATTGCCGGTGAAGGCTTGGACCAAATCATCCCAGTTGGAGATCTGCCCCGGAGGCAGGTGCTCCAACCAGGCGCGAGCAGTGTCGGAGAGGAACAGGGGGAGGTTGCGGATGATGAGGTTGTCGTCGTCCGTTCCACCCAGTTGGCAGGCCAGGCGGTAGTCTGCGAGCCACAGTTCCGGTCTCGTTTCCCCCGAGTACTTTGTGATAGTAGTCGGGGGTCGGAACCGGGTCGGGAACGGCGCCCGTCGGATGGCCCGACTGAAGGCCTGCGGACCGGGTGGTTCGGGCGAGGGACTCCGATCCTCCCCGCTGTCGTAGCGTCCCCCATGCCTAGGGTGGTAGCCTCGGCGCACCCTTTCGTCGAGGTGGGCCCGACGGTCGCGACGATGGTGCTCGTTGCCGAGGTGGCCCGGGGCCGCAGGCGCGGTGTTGCGCGTGCGCTCGGTGTAGACCGAGGCTTCCCGCATGAATCGGGAAGTCGCGGCATGAGGTTCTGAGGGGTATCCCTGCCTTCGAGAGGCAGAGCCCTCGGCCCGTCGGACCGCAGCGCCTTCCAGGAGATTCTTGAGCTCTCCCTGGATTCGCCGACCCTAGGTGGTTGATGGCTCCGGCATCGCGCGGAGGAGCATCGCTGCGGCTGCCAGGTTCTGATCGACCCCGCTGGATGCGGGTGGCGGCCTGACCCTGACGTCGTTGGCGACGCGGTGCTGGAAACCCTGGGGCAGGTGACGTATTTCTCCGGCCGGGGGTTGGCCCGCCCATACCTGCCCGACGTCCCGGCGGATCAACTCAAGCGCTCCTGCTCCCTTGTCGAGCCTGGCCTGCGCCCCGCGGACTTGCTCGAGCTGTGGGTCATGACCCCTCGCCAGAACGGGGACCACAGCTAGCTCCCGCGGGATGTCAGCGCGAGGCACCGGCCTAGGGAGATCACCGTCCTCCGGCATGCCGAGATGGTTACCTTCGGAGGGATCCCCTAGCTCGACGTGGAAACATTCGCGGCTTGGGCCGCAGTCCTCGTCGTCAAGGCTGCGGCTACCGTCGGAACAGTCGAAGAGGCAGTAGTCACATGCGGTCATAAAGTCCCGCATGGCACTGGGGTTGCTAAATCCAGAGAAATCCCAACATATGCTGGGATCGTCATCTTCCTCGGACCTAGAGGGCCCGTAGGTCGAGACGTCCGTCAATCGGTCCCAAGGCGACCGCATACAAAACCCAGAGGGGTTGCACTCGCCTCAACGAGAGCGCCCGCCAAAGCGAGGTCGCTAGGCGGGTTGATGCCGAGTCGAAATGACGTAGGATGGGAATCAGTCAGTACCTTTTGGTCGACGAGGAGCGACATAGTCACGTCGGGGACTGATTGCACCGTCGTCTTAGGTACGAGGGCGACGTCCTGCAAGCCCTCCGCGAGCGCGCTGGCGTCGTCCACTTGCTCGGGATTGGTGTGTCGCGGGGGGACGGCGCTCGCCTTCGTCTCAAACGCGAGGTCGACGCCCGACGCGCTCCCCGTTGGGGCGCTGGGGACATCGATTTGCTCGACAGCCGATGAAGCGCGGCCTCCCGCTTGGCCTTGGTTGCCCCGCCTCCTCCTCCGTTGGCGGGGGAGAGGACGGGGCGAGCTCGAATGTTGTTCCTCCACCACGCGGGGAAGATGTTGTCGATTCCGCCGCCGGTGGGCGGGTTGTCGGCCGCCATTGTCGTTGTCGCGCGGCGGTGGAAGGAGTATCATGTCGTAGCTGCCGTCGAAGGACATGAACTCAAGACTCCCGAAACGGAGCACCGTCTCGGGCCGGAGAGGTTGCTGGAGACTGCCCATCTGGAGCTTGACGGGAAGTTGTTCGTCAGCACGCAGCAGGCCCCTACCTAGCGCGCCAACTGTCGGCGTCTCGAGACCGGGGGGTCCCTAAGCCGACGAGTGAGTGTGCCGCGTGCCCCAGCCTAGATGGGTCGAGCGCGTGGGCGAGCGCGAAGGGGGGAAGCGAGGTGGCCGGAGACGGGCGTGAGAGAGGTGGAAATCCCGCGGCCTTCGTGTTCGTCCCGCGCCCAGGTCGGGTGCGCTTGCAGTAGGGGGTTACAAGCGTCCACGCGGGTGAGGGAAGCGAGCGGCCCCAAGAGAGCGCCTGTCCCGTCCTCGTCCCCGTGCGGCCAACCTTCTCTAAGAAGGCCCTGGTCCTTCCTTTTATAGGCGTAAGGAGAGGATCCAGGTGTACAATGGGGGTGTAGCAGAGTGCTACGTGTCTAGCGGGGGAGAGCTAGCGCCCTAAGTACATGCCAATGTGGCAGCCGGAGAGATCTTGGCGCCCTGCTGGTGCGATGTCGTGGCTGTCGGAGGAGCAACGGAGCCTGGCGGAGGGACAGCTGTCGGAGCGGTTGAGTCCTTGCTGACGTCCCCCTGCTTCCGTAAGGGAGCTGAGAGCCGCCGTCGTCACAGGGCTTGTGGGGTGCCATCTTTGCCTATCTGGCGGAGCTAGCCAGATGGGACACCGGTCTTGTTCTCTGCGGCCCGAGTCGGCTCGAGGTAGGGTGATGATGGCGCTTCCTGTTGACGTGGTGGGCCTGTGCCCTAGGTCGGGCGACGTGGAGGTTCCTCCGAAGCCGAGGTCGAGTCTGTCTTCCATGGCCGAGGCCGAGCCCGAGCCCCTGGGTCGGGCGAGGCGGAGGTCGTTCGGCAGAGGCCAGGGCAGAGTCCGAGCCCTGGGGTCGGGCGAAGCAGAGTTCGTCGTCTTCTGGGGCTGAGCCCGAGTCCGAGCCCTGGGTCGGGCGAAGCGGAGTTCGTCATCTTTTGGGGCTGAGCCCGAGTCCGAGCCCTGGGTCGGGCGGAGCGGAGTTCGCCGTCTTCCGGGGCCTAGACCGAGTCCGAGCCCTGGGTCGGGCGGAGCGGAGTTCGCCGTCTTCCGGGGCTTAGCCCGAGTCCGAGCCCTGGGTCGGGCGGAGCGGAGTTCGCCGTCTTCCGGGGCTTAGCCCGAGTCCAAGCCCTGGGTCGGGCGAAGCGGAGTTCGCCGTCTTCCGGGGCTTAGCCCGAGTCCGAGCCCTGGGTCGGGCGGAGCGGAGTTCGCCGTCTTCCGGGGCTTAGCCCGAGTCCGAGCCCTGGGTCGGGCGGAGCGGAGTTCGCCGTCTTCGGGGCTTAGCCTGAGTCCGAGCCCTGGGTCGGGCGGAGCAGAGTTTCCTATGGCGCCTTTGGCAGGGCTTGACTGCCTGTCAGTCTCACTCTGTCAAGTGGCACTGCAGTCGGAGTGGCGCAGGCGGCGCTGTCCTTCTGTCAGACCGGTCAGTGGAGCGGCGAAGTGACGGTGGTCACTTCGGCTCTACCGGGGGGCGCGCGTCAGGATAAAGGTGTCAGGCTACCTTTGCGTTAAATGCTCCTGCGACTCGGTCGGTCGGCGCGGCGATTTAGTCAGGGTTGCTTCTTAGCGAAGGCAAGGCCTCGGGCGAGCCGGAGATGTGTCCGCCGTTAAAGGGGGGCCTCGGGCGAGACGGAAATCCCTCGGGGTCGGCTGCCCTTGCCCGAGGCTAGGCTCGGGCGAGACGTGATCGAGTCGCTCGTATGGACTGATCCCTGACTTAATCGCACCCATCAGGCCTCTGCAGCTTTATGCTGATGGGGGTTACCAGCTGAGAATTAGGCGTCTTGAGGGTACCCCTAATTATGGTCCCCGACAGGAAGCTAGTGGAACTTTGTAAAGGTCTCATAGTGGATCCCTAGCCATTCACCTCGGTAGTGTCTAAGGGTCTAGCTAGCCCTGGCGTCATGGGAAACACGACTTGTGGGTAAAGGGTACAACCTCTGCAGAGTGTAAAACTAGTATACTAGCCGAGCTCACGGTCACGAGCAGCTCAGGACTCTCTGATGATTAATTTATGTAACTTAAAATCAATTTGTCATTTGCATATGCATGGGATTATTATTAATTTTGTTCTATTATTTTATTTAAGGTTTGGCATTTACTTACATTTAGTAACTTCTAATAAAATTTTGACCAACTACTTAAAAGCAATGCTCAGCTTTAACCCGTGTTGTTGATTAGCCTTACACATCACATGAACTCCCACATTTGGAGAGTTCATGCCACTGGTTCCCCACAACTTGTTGAGCTATGATCATGTGTGAGCTCACTCTTGTTGTCTCACACCCCCCCACAGGAGAAGAACAGGTGGTTCAGGAGGAGCCACAAAGCGAGGAGTTTGATCTGATCTAGGTGGCGTTTCCCGAGTTGACTTTTGCGCCAAGGATGATCCTTAGTTCGTTTTATATTTATCTTTTATTTTGTAAGATTTCCTCTATGTATTAAAGACTCTGATTATTGTGACATTTATCTCTATACACTCTGTGATTATATATGTTGTCTTCTTTGGCGCATGTATGAGATGCACCCGACTTTATCCCTTAAAGCCCGGGTGTGACATGTTCCTTGTCTCTATTTAAATGTATTGAATGCATGATCACTTTATTTAGACAATGAGCAGCCCGTGGTTCCTGAGCGTGTTGCCGAAGATCTTCCTAAGCAACAACCTGGTGAAGGCAAGTGTCATTTAACGCATTATGTCCTATATACTTTATAATTCATCGTCCCGCATTACTTAATTGCAACCTAAGGATTGACTAGTCTGTACTTACCTTATCCTTGTTTACCTTTTGGATTACTATGGTTAGCGTTATGCTATCGCTTTAACTTAATCAATAAACATGATGTGAATATTTATGATACGATGATGTTATCCCGATGATGATCTTATGATACTTTAGGGGACTCGGGCCATTTTCCTGAGTACCTCTCCGTAAGAACCTGTTCGTGGAGTGACCACCCGGGATAACTGTGCAACCATGAGGGTGAAATGGGATGCCCTTAGCTGATTAATTAGAGGAACCTAAGGTGTAGTTGGCTTTGTCGTAGGGTCATCAATGGGGTTCGGGCATAGTTTTTGCTCTACCGAGGCTAGTTGCAAAGGTTCTTTGATTTGGTTTTGTTAGTCACCCTTCCTTTGGGGAGAGGTATTGTGTTTATCAAACTGGAGAAACCTCACTGTTGGAGACTCGTTCTCAAGTGCTATGAATTAAGAACAAGGCAACATAAAATGTTAAATGTCAACGTCCTTCGTCCATGAAACATTATTCCCTTGAGGATAATGGGTCTTGGACGAAGGTTGATGAGAGTAAAATTACGAAGCTTAGATCTTCGTATTAAGATTTCAATAGATATTGCAAGATGACATAAAATAAAAGGTACAAAAGAGGTAAACAAGTCATAGACGAATTATATTATATTTTCTTAATATATCCAATCATTGAATACAATAATACCTCTGCCTTGACAAAAGGTTGAATTCCAGAATATGCGATTGCAATTACTAGAATCCGTGAACAGTAAAGGAATACTGTTCACTATTTATAGGCACAGGGCGCAGCCTGTGAGGGATTACAAGTATGCCCCTTATAAAAGTTTACAACATTGACTCAGACCTTTATGGACTAAAAGGTCATTCTATCTTTAAGTCGGTTTGTAATATCGGAGCTTCATGAAGAGGGACCTTCGGCCATCTTATACAAACAGCTTCAGCCGAAGGCCGCTTCTTCCTAGAAGACCTTCGGCGACGAAGCACAGGCCCAACAGTAGCCCCTTTCGCGGTGCTAGATCGTTTTTCGTAACGAGCTTGATCCGTGAAAAAAGTCTCTTAAGCTTCGGAGCGCCGAAGGTCTAAAAACACCTTCCCTGAGCTCGTTGTCGAGAAACGATTCAATTTCTCAGCGTGTAGCGGCCCCACCTTTCAGAGTTACTGTTCGGTCTCTGCGGTCCACCACGCAGCGAGTGCGAGCGGGTGTCCGCCTGGTGTAAAAATCCTGGCGCTTCGCCTTCTTACCTGCAGCACTATATAAACAGACGAGTAGGTGTGAAGTTACCACAGCATTCATTGCTATTTGCACTGTTTTGCTGCCAAAATTTTTAACCGTCGCCGAAGCGTGTCTGTCGGAATCGAACGAAGCTCCTGTTTGAAACCTGCTTCGGAGGAAGAAAGTATTAAAGTTCCACAAGTTCATAATTAAATGGCCAGAGTGCGCTCTACCGCCAGGGTTGAACGTGAGGGGGATGAAACTGAAGCTTCGGAGACTGTCCCCATTTCCGAAGCCATGCAACGATCCGGGCTAGTGACTTCAGAAAAGATTCCTAGTGAAGATGCAGAACAAGCAATCGCTGAAGCAGAGGAAGAAGATATTGAGGAAACTGATCCCGAAGATGATTATCGCATTGCTATGCCAAGCAAACCCAGCCATTTGGACTTCGGGAAATCTACTGTTTCGAAGGCTGATCTGTCCAAGATGGTAAAATCGGGCTTTTTTACTGAAAATCAGAAGAAGCTATTGCGCTTCGGGGGAGAGGAGACTACCCCAAAGCCGGAGAAGGATGAAATTGTTATTTTCAAAAGCTTTCTAAAAGCTGGATTAAGATTCCCCCTACATGGGATTATTGCAGAGATACTGAAGAGGTTCGGTATCTATTTTCACCAGCTGACCCCTAACGCTATCGTCAGACTTATTGTTTATATCTGGGCACTCCGAAGCCAAGCAGTGGAACCATTTGCGGACAGCTTTTGCCGGGTTCACGAGTTGCATTATCAAACAAAGGCTAGAAAGGATGGATTGCACGACAATTTTGGTTGCTATAACTTCGCCTATCGGAAATCTACAAAGTTTCCTGTAATTAGCTACCGAAGCAAATGGGCAGCAGGCTGGAAATCAGAGTGGTTCTATGTTAAGGTTGATGACGACAAGGAAAAGCTTGTGCAAAGTCCACTCGAATTAATCTTCGGAGAAACCCGACCTCGCTGCAATATGACACCCGAAGGTCCAACGCAACAAGCAATGAATGAATTCAGAATTATTGCAGAGCATATCAGCACAAGGGACCTAGTTCAGGAGTTTTTGGCTTTCAAAGTTTTTCCCAGTTTAAAAGAATGGGAAATGCCGAAGCTACAGGGGGAAAAGAAAGAAGGTGAACTTGTACGTTTACCTTACTACTTCAAGTTTAAGAAATACTTTAAAACACCTTGCCAAGAGTGGCTGGATACGATTGAAGCGATGTGCAATGAAATACTTGGCAATTATTCTAAAAAAGAAGATCAGTTGATGACCGCAGCCTTCGGCACCCGTCCGAAGCGAAGACTAAACCGAGTGCTGGACGCCCTGGGTTTCGAATACCCTGATTACGAAAATCTGAACAAAGGTGCCGGAGGCCAAAAAAAGGAAAAGGACAACTGAAGCCTTAAATGAAGATGAAAAAGAACTATTAAAGAAGAAAATTCCGAAGAGGAAGAAAGCATCTTCTCCGAAGCATAAAATATCCGACGAAGAAACCCCCGCATCACCCTCTGTTGCTGACGTTGAGGAAATTCTGAAGGTAATGACTGAATCCTTACCTGCGAAGCTAAGTCCACTGAGGCCCCGACTGACAAAGTTTTTTCAGAAGGACAAGGAGCCCGAAAAATCGAAGAAAATAATCAAAGCGAAAAGACAAATAATTATCACTGTGACAGAAGTAATTGACAAGACACCGCCAAGAGCTTCAGCTCAGAAAACACCAGCGGCTGCGGAAGGGACAGATATTGAAATTGCACCTTCGGAGGTCGCAGCTGCCGAAGCTGCCTCAGCTGAAGATTTGAACCTGGAGAGCACAATCGCACACATTGACAAAATACTGCTAGACATGGCTGCAGAAGAAGCTACCATTGCCGCCGAAGAGGCCGCGACCGCAGCGTCGGAGAAAGGGAAAGAAATTGATGATGAAGCTTCAGAGAACGAAGCCTTCATGTTCCAGAATTTAGTTGGAGAAAAACTGTCAAAAGCTGAAAGAGAAGAGCTTAGAGAATATGCAAAATCCTGCGGATACAAACCTGGAGCACTCCTCTTCGGAGGTATTGATGACGAAAAATTAGATTGTATTCGAGATCAAACTGGGGCCAAAGTTATCGGTACTCTGTCAAAGAGTATCGGTTTTCCGAAGCTAGAAACAGACATCAGCCGCTACCGACGACAGCATATCGTTGGTAGCTTATTTTATTCCAATTTCAAGGTGAACTATTTTTCCCTTAACTTTTATTGTTTCTAATATTGAGAACATGTCTGACGAAGGTTGTTTCCGTGCAGAGTATGCTATTGAGCAAAGCCTTGAAAATGCAGCAAGATTTTGAAGACAAGAAACACGAAGTTATAATTGAAAATTTGGAAAGCAGAATAAAGGAGCAATCAGATGTTATCGAGAAAAAGAACTTTGAGCTCCAGGCAACCGAAGGTTCATTGGCGGAAGCTGAAGCAAAAATAACAGAACTGAACACGAAGCTTCTCCGCAGTCTGAACAGTTCGAACGAGAAAAGCAAGATTTTAATGCAAAACTTGAAGCCGAAGCTCAACAAAATTCGGATTTGAGAAAACTATTGACAAGCCTTCAAGAAAAATGTCTGGAATTTAGCAACAAATGCATTCATCGATTAAGAAAAAATTTTCACTCAGTTGGAGCCAGCAGTGAAAAATTCGTCCCCTCAGCTGAAGATTTACCGAAGACCTTCGAACATATTGAGGGTGAGATTGACGAGCTCGACGAAGTCATAGCTGGGCACGGTGACTTCTGTGCCTGGGTGGCTTCTCGAGGCACTGCTGCAGCTTTCCTGAAAGCTGGCTGCGATCATGGAAAAATTGTCAATATGCCAAATTTCACGTTATCACCATCAATCCTGGATGACATTCCTGATCTCGCCCGAAGTATCTCCAATAGATTTGTAAAAATGATATGGACAAAAGGTGGACGAGAAAAGGCTGGAGACGAAGCTCGTAGCCACCTTGAACCAGTAAGAAACCATACCTTGTGCTTACCTTTTCTTGCAAGCTCGATTTTGACTTACAACGACCTTATTCATGTAGGATGACGAAGCCGAAGCCGATGATTAAAAAATGACGCCGAAGCTGGAGCTCCTTGGAGATTAAACAGTAGACTGTAGACAGTACTTGAGAAACTTTTGAGATAACTTTTGTAAATGTAACTAAAACTTGTCTTTAATGAATTCTATTCATACCTTGTAATATATCCTTATCCTTCCATTGATGTATGAGAAATGCTTTGATGTGGACGAAATTTTCTTTATTGAGCCGAAGGCGAAAAAACACCTTCCCTTCTTTTCGTACGCAACGAAGCATAGAAAACAACATTTTCCTTCTTTCCGAAGCTCTCCTTTTTATACACGAAGCTCTTTCTTCCCCTCCTTTTTTTCTCTCTTTTTTTTATTTGCCGAAGCAACCGCTTATGCCATGAAGATGATTATCCTACATATGCCTGGATGAATGTTTATGAATGCAAATGTTATGATGTAATGCGATGTGCAAATGAATGGCCAAACAATCACACCTCAAGCCATACTCATAGCCATTATTTCCTTAAAAACAATCACACCTAAGCTCTGCATTCCCTTAGGAACGACTTTGGAGCTTCTTCGCCTTTACTTTTGGCGGAATCAGCGTTGACTTTTCGCTGTAAGCTCTGCATTCCCTTAGGAACGACTTTGGAGCTTCTTCGCCTTTACTTTTGGCGGAATCAGCGTTGACTTTTCGCTGTAAGCTCTGCATTCCCTTAGGAACGACTTGGAGCTTCTTCGTTTTTACTTTTCGGCACTCGATGGTGCGTTCTCAGTTTTTACATTTACATTCCTTGGGGGGTTTTGCTCTTATAGAACTAAAAAAGGAAATTACATGTGATGGCCCCATTAAAAACCTTTCTCCCCCTTCGGAAAGGAAAAGGGTGCCATGAAAGAAAAATAAAAAATATGAAAAATTACATCGAATTATACATAATATCGCCGAAGCTCATCCGCATTCCAAGATCTAGGAATGTCGTTGCCGTCCATATCCTTCAATCTGTATGAACCGGGTCTTGACGAAGATGCTACTAAGAAAGGTCCATCCCATTTCAACTGTAACTTGCCCACTGTTTCTGGGTTGGCCACTCTCCGAAGCACCAAGTGTCCTGGCTCAATATTCTTTAGCCGAACCTTTCTATCTCGCCATTTAATTGTTTCGGCTTGATATTTGTTGATGTTTTCCACGGCTTGCAACCTGATCCCTTCTAAAGCATCTTTTTCCACAGAATAATCAGCTTCGGAACCTGATGCTGCCGAAGCTACTACCCTTATTGATCCGGTTTTAGCTTCTTCTGGAGTTATTGCTTCGTCACCAAATAATAACTTGAATGGGGTAAAGCCTGTAGACCTTGATGTTGTTGTATTATGGCTCCACACCACTTTGGTTAACTGATCTGGCCACTTTCCCCTTGGTTGATTGAAGATTGACTTCATTATTCCTGTCATTATAATGCCATTGGCTCTTTCAACGAGTCCATTTGACTCCGGATGTCTGACTGATGCAAAATGGATCTTCGTACCAATTTGATCACAGAAATCCCTAAAAGCTTCGGAGTCAAACTGTGTTCCATTATCCACAGTGATAGCCTTTGGTACCCCGAAACGACAAACAATATTCTGCCAGAAAAACTTTTGGACGGTGGCCGAAGTTATTGTAGCTAAAGGCTTTGCCTCAATCCATTTAGAAAAATATTCCACCGCCACTACAACATATCTTAGGTTCCCTTGGGCCGGTGGTAACGGACCTAACAAGTCAAGGCCCCACCTTTGCAATGGCCAAATAGGTTGTATGAGCTGTGTTAAGGACGAAGGTTGTTTTTGATCTCGTGCACATTTCTGACAACCTTCGCACTTTTGGACTAATTCCGCTGCATCCGAAGCTGCCTTCGGCCAATAAAATCCTTGGCGGAAAATTTTTCCAAGTAACGGCCTAGATCCAATGTGAGATCCACACAGGCCTGCATGTATTTCTTTCATCAACTCTATACCTTCGGTTCTGGATAAACACTTGAGTAGCGGAGCACAAACTCCATGCTTGTACAACTCTCCTTCTATCATGACATATGAACGAGCTCTTGCCTCTATCCTCCTGTTATAAGCTTCGTCATCTGAAAGGAATTTACCTTGAAGATAAGAGATGATCTCAGTCCTCCAATCTTCGCTATAAACAGGAGATATATTGAGGACTGCTCTTTCAAGAAGTTCCACCGAAGGTGCTTTTATTGTTTCGAAGAACACATCCGAAGGTAAGGGCAGCCCCTGTGCTGATGACTTAGCTAGCAAATCAGCATGCTCATTTTGTCCTCGAGGGATATTTTTGACAGAAAATCCCTCGAAGGAAGCTTCAACTCTTCGAACCATATCCAGATACTTTTCAAGCTTCGGATCTTTAGCCTTGCAACTCTTGTCGATATGACCCGAAACAACTTGGGAATCAGTTTTAAGGACAGCCCTTCTGATTCCCATTGCTTTTAGCTTCCGAAGACCCAGAAGCAGGGCTTCGTACTCGGCAATGTTGTTTGTGCAACTAAAATCAAGCTTTGCCGCATAACAAGTTTTAACTTTGGAAGGTGAAACCAACACAGCAGCCGCTCCCGCTCCGAAGGTTCCCCAGGACCCATCGCAAAACACTGTCCATGCTTCGGTGTCTTTATTTGCTTCTTCCTCCTGAGCCCCTGGCGTCCAGTCAGCAATGAAGTCTGCTAAAGCCTGGGACTGAATCGAAGATCTATGAACATATTCAATACAAAATTCATTGAGCTCTGCAGCCCATTTTCCAATCCTTCCAGTAGCTTCTCGGTTCCTCATAATATCCTTCAGAGGTTGTGAAGAAGGAACAATTATGTTGTAAGCTTGAAAATAGTGCCGAAGCTTCCTGGATGCCATCAAAACAGCATATAACACCTTCTCTAATTCTGTGTAGTTTTTCTTTGATATACTAAGAACTTCAGATACAAAATATACTGGGACCCGTTTCCTGGCTTGGCCATCAAGCTTCTCCTGGACAAGTGCTGCACTTACCGCTGAGTACGAAGCTGCCACATATAATAATAAAGGAGCCCCTGGCATAGGTGGAGTTAGTGCTGTTAGATCTATTAAATACTGCTTCAGCTCTTCGAAGGCCTTCTGCTGGATTGGTCCCCATTGAAAGACTTCGGCTGACTTCAGCACTTCGAAGAATGGTAAGTTTCTCTCTGCTGATCTGGATATGAATCTATTGAGAGATGCCAACCTTCCTGTCAATCTTTGAGCCCCCTTTTTTGTAGTTGGTGGCTCCATCCGAAGTATAGCTTCAATCTTACTTGGATTAGCTTCAATTCCCTTTGTTGAAACCAAGCATCCTAGAAATTTCCCCTTCTTTACTCCGAAGACGCATTTTTCTGGATTCAACTTTAAGCCAGCTTGTCTGAAACTGGCGAAGGTCTCCTGCAAGTCAGCAATATGATTCTCCTGCTTCGTGCTTTTTACAATGATGTCATCAACATAAGTTAGCACATTTCTGCCTATCTGAGACTGGAGAACCTTCGCAGTCATTCTGCTGAAACTTCCTCCAGCGTTTTTGAGCCCCTCAGGCATCCGAAGATAACAAGATGTGCCACTTGGAGTTATGAAGCTAGTCTTTGGCTCATCTTCCTTCTTCATCCAGATTTGATGATAGCCTGAATAACAGTCTAACAGACTCATGAGCTCTGAAGAAGCTGCTGCATCAACTAAAGAGTCTATCCTTGGCAATGGGAATTCATCCTTCGGACAAGCCTTGTTAAGATCTGTAAAATCGATACACATTCGCCACTTGCCATTGGCCTTTTTTACCATGACAGTATTAGCTAGCCATTCTGGGTACTTTACTTCTCTGATAACTCCTGCACTGAGGAGTCTTTTGACTTCGTTGCGAGCACCTTCGGCCTTATCGTTTGACATTTTCCGAAGCCTTTGCTTTCTGGGTCTGAAGGATGGATCGACATTGAGCGAATGCTCAATAACATCCCTATTAACTCCGCAGAGATCATTGGCTGACCATGCAAAAACATCTTTGTTGTTGAACAAAAACCTTATCAAGGTTTTCTCTTGTTCTTCGGATAACTGAGAGCCCAACAGCACCTTCTGCTCTGCTATATCCTCACATAAGAGCATGGGCTTCGGCTGATCTGCTGAAGCTGCTTTCTCCCTTCTGAATTTGTATTGTTCACAAGCTTCAGCTCCATCTATGTTATGGATTGCTTTTGAATCAGTCCAGTTTCCTTCGGCCCTTCTGGCAGCTTCCTGGCTTCCATGAATAGCGATGGGTCCTTGATCCGAAGGTATCTTCATGCAAAGATAGGCAGGGTGAAGAATTGCTTCAAAAGCATTGAGGGTGCCACGACCAATAATTGCATTGTAAGGGTATTCCATGTCAACAATGTCAAACACAACTTGCTCAGTTCTAGTGTTGTTGATGAACCCGAAGGTCACTGACATGGTAATCTTGCCCAGTGCTACAATTTGTCTTCCTCTGAAGCCACAGAGAGGATGTGTAGCATCATGAATCTTATCTTCTGGCTCTTGCATTTGTCTGAAGGCCTTAGCAAATATGATGTCAGCTGCACTGCCTGTGTCAACCAAGACATTGTGGACCAGAAATCCTTTGATAACACAAGAGATAACCATGGCATCGTTGTGTGGGTAATCCTTGAGCTGAAGGTCCTCTTGGGAGAAGGTAATAGGAATATGAGACCATCTTGACTTGATGAAGGGTCCTTGCACCCCAACATGCTGTACCCTTCTCTGTGCTTCCTTCTTTTGTTTCTTGTTAGCTGGCTCTGAGGACGAACCACCTGTGATTGGGAGCACCAGCTTCGGGTCCGAAGCAGCTCCAGCTTGATCGTTGAACGAAGCCATCAGCTCGAAAAGTGGAAGTGAGTTCACCGGAGGTGGGCGCCAATGTTGGAGACTCGTTCTCAAGTGCTATGAATTAAGAACAAGGCAACATAAAATGTTAAATGTCAACGTCCTTCGTCCATGAAACATTATTCCCTTGAGGATAATGGGTCTTGGACGAAGGTTGATGAGAGTAAAATTACGAAGCTTAGCTCTTCGTATTAAGATTTCAATAGATATTGCAAGATGACATAAAATAAAAGGTACAAAAGAGGTAAACAAGTCATAGACGAATTATATTATATTTTCTTAATATATCCAATCATTGAATACAATAATACCTCTGCCTTGACAAAAGGTTGAATTCCAGAATATGCGATTGCAATTACTAGAATCCGTGAACAGTAAAGGAATACTGTTCACTATTTATAGGCACAGGGCGCAGCCTGTGAGGGATTACAAGTATGCCCCTTATAAAAGTTTACAACATTGACTCAGACCTTTATGGACTAAAAGGTCATTCTATCTTTAAGTCGGTTTGTAATATCGGAGCTTCATGAAGAGGGACCTTCGGCCATCTTATACAAACAGCTTCAGCCGAAGGCCGCTTCTTCCTAGAAGACCTTCGGCGACGAAGCACAGGCCCAACACTCACAGGCAGCTATGATCTCTGGGAAATCTTTGTAAAGGCTACGTAGTGAGGCCCTGCTAGGTCACCTTGGCAGTGATCAATGGAGAGTCATGAGCTCCGAGAAGAATAGGAATCATGACTTGTGGGTAAAGTGTGCGACCTCTATAGAGTGTTAGAAACTGGTATATCAGTCGTGCTCACGGTTAAGAGCGACCTTGGGATCCTCTTTGATTAGAAGAACTTTGTATACTTTTATGATGATGATTAATGATGATGGTTATAATTATGATCTCTGGTATTTACTCTTGGAGGGAGTACATTTGGGTAATATCTGGGTTTATTACTAAAATTTGGTTCTTTAATTTGGTTTTGTTAGGACACGACAAAGACCTCGACATCTAGAGGCGACATAGATAGTATACCGCTAGATATATATAGAGAGCACACAAGCGGAGAAAGAATTCCAGCCGAAGCAGCTCCAAACTGAGAGGCACCCGTAGCAGGCGTCAGTCCAAGAAGGGCGAGAGAATGCGAATGTCTTCCCAGCCCTAGACCCGCCGAAGCGACACACCACCACCACCAACTTCGTAGCATATGCTGACTGCTACCACGCTACGGGCCTTAGTTGTCCAATATCTCAGACCTAGACTCCTCATCGCTAAGATAACCTAAGTGTGGCATGCGCCACCATATCCTCCTCAACGACACGCACGATGAAAGGCCAGGAGCATGACCGACTCGCCTCGTACCCATGTCGACGAGCATCAGTTGGCTCGTGGCTGCGACTGTGGGCTGGGGCAGCAGGTTGGGGAGGAAGAACAGGGCGAAGGCCAGGAAGACGAACGTGACGTCCGATGACGGCGAAAACGATGGTGCATGCATGATGTGAAATGTCCTCGTGGACGTGCAATAGCCACTACACGAGTCGATGTCGGGGCTGGTGTCGGACGAATACGAGAGGAGGCGCATGCTCCTACGCCCTCTACCGAGAATGGGGTGGCGTGGAGGTGGAGGCATGAGGGGAGAGAGAAAAGAAGTAGAATGGCGAACGAGATGGTGGCAACTGAGGTGAGGACCATCATTATCGTGTGGAGGTATAGATGGCCAAATGAGTCGTGTTTGGCGAGCCGGCCCGAGGCACAACTCATTTAATAGTGCCTAGGCAACCCGACACGAGCGTCGTGCGGTGCTTGGGCCGTAGCCTCGGCCCGTACTGTTGGCCCAGTCCGGCACAATTTTTTTATTTTACAAACAAATCATATATACATATGTACAATTTATATTCAATATTATAAACACCTAAGCATGATGTTCTACTGGTTAGACAGCTTCATCTAATGTCTTTCACCCTTCTTTCATCAGGGTGTGGGTTCAAACGCACCTCTTGCACCGCTTTTTAACATACCCCACCTGCTGAGCATGATGTTCTACTGGTTAGACAACTTCACCCAATGTCTCTACCCTTCTTCTATCAGGGTGTGGGTTGAAACCTCACCTCCTGCACTGTTTTTTATCTTACCCTATGAAAGTCGCCTAGAGGGGGGTGGATAGGGCGAATCTGAAATTTATAAACTTAAGCACAACTACAAGCCGGGTTAGCGTTAGAAATATAAACGAGTCCGAGAGAGGGGGCGAAAAACAAATCCCAAGCAAATAAAGAGTATGACACAAGGATTTGTTTTACTGAGGTTCGGTTCTTGCAAACCTACTCCCCGTTGAGGTGGTCACAAAGACCGGGTCTCTTTCAACTCTTTCCCTCTCTCAAATGGTCACTTAGATCGAGTGAGCTTCTCTTCTCAATCAAATGGAACACAAAGTTCCCGCAAGGACCACCACACAATTGGTGTCTCTTGCCTCAGTTACAATTGAGTTGATCACAAGAAAGAATGAGAAAGAAAAGAAACAATCCAAGCGCAAGAGCTCAAATGAACACAAATGTCGCTCTCTCTAGTCACTATTTGATTTGGAGTGATTCCAGACTTGGGAGAGGATTTGATCTCTTTGGTTGTGTCTATAATTGAATGTTATAGCTCTTGTAATGTGTTGGAAGGTGGAAAACTTGGATGCAATGAATGGTGGGGTGGTTGGGGTATTTATAGCCCCAACCACCAAAAGTGGCCGTTGGAAGGCTGTCTGTCGCATGGCGCACCGGACAGTCCGGTGCGCCACCGGACACTGTCCGGTGCGCCAGCCACGTCAGCAGGCCGTTAGGGTTCGACCGTTGGAGCTCTGACTGGTGGGGCCTCTGGGCTGTCCGGTGGTGCACCGGACAGGTCTTGTAGACTGTCCGGTGCGCCAACTGTGTGTGCTCTGACTCTGGCGCGCACTGTAGCGCATTGAATGCGGTTGCAGTCGACCGTTGGCGCGAAGTAGTCGTTGCTCCGCTGGCACACCGGACAGTCCGGTGTGACACCGGACACTGTCCGGTGAATTATAGCGGAGCGGCCTCCCGTTTTCCCGAAGGTGGCAAGTTCAGCTTCGAGTTCCCTAGTGCACCGGACACTGTCCATTGGTGCTCTAGACACTGTCCGGTGCGCCAGACCAGGGTGCCTTTGGAATGTCTTTAACTCTCTTTATTTGAACCCATCTTTGGTCTTTTTATTGGCTTGTTGTGAACCTTTGGCACCTGTAAAACTTATAGACTAGAGCAAACTAGTTAGTCCAATTATTTGTGTTGGGCAATTCAACCACCAAAATCAATCTAGGAAAAGGTGTAAGCCTATTTCCCTTTCAATCTCCCCCTTTTTGGTGATTGATGCCAACACAAACCAAAGCAAATATAGAAGTGCATAATTGAACTAGTTGGCAAAATGTAAGTGCAAAGGTTACTAAGAATTGAGCCAATAAATTCTCATGAGATATGCATGGATTGTTTCTTTTTCATTTTCAACATTTTGGACCACGCTTGCACCACATGTTTTGTTTTTGCAAATTCTTTTGTAAATTCTTTCCAAAGTCCTTTTGCAACTGGTCAAAGGATACATGAATAAGATTTTAAGAAGCATTTTCAAGATTTGAAATTTTCTCCCCCTGTTTCAAATGCTTTTCCTTTGACTAAAACAAAACTCCCCTTAGTGAAATCCTCCTCTTAGTGTTCAAGAGGGTTTTGCAATTTTTCGAAGATACTATTTTCTCCCCCTTTTGAACACAATAAGATATCAATTTGAAAATCTTTATTTTAAAATTAGGTGGTGGTGCGGTCCTTTTGCTTTGGGCATACTTTCTCCCCCTTTGGCATGAATCGCCAAAAATGGATACTTGAGTGAAATATAAGCCCCTTTTATAACTACTTTCTCCCCCTTTGGCAAACAAAAATATGGGTGAAGATTATACCAAAGTTGGAGAGTGGTGCGGAGCGACGGTGAAGGATGAGTGAGTCAATGGAGTGGAGTGGAAGCCTTTGTCTTCGCCGAAGACTCCGTTTCCCTTTCAATCTATGACTTGGTTTGAAATATACTTGAAAACACATTAGTCATAGCATATAAAAGAGACATGATCAAAGATATATTTATGAGCTATGTGTGCAAAACATCAAAAGAAATTCCGAGAATCAAGAATATTTAGCTCATGCTTAAGTTTGTTAAATGTTTGTTCATCAAGTGGCTTGGTAAAGATATCGGCTAATTGTTCCTTGGTGTTAATATATGCAATCTCGATATCCCCCTTTTGTTGGTGATCCCTTAGAAAATGATACCGAATGGATATGTGTTTAGTGCGGCTATGTTCAACGGGATTATCCGCCATGCGGATTGCACTCTCATTATCACATAGAAGAGGAACTTTGGTTAATTTGTAACCATAGTCCCTAAGGGTTTGCCTCATCCAAAGCAATTGTGTGCAACAATGGCCTGCGGCAATATACTCGGCTTCGGCGGTAGAAAGAGCTACGGAATTTTGCTTCTTTGAAGCCCAAGACACCAGAGACCTTCCCAAGAACTGGCAAGTCCCCGATGTGCTCTTTCTATTAATTTTACACCTCGCCCAATCGGCATCCGAATAACCAATTAAATCGAATGTGGATCCCCGAGGGTACCAAAGCCTAAACTTAGGAGTATAAACTAAATATCTCAAGATTCGTTTTACGGCCGTAAGGTGAGCTTCCTTAGGGTCGGCTTGGAATCTTGCACACATGCATACGGAAAGCATAATGTCCGGTCGTGAAGCACATAAATAGAGTAAAGAACCTATCATCGACCGGTATACCTTTTGATCGACGGATTTACCTCCCGTGTCGAGGTCGAGATGCCCATTGGTTCTCATGGGTGTCTTGATGGGCTTGGCATCCTTCATCCCAAACTTGTTTAGAATGTCTTGAATATACTTCGTTTGGCTAATGAAGGTGCCCTCTTGGAGTTGCTTCACTTGAAATCCTAAGAAGTACTTCAACTCCCCCATCATAGACATCTCGAATTTCTTTGTCATGATCCTACTAAAAATTCCTCACATGTAGATTCGTTAGTAGATCCAAATATAATATCATCAACATAAATTTGGCATACAAACAAATCATTGTCAAGAGTTTTAGTAAATAAAGTAGGATCGGCCTTTCCGACTTTGAAGCCATTAGTGATAAGAAAATCTCTTAGGCATTCATACCATGCTCTTGGAGCTTGCTTGAGCCAGGAGTTTATATACGTGATTAGGATACTCACTATCTTCAAAGCCAGGAGGTTGCTCAACATAGACCTCTTCCTTGATTGGTCCATTGAGGAAGGCACTTTTCACGTCCATTTGGTAAAGCTTAAAGCCATGGTAAGTAGCATAGGCAAGTAAAATGTGAATTGATTCTAGCCTAGCTACGGGTGCATAGGTTTCACCGAAATCCAAACCTTCAACTTGTGAATATCCCTTGGCCACAAGTCAGGCTTTGTTCCTTGTCACCACACCATGCTCATCTTGCTTGTTGCAGAAAACCCACTTGGTTCCTACAAAATTTTGGTTAGGACGTGGAACTAAATGCCATACCTCATTCCTTGTGAAATTGTTGAACTCCTCTTGCATCACCATTACCCAATACGAATCTTGAAGTGCTTCCTCTACCCTGTGTGGCTCAATAGAGGAAACAAAAGAGTAATGTTCACAAAATGAGCAACACGAGATCGAGTAGTTACCCCCTTTTGAATATCGTCGAGGATGGTGTTCACGGGGTGATCTCGTTGGATTGCTTGGTGGACTCTTGGGTGTGGCGGTCTTGAAACTTGTTCATCTTCCTCATCTTGATCATGGGCATCTCCCCCTTGATCATTGCTCTCCTCTTGAGGTGGCTCATCTTCTTGATCTTCTCCTTCAACATTTTGAGCCTCATCCTCATCTTAGGTCGGTGGGGATGCTTGTATGGAGGAAGATGGTTGATCTTGTGCTTGTGGTGGCTCTTCGGATTCCTTAGGACACACATCCCCAATGGACATGTTCCTTAGCGCGACGCACGGAGCCTCTTCATCATCTAGCTCATCAAGATCAACTTGCTCTACTTGAGAGTCGTTAGTCTCATCAAACACAATGTCACAAGAAACTTCAACTAGTCCAGAGGACTTGTTAAAGACTCTATATGCCCTTGTGTTTGAATCATATCATAGTAAAAAGCCTTCTACAGCCTTAGGTGCAAATTTAGATTTTCTACCTCTCTTAACAAGAATAAAACATTTGCTACCAAAGACTCTAAAATATGAAACATTGGGTTTTTTACCGGTTAGGAGTTCATATGATGTCTTCTTGAGGATTCAGTGTCGATACAACCGGTTGATGGCGTAGCAAGCGGTGTTGACCGCCTCGGCCCAAAACCGATCCGAAGTCTTGTACTCATCAAGCATGGTTCTTGCCATGTCCAATAGAGTTCTATTCTTCCTCTCCACTATACCATTTTGTTGAGGCGTGTAGAGAGAAGAGAACTCATGCTTGATTCCCTCCTCCTCAAGGAAGCTTTCAATTTGAGAGTTCTTGAACTCCGTCCCGTTGTCGCTTCTTATTTTCTTGATCCTTAAGCCGAACTCGTTTTGAGCCTGTCTCAAGAATCCCTTTAAGGTCTCTTGGGTATGAGATTTTTCCTGCAAAAAGAACACCCAAGTGAAGCGAGAATAGTCATCCACAATAACTAGACAATACTTACTCCCGCCGATGCTTATGTAAGCAATCGGGCCAAATAGATCCATGTGTAGGAGCTCGAGTGGTCTGTCAGTCGTCATGATGTTCTTGTGTGGATGATGAACACCAACTTGCTTCCCTACCTGACATGCGCTACAGATCCTGTCTTTCTCAAAATGAACATTTGTTAGTCCCAAAATGTGTTCTCCCTTTAGAAGCTTGTGAAGATTCTTCATTCCAACATGTGCTAGTCGGTGATGCCAGAGCCAACCCATGTTAGTCTTAGCAATTAAGCAAGTGTCGAGTTCAGCTCTATCAAAATCTACTAAGTATAGCTGACCCTCTAACACTCCATTAAAAGCTATTGAATCGTCACTTCTTCTAAAGACAGTAACACCTACATCCGTAAAAAGACAGTTGTAGCCCATTTTACATAATTGTGAAACTGAAAGCAAGTTATAATCTAAAGAATCTACAAGAAAAACATTGGAAATGGAATGGTCAGGTGATATAGCAATTTTACCTAATCCTTTGACCAAACCTTGATTTCCATCCCCGAATGTGATAGCTCGTTGGGGATCTTGGTTTTTCTCGTAGGAGGAGAACATCTTCTTCTCCCCTGTCATATGGTTTGTGCACCCGCTGTCGATGATCCAACTTGAGCCTCCGGATGCATAAACCTACAAAACAAATTTAGTTCTTAATTTTAGGCACCCAAATGGTTTTGGGTCCTTTGACATTAGATACAAGAACTTTGGGTACCCAAACACAAGTCTTTGATCCCTTGTGTTTGTCCCCGACATACTTGGCAACTACTTAGCCGGATTTGTTAGTCAAGACATAAGATGCATCAAAAGTTTTAAATGAAATGTTAGAATCATTTGATGCAATAGGAGTTTTCTTTCTAGACAATTTAGCACGGGTTGATTGCCTAGAGCTAGATGTCTCACCCTTATACATAAAAGCATGATTAGGGCCAGAGTGAGACTTCCTAGAGTGAATTCTCCTAATCTTGTGCTCAGGATAACCGACAGGGTACAAAATGTAACCCTCGTTATCCTGAGGCATGGGAGTCTTGCCCTTAACAAAGTTAGACAATCTTTTAGGAGGAGCATTAAGTTTGACATTGTCTCCTTTTGGAAGCCAATGCCATCCTTGATGCTAGGACGCCTCCCATTATAGAGCATGCTTCTAGCAAATTTAAATTTTCCATTTTCCAAGTCATGCTCATTAATTTTGGCATTAAGTTGAGATATGTGATCATTTTGTTTCTTAATTAAAGCTAGGTGATCATGAATAGCATCAACATTAATGTCTCTACATCTAGTGCAAATGGAAACATGCTCAATGGTAGATGTAGAGGGTTTGCAAGATTTTAGTTCAACAATCTTAGCATGTAAAATGTCATTTTCACTTCTAAGATTGGAAATTGTAACATTGCAAACATCTAAGTCTTTAGCCTTAGCAATTAATTTTTCATTATCATTTCTAAGGCTAGCAAGAGAGACATTCAATTCTTCAACCTTAGCAAGTAAATTAACATTATCATCTCTAAGACTGGGAATTGAAATATCACAAACATTTGAATCAACCTTAGCAATTAAACTAGCATTCTCATTTCTAAGGTTGGTAATAACATTATGGCAAGTGCTTAGCTCACTAGATAGTTTTTCACATTTTTCTACTTCTAGAGCATAAGCATTCTTAACCTTAACATGCTTCTTATTTTCCTTAATTAGGAAGTCCTCTTGGGAGTCCAAGAGTTCATCCTTCTTATGAATAGCACTAATTAATTCATTTAATTTTTCTTTTTGTTGCATGTTTAGGTTGGCAAAAAGGGTACACAAATTATCCTCCTCATCACAAGAGTTATCCTCATCACTAGAGGTTTCATATTTAGTGGAGGATTTTGATTTTACCTTCTTCATTTTGCCGTCCTTTGCCATGAGGCACTTGTGGCTGACGTTTGGGAAGAGGAGGCCCTTGGTGACGGCGATGTTGGGGGCGTCCTCGTCGGAGGAGGAGTCAGTGGAGCTCTCGTCGGAGTCCCATTCATGGCATACATGGGCATCGCCACCCCTCTTCTTGTGGTACCTCTTCTTTTCTCTCCTCTTGCCCTTCTTGTCGTTATCCCTGTCACTGTCACTAGATAGTGGACATTTTGCAATGAAGTGATCGGGCTTACCACACTTGTAGCAAACTTTCTTGAAGCGGGGCTTGTAATCCTTCCCCCTCCTTTGCTTGAGGATTTGGCGGAAGCTCTTGATGATAAGCGCCATCTCCTCATTGTCGAGCTTAGAGGCGTCGATGGGTTGTCTACTTGATGTAGACTCCTCCTTCTCCTTCGTTGCCTTGAATGCGACCGGTTGTGCTTCGAGCGTGGAGGGGCCATCTTGCTCGATGATTTTCTTTGAGCCTTTGATCATCAACTCAAAGCTCACAAATTTGCCTATTACTTCCTCGGGAGACATTAGTGTATATCTAGGATCACCACATATTAATTGAACTTGCGTAGGGTTAAGAAAAACGAGTGATCTAAGAATAACCTTGACCATTACATGGTCATCCCATTTCTTACTCCCGAGGTTGCACACTTGGTTCACCAAGGTCTTGAGCCGGTTGTACATTTCTTGTGGCTCCTCCCCTTGGCAAAGCCGGAAGCGACCGAGCTCCCCCTCGATCGTCTCCCGCTTGGTGATCTTGGTCACCTCGTCTCCTTCGTGCGCGGTCTTGAGCACGTCCCAAATCTCCTTGGCGCTCTTTAACCCTTGCACCTTGTTATACTCCTCTCGACTTAGAGAGGCGAGGAGTATAGTGGTGGCTTGAGAGTTGAAGTGTCAGATTTGGGCGACCTCGTCCGAATCATAGTCTTCATCCCCCGGTGATGGTACCTGTACTCCAATCTCAACAACATCCCAAATGCTTGTGTGGAGTGAGGTTAGATGATGTCTCATTTTATCACTCCACATATTATAATCTTCACCATCAAACATAGGTGGTTTGCCTAATGGGACGGAAAGTAATGGAGTACGTTTGGAAATGCGAGGGTAGCATAAGGGGATCTTACTAAACTTCTTGCGCTCACGGCGCTTAGAAGTTACGGATGGCGTGTCGGAGCCGGAGGTGGATGGCGACGAAGAGTCAGACTCGTAGTAGACCACCTTCCTTATCTTCTTTTTCTTGTCACCGCTCCGATGCGACTTGTTGTGTGAAGGGGATCCCTTCACTTTGTTGGCGGACTCCCCGGATGGAGCCTTCCCATGGCTTGTGGCGGACTTCTCGCCGGTCCCGATCTCCCTCTTGGCGGATGCTCCCGACATCACTTTGAGCGGTTAGGCTCTAATGAAGCACCGGGCTCTGATACCAATTGAAAGTCGCCTAGAGGGGAGGTGAATAGGGCGAATCTGAAATTTATAAACTTAAGCACAACTACAAGCCAGGTTAGCGTTAGAAATATAAACGAGTCCGAGAGAGGGGGCGAAAAACAAATCCCAAGCAAATAAAGAGTATGACACAAGGATTTGTTTTACCGAGGTTCGGTTCTTGCAAACCTACTCCCCGTTGAGGTGGTCACAAAGACCGGGTCTCTTTCAACCCTTTCCCTCTCTCAAACAGTCACTTAGACCAAGTGAGCTTCTCTTCTCAATCAAATGGAACACAAAGTTCCCGCAAGGACCACCACATAATTGGTGTCTCTTGCCTCGGTTACAATTGAGTTGATCACACGAAAGAATGAGAAAGAAAAGAAGCAATCCAAGCGCAAGAGCTCAAATGAACACAAATGTCGCTCTATCTAGTCACTATTTGATTTGGAGTGATTCCGGACTTGGGAGAGGATTTGATCTCTTTGGTTGTGTCTAGAATTGAATGCTATAGCTCTTGTAATGTGTTGGAAGGTGGAAAACTTGGATGCAATGAATGGTGGGGTGGTTGGGGTATTTATAGCTCCAACCACCAAAAGTGGTCGTTGGAAGATTGTCTGTCGCATGGCGCACCGGACAGTCCAGTGCGCCAGCCACGTCAGCAGGCCGTTAGGGTTCGACCGTTGGAGCTCTGACTGGTGGGGCCTCTGGGCTGTCCGGTGGTGCACCGGACAGGTCCTGTGGACTGTCCGGTGCGCCAACTGCGCGTGCTCTGACTCTGGCGCGCACTGTAGCGCATTGAATGCGGTTGCAGTCGACCGTTGGCGCGAAGTAGCCATTGCTCCGCTGGCACACCGGACAGTCCGGTGAATTATAGCGGAGCGGCCTCCCATTTTCCCGAAGGTGGCAAGTTCAGCTTCGAGTTCCCTGGTGCACCGAACACAGTCCGGTGGTGCACCGGACAGTCCGGTGGTGCACCGGACAGTCCGGTGGTGCACCGGACAGTCCGGTGGTGCACCGGACAGTCCGGTGCGCCAGACCAGGGTGCCTTTGGGATGTCTTTAGCTCTCTTTATTTGAACTCATCTTTGGTCTTTTTATTGGCTTGTTGTGAACCTTTGGCACCTGTAAAACTTATAGACTAGAGCAAACTAGTTAGTCCAATTATTTGTGTTGGACAATTTAACCACCAAAATCAATCTAGGAAAAGGTGTAAGCCTATTTCCCTTTCACCCTACCACCTGCACCGTTTTTTAACATTTTACGCGGATGATTGTTGAAACTGGTGCTTTAAGTATAAAAAAAAATAAAAAAGTAGAGAGTAGAGATGTAGTGGACTCATGCTTGGGCTTCTATGCAAAAGATGCTGCCCCGGTTTACGACTACAGGAGCCCAACAAACAGGCAGGCCCATCTTGGCCGGCATGGAAGGAGGAAACCCTAGCGCTCCTGCTCCCTCCAACACTATAAAAACCACGGCCGCAGCCGTTTATCAGCTAGGTTAAAGCGACGCCGCCGCCGCAAGCCGTCCGCCTTGCCCTTCACGAAGGCTTGGTCCTCCTCCTTGTATCTCCACTCCCCCCTTCACAGATCCGTTCCTCCAGCTAGGGTTAGCGTTCCTCTGCAGCGATGGCGATCAAGCGGACTAAGGCGGAGAAGAAGATCGCGTACGACAAGAAGCTGTGCAGCCTGCTCGATGAGTACACCAAGGTGCTCATCGCCCTGGCCGACAACGTCGGTTCCAAGCAGCTCCAGGACATCCGCCGGGGCCTCAGGGGCGACTCGGTGGTGCTCATGGGGAAGAACACGCTCATCAGGCGTTGCATCAAGGTGTACGCCGAGAAGACCGGTAACCACACCTTTGACCCGCTCATGGACCTCCTGGTCGGCAACGTAGGCCTCATCTTCACCAAGGGAGACCTCAAGGAGGTGCGCGAGGAGGTCGCCAAGTACAAGGTGAATAACTGTAGTTTTTTCCGGCACCTGTTGTTTGCTGTTACCTGTTAATGCGAACATCACTTGCTCGGAGTAGCAATTCGATGGCTCACGGCACAAAATTTATTTTTTATGCAAATTGTGTCGTACGTGTCCCGTACTCTTGGAGAGATGTCACGTATAGTAGATTTAAATTCACATCGAGTTGCCTGGATATAGCTCTGTGCAACTCGGGTCCGTGACCTGGATATAGTCGTTCTGTTATGCTATTGTCCTGCACTAAATACTTGCAGATTGTTTTGTTAGGGCCATGTTTGTATACACATGTCTAATTACTAGTTAGTGCTAAAAATTAGCCAAACTTAGCTATAGTTAGCTAGCTAGTACTCTAGCAACTAGTTGAAGACTTCGCAAAAGAAATAGCCTACCAATTAGCTCCCCTGTTTGGATGCACCAGAGCTAAATTTGTCTATTTTTAGATAGGTAGCAATTAGTTCATGCACCCAAACATGCTCTTTGTATGTATTGAGGATTCTATATTCATAGCATTGTTTCACATTCAGTTGGTAGCTTAGCTGTAAAAGTTTGTTACTGTATTGTGATATCGCTTATTGCACTTGTGAGACTAAATTTAAATTCACGTCTATGTATATATCGCTTTAAGAATGTCTGGGCTTAGTTTCATGATTAAACATCTCTGATAATAGCATAACAAGTCAGTTTTTCATGCACCATATCTGTCCTATGTTGATAGCCATAATGTGGAAGCATATGTGTTGTAACACTTTTTGATGTTGTTTATCATTGTTGTTTCTGTTACACATACACTACCAATGTCAAGCTATTATTCATTATTAATAATAATGACAATTTGATGTGTTTTTGCTACAGGTGGGGGCTCCTGCTCGTGTTGGTCTGGTTGCTCCAGTTGATGTTGTTGTGCCCCCTGGCAACACTGGGCTGGATCCGTCCCAGACCTCTTTCTTCCAGGTGACCTTGGAAGCAACACCTCTGTGATACAGCTAAAATGCAAGCACACAAAGGCGCTTTTCTCATTTGTCATTTGTTCCAGGTGCTTAACATCCCCACCAAGATTAACAAGGGTACCGTGGAAATTATCACCCCTGTGGAGCTGATCAAGAAGGGTGAAAAGGTGGGCTCGTCCGAGTCTGCCCTGCTCGCCAAGCTGGGTATCCGCCCCTTCTCGTACGGCCTCCAGGTCACCAGTGTCTACGAGGATGGGTCCGTGTTCAGCCCTGAGGTGCTTGACCTTTCCGAGGAGGACCTGATTGAGAAGTTTGCCACTGGTGTCTCCATGGTTGCCTCCCTGTCACTGGCGATCTCGTACCCGACCCTTGCTGCTGTGCCCCACATGTTCATCAATGGGTACAAGAATGTGCTTGCTGTTGCTGTCGAGACAGACTACTCGTACCCACATGCTGACAAGATCAAGGAGTACCTCAAGGTAAAACTTGTTTTCTCGGGCTATGGTAGTTGTTAAGCAACTCAAGGCCTTGTATAATTCTGGTTTAATTTGATTACAGTCCATATCTATGAACGTGTCTTGTTGGCATTTAAACTACCATGCATACCTATGCTTCTTTGTCCATATCATATGTACTGTATCATCAGATCACGATGTAGCTAGTTTATGTCTTGGAACCATGTGTTTTGAGGTATTCTAATTTCTGTGTTTGGTTTTGCAGGACCCAAGCAAGTTTGCTGTTGCCGCCCCGGTTGCTGCTGGGGACTCTGGCGCTGCAGCTGCTCCCAAGGAAGAAGAGAAGGCTGCGGAGCCTGAAGAGGAGTCGGACGAGGAAATGGGCTTCAGCCTCTTCGACGACTAGAGCTGCTGTTTTCGTCAAACTGCTGCAAGTTTTGGCTTTTTTTTTTATCATCTACAAGTACTGTTTCCTATATTTTTTAGCAGACAAATTATCGTGTGTAATCGACAATGATATCTCCTTAAATTTTAAGTACCTGTGTTGTGTCACTCGGGTTGATGCTGTTTACCTAACAAATCCGTTTGGATTTTTTTTGCGTAAAAGATTGGTTAGTCTCCGAACTAGAGTTCAGCACATCTTTCATCTTTCGGCGAAAGATGAAAGTGTCATGAAACTTAACGTTGCCCAGAAGCTTGGCCCAAGTTAAAATCACATTGTCCGAAATTCTAAATGATTGATGCACTTGAAATTCGAAGAAATATGCTGCACACACAGCAAGTCGGGTCTGTAGGCAGAACCGCCAACAGTCAGCACCTGCTTAATCAAATATAAATAGCATCGTCTCACTTTTTTTCCCAACTAGTGTGTGATCTGTGTGTGAGTGTGAGATTGGTTCAAATTCCTATTTGAATTTTAGCCTTTTTTTACTATTTAAACATGGGAGCAGGCTACCCATTAGTAGGTGGTACCGTGGTAGTCAGCGGTCAGCACAGCCTTCCCTAACTATCTCGTCAATCGTCAGCTGCACTGCAATCTGTGGTCGCAACGCAACGTCCCCCGTCGTGGCCGCGTGCTATCTTCCTCCTCCCTCCCTCCTTGCCGCACGCGTCAAACCTTGCAAAGAGAGTTCGGTCGACGGCGCCAGCCGGCGATGGCAGCGCCGCGCCACCGCCAGGGCCACATTGCGCAGTGCCTTGGCAGGATCCTCGCCTGCCGCGGCAGCGCCACCGCCGCCGTCGCTGCCGGCCCAGGCGGCCGACGGCTCACCGGCGCGGAGTTCGTCGACGGCGTGCGGAGCCTGGCCGCTGGCCTCGCCGACCGCGGGGTGCGCCCTGGCCACGTCGTCGCCGCCGTCGCCCTCAACAGGTACCTGCCTGCTTACCTAGGCGCATGGAATTCGTTAGCCGCGGAAACGATCGGGGGCTGAGCCATTGCTGTACATGAACGCAGCGTCGAGTACGTGCAGCTGTTCCTCGCCGTCACCTACGCCGGAGCCATCATCGCCCCTCTCAACTACCGCTGGGTGCGTGCGTGCTCCTCCACTTCATCTCCTTTTCTCGGTTCTTACAGCACACAGCACTCACTCCGGCAAAGAGTGCAAGTAAGTTTCGTCGTCGTCTCCCCCTGTTCTGAAGCAGAGCTTCGAGGAGGCGGCGCAGGCGGTGGAGCTCGTGCGGCCGACGGCGTTCGCCTTCGACGGCGCGTTCAGCTCCTGGGCGCTTCGGCTGATGGAGGGCGACAGGTTCCCATCCATCGGCCTCTACCTCCTCCTGGGCGATCCTTGCAGGACCGGCCGCGCTGCTGCAGGTTGTGGTGAGGTTCTTGCTTGCGTTGCATGCGTGGGCATTACAAGAGACTCTGCACGCACCTAGCACTTGCAATTTACACACGCTTGCTTTCGTCTTGGACACATGTTGGTTTCAGCTGTACCCATTACCGACGTCACGGGGAGCCTCGGCGGAGCTACGGCAGCGGCGGCGATGGAGCCCGTGTCGGCTCCAGACGACATTGCTCTAATATGCTTCACATCCGGTGAAAAAACCAGGCTGTTACAGAACGAATAGAATTGAAATCGAGAAACTTGGCTACAGGATGTATAGCTGATGGTACGTACTCTGATTCTGATCCAACCAGGAACCACGGGGCGGCCCAAGGGCGTAGCGATAAGCCACACGTCCTTGATCATCCAGTCCCTCGCCAAGATCGCCATTGTCGGCTACGGCGAGGACGATGTACGTACGGTTTCAGGACCCCAACAAGCACTATCGCATACAGTTTCCATGCCATGTTAGCGACTCTTTACGCAGTTCAGGACTCAAGAGAACCAAAAGTTGTATGACTTCCAGAATTTCGCATCCCTCTCTCTACTCTTCGGCCCCTGCAGGTTTACCTGCACACAGCGCCTCTGTGCCACATCGGAGGGGTCTCGTCGTGCATGGCAGTCCTGATGGCCGGAGGCTGCCACGTCCTGGCGCCGAAGTTCGACGCCAGGTCGGCGTTCGCCGCCATCCAGGAGCACGGAGTGACCTGCTTCATCACCGTCCCCGCGATCATGGCTGACCTGCTGTCCTACGCTCGGTAGCGATCTCCAGAGCACTCTGAAACCCTACGAGCCCCCGCAGGCCGCAGCCGCTGGTAGTGGTAGTCAAGTCACCTAACCGGAGTTTCTCCCGTCTTCTTCGACCAGGAAAGAGGAGATGGCGCCGGGCTGCGGGAGGACGACGGTGACCAAGATTCTGAACGGCGGCGGCGGGCTGCCGCTCCACCTCGTAAACGCAGCCTCGCAATCCTTTCCTCGGGCTGCTATTTTCTCAGCTTACGGTACGGCCGTACGGCGTTCTCTGCCAGTTAGCTCTTCAGTGTCATGAGGATTCATTCGTCGTGTGCAGACAGTAACACGTCGACTGGATTTCAGTAGCTCTGTAATCTGCAACAGGGATGACCGAGGCCTGCTCGTCTCTGACGTTCATGGCCCTCACCACGCCAAAGCTTCAAGAGCCGGAGCCGGAGCCGGAGACCCAACCGTGCGGCCACCACGGAGGTGTCTGCGTCGGCAAACCGGCGCCGCACGTTGAGATACGGATCGGCATGGATGACGACGGCACCACCGCCGGTTCTTCGCCGACCGGGAACGTCTTGACCAGAGGCTTGCACACCATGGTTGGCTACTGGGCAAACGGCAAGGCGGACTCATCCGAGTGTGACAGGAACGGATGGCTTGACACCGGAGACACTGGGTGGGTGGACGAGGAGGGTAATCTGTGGCTCTTGGGAAGGCACAAGGGCCGCATCAAGACCGGAGGCGAAAATGTTTACCCGGAAGAGGTACTCGTTGTTCCATGACCATTTCAGAGTTCAGACTCCACATGTCTTCTTCCATCCTCTAACAATGGCAGACATGTGAACATGTTGGTTTCACAACTAACGCCTGGAGTTGTTCAGGTTGAATCGGTGCTGTCCCAGCACCCCGGAGTGGCGAGAGCTGTGGTGGTCGGCGTGCCGGATAGCCGTCTCGGGGAGAGAGTCGTTGCGTGTGTCAGCGTCAAGGACGGCTGGAACTGGGTGGATGCGAGAGCTGAGCACGAGCACCGAGGCGGAGGCGAGGAGGTGTCTCCTCAGATCCTCCATGGCCACTGCAGGACGAAAGAACTGAGCAGGTGTTCTCCACTCTCCTCATGTACAGATGTACTCTTCTGATGAGAAACATGTTAGCGCGTGTGGTGAACGCGCGTCTGTTTGAGCAGCAGCAAAGGTTTCTTGGTTCTTACCATATCCTTTTCTTTTTATTGAACAGATTTAAGGTGCCAAGGTCTTATTACCAGTGGAGGCAGCCATTTCCGGTGACCACGACGGGGAAGATCAGAAGGGAGGAGCTGAAGAGGGAACTCCTGGCAGCAATTCGACTGCCCAGCAACCTGTAGCTTTTTGAGGCGATGATCTGTTTTTGGACCAAATCTTGGTTCAGTTCGACTCCGATTGAAGTCTTCTGTTTTTTTTGGTCTGTAGGTGCTTTTAGCTTTTACCTGGTTGGAGTTTAAGATGCGAAAAAAAGAGCGTTTGATTATTGGAAACCTGTAACATCCATGACTTTTCTTCACCTTGACAAAAGAAGTCGAGTCAATGGCAAGTCCCATGAAATTCAGAGCATCCGATTCTTGGAGAACTGAAAATTGTTGACGCCTTTTCAGAGCGCCAATCACTCAAGAAGAACCGGCGGCGGTGCTCTCTGGTCAGCCGCGGACGGTCCGCGGCCTGGGGCTGGATGGTCCGCGACCTGGTGTGAGGCGGCGGTGCTCCCTGGTCAGACGCGGACGGTCCGCGGCACAGGACCGGACGGTCCGCGACCTGGTGCAGCAGGAGCCCGGGTTCCCTGCCTGACGGCTGGACGGTCCGCGCGTGCGCAGGGGCGGCAGAGGATCGCTGGCGGCGCCTGAATCTCGCTCCCGGGAGGGACCCCGTCGGGGAGGAGAGATCCTAGGAGTTGTCTAAGCTCGGGCCGGCCGACCTAGACTCCCCTAATCGACGTAGAGTCGAGGAGAGGCAGAGAATTTGAGGATTGGAATACTAAACTAGGGCTAAACTAGAACTAGACTAGAACTACTCCTAATGCATAAGGTAAAAACGAGTAATAGACTTGATTTGTTCGATTGTTGGGGGTTCAATCGGCCGTAGCCCTTCATCTATATAAAGGGGGAGGTCTGGATCCGTTTTCAACTGTTTCCCGAGTTAATCCCGCGGTTTTAGGTAACAAATCCCGCGAGAAACTAGGAACCCTAACTGACTCTGCGCGCGCGCGGACTGTCCGCGTCACCACCGCGGACAGTCCGGACCGCGGACCGTCTGGCCTCAGGGCCGGACCGTCCGCATTGCTCTTTTTAGAGCTCAACATATGCCCCCTGCCTTTTGGTGAAGGTTGACGAACCAAAAGCATATGAACTAATCCTGATGTAGGTCACCGGCTTTTCGATATGGAGATTGTTCAATAAAGCACCAATATAAAGGCCGTTTCGGATTGTATCTTTCTCGGCCATGACCATTTGATCAATGGATCAAAAGGAATAGAATGGAGGTGCCCCCCAGTCTGGATAGACGAAGGGACTATACATGTACCATGGATTCATCATCGTGCCATTCCATGTTTGAACAGGATAATATACCGACGATGAGTAAATAGGTGGAAAGTACCCTGGTCTCATAGAATGAATAGGCGATGCTTGTTGTGTCGCCTTTCGGGTCGTTTTGTTTGACCGTTTTGTTTTAGCAGGTGACCGGGGTTTCTTTGTTGACCGATCACGTGGAACAGTCTTTTTGCTAGTATTTTTGGAGAGCAACTGATCAAAAGTAGGATCGGCTTTGATCAGCCGATTGTATGTGCTTTGACCTTGCGTCTTTTTCCTTGCTTTGTGTAGAGGTTGACGCCTTTGGTCATAGGTGGACTGTCCGGCTGAGTTAGCCGGACCGTTTGTCTGAGCACCGGATTGTCCGCACGTAGGTGCCGGACCATCTACGATGCTGGGGCTAGGCTGATGTGTTTGGTTTATTAACTGTACCTGCCCCCCGGCGTCTTCGGACCTTTTAGCCTTCTCGTCCGAAGCCTTTCGAGCAATCTCCTTTTGTGATATATCTGACATGCGAGGATTGCTGATGACGATGCCCTTGCCTTTGTCTTTATCGGCCATTTCGGGCCGAACCAAGACCTTTTTGCATGTGAGTTCTATTGTATTAACAGGAAAGGGTTGTGTGTCTACTTGCATCTCCTGAAAAGCCAATCGACCCTCATTTATGGCCGATTGTATCTGTCGACGAAAAACATTACAATCATTGGTAGCATGAGAAAAGGAATTATGCCACTTACAATAAGCACGCCTCTTTAATTCATCAGGAGGAGGAATAGTATGAGTTAATTTAATGTTGCCGTTTTTCAGTAACTCGTCAAATATTTTATCGCATTTGACAACATTAAAAGTAAACTTAACTTCGTCTTGTCGATTCTTTCGAATCGACTGTAAAGCAGAACACGCTGAAGGTTTAGCCTGTCCTGGCCAAACCAGTTCGGCGGTGTATACATCCGTGGATTCATCGTCCGAATTATCGTATCCCACTAGATGCATCTTATGGCTAGC
The DNA here is from genome assembly GCF_902167145.1 of Zea mays. Classification (NCBI taxonomy): domain Eukaryota; kingdom Viridiplantae; phylum Streptophyta; class Magnoliopsida; order Poales; family Poaceae; genus Zea; species Zea mays. The sequence continues at coordinate 14,798,418 of NC_050101.1, read as the reverse complement.
CGATTTTGATGTTTCCTTACTTCGGCTTTCACAGGTCATAGCCCGCTGGTGTAAGTGCACTAGTGAAAATAATTGGGTGCCATCTAATTTTTCTTTTAAGTAGGGTCGCAACCCACTGAAAGCTAGCCCTGTCAGTTGTTTTTCTGCGACATGAATCTGAAAGCATCGGTTTCTAGTGTCCCGGAATCTCCGGATATAGTCATTAACCGATTCTTCAGGCCCCTGTCGGACTGAGCTAAGTCAGCCAATTCTAACTCATGTTCTCCTGAGAAGAAGTGTTCATGAAACTTTTGCTCTAATTCTTCCCAAGAGTTAATAGAGTTTGGTGGCAAAGCTGCGTACCATGCAAATGCAGTATCAGTAAGGGACAACGAGAATAAACGAACACGGTAGGCTTCCCCATCAGCCAATTCTCCCAAGTGTGCTATGAATTGGCTTATATGTTCGTGTGTGCTTTTCCCACTTTCACCAGAAAACTTAGAGAAGTCTGGTATTCTAGTTCCCTGTGGGTATGGCACGGTGTCGAATCGGTGACTATAAGGCTTCCGATACGATTGCCCTGTACCTGACACACTAACACCGAGTTTGTCCCTGAACATCCCGGCTACCTCGTCTCTGACCCTCTCTGCCATGTCTGGCGACCATCCATTGAGTTTGTGGGTGGAGATTTCAGGTTGCCTGACATTACTCTGTCGGCTTTCCTCCCAGGTATGTTTGAGGTGTGTGTTAGGTGTCCTATTAATGTCACCAGCTCCTGCCCTATACCCCTCAGGCTCTCTTGTGGTCGAATAATATTCAGCCCTATGTCCATGAGGTGGTATGGCATGATTATAATGTGTTGCTGGTGGGGCACCATAATGTTGCTGCGATGAATGTGGGAACTGTGCGTATTGCGCAGCTCTCGGCTCTGCGTATGCATATCCGGACGGTCCGGCGTAAGAGGCCGAATGGTCCGCGACCTGGCCAAATGGTCTGAAGGTATATCCGGATTGTCCAGCCATATATGGTGCTACGTGGGTAGTCTCGTACCCAGACCGTCTGTCGTAAAGAACTGGACGATCCGCGATCGGGCCGAATGGTCCAGGGCTGTACCCGGATGGATCGGCCATATATGGCGTGACTTGGGCAGTTTGCGCATGGACTCGTGTAGAGTCGGATGGTCCAGCGTAATACATCGGCCGGTTCATGCCATATCCGGACGGTCCGGCGTAAGATGGCGGACGGTCCGCAACATATCCGGACGGTCCGACGTGATGTACCAGACGGTCCGTGATGGGGCCGAAGTGTTTAGGGGTTGTACCCTGATGATCCGGCCATGTACGGTGCGACCTGAGTGTTTTGTGTGCGGGCCTGCATCTGGTCGGACGGTCCGGCGAAATACGCCGGACGGTCCGCGGTATAACCGGACTGTCTGAGATGATGCTCGGACGGTCCGGTCGCGTGCCTAGTGGTTGCGGCTGTGATGGTGACACGAAAGCGTGCATCGACATACCATATGATGGCTAGGTCAAAGGTGACCTGTTTATAGCCGATGTGTTTGACGTGGGTGGCACTGTATTAGACTCTCGCGATGGAAAATTAGGAGCAGCTGATTTCTCGTATGCACGTAAATGCATTTTAATAGATTCATCTACATATTGCTTTAACTGATCTCCTCGTTGATCCATGAAAGTTGTAAGAGATAGATCTGGAGTACTTACAGCGGGACCCTGCAGTGGAGGTAGGAGAGATTCCATATCGATCTCCCCTTGACGGACGATCTTCTGGTGGCGATCCATCGTGAAGTGTGACAAGTACTTGTCCGCCGCCTCCTTGCGCCGTTCGGAGAGTTTATGCAGCAGTTCCGCCTCTTCCTTGTCGCGTTGTTCGTTCCATTGCCGCATCACCTCCTTCTCATCGCGCATTACGAGGTCTTCAAAGGGCCTTTGGTCATCAGCCGGGAGCGCCTCCATGGCTGGCTTGATGATGTTGGTAGTGGAGATCTTGGTGTGATCCTTAGAACCGACCATTTATGGGCCGATTTTTAGCAGATCTAGACACCTATTCCCCAGCGGAGTCGCCAAAAAGTATGTTGACGCCTTTTCGGAGCGCCAATCACTCAAGAAGAACCGGCGGCGGTGCTCTCTGGTCAGCCGCGGACGGTCCGCGGCCTGGGGCCGGACGGTCCGCGACCTGGTGTGAGGCGGCGGTGCTCCCTGGTCAGACACGGACGGTCCGCGACACAGGGCCGAACGGTCCGCGACCTGGTGCAGGAGCTCGGGTTCCCTGCCTGACGGCCGGACGGTCCGCGCCCTAGGGCCGGACGGTCCGCGCGTGCGCAGGGGCGGCAGAGGATCGCCGGCGGCGCCTGGATCTCGCTCCCGGGAGGGACCCCGTCGGGGAGGAGAGATCCTAGGAGTTGTCTAGGCTCGGGCCGGCCGACCTAGACTCCCCTAATCGACGTAGAGTCGAGGAGAGGCAGAGAATTTGAGGATTGGAATACTAAACTAGGGCTAAACTAGAACTAGACTAGAACTACTCCTAATGCATAAGGTAAAAACGAGTAATAGACTTGATTTGTTCGATTGTTGGGGGTTCAATCGGCCGTAGCCCTTCATCTATATAAAGGGGGAGGTCTGGATCCGTTTTCAACTGTTTCCCGAGTTAATCCCGCGGTTTTAGGTAACAAATCCCGCGAGAAACTAGGAACCCTAACTGACTCTGCGCGCGCGCGAACTGTCCGCGTCACCACCGCGGACAGTCCAGACCGCGGACCGTCCGGCCTCGGGGCCGGACCGTCCGCATTGCTCTTTTTAGAGCTTAACAAAAATGATATTAACTTGAATGAAAATCAGACTATATGGATGGGATGGATCTAGGAGGGACAATGGGTTTTAGATTTTACGCTATAAAATTTAAGAATAAAATTAGATAGGATGAAACTCTATTTTTATTTATTTTGAACTAAAATTAGTTTAGTGTCCTAACAAATTATAAAAAAACCTTTAGATCGTGATACATTACCACGCTCTAGATGGATCCGACCCATTTTTTAAGATGAAACCATTTCTAGCATCATTTATTTGGTAATGGGTTCCTGTTGTTTGCAGTTGGGTTCGGAGGACTCGAAAATGACAATACCTGACGTCAGACCGTGGCTGCCACCGGCGCTCCGCGGAGCGGCCCCGCCCTTGGCTCCGCACTTCCGCAGCCGGTACCAGGATCGCTCCCTTCGCCGGGGCGCCTCCAGGGAGGAGGTCAGTGGTCACCGGCGTGGAGCGCTTCGCGTCCAGAGAGCTCCCTCCGCCGGGGCGGCTCTCGCCGGCGTTTAATTTTGAAATGAAATGTGTTACTCTCTTATCGGGCTGTCAGAGTGAAACTAGAGTTTGGGCCAAACCCATGAGCCATGGGCTGGGCTTCAAGGAGAGGCAAGCATTACGGGCCGGCCTCACGGCGGTGGCACTTGAGCAGCAACTACAGTCAACCTTCAAGAGATAACCTTAGCACGTTAACGGCGGCGGCGGTGAGAAAAGGCGGGGGAGGGGGACTGGAGGTGAAAGGCGGCTGCTTTCGCTGTCTCCCCACCACCCGCGCACAGTGGCGGCGCTGACGGTGGCAGGAAAGGAAAGGTAGAGCATCAGTCACCAGCGCAGCTTCTTTCTTTTCCCCTTTACCGCCGTTGTATTTCGGGGGGCGGCATTCCTTGCCTCGCTGCTGTTTCTTGCTCTACGGATTCACTGGTGGTGGTGGTGGTGGCGGAGCTCTCCGTCCTAGGAGGCGCTGGTGGTTTTCCGGATTGTTTCGTCTCGCCCCTCCCCTCTTGGTTTGAGCTTGGGTTAGCTTCGTTTAGACGGCCTCCTCCACTTGAGCTCTTTAACCTAGACGATTGGTTAGTGTTCAATTTGTTGCCTGTTTTATTTTTTTTGGTTTATCTGATTCGGCTAGTTTAGCTAGATGTTGATTTGTTTCTGCTATCTCCTTTTTTTGGGCTATGTATTTCCGTCCATGTCACTTTCCCCAATCGAGTTACCATTACTGGGATGGATGTTCTGTCTCTTTAGATTTGATGTCATAAACTCATTATTATCTGAGCATTCAAGGCAGTTTATACTGGTAATTTAATTTGTAAGATTTTCGTCGTCTTGCTGAGGTAGGGTTTTGCTCAGAGACCATTATGCTGTCACAAGCTTGGGGTGATGTGACTGCACGTCATGTTTGACGTGGTTTATTGAATGATACATGCGCGTTTGCTGCTGGGCAATAAATGTTCAGACGGATTTCCTGAGGGAAATAGCATGCTGGTTTGATTATAATCCCCGAGTTTAACATTCCTTTTTGTGCCTTTCCTTTTTTTTGTTACAGTGGCGATCACACCAAACTCACATACAGATGGAGATGGCAGAGACCTTGCATGTATTGCCCGATGATGGCAATGGAAGTGCTGCAGTTCAGACTGAGCCTTATTGCCATGAAGACGCCATTGAGGACATGGAATCTTTCTTGGATGAAGTAAACGACAGGGTTCATGTTTCAGGAATTGTGACTGGTGCTATCATCAAGGGGATCCTAAGTGATGTGCGGCAAGAAGCTGCTAGCCAAATTGCTCTCAAGGATGCAGAGATATCATCACTGAACCAGAAGCTGCAGCAGCCAGTAAATGGCAGCTTGAGTTTATCTGAGGGACGGGATAAAAGACATGATGAGTTTTATAGTCTCCGCCAGCAGCTTGACTCCATTTCCAAGTCACTGTTGAATTCTGAATGGGGGCTATCGGGATCACAGCATAACTTTGAAGATTCAGAAAATGCCAGCAAGCAGCAGGACAAAGAAAATTCCTCTAGAAATGGTGTAGCAAAGACCATTCATCCTGGAGACTCTAAAGAAGAAGTTTTTGGTGATCCGAAACTCTTGGATCACATGGATAAGGTTGCTTTGATAGCCCATTTCAATAAATCAATGAATGAGATGAAAAGGCAGCATGATTCAGTTCTGTACCAGAGGACGGAAGAGATATTCAAACTGAAGCGTGAAATCCTGAAGAAGGATGGATCAAACCCTTTTCATTTACGAAATAACAAAGAACTTGAGCAAACAAGGAAGAAAATTGAGGAAGTCATCTCAAAGTTGGATGTGCTCCTCCTGGAGAATAAAAGAGCCTCTGTCCGTATCAAGTCAAATGCAATTCCTGGTCAACAAGATAAGAACAATGTATTAGGTTCTGAAATCGAGCAACTAGAAAGCGGTGCAAGTAATAATGAAGACTACCATTGCTCTATTCCAACTCACTCATCACATTTTGCATCCAGAGAGGCAGATCATGAACTGAATATTGTAAGGCCTCAATTTGACGTTGAAGATGCCAGAATTGCAGCCACCTTTAGAGAAGAAATAGAAAGGATTATCATAAAAGAGTTCATTAGTGAAATAAACATAGAATTGCATGGTTATGAGATTGAGGGTGGTATGAAGCAGGAAGTTTGCTCAATAATTCACAATGAGGCTATTGCTAGAGCAATGTCAAACATTGATTCTTTGTTGTTGAAGTACGAGGAGAAAAAGGGTCATGCTGAAGAGGAATCTCTACATAAGCAAAAGATTGAAAAACTGAAACTAATTGTGGATTCCTTCACTGAAGTATTGAGTGAAAAGGAGAAATTTGTATCACAGATTGGATTGGAAGCGATGCAGACTCGCGTGGAGTCAATGTGTTGTGAACTTGATTTGTTAAGGGACAAAGTGGCAAAGCAAGATTCCTACCTATCTGAAAAGAACAGGGAATTTGATGCCATTATGTGCAGGTTGGAGCAAGCTCAGCAGCATGTTCAACACAATGATGTTACCTTGGTTGAGCTGAATGATAGACTTAGAACCATTTCAAACTCTCTAAAAGACCTAGAGAAACAGAATCAAGCTCTACATTATGCCATGGAAGAAAAAGAGAAGATGCTAACATCTGCTGTTTCCAAAGACAATGATATGAGAGAATTCATGGAAAATCTTGTTAAATCTATCAAAGATTTTGAAATTGTCATGATGAATCAGCAGGCTGTTGTTGCAAATAAAGTCGATCATCATGAATCAAGGTGCTTGATTTTTATTCACTCAACTTACTTATTCTAGGCAAATGAGCTGATTATATAATTCCTAGCCTTTTGTTTATCACTATACCATCTTAATATTAGCTTTATAGTTCTTGGTACCTATTACCTATCTATGTAATGTTCTGTAAATAAAGAGGCTAGTATGTTTTTTTTCTTTCACAGGTTCTGTTTATTAAAAGAACAATGTAAACACCTTGCAAAAGAAGGCAATCTTTTAAGAAAGAAGGCCTTACGATACAAAGAGATATCTGAGACAAGAGACTCTAATCTTCAGAAAGCTGAACTTGAGGTAATTTATTTGCCAAACCTAACAAGTTAGTGTTTAGCTTCACTTTGCAGAGCTTAACTTGCAAAAACAAGGACAGACCCAGTGCCGGAGGTTCCCACATGAGTGGGGTATGGGAAAGGGGTAAACCGAGTTCCTTCCGCAAATGCGGAGAGGCTGCTTTAAACCTATGACCTGGTGACTCAATGGACTGTTCTCACCATTGCACTAGGCCTGCTCTTCTAGAGCTTAACTTGCAAACCATGAAAAAAGTTATGACCTAGATGTCACCCTGAAAGGATTGAGGCATTAAAGCACATTAATTGGTTTTATTTGTTTCCCAGGTGGATTTGCTTGGTGATGAGGTTGAGGCCTTAACGGATCTTCTTGCAAAAATCTATACTGCACTTGATCACTATTCTCCAGTACTGCAACACTACACCGGCGTAAGTTTTGTTTTTATGCTTCGGGCATGATTCTTATGTTTTCTGTTGTTTCTCTTCGTGCCTAATCTAAGAAGTATTGCTGTATTGTCCATAAAGTGCCCTCTGACCTGTTTGTTGTTTGTCTTTAATATAACTTATCCTCATTATTCTAGGTATATCCTTTTTTTTATCAAGATCTTTCAGTAAAAGAAATTTGTGAAGTGACCTAACATAAATTTTTAACAAGATTGATGTTAGGTTTTTCTTCCAATATTAATTTGTTGCGTGACATGAGATATTAGGTATTCGCATGTCTTGTCTAACCACAGGTTCCATGTTATGCCAGATGCTACCGTATGTCATAATCACTAGCAATTGCATTGCGCTCACCCAATTCGCATGGTTTCGTGTATGATATTTTTGTTCTGTATTAACTGTACTAATATCTTTTTTGCAGGTTATGGAGACCTTGAGCATGATTAAGAAGCACATTAGCATGGCGAAGTAAAATGCTTCTGGTCGGCTTGACACTGTAGAATTGTAGGTTTGACAGCAGGCTTCCAGTGGTTTGACATAAGTTTGTAGAATTGTAGATGGCAGCAAGCTTTTGTTTCCGACTCAAGGACTAGGTGATTACCCCCTTTTGCAGGCAGAGTAGTGGTCTTGGTAGCTTTTGAGCACTCTGTAAATGACCCAACCCAACCGTAGCTATTAGTTCTTGTGCTTGGCTTTTGATGCTATGGCCTATGGGCTTTGCCACCTGCTATGCTGGGTTGCAAAGGTGAACTCTTGTAACATTGGTAGCCGAGAGGATGTTAGAGAAGCTGAGTTTTCATGTGGATCTTTATTTTTTCCTGGCACAATGGTAGATAAATCTACACTATAGCCTGGCGTTCAGGCTTTGTAGTGATCATGCGTGCCACCAAAGTAACATTTACATTGAAATGCAAGTAGGCTGTAATGCAGACGATTCAGAATCTGCACTATCCTGATTGGATGAACGGACGACCTCGGTTACCAGGATTCATGTAATTTCAAACAACTATGTGCAAGCTCATCCCTTCAATGTAATAATACATTGAAGAGAATTTGGTCCCTTCAACGTTTGATGCCCACGAGGCGGCAAAATTTCGATTGCAAATCATTGGTATCTGCCGACTTTTTTTTTTGAGCCGAGTGGATCACGAGGAGCCTGGCTCCCTTGTCACGAGGAGAGCTCTGCGTTCTTCGTATTCCCAGTAGCAACACAAAATGCTGTACATTCAGCTTTTACGAGTATGCCAACTAAAGTTTATAGAGGCCAAGCACAATGTATGTAAAAAAAGATCTGAACATTTGACGATCAATTATCCATGGTAGACAGATACATGTTACTACCTCCAAACACAAACAGAACACATACAACAATCACCGAGAGTTAGAATCAGAGGAATATTTGAACAATTCTTACTACCTACTTACATCAGAAATATGTTCTATCCACACCGCATGTTTGCACCCATCCACGATTTATTCTTTTTGCTGGGAACGAAAAGCCTTCATGCCGATGAATGTATCATTGGGACCAATACCCCTTTGGCTCGCCAACTCCTCAATGTACAATTGACACCCTTAAATGCTGGGAATCAACTTCCATTCTCCAATTTCAACCCTTTGTGGTGATGGCTCCAGGCTAGCAAGGCAGCACCGATTGCTGGTTCCACCTGAAATTTCATGGCATTTTGTTTAACTTCTGAAGGGATGGTACTTCATCCATTTTTCTTAAAAAAATCACTAATGCCTATACCAACTTTCTTGGCACTAAAGTTTTTTCCCCATGTTTTCAGATAGATATATCACTGCTTTCTTGATGAGAGAAATGTATGCGCATTTATCCAAAAATATGTTACTGACATATGCCATTTATCATACCAAGTAAGTCAGAGATAAAAAAAACATGACTTCTGATATAAAAAAGCGAGACATCCCAAATCTTTTGAACACTTAGACTCCTTAAGTATCCAGAAACCAGCATGGATGTGTGCAACAGAGACATAAAGTTTGGAACAAGAATAGTAATGGGTATACTAACCTCAGGCCAAATAGGATCAGTGCCCGGGAAGACCTTGGAAATACATTTTATGACCTCACCACTGATATCCCACTTTTTATTTCCTTCAAGGACCCCTCCAACCAAAACAAGTGGAAACATGTCCTTTCCATCTGCCAGATTAAAGATGAACTTTCAGGTATACAGAACATGTTCTCCTGTTGTCAGTTCCTAACACTGAGACGGCATTTGGAAACAGAAACAGAATTTGAGCAGAATAATATCTGTGTCCAAAGAAACAATTCCATGATCGGAATCCTTAGTACTCCACTCTAAAGAAATATAGTACATCGAACCATAACAAGAGTATCTTAAGCCCACAGCTCATTTACCACAGAAAACCAGTTGCTATATGCTCTACGACATGACAACTGGCATGCAGACGACAGACGGAATGAACCGAAAGAACCTTTTGCCGGGAAAAGACCAGTTTTCATTCTTTGCTTGATTAGTAATATATACAATGGCATCCCTATCTTAGAACGACTTGACTTGATGTCCTGACCCCAGAGAAGTACTATTTATACCTAAAATGCCACTAGTCCATTCGAATAATCAAATAGACCTGTTGAACAAAATTAAAGCTAAGTACTATTGCACGAACTACACATTACCTTCGCCACACAATCTAAGACGCTGAACAACCGCTATAACAGTGTCAGCCAACTCTTGGACTGAATCATGCAAGATTTTGTTAGCTACTTCATCACCATCTTCAGCAGAAGATACCACAACTGGTACAAGTGCTGCAATACGAGCCCAAGATGGATCCGCATATGTCCACCTGTGCCAGAACAAGTGCAGCAATTAAGTACAAGATTCCAAATATCAATGCTTTTCTCAGCTAGAGCACGAGAAATATTCACAAACACTAGAAGCTTCAGCAAACATTAATTAAGTTATGAAATACTACACTACTAATCATTCTATGACCTTAAAAATATGGATTAGCGAAAGGGCCTCTAGCCTAATGGTTAAGGACTTCCGAGTAGCACCTCCAAGTCCTGAGTTCGATTCCCCTCGGGAGCGAATCTTCAGGCTTGGTTAAAAAAATCCCCTCGCTATGACTCATCCGCTCTCGGGTTATGATGTCCTGTGCGTCACCCTCCGGTTGGGCCGTTGCAGAGTGGACAGTTGACACCGGCCCGTTAGTGATGGGGGCCAGGGTTTGGAGATTTTCTCGGCCGGGACCATTGTTTCGGTCTCTTCTTAATATAATACCGGGAGGGCGGTCTTTCCCTCCCCGGCCGAGTTTTTTTTTAAATATGGATTACTGAGAATGGGTATAGTGCACTAACAGGATGAATCTTGAAACTATTGGTGGGCTAATGTAGAGTTGAGAGTGACAAACATGGTCAAGAAGGGTTAAACTCGATAATAATTCTTGGGGCATGCATACTATGGAATCATGGTAGCCGGTGTGTTTTTTATGGCCTTTACCCTAGTCTGGCCAGAGCCTTGCAGCTCGACATTGAGGAGATGGTTTATCGGAGTCTGGCAGGGGCTCGAGGCATTTCCTTTCCTATGGCCCTAGAGCCTGCAGGCAACCAGTAGGTGCTTGGTTTCTTGGTCGAGATCGCTTTTGTTGTGAGCACAAGGAGCCAAATATTTGTCAACTCTCTTGGGTTTATGGGTTTGTGTTGTAAAGGTTCTTATCCCTTTTTCTTCTCAATACAAAGATGTGCAGCTCTCCTGCGTGTTTGAGAAAAAAAAAGGAAATTAAAGGAGTATAACCAAATAATGATAAGGATTAATGCATAATGGCAAATCCTGTCGGAACAATGCAAGCCTGGCAAGGTTTATATATACATTGATGAAAAATATCATAGCATGGTCACAGAAGGTCCTGAACGTACTTTTAACACAAATAACATATGCTATGCAATAAAATTAGTGTACCTTTTTTTTGCATATTTTTTCAGTCAAAACAGTAGGGGAAACCCTACTGTCTTCTTTTGCATATTAAGCTACCATTAGGGCAGATAATTGAAATGTATACAAATTATGCATCACTGTGACAGAACTTACCCTATGATTTCATCTGGTGAAGAAAGATCAAGCTTCTCAAGGATATCTCTTGTAAGTCTAGTTTGTGGCCCACGACCATCGTATGCTTTTATAACTGCTGTCAGGGCCTGTGCAGCAATGCCATATCCACTGCATTAATGTACACATATAGTTGTCTACATTAGCCTTTGTCACAGACAGGCTGTATTGAAATCACAGAATAATAGGTTTCATAAACACCAAACAAATCTTTTTAAACTACAGCGGTCAATGGTGAAGGATTTCAAGATGCTGGAAGACCCATCAATTTGGGTGAGAGGAAGGAGCTGCAAGGCTGAGTCAAATGGACTACAAGGAGAAGTGGACAAGCTATTCGGCCAACCATTCGCTCATGGTTTATGTTCCTCTAGTTTCATTTAGGGTAAGATGACAATATTTCACTCGCTTTTAATTCTCAATTCACAGTTTGGTAACCCTCCACTCAGGTCTCTTAACCAAGGCAGTAAGTGGTCATCTTCCCAATTCCCCAATTCATAGTTCAGCAACCCAAGCACCTATAAATAGCCTTTCTGTGATATGTTCGGGGTATAAGGAGCTTTGTTTTCTTTGCATGATATATGCCCATATCCTTATATCCAAACAAGATCTGAAAATAGCCCTATAATTTCTACTGGGTGTGTGACAGACAATTGATGCTTGTCAGTTGAGCACCCTCTAAACTTCTGATTCTCATGTTGCAAATCAGGTATGGACTTTTGAACAGAACACATGGCAGCTGAAAGCACTAATATCTGTTCCAACAACAAAAATCATAAACAAAGAATGATGTTCCAACAATCCAACTTCAAAGTTCAAACAAGGCAGTGGCACCACCTAAAGTATCCAGTTTCAAGGGTCATAGAGTATCTTGTTGCCATAAATAATATTACTCACCTACCCCAGTCGCCCAAAACAGGCCCAGCACCAGCTGCTCTTGCTACTTTTCCATCTTCTGTAACTCCATAAGCAATGCATCCAGTGCCCGCAATTAACACACAACCATGCAGCTTTCCCATTGTACCACTAGCCAGGGCCGCCACTGCATCATTTTCTACATAATTTTTTGCATTGTCTGGGAACAGATCCCTGGAGAACAAACAAGGTTCACTTAGCAGATATACAAGAAAATGATGACTTACTATCAGTTCTGCATTTCTGGCTGTCAGCATGTTCTGATTTGTAATGACATACACAAAAGCAGCATCATTCTGACAATCCAGAGCATCAGGGATGTCCAAATGAATAGGCCCAAACATTTGAGCATCATGATATCAGCATTTGTTCAATTGAAATGAAGTGGTTGCTGTGGAGCACAACAATGCAACCCTTCCCTTTAGGTGCAATACTAAAATGCATTTTAATTAACACAGAGAAAACTATACCGGATCCATTCCAGCATCCTCAGCTGATCTGAAGGATGGTTCACTCCTGATACGGCTAAACAAACTGCTCGGACAGCTGAACGATCTGTGTTGGCCAATGCTAGAGCCTGTGTCATGACCTGCTCGAGAGTTTCCAAGGCAGCATTTTCTGATGAATAGAGGACAAAGTGGTAAGTATTTCTTTGACCGAAGAATTGTGCCAGATGCTATTGTTCCCACATTACAACGTGGCAAGGGAAAAAAGGAGATAATGATATAATATCACTCAGAAAACATTACCATATTTCAATTGTATACTGTGTTACAGCTTACAGAAGCATACATGGTTTGTGTACAGAACTATGGATTCTTGTTGCACTTTGGGCACAGTATTCCTCTAGAATAGCAAAGGAAGTCCAAAGTCCAAACCACAGTGCTATCAACACATGGGTAAATGTTGTGCTGTATTTCCTCATCAGTTGAAGTTACCAGACTACTTTACAAGCACCGTGCTTAGCACAAGTAATGGTAAGGACTAAGGAGTACTACCTCTTCAGCAACTTCATTAAATGATTGACAACCATAGGAACCTAAATAATCGGAAATAAGCAAGATGGACAACAAAATGGCAAACAGCCTTTTAAAAATCTATAGAACAAAAGCTAAGTTTTTTTTAAGAAAAATGAGGAAAAATGAACATACACGAGCACTGTTATGCAAACAATTCATCTATTTCCCTGAAACTCTCCCTCAATTGTGAAGATCCAGTATTCCCTACAATCCTTACAGCATCCGCAACTATGTATGACAAAATCAACGGCGATTAGGCAACACCTTAGGAGTGAAGTCAAAATCCCCCAAAAAAACCGACAGGGAGACAACTCGTCAATCACCAAGATCGAATTTTGAACACAAGGCACGCATCAGGCATCCTCTGAATGGGAAGAGCTCTGGCGATTACCTCCGACGGAATTGCGGTTTGAGCAGCCGGCGACGGCGCGTGCAAGCACGGGTACGGTGGCCGGAGACTCCGGCGGCGTCATTGCAGCCGGCAGGCAGACGCAAACGGTGTTGGTGGTGCCGCCGTCCACGCCCAGAATCACACCACCGTCAGCAAGCGCCGCGGCCGCCGTCGACTCGCCGTTCTCGTAGCCGCCCATCTCTCGCGTAGACGGGCTCCTTTCTTCTCGGCTTGCGCGAGATAGAAGCGAGTCAAAGTCTGATGTATGGAAGATTTCTTTTTCTTTGTATACAGGAGAAATATTGGTTGAGTGTGAGGCTGCGGCAGCATCGGTTGCTCGTGTCCCTTCTAATCGCGCTAGGGCCCTATCCTACGAATGGCAATAGGTAAATACGCATACTCATATCCACTCGTGAATATGTATTTACTCCCGTGCCTATACTTACTAGTCGGTTGCCCGTGCGTTGCGACGGCTTACAACAATACCCACGTAAACTATCCATAAAAAATTTAAGATTTTTTATTGATTGTCTCCGCTCTCTGTATAATATATTTTTTGATTTAGCTAACTGATGTTATTGTTTACTCCATGCAAATATGTCTTGGTACAACACGGCTAATAAAGTGAGCGATTAGAGGAGAGTTCAACGATTGACTGAATGAACAGAGATTATAAAATAGCATAATTCCATCATACAGAGACCAAATAAGAGAGTTTGTGAGATCAAGTTTATAAAATAAGTCCCATGAAGTCAAACTTATAAAAAAGATAGATCAAAATATGGAGTGATTGGTAAAGTCAGGCATTAATAAAAATTGGATGTGCTCCATATAAATTACGCTACTTCGTAGCAATTACTAACGTTTAAAACCAACAAATAACCTTTCATTTTGTTGTTAGTGTGACAAATCATTGCTGCTCCATCCAATTCAGCAACCTCAAATACCATGTAGTCCATTGTGCCAATGTGGTCTCAGAAACGACCTAATGCTTGCAAGAGCAAAGAACGTCGTGCCGTGTTTGGGCTGTAGCCTCGACCCATAGTGTTGGTGCGGCCCGACACGATTATTTTTTTTATTTTACAAAAAACGTATATACCTATATACAATTTATATTTAATATTAAAAACATCTTAGCGTGATGTTCTACTGGTTAGACAGTTTCACCCAGTGTCTCCCACCCTTCTTCCATCAGGGCATGGGTTCGAACCCCACCTCCTGTACCGTTTTTTAACATTTTACGCTGATTTAATTAAATGGATCGACGGGCTAACGGGCTGGCCCGACACAATTAGCAGGCCGGCATGGCGTGCCTGTGCCATAGTTGTGGCCCGCGTGCATCTAGCCCGTGTCGGGCGTCGTTACGCTGATTTAATTAAATGGATCGACGGGCTAACAGGCTGGCCCGACACACTTAGCAGGCCGGCATGACGTGCTTGTGTGATAGTTGTGGCCCATGTGCATCTAGCCCGTGTCGAGCGTCGTTTGACATCTATAGACGTGCAACGAATTAATTTGAAATAGTTGTGAGGGGTTATTTGTAAAAAAATGACGCATGACGACCGTTGAAACTGACGCTTTAAGTATAGTATAGATATGAGTATGGATCATTTGTCGGGTCACTGGTACTCACAAAGATTAAACATTTACATTATACAAATGTTAAGTATATCCATCTAAATATCATTACGAAATTTCTAGGATCATTTAATCATCTATTTAAGAACATCATAAATAATTGGATAAAGTAACAACACTAAGATAGTACCACATAACACATTACATGTTCCATTATTTGATCATCAAATAGTTGTTAAGTCTTTTATGATATTATTGCCGAAAAGGTTGATAAATAGTCAAAAGAGATGGATGGCTGAAGCTCAACTTTATGTTTCTGGGCTAAGTTATACCAGGTATTTTATACCCACGGGTTAACAGGTATGTGCCTTTCATGGATATTAATTAAGCAATATATATATCATGGATACAAAGAAATATGTTCATCTCTATGATTATCTCTAGGGCATATTCAACGATTGGTCTAGAGGAAGTCGATAAGGGCACCTTCTTGTTTGTGGAGAGTGTCACCCCGATTCTTACATGCTTGGAGGTGTCGGCGTTGTCGATCCGAACGTCCTTCGTGTCCTCGACGCATTTGAATGTCAGAACTGACATTGGGTGCGTCCGAACCATCCCTAGAGTCGATGCCCCTCCATAACTCCACCAACTCTCTTGCGGTGGCTTGTGCTGATGCGAGCTCACAGCTAGCTTTTTCACACACATAGACCGCTTGGAATGAAGCGGACGCCGTAATGACCCCATGGGGTCCAGACATCATTAGCTTGAGGTATGTGTAGTTGGGAATGACCATGAACTTGACGTAGCCCGACCTCCCCAATATGGTGTTGTAGGCCCCTAGAAAGTTCAATTCGAACTGTAGCTGCTCGGTGCGAAAATTAGAGGGGTTTGCGAATGTAACCGGTAGAACGATTTGCTCGAGCGAGCAGGCGCTGTGGTCGGGCGTAATGACATAGATCAACACGGTGCTAGGGTGCAACGCGGAGAGTGCGATCCCCAAGGTGTCGAATGTCTCTATGTACATGACGTTGAGTCTGCTCCCTCCGTCCATGAGGACTTTGGAGAGACGCTTTGGGCCGACGATTGTTTCAGCAGCACGGGGGTAAGTTCCCGGATGCGGGATACTGCTCGGGTGATCGCGTCGATCGTATGCGATTGAGGCCTTCAGCATGAGGGGCATGGTGATATGACCACGCCATTAAGCAACATGTTACAACCCCCAAGTCATACTACATCAACTCAAGTACAACCAACATCATCACCAACCCAAGTCTTTGATGGACCAATTACACGTAGCCGAGCTAAGAAGATACAGCAAGAGGTGCACGCGCTACTTTATGAATTTCATTTAAACACTAATGAGAATTTTATGCTACCTAAGTCGTGTATGTTGATATTACTTAGGTTCACCAAAGAGAAAGGACAAAACATATCAAGGGCGAATCAGCAAGAAGAGCTATATCCGAGTCAGTCCAGCGCAACAGAACCGTCCAGAAGAAACAGTCATATCTTTTGATTCCCAAAAGCTATGAAGGCCCATAAGTACTTTTTGGAAAGCTCTTGAAGTCTAGTTTCCAATGCTTCTAAAGCCGACTTAACCACATCTACCAGAAAGGCAGCCGACCTACTTTAGTGCCGACTGGTCAGAAGGTCAACAGTCAGCTTGATGACCAAGTTTTCGTATTAAACTGCATCATTCTACGAAGTTTCATTAAGCATGCTATATATGGTGAGAAAGCTTATCAAGTTAGCTTTCCAATGCAACCAGTCCCACGTCATTTGAAGATTCCTAGAAGAAGTTATTGTCAAAATACTGAAGACTGCGCAGAAGTCAAACAGCCACACGGAAATCAACTATGCAGATCTCCCGAAGAGGCTCCTTCACATTAGCTCGTGAAAATACTTTTGTTTTGTGTTTATACCTCGCTAAGGCTGGTTGTTACTAGTATAAATACCCCCTATGTCTAAGATGTAAGGCAGCTTATGATAATCTAAAACAGAACCCCTTTGTTCAGCTGTGTGCTAACAAATATTGAGAGTGATCTCTACCCCTTTGCTCTTGTGAATTCCTTCGCGGGATTGCAGAAGCGGCGGCTTCATCCGCTCCCAATTGGTGCTCCTACTCCCTTCGAGGTCTCCTCGATTGATTGTAGGCTGTGTTGGTTGGTTCTTTGAGAGTATGGTTGGGCGAATCCTCGATTCAGGCTGCCGGTTAAAGACGGTGGTTGGCTTCGAGTTTTATTTGTCAGGTTGCACTAGTTATTGCTGCTTGCAGCAAGTTATCTTGGCTTCTTTGAAGCTAGTTATCTGAAGATTGATCCTACGTCGTGAAGATCGGGCATCGTGACGCATCACATGGCGAGTCGGAGGACTCCACCGCGTAGATCTCCCGGTTGCTAGACTCGTGGGGGCATTTGGATGGTTGGCAGCGGCCTCGGACGCTGGTGACGGTGCCTTCACTACTTGCCCCCTAGTGGAGGCATCAAGTTGACCGGGGCATTGCTTGAGAGTGGGGGCATGTTTCCCGCGATGCTGCCTTTTCGGCCTACTCCTGGTGGAGCGCCCGGGTGCCTCGCTGCGCGATGGCCTACGCGTCGGGATCGGCGAGGCGAAGCTCTCCAGCGAAGTTGTCGAGGAAATGGAGGGAGCCGAACTTGATGTGCTACTCCCAGGGGTGAAAATCCCACCTCTGGCAGATGCTGATAAGTTAGACATCGGTGCGGGTAATGTCGCTTAGCACACTAACGATCCCCTACCTGTCGTGCCAACTGTCGTGGTTTCGAAAACCGAGGGACAATAAGATTTGTGTTTGGCAGGCGTGCTAGTGCGAACTGAAAGTCGCCTAGAGGGGGTGAATAGGCAAAACCTGAAATTTGTAAACTTAAACACACACTAAGGCCGGGGTTAGTGTTAGAATTAAATCCAAGGCGGAAGATTGTTTCTCTTGCCATGAGTTGCTCAAATGATGCTGATGTCGTTTGGGAGCAAACTCAAAACAATTATTAGCAAGGAAACTTTAGAGAGAGGAAATAGGAAAAACAAATCAAATGGAAATCAACACAAGTGGATACGGTGATTAATTTACCGAGGTTCGGTTCTAAAGAACCTAGTCCCCGTTGAGGAGGTCACAAAGGCCGGGTCTATTTCAACCCTTTCCCTCTCTCTCAAACGGTCACTTAGACCGAGTGAGCCTTCTCCTTAATCAATCGGGTCACTAAGACCCCGCAAGGACCACCACACACTTAGGTGTCTCTTGCTAGCTTTACAAAGCACTTAAGAATAAGAATGGGAAGGAGAGTGAGAGCACCTAGAAGGGGGGGTGAATAGGTGATCCTATAAAATTCAACACTAATAGCCACAAAACTTTGTTATGTAAGTTAGAACGGCTAAGTAGCTTGAAATGAGTTCTTGTGAACACAGATGATCAAAGGTAAAGCACACAAGAGACACGCGATTTTTATCCTGTGGTTCGGCCAAGTAACACTTGCCTACTTCCATGTTGTGGCGTCCCAATGGACGAGGGTTGCACTCAACCCCTTTCAAGTGATCCAATGATCAACTTGAATACCATGACTTTTCTTCCTTTTCTCTTTTTCCCATTTGCGAGGAATCTCCATAAGTTGGAGTCTCTCGCCCTTACAACAAAGATCACAATGAAAACACAAGAGTAAGGTTGGGGAGCAACACACACAAATCCGCAGCACACACACGCACACAAGCCAAGACTTGAGCTCAAAATGAAGCACAAAGAGTTCACAACTAGAACAGAGCTCAAATCACTAACACGATCGATCAAGTGCGCGGAGACGGAGTGTGTAAGACTTAGAATGCTTAGTGAATGCTTGGGTTGCTCCTCCATGCGCCTAGGGGTCCCTTTTATAGCCCCAAGGCAGCTAGGAGCCGTTGGAGGCCAACAAGGAAGACTATCCTTGCCTTCTGTCGGGTGGCGCACCGGACAGTCCGGTGCACCACCGGACAGCCACTGTTCATGTCCGGTGCACGATCTCCTTCCTATTTTGGCGCAGACGATCATTGCAGAGCCATGGCAGTTGGCGCACCGGACACTGTCTGGTGCACACCGGACAGTCCGGTGCCCCTGCCGACCGTTGGCGTGGGCCAAGCTTCGCCCGCGGATTGCGCGGCCGACTGTTGCGCTGGCGGCTGTTGGCTCACTCGACAGTCCGGTGAATTATAGTCGTACGCCGCCAAATTCTCCCGAGAGCGGCCTGTTCACCGGAGTCCAGCCTGGCGCACCGGACACTGTCCGGTGTGCCAGACTGAGCAGAGATTTGGCTGCACCGAGCCAAGTCTTTTGGTTCTTTTCTTTTCTCTGTTTCTAGCACTTAGACAGAATATGTGTCACACCCGGTTTTAGAAGGCAAATCGAATGCGAACCATGTACGTGCCAGGATCAGTTATTCACGTACACAGCAGTTACATAACATGGACATCATCACACAGTGCTCGAAATGGTATTAAAAAGGGAAATAATAGTTGATTACATCATACGTCTGAGACGTCCACATAGTCCTTACAATAAAAATCAAAGTGCGGAAAAGAAATGTAGATAAACGCGGCCTTCACAGGCAGCCGACTGGGGGTTGCCGCTAACCCACGCCTAGAACTCATCGTAGTCTTGGAACTCCTGGAAGTCTCCTTCCACAGCTTCATCTTCGCCTGAGCAGTGGTTGCAATGCTGACAACCTGGGGATGGGGGGGTTTGGTGTGTAGAGCAAGGGTGAGTACACATCAACATACTCAGCAAGTATCCTGTTTGGCTGTAGTGGACTAGCTTTATGTGGGGATAAGTCAGGCAGTTGCTTTTAGTTGGTCAGATTATTATTTACTAATAGAAAGCCAGGTTTTAGCATTAACCCAAGTTATTAGCCCGATGTACCCTTTCCAAATGGAAAGAATACCACTTACCAGCACCATAGTCATAACCAGAACCATCGATCTCATAGCCACCTGTACCATAATGTCTCTGATCAAGTACCACTAATCACTGGAGCTCCCTTGGCCGCTCATAACCGCGAGCACGGCTGATATATCAATTTTCAAACACTCTGCAGAGGTTGTGCACTTTACCCACAAGCCGTGATTCCCTTTCTGCCCGGAGATTATGACTCTCCATTGATCACTACCAAGGTGACCCAGCAGGGCATCACTACGTAGCCTTTACAAAGATTTCCCGGGGCTGTAGCCACCCATTAGGTTTCCTAAATGCACCGCACTCCTCCCCAAGGGGCGAACCCAAACTTGGCAGAGCGAGCCGCATACACCGAGCCCCATTGACGGCACGACGGCTAAGTGATCTACACCCCGGATCCTCTAATTATTCAGCTAAGGGCATCCCATTCCACCCTCATGGTTGCACTGTTTTCCCGGGCGGTCATCCATAGAACAGGTCCTTACGGAGAGGCACTCGAGAAACCGCTCGAGCCCCCCTTGAAGACCACAAGTACAACATCATAATAAGAGAAGGGAAAACAGCGTATCATAGATAATCTCATCATGTTCATTGATTAGAGTTAAGCAATAGCATAAAGTTAAGCAATAATAATCCAACCCGAATAGGTAAACAAGGATATGGATAACCAAAGCTAGTCAATCCTTAGGCATAAATGTGTAAAGCGGGAGGTGAATTAAAGAATGAATAGGACAGAGATAGGTCAAGGGACACTTGCCTCCACCAACCGACTGCTGCTCAGGGGCTTCTCCTACGAGTTCCTCGGGCTCTTCAACCGGATCGTTCTCTAGGCGATTGCAAGCATACATACATCCATCCATTCAAATTAGGGAATAAACAATACACCATACAAGAGAACAAATGAAGTAGATATGCATAGAATATCACATACGATAATGAACTTACCATGGTTAGAAAGAAATGAGAAAAGGTCTCGCGAGAGTTAAAGCTTATGCCCGAGACGCACTATGGGTTGATGAATAACTAGACGTCACGTGTTCTAATTCCAATTGGTTCTAACAAAAGAATTAGTTACATGCACTAATGTGAACGTGACCACTTTTAGTAGATTATCATTGAATGAGATAGACGATTAGCTATACAAATTAACTGACGTGACCAATTTCCAAATTGAGACTCCTATCTTATTAATACGAACAACGGGATTAGCGCGCATAGGACACGGGGGGGGGGGGGGGGGGGTATACGGGGCGTCTGGGGGTAGACGGGGCACGACGGGTCGTGCCAAGGCACGCGCACTACGCGAGCACGCGCGCGAGACCGCACGCACACGCCACGAACTAGCCGTGCGCACGTCGGGGCCGAGCGCTAGCCGAGCTCAAAGTCGCGCGCTAAAGGCATGCTGGGCCGAGCTCGAGGCCACGCCGGGGCCGTCACGACGCGAGCAAGGCACGGCGGGGCGAACGGGCAAGCGCGCCGGGGCAAACGAGCACGGGCGAGCGAGGACGCGGCCGGGCGCGGGGGCGGGGGCGGGCGGAGCTCGCCGGAGCGGGGACGGGCGCGAGCCCGGGGCGGCGCGCCGGCCGAGCGGGGCCGAGCGAGCGCGGGGAGGGCGGCCGGGGCCGGGGCCGGGGCCGGGCGCGGGTCGCCGGGGCGGCCATGGAGCCGGGCCGAGCGGGCGCGGCGGGGCGGGGCGGGCTCGCCGGAGCCAGGCTGGGCGAGGGCGGGGAAGGGGCGGGCTCGCCGGAGCGGACCGAGCACGGGGCGGGGCCGAGCTCGCCGGGGACGGGCGCGGCGAGACGGGGCCGGCCGAGGTCGGGGCGGGCGGCCATGGCGCGGGCGGCCGAAGGGCGGCGCGCCGAGGCCGGGCGGGGAACGCCGGGGGGGGGCGCCGAACCGGGGCAGCCGGGGCGCGGGCTCGCCGGGGCCGGGGCGGCCAAGGCGGGGCGGCCGAGCCGCGGCGAGGGGCGGGCGCGGGGCGCCGAGGAGCGGCGCTGGCGGGCGGGGTCAGGGCTGGGGCCGAGCTCGCCGGGGCCAGGGCCGAGCTCGCCGGGGCCAGGGCCGAGCGGGCGTGGGGAGGGCGCCGACGGGGAGGGAAGGAGGAGGGAGGGGAGGAGAGGAGGGAGGAGAGAGGGAGGAGGGCGGGCCTCACAGGAGGGGGGGCGCGGGGGAGGGGCGGCGACGGCTAGGGTTAGGGTGAGGAGAGAGAGAGAGAGAGGGATGACGGGCGGGGCCCGCAGGGAGGATTTTTGGAAAAAAGAAAAGGGGAGGGGGGCGGTTGGGCCAAAAGGGGAGAAGGGGGGAGAGAGGAAAAGAAAAGGCTTTTCTTTTTCTAATTTCCTCATTTTCTTATATGCCTAATTCTCCACTTCACTCAACCACAAACAAAAGAGTGCATAATCCGGCATGATGCAACAAACAAAAATAGTTCTAGGTTTTGCTTACACAAGATGTCGAGCTAATTCTCGCTATAACTTTTGAAAAATAACAAGGCTTGGCGAGAAGAAAAGGGAAAAAGGAAAGAGTAATGCCTGAATTTGGTGAGAGAAAAGAAGAAAAAATTCTACCCCCAAATTCAGGGCGTTACAAACCTATCCCCCTTAAAAGAATCTCGCCCTCGAGATTCAGGGTTGGCTAGCAAAGAGCTCAGGGTATTTAGCCATCAGATCATCTTCACGCTCCCAGGTTGCTTCTTCCTCAGAGTGGTGATTCCATTTGACTTTGCACATTCTGATGGTCTTCCTTCGAGTGACTCTGTCTGCGGTTTCAAGGATTTGCACTGGCTTCACAACGTAGGTCAAGTCCTCCTGGACTTCGAGACCTTCCACTGGCAACTGCTCTTCTGGCACACACAAGCACTTCTTCAACTGAGACACATGAAAAACATCATGCACTGCGGACATATTCTCTGGCAGACTGAGCTGATAGGCCACTTCTCCACGCCTTGAGAGAATTTGGTACGGACCAATGTAGCGGGGTGCTAGCTTGCCTTTGACTCCGAACCTTCTGACTCCTCTGATCGGTGACACTTTCAGATAGACAAAGTCTCCGACTTCGAAACTCAGCTCTCTTCTTCTTGTGTCTGCATAGCTTCGCTGCCTCGATTGCGCTATCTTCAGATTCTCTCGAAACATCCTGATGTTCTCTTCGGCTTCAAGCAAAATGTCTGGCCCAAACACCTGCTTTTCTCCAGGCTGATCCCATTGCAACGGAGTTCTACAACTCCTTCCATAGAGCGCCTGAAATGGTGACATCTTTAAACTGGCCTGGTAACTGTTGTTATAGGAAAACTCTGCATAAGGCAATCTCTTATCCCATCCGGACTGATCTTGCAACGCACAGGCTCTCAACATGTCTTCAAGAATTTGATTGGTTCTTTCGGTCTGGCCATCTGTCTGTGGATGATAAGCTGAACTGAAATTCAGATGTGTGCCCAAGGCTTCATGCAACTGCTGCCAGAAATGAGAGGTGAACTGCGTTCCTCGGTCTGACACTATCTTCTTTGGCACACCATGAAGACAAACGATCCAAGACATATACAACTCTGCCAATACTGCACTGCTATAGTTGGTCTTGACAGGTATGAAGTGGGCTAACTTGGTCAAGCGGTCCACTACTACCCAGATGGAATCGTAGCCGGCTCGAGTGCGAGGCAATCCGACTATGAAATCCATACCGATTTCATCCCATTTCCACTGAGGGATCTGCAACGGTTGCAACAATCCAGCAGGTCTCTGGTGCTCTGCCTTAATTCTTCGACAACTATCACACATAGCCACATGCTCTGTGATTTCCCTCTTCATTCCCTACCACCAGAATTTCTTCTTCAGATCCTGATACATCTTCTCACTGCCAGGGTGAATCGAATAGGCTGTCTCATGAGCTTCCTTGAGAATCAACTCCCGAATGGATTGGACATTGGGAACACACAAGCGGTCTTTGAACCATATCACACCCTCTGCATCTTCTCGAAAATCTTTGCCTCTGCCATCTAGAATCAGTCGCCGGATCTCACTGATCTTCTCATCATTCTTCTGTGCTTCTTTGATTTCCCGCTCCAGGGTGGGTTCCAACTCGACTGTGACTCCTCGCGAATTGTTCAGAAATCCGAGACTCAACCTGTCAAACTCCTTGGCCAACTCGTAAGGCATCGGACGAGCGACCATCAGATTGACTTGACTCTTCCTGCTCAAAGCATCTGCCACTACGTTCGCTTTGCCCGGATGGTAGTGGATCTCCAGCTCATAGTCTTTGATCAACTCTAACCATCTTCGCTGCCTCATATTCAACTCTGACTGAGTGAATATGTACTTCAGACTCTTGTGGTCTGTGTAAACATTGCATTTCTGTCCATATAGGTAGTGCCTCCATGTCTTCAGTGCGTGAACCACTGCTGCCAACTCTAGATCATGGATTGGGTAATTCTTCTCATGAACCTTCAGCTGTCGGGACGAGTAAGCCACAACTCTTCCCTCTTGCATCAACACACATCCCAAACCTGTGTAACAAGCATCACAATACACCGAGAAGGGCTTGTGCACATCAGGTAAGACTAAGACAGGCGCTGTGGTCAACTTCTCTTTCAGCGCTTCAAAGGCCTCTTGACATTTCTGGGTCCACTTGAACTCAACCTTGTTGCCTAGCAACGCTGTCATTGGTTTCGCAATCTTTGAAAACCCTTCAATGAATCGCCGATAATATCCGGCCATTCCAATGAAACTCTTGATTCCTCGAGCATCCGTTGGCGCTTTCCAGTTCAGAATGTCTGCCACTTTCTTCGGATCCACGACCAATCCTTCTTTGTTGATTATGTGACCCAAGAACAGGACTTCACTGATCCAGAACTCACACTTGCTCAACTTTGCATACAACTGGTGCTCTCGCAATCTCTGCAATACCATCTTCAAATGACCTGCATGCTCTTCTTCGCTTTGAGAATAAATCAGAATGTCATCAATGAATACCACCACAAACTTATTGAGATAGTCCATGAATACACTGTTCATCAGATTCATGAAAAACGCTGGTGCATTGGTCAAACCAAAAGACATCACTGTGAACTCATACAAACCATACTTGGTAATGAATGCCGTCTTCGGAATGTCCGAAGGTCGGATCCTGAGCTGATGATAACCTGACCTCAGATCAATCTTGGAGAACACACTGGCTCCTCTCAACTGGTCGAACAGATCTTCTATTCTGGGCAAAGGGTACTTGTTCTTGATCGTGACCTCATTCAAAGCTCGATAATCGATGCACATCCTTTTGGTGCCATCTTTCTTCTCCACAAACAAGACAGGAGCGGCCCAAGGCGAGGTGCTTGGCCGGATGTAACCTTTCTCTGACAGCTCATCAATCTGCTTCTTAAGCTCAACCAACTCTGGTCCAGATATTCTGTAAGCTCTCTTAAAGATGGGGGCGGTTCCAGGAAGAAGCTCTATGGCAAACTCAACTTTCCGCTCTGGTGGCATACCCAATAAGTCCTTTGGAAACACATCTGGGAACTCGGACACAACCTTGATGCTCTCAATTGGGTCTGCTTCACTGCCATCAACGGCCATCTGATAACAACTTCCTTTCTTTGGCTCAGGTGGGACTAACTTGGTCACCACTTCCTCTCCTAGTGGGGACACCAACTTGATTGTCCTTTTATCACAACCGATAACGGCCTGATACTTATCTAGCCAATTCATCCCTAGGATGACATCTATTCCCTGAGTACCCATTACTATGAGGTTGGCGAGAAACGCTATCCCCCTTATTTCCACACATACATTCAAACAAATGCTATCGGCTCGAATTCTACCACCAGCTGAGTCAATTTGAATGGGGGTTGACATGGTAGTAATTGGAAGATTATGTGCTTCTACCCATGATGCAGTAATGAAAGAATGTGTTGCTCCAGTATCAAATAACACTTCTGCAATATGGGAGTCGACTGGGAACATACCTACTATCATGCCGGGGGTCTCCTGAACTGCTTCAGCCTCCAAGTGGTTCAGTCTCCCATGATTATAACGCGGCTGAGAGCGGTTGCCTACTCCAGGCTGAGACACATTCTGCTTTGCTGGGGCATTGGGGCCTGACTGCTGCTGGGCTGCCTTCTTCGGACATTGCATCACCCAGTGGCCTTGCTCTCCACAGTGGAAACATGCTCTGTTTCCAACCTGAGCTGGTGCTGCCTGACTGTTCTGCTGGGCTGCTGGGGCAGGAAGACGAGGTGCCTGCTGATTCTGCCTCTGAAACTGACCTCCTGACTGATTGCTCTAACGGTTCTGATACTGGTGCTGAGGGTACTGCCTTTGGAACTGCTGATGCTGCTGAGGTGGACGCTGGTTCTGTCTGAACTGCTGAGGTTGATTGCTTGAGAAACGAGGACGATTGCTGCTTCCAGGCTGGGGTCCACTGATCTTGCGCTTACGATCCTCCATCTCCTTACGCTTCCTCTCTGTCATGATTGCTCTGTCAATCAGGTGCTGAAATGTCGGGAAGGTGTGATTCATCAGTTGGTATTGCAGAGGGTCAACCAAGCCTCTCAGGAAACGGTACTATCGCTTGACGTCGGTGTTGACATCTTCAGGAGCATAGCGAGACAACTACAGAAACCTGTCCCGGTACTCACTGACAGACAATGGTCCTTGCTTGAAGGCCAGGAACTCCTCCTTCTTCACTGTCATCAGACCTACAGGAACATGGTACTGACGAAAGCTTCCTCTGAACTCTTCCCAGGTGATGGTGTCGGGGTGGGCATGGGTGGCGAGGTAAGACTCCCACCATGACTGAGCTGCTCCTCTCAACAGTCGGGGACCATACAGGACTTTCTCCCTATCATCGCACTGA
Organism: Zea mays; assembly: GCF_902167145.1. Taxonomy (NCBI): domain Eukaryota; kingdom Viridiplantae; phylum Streptophyta; class Magnoliopsida; order Poales; family Poaceae; genus Zea; species Zea mays. Next base: position 14,771,843 of record NC_050101.1, on the reverse strand, counting down.
GCGGTATGCAACTCTCGCTCCATAGTGCGCAGCCAGTCTTCAGCATCCATGGGGTCAGAAGAATGAGCGAACGTTGGTGGATGACCTCTCATGAATTCAGCACGCTTATCTCTAGGCATCTGAGGCTGAGGTGGGGCCTGCTGCTGTTGCTGCTGCTGCTGAATGGCGGCCAGAGTCTAACCGATGGCTTGAACTGCCTGAGTCTGCATCAGAAACATCTGCTCGATCGACATCGGGGGCGGGGGCGGCAGGTGCTGTTGCTGGGGCACCTCTTCCTGCTGAGCGGCTCGCTCCTGCTGAGCAAGCCTTCCTCCTCTGCGCCTGTTCTCTGACATCTGCAGAATGCAGCCACACATCAGAACTGTTCTGGCAAATCTTGCAGCATAAGAAAAGAGTATAGAATCCTTCAACAACACTGAACAAACGAGCATCTTCACTGATCTCCAACACAGACCAACACAGCTTCTCAGATAAAGAGGAAAGTGGAATAAAGGGTTTCCCCACTATATAGCTAACTCCATTAACATAATAGGTAAACCAAAATGCAGGGGATACCCACACTCTGGTGACAGCCATTACAAAGATCCAAACCAAACAAAGTTCATCATGACAAACGTAAATGCACAGGATATAGCAAACTACCCTGTCTAACTAAGACTTAACTAAGAGCGAGACTAACGCTAAGACTGTAGCTTCTACGTATATATTTCGTATTAATTACAAGATCCAACTCTAACGATCTATGGTTCTAGATTTATCTTGGTCTTGCAGTCGGGATTGCCATAAGGCTGGTGTCCACGCCGAGGTGAGCGGTACGGGTGCTGAGTCCCGACGGGAGCGGGGGAACCATCATCCAGGTGACGACGTTCCGCGCGCTCAGCCCGCAGCAGGGCGATCTCAGCATGAGCCCTACTCAGCTCATCTAATGCATGGTCCAGCTCCGTGTTTAGCACGACGGCTAGGTTGACTGTGCTGCTCAACCTAGGATTGTCCTCACCAACAGGTGAAACAATCACGCCTCCTGTGCTGCCAGATGGACGGCGGGGGTAATACTTCAGGTCAAGACCGTCAGCTATCCCACCGAGAACCGAGCAGTAGTGCGAAAGCGCACGCCGTGCAGCATCTTGCATGGCCGCCTCAGCAGAGTCCCGCTCAGAGATAGAATAGTGCTCTGAGCAGGCCTCTGCACCCTGGAGACTGTTCTCCGGGCGGCGCACCAAGCAGGTCGCCTCCCAGCGGTCCGGGTAGACCCCGCGACTATGCTGGTAGACCACACAGCGATACTCGATGGACCAAGTACGCCGGTCAAGTGCCTGACGTAGCAGGGTGTCGAGCGCATCATGGAAGTGACACCCGCGAGCAGCGTCGTGAGTGATGGGTCGAGCAACCCATCCTTCCGGCTCCTGGTCAGTAGAGAGGTCGGTGTCGTGGCTCGAGCTGTCGTCGCCACCTCCGTCGTCTGGGTCTCCTCCAGCAGCTACTCCAGAGGCTGGGGCGCCCAGTGGTGGTGCAGGGGGCGCCTCCAGGGGAAGCACAGGGGAGCAGCTCCTCACGGACTCTATCTCATGCTGGAGCGAGAAGGAAGAGCCCTGCTGCTCCTGTCGTCGACGTTCCTGCTCCTCATGCAGGCGGTGGTGCAGTCTCTCCAAGTGGCTGGACTATCCGGCCACGGGACGGCGAAGCGGACGCTCAGCAAGGCGGGAGGGTAAGAAGGGGATGACGGACTTTCGTGCAGTGTGTCTAAGTCGAGCCATCTACAAAAGACATCGCAAGCAAAAGGGTGAGAACAGAATTAATATGACCAGCAAATAATGAACCATAAATAAATGAAGGATTAGAATAAAACACAATTTTCAGCAAGGTATAATATATAGTAGAACATAGGTTTGGTCGGTATGACCAACTTTTGAAGGGATATCAAAGTCAAGGCAGGGACAAAGGTCTATAGTCCTTAGAACGACCATTCTACTCTAGCTTAGCGGTCCTACAGTCACCACGGCTTTGATACCACTTATGTCACACCCGGTTTTAGAAGGCAAACCGAATGCGAACCATGTACGTGCCAGGATCAGTTATTCACGTACACAGCAGTTACATAACATGGACATCATCACATAGTGCTCGAAATGGTATTAAAAAGGGAAATAATAGTTGATTACATCATACGTCTGAGACATCCACATAGTCCTTACAATAAAAATCAAAGTGCGGAAAAGAAACGTAGATAAACGCGGCCTTCACAGGCAGCCGACTGGGGGTTGCCGCTAACCCACGCCTAGAACTCGTCGTAGTCTTGGAACTCCTGGAACTCTCCTTCCACAGCTTCATCTTCACCTGAGCAGTGGTTGCAATGCTGACAACCTGGGGATGGGGGGGGGGGGGGTTTGGTGTGTAGAGCAAGGGTGAGTACACATCAACATACTCAGCAAGTATCCTGTTTGACTGTAGTGGACTAGCTTTATGTGGGGATAAGTCAGACAGTTGCTTTTAGTTGGTCAGATTATTATTTACTAATAGAAAGCCAGGTTTTAGCATTAACCCAAGTTATTAGCCCGATGTACCCTTTCCAAACGGAAAGAATACCACTTACCAGCACCATAGTCATAACCAGAACCATCGATCTCATAGCCACCTGTACCATAATGTCTCTGATCAAGTACCACTAATCACTGGAGCTCCCTTGGCCGCTCATAACCGCGAGCACGGCTGATATATCAGTTTTCAAACACTATGCAGAGGTTGTGCACTTTACCCACAATCCGTGATTCCCTTTCTGCCCGGAGATCATGACTCTCCATTGATCACTACCAAGGTGACCCAGCAGGGCATCACTACGTAGCCTTTACAAAGATTTCCCGGAGCTGTAGCCACCCGTTAGGTTTCCTAAATGCACCGCACTCCTCCCCAAGGGGCGAACCCAAACTTGGCAGAGCGAGCCGCATACACCGAGCCCCATTGACGGCACAACGGCTAAGTGATCTACACCCCAGATCCTCTAATTATTCAGCTAAGGGCATCCCATTCCACCCTCATGGTTGCACTATTTTCCCGGGCGGTCATCCATATAACAGGTCCTTACGGAGAGGCACTCGAGAAACCGCTCGAGCCCCCCTTGAAGACCACAAGTACAACATCATAATAAGAGAAGGGAAAACAGCGTATCATAGATAATCTCATCATGTTCATTGATTAGAGTTAAGCAATAGCATAAAGTTAAGCAATAATAATCCAACCCGAATAGGTAAACAAGGATATGGATAACCAAAGCTAGTCAATCCTTAGGCATAAATGTGTAAAGCGGGAGGTGAATTAAAGAATGAATAGGACAGAGATAGGTCAAGGGACACTTTGTTGGCACTTGCTCTCGGTCGCAAGGGGGCCAACAAGGATGAACAGTGTAGTTAACAGGGTTACGTGCTAGAAGGCAATAGCTCTGTTAATCTGGCCTCTCACGGGCACTGTGCGGGGGTATTTATAGGTACCTGAGCGCCTAGCGCCTTGTGTTAAGGACGCATGTGCCCTCAGCTACCTAGGTTCTCCCCAGAATATTCCCATAAAGCAGGGTTACAGACTGTAATTACATGGACGCCTTTACAAATTAGGCCCGTAACACGCGGCGGCCACGCAGGGCCCGTTACAATGGGCCGGATCACATGTGGGCCTCTGAGCTGGGCGAGGCTGCACTGTGGGATGACGCCGTCGTAGGCCTTCGTCTGGTGCCGAATTCAGCGAAGGGTGTCCCTGCCCGTTTTGTCTCTGTCAGACCAGCGACAACAGCGAAGGCCTCGAGCGAACGGTGGCGTCTTTGCCTTCGCCCCAACATTTGCCCTCCGAGGGACCAGTTCGACAAAGTCACCTGGTGCCGAAGACGTCGCTAGATGGCGGAGACGCTGCCCTCGCTCGAAGTGGTTCCGTGGGGGTTTTTGATGTGACCGTTGATTGACAGCGTACTGTTGGATTGCGGGTTTCCCGAAGCGCCGCGCCCTGTTGGATTGCGGGTTTCCCGAAGAGCCGCGCCCTGTCTATAAAAGGGGCGGGGTCGGTGCTTTTTGAACTTCACTTTCCGCGCTCCGTGAAAACCCTAGCCGCCTTTTTTCGCCGTCTTGTTGCTCGTCTGCCCGCCGTGCTCTTGTTCGCCGGAGATCTGGCTCGAGTGAAGCAGACCGCCCGCCGCCGCCGACGGTACGTAGCAATGCCGACCTCCTCTTCTTCCGCTGCCGCTACGCCGCCGGCCGACGCCTCGCCGCCGGCCAACACCTCGTCTGAGGAGACGCTGAGTAGTTTGATGGCGGAGGAGTTGCGCGCCGACGATTCTGTGGATTTTGGCGTGTCGCGGATGTCGTCGGTCCGCGTGCAAGATATGCAGCGGTTGGGTTACTTCGGCGGCGGAGTTGCTCGTGTCCCGGGGACGGAGGAAGTCCCCGAGCCGGAGGGCGAGTTGGTTGTGTTCGAGGCGTTCTTCGCCGCCGGTCTCCGCCTGCCTGCGCACCGATTTGTTGGCGAAGTCCTGCGCAGGTTTAACGTTCAGATACATTAGCTGACACCGAACGCCGTGGTGGCTCTGTCGAAGTATGTCTGGGCGACGACTTCGTACGGCGGACAGCCATCGGTCGAAGTCTTTGCAAAGTATTATTGCTTGCACTGGCAGAAGAGGATGATTGGAGATGAAGTTGCTCAGTTTGGGTCCTGCACGTTTACGCCGAAGACCGGCAAGACCACGATGCAGGTAGTCGAGTTGGTTCCCTGCGCCCGCAACAAGTGGGGCAACTGGAATGAGTTTTGGTTTTACGTTGCTGAGGGTACCGTCGAAGACCATGAGGGACTCCCCGTGTCCGAGATGTGTTCTCATTTTTACTCAGCGTACCCGTCCTTTGAGGTGGCGGAGGAGGATGCGGATGAAGGGGCCCTTCGGTGCGCCGCCGGCCTGAGCAGTGGGCGCGATTTGGTTGAAGAATTTGTGGCGTACGGGGTATGGCCCTTGGCGCATGGCTGGACGTTGGGCGAAGTGTGCCCTCGCCAAATGCCTTTCCACAGTGGGAGGGTGGTGCGAAGTCCCGCCTTCGCGCTGAATCTGCAAAGCCGCGATCCGGCCGCCGTTGTGCGTGAGGCGGAGGATGGGGCGGTGCGGCTCGTTGGTCGTTATGTGCCGAGGACAGAGGGCCAGCGTAGCTGGGAAATTCGCGGGTCGAATGACCGTCTGAACAGGGTTTTTGAATTGAATCAATTGTCGTATGACGACTATCCCGGTCAAGACGATGTGGACCGCCGTGGGAAGAAGCCGGTGGTGGAGACTAGAGACGACCCTGCGCCGGCGGCCGCCCCATCCTCTAAAAAGAGGAAATTAGGTACTGCTATGGGAGGACTTGGGGTTTCCGATGGTTTTGCTAGAGAGTTGATGAGGACATGCGCGGCCCCGGGGGGAAGGATGTCTTCGCCCGAGCTCCGGGAGTCTTCGGCTCGGATGCTGAGGGTTACCGGGGGTTTTTGGCCTAGGAATGTTCCTATCCCCCGCGCGGCCGGCGAAGACTTTTTTACATCTCGCATGGTTCATGAATGGAGAGTTTTTCCTTATGGGCGGAATATTGCTGCTGTTGTGTCGGCAGTGATGGACAAGGATCGCCAGGGAGCTGCACAAAAGCGCAAGGCGGCTGTCAGGCTTGTTGAAGCCAGGCTGAAGAGGCAGCGGGGGGCTGCGAAGGCTGCGGCCCCCGGCGGAGGCAAGCCGCCGCTGGCGGCGAAGTCGGGCGTCCCTGCATCTAGCAAGGCGCCGGAGGCAACGACAGGTGCCGGTGGCTCCAAATCAACGAAGGCTGTGCCGCCGTCCAGCAGAGTGCCGGAGGTCGCGAAGGCGGCCCGAGCGTTGCCGTCGTCAGGCAAGCGTGTCGCCGACTTCGCCACCGATATTAGTGTGGACGACTATCTTGGTGGTAAGTCGTTGGCTCGTTTTTTTTTAAATTTATTCGTTGATACGTCGCAGGGTCGGACGAGGGCCAACTTGCTATAGTTGCGCCTGCCGCGGCGACCACGACGGCTGCCGTAGTGCCGAAGGCGAAGGGCAGGGCTCTTAGCGCCGGAGGCGAGGTGTCGGCCCTCGCGGCCGTCAGGGATGAGGCGGGCGCTGTGTCCCGCCGGCTGAAGGAAGTGAAGGAGGCACTAAGTCAGGTCCGTCGAGCTAGACTTCGGTGTTTTTTTCCCCGGCTTTGCTGGGGCCGTGGTCTTACGTGTGTTTTGCAGGCGGCTGACTTCGTCGACCGCACAGCGTCGGGGGCGCTCACGGCAGTTGTGTCTGCCGAAGTCGAGAGACTTCGGACGCAACATGCTGACGCCGTCCGTGAAAAATCAGCCGCCGACAGTAAGTGCCGCAACCGGGTGTGACATCAGCTTTCTCAACCTTGAAAGAATTAGCAATTAAGAAATCTCTAAGGCATTCATACCATGCTCTTGGGGCTTGTTTAAGTCCATAAAGTGCCTTAGAGAGCTTACACACATGGTCGGGGTACCTATCATCCTCAAAGCCAGGGGGTTGTTCCACGTACACCTCCTCCTTTATTGCCCCGTTGAGGAAAGCGCTCTTTACTTCCATTTGAAACAACCTGAAAGAGTGGTGAGCGGCATAGGCTAATAATATTCTAATGGACTCTAGCCTAGCCACAGGAGCAAAAGTCTTCTCGAAATCCAAACTTGTGACTTGGGCATAACCTTTTGCCACAAGTCGAGCCTTGTTCCTTGTCACCACCCCGTGCTTGTCTTGTTTGTTGCGGAACACCCACTTAGTTCCCACAACATTTTGATTTGGACGCGGCACCAGGCTCCAAACTTCATTCCTCTTGAAGTTGTTGAGCTCTTCCTGCATGGCCAACACCCAGTCCGGATCTTGCAAGGCCTCTTCTACCCTGAAAGGCTCAATAGAAGAGACAAACGAGTAATGCTCACAAAAATTAGCTAATCTTGAGCGAGTAGTTACTCCCTTGCTTATGTCACCCAGAATCTGATCGACGGGGTGATTCCTTTGAATTGTCGCTCGGACTTGAGTTGGAGGGGCCAGTGGTGCTTCTTCCTCCATAACTTGTTCTTCTTGTGCTCCCCCTTGATCACACGCCTCTTCTTGATGAACCTGTTCATCATCTTGAGTTGGGGGATGCACCATCATTGAGGAAGAAGGTTGATCTTGCTCTTGTTGTTCCTGTGGTCGCACATCTCCAATCGCCATGGTGCGTATTGCGGCCGTCGGAACATCATCTTCATCTATATCATCAAGATCAACTTGCTCTCTTGGAGAGCCATTAGTCTCATCAAATACAACGTCGCTAGAGACTTCAACCAAACCCGATGATTTGTTGAAGACTCTATAGGCCTTTGTATTTGAGTCATATCCTAGTAAAAACCCTTCTACAGCTTTGGAAGCAAATTTGGAATGTCTACCTTTCTTCACCAAAATGTAGCATTTGCTCCCAAATACACGAAAGTAAGATACATTGGGTTTGTTACCGGTAAGGAGTTCGTAGGAGGTCTTCTTGAGGAGACGATGCAGATAGAGCCGGTTTATGGCGTGGCAAGCTATGTTCACAGCTTTCGACCAAAACCGCTCGGGCGTCTTGAACTCTCCAAGCATCGTCCTCGCCATGTCGATAAGTGTACTGTTCTTCCTCTCTACCACACCATTTTGCTATGGTGTGTAGGGAGCGGAGAACTCATGCTTGACACCTTCCTCCTCAAGTTACTCCTCAACTTGTAAGTTCTTGAACTCAGACCCGTTGTCGCTCCTTATCTTTTTCACCTTGAGCTCAAATTCGTTTTGAGCCCTCCTTAGAAAGCACTTTAGGGTCCCTTGGGTTTCTGATTTATCCTGCAAGAAGAACACCCAAGTGAAGCGGGAAAAGTCATCTACGATTACAAGACCATACTTACTTCCCCCGATGCTAAGGTAGGCGATGGGTCTGAAGAGGTCCATGTGAAGAAGCTCCAGTGGTCTTGACGTTATCATCACATTCTTGCTGTGATGAGTGCTTCCCACCTGTTTCCCTGCTTGACAAGCTGCATAAGGTCTATCTTTTTCGAAGCAGACATTGGTTAGTCCTAACACATGTTCTCCCTTTAGAAGTTTATGAAGGTTCTTTATCCCAACATGTGCTAGACGGTGATGCCACAACCAGCCCATGCTAGTCTTAGCTATTAAGCATGCATCTAGATTGGCCTCCTCTTTCGAAAAATCCACTAAGTAGAGTTTGCCGTCTAACACACCCTTAAACGCTAATGAACCATCACTCCTTCTAAAGACAGAAACATCTATATTTGTAAATAGACAATTATAACCCATGTTACATAATTGACTCACAGACAATAAGTTGTATCCGAGCTAGAGATGGCAATGGGTACCTGAAACCCGACTACCCGACGGGTTTTACCCGATATGAAGGCGGGTATGGGATGATTTCTCTACCCATGGGTATGTTAATGGGCAAGATCCTCTACCCGTTGGGTAGACGGGTACGGGTTGGTACTACCCATACCCATCTACCCATGGGTAGAATATACCCGCAATAATACCACTATAATCATCTAATAGAGCCCATCTTAGCTAAAATAAAACTCTTCTCTAGCTATCATTTGTCTAGCTACCAAGTTATGTAATCATATGATTTGTTATATGTGAAGTTGGACTTGTTTTTTATGTTTATTTAATGTTTTGAGTGATTGATATATTGGAATTTAAGACTTTCCTAGCGGGTACGGGTTACCCGACGGGTAAAATTACCCGCGCTGGTATGGGTATGGGTAGGATTTTATACCCGCGAGCATATATGGGTAACCCGATGGGTAGAAGTTTTTTTGATGGGTACGAGTATGGAATGGCACTACCCGACGGGTATGAACCCGTTGCCATCCCTAATCCGAGCGATTCAACTAAGAACACATTGGAGATGGAATGCTCAGATGTAATGGCTATCTTTCCCAATCCTTTAACCCTGCCTTGGTTCCCATCTCCAAAAATAATCGTATCCTGGGAATCCTTGTTCTTGACGTAGGAGGTGAACATCTTCTTCTCCCCCGTCATGTGGTTTGTGCATCCGCTGTCGATAATCCAGCTTGAGCCCCCGGATGCATAAACCTGCAAGGCAATTTACACTTGGATTTTAGGTACCCAACTCTTGTTGGGTCCTACAAGGTTAGTCACAATGGCCTTTGGAACCCAAATGCAAGTCTTGTCTCCCTTGCATTTGGATCCCAATTTCCTAGCCACTACTTTTGCATTCTTACACAAAAGTGCAAATGAAGTATTGCAAGCATGGTAAATGGTATAAGGTTCATTACATACTCTCCTAGGCACATGATGCACAACATTACTTTTCTTAGGCCTACCATGCACACAAGTAGAGCTAGAGGCAAACATAGCATGTGAATCACGATCATAACTCCTATGAGCATTCCTAGAATATCTTCTATCATTATAAATGAAAGCATGATTCCTTTGAGTACTACTAGCCATAGGAGCCTTCCCTTTCTCCTTGTTGAGAACGGGAGCCTTTTGGCTTGTTAAGTTCTTGGTTTCCTTTTGAAAACCAAGTCCATCCTTAATAGAGGGGTGTCTACCCACGGTGTAGGCATCCCTAGCAAATTTTAATTGATCAAAATTAATTTTGCAAGTCTTAAGTTGAGCATTAAGACTTGCTACCTCATCATTTAATTTGGTAATATACATAAGGTGTTCATCACAGGCATTAACATCAAAATCCTTACATCCATTACAAATACTAACATGCTCTACACATGAACTAGATTTGTTTGCTTCTTCTAGCTTAGCATTTAAATCACCATTACTACTCTTTTAACTAGACACAGTTTCATGGCAAGCAGATAGTTCAGAAGATAGCATTTCATTTCTCTTAATTTCTAGAGCAAGAGATTTTTGAACACTAATAAACTTATCATGCTCTTCATACAAAATATCCTTTTGCTTTTCTAAAAGTCTATCATTTTCATTTAAAGCATCGATTAGCTCATTAATATTCTCTACTTTAGCTCTATCTAATCCTTTAAATAAGCTAGAGTAATCTACTTCATCATCACTAGAATCATCATCGCTAGAAGTAGTGTATTTGGGGGTTTCATGAATACTTACCTTCTTTTCCTTGGCCATGAGGCAGATGTGTCATTCATTGGTGAAGAGCGAAGACTTGTTGAAGGCCGAGGCTGCCAGTCCTTCATCGTTGGTGTCGGATGAAGAGCAGTCCGAATCCCACTCTTTGCCAAGGTGCGCCTCGCCCTTCGCCTTCTTGTAAACCTTCTTCTTCTCCTTCTTCCCATGCTTTTCTTGTTCCTGGTCATCATCATTATCGGGGCATTGCGCTATGAAATGACCAGTCTTACCGCATTTGAAGCAGGAGCGCTTTCCCCTTGCTTTGTTCTTGTTGGGGTACTCCTTGCATCCTTTCAATGCGATCTTGAAGCGCTTGATGATAAGCGCCATCTCATCTTCGTTGAGGCCAGCGACCTCCACTTGTTCCACCTTGCTTGGCAGCGTCTCCCTGCTGCTGGTTGCTTTGAGGGCAACGGTTTGAGGCTCGTGGACGGGTAGTGGACCGTTTAGAGCATCGTCCACATATCGAGCCTCCTTCACCATCATACGCCCACTCACGAACTTCCCAAGAATCTCCTCGGGCGTCATCTTGGTGTACCTGGGATTCTCACGAATAAGGTTGACAAGATGGAGGTCAACTACCGTGAATGACCTTAGCATAAGTCGGACGACGTCGTGGTCCGTTCATCTTGTGCTTCCATAGCTCCTAATCTTGTTGACCAGGGTCTTTAGCCTGTTGCATGTTTGTGTTGGCTCCTCTCCCCTGATCATCGCGAACCTTCCCAGCTCGCCTTCCACCAACTCCATTTTGGTTATCATGGTGGCATCGTTTCCCTCATGTGATATCTTGAGGGTATCCCAAATTTGCTTGGCATTGTCCAAGCCGCTCACCTTGTTGTATTCATCCCTGCACAAAGATGCTAACAAAACAGTGGTAGCTTGTGCATTTTTATGAATTTGCTCATTAATAAACACTGGGTTATCCGTACTTCGAAATGCATTCCATTTTCAACTATCTCCCAAATACTAGGATGGAGAGAGAATAAGTGACTACGCATTTTGTGACTCCAAAAAGAGTAGTCCTCTCCATCAAAGTGTGGAGGTTTACCAAGTGGAATTGAAAGCAAATGAGCATTGCAATTGAACGGAATACGAGAATAATCAAATGAATAATTTTGATTAACTGTTTTCTTCTTTGAAGAGGAGTCGTCGTCGCCATTGTGTGGTGAAGAAGATGAGGCATCACTGTCGTAATAGATGATCTTCTTGATGCGTCTCTTCTTCTTTCCATCTCTTTCCTTATGACTCAAGCCTGAGTCGGTTGGCTTTTCATCTCTAGGCTCGTTGAGGAAAGACTCCTTCTCCTTATCGTTGACCACCATCCCCTTTCCCTTAGGATCCATCTCTTTGGGCGATTAGTCCCTTACGTGAAGAGAACGGCTCCGATACAAATTGAGAGCACCTAGAGGGGGGGGGGGGGTAAATAGGTGATCCTGTAAAATTCAACACTAATAGCCACAAAACTTTGTTATGTAAGTTAGAACGGCTAAGTAGCTTGAAATGAGTTCTTGTGAACACATATGATCAAAGGTAAAGCACACAAGAGACACACGATTTTTATCCCGTGGTTCGGCCAAGTAACACTTGCCTACTTCCACGTTGTGGCGTCCCAATGGATGAGGGTTGCACTCAACCCCTTTCAAGTGATCCAATGATCAACTTGAATACCACGACTTTTCTTCCTTTTCTCTTTTCCCGTTTGCGAGGAATCTCCACAAGTTGGAGTCTCTCGCCCTTACAACAAAGATCACAATGAAAACACAAGAGTAAGGTTGGGGAGCAACACACACAAATCCACAGCACACACACGCACACAAGCCAAGACTTGAGCTCAAAATGAAGCACAAAGAGTTCACAACTAGAACAGAGCTCAAATCACTAACACGATCGATCAAGTGCGCGGAGACGGAGTGTGTAAGACTTAGAATGCTTAGTGAATGCTTGGGTTGCTCCTACATGCGCCTAGGGGTCCCTTTTATAGCCCCAAGGAAGCTAGGAGCCGTTGGAGGCCAACAAGGAAGGCTATCATTGCCTTCTGTCGGGTGGCACACCAGACAGTCCGGTGCACCACCGGACAACCACTGTTTATGTCCGGTGCACGATCTCCTTCCTATTTTGGCGCAGATGACCGTTGCAGAGCCGTGGCAGTTGGTGCACCAGACACTGTCTGGTGCACACCGGACAGTCCGGTGCCCCCTGCCGACCGTTGGCGTGGGCCACGCGTCGCCCGCGGATTGCATGGCCGATCATTGCGCTGGTGGTCGTTGGCTCACCGGACAGTCCGATGAATTATAGCCGTACGCCGCCCAATTCTCCCGAGAGCGGCCTGTTCACCGGAGTCCAGCCTGGCACACCGGACAGTCCGGTGTGCCAGACTGAGCAGAGATTTGGCTGCACCGAGCCAAGTCTTTTGGTTCTTTTCTTTTCTATGTTTCTAGCACTTAGACATAATATGTTAGTACTCAAAACAATGTACTAAGTCTAGAAATGTACCTTGTTACATGATTTGTATCTTTTGCTTGTTTGGCACATAATATTTCACTCACTATGTGTTGGACACTTAATCACCAAAACATTATAGAAATGGCCCAAGGGCACATTTCCCTTTCAGAGAGAAGGCAATCCAAGTGACAAGAGCGCAAATGAACACAAATGGTCCTCTCTCAAGTCACTAAGCACTAGAGTTGATTTTGGAAACTTGGAGTGGATTGAATGCTTTGAATGTGTCTTTGAATGGTTGCCTTTGCTCTTGTATTGAATGGGAAGTTTAGAATACTTGGATGCTTTGAATGGAGGTGGTTGGGGGTATTTATAGCCCTCAACCACTTCCTAGCCGTTGGCTGACTTTGCTGTCGATGGGCACACCGGACAGCCCGGTGGCGGGCCGGATAGTCACTGTTCACTGTCCGGTGCGCGCCACGTCAGCGCGTCCATTGGGGTTTGGAGCTATTGACCGTTGGAACCCTTTGTCCTTTTGCTGCACCGGACAGTCCGGTGCCACACCAGACATGCCCGGTGACCTCTGTGAAAGTCGCCTAGAGGGGGGTGAATAGACGAAACCTGAAATTTATAAACTTAAACAGACACTAAGGTCGGGGTTAGCATTATAATTAAATCCAAGGCAGAAGATTGTTTCTCTTGCTAAGAGTTGCTCAAAGGTTGCAGATGACGTATGGGAGCAAACTCAAATCAATACTAGCAAGGAAACGTTAGAGAGAGGAAAGAGGGCAAACAAATCAAGCGAGAATCAAAGGGAGTAGACACAATGATTTGTTTTACCGAGGTTCGGTTCCAAAGAAGCTAATCCCCGTTGAGGATGCCACAAAGGTCGGCTCTATTTCAACCCTTTCCCTCTCTCTCAAACGATCACTTAGACCGAGTGAGCCTTCTCTTAATCACATGGATTACTAAGACCCCGCAAGGATCACCACACACTTGGTGTCTCTTGCTTGGCTTTACAAAGCACTAAAAAATTGGAATGAGAAAGGAAGAAGGCAATCCAAGCAACAAGAGCACAAATGAACACAAAAACTCTCTCACAAGTCACTAAGTGGTGGAGTTGATTTTGGGACTTGGAGAGGATTTTGATCTATTGAATGTGTCTTGGAGTGGAGTCTTTTGATCTTGTATTGAATGTTGAATTCAGAATACTTGGATTGCTTTGAATGAGGTGGTTGGGGGTATTTATAGCTCCCAACCACTTCCTAGCCGTTGGCAAAGTCTGTTGGTGATGGGCACACCGGACAGTCCGCTGGCGCACCGGACAGTCACTGTTCACTGTCTGGTGCGCGCCACGTCAACGCGTCCATTAGGGTTTGGAGCTGTTGACCGTTGGAGCCGTTTGCCTTTTTGTTGCACCGGACAGTCCGATGACCTCTGACTTCTGTGCTCTGACTTCTGTCGCGACACTATTCATCACTGTTCATCTGAGCAGTCGACCGTTGGCGTGCAGGGAACCGTTGCTCCGTTGGCTCACCGGACAGTCCAGTGAATTATAGTGGAGCGCACCCAGAAGAAACCCGAGAGTGGCCTGTTCGTTTGCTGGTTGGCCTCACACCGGACACTGTCAGGTGCACCAAGGCAGCACACTCTAAGTCCTTTTGCTCCAATTTTTGTTTGTGTCCCCAACTGAATTTCTTTCTTGGTTTGTGTTGAACCTTATGCACTTGAGATAAATGATATCTAGACAAACTAGTTAGTCCACAAGGTTTGTGTTGGACGTCAACCACCAAAATCGAATATAGGAAATGATTAGGTCCATTTCCCTTTCACTCTGACTTCTGCGCGACACTGTTCACTATTGTTCCCTTTTGCAGTCGATCGTTGGCGCGCAGGGAGCCTTTGCTCCGTTGGCTCACCGGATAGTCCGGTGCACACCGGACAGTCCGATGAATTATAACGGAGCGCGACTAGTGAATTCCCGAGAGTGGCTGGTTTGTTTGCGCTTGGCCCTGGTGCACCGGATAGTGTCTGGTGCGCCACTTGGTAGCACACTCTCATGCCTTGCTCCAAATTTTGATTGTGTCCCCAACTGAATTTCTTTCTTGGTTTGTGTTGAACCTTATGCACCTGAGATAAATGATATCTAAGCAAACTAGTTAGTCCATGTGGTTTGTGTTGGATGTCAACCACCAAAAACGATTATAGTAATGATTAAGTCCATTTCCCTTTCACGAACTCACTTCGAATGGTGAATCACTAGGACTTGAACGATGAACTTGGGACATGGGGGTTATACTGGTTCAGGGCGTAGCCCTAGTCCAGCGTAATGCTGATTGTAGTATCGCGGTAGAATGTGTTATAGCTTGTGTGCCTATATCCTCCTGAGGAAGAGGGTCCTTCCCTTTTATATCTTAAGGGTCAGACCTTACATTGCTCTCCCTTCTTAGAGAGAGGGACAGAGAGTGAGCGAGATGAAATAAAGAGAGAAGAAGTCCTTTGTTTGTTGTGGCGGGTCTCCTTCTCCTCATTGTACGAAGTACCACTCTTGGATATGGCATCCCCTGGTACTCCTATCCCTGTGGCTGGTTCGTGGCTGACGTCCTTGTGGTGATGAGCGGTGGGTCCCTTGGTGTCCTTCCACGCATGTGGACTTGCCGCTCCGGCTCGCAGACTTGCTCGACGGGGGTCTTGGTCGGAGGGGCCTCTCTTGGGGAGTTCCCTGGGCTTTCTTTGGGCACCCCATTTCTGAGTGACCGACAGTTTGAGTCTAGAACCATTCTACCATATTATCCCAAGCAAGTCAATGACACCTCTAGGATAGATAAATCTACCCATTACTTTTGGAAATATGAAGAATTTCCTTACAGAGTTTCTACACTTCAAAATAGCTAATATTGACATAGCTCGCTATGCCATCATTGGAAGGCTGGGGTTGGCAAAGTTTATGGCTATTCCTCACTAGACATATCTAGTCCTTAAGATGTTAGGTGCTAATAGTGTAATAACCACCAAAGGCGACTTGTGATAGTCTTACACTTATGACAAAGAAGGGTGCAACCTTGCTGAATCCCAAGTAATGTAGGCCAAAAGAGATGGCTTCAGGGAATCTCTCAAATAGATCACCCCAAAAAATAAGAGGCAAGAGAACTTGAGTCCCCTCAAAAAAAGTTCTCACCAACAATTCTACAGGCCAAACCCCTCATTAAGCAGGTCCAGTTAGGACCCTAATTTAGATGAGACAAACTTAACTGAAGACCAAGCTATGCTCATGATCAGTTCTAATAGTGAATACCAAGATGATATCTTTTTGTCTACGAAGAAGACAATATTAACAAATCAGGGGATGTGAACCACTATGATACCACATAGCAATGGGAATACGTTCCTAGTTAGGTTCAAATGATTAAATTCCAAGGAACCCTACACAAATTATTGCGACAATAAAACTTGTGCTCAACCAGTATCGTTACTGTAAGGAACAATAGTCAAGTTCATAAAGACTTGAACAATAATAATTTCATGTTAACCGTTGCAGTTATGTATGCCAAGGTTCCAGCATCACATACCATGAGTCATGACTCTTGGTTTGTGGATATAATAACTCACTCGCAAAAGAGCTAGAGTTTTCAACACAAAGAACCAAACCTTAGCCAATCCAGACATAGACAAATTCTCGAGGACCTGAGGACAGTTACTATCAAGTCTTTCACAAGTCATCTTAGAAAGGTCATTTAGTCTAGGAATTTGATCCCACACCTATCAAGATGTTTGATGGATACACTGATTCGATAGAATGGCTCAAAGTTTATCATTTGTCTATCATGTTAGGCTGGCTCCAACAAGACCCTCTAAAGGGTTCTGTACCCTAAATTTAGAGGACGAGGACGTCCTCTACTCCCTCCAGCAACGTCCTCTAACGGTCCTCTAAATTTAGAGAACGCTGCTGGATCCTCTATATGTAGAGTTTCTCTAAACGGTTCTCTATCTATTTGAATACTTTAAACAACCGGTTTAATAAAACTAAAATATGTACAATACATTTGAGAGTATGACAAATACGTATGTACAAAAATTAAAAAATTAAAAATATGTTTAATATAGGTATTTACATATAGAGGACGTGATTTAGAGGACGTTGTTGGAGAGAAAGTAGATATAGGAGATGGAATCTTTTAGAGAAGACTGTAAAGGACGGATATAGAGGATGTATATAGAGGACGTTGCTGGAGACAACCTTAGTAGGAGAAAACTCTTCCATCATGGCAAATTATCTTCCTTCATGGTTTAGGTTTTCTACTTGGAAGTGGTTGTTCGGACTCCTGGCTAAGTCTATTAACTCATGGGAAGAACTAACTCTTTAGCATGAATCGAGACCGAGCAATAACTCAACATGATCTTGAACAAGTTGCCCATATGGAGGATGAGTCCCTGTGTGATTACATCGTAACATGAAAGATATTATTTCCAACATATTCGAAAGGATATTAATATGTATTTTCTAAAAGGGACTTAATTACTGTAACTTGGTTCAGAAGCTCACTCAAAGGACTCCTATCACCCTAACCTATATGTTTCAAATTGTTCATATGTATGTAGTGGGCAAAGAAGTTCAATGACAACTTTCATCCCAAAAAGACAGAGAAGAAAGGATTAGGAACCGAATTCGATGATAGTGACAATAAGAAAATAAAGACATACCATCAGGTCATTGCAAAAGCATAGCAAAAGGCTCGACATCAGTCGTTGGTACCTAAGCAGGAGGAGTTTCAAATGATCATGAACGCACAATGCATCTTACATAAAAAAAGTCATCAGAAAACCAAGGATTGTCACCGTTTACAAGGATTTGTCGAGAAAGTTCTCAACTTCCTTGAAGTTTGAGTTATATCTATCTAGAATCAACGACATGAGTAAATCAGACTAGGATGGTCACAAAGTTTTCCTCAAATATAGATAAAGTTTTGATGTCAATGGCGACCATGTGTAAAAGTTTTCCTTTACTTTTAAGCTTCTCTCATCATCTCAGTTGCCATACCACAACCGAGATGTTGCGTGGCTATCAATAATTGTACATCACTATTTTATTTAAAGTTATTAAAAAAAAGTTGGCATCACTATTCTGATCTCTTCCTAAATTTTTTCTGAAGGACTCACGATTACCTAGGAAGCATAAGATTATAGAAGGTCATAATTCATTTGATTGGCACTCTCTTAGGCATCTCTTTATCAGTATGCTTTTTTCCAATCCATGGCTTGATGTAACGATGTTACAACATCACATAAATGACCAAGTTTGTCATCAACAGAGCCGATCAACCCTTATTTTCACATCCCATAGTCGTTTGTCACTTTAAGGATACTAGATGTTGTTCACATTGCTCTAAGTAGTTGGATGTAACAACATGATAGATTTTAGGTCTCTTAGGGGAGGGTGGAGTACTACCTATATGGCCCTGATATCATCTGCACATTGAAAGTCCCTATACAGGCATCAGGACACTAAGACCACGAGGCTCTGGTTCACAATCTCTATAGAGAGGACGACAACACTACCTACATGCATGGTTTCTACTGTCGCCTGCATGCCCAAAGACCCTATGTAGACATCTAGAGGTCGAGTCCATAAGACTACTGCAAAGTCCCGTCGAGGACATTGGATGTCGAGTCCCTGAGATTATGCCATTCGTCTCTAGGAGGATCATAGAACGCCGAGCCTTTGAGTCTCGAATATCTACAAGGTTAACTCGTGTACTCATTATTGACTCATACCGAGCACAAAGTCAGAGGTAATACCCAACTTAGGGCTGGGCAACACTATCATATACGAAGTATGAAAAAAAAACAATGTATCATAGACATATACATGTACATATACACATTGTTCAAACATTCTCGGTCAACTACATCAGAGTTTGATTGCCACTCTTTTAAAATGCTCGTTTAACGATAAGGTTAGTTCACACTAGTCGAGATGAGTAAGGTCTGTTTAGTATAAGGGTATGTACAACCTAACTAAATGAGGCGTCTCTTGAGAGGTCTATAGAGGGCCATGTAAAAATAATAATAATCAAGAGATGAACTCTTCGCGGAGAGCCCATTTCCACACGACTCTCTGTACATATTATATCTTATCTGTATTTATGATTTAGAGACTCATAGATGTATCATGCAGTTTTTTTAGATATCTCTTATACTTAGAAAACTAAGCCGAAATCTATGGATTGTACATCCCTAATTTTTTACTATGGCTCTGACTGTCCATTGTAAACGGAGCCGGTAAAACAACAACAACAACGAAAAGAAAGTGTCTCGTAGGCTGTCTGTTGTTTTGGGGCAGTAGGGCTAGCTACTTCTCAAGCCGGTGATGCGAATGGCACGCCGAGAGCGTGATGCTGCATGCAAAGCAGGGTGAGGGTCATTCTCCCTCTCTCTCCCGTCCCCGGTGAAACTCGAGAATCTGAAGCCTGCGACGTTGTGGTAAACTCTCTGCTCCAGACTTTGAGATCACAGGCAGCAGCGTTTTGTATTCTCTCTCTCTGTTAGTCTGTTGCCTTGCTCTCTACTGCAGCAGTAGCAGTAGCAGCACACCCATCAGTTCATTTCACAAGCGCTCTCGTGCCGCACGCACTGAATTGAATGCCTTCACGCCACAGGCGTTTTTTCAGAAACTCCTCTGCATCTGCATGTGTTGTCTGTCTTGCTGAAGCTGCCCTGTGCATCTGCCGTCTGGCTCATGTTACTTTCCTCCTCCCTTCCCAGGGATCACAGCCTCTGCGTGCGGCCCTTGGCTTCCATTCTTCTTGCCCCTTTGCTCTTGTTGGCTCTGCTCCGCCTGCTCAGTGCTCACGCGCTGAACGTGCAGTCTGCTCTGCCAGCCTGCGCGCGCGTGCACAACTCTGAGTTCACCCGTTCTGTGCCTCTAGCGTTTTTCAGAACCTACATTGCCAGTTTGCCGCAGCACCGCCGCCTAATAAATTGTTGTTTTTATTATGAAGAGGAAATTTCTTTTCTTCGCTCCCAGTCTGATTGATATCAACTCATGGCAAATTCTCTTCTCATGGGAAGCACATGACATGCACTTACTACGTCCACGGGTGCACGCGGGCCCCACGCCTCCGCCCACGTCAGCTTTCCTGCCCGTTCGAAATTCAAAAGCCTCCTCCTCTCGACGCGTGGCATATAAACCCTGAGGCGGTTGCGGCGTCGGCTGGATTGCCTTTGCCTGCCTGCCTGCTTCCCTCCCTCCTTCCGCGCGCGGGCTTGCTTCCGTTCGCCACCTCGCGGCGTCGGCGCAGGCGGGGGCCGCTAGGGTTTTGCGGCGCTCGCTTGGCTAGGCTTCAAGTCCTCGCCGTCGCCGAGGTGAGCACTCCATCCTCTGATCTGACCCCCTTCCAGGACGGCACGCTCATCCTGCGCCCTGTGCGGGAAACATCACGAGGCAATGCATGCAGCCCGCAGCCAGGCACGCTAACCGCCGCCGCTGCCTCCTGTCTCCTGACCGTGACCCGTGACCGTGTCGTACTCGTACTGGTGCAGCCCCGGCCTCGCGCGCGCGCGCGCCAGGTGCTCGACGGAAGTTGGTCCCCGGCGACCAATGCCGAGCGGCGGGAGGCGGCTGCCGCCGTGGACGTCGCCGAGGAGCGCGGGGGCGCCGATGTGGAGCACTGCCGGTACCCCGGGCGGACCGCGCCCGGGCCCGGGCTACGGGACGCCGCCCGTCAGCGCGGGTTGCTTCGGCACGCGCGTCACGCCGCCGACGAGCGGGGGCACGCGCGTCACGCCACCGACGAGCGGGGGCGCGGGCGCGCGCGTCACGCCGCCGTCGACCGGGGGCTGCTCGTCGCGGCCGCCCAGGCCGCCGCCTTCCATGGATTCGCCCTACGTGCGGGCCAAGCAGGCGCAGGTAATTCATCATCGGCGCGTACCATTTCGGTCATGTTTAGGCCGGCTTAGGATTCGAGCACTACACAACTGCATGTAGCTCGTCAGCAATTAGTCGTAGCCTGCCCTTGAGCTCACGCACGGGACTAGCGACTGTTGCCATTAAAATGGTTTAGGCATGCATTTCTCATACACAATGTTCGATCGATACCTGCCACATTCAGGCATTTAACGCTTGAATTGTGGCAAGCCTTCTACCTTGCCTGTAGTAAATATTTTCATTTTTTTTTGCATGCAGCTGTGCCTAATTTCTGAAGAATGAATTAGATTTGCTCCAACTTTCTAACATGCATGCACTCCCAATTTATAGATGGCCAAGTGGGCCATACTAATGGACCGGCACTAGATACACGACATGATCCAATGCCGTGCTTGGGCCGCCACCCAGCACGTTGAGCTGGCACGAGCACGACACTACGACACGTCTTAGACCAACTAGTTGTCTTTAGATGTCAATGTGATGCGTGCATATGATTTTGAATTGTGATTTGCTATGGTTTTAAATATTATAAATCCGCTCTATATTGAATATTCATGTTTTAAAATTATATTTTGTAATTTTAAGATGTTCTATACCTTTTGAGTTCTTAAAATGGAATAGTGCGTACGCTGGCACGAGCACTACTAGGTGCTAGTGCCATATAATGCTGCCACGACACGATTAGGCATTAGTGTTGTGCTTCACTAATGCCTAATCCAAGAGAAACCTCTTCCAAGAGGGTTGGAGTTCCTGCGGTTCACTTTAGAAGAAAAGAATTGACATGATTTTTAAGAGAAACTAGACCCAAAAACCTTACAACCGCACGGTTAATCGGTTATTAGGAGGACTACATGCCAAAGGCTACTACGTTTACTCAATTGTTGAGACTGGCAATGCAATGGTTCTCTGTGGACAGTGAAAGTCCTTAACATCTCGTTATCTAATTGTATCAAACAACATATATGTGCATTGGGACCATCAAGTTTTCTCCCTGGAAGAAGATTTAGGCCCCATCCAATTGCAAATTCTTTATATGGCTAGCAATTAATAACCGATGTTGGACTTCTGATCGCCTAGCCAAGCGTGGTGTCCCATCAGCCGACCTGTCCTTTTTGTGACCAGGATGAGGAAACAATCAACTACATTCTCTCCTCCTGTGTGCTGGTGAGGGAAGCGTGGACTCGAATTCTGCAGGGGATGAACTTAAATGTCATCTTACCACCTAATTCTACAAGCTGGTTTCGTTCTTAGTGGTTTGAAGTTGTCAATCGCCTCCCTAAGGATCTTAGGAAGGGTTTCAACTCTCTAGTCATCCTGAACGTAGGAAGTACCATAAGCTGAATATGCAGATTTTTATGTTTCCTTCTGTGGTTTCTGTTATTCCAGATAGTTGAAAAGGACCCAAACAAGGCTGTACCATTGTTTTGGGCAGCTATAAACAGTGGTGACCGGATAGAGAGCGCATTGAAGGATATGGCCAATGTACTAAAACAAGCAAACCGGTCTGAAGAAGCCATTGAGGCAATAAGATCCTTTCGTGATCGATGTCCCTATGAAGCTCAGGAGTCACTTGACAATATTCTTCTAGATCTATACAAGGTATATTGTTTATCCTCTTAAAGAAAGGGGCTCATTTTTATAAGCTAAGAGGCTGTTTGGTTTGAGGGATGAGATAGTCCATCATCTTCTCACTCCTAATTTTTTTGTTTTGTTTGGTTTGTGGAATAGAATGAGTTGATCCATATTCCTCGTAAGCTAATAACTAATAATAATATGAGGAATGAGTTGATTCCACCAAATTTGTGGAATGGACTTATGATGTATCACCTCATATAAAATGAATTGATTCATCAAACCAAACACACCATAAGAGTTTCTTTTTGATTATGTAGATACATATTGAACACATTTAATTAGTTATAACATTCTCTAATTGGAATGAGTCATCTTAAAACAATTATTTACATCACCTGGTTTTTGGATGAAAATGTCACTAATACATTTCTTTTGAAATCATTAATTTTCATGTTAAACCAGAAATGTGGTAGGACAGATGAGCAGATTGAAATGCTGACATTAAAGCTGCGAATTGTTGATGAGGAGCTAGCTTCTGGTCGGTGGAAAACAAAACTGTCTAAATCTCATGGAAGAGTAGTCTACCTTTCTCTCAGAGATGAAAAAGCAAGGTAGTGGTAATATTGATATTCCCATATGAGATTTGACTTTTAAACACTATCCAGACTAAGTTCCTTGTTTCTTTCCAAGGCTATTGGGGAACCTTGCTTGGGCCTATATGCAGTCCGAAAATTATGAGGAAGCGGAGATGCTCTATAGGTATATTTTGAATTCATTCTTCCATTTCTAAATGTCACGAGTTTTCTCAAATGGCATGTTGCAGATGGACCTATAATCCCTCCGTAATACTAAGCATGTGAATGGCATACTTGCATGTGGTGTGCTGCGTGCACCTACCCTTTATATCAAAAGGGAAATATACTAATTCTGGCTACTATTGACTTGGCACAGGCAAGCTCTTGCTATAGAAGCTGACTACAACAAAGAGTGTAACTTGGCCATCTGTTTGATGAAGACTGGAAAGTTGGCTGAAGCTAAATATCTGATTCATGCTATACCTTACAACTGTAATGATGAAAGTCATGTTAAGTCTCTCTCCCGGGCTACTGAAATGCTTAGGGAATTTGACTTGCAATCCCTCCCCTCTCCCATAACTCAGGCGAAGTCCAAAGAACCACGGAATTTTGTTGCTGATGATGTGGAGATGCTTGTAGATCTACAGCCACAAACACTATCAACTCCTTTTAGTGAACTGAAATATAAAGAAGCACATATTTCAGTTTCACAAAATGCAGAGAAGCATGAGAACTGCAATTCATGCCTTCCATCTCCCATAACTCAATTGAGACGGGAAGAACCACACACTATGGTTACTGCTGATGCCGAAAAGAATGAAGGCTTTGCAGAGTTCCAAGATCTTTCTCGACTGTTCAATGATGCTGCCACGCCTCATTCAGTACTTGAGAAACTACGAAAGAGGCTAGTTAAAGAGGCACCAAAAGTCAGTATTCATGATCAAATTCAGACTCCTCCAACTGAAAGCTTGCCAAACTCTGAAAGAAACCTAGATGCTAGTGAGACTTCCGTGCAAGAAGGGAAGCTATTGACCAAAGGTGTTAGAAAAACATGGTCTGACATGGTGGATGAAGAGGAACAGCAATTGGGTGATGACAAACCATGGGCTGACATGGTGGCGAAGGATGACCAGCAATTGGGTGATGGCAAGTCAACACATGGTGTTGGAATTACTGAACAAAACGAGAGCAGTAAGCATGCAAGTAAGCTGGAGTATAGAACACCATCGTCCTCTCAAGAAAGCAGGACCCATCAAAGACCAGTCATGGGTGGTCAACTGCAAGGTTCTTCAGCAGGTTCATGGAGACGCAGTGACTCCAAAATCTACATGGATAAGAACGTGAACTGGGATCTTGTGAGGACTGCTCCGACATGGAGCAGGCATAAGGTACATGACCACAACAATCGAGTTTGGCAAAGGCTTCACACAATTCATCCCCGTGAGAGAGCCTCAGGCACGAAGCAAGTACCACGGAGAAGCAACACATCTCAGCGCGCTCTTTTTCCTGACTGGAAATCAAAAGGTGAAGGATATGGCCATGGCTATGTTCCGTTTGATGATAACGAACACACTCAGTGTTCCAGTCACATTGAGGCCGCCACTCATCGCTGGCATAATAATGAGGCAAGTACAGGGTCATGGAGGCCACAGAACCGTCTGCGGGTCTTCCAGGAAATCACAAATGAGATCAACCAAAATGTTGTGTAACTATGTCCTTGTTCCTTGCTGTCGATGGAAGTTCTCCTTTCCAGCAACATGTTGTTTGCACTACAAATGGGATCTGTGAAATAGTTCAGCAATAAACAGTTTTTCGCTTCAGTTGCTTCTGTTTTTGAGATTCAGCATAGCTACAGAAAACTATGTGAATATCTTCACTGCCCACCGTTCATACTACTGGCACGTTGGTGGATCGTGATATCTGTATATATTTTCTTTATCACTAGTGTGCCAAAGTATCTGTAAAAAAAAACTGGTGGCCTGTCTATCAATTTCTCAGAGTGGTCTGAGAATCTTTTCCTTCCCTGATTTCACATCACCTCCACAATGTGGCTTACCATGAAACTGCTTGGACTCTTGTCCCAACTGTTTAGATGCTAGTACATGGTTCCATCTGTTGCTGGACATCTCCTGCATAATGGGGCGCTGCAAGATCTGAGTGTGCTCCCTCCCTCCCTCGCTCCCTCCTCTTGTCCACTGCAGGAACAAGCAATGGAGAGCACTGCAGTTTGCAAATGGACACAGTTGCAGCTGCCGAGCAGCCTCCTGCATCAGCATAGTGCTCATTCCTGTGTCATTTTCTAGCTTGTCTGCACACCGGAGCCTGACGGATTCCATTACTGCAGCTGGTCTGGGTGTCCTAACATGGTGGCTGTCCTTCCTCAGGGGCAGCAATGGCTGGCTGGCCGGCAGCCTTGAGCTTCATCTGCGACCTGGACTTGGGCCCCAAGGCCGAGGCGATGCTGCCAGCTCAGTTGTCATGACGTGTAGCGCCTTGTCGTCACTTCGGTGAGGGCGACAAGGCTGCCGTCGCCTCTCCGGCTGCCACCAGGGTTTGGCCTCTAATAATTCTGGTGCATGATTGTTGGCTTCGCATACGGAGCGAGAGATAGTTGTGTACCTGCTGGATCCTCGTCCTGGTGCTTGTCTATATACACAACTATCTCTCTCTATCTGGTCGATCTGCACTGCCTATGAATGGTAAGATACTCTTCTTCAACCTCTTGATCATCTATCTCCCTGGTTTTCGATAACGAAGCTAGTCGCATTGCTTCACATTTCTCTTGTGATGTGATACTGATACACACACACACACTGACCAATATGTACATGTGTGTGCGGCCGCTGCCTGGTCAGTGCGAGCAGTGACCCGCTGCAGCAACGGATGCATGCATTTGCGGGCAGGGGTTGCACAGGCACAGCACAGGGCACGTGAGATCCCTCATGCACACTCATCCTGAGGTACAGACCATTACTGCTATATAGACTGTGCAGCCGTCAGGAGTGGCAGCCGGCCGGCCGACGGTACGCCGACCATTACCTGAATCATCTGTGGGTGGCTTTTTTCAGGGCGACTACTATATGGGGAACTGTTCTACCGGCTCAATCATGCCAGGCGGCCAGCCAATCTTCTTCAGTTATTTCCTGGACAGGTAGAGAGAGAGAGAGGAGACGCGGCACAGCACAGTGCTGCGATTTTCACGTGCCGGTACTGTGACGGCCGGAGAGAGGTAATTGGATACTTGCGCTTTATTACTTACGGTCGTTTATTTCGTTAAGCCTGCACATATGTCATGCATGTCGAGCGGTAGTGTAGCTTGAACAAATTTTGGCACTGGATTCAGACCCGCCTGCATGCATGCATTCCCGGATTTTGACGCTGCTGTGCGTCGATCTGTGATTGATCGAATGGATACATTATAGATAGATGCACATGTAGATCTATCTAAACGACTCGATTATAACAGCCGGTGGAGCCTTTATTTCTT
The DNA here is from genome assembly GCF_902167145.1 of Zea mays. Taxonomy (NCBI): domain Eukaryota; kingdom Viridiplantae; phylum Streptophyta; class Magnoliopsida; order Poales; family Poaceae; genus Zea; species Zea mays. The sequence continues at coordinate 14,745,705 of NC_050101.1, read as the reverse complement.
GCCGACAAAATGAACGGAATAATTACATCGCAAATGGCACATTATTGAAGATATACCCAAAACCACCAGCCATGTGCTCTTTGAACACCCGCAAGCAGATCAACTCGATCGAAACGCTGCTGCCAGCTGTTCATTCGGGACTTTTGCCGGATCCTGCTACAATAATTAAAAAAAAATGGACCGAGCAGGTCGTTTGGATTTTGTGTTCACCTATCTTGTGTCCCGTGCTAGCAAAGTTCTCCTTGCTGCCGAGAGAGAGAGGGAGAGCCAACAGGCTGGCTGGCGAGCGTCTCGTGTGGCTAGGGAACCTGGCAATAGTCCCCAAACACGACACGCCCTTGGTATCCCGCTGCCTGTAGAGTGAAACACTAGCTCAGGGTTTCAAATACAAAACACAAGCCTTGAGGTTAATAGCTTGTTTAGGAGCAAAGATACAAAAGGAGATTAGAGGGGCTAAAATCTCTTGCTATTCAATTTTTAATAGCAAGAAAAATTTAGCCCCTCCAATCCTCACAGGAGTACTGGCTCTCAAACAAGCCATAACAGTCTATTAAATTATGTGGATTCAGCAAGGTTAATAATATAGCTCATAATAGACTTTTTGATGTTGTCATATATATATATATATATATATATATATATATATATATATATATATATATATATATATATATATATATATATATATATATATATATATATATATATATAACAATTAGGAATGATTTGGTGTATAGGGATTTTGAGGGAATCCATGTGGAAGGAATTGAATTCCTTCCCCATGGATTCCCTCGTGATCTCTGTCCACCAAATCAGGGCATATTATAATCCCAAACAAACACCTACTTCTCTTTATTTCTTTCTTTGGTGTCACCACATCTAATCACATGTAATGTGACATCTTCTACAACCCGGCTATGTCACCTTATTATACTTGCTCTAACTTAGAGAAACTCTGTAAATCAAGGATTTATAAGGAACCTATGATCCTGATGATGTTTCAGTATACTTTGTAGCATAATTGGTGGTGCTTACTATGGTTATCTGAATCATATGCTTCTTGCTAAAACCGTTTGAAGCAACAACCAAGCCTTCCATTGCCCCTTTTCCCCTTGATAAATCCTTCCGTTTCTTGTGACAAGTTAGTAACATAATTGAGCATTGTAAGATAATGATATTGCCAATATTTTGAAACCAAATGCCATTAGTTTCATACACTTAAAATGTCCTGTAGACCATGCCCTTAGTGGTTCCAATGCTTAGACACCTATGCTTTGCAATGCAAAGGCTCCAACACAAAATAAAAATGCAGTATCTAACTGTGCAGTAACAAACAAACAATTAGAGAGTCCCTATTAATCACGCTACTAAAATGAGTTGCATTGATATTTATTATCCAAGTCATGCAAATCTTCCATTGTAAATTTCGTATAAATCATGATTATCAGAAAACAGCGAGCAGTTACTACATATAAAGGTTAACAAATAATATTATCAGAAAACGGCATGGATGGAAACGAACATTATTGTACAAGCAAGCAGGGAGAGAGACCAAACAAACACGCCACATAGAGAAGAAGTCATACATATACAATCATACAAATGTGCCACAAATCCCAGTAAACTAACCTCGATCGAAAAAAGCCAAAGGAGAGAGAGAGGATTGGAAAATGAGTTCGAATATGCTGATAAACACAAGTAATTAAACCAACTTTGAAAATAAGCAAGCGAGAGGAGGGAAAGGGTTCGAAAATGAGCTACAACAAAAATGGCGAGATATGCTTGGCACCATGCACGCCATCCATCTTATAGGCAACCCTACCAAGCTGTCGTTGCTCTAGATGAGTGGCATACAGGGAGCCAGGCACATCCTAAGCAATGCAAACCTTCATATATTATTACGCAAAATCACCTTTGCACATCCTGATCCATCTATCAAAGCTTCACGCATCATACGTAAATGCATGCATGTGCCAACCGTAGCATTGTTGCCAATGCATCTTGCACACCCAAGCAGAAAGATGTGCATGGTTTTCTATATCACCAGTGTTCTAGCTAACTGACATGTATGAATGAGTGAATAGATGCGATGATGGGTGGAAGTAAGTAGAGAGGTTGCCCGGCCCTTATAATGGCCGTGTGATGTGTTGTAGGACGGGAGATTCCGGTCATACGACCTATACAGGAAGGGAAAAAAAAATGCACAGTATTTACCATTGGTAAAAAAGGGGAGGCCGGGGGGAACCACTGTTGTGCTAGCTAGAAGCTAGCTCTGCACAAAGCAACATGCGTAGTATGCATGAACCCCAGCTGGTAGGGATTAAATGGGTCATATGGCAACGGCATATGGAAGTCGTACCTTTGATCTGAAAAAAAACGAGCTCTTTTTTTGCATCGCTTTTTTCTAAAAAATTTCTAGTAGCGTAATGCGTGATAGTGGACAATTATAAGATATCTTAATTTTCTAGGTATATGTAGCTTTTTTGCTGTACTCTTACATATATCTAAGGGCATAACAAAAATTATGTAATAATTTTAAAGAGAGGGAGCACTATGTACATGTCAGATCTAGAGTAGATAGTTGTTGATGTCACTCATTTCATGAGCATAATTATCATCATTGCTTTCTCTTAGCTCAACAAATGTTGTAGCCTTGAATTTTGTAGCATGTAATGCTATAAAGTAACAGCAAAAAAAAAAAAAAAAAACGAGCCTAGCTCTACCCTGACTAAATATATTTTACACCTAATATCAAACTATATGGTTATTTGTTCGATCTATGCCTATATATAATATTTATATTTATATCTCTATATCCCTATATATAACCTACCAGTTTTTACTTTGCAATATCTACCCAACCAAATCACCCCACACCCATAATCTCCTCTAAACCTACCAAACGAATTGTACTCACACATATTACACCCTCAAAACCAACGATTCAGGTCGCTAGATAACTTTCCTCTCTACTACTCACTCAAATTCAATAGCTAATGTTATTTATATCATGCTTCCCTCGTCCCTCTCCCCCTCCTCCATGATCCCGCCGCCCCCTCCCCTCACTTGTGTCGCCGCCGTCAGGCCCTCCCTCATGACGTTGTTGCGGCCAACGTCGGTCCATCGTTCATGACTCCCATCTCTCTTCTTCAACCCCTCGGTCTGCCACTCCTCATTCACACCCACAATTTGTGTCCATCTGTTGCATTGATGGAATCGGGTTGGTCGAGTCGGGTGGACCATGCTCGGATCTAGGTGACACCACACTGCTCATGTCATGTCCTATAGTCAACTGAGTCCAAGCTTGTGCGCATTATGACTCAACGCGCGTACGTACGTGCATGGATGTGCAGGTCGCCTTCAACCTTTCCCAACCTCACAACAAGTGCATGGAGGATAATCGTTAGATTGGGGGCTACGGCTGCCTACCAGCAAGGAAGGGCTTAGCTTAAACAACGTTTCAATGGAATTGGAATTCCAGCTTCGAAATTAAAGGGAATTATAGAGAAAAGTAGTTCATTTCTACCTCAATCCTCTCTAATCTCGAAGGGGATTTGAGGTTTCCAAAGTAGCATTGGAGACATCATCGAGTAGCACCTACGTACGACGGATGGAATGTTCTTCAGTTCACACGCTCGCGCAAGCCACATGACCAGTGGCCGGTGTACATGATCCAGATGCATCTTTCTGTCTACTACCTGCATTCGCTCGCACACGACTAGAGGAATGCATATCTCCACGTACGCACGCATGTACTGACGGCGACGTACGCTAGTTGAACCTGATGCACAGACGTATTCTGGTACACACGAAACCAACACCACGGATTCCGTCATATCTGTTCCGTGTCGACGAGGACGATATGGGACACTAATGTTGGATCCAAAACCAGAGCCAGCACTCATCGGTGTCCTGGTGGTTCCATCGGGTGGTGGATTCCGTCATATCAGCTTCAAAACCAGAGCCGGACAGTGGGTTGGGCTGTCAAACGAACGGCACGGTCGCCACCGACCTCCGGTTGTCACGTGATATTTTCTAATTGGTTCGCACTATTGTAAATTTTAAAATTTTGTCTTTTAAAAAGTTCATTAACATCTTCCACTCTTCAAATTGCTCTTACCATATCATAATTCACTCGTCTCACTCTCCTTTCACTCCACTAAATCGTTGTTGTCAGAATGACTTTCTTGAGCTCGGACGTTGTTGAGATGACGACCGAATATGAGGTGCTCGATATGCCGCATGCATCAAACTATGATAAATGCGGTGTTGCAACTTGTGTCTAGTCTTCAACGAGAAAGAGGCGAAGGATGTAGCACCGGAGCTACATCGATCAAGATCATGAAGCCACTCGTGACTCGTTGGTGCTAAACTACTTCAACGACCCGTGCGTCTATCTATCGCTCTACTTTCGTCACAGGTATCACATGTGGAGGAGTCTCTTGCTTCAAGCCTTCATGACCAGCTCGGCGAGAGCTTCGTCATAGTGCTTCCGGTTCATCGTCAAAAATCGAGATGACCAGCAGCAACACGAGATTGAAGGGCTTGATTGGAAGGTAAGTGAGTGGCATGTTAGGGTTTTTCCCGCGTGATAAGTTTGGCGCTTCCCACCTGATGGATAACCACCACCATATACCCTTCTACATGCAAGATTGTCATACACCACAAATTTCACGATAGGTACAATCATGATAAGTTGGCAACAACTAGGTCATACATTTGTAAACAAATCTTTCCCACCATCATGCCACCTATTTTTGTGCAACCCTACTAATTTATTAAAAATGTGATATCTTCAAGGTCAAATAATTCGTTTTAATCTGTTCAGGTTGTGTTAGGTTCATATTATTTTTTGCGTACGTAGTAATAACATTGTTTTAATTAATTAGTTAATCAATGTGACATGTTCAGGTTAATTTCTCCAAGTCAACTATGGTTGCGGAGGATCGTTGTCTTCTTATGATATAATTATTTAGCTATTTTGTACAACACTCTTATTATACAGTAAAGATGCGACATTCCTTTCGGTATCATGAGTCATCGATCATATGTGTGAGACTTGATCCTATCACACATTTGATTCGCGCCCGGGTTTACCCTTAAATCCAGGTGTGACACAAAAAAACTAGAAACTGGTTTTTAAAACCGGGTTCCAAACATCATCAAGCAGATTTTTTTCTTCATAAAACAGTTTCTAGAAACGAAATAGGAACTGATTTTTAAAATCTGGATTGCTTCTAAACAGGGCCTTAGTCGATTTGGTTCTTAGTTGCTTTTGCCTACTATGGACCCGTTGTTTGTTTTGAGAGTCACACTGGTGTGCATTTCAATCGGTTTATTTTTAGTTGGCTGTAGTTTGTGGATTTTTTATGTTTCTTTCCATCCTAGCGGAAGCGTGTTGTTGAGTAGTTTTTGTACGTTGTTTCTCTTTTTATTCTCCACTACTTAAGACATATTCTGGTACACACGAAACCAACACCACAAATTCTATCATATCTGTTCTGCGTCGACGAGGACGATATGGGACGCTAATGTTGGATCCAAAACTAGAGTCGACACTCATCCATGCCCTGGTGGTTCCATCGGGTGGTGGATTCCGTCATATCAGCTTCAAAACCAGAGCCGGGCAGTGGGTTGGGCTGTCAACCAAGCGGCACGGTCGCTACCGACCTCCGTTTGTCATGTGACAGTTTTTGATTGGTTCGCACTATTGTAAATTTTAAAATTTTGTCTTTTAAAAAGTTCATTAACATCTTCCACTCTTCAAATTGCTCTTACCACATCTCATAATTCACTCATCTCACTCTCCTTTCACTCCACTAAACCGTTGTCAGGATGACTTTCTTGAGGTCGGACGTTGTTGAGATGACGACCGAATACGAGGTGCTCGATATGCCGCATCAAACTATGATATATGCGGTGTTGAAACGTGTTTCTGGTCTTCAACGAGAAGGAGACGAAGGACATAGCATCAAAGCTACATCGACCGAGATCGTGAAGCCACCCATGGCTGGTTGGTGCCAAACTACTTCACTCGTGCGTCTATCTTTTGCTCTACTTTCATCAAAGGTATCACATGTGGATCTCTTGCTTCAAATTTTGCAAAGGTTGGATATGCATTATTCTCCCTACTTCATTCTTAGAGCCATCTATACACCAGAGAAAATGTAGAGCCACCTTCAATAAGATAACAAAGAGTGTTTGCACTACCAGAATTCGGCTATTTGCCGAGTGCCTGTAGCTTTGCCGAGTGCAATTTATTGGGCACTTAGCAAAACAAGCTTTGCCAAGCATCACACTCGGCAAAAGCAAGCACTCGGCGAAGAGCGTCTTTGCCGAGCGCCGAACACTCGGCATAAAATGGCTCTCGGTAAAGGCGTCGCTGCTGAGTGCCCAATTCTCGACAAAAACCAGATCTCGATAAAGCGCCGTCAGCATCCGACGGCACCTGACGACCGTTATCATTGCGAGTGTCTCAGCCAAACACTCGACAAAGAACTATTATGCCGAATGTCTTATTAGGACACTCGGCAAAATATGTTTGGTTTTTTATTTTTACAACCAAACTTTGCCGAGTGCGAGTGAGTACACTAGGCCAAGTCTCCGTCACTTGTCGTCGTCACGACGACTTTTCTTTGCCGAGCATCAGATAGCACTCGGCAAATACTTTTATCGAGTGCCCAACAAAACTACTCAACAAAGAAGTTGTTGTCTATGTATAGTTCATCGAGTCCTCTTTGCCGAGAGTCACACTCGGCAAAGAGTTTATCGAATGTTTTTTAGACTTTGTTGAGTGCCGCACTCAACAAAGCAGTTGTGTCTGGTAGTGTTGGTAGAATCATAATATTCATAACATTATTTTTGTGGTGTATTTGAAAGGTGCATAATAGAGGAACTTTCCAATAGAAAACTAGACGACCAAGCTAGTTTATATACGAATAACACCAATCAAATACAGCTTGGCAATGCCTCCTAGAACGCCTGCATTTTAGGGTCTACTTAGAAGCACCCATTTTTTTCTCCAACTACGTAGAAGAGTTGTGTGTCATTTCATTAAGCAAGAAATAGGGTAACACAAAGGGAGAGGGACAACACCCACTGCCAACACAATAGCCTTTATAGACGCGACAGATCACAAAGAAATTCAACCCTAGCCTAGTGCCATGCTCAACTCATGGATTAAAAACTGATTTATAGAAATTGCCGTGTTCTAAACATATCAAGTTTATATATGGTCCAGTTTATAGAAATTGGGTTTACAGTTTCTTAAAAACCAAAAAGTCTGTTAGTTACATTCTATCTTGTTGATTTCATGGAATTTACATCTATTGCCAATACTTTTTAAAATATAGGAAGGGTAGCTTAGTCACCATGTAACAAAAAAACTAGAAAATGGTTTTTTAGAAACCGGGTTCCAAACATCATCAACCAGATTTTTTTCATAAACCATTTTCTAAAAACTGAAAATAGAAAGTGATTTTTAAAAACTAGATTGCTTCTAAACAAGGCCTATTCGATTTGGTTCTTAGTTGCTTTTTGTGAATCATCTAGGCCCCTTAGTGATGTTTTGGTAATTAATGACAACTACTTGTGGACTAACGGTTCTTGGAGAAATAAGAATGCAGGTTGAACCACATAGAACAGAAATTCTTGGAGACTTATAAGCATTGGTTGTGGATCAAGTGAAGGCAAAGGTATAATATATGTTTTTGTTTTTGCCGGTCTCCAGGAGTTTAGAGAAGATATTTGACCGGATTAGTAGGCTAGATGGTCGTACTATTAAGAGGGGTCAATGACTTTAGTTTGTGTAAAACTTAGAGCCTCATAGAGCATCTAGTGGTTGCATTTGCATGAGGACTAACATCGCTTCCAATTTTGAGAGTTAAAAATCTTTTCAAAAGCGCGTTTGAAAAGTTGCTAAGTCTTGGGATAGGCGGACCGTCCGGGCCATGTGGGCGGACCGTCCGCGATTCATCCAGTGGGGTCTGAAGTGTGGTCACTTCAAACTAGTCCTGTAATTTTGTACTGCGGACCGTCCGGGCCTTAGGGCCGGACCGTCCGCAGTCCTGACCAGAGTAGATTGCTCTCTGCATAGTCCCTGTATTATTGTGCGGACTGTCCGGCCAGGGTCGGCGGACTGTCGGCGAGTGCCAAATAGATTTGGGCAGGGACTGTGTGTTTTTGGGTGTTTGTACTATGGACTGTCCGGGGCCTAAGCCCGGACAATACTAACTCCCAGGTCACGGACCGTCCGGCCGTGTATGGCGGACAGTCCGCGTGTGTTAATCCTTCGTGGTCAGAGCTCTGGTGCTCCAAGTTGCCAGGTCTCGGACGGTTCGGCCAAGGTTGGCGGACTGTCCGGACCTCGCTTTTCTGACAGCTCTGACAGAATTCAAACGGGAAAAATAGCCGTTACTTGTACGGCGGACCGTCCAGCCTTAGGGCGCGGACCGTCCGCGTGTGCGCAGAAAGTGTGCTAGTTGCACATAACAATTGAATTTTTGAAGTGGGCTATAAATAGAAGGGGAGCTCGTGTGTGAGGGCTCTCTTGGCCATTCCTTGCAGACATTGAACTCATTTGTGATCCTCCCACTCATTCTCTCACACTCCTTGCTTGAGATTGCATTCTAGTGAGAGATTGAGAGTTACTAGTGCATTTGCATCCATTGGTGATTCTTGAGGCACTAGGTGGTACACTAAGCAAGCGTCATCAGCTTGTTACTCTTCGAAGTTACCGCCTCCTAGACGGCTCGGGTGTTGTCTCCGTCGAGCTCTCCAAGAAGATTGTGGAGGAGCCACAATGTCGATTGTGAGGGGTTCACGCCTATCTCGCCAGAGCGGCAAAGGTGACATTAGTGGAAACGAGGTATTGAGTGATTTCTTGTCCACTTGGCTCAAAGATCAAGCCGTGTCTTGATAGAGGAGCAAGTGAGAGCTTGAAGTCCACCTCAACATGGATTAGGGGTGATCGACAAATCACCGATACCACGGGATAAAATCCGGTTTCTTTCTTTTCTTGCATTACTTATTGCCGTGCAAGTGATTAGTATTTCACATATTGTTCTTCGTGTATACAATCACCATAGTTGATTCTCATAGATTGTTTACTTGTTGTTACTAGAGAATTTATACCTCTTGTCATATTGATTAAATTTCTCTAGTGTTTTTGATTTTAATCAAAACCGTCTATTCACCCCCCTCTAGCCGGTGTCCTAGATCCTACAAGTGGTATCGGAGTCGAGGACTCCATTGTTTGTGGATCTAATCATCCCAGAGTGGGACAAAATGACTAGTAACAACAATGTGCACATTGGGAAGCCACCACATTTTGATGAAAATAACTATGACTATTGGAAAATAAGAATGTCAATGCATCTTAGAGCAATGGGTGGAAAAATTTGGCCAATTGTCAAGAATGGGTTCGTTGTGTTGAAAGAAGATGAACCATCGGCTAGTGACAATGAAAACATTCTTACAAATGATCAAGCCATGAATGTATTCTATGATGCTCTTGACATAAATAAGTTCAACCGTATCAAGAATCTCACGACTGCTCATGAGATTTGGATAAAGCTAATGGAAGTTCATGAAGAAACTACAATTGTGAAGAGTGACAAGCTATATGTGTGCAAAGGAAAATTTGAGCAATTCATTATGAAAGAAGATGAAAGTGTATCCGATATGTTCAACCGGTTAAATGAGATAGTGAATGAACTCAAGGGACTTGGTATTAATGTACCAGATGTGGATTTCACTCATAAGTTCCTTAGATCTCTTCCAGAGAAGTATGAGACCATTGTGACCATGTTAGTAAGAAGTGATCTATCTACAACTTCTCCAACCAAAGTATTGGGGGAAATTCGTACTCAAGATATATTCAAGAAATCTTAAGCCGACGCTATAAGTTTGGCAAAGAAAGTGAAGAATGAATCAATCGTTCTCAAAGATAAAGCTTCTAAGGCAATTGAAAAAGAAGATAGTGATGATGAAGAAAATGAAAGTGAGAGTGATGGAGATATGGCTCTATTTGTAAAGAAATTCAACAAATTCATGAAGATGAAGAGAGGTCAACCTAGAAGAGGCCAAACATCAAGAAGAAATGCTTTCAATGATAGAAAATGTTTTGAGTGTGGGGAACCCGGTCACATCGCCATGAATTGCCCTAACAAGAAGAAGGACAAAGATGGAGATGATAAGAAGAAGAAGAAATTCTACAATAAGAAGAAAGATGGCAAAGCCTACCTAGTTGAATGGGATTCGGATGATAGCTTGGATGATGATAATGATGACACCTCATCCAAGCTTAATGCCGGAATTGCCATCAAGGAAGCCCCTTCACTTTTCTCATCCCTTCATTGTCTCATGGCAAAGGGAGATGCTAAGGTAAAAATCATCACCGATTTAAATGATATAAATGATGATGATGATGTTGATGATGATGGCTATTCATATGATGATCTTGTTAGAATGTTAGGTGAGGCCGATGACTATATGCATAAAGAAAAAGAAAAGTTTAAGATCTTGAAGGAATTGTATAAAAACCTCCAAGTGTCTTTTGAGGAGCTCAAGACCTCTCACAACGATCTAAAAGAGAATTGTGAGAAGCTTGCGGAAGCTCAAAACTCATCTATTGTGCATGAAGTTGTGGTGGTCACCGAGGATGTTGGAGTCACTTGTGACTTACTTGATAGTCCTACAAGTGAACCACAGCGTACTAACTCTATTTGTGATAAATGCAAATTTTTTCTTATGAATGATAATATTGCTTTTGATGAATCACAAATCATTGTTGAGAATGAAGTATTAGTAGATAGAGTGAATGCTCTAACCCATGATCTAGAGAAGGCATATGGTGGAAAGGCTAAATTGGATTTCATATTGGGAAGTCAACGGTGCTCACTTAATCATGAGGGTCTTGGATATGTTCCCAAGAAAGGAAAGAATGCTTTTGTAAAGCAAAAGACATTGTTTGTGAGAGAATGTGACAAAGTGTGTCACGAGTGTCACAAGAAGGGACATATGAGGAAGAATTGTCCTAAGCTCAAGAATGTATCCTCCACTTGTTTTGAGCATTGTTATGTTCTTTCTCATAATGCAAAAGGTGTTCATGCTAAATTTGTTGGTACTTCAATTGTTGGCAACAAGAAGAAAGCTATTTGGGTGCCAAAGACCTTGGTCACTAACATTCAAGGACCCAAGCGAGTTTGGGTACCTAAAAGAGATTGATTTCCTTTTGTAGGTGAACTACAAGGCGGGAGGGAATCATTGGGTGTTGGATAGTTGATGCACTCAACACATGACCGAAGATATGAAAATGTTCACCCAAATGAGTGAGGAAGATTGCTCAAATTATTATAGTATCACATTTGGAGATAATCGCAAAGGAAAGGTTAAAGGCTTGGGTAAAATTGCTATTTCAAATGATCATTCCATATCAAATGTGCTATTGGTTGAGTCTTTGAACTTTAATTTACTATCCGGAGCTCAATTATGTGATTTAGGATTTAGTTGCAATTTCACCGTTGATGATGTTATTATCTCTAGTGTTGATGGTAGCAATCTTAAGTTTAAAGGCTTTAGATATGAAAATCTTTATCTTGTTGATTTCTCATCTAGTGAGGCAAAGCTCACAACTTGCTTATTCTCAAGGGCTTCACTAGGTTGGCTATGGCATAGAAGACTTGGTCATGTTGGAATAAAGCAACTCAATCGTTTAACCAAACATGACCTACTCCGTGGCTTGAAAGATGTGAAATTTGAGAAGAACAAATTGTGTAGCTCTTGTCAAGCCGGGAAGCAAGTGGCGAATACTCATCCAAATAAGAGTCAAATGTCTACTTATCGGCCTTTGGAATTACTTCACATGGATTTATTTGGGCCAACATCTTTTGTGAGTATTGGCGGAAATTTCTATTGCCTTGTGATTGTAGATGATTATTCTAGATTCACTTGGGTTTACTTTCTTCGGGATAAATCTAATGTGTTTGAAACATTCAAGTCATTTGCTATATTGGCTCAAAACCAATTTGATTTTGATATCAAGAAAGTTAGAAGTGATAATGGGTCAGAATTCAAAAATGCTAGAATTGATAAATATTGTGATGACAAGGGTATTAAACAGGCCTGGGCATAAAAACCGAAAACCGAACACCGAAACCGAAAAAACCAGAACCGAACAAACCAGATTACTTTTCAGTTACCAATCTGCAGAAACCGAAATAAGTTCGGTGTTCGGTTTTTTATTTCGGTTTAAACCGAAAACCGGAAGCACGTGGCATACACCGAATCAGGCCATCAATTGAAGTTGGCCCATCAGGCACGCATAAGCCAAATCGCCATTCGCCATTACGCCATCGCTCAGAGCCCCAAACGCCCACCGCCCGACCGCCGAACGCCCGAACCCTAGCCAAGCGCCGCCGCCCGCCTGCTGTCCTGCCGAGTCACCGGCTCACCGCCTGGGCGCCTGGCGGCCACCGCGCGCCACCAGTGACCAGCCGCAGCCGGTCGGCCACCGCCCACCAGCCCACCGTCCACGTCCAGTCGTCCAGACGAAACCAGCACGGTGGCACGCCGGCACCGCTCGCCACTCACCAGGGCCAGGCAGTCGGCCACGCCGGCTTGGAGTTGGTGGCTTGCCAGTTGCCACTCGCCACCAGCGGCCAGCCCAGCAGCCTGCAGCCAGCACGGCTCGCAACTCGCAGTGCCGGGCAATCGGTTTTTTCGGTTAAACCAAAAACCGAACCGAAAAAATCGGTTAACTGAAGGTCCGGTTTTTGATTTTCCGTAGAAGATTTTGGTTACCGTTTTCCAGAAACCGAAGTTATAAAAAAACCGAAAAACCAAACCGAAAAAACCGTTAACCGATTGCTCAGGCCTAGTATTAAACTTGAATTTTCTTCCAAATATACTCCGGAACAAAATGTTGAAAGAAAGAATAGGACTCTCATTGATATGGCTAGGTCTATGTTAGCGAATATAATGTGTCAGATTCTTATTGGGCCGAAGCAATAAACACCGCATGTCATTCATCACATAGGCTATATTGTCACAAGCTCTTGAAGAAAACTCCCTATGAATTGCTCATTGGTAGAAAGCCAAATATCTCATATTTTAGAGTATTCGGTTGCAAATGCTATATTTTGAGAAAAGGAAGTCGGCTCTCTAAATTTGAGAAGAAATGTGATGAGGGTTTTCTACTTGGATATTCATCAAATAGTAAGGCTTATAGAGTTTTCAACAAGACTCATGGTATTATTGAAGAAGCATATGATGTTGAGTTTGATGAAACTAATGGGTCTCAAGATGAAAGCGATAATCTTGATAATGTTGGTGGAACTCAATTGAGAAATGCTATGAAAACAATGGCTATTGGTGAAATAAAGCCAAAGGAAGATGATGATGAAAATAGTGTGGTTGTCATTCCATCCTCTTCAACCCTAAATGAAGAAAATCACCAAAGCCAACAAAATGATGAAATTATGGATATTCATGATCAAGATACTTCAAATCATTCAGTTCCTCCTCATGCTTCAACTAGTAATTCTCAAATGGTATCAAGGATTCATCATTCTATTGTGAAGGATCACCCAGTTGATCAAATTGTGGGTGATATTAGTAAGGGTGTTCAAACTTGCTCTCGTATAGCTTCATTTTGTGAACATTTCTCTTTTGTATCTTGTATGAAACCTAACCATGTAGATGAAGCTCTACTTGATGTTGATTGGGTGAATGCAATGCATGAAGAATTAAATAATTTCACTCGAAATGAAGTTTGGGAGCTTATTGAGAGACCAAAGAACCACAATGTTATTGGTACCAAATGGGTGTTTCGCAACAAGCACAATGAAGATGGATTAGTAGTAAGAAACAAGGCAAGATTAGTTGCACAAGGGTATACTCAAATAGAGGGATTGGATTTTGGTGAGACATTTTCTCCCGTGGCAAGATTGGAAGCAATCCGAATCCTTCTTGCTTATGCTTGTTTGTCATAATATCAAGCTCTACCAAATGGATGTAAAGAGTGCCTTTCTAAATGGTAAGATTAGTGAACTAGTGTATGTTGAACAACCTCCCGGTTTTGAGGACCCAAAAGACCTAACCACGTGTACAAGCTTTCTAAAGCTCTCTATGGGCTTAAGCAAGCCCCACGCGCTTGGTACGAAAGGCTTAGGGATTTCTTGCTTTCCAAAGACTTTAAAATTGGGAAGGTTGACACTACCCTATTCACTAAAAGAATTGGCAAAGATTTGTTTGTTTGTCAAATTTATGTTGATGATATTATTTTTGGATCTACTAATGAATTGTTTTGTGAGGAATTTGGAAAAATGATGTCAAAAGAATTTGAAATGTCTATGATAGGAGAATTGAGCTTCTTTCTTGGTCTTCAAATCAAACAATTGAAAGATGGAATCTTTATAAGTCAATCAAAATATTTGAAGGATATGCTCAAGAAGTTTGGCTTAGAGAATGCAAAGCCTATCAAGACTCCTATGGCAACAAATGGTCATCTAGACTTAGATGAGGGAGGTACTATGGTTGATAAAAAACTTTTTCGCTCAATAATTGGTAGTGTTGGGGGCCTTCGGCTTCCGAAGGTCCTCAAAAACGTGATTTGACAATGTTTTCTAAGTATGCGAGTAGGTATCTTCGGAATCAGGTTGCGGGTATACAGAAGCATGGTCAAGACGAAGTTTGACTAAAATGAAAGACGATCATGACGAAGGATGAAACGATCACGAAGCTATGTGCAGAGGAGCTTCGACATGACAGCAGAAAGGGGAAACCGACTTAAAGATGAAAAGCCGAATCAGCCCTCGAAGAATTACTATAGAGTTATTGATAAAAATAAAGGGATTAATGTAATTTTATACGGGCTGCGTCCCGTGCCTATAAATAGATGAATAGTACTCCTGTACTGTTCACGCTGACTTGGCATTGGTATCACGCTTGTACCCTTACTTTCCTTCAAGCCGAAGGTACACTTGTTGTTGTTGTTTATATAAGCGAAATAAATGAAAATGAATTAATGATCAAAGTAATCATATTATTTTATGCTCGAATCTTCTTTATTTTTTCATTATGATTATGATTATGAAGGTATGACCTTCATAACCTTCGTCCGAAATCCATTATATCCAAAGGGAAATAATGCTTCGAAGGACGAAGGGATCTGATATTTAACATTTTATGTTGCCTTGTTCTTAATTCATAGCATTTGAGAACAAGTCCCCAACATTGGCGCCCAGCTATGGTGAACCCACTTCCATTTCTTGAGCTCTTAACACCTTCGGCAAGCATCACCTTCGTCATGCCGCCGAAAAAAGCTTCAGCGACAGGGGCTGCTACTCTGCAGCCGTTGGATCCCAATCAGGACGTCCTTTCTCTTAGGGAGGCCTGAAGCCAGAAGAGGAAGGCTGTTAGTCCAACGCCTCCGGAAGATGACTTGGATCAGGAGATCCAAAACCTGGAGATTCTTCAGCAACAGGTGCAATGAAAGAAGGAGAAGATGGCTCATTTAGTTGACCTTCAGAGACAGATAGATGAAGCTTCCAAAGAGGTCCGTCATCTTGTTCAAGATGACCAGAACCGAAGGCCTCCGCGCAGAGAGCTCCATCAGGAAGGCTTCTACAATGAGGACGACTGGTATGAAGATTTCCATCATGGAAATTTTGCTTTCGATGATGCTTCTCCTCTATCAACAGAATTGCAGGCTACACCATGGCCCCAGTCTTACAAGCCACCCCAGCTCCCCATGTACGACGGTCATACAGACCCGAAGCAATTCTTGATGAGCTATGAAGCAACCATATCTTCGTATGGTGGCAACACTGCAGTCATGGCAAAGTCTTTTGTCATGGTCATCAAGAGTGTCGCTCAGACCTGGTACTCCTCTCTCCGGCCAGGGACAATCACCTCTTGGCAGAAGCTGAAGGATATGTTGACAACCAGCTTCCAAGGGTTTCAGACGAAGCCAGTTACTGCTCAAGCTTTATTCCAGTGTACCCAGGACCACGGAGAATACCTCCAGGCGTATGTCCGAAGGTTTCTGCGTCTGAGGGCACAAGCGCCAACAGTGCCCAATGAAATTGTCATTGAGGCCATGATTAAGGGGCTTCGGCCGGGACCTTCAGCGCAATATTTTGCCAGGAAGCCACCACAAACTTTGGAGAAGCTGCTCCAGAAGATGGACGAGTACATCCGGGCCGACAATGACTTCCGCCAAAGAAGGGAGGAGGCATTTAGGTTCTCTGAAATGACTAGGGGCTTCGGAGGAAGATTTCATACGAGGCATGTCAAGTCAATTCATAACTCCACTCAAAGTGATGATAGAGGGAGCCAACAGCAAAGGCCACAACACTCTTCGCAAGCTTCGGGACAACAACAAAGCTCTGTTCGGCCGCCAGCGCCAAGGGGCAGAGGCGCCAGGGGCTTCGGTGGAAGATTTGGGGATCAGCCAAGAAGAATTTACTGTCTATTCTGTGGTGAAGACAAGGGCCATACCACCAGGATGTGCCACGTCACCATACAGAAGCAAAAGGAGATAGCAGAAGCTGCAGCACAACAGAGTCAGTCGAAGCAGGTCATGCACACTGCTTCGTACCATTCGCCTTACATCCCAGAATATGTAGGCAATCACTCTGCAGCTTCTGTTGCTTCGGCAAGTCAACCCCAAGCACCTTGGCAACTGCCTCCATCGCCACCACCAACGCAGCGAGGACAACAGCCAGAAGGGAGTCAGCACACTCACCTTCAGAGGGACTTCAGAGAGGAGTCCAAAGCTCGCACAGTCAATAGCACTGTGCCAGAGTCGAAGCACATTTATTGACAAATATCCTACCTCGACAACAGTTTTTTCGCATTTTTACATTCAATATTACTTTTTTGTTAATAAGGACCAATTATGGGAAGTCTAAGTGTCTTTCATCGTTTTTCAATTTCTTGTAACAGTTTCGTCTTTTATCATAATAAAAATATGTCTTCTCCATAGGATTGAGTTCCCAAAGCATACGAATTTATGGTGGCATGAAGGACCTTTGTATTATCAAAAATTTGTTCTAAGGGACACAGTGCAATTTATTCGAAGCAGTAAAAAGTCGTTCCTAAGGGAACGCAGTGTAAGTTTTCTGGGCTTACAGCGAAAAGTCAGCGCTGATTCTGCCGAAAGTAAAAGGCGAAGAAGCTCCTAAGGGAGGCTTACAGCGAAAAGTCAGCGTTGATTCCGCCGAAAGTAAAAGGCGAAGAAGCTCCTAAGGGAGGCTTACAGCGAAAAGTCAGCGCTGATTCCGCCGAAAGTAAAAGGCGAAGAAGCTCCTAAGGGAGGCTTACAGCGAAAAATAAACGCTGATTCCGCTGAAAGTAAAAGGCGAAGAAGCTCCTAAGGGAGGCTTACAGCGAAAAGTCAGCGCTGATAAAAAACATTGTGTGCTTTATCGCAGGGATGTGTGTATTTTCGGCACAAATATCATTTTGCATAACATAACATCATCACATCATTTTGCATAACATAAGCATCATACATCATATTGCATGTGGAACAAGAAGGGGATACAGTACTGGTCTTCGGAGAATGTTTTGAAAAAGAGAAAATCGTGCTAAGGCACAAGATAAATTGAGAAGAAGTGTAGCTTCATTAGAGGGGCAACATAAAACTTTTTTATAGCTTCGGTGAATATTTCACGAAGCTTGGATATTCTTCATCAGAGAAGTATGGAAATTCTTGTGATATATAAAAGATTTTCTTCACGAAGCATGAAAAGAAGGGAAGGTGTTTTTTCGCCGAAGACTCAAAAAATGGTATGTATGCAAAATTTCATGCATCGTAAAGAATTGAACTATAAATAGATTATATATTACATTCAAAGTTGCAATGTATTACACGTTACATTCCAAATATTTTTACAATAGCATCTAGTCCTCCTTAAGAACTATTTCAGCAGCTTCGTTCAGTAGCTGATCGACAACTTTGTCCATGATGGCTTCGGCCATTTTTCTAATTTCATCGTCCCCCTTCGGGTGGGGGCCCGGAGATGCCTCAGCAGTTTCTGAGGGAGGAGAAGATACAGCTATATTACTATTACAAACCGTGAGCAAAGTCTGGAATCAAAAATTACAACAGAATAAAAACCACTAGTTAATACCTATTTGCCCTTCGGGCTCTGTGCCTTTCTCAGCAGCCTCTGCTATCTTCCTAGCATCATGAATGCCTTTTTCGCTTTTTTGAATGATCTCTTGAGCCATTTCTCGGCCGCCATTGTCCCAAATGTCGGTGAAAAATTTTCCACCAACCAGGCTTGATTCGGCCGAGGGGTCCTTTATGTCTTCGGTGGACAAGGCGGTTTCGGTTTGTGCTAAAGATTTCACATGGTTACAACCTTTTCTTTCCAACACAGTAGCAATCCCTCTAGCGCCCGAAAAAGCACATATGTCTCCGCGGCTATTCAAGATTTCTTCGAAGGCCTCAGCTTCGTGACTGATCCATTCAATCGGGTCTTCTGGATTTCCCCTTGTGAAATTCTCTTCGCTAGAGAATGCGCCAACGCTGGCGAAGCTGGATTTTATCTTCTTAACACACTCTATGGATTTATCATAGTATCTTTTCTTGGAAGCACGAAGCTCTTCAACATTTACTTCCAAATGATTTGCCCATTGATCACTAAGTTCTCGTTTTGTTTCTTCTAGTATGCGTTCTTCTTTAGCCCTGGTCAGTTGTTTCTGAAGATCCTGAATTTCGCGTTTTTGGGCTTCAACTTGAGCCTTAGAGGTAGCTTCGTCTTCCTTTATTTTATCCACTAGTGTAAGCAGAATTTTATCTTTTTCCAAAGCTTCGTTCCTCAGCTTGATAACCTCTGCTCGTAGGTTGTTGAAAGAAATATTATAACTTTCATCTTCAACATTCTTTTGCGCTCTCAAAGCGTTGCTTAGTATTAAACCCTATATGAAAAAGAATTACTATAAGAATAAAAGAATGATTCAAAAATTGTAAAATTTCCAAATATACAATTTTCACACCTTCAGACTATTATATGCAAGGCTATCCGCAAGATCGTCCTTCGTCATAGCGCAGAGTCCAGCTTCAAGCTTCGGAAACCCCATGCTTCTAGCCATCTCCCGGCAGACGGATAATTCTTTGTTGTCCGGGAGGCAGTATAGGAAGTCATCTTTGTCTGTCCCATTGAACACTAGTGCCCCCTTCGGATATTTTAATTCTCTGGCATAGTGATTAGCTTCATAAATCTCTTCTTCAGATAATTTTTTTCCCCGAAGCATGTCGCACAATGTAATCGCGTATGTTGGAAGGTGCTTCGGGGGCAGCAGTGTCAATTTCTTCAACCAAAATTGGCTCTGACATTTTTATTTCTTCGGCTTCCAAAGCTGCCTTTGTAACTTTTGTTTCTTCGGTTTCCAAAGGTTGTTCCTTGGTGGGCTCTGAGGGCCCAGCTTCAGCTTCAAGTTGTTGCTTCGAAGCTTTAGCAACAAAGGCTTCAGTAGACACTTCAGAAAGTTCAACAGTTTTCTTTGGAGTTATGCTTGAAGATTTAATTGTCTCCAAAACATCTAACACATTAACTGTCCTTTTTCTTTTTGGGGTCACTATTGGACCCTTCTGGCTTTTTCCTGTCTCAATCTTTGCTGAAGGACTTAAAACTTCTGATGTTTTTGCTTCCTCAGTCCTTGGTTCTTCCGTCTTTTCTGTTGCTGGCTCTTCGGCCAACTCTTCGATTTCTGGCAGCAGAGTTGATTCTTTAGCTTCGGTGGCCGAAGAGGTCTCACCGGCGAACTCAGGCACTGTGGCCAGTTCAATATAATGTGGCCGGTGTGTGAGAACCTTTACCCTTTTCCTCTTCGGCGCCGGCTCACTAGGAGCGGCTGAAGTAGTCTCCTTTGCAGAGGAAATATTCTTTCTTTTTTGACCCCGCACTGGATAATGGTAATCGGGGTAGACGAACCCAATTGCGTCAAATACTCGGTTCAGCCTCTTCTTCTTTCGGCCTCCGGAGGCTGCTGACAATGCAGTATCTTCGGCCTTTGAATATACCCCAAGCAGTTCATCACTTATAGTTTCAATGCTTTTTAGCCAGTCATCATCTGGCTCAACGAATTTATCTCCGAACTTAAATGTGTATTTCAGCCTGACTAGTCCACCTTCGTCAGTCTCTTTAATGGTCTCCTGCGGCATTTCCCATTTTTCCACAAGTGGCCATACTCTGAAGGCAATGTGTTCTTGGACCAAATCCCTCGTCCCAATAAAAGAGCAAACAACACCGAAGGCTCTCTGGCATTCTTCGGCTGCTTCATTCATTTCCACCTTCGGCCTCCGCAGGCCGAAGCGTTGCCAGATGGGACGCATAATGATCTTCTTTATATCTTCTCGTGATTTCAAGTCATTCTTCACGTAAAACCATTCCGTCATCCAGTCGCCAGGCCACCTCTTTCGAAAAGTCGGCACGGGGCAGCTTGACCCAGACCGGGAGCCGAAGCTGTAGCAGCCAAAATTGTTGTGATACTGTTCCTTACCCCAGGGTTTTGTTTCGTATAACAATTCATGTATGTTGCAGAAGCTTTTCGCATCAGGTTCCAAGCCTTGGCTTCTCACGGTCGACACGAAGATATTCACCCTTATGATTGCTTCGGGGGTAAGTTGGTGAAGGTGGATTTCTAATATCTTCAGCACCTCTACAACAAAGCTGCTTAAGGGAAATCGTAGTCCAGCTTTCAAGAAGCTTCGGAATACCACGACTTCATTTTCCTCAGGAGTTGGACAAGTCTTCTCTCCTTCATCAGCCCTCACAACGGACAAGTCCCGGAAATATCTGCCCCTCATGTTGACAAGATGATTTTCTTTAATACTTGATTTGCCAAAAACGCATGGCTTGGTCGCCATGGTCGATCTTCGGAGTCTTCACCACCACTATCCACATCATAGCTGTCACTGTCACCAGTATCTTCAGATAAACCCTCCAAAATTTTCTTAGTAATCTTCTTTGTATTAGTCTTCGACATTGATTGAAGAAAACCCAGATGCATCTCCTCAGAAAGACTTAGCTTTGAATCACCAACAACCTTTTTATCTTCAGACATCCTTGCAAACGGTGAGAAAGTGCTCTCGAAGCCGAAGCTTTAAAATCTAAAAGGCCAAGCAAGTGTTTTTGCGCGCAGGCTAAAAGTTGGGTGAGTAAAAGCAGTTGGCAAGAGAGCGTGCCAAATAAACTCGGGATGAGCTCTTATTTATACGCCAGAGCGTTGAAAACTGGAGGGTCCCGCTTGTCAAAGACTGTTGCTATTCTAGCAAAGAGAAGGTGTTTTTTCGGACCTTCGGCTTAAGGCCTTCGTCCATATCGCAATATGAATTTATCATTACAGCAAATTAATATTGCGAGGGGCTACTGTTGGGGGCCTTTGGCTTCCGAAGGTCCTCAAAAACGTGATTTGACAATGTTTTCTAAGTATGCGAGTAGGTATCCTCGGAATCAGGTTGCGGGTATACAGAAGCATGGTCAAGACGAAGTTTGACTGAAATGAAAGACGATCATGACGAAGGATGAAACGATCACGAAGCTATGTGCAGAGGAGCTTCAGCATGACAGCAGAAAGGGGAAACCGACTTAAAGATGAAAAGCCGAATCAGCCCTCGAAGAATTACTATAGAGTTATTGATAAAAATAAAGGGCATTAATGTAATTTTATACGGGCTGCGTCCCGTGCCTATAAATAGATGAACAGTACTCCTGTACTGTTCACGCTGACTTGGCATTGGTATCACGCTTGTACCCTTACTTTCCTTCAAGCCGAAGGTACATTTGTTGTTGTTGTTTATATAAGCGAAATAAATGAAAATGAATTAATGATCAAAGTAATCATATTATTTTATGCTCGAATCTTCTTTATTTTTTCATTATGATTATGATTATGAAGGTATGGCCTTCATAACCTTCGTCCGAAATCCATTATATCCAAAGGGAAATAATGCTTCGAAGGACGAAGAGATCTAATATTTAACATTTTATGTTGCCTTGTTCTTAATTCATAGCATTTGAGAACAAGTCCCCAACAGGTAGTTTGCTTTACATTACCGCATTTAGGCCCGATGTTATGTTTAGTGTTTGCATGTGTGCTCGATTTCAAGCTTCACCTAGAGAGATTCACTTGAAGGCCGCAAAAAGGATACTAAGATATTTGAAGTATACCCCCAATATTGGTCTATGGTATCCCAAAGGTGCTCAATTTGAATTAATTGGATATTCGAACTCGGATTATGTGGGTTGCAAAGTTGATATGAAGAGCACCTCCGATTGTTGTCAATTTCTTGGGAGATCTCTTGTTTCATGGTCTTCTAAAAAGCAAAATTCCGTTGCTCTCTCTACCGCCGAGGCGGAATATATATCAGCCGATAATTGTTGTGCTCAATTATTATGGATGAAACAAACTCTATTGGATTATGGGATCATTTTTAAGAATGTGCCTCTCATGTGTGATAATGAGAGTGCGGTAAAATTGGCTACAAATCCGGTCCAATACTCAAGAACGAAGCATATTGATATACGACATCACTTCTTAAGAGATCATGTTGGAAAGGGAGATATCACTATATATTCGATTGGCACGGATGATCAATTGGCCGATATATTCACAAAGCCACTAGATGAAATGAGGTTTTGCACATTAAGAAGTGAAATGAATGTGATAGATCTCTCAAACATGGCTTGAGGTTGAATACACATGTGTAGTATTGCATTTCGCTTCTAAATATGCTCTCTAGGCTATTTATTGGGTATTTTTGATGAATTTTTCATTCTCGTTTGATCTAAATAGTTTTATATGAAAATGTGTATTCCTCAAATACATAATGTGTATATGCATGCGTACTAACCCTTGGATTGGTCAAAATGTCCATATATGAGCGACAAATCAAATTTGAAATTCAAAAAATCAGAAAGTGGACAAAGTTTGGAGATTTGAGTATCAGGCCGCGGACAGTCCGGGTAAGGACTGCGGACCGTCCGCCGTATCAGGATCTGGATAGTCCGAGTCAGTAGAGCAGACCGTCTAAATTAATAGGGCGCGGACCGTCCGTGACAGGCAGATAAGTCGGGCAGAGGCAGTCAGAGTGTCACTTTCAACGGTTGTCTCTCTCTCGCACACCACACGCCAAAAGGTGACTGTAGCATCCCAAAAATCCTAACCCAGGTTTGAAACCCTAATCTACCCTTTCCCCTCCTTTCATCCTCTAATTCCAAGACCTCCACTAAATTTTCTTTCATCATATGCATACATTTTGTTTGATCACAAAGCACCTCACTTAGATTCTATTTTCTAAACACTTAGAGTATCTACAAAATAATTTGTTCAAAAGAAAAAAAGGGGCAAAATGGGAAATAGGAATTAGAAAGTAAAAAGAAAAAGAGAAAAGCCTTCTCCTCCCCCTGCTGGACCGAATCCCGGCCCAAACCCGCGGCCTCCCCTTCCCACGCGCCCGCGCTCCTCCTCTCTCGGCCCATCTTCGGCCTGCCCCCGCGCGCGCGCCAGCCCGCTCCGCACCCCGCCTCCCTCTCGCTGGCAAGGCGTCCCCACTCGTCAGCCGCCCTCTCTCTCGCGCGCTCGCTCCCTCTGGCAGAGTGGCCCCGCTGGTCAGTTGCTTCGTCGTCCTTCCGCCGTCCCTTCACCGTAGTCACCTCCGGCCGTCGCCTCCGTCCTCCCCTCCGTCTTCTCGCCGCACAGGGAAGTTTGGCACCGCTCCGTCCTCCCCTTTCCTTTGACCAGCGTCCTCGCCGGTACCGCCCCGCCGTGGTGTCCCCTCGGCGGCGCTGTGCAGCATTAATGGCGGCACTGTGTAGCTCGTCGGAGCCAAGAAGCTCCACCGCCCCCTTCCCTCGCGCGCCTATAAAAGGCTCGCCCCGAGCTCCTTCTTCCTCGCACCAGCCTCGGTCATCCCTCTCCTCCCCTCCCCCGAGCACAATTCGCGAAGCGCCGGCGTCGTCCTCCTCTCCGGTGAGTCCTTTCCTCCTCCTCCCTCTCCTTCTCCGTTGGTCCGGTAAGAAATTAAGTGAGCCGAGCAGCTCCCTCACGTGGCCACGAACCCGAAGCACCACCTTCCAGCCCCCGTCCCCCACCCAGAGCCCACCGGCGGCGATCCCCGCCGCGGAACTCCGCCCCCTCCCCGTGGGCAGCCCCCTCCCAACCCTCTCCGGCCAAATTGAACCTACCGTTAGAATCGCCAGCCTCCGCCCGTGCTAAACCACCCTCCCTTGGACCGAGAACCGGGCCACCGGCGGCAAGCCGCCGTCAAGCTTCCCCGGCGGCCGGCTCTTCTCCCTCGCTCGGCCGGTTCGCCACGCCGTCTGGCCGCGACGCCGTTTCCCCCCCCGCTCTCGCTGGCAAGTGGGCCCACAGCAACACCGTCACCCTCGCAGCCGCGCCGTCTCCCCCTCGCTCTTGGGCCGCCGCTGGGCCGAAAGCGCTTCAGCACGCGCGCTCGCGCCCGGGATGGGCCAAAAGCCGTGTCCCCAGCCCAGGAAAGAGGAATTCCCTTTTCTTTTTCTTTTTCCACCCCTTTTTCCCATTTAAATAGTTTTCTCAATATTTTATGCACCAAAAATTATCAAAAAGGATTTCCAAGGTTACATACAATAATGTTGTTAGAAAATGACACACTATGATTGATAAACCACTATTGATGTATTGTTTTACTGCCTGTTTCCTAGAAGAAGTGGGGACCGCAGATCCGGATCCCGTAGCTCCGGAAGAAGGGCCGGAGCCCGAACTTCCGGAAGTAGATCTTCTGTGCCAGGAGAGCTTCAACGAAGGCAAGTCCATCCTTCCCTTGATGCATAAATTACCTATTCTCTCTACCACTGCCTAGGCCGGGAACTATGGGGGAATATTGCATTGTGAGTGAGAAATGGCCCGCATTAACATATACTTTCTGGATGCGAAATGTGGTTTGGAAAGAAGGGCAATGTGTTTCTCCAAATAAAGTCTCTTTTTGAAAAGTTTTGCGATGAAGGGTACTCACCCTCATCACCCTGGGAGTGGGATGATCAGGGACTCCCTGGTTTAGGGGAGGGCCTAAGGTGTTGGCTCAGCTGGTTTAGGCGTGAGCAGAAGGATTGTCCCCTCATATAAGGACCGGCTTGTCATTTTCACTACCTGTACTCCTTTATCGTACAACCACTCGAGACTGTGTGGGCAGTCACTCAATCCGAACTCGTGCGGTCCAACCCCAGGGTTAAGAAGGCTGGGGAGCACCGGGAGGATAAGGAGGGGGAAAGTTTTGTCCGGTTTGGACATGGTGGTGGCCTGACTCCTTCCGGATAACCGTTAAGGTTAGGACGTACGAGTAAGGAAAGAGATCCGGCATTCGGGTCTCGCGACGGTGAGATCGCAGAAACCGGGCTAGTGGGTAAAGTGTACCCCTCTGCGCAGAGTTGAAACCTATTCGAATAGTCCATGTCCACTGGTATGGACGAGTCCGGTATGGTATGGCAATTAGAACTTTCTCTATGAGTTTCATGAATAGGGGAATGTGTGAATAAATAGGTGTTAAGAAAGAAACTGAGGCCACGGGAGCGGGAAGCTCAGTGGCGGTTGAGTTTTGGTTATTATAAGACTATGGGAAAAACCTTCAAGTATCTGCCTTTCTCTAAGAAAATGATGAGTGACCACAACTCCACCAAATTGAGCATGTATATCATAGGTCTCTTTCTCTCTACGGGAGCGGGGTGGGCTTGCGGAATACCTAGTGTATTCACCCAGATTTATTTATGTTTTTTAGCAGCCGAGGACTTCTTTTCTGCTATGCTTGATTAAGAGGGCTGTGTCTGCACCCAGTTCTGCCTGTGGCTTGGGCTAGTATATTTTCCTACTGCGTTTCTTAATTTGGCTCTCTCGAGCTTGTACCCCGGTATTGTAATAATTTTTATCTAAACTCTGTACTATTTGAAGTAAGGAATGTGTTTACTAGCCTCCTGGGACTAGTAATTGTATCACATTTGAGTCCCAAAGGATCGGGACGCTTCAGGTGGTATTAGATCCATAGGACTGGCCGTAGGACGCAGCCCTGACCTTAAAAACTTGCCCTAAAAAGAAAATACCTCTTACCCCAAGAAAAGTTTTCTCTTCTCTTCCCCGATTTTAACAAGACCCTTCTTTTCCTATTCCAGATGGAAGATGTTGGGGACTTGTTCTCAAATGCTAAGAGTTAAGAACAAGGCAACATAAAAAGTGTTAAGTGTTAAAGTCCTTCGTCCTTCGAAGCATTATGTCCCTTCGGGAAATAATGAGTTTCGGACGAAAGTCATAAGAGACATACCTTCGTAAACATAACAAGTAATGACGAAGGATTCATATAAAGCATGAAATATAATATAAGCATCATCATAGAATCATTTCTATTTTATTAACATGAAAAAATAGAAATGATTTCAAATTACAAATGTACCTTCGGTCCTGAGAGAAGATAAAAAGTACAAGCGTGACGCAAAAGCAAATGCCAAGTTCGCGTGAACAGTACGGGAGTACTGTTCATCTATTTATAGACGCGGGACGCAGCCCACGTAAAATTACATTTATGTCCATTACATTTGTCAATGACTTATGGAAATCTGACAAGGCCCACGTAGTCTTTTCATCTTTAAGTCGGTTCCCCTCTCTGCTATCGCGACGAAGCTTCCCTGCGCACAGCTTCGGCTGTGCACCATCCTTCGTGGAGCTTGGTAATCAGCCCGTCCTTCGTCTGGTTCAGGCTTCGTCCTGACCGCACTTCATGTTCGTAATTCTGAGTCCGAAGGTACCTGTTCACATAATCCACTTGGAAAACATTGTCAAATCATGTTTTTGAGGACCTTCGGAGGACGAAGGCCCCCAACAGTAGCCCCTCGCAATATTAATTTGTTAATGATAAATTCAGATTGTGATATGGACGAAGGCCTTGAGCCGAAGGTCCGAAAAAACACCTTCCCTTTGCTAGAATAGCAACTTTCACTGATAAGCGGGGTCTTTCAATTTTCAACGCCCTGGGCGTATAAATAAGATCATACCGCAAACTCATTTGGTACGCACACTTGCCATCGGCTTCGGCCCACTAAATTTTTAGCTCTTGTGCACTAAGATTTGCTGATCTTTTTGATTTTGAAGCTTCGGCCTTGAAAACAGTTTTTTAGTGTCTCCGAAGATGTCTGAAGGTAAGAAGATCCCTGCTGATACGAAGCTGAGTCTCGACGAGGAGAAGAACTTGGGATTCCTTATAGCGATGGCGGAGACTAATACGGAGAAAATCACCAAGGAGATTCTTGAAGGTTTGTCCGAAGATACTGGTGACAGCGACAGTTATGATATAGAAAGTGGAGGGGAAGAATCCGAAGATCGACCATGGCGGCCAAGTCACACGGTTTTCGGGAAAACCACCATTAAGCAGAGTCACATTGATAACATGAGAGGGAGATATTTTCGTGATATATCTATCGTGAGGGTTGATGCTGGAGAAAAGACTTCTCCCACCCCCGAAGAAGATGAAGTCGTGATCTTCCGAAGCTTTCTCAAGGCAGGGCTTCGATTCCCCCTAAGCAACTTTGTCATTGAAGTCCTGAAGACATTTCAAGTCTACCTTCATCAACTTACTCCCGAAGCTATCATAAGAATGGGGATGTTTGTCTGGGCTGCGAGAAGCCAAAGTTTAGAACCAAATGCTAAAAGCTTTTGCAACATTCATGAGTTGTTATATGAGACGAAGCCCTGGGGGAAGGAACAATATCACAACAACTTTGGGTGCTACAGCTTCGGTGCCCGCTCCGGGTCAAGCCGCCCTGTGCCAACTTTTCGGAAGAGGTGGCCCGGAGCCTGGATGACTGAATGGTTCTATGTAAAGAATGACTTAACAGCGCAAGAAAATGTCAAGAGTATCATTATGCGCCCCATCTGGCAACGCTTCGGACTTCGAAGGCCGAAGGTTGAAATGGATGAAGCGGCCGAGGAATGCCAAAGAGCCTTCGGCGTAGTCTGCTCTTTTATTGGGACAAGGGACTTGATTCAAGAACATATTGCCTTCAGGGTGTGGCCACTTGCAGGAAAGTGGGAGATGCCGAAGGAGACCATCAAAGAGTCCGACGAAGGCGGACTGGTCAGACTGAAATACACATTCAAATACGGGGATAAATTTGTTGAACCCGATGACGACTGGTTGAAAAACATTGAAACATTAAGTGACGAACTGCTTGGGGCATATTCGAAGGCCGAGAACACTGCGTTATCAGCAGCCTTCGGAGGCCGAAAGAAGAAAAGACTCAACCGGGTATTTGACGCAGTCGGGTTTGTCTACCCTGATTATCACTATCCGATACTGGGTCGCAAAAGAAAGAATACTTCTCTTGCAACAGAAGCTACCACAAGTGCCACTAGTGAGCCAGCGCCGCAAAGGAAAAAGATGAAGGTGCTCACCCACCGAGCGCGTTTTATTGAGCCGGCCACAGTGCCAGAATTTATTGGTGAAGTCTCTTTGGCCTCTGAAGCTATAGAACCAGCTCCAGTGCCGAAGATAGAAGAGAAATCTGAAGCGCCTTCAGCAGAGAAGGCAGAAAAACCGAGAATTGAAGGACAAAAAATATTGGAAATCTTAAGTCCTTCAGCAAATGTCGAAACAAGAAAAATCCAAAAGGGCCCATTGGTGACCCCAAAAAGGAAAAGAATGGTGAACGTACTAGATGTCTTGGAGACAATTAAGTCTTCAAGCACAACTCCAAAGAAGACTATTGATCTTGCTGAAGCGTCTACTGAAGCTTCGAAGCAACAAGCTGAAGCTGGGCCTTCAGAGCCCACCAAGGAACAATCTTTGGAAACCGAAAAAATAAAAACATCAGAACCATTTTTGGTTGAGGAAATTGACACTGCCGTCCCCGAAGCTCCTGCCAGCACATGCGATTACATCATACGACATGCTTCGGGGAAGAAATTATCTGAAGAAGAGACTTATGAAGCCAACTACTATGCCAGAGAGCTAAAATATCCGAAGGGGGCAGTAGTATTCAACGGGACAAAAGAGGATGACTTCCTATACTGCCTGCCTGATAACAAAGAACTATCTGTCTGCCGAGAGATGGCTAGGAGTATGGGGTTCCCGAAGCTCGAAGCTGGATTATGTGCTATGACAAAGGAGGATCTCGCGGACAGTCTTGCGTACAATAGCCTAAAGGTATGGGAATTAGTCGCTTGAAAAAACTTTTTAATACGTAATTCATTCTTTTATTCTTATATGGATACTTTTTCGTATAGGGCTTAATCCTAAGCAACGCATTAAGAGCACAAAAAAGCACCGAAGATGAAAGCCATGAAATTGCGTTCAACAATTTACGCTCCAAAGTTATTAAACTGAGAAACGAAGCTCTAGAAAAAGATAAAATTCTGGTTACATTAGTAGACAAGATAAAAAAGGACGAAGCTGCTGCAAAGGTTCAAGCCGAAGCTCACAAACGCGAAATTAAGGACCTTCAGAAGCAATTGGCCCGGGCGAAAGAAGAACGCATACTTGAAGAAACAAGACGTGAATGCAGCGACCAATGGGCTGATCATTTGGAAGCAACCGTGGAAGAGCTTCGGTCTTCTAAGAAAAAATGCTACGAAAAATCCATGGAAGGCGTAAAGAAAATCAAAACCAGCTTCGCTAGCGTGGGCGCATTTTCCAGTGAAGAGAACTTCTCGAGAGGCGATCCCGAAGGTCCAATAGAATGGATCAGTCACGAAGCAGAGGCCTTCGAGGAAATCCTGAGTAGCCGCGGTGACATCTGCGCTTTTTCGGGCGCCAGAGGAATTGCTACTGTCTTGGAGAAAAAAGGTTGTGAATATGTAAAATCTTTAGCTCAGTCCGAAGCTGCCTTATCCTCCGAAGACATCAAAGACCCCTCGGCCGAAGCAAGCATGGTTGGCGGTAAATTCTTCACTGATATCTGGGACAACGGCGGCCGAGAAATGGCGCAAGAAATTATTCAAAGAAGTGAAAAAGGCATCCATGATGCCAGGAAAGTGGCAGAAGTTGCCGAAGGGCAAATAGGTATTAATTAGTCGCACTTATTGTGTTGTAATTTTTATTTCAAACTTTACTCGCAGTTTGTAATAGTAATGCAAAAATATTCTGTTTCCTCAGAACCTACTGGATCGTCTATTGACCCTCACATCAAAGAGGATGACGAAATCAAACAAATGGCCGAAGCTATCATGGATAAAGTTGTTGAACAACTTCTAAATGAGGCTGCCGAAGTAGTATTAAGAGAAGACTAGATGTTATTAGAAAAAACATTTGAATTGTGATCTATGTAATATTTTGTACATTTGAATGTAATATATAAGTCCCTTTTTATTATTCAATTCTTTACGATGCATGAAATTCTACATACATACCATTTTTGAGCCTTCGGCGAAAAACACCTTCCCTTCTTTTCATGCTTCGTGAAGAAGACATTCTCCGAAGCTGTACAATTTCGATATTACTCTGATGAAGCTCATCCATGCTTCGTAAAAACATTCTCCGAAGCTGTATTCCGAAGATTATCATTGTATTTCCTCATGACTTTACACAATTTTCACTTTCTCAAAGCGTCCTTTCGAAGATTGATACGGTGTCCCCTTCTTTTGCCATATGCAACATGATGTATGATGCTTATGCTATGCAAAATGGTGTGATGATGTTATGTTATGCAAATGACGTTTGTTCCGAAGATACACACAAAATATCTCTGTAAACTCTGCATTCCCTTAGGAACGTCTTTGGAGTTTCTTCGCCTTTTACTTAGGCGGTATCAGCGTTGACTTTTCGCTGTAAGCCTCCCTTAGGAGCTTCTTCGCCTTTTACTTAGGCGGTATCAGCGTTGACTTTTCGCTGTAAGCCTCCCTTAGGAGCTTCTTCGCCTTTTACTTAGGCGGTATCAGCGTTGACTTTTCGCTGTAAGCTCTGCATTCCCGTAGGAACGACTTTTGAGCAGAAAACTTACACTGCGCTCCCTTTGGAACGGCTTTTTGTGACTTCATCAACTTACTCTGCGTTCCTTAGAACGACTTTCTGTTGCTTCGAAGGATTTTTAATAATTCGAAGGTCCTCCTTGTTAGCGCAAAAAAAATTTTAAGCTTCAGGGACTTAAGCCTGTGAAGAAAATGGGTTTTCCTCGTGGGAAACAACGAAATTATTACATGAAAACTAACAATGTTCTTTGTTTCACAGAAAATAAAACTGAATAGAAAAGACTGCTATCAAAGGTAGGATATGTGTCAATAAATGTGCTTCGACTCTGGCACAGTGCTGTTGACTGTGCGAGCTTCGGATTGTTCTCTGAAGTCCCTTTGGTGTGGGGCATATTGACTCCCTTCTGGCTGTTGACCCTGTTGCAGTGGAGGTGGAGGCGGAGGCTGCTGCCAGGAAGCTTGAGGTTGACTTGCCGAAGCTACAGAAGCTGCAGGGTGGTTGTCTATGTATTGTGGGATGTAAGGTGGATGATACGAAGCAGTATGCATGACCTGCTTCGGCTGAGCTTGTTGAGATGCAGCTTCGGCTATTTCCTTTTGCTTCTGGATTGTAATATGGCACGTCCTGGTGGTATGGCCCTTGCTTTCTCCACAGAACAAGCAAAACAGTTTCCTTGGTTGATCTCCGAATCTTCCGCCGAAGCCCCTGGCGCCTCTGCCTCTTGGAGCTGGTGGCCGGAAGAAAGTTTGTTGTTGCCCCGAAGCCTGTGAGGAGCACTGCGGTCTGTTCTGCTGACTCCCCTTATCATCATTCTGAGTAGAGTTGTGGATGGACCTGACATGCCTCGGATAGGATCTTCCTCCGAAGCCCCTGGTCATTTCAGAAAATCTGAAGGCCTCCTCCCTTCTTTGGCGAAAGTCATTGTCAGCACGAATGTACTCGTCCATCTTTTGGAGCAGCTTCTCCAGGGTCTGAGGAGGCTTCCTAGCAAAGTATTGAGCAGCAGGTCCAGGACGAAGCCCCTTGATCATGGCTTCGATGACAATTTCATTGGGCACCGTTGGTGCCTGCGCCCTCAAACGCAAGAACCTTCTGACATACGCCTGAAGGTATTCTTCATGATCCTGAGTGCACTGGAACAAGGCTTGAGCAGTGACCGGCTTCGTCTGAAATCCTTGAAAGCTGGTCAATAACATATCCTTCAGCTTCTGCCATGAAGTGATCGTTCCTGGCCGAAGGGAGGAATACCAGGTCTGAGCAACACTCCTGACGGCCATAACGAAAGACTTTGCCATTACTGCAGCATTGCCACCATACGAAGACACTGTTGCTTCGTAACTCATCAAGAACTGCTTCGGGTCCGAATGGCCATCGAACATGGGAAGCTGGGGTGGCTTATAGGACGGAGGCCAAGGTGTAGCCTGCAGATCAGCGGACAGAGGAGAAGCATCGTCGAAAACAAAATTTCCATGATGGAAATTGTCATACCAGTCATCTTCATTGAAGAAGCCCTCCTGATGAAGGTCTTTTTGTTAAGGCCTTCGGTTCTGCTCATCGTGGGTAAGATGACGGACTTCTTCAGAAGCTTCGTCTATCTGCCTCTGCAGCTCAGCTAGCCTGGCCATCTTCTCCTTCTTCCTCTGCACCTGTTGATGTAGCATCTCCATGTCCCTGATCTCTTGGTCTAGTTCATCCTCCTGAATCGTCGGGCTGACAGCCTTCCTCTTCTGGTTTCGGGCCTCCCGAAGAGAGACGGTCTCCTGGTTGGGGTCCAGCGGTTGCAGTGCTGCAGCCCCAGTCGCTGAAGCTTTCTTCGGCGCCAAAGCGAGGGTCTATAGCTTCCGAAGGTGTTCAAAAAACTCGAAGTGGAAGTGAGTTCACCGGAGGTGGGCGCCAATGTTGGGGACTTGTTCTCAAATGCTAAGAGTTAAGAACAAGGCAACATAAAAAGTGTTAAGTGTTAAAGTCCTTCGTCCTTCGAAGCATTATGTCCCTTCGGGAAATAATGAGTTTCGGACGAAAGTCATAAGAGACATACCTTCATAAACATAACAAGTAATGACGAAGGATTCATATAAAGCATGAAATGTAATATAAGCATCATCATAGAATCATTTCTATTTTATTAACATGAAAAAATAGAAATGATTTCAAATTACAAATGTACCTTCGGTCCTGAGAGAAGATAAAAAGTACAAGCGTGACGCAAAAGCAAATGCCAAGTTCGCGTGAACAGTACGGGAGTACTGTTCATCTATTTATAGACGCGGGACGCAGCCCACGTAAAATTACATTTATGTCCATTACATTTGTCAATGACTTATGGAAATCTGACAAGGCCCACGTAGTCTTTTCATCTTTAAGTCGGTTCCCCTCTCTGCTATCGCGACGAAGCTTCCCTGCGCACAGCTTCGGCTGTGCACCATCCTTCGTGGAGCTTGGTAATCAGCCCGTCCTTCGTCTGGTTCAGGCTTCGTCCTGACCGCACTTCATGTTCGTAATTCTGAGTCCGAAGGTACCTGTTCACATAATCCACTTGGAAAACATTGTCAAATCATGTTTTTGAGGACCTTCGGAGGACGAAGGCCCCCAACAGAAGACTCTCTGGCCATTAGGACATCCTACTGCTCAGAGGTGGAAGGGTTCCCGCATCTCTTGCGAAGCTGCGCGCTTCGCATGGGAATCCGCAAAAAGCCGGAATACGTCTGGACGGAGCATATCGAAGGCGGAATAGAGAAATGCTCTATGGCAGTCTACCTGGGAGAAAGCCGAAACTATCCAAACCATCCTTCCTTCCAAGTCACTGTTACCGGATACCGTTTCCCCGATACTTGCCAAAATGTTGCCCGAAAAGCCCTCCGACAACTGTGTCAGAACTACAACAAAGTGATCTTTGAAACCCCCCTTCGCTACTTTCCACCCAGCAACAAGAATACCCCCACCTGGAGGAAAAGACTTCAGGCCCTATCAGGAGGAGATCCTATTGAGAATGATCCCACCATTGTCTACATGGCCGGATACCTTCACACCCTTGACAACCAATATGATGACCACGCCCTCCACTGCACCTCCCTAACCTCCCGGGTGGAAAGCCTGGAGCAAAAAGTCAGGGAACTTTCAGAAGAAAAGGCGTCCCTTCAAGAGAGCCTCTCAATGGCTGAAGGGGAAGAGACCAATACCCGTGAAGCTTACCGCACCCTAAAAATGGACTATGACAAGAAACTGAAGAAGCTCGCCCCCGCAAGGAAAATCCGCAAGAAGACCAAAAGTCAAGGATGTCAGACTGAGCAGAAGGAAGAAAACCCTCCAAGGAACCCATCAGACACCGAAGAGATGTCCCTGGCCAGCCTTGATGACCTTCTCAAGGAATTTGGGGACACCTTAGAGAAGGAGTTCGGGAGTACCCTAGATAGCACTCGTTTGTGATGAGCTTGTGGTAGCAGGGTGTTGTGTCATGTAATGGCTTGATGTAATGAATAAAATAACCAGTTAAAAAAAGGGCATGTGCATAATCATGACTCTCTTCCCATGGCAGATGGCTTCGGATAGAACCACGCCTACCGCCTCCGTGATTGGAGCAAGACTTCCTCTAGGACCTGAAGGAGAGGCTGGCGGAGAAGGGGGTGAGACCCACCTCCCCGCACCTCCGGAACTACCATTAGACCTAGCCCAAGTTCTGGCCAATCAAACCCGACTCATTGAAGTCCTCACTCGAAGTCTGGAAAACCAGCGCCCAGGCGGTGGAAGGCCACATGACAGGATGGGGGAATTTTTGAGACTCAAGCCTCCCACGTTCGCGGGGTCCAGCAATCCCCTCGATGCAGATGACTGGCTTTGCACGATCAAGAGGAAGTTGGAAGCCATCGCTTGTCCCAAGAATCAGCGTGTTCAACTGGCAGCTCATCAGCTTTCAAGAATGGCTTTAGCATGGTGGGACACTTTCAGTGAAGCCGTCAGAGATGCTACCTGGGCAGAATTCGAAGTAGCTTTCCGTGAACACCACGTACCCCAGGGGATAGTTCAACTCAAGGAGGATGAATTCCGGGAGTTAACTCAAGGTGGAAGGACAGTCAGTGAGTATGTGCACAAGTTCACAGAGCTGGCCCGCTACACGCCCGAGGATGTCAGCACCGAGGCTAGAAAAATGGCCCGTTTTCTGAAAGGGTTAAGACCCGAGCTTAAGACCATCCTCGCCAGCCAAGACTTCCACAGCTTCTCTCACCTCTCCAACAAAGCTATCCAAGTGGAAAGGGCAAAAGAGGAAGAAAAAGGGCACATCAAGAGGAAATTCCAAGTCCTCCGAGCGCAACAGCAAGAACGTCACCAGAGAGCTCGACCCTTTGGGCTTCCACCCAGGGGTCCAAGCTTCAATAAACAATCTGGACCCACTCCATCACGCTACAGTCAGCAGAGTCAGAGCTCCCTTCAGGCACCCTCCGTTGCAAGCAACCAGCCGCCAACAAACGCCTGTTGGCACTGCGGAGACCCCAGTCACTTCAAGAACAACTGCCCTCAATTGAAGGCATCTGGACCAACCTACTCCAACTCAGTGAATGGCCCCAAGATTCCATCGGCACCTACCTCCAAGGCACTTCCTTCAAACAGCCAGCAGAGCAGGACTCAGTATCAGGGCAGAGCCCGGGTCAACCACGTCGACGCTCAAGAAGCTCAGCAAGCCCCGGGAGTAGTGCTCGGTGAGTTCCTTGTTGAATTTACTCCCGCTACTGTGCTTTTTGATTCGGGAGCATCCCATTCTTTTATAGCCGCTAAGTTTGTGGAAAAGCATGGCATCCCCTCTACACCCCTAGCTATCCCTTTGGTCACCCAAACCCCGGGATCAGACCTCCTGTGCAAACTCAGGTGCTCCCAAGTCAGAATTCTCTTAAGTGGGGTAGTGTTCCTGGCAGACTTAACCATCTTGCCATCCCAAGGAATTGATGTAATCCTAGGGATGGATTGGCTAGCCAAGCACAAGGGTATCATCAGCTGCGCAAGCAAGACTGTTCTCCTCACAGATCACCAAGGAAAGGCAGTTTCCTGTCAAGCCCAACCGCCCGCAAACGATCCAATGATGTTTAATCTAACAGCAGAGAGCATGTCTGTAATCAAGGAGTTTGAGGATGTATTTCCGGAAGAGTTGCCCGGAATGCCACCAGAAAGAGGAGTGGAGTTCTATATAGATCTCATTCCTGGCACTGCGCCCATCGCAAAGAGACCATACCGCATGGCCCCCACTGAATTGGCAGAATTGAAACTTCAGATTTCAGAACTACAACAAAAAGGGTACATCCGTCCCAGTTCGTCTCCCTGGGGAGCACCCGTTCTTTTCGTTACCAAAAAGGATGGAAGTATGAGGATGTGTATTGATTATCGATCCTTGAACGAAGTTACAATCAAGAATAAGTACCCTCTCCCTCGAATCGATGACCTCTTCGACCAACTGCAGGGAGCCAAATACTTCTCCAAAATAGACCTCAGGTCAGGGTATCTGAGAGCACCTAGAGGGGGGGGGGTGAATAGGTGATCCTGTAAAACTTAAAACTTAAGCCACAAAACTTGGTTAAGCGTTAGCACAATAATCACCAAGTGGCTAGAGAGGAGTCTCAACAAAACACAGTAACCACAAAGATATCAAACACAGAGATGACACAGTGGTTTATCCCGTGGTTCGGCCAAGACCAACGCTTGCCTACTCCACGTTGTGGCGTCCCAACGGACGAGAGTTGCACTCAACTCCTCTCAAGTGATCCAATGATCAACTTGAATACCATGGTGTTTTGCTTTTCTTTTCTTATCCCGTTCGCGAGGAATCTCCACAACTTGGAGCCTCTCGCCCTTACACTTTTGATGTTCACAAAGAATCACGGAGTAAGGGAGGGATGAGCAACGCACACAAGACTCAAAAATCAGAGCAACAACACGCACACAAGTCGCAACAAGAGCTCGCAACACAACCCAATGAGTTTATAACTCAACTAGAGCTCTAGAAGCTATCACAAAGAAACAAATGCGCGAAATCGATGTCTTGGTGCTTAGGAATGTTGTGAGTATGCTTGGTATACTCCTCCATGCGCCTAGGGGTCCCTTTTATAGCCCCAAGGCAGCTAGGAGCCATTGAGAGCAATATGGGAAGGCTGATCTTGCCTTCTGTCGCCTGGCGCACCGGACAGTCCGGTGCCAGATTTCTTTCCTTAAATGGCGAAGCCGACCGTTGGCAGACTTGGAGCCGTTGGCGCACCGGACAGTCCGGTGCCCCCTTCTAGCCGTTGGCTCGGCCACGTGTCCCGCGCAGATCGCGCGGCCGACCGTTGGCCCGGCCGACCATTGGCCCGGCCGACCGTTGGCTCACCGGACAGTCCGGTGCACACCGGACAGTCCGGTGAATTATAGCCGTACGTCGCCGGTGAATTCCCGAGAGCGGCCACTTCGCTCGAACCAGCCTGGCGCACCGGACACTGTCCGGTGCACCACCGGACAGTCCGGTGCTCCCAGACTGAGCAGAGCCTTGGCTGCTCGAGCCAAGGCAACTTCAATTGGTTTTTTCCTGTTTCCAGCACTTAGACACAATACATTAGTCCATAAAACAATGTACTAAGTCTGAGAAACATACCTTTATCCTTGGTTTGTACTTTGTCCACCATTTTACATTTTAGCACTTGTGTTAGACACTAAATCACCAAAATACTTAGAAAAGGCCCAAGGGCACATTTCCCTTTCAATCTCCCCCTTTTTGGTGATTTATGCCAACACAATATAAAGCAAGTGGAACAGATACAATATCACTTCAAATAAGAACTCAAATCATTTGATTCAAATTTGACATATATGGATCACTCTTTGCCACCACTTGGTTTGTTTTTGCAAATCAAACTCAAATTTCTATCTCTAGTTCAAACACACATGTTAAGACATAAATAGAGTCATTACAAGAGAAATTGATTCAATATTTCAAAAACTCCCCTTTTTCCATAATCATCACTTCTCCCCACAAGAAGCTAACTTGACAAGAGAGACAATAAAAGAGTTTTGACAAACCAAAAGCTCTATTCTACTATTTTCAAAATCTCTCAAGTGGTAGCTGATCCATTTATCACTTTGGCCTTTATTTTCTCCCCCTTTGGCATCAAGCACCAAAACGGGATCAATCTTGGCCCTTTAACCCCATTGCCTCACCAAAATCTTCAATAATAATACAAAGGCAATAAGAGTACATGAGATGAACTTGGAATAAGTTACCCTCTCATCGGAGTGCAGTGGAAGTCTTTCATGGTCCAAGTCCACCTTTTCCCTTTCAATCCTTCTTTGAGACTAAAGCATCAAACTCAAGCACATGGTTAGTCTCAAAGGGTCAAGTTGTAACATATCTCCCCCTAAATATGTGCATCACTCGCAAAAGGACTTGTGAGGTCCGGGGAGTGTTTGTACAACTTGAGCACCATAAGTAAGCAACAAAATGCATAAGGAACATGATCAAAGACATAAACACATATATGCTATAAATCAATCCAAGTTCCGCGAATCTAAGACATTTAGCTCACTACGCAACCTGCAAAAGGTCTTCTCATCTAGAGGCTTGGTAAAGATATCGGCTAGCTGGTTCTCGGTGCTAACATGAAACACTTCGATATCTCCTTTTTGCTGGTGATCTCTCAAAAAGTGATGCCGGATGTCTATGTGCTTTGTGCGGCTGTGTTCAACAGGATTTTCCGCCATGCGGATAGCACTCTCATTATCACATAAGAGTGGAACTTTGCTCAGATTGTAGCCAAAGTCCCTGAGGGTTTGCCTCATCCAAAGTAGTTGCGCGCAACACTGTCCTGCGGCAACATACTCGGCCTCATCGGTGGATAGGGCAACGGAGGTTTGTTTCTTAGAATTCCATGACACCAGGGACCTTCCTAAGAATCGGCACGTCCCCGATGTACTCTTCCTATCGACCTTACATCCAGCATAGTCGGAATCTGAATATCCAATTAGATCAAAGGTAGACCCCTTTGGATACCAGAGCCCGAAGCAAGGCGTAGCAACTAAATATCTAAGGATTCGCTTCACTGCCACTAAGTGACACTCCTTAGGATCGGATTGAAATCTAGCACACATGCATACGCTTAGCATAATATCCGGTCTACTAGCACATAAATAAAGTAAAGACCCTATCATTGACCGATATACCTTTTGATCAACGGACTTACCTCCTTTGTTGAGGTCAGTGTGTCCGTCGGTCCCCATCGGAGTCTTTGCGGGCTTGGCGTCCTTCATCCCAAACCGCTTCAGCAAGTCTTGCGTGTACTTCGTTTGAGAGATGAAGGTGCCGTCCTTGAGTTGCTTCACTTGGAACCCAAGGAAGTAGTTCAACTCGCCCATCATTGACATCTCAAATTTCTGCGTCATCACCCTGCTAAACTCTTCACAAGACTTTTTATTAGTAGAACCAAATATTATGTCATCGACATAAATTTGGCACACAAAAAGATCACCGTCACAAGTCTTAGTGAAAAGAGTTGGATCGGCTTTCCCAACCTTGAAAGCATTAGCAATTAGAAAATCTCTAAGGCATTCATACCATGCTCTTGGGGCTTGTTTAAGTCCATAGAGCGCCTTAGAGAGCTTACACACGTGGTCGGGGTACCGTTCATCCTCGAAGCCAGGGGGTTGCTCTACGTACACATCCTCCTTGATTGGCCCGTTGAGGAAAGCGCTCTTCACATCCATCTGGAATAACCTGAAAGAATGGTGAGCGGCATATGCTAGCAAAATACGAATGGACTCTAGCCTAGCCACAGGAGCAAAAGTCTCCTCAAAGTCCAAACCTGCGACTTGGGC
The DNA here is from genome assembly GCF_902167145.1 of Zea mays. NCBI lineage: Eukaryota > Viridiplantae > Streptophyta > Magnoliopsida > Poales > Poaceae > Zea > Zea mays. Next base: position 14,705,942 of record NC_050101.1, on the reverse strand, counting down.
ATAACCTTTTGCCACAAGTCGAGCCTTGTTCCTCGTCACCACCCTGTGCTCGTCCTGTTTGTTGCGGAACACCCACTTGGTTCCCACAACGTTTTGCTTGGGACGAGGCACCAGTGTCCAAACTTCATTACACTTGAAATTGTTGAGCTCCTCTTGCATGGCCAACACCTAGTCCGGATCTAGCAAGGCCTCTTCTACCCTGAAAGGCTCAATAGAAGAGACAAAGGAGTAATGCTCACAAAAATTAACTAATCGGGATCGAGTAGTTACTCCCTTGCTAATGTCACCCAGAATTTGGTCGACGGGATGATCCCTTTGGATCATCGCTCGAACTTGGGTTGGAGGTGTCGGTTGCACTTCTTCCTCCATCACATGATCATCTTGTGCTCCCCCTTGATCACACGCCTCCTGTTGATGAACCTGTTCATCGTCTTGAGTTGGGGGATGCACCATAGTTGAGGAAGAAGATTGATCTTGCTCCTTTTGTTCCTGTGGTCGTACTTCACCAATCGCCATGGTTCGCATAGCGTCCGTTGGAACATCTTCTTCATCTACATCATCAAGATCAACAACTTGCTCTCTTGGAGAGCCATTAGTCTCATCAAATACAACGTCGCTAGAGACTTCAACCAAACCCGATGATTTGTTGAAGACCCTATACGCCTTTGTATTTGAATCATAACCTAACAAAAACCCTTCTATAGCTTTGGGAGCAAACTTAGAATTTCTACCCTTCTTCACTAGAATGTAGCATTTGCTCCCAAATACACGAAAGTAAGATACATTGGGTTTGTTACCGGTTAGAAGCTCATACGACGTCTTCTTGAGGAGGCGATGAAGGTAGACCCGGTTGATGGCGTGGCAAGCCGTGTTCACGGCTTCCGACCAAAAGCACTCGGGGGTCTTGAACTCTCCAAGCATCGTCCTCGCCATATCGATGAGCGTCCTGTTCTTCCTCTCTACCACACCATTTTGTTGTGGTGTGTAGGGAGCGGAGAACTCGTGCTTGATCCCTTCCTCCTCAAGAAACTCCTCCACTTGAAGGTTCTTGAATTCGGACCCGTTGTCGCTCCTTATCTTCTTCACCTTGAGCTCAAACTCGTTTTGAGCTCTCCTTAGGAAGCCCTTGAGGGTCCCTTGGGTCTCAGACTTATCCTGCAAAAAGAATACCCAAGTGAAGCGGGAAAAGTCATCCACAATAACTAAACCATACTTACTTCCCCCTATGCTTAGATAGGCGACGGGTCCGAAGAGGTCCATATGTAGCAGTTCCAGGGGTCTTGATGTGGTCATCACATTCTTGTTGTGATGTGCTCCTCCCACCTGTTTACCTGCTTGACATGCTGCACAAGGTCTATCTTTTTCGAATTGCACGTTAGTTAAACCTATTACATGTTCTCCCTTTAAAAGCTTGTGAAGGTTCTTCATCCCCACATGTGCTAAGCGGCGATGCCACAGCCAGCCCATGCTAGTCTTAGCTATTAAGCATGCATCTAGACCGGCCTCCTCTTTTGCAAAATCAACTAAATAAAGTATGTCGTCTAATACACCCTTAAAAGCTAGTGAACCATCACTTCTTCTAAAGACATACACATCTACATTAGTGAATAGACAATTATATCCCATATTGCATAATTGACTAACAGATAACAAATTATATCCAAGAGACTCAACTAAAAACACATTAGATATAGAGTGCTCATTCGATATTGCAATTTTGCCTAATCCTTTCACCTTGCCTTGATTCCCATCACCGAATATAATTGAATCTTGGGGATCCTTGTTCTTGACGTAGGAGGTAAACATCTTCTTCTCTCCCGTCATGTGGTTTGTGCATCCGCTGTCGATAATCCAGCTTGAACCCCCGGATGCATAAACCTGCAAGGCAAATTTAGGCTTGGGACTTAGGTACCCAACTCTTGTTGGGTCCTACAAGGTTAGTCACAATTGTCTTAGGGACCCAAATGCAAGTTTTATCTCCCTTGCATTTTGCCCCTAATTTCCTAGCAATCACCTTTCTATCCTTTCTACAAATTGCAAATGAAGCATCACAAGCATGATAAATTGTAGAAGGTTCATTAACTTTCCTAGGAATATTGACAACATTTCTCCTAGGCATATGATGAACAACATTTCTTCTAAACACATTTCTACCATGCATATAGGAAGAACTAGAAGCAAACATGGCATGAGAGTCAAAAGCATTATAAGCATTACAACTCCTATCATCATGAACATTTCTAGAAAATTTTCTATCATGGTACATGAAGGCATGGTTCTTTTTAGCATTACTCGCCATAGGGGCCTTCCCCTTCTCCTTTGTGGATATGGAAGCCTTATGGCTTGTTAAGTTCTTGACTTCCCTCTTGAAGCCAAGACCATCCTTAATTGAGGGGTGTCTACCAATTGTGTAGGCATCCCTTGCAAATTTTAATTTGTCAAATTCACTTTTGCTAGTCTTAAGTTGGGCATTAAGACTAGCAACTTCATCATTTAATTTTGCAATAGAGGCTATGTGTTCACTACAAGCATCAATATCAAAATCTTTACACCTATTGCAAATAACATCATTTTTTACACAAGATGTTGATTTACTAGTTATTTTTAACTTAGCATTCAAATCATCATTTATGCTCTTTAAGCTAGAAATAGAATCATGGCATGTAGACAACTCACAAGCAAGCATTTCATTCCTCTTAATTTCTAATGCAAGGGATTTTTGTGCCTCTACAAACTTATCATGTTCTTCATACAAAAGATCCTCTTGCTTTTCTAGAAGCCTATTCTTATCATTTAAAGCATCAATCAATTCATTAATCTTGTCAATCTTAGGTCTATCTAAGCCCTTAAATAAGCATGAATAGTCTATTTCATCATCATCACTAGACTCATCCTCACTTGAAGAAGCATAAGTAGAGTTTCGAGTACTTACTTTCTTCTCCTTAGCCATGAGGCATGTGTGATGCTCGTTGGGAAAGAGAGATGACTTGTTGAAGGCGGTGGCGGCGAGTCCTTCGTTGTCGGAGTCGGACGTGGAGCAGTCCGAATCCCACTCCTTTCCAATATGTGCCTCGCCCTTTGCCTTCTTGTAATTCTTCTTCTTTTCCCATTTTCCACTCTTCTTTTCCTGGTCACTATCATTATCGGGACAATTAGCGATAAAGTGACCAATCTTACCGCACTTGAAGCATAAGCGCTTCCCTTTCGTCTTGGTCTTGTTTGAATGCTCCTTGCGACCTCTTAGCGCCGTCTTGAAGCGCTTGATGATGAGGGCCATTTCTTCATCATTAAGCCCGACCGCCTCAATTTGCGCCACCTTGCTCGGTAACGCCTCCTTGCTTCTCGTTGCTTTGAGAGCGATAGTTTGAGGCTCTTGGATTGGGCCATTCAATGCATCATCCACGTATCTAGCCTCCTTGATCATCATCCGCCCGCTTACGAACTTTCCAAGTATCTCTTCGGGCGTCATCTTGGTGTACCTAGGATTCTCACGAATATTGTTCACAAGATGAGGATCAAGAACAGTGAAGGACCTTAGCATTAGGCGGACGACGTCGTGGTCCGTCCATCGCGTGCTTCCATAGCTCTTTATCTTGTTGACAAGGGTCTTGAGCCGGTTGTATGTTTGGGTTGGCTCCTCCCCCCTTATCATGGCGAATCTCCCAAGTTCGCCCTCCACCAACTCCATCTTGGTGAGCATGGTGACGTCGTTGCCCTCATGTGAGATCTTGAGAGTGTCCCAGATCTTCTTGGCATTGTCCAAGCCGCTCACCTTATGGTACTCATCCCTGCACAATGAGGCTAGCAACACAGTAGTAGCTTGTGCGTTTTTATGAATTTGCTCATTAATAAACATGGGACTATCACTACTATCAAAATGCATTCCACTCTCTACTATCTCCCATATGCTAGGATGGAGAGAGAACAAGTGACTACGCATTTTGTGACTCCAAAAACCGTAGTCCTCTCCATCAAAATGAGGAGGTTTACCAAGTGGAATGGATAATAAATGAGCATTTGTACTTTGCGGAATACGAGAGTAGTCAAAAGAAAAGTTTGAATTAACCGGTTTCCTTCTCTCGCAGTCGTTGTCGTCGTTGTCCTTTTGGGAAGAAGTGGACTCATCACTGTCGTCGTAGTAGACAATCTCCTTGATGCGTCTTGTCTTCTTCTTCTTCCCATCTTTGCGTCTGTGGCCCGAGCCTGAGTCGGTAGGCTTGTCATCCTTCGGCTCGTTGACGAAGGACTCCTTCTCCTTGTCGTTGATCACGATTCCCTTCCCCTTAGGATCCATCTCTTCGGGCGGTTAGTCCCTTTCTTGAAGAGAACGGCTCTGATACCAATTGAGAGCACCTAGAGGGGGGGGGGGGTGAATAGGTGATCCTGTAAAACTTAAAACTTAAGCCACAAAACTTGGTTAAGCGTTAGCACAATAATCACCAAGTGGCTAGAGAGGAGTCTCAACAAAACACAGTAACCACAAAGATATCAAACACAGAGATGACACAGTGGTTTATCCCGTGGTTCGGCCAAGACCAACGCTTGCCTACTCCACGTTGTGGCGTCCCAACGGACGAGAGTTGCACTCAACTCCTCTCAAGTGATCCAATGATCAACTTGAATACCACGGTGTTTTGCTTTTCTTTTCTTATCCCGTTCGCGAGGAATCTCCACAACTTGGAGCCTCTCGCCCTTACACTTTTGATGTTCACAAAGAATCACAGAGAAAGGGAGGGATGAGCAACGCACACAAGACTCAAAAATCAGAGCAACAACACGCACACAAGTCGCAACAAGAGCTCGCAACACAACCCAATGAGTTTATAACTCAACTAGAGCTCTAGAAGCTATCACAAAGAAACAAATGCGCGGAATCGATGTCTTGGTGCTTAGGAATGTTGTGAGTATGCTTGGTATACTCCTCCATGCGCCTAGGGGTCCCTTTTATAGCCCCAAGGCAGCTAGGAGCCGTTGAGAGCAATCTGGGAAGGCTGATCTTGCCTTCTGTCGCCTGGCGCACCGGACAGTCCGGTGCACACCGGACACTGTTCGGTGCCAGATTTCTTTCCTTAAATGGCGAAGCCGACCATTGGCAGACTTGGAGCCGTTGGCGCACCGGACATGTCCGGTGCACACCGGACAGTCCGGTGCCCCCTTCTAGCCGTTGGCTCGGCCACGTGTCCCGCGCAGATCGCGCGGCCGACCGTTGGCCCGGCCGACCGTTGGCTCACCGGACAGTCCGGTGCACACCGGACAGTCCGGTGAATTATAGCCGTACGTCGCCGGTGAATTCCAGAGAGCGGCCACTTCGCTCGAACCAGCCTGGCGCACCGGACACTGTCCGGTGCACCACCGGACAGTCCGGTGCTCCCAGACTGAGCAGAGCCTTGGCTGCTCGAGCCAAGGCAACTTCAATTGGATTTTTGTAACACCCACTTGTAAATAGCTAGAAAAAAAATACCAATAGAGAAAATAATTTCTCTTTAGGAGAGTTTGACCTTTATGCATCATCACATGTGAACACTAAATTAAAAAAAACAAATAAGTAATAAAAGGATATACCATTAAAGTTTATGCATCATGTTGAGTTTTTATTTGGATGTGCATTTGTGCTTAATAAAATAAATATACCATTAATAGCATCTCAATGGATCCATAGAATTTAAAGTTTAACTTGAAAATAAAACCATGAAAATAGAGAAGAGGAAGGAATATTATTCAATACAAATAAAATTATCATTAAAATATCTGCACCACAGTTGATATGATCAAAATAAATAATTAGCCAGTATACAAAGTGCCACAAAGTTTGAATTTGAATTGAAGTTTGAATTTGAAAAAGAAATGAAACAGAAAATAAAAAGAAAAAGAGAAGAAACCTTAACTGGGCCTCGGATCCCACTTTTGGCCCACCCACAGAATCACTACCGCGCGGCCCACTCTGCCCACGCTCTGGGGCGCGCTGCTCGCACAGCGTGTGCCGCTGATCGTTGGGGCCGCTTCGTCAGACAACCGGGTCCCGCGCGCGCGCGCTGGGTGACTCTCTGGCGTTCCGGGCCCACTGCCAGCCATTGCGCTATCTGTTTCTCCCCTCCGCCGCGAAATCCGGCTGACGCAGCCGCTCCGCCGCGAAGCTCGCGGGTGGTTGATCTGGCCGCTACCCCGGGCCGGGTACAAATGAAGTCGCGCACCCTTCCTCTTCCCCCTCCTAGTACGCACCCACCCCCAAACCCCTGGAACACTGTTGGCGGTATCGTGGGCGATTTCGTCGCGGGTGTGGGCGCGGCGGAATCCATCGCGCCGCCACCAGCGGTCCGTCGTCGCCTGAAATTGGAGTTGGGGGCGGCGGGCGCTTCGCTGTGAAGCTCTCGGTGGCCGGAGATTGTGCTCTGGTGGCTGGGAGGTCCGGTTAATTTCTCGTCGGAGCTTCTTCTTCACGGCGGACCAAGTCTTATCGTTGGGCTGCGACTCTGGCACGCCGGTTAGGGGTAAGATCTCGTGCATAATGTTGGTTGTGTCGTTCCCTCCGTTTTTAGCTACTCGATCACGGGTAGGAATGCGCGAGCCACTGTTTTGGCTGCTCGCCGGCCGATCACTGGCACTGGCGCGGGCGGCGCCGCCCGGGGCCGGTGACCTCGTGCGTAGGAGCTGGGAGAGGAAGTCTCTGCCGTTAGATCTGAATGCACGGTCATGATTATAACACAGATACCGGTTTGGCTTGGGTTCATCCCCGCCGTCCGCTGCGAATCAAACGGGTGGCAAACAATCTAAGTACTTAAGATTATACACCGTTGATGCGAGATCCGAGGAACTGCATTGCGCGTGGATCTGGATGGCGTTCGGTCTAATCCGAGCCGTTGGATTGTGATCGGGTGGTCCTGGGCGGCTGATACCCCTTCGCGGGTATGTTTTATAAAAGATACCCTGCCTTTCATGTAAATCAACCCGCCGTCCAGGGACCCTGTTCCCTGTGTCTTAGAAAACTTGCACCGAGCCCCTGCTGTTATCAGAAATTGAAGCCCAGTCCAGCACTGGTTTAAATCGATTAAATGAATTAGAAATTGGATTTATAATATGAAAATAAACCCTAGAACTTGTAAAATTCATAGAAATTCCATCTTTGGTCCAAATTGAGCCATTCCACTTTCTAAATTTTTGTAATATTATTTTTTTATCACTTAGAGCCTTTGTTTAGTCATGAAACTTGAATTAAAATTATTCATTTGGATTAAACTATTCTAAGCACTAAATAATTTCCGAAATTCATAACTTAATAATCGTAACTCCGATTGTAGTGATTCTCGAGCCCGCGATCTCGTAGCAGCGCGTAGATTATTATTACGCAGTTTACTCTTATGTTTGGTGTGATGTTAATTTTGTATATACATTGTTCGTTTGTATTGCTACGACTAGCGTGAGGTCACGAGGATCTGAAGATCATCCTGGTACCTGGAATCTCAAGTCCCAGGCAAGTTGTGCCCTTGATCACTTCTTTTACCCACTCATGGTCTAATTAATCATAATGATCTGCATAGGTTAATTTGATGGGACCCAATAGGTTACCCTAGTTTGTCTATCTTTATGCCTTGTTTACCACTAAACTTTCTGGGTAGTACTTGCTAGTGCTATATGTGGATTTGGGCATTGAGATACATATTATTCATACTTTTGTTATCAGTTGCTATTTACTGTTCATGATAAGATCATTATGTTAATTGGAACATGGAGAACCACCCGGGAAAACAGTGCTACCACAAGGGTTTAATGGGACGCCCTTGGCCGATTAATTAGGAAAGCTAGTGGAAGACTACCTTACCCGAAAGGGGCAAGGGCAGTAGGGGAGTGGTCAGTGTAGGGAGGCCCTCGGGAGGATTTTGCCGCGATGGCGGTCCTGCAAGGGATTCCTGCATTGGAGCTTCCTATAAACTGTAGCGGGTTTTCTGAAGCTAGTGGAACTTTGTAAAGGCCTCGTAGTGTTACCCTGCCTCGCCTCCTCGGTAGAGGTGTATGGGAAGTCGCGATCCCTTGGCAGATGGGTAACATGACTTGTGGGTAAAGATGCGCAACCTCTGCAGAGTGTAAAACTGGTATACTAGCCGTGCTCACGGTCATGAGCAGCTCGGACACTCACATGATTAATTTATGGAACTTAAATTCAATTTGTCATATGCATTGCATCGCAGGTGATGTTGTTACTTTTGTTCTACTGCTTAAATTGGGTTGATATTTACTTATACTTAGTAATTGCTAATAAAATTTTGACCAACTTTAAAAGCAATGCTCAGCTTCAACCATCCTCTTTGGTAAGCCTTACACTTCATGAGCTCCCACCTTTGGCGGGTTCATGCACATTATTCCCCACAACTTGTTGAGCGATGAACGTATGTGAGCTCACTCTTGCTGTCTCACACCCCCCCCCACACAGGTCAAGAGCAGGTACCACAGGATGAGGCGCGTGGAGGATGCTGCGACGAGTTCGTGAGAGGTCTAGGTCGTCGTCTCCCAGTCAATTTTGGTTTGCTGGACCGTTGTCTCCTTATAATGTAATTATTTATTTTGTACAGAACTCCTATTATGTAGTAAAGATGTGACATTCGATCCTGTGCCATGATTCATCATATGTGTGAGACTTGGTCCCAGCACACCTGGTGATTTTGTTCGCGCCCGGGTCTTGGTGTCCCTAAAACCCGGGTGTGACAATTTTTCCTGTTTCCAGCACTTAGACACAATACATTAGTCCATAAAACAATGTACTAAGTCTGAGAAACATACCTTTATCCTTGGTTTGTACTTTGTCCACCATTTTACATTTTAGCACTTGTGTTAGACACTAAATCACCAAAATACTTAGAAATGGCCCAAGGGCACATTTCCATTTCAGTATCACCAACTAAGGATTAAGGAGGCAGACATTCAGAAAACTGCATTCGTCACCAGATACAGGCAATATGAATTCACAGTGATGTCGTTTGGGCTAACAAACGCAAACGCCTTTTTCATGAACCTCATGAATAAGGTATTTATGGAAGAGTTGGATAAGTTTGTCATGGTCTTTATCGACGACATCCTCATATATTCCAAGAGTCGCAAGGACCATGAGCATCACCTTCGAATCGTCCTCGGAAGACTCAGAGCACATCAACTTTATGCTAAACTCAGCAAGTGTGAGTTCTGGTTAGAGAAGATAGCTTTCCTGGGGCATATCTTAACTGCAGAAGGGATAGAAGTGGACCCATCTAAGGTAGAAGCTGTTTCAAATTGGAAGCAACCATCCAACGTCAGTGAAGTACGAAGCTTTCTGGGAATGGCAGGGTATTACCGCCGTTTTATCAAGGGATTCTCCAGCATAGCAAAACCCATGACCGAACTTCTCAAAAAGGACAATAAGTTTGTGTGGACTCCCAAATGTGAAGAAAGTTTCCAAATCATCAAAGAGAAGCTTACAACCGCACCAGTTTTGACTCTACCAGACATACACCAGGATTTTGTCATCTTCTGTGATTCTTCCAAGCAAGGCTTAGGGTGTGTCCTAATGCAAAATGAGAAAGTCATTGCTTATGCATCCCGCTTACTCAAGCCGCACGAACAGAACTACCCTACCCACGATCTGGAATTGGCAGCCATAGTGCACGCCCTAAAAATATGGTGGCATTATCTGATCGGGAACAAATGCCACATCTTCACTGATCACAAGAGTCTAAAGTACATCTTCACGCAACCGGACCTCAACCTCCGTCAAAGAAGGTGGCTCGAATTGATCAAGGATTATGACCTCGAAATCCACTACCACCCCGGAAAGGCCAACGTAGTAGCAGACGCCCTCAGCCGAAAACCTTTCGGGGTTAAAGGAACAAACTTTCTGGAAGATTGGAAGAAAGAATCAGCTCAGCTGAATGCATGTCTGGGAGACAACGGTGGCCTGGAAGTCAAGCCAAATCTAGAAGATCTCTTATGCAAGGCCCAACGCCTGGACGCAGAGACAGCCAGGCTTATGGAAAGAACACGCAAGGAGCAACTTCCGGACCTTAGGACAGACGAGCAAGGGGTCCTCTGGTTCAAGAACCGCCTGTGTGTGCCAGTGGGAGAGGCACGAGAAACCCTGCTCGATGAAGCCCACAACTCAGCTTACTCCATCCACCCAGGGACCACCAAGATGTACCTAGACCTCAAGGCCAGATACTGGTGGAAAGGGATGAAGAAGGAAATAGCACAGTATGTGGCCTGATGTGACACCTGTCAGCGAACAAAGGCCGAACATCAGAAGCCTGCAGGCCTACTTCAACCCCTCCCAATACCCGAATGGAAGTGGGAAGAAATAGGCATGGATTTCATAACCGGACTGCCCAGATCACAGAGAGGAAATGATTCCATATGGGTAATAATTGATCGTCTCACCAAGGTGGCCCACTTCGTTCCAGTAAAGACCACTTTTGGAGGAGCAGCCCTTGCCCGAATATACCTTAAAGAGATAGTCAGGCTACATGGCATTCCACGGAAGATAGTATCAGATAGAGGAACGCAGTTCACTTCAAAATTTTGGAAGGGCCTTCAACAAGCAATGGGCACCAAGCTAGATTTCAGCACCGCTTATCATCCCCAGTCAGATGGTCAAACCGAAAGAGTCAATAAGGTCCTCGAAGATTTACTCAGAGCCTGCGTATTAACCTTCGACAGAGATTGGGAGTCCAGTTTGTCGTACGCCGAATTCTCGTACAACAACAGCCATCAGGCCAGCATCAAGATGTCACCATTTGAAGCACTGTACGGAAGAAAATGCCAGACTCCCCTAATGTGGTCCAATGTGGGGGAAAGGACGCTAGAAGGACCCGACTTTGTTAAAGAGGCCGAAGAAAAAGTCGCTTTAATCCGCAGGAGGTTACTTGAAGCTCAGAGTCGACAGAAGAGTTACACATACAATAGGCGAAGGGAACTCAGATTTGAGGAAGGAGATTTCGTTTATCTCAAGGTCTCCCCGATGCGTGGTGTCAAAAGGTTCCAAATGAAAGGAAAACTGGCACCACGTTTCGTCGGTCCCTACCCTGTCATTTCCCGAATAGGACCCGCGGCATACCGTCTTGAGCTACCAGAATCCATGTCAGATATTCACAATGTGTTCCATGTGTCTCAACTCCGCAAATGCCTAAAAGTACCAGAAACCCGCATCGAGGCAGAGGCAATTCAGATTCAAAAGGATCTCCAGTACCGGGAAAAGCCAGTGAAGATTCTCGACTCAGCAGTCAGAAGGACCCGCAATTCAGAAGTGAAACTCTGTAAGGTTCAGTGGAGCAGAGATGGAGAAGAGGAAGCCAACTGGGAAAGTGAGGACTCTCTCAGGAAGGAATACCCTTACCTTTTCTCGAGCCACGTCTGAATCTCGAGGGCGAGATTCCTTTAAGTGGGGTAGGTTTGTAGCATCCCAAAAATCCTAACCCAGGTTTGAAACCCTAATCTACCCTTTCCCCTCCTTTCATCCTCTAATTCCAAGACCTCCACTAAATTTTCTTTCATCATATGCATACATTTTGTTTGATCACAAAGCACCTCACTTAGATTCTATTTTCTAAACACTTAGAGTATCTACAAAATAATTTGTTCAAAAGAAAAAAGGGGCAAAATGGGAAATAGGAATTAGAAAGTAAAAAGAAAAAGAGAAAAGCCTTCTCCTCCCCCTGCTGGACCGAATCCCGGCCCAAACCCGCGGCCTCCCCTTCCCACGCGCCCGCGCTCCTCCTCTCTCGGCCCATCTTCGGCCTGCCCCCGCGCGCGCGCCAGCCCGCTCCGCACCCCGCCTCCCTCTCGCTGGCAAGGCGTCCCCACTCGTCAGCCGCCCTCTCTCTCGCGCGCTCGCTCCCTCTGGCAGAGTGGCCCCGCTGGTCAGTTGCTTCGTCGTCCTTCCGCCGTCCCTTCACCGCAGTTACCTCCGGTCGTCGCCTCCGTCCTCCCCTCCGTCTTCTCGCCGCACAGGGAAGTTTGGCACCGCTCCGTCCTCCCCTCCCCTTGACCAGCGTCCTCGCCGGTACCGCCCCGCCGTGGTGTCCCCTCGGCGGCGCTGTGCAGCATTAATAGCGGCACTGTGTAGCTCGCCGGAGCCAAGAAGCTCCACCGCCCCCCCTTCCCTCGCGCGCCTATAAAAGGCTCGCCCCGAGCTCCTTCTTCCTCGCACCAGCCTCGGTCATCCCTCTCCTCCCCTCCCCCGAGCACAATTCGCGAAGCGCCGGCGTCGTCCTCCTCTCCGGTGAGTCCTTTCCTCCTCCTCCCTCTCCTTCTCCGTTGGTCCGGCAAGAAATTAAGTGAGCCGAGCAGCTCCCTCACGTGGCCACGAACCCGAAGCACCACCTTCCAGCCCCCGTCCCCCACCCAGAGCCCACCAGCGGCGATCCCCGCCGCGGAACTCCGCCCCCTCCCCGTGGGCAGCCCCCTCCCAACCCTCTCCGGCCAAATTGAACCTACAGTTAGAATCGCCAGCCTCCGCCCGTGCTAAACCACCCTCCCTTGGACCGAGAACCGGGCCACCGGCGGCAAGCCGCCGTCAAGCTTCCCCGGCGGCCGGCTCTTCTCCCTCGCTCGGCCGGTTCGCCACGCCGTCTGGCCGCGACGCCGTTTCCCCCCCCCCCCGCTCTCGCTGGCAAGTGGGCCCACAGCAACGCCGTCACCCTCGCAGCCGTGCCGTCTCCCCCTCGCTCTTGGGCCGCCGCTGGGCCAAAAGCGCTTCAGCGCGCGCGCTCGCGCCCGGGATGGGCCAAAAGCCGTGTCCCCAGCCCAGGAAAGAGGAATTCCCTTTTCTTTTTCTTTTTCCACCCCTTTTTCCCATTTAAATAGTTTTCTCAATATTTTATGCACCAAAAATTATCAAAAAGGATTTCCAAGGTTACATACAATAATGTTGTTAGAAAATGACACACTATGATTGATAAACCACTATTGATGTATTGTTTTACTGCCTGTTTCCTAGAAGAAGCGGGGACCGCAGATCTGGATCCCGTAGCTCCGGAAGAAGGGCCGGAGCCCGAACTTCCGGAAGTAGATCTTCTGTGCCAGGAGAGCTTCAACGAAGGCAAGTCCATCCTTCCCTTGATGCATAAATTACCTATTCTCTCTACCACTGCCTAGGCCGGGAACTATGGGGGAATATTGCATTGTGAGTGAGAGATGGCCCGCATTAACATATACTTTCTGGATGCGAAATGTGGTTTGGAAAGAAGGGCAATGTGTTTCTCCAAATAAAGTCTCTTTTTGAAAAGTTTTGCGATGAAGGGTACTCACCCTCATCACCCTGGGAGTGGGATGATCAGGGACTCCCTGGTTTAGGGGAGGGCCTAATGTGTTGGCTCAGCTGGTTTAGGCGTGAGCAGAAGGATTGTCCCCTCATATAAGGACCGGCTTGTCATTTTCACTACCTGTACTCCTTTATCGTACAACCACTCGAGACTGTGTGGGCAGTCACTCAATCCGAACTCGTGCGGTCCAACCCCAGGGTTAAGAAGGCTGGGGAGCACCGGGAGGATAAGGAGGGGGAAAGTTTTGTCCGGTTTGGACATGGTGGTGGCCTGACTCCTTCCGGATAACCGTTAAGGTTAGGACGCACGAGTAAGGAAAGAGATCCGGCATTCGGGTCTCGCGACGGTGAGATCGCAGAAACCGGGCTAGTGGGTAAAGTGTACCCCTCTGCGCAGAGTTGAAACCTATTCAAATAGTCCATGTCCACTGGTATGGACGAGTCCGGTATGGTATGGCAATTAGAACTTTCTCTATGAGTTTCATGAATAGGGGAATGTGTGAATAAATAGGTGTTAAGAAAGAAACTGAGGCCACGGGAGCGGGAAGCTCAGTGGCGGTTGAGTTTTGGTTATTATAAGACTATGGGAAAAACCTTCAAGTATCTGCCTTTCTCTAAGAAAATGATGAGTGACCACAACTCCACCAAATTGAGCATGTATATCATAGGTCTCTTTCTCTCTACGGGAGCGGGGTGGGCTTGCGGAATACCTAGTGTATTCACCCAGATTTATTTATGTTTTTCAGCAGCCGAGGACTTCTTTTCTGCTATGCTTGATTAAGAGGGCTGTGTCTGCACCCAGTTCTGCCTGTGGCTTGGGCTAGTATATTTTCCTACTGCGTTTCTTAATTTGGCTCTCTCGAGCTTGTACCCCGGTATTGTAATAATTTTTATCTAAACTCTGTACTATTTGAAGTAAGGAATGTGTTTACTAGCCTCCTGGGACTAGTAATTGTATCACATTTGAGTCCTAAAGGATCGGGACGCTTCAGTGACTCTTGTCGATTGTGCGTGGACGGTGAAGCGAACTTGCACACGGAATGTCCGGGAGATTGCTAGGAGTTTCTCAACCATGTCTTCATCCTGGTATTTCAAAATTTCATGGACTTTATCTGATTTATTCAAATTTGGGGATTCTTCGGATTTTCTCTCTGATCTAGAATTGAGCAGTGGATCTACAAATATAATTGGTGGAATTGCTAGTGTTACTCATTGTGAATGTTGTGCAAAAACTTGAACGAGTTTAGATGGTTATTTTCTATCGAATCGTTGATTGGATGGATGGGGCGGCTAGGGTTCTAGAAAATCGCCCCTGGACGGTCCCGGACCGTCCGCCAGGTTGGCGCGGTCAGTCCGAACCCCTGACGCGGACAGTCCGACCCCCTAGCGCGGACGGTCCGGCCCCTGACAGAAAGTTACAATTTCTTTCTCTATATTGTGGCGTTGTCAACTATTCACCAGTGGTTATTTCTCATATATATTGCAGTGGTCTGGGTGGTCTTAGGAAGAATCTTGCCGGTCGTTTCAAGTCGAAGCGCCCTCGTGCAGATGATGCAGATTATAATCCAACCACAGACTCAGAGGCCCATTCTTCAGCTGGGGGTAGCATTTCTATGGACACAGAAGATGTTCCACACGCTCATCTCGACTATCCAATTGACATCACAGGATGGACTTATCCAAAAAGGAGATTCTCTATGGCTGAGTACTGCTCCAGGAGGACAGTTAATCAGTATGATCTGCCCTCAGACACCAATATTCAATTTTTTCATACTCAGCTTCAGTTTGATGTCTTCTGGGGAACACTCATGGATACAAACTTTCACAAACATCAAGTTATCGATTGGACTTTTATGCTGGGTCAATCAGTCATGGAGGGTTTGATTCCAAAATTTGAGGCATGTGTGAAAGGGAAATGTGCCCTTGGGCCATTTCTAAGTTTTTTGGTGATTGGGTGTCAACACAAGTGCTTAAATGTAAATCTATGCCTATGGATGAACAAAGTGCAAATCACAAGTAAAGGTACGTTTCTAAGCCTTAGTACATTCGTTTTGTGTACTAATATACTTGTCTAAGTGATAGAAACAGAGAAAAGAAGAAAGAAGAAGAGTTGGCTGTGTACAGCCAAAAGGCTGTTTCGGTCTGGAGCACCGGACTGTCCGGTGGTGCACCGGACAGTGTCCGGTGCGCCAGGCTGCCTCGGCGCAAACTGCCTGCTCTCGGGAATTTGCTGACGGCGTACGGCTATAATTCACCGGACTGTCCGGTGTGCACCGGACTGTCCGGTGAGCCAACGGTCGGCTGAGCCAACGGTCGGCAGCGGAATCAGCGCGCGACACGTGGCTGGACCAACGGTCGGAAAGGGGGCACCGGACTGTCCGGTGTGCACCGGACTGTCCGGTGTGCACCGGACTGTCCGGTGCGCCATCGGCTCCCAGATCTCCAACGGTCTGCAACGGTCAACTGCGCTGTATATGGAAACAAATCGGGCACCGGACAGTGTCCGGTGTGCACCGGACTGTCTGGTGCACCCGACGACAGAAGGCAAGGATAGCCTTCTGGATTTGTTCTCAACGGCTCCTAGCTGCCTTGGGGCTATAAAAGGCACCCCTAGGCGCATGGAGGAGTATACCAAGCATTCCTACAACACTTCTAAGCACCAAGACATTGATCTCACGCATTCGTTTTATTGTGAAAGCATCTAGAGCTCTTGTGGAGTTGTGAACTCTTTGTGTTGCGTTGCGAGCTCTTGTTGCGACTTGTGTGCGTGTTGTTGCTCTGATTTGTGAGTCTTGTGTGTGTTGCTCATTCCCACCTTACTCCGTATTTCTTTGTGAATCTTAAGTGTAAGGGCGAGAGGCTCCAAGTTGTGGAGATTCCTCGCAAACGGGATATTGAGAAGAAAAGCATAACACTGTGGTATTCAAGTTGATCATTGGATCACTTGAGAGGAGTTGAGTGCAACTCTCGTCCGTTGGGACGCCACAACGTGGAGTAGGCAAGTTTTGTACTTGGCCGAACCACGGGATAAATCACCGTGTCCTCTCTGTGTTGAACTTCTTGTGATTATCATATTGTGCAAGATCTTCGCTCTAGCCACTTGGCATTAACTGTGCTAACACTTAATCAAAGTTTTGTGGCTTAAGTTTTTAAGATTTACAGGATCACCTATTCACCCCCCCCCTCTAGGTGCTCTCAATTGGTATCAGAACCGTTCTCTTCAAGAAAGGGACTAACCGCCCGAAGAGATGGATCCTAAGGGGAAGGGAATCGTGATCAACGACAAGGAGAAGGAGTCCTTCGTCAACGAGCCAAGGGACGACAAGTCCAACGACTCAAGCTCGGGCCACAGACGCAAAGATGGGAAGAAGAAGAAGACAAGACGCATCAAGGAGATCGTCTACTACGACAGCGATGAGTCTACTTCTTCCCAAAAGGATGAGGACAACGACTACAAACAAAAGACGGTTAACTCAAACTTTTCTTTTGATTATTCGCGCATTCCGCATAGCTCAAATACTCATTTGCTTCCCATTCCACTTGGCAAGCCTCCTCACTTTGATGGAGAGGACTACGGATTTTGGAGTCACAAAATGCGTACTCACCTATTTTCTCTCCATCCAAGCATTTGGGAGATTGTGGAAAGTGGAATGAAATTTGATAGCTCGGATAGCCCTTCATTTATAAATGAACAAATTCATAAAAATGCACAAGCTATTACTGTGTTGCTAGCCTCTTTGTGCAGGGACGAGTATCACAAGGTGAGCGGCTTGGACAATGCCAAGCAGATTTGGGACACCCTCAAGATCTCTCATGAGGGAAATGATGTCACTTTACTCACAAAGATGGAGTTGGTGGAGGGTGAGCTCGGACGTTTCGCGATGATAAGGGGCGAGGAGCCGACACAAACATATAACCGGCTCAAGATCCTTATCAACAAAATAAGGAGCTACAGAAGCACGCGATGGACGGATCACGACGTCGTCCGCTTAATGCTAAGGTCATTTACCGTTCTTGATCCTCACTTGGTGAACAATATTCGTGAAAATCCTAGGTACATCAAAATGTCGCCCGAAGAAATTCTTGGGAAGTTCGTAAGCGGGCGGATGATGATCAAGGAGGCAAGATACGTGGACGACGCGTTGAATGGTCCCATTCATGAGCCTCAACCCATTGCTCTCAAGGCAACAAGGAGCAAGGAGGCGCTACCCAGCAAGGTGGCGCAAATTGAGGCGGCCGGTCTTAATGATGAAGAGATGGCCCTCATCATCAAAAGATTCAAGACGGCACTGAAAGGTCGCAAGGGACAGCCAAGCAAGACTAAGACCAAGGGAAAGCGATCATGCTTCAAATGCGGTAAGCTTGGTCATTTTATTGCTAACTGTCCCGAAAATGATAGTGACCAGGAACACGGGAGCAAGAGGGAAAAGAAGAAGCATTACAAGAAGGCCAAGGGCGAGGCACATATCGGAAAGGAGTGGGACTCAGATTGCTCCTCCTCCGACTCCGACAATGAAGGACTCGCCGCCACTGCCTTCAACAAGTCATCCCTCTTCCCCAACGAGCATCACACATGCCTCATGGCTAAGGAGAAGAAGGTATGTACTCGAGACAGTACTACTTATGATTCTTCTAGTGATGATGAATCTAGCAATGAGGAAATAGACTACTCTAGCTTGTTCAAGGGACTGGATAGAAATAAAATTGATAAAATCAATGAATTGATTGATGCATTAAATGAGAAGGATAAACTCTTAGAGAAACAAGAAGATTTATTATATGAAGAGCATGATAAATTTGTAGAAGCTCAAAGATCTCATGCTCTAGAAGTTAAAAGAAATGAAATGCTTTCTTGTGAATTATCTTCTTGTCATGAGACAATTTCTAAATTAAGGAGCATTAATGATGATATGAGTGCTAAGTTAGAAATAGCAAATAAATCTAATTCTTGTGTAGAACATGTTATGATTTGCACTAGGTGTAAAGATTTTGATATTAATGCTTGTAGTGAACACTTAGTTTCTATTTCAAAATTAAATGATGAATTAGCTAGTCTTAATGCACAACTTAAGACTAGCAAGAGTGATTATGAGAAACTAAAATTTGCTAGGGATGCCTACACGGTTGGTAGACACCCCTCAATTAAGGATGGGCTTGGCTTCAAGAGGGAAGCCAAGAACTTAACAAGCCATAAGGCTCCCATTCCCGCTAAGGAAAAAGGGAAGGCCCCTATGGCTACTAGTGCTAAAAAGAACCATGCCTTTTTGTATCATGATAGAAGACAAACTAGAAATGCTTATAGGAGTTATAATGCTTATAATGATTTTGATGCTCATGTCATGGTTGCTTCAGGTTCCTCTTATGTGCATGATAGAAATGTTAGTAGGAGAAATGCTATTCATCATGTGCCTAGAAAGAATGTTAGTCATGCTCCTAGGAAAGTAGTAAATGAATTTTCTACAATATATCATGCTTTGAATGCTTCCTTTGCAATTTGTAGAAAGAATAGAAAAGTAATTGCTAGGAAGTTAGGGGCTAAATGCAAGGGTGATAAAACTTGCATTTGGGTCCCTAAGGACATTTGTGCTAACCTTGTAGGACCCAACATGAGTTGGGTACCTAAAACCCAAGCCTAAATTTGCCTTGCAGGTTTATGCATCCGGGGGTTCAAGCTGGATTATCGACAGCGGATGCACAAACCATATGACGGGGGAGAAGAAAATGTTCACCTCCTACGTCAAGAATAAAGATTCCCAAGATTCAATCATATTCGGTGATGGGAATCAAGGCAAGGTAAAAGGGTTAGGTAAAATTGCAATTTCTAATGAGCATTCTATTTCAAATGTGTTTTTAGTAGAGTCTCTTGGTTATAATTTACTATCTGTTAGTCAATTATGCAATATGGGGTATAACTTTTTATTCACAAACATAGATGTGTCTGTCTTTAGAAGAAGTGATGATTCACTAGCTTTTAAGGGTGTATTAGACGGCAAGCTTTACTTAGTTGATTTTGCAAAAGAAGAGGCCAGTCTAGATGCATGCTTAATAGCTAAGACTTGCATGGGCTGGCTGTGGCATCGCCGCTTGGCACATGTGGGGATGAAGAACCTTCACAAACTTCTAAAGGGAGAACACGTGATAGGACTAACAAATGTAAAATTCGAAAAAGATAGACCTTGTGCAGCTTGTCAGGCAGGTAAACAAGTGGGAGGAGCACATCACAGCAAGAATGTGATGACCACATCAAGACCCCTGGAGCTGCTGCATATGGACCTCTTCGGACCCGTCGCCTATCTGAGTATAGAAGGAAGTAAGTATGGTCTAGTAATTGTTGATGACTTTTCCCGCTTCACTTGGGTGTTCTTTTTGCAGGATAAGTCTGAAACCCAAGGGACCCTCAAGCGCTTCCTCAGGAGAGCTCAAAATGAGTTTGAGCTCAAAGTAAAGAAGATAAGGAGCGACAACGGGTCCGAGTTCAAGAACCTTCAAGTGGAAGAGTTTCTTGAGGAGGAAGGGATCAAGCACGAGTTCTCCGCTCCCTACACACCACAGCAAAATGGTGTGGTAGAGAGGAAGAACAGGACACTAATCGACATGGCGAGGACGATGCTTGGAGAATTCAAGACCCCCGAGCGGTTTTGGTCGGAAGCCGTGAACACGGCTTGCCACGCCATCAACAGGGTCTACCTTCACCGACTCCTCAAGAAGACGTCATATGAACTTCTAACCGGTAACAAACCCAACGTATCTTACTTTCGTGTATTTGGGAGCAAGTGCTACATTCTAGTGAAGAAGGGTAGAAATTCGAAATTTGCTCCCAAAGCTGTAGAAGGGTTTTTGTTAGGTTATGACTCAAATACAAAGGCGTATAGAGTCTTCAACAAATCATCGGGTTTGGTTGAAGTCTCTAGCGACGTTGTATTTGATGAGACTAATGGCTCTCCAAGAGAGCAAGTTGTTGATCTTGATGATGTAGATGAAGAAGATGTTCCGACGGCCGCTATTCGAACCATGGCGATTGGTGATGTGCGACCACAGGAACAAGAAGAGCAAGATCAACCTTCTTCCTCAACTATGGTGCATCCCCCAACTCAAGACGATGAACAGGTTCATCAACAGGAGGCGTGTGATGAAGGGGGAGCACAAGATGATCATGTGATGGAGGAAGAAGCGCAACAGGCACCTCCAACCCAAGTTCGAGCGATGATTCAAAGGGATCATCCCGTCGACCAAATTCTGGGTGACATCAGCAAGGGAGTAACTACTCGATCTCGATTAGTTAATTTTTGTGAGCATTACTCCTTTGTCTCTTCTATTGAGCCTTTCAGGGTAGAAGAGGCCTTGCTAGATCCGGACTGGGTGTTGGCCATGCAAGAGGAGTTAAACAACTTCAAGCGCAATGAAGTTTGGACACTGGTGCCTCGTCCCAAGCAAAACGTTGTGGGAACCAAGTGGGTGTTCCGCAACAAACAGGACGAGCACGGGGTGGTGACAAGGAACAAGGCTCGACTTGTGGCAAAAGGTTATGCCCAAGTCGCAGGTTTGGACTTTGAGGAGACTTTTGCTCCTGTGGCTAGGCTAGAATCAATTCGTATCTTGCTAGCATATGCCGCTCACCATTCTTTCAGGTTGTTCCAAATGGATGTGAAGAGCGCTTTCCTCAACGGGCCAATAAAGGAGGAGGTGTACGTGGAGCAACCCCCTGGCTTCGAGGATGAACGGTACCCCGACCACGTGTGTAAGCTCTCTAAGGCGCTCTATGGACTTAAGCAAGCCCCAAGAGCATGGTATGAATGCCTTAGAGATTTCTTAATTGCTAATGCTTTCAAGGTCGGGAAAGTCGATCCAACTCTTTTTACAAAGACTTGTGATGGTGATTTATTTGTGTGCCAAATTTATGTCGATGACATAATATTTGGTTCCACTAATAAAAAGTCTTGTGAAGAGTTTAGCAGGGTGATGACGCAGAAATTCGAGATGTCGATGATGGGCGAGTTGAACTACTTCCTTGGGTTCCAAGTGAAGCAACTCAAGGACGGCACCTTCATCTCCCAAACGAAGTACACGCAAGATCTGCTGAAGCGGTTTGGGATGAAGGACGCCAAGCCCGCAAAGACACCGATGGGAACCGACGGACACACCGACCTCAACAAAGGAGGTAAGTCCGTTGATCAAAAAGCATACCGGTCAATGATAGGGTCATTACTTTACTTATGTGCTAGTAGACCGGATATTATGCTTAGCGTATGCATGTGTGCTAGATTTCAATCCGACCCTAAGGAGTGTCACTTAGTGGCGGTGAAGCGAATACTTAGATATTTAGTTGCTACGTCTTGCCTCGGGCTCTGGTATCCAAAGGGGTCTACCTTTGACTTGATCGGATACTCAGACTCCGATTATGCTGGATGTAAGGTCGATAGGAAGAGTACATCGGGGACGTGCCAATTCTTAGGAAGGTCCCTGGTGTCGTGGAAATCTAAGAAACAAACCTCCGTTGCCCTATCCACCGCTGAGGCCGAGTATGTTGCCGCGGGACAGTGTTGCGCGCAACTACTTTGGATGAGGCAAACCCTCAGGGACTTTGGCTACAATCTGAGCAAAGTCCCACTCCTATGTGATAATGAGAGTGCTATCCGCATGGCGGAAAATCCAGTTGAACACAGCCGCACTAAGCACATAGACATCCGGCATCACTTTTTGAGAGACCACCAGCAAAAGGGGGATATCGAAGTGTTTCATGTTAGCACCGAGAACCAGCTAGCCGATATCTTTACCAAGCCTCTAGATGAGAAGACCTTTTGCAGGTTGCGTAGTGAGCTAAATGTCTTAGATTCGCAGAACTTGGATTGAATTGTAGCATACATGTGTTTATGCCTTTGATCATGTTCCTTCTGCATTTTGTTGCTTATTATGGTGCTCAAGTTGTACAAACACTCCCTGGACCTCACAAGTCCGTTGCAAAGTGATGCACAGTTTTAGGGGGAGATGTGTTACAACTTGACCCTTTGAGACTAACCATATGCTTGAGTTTGGTTGACTTAGTCTCGAAGGAGAATTGAAAGGGAAAAGGTGGACTTGGACCATGAAAGACTTCCACTGCACTCCGATGAGAGGGTAACCTATTCCAAGTTCATCTCATGAACTCTTATTGCCATTTGATCTTAATTGAAGATTTTTTTTGTGAGGCAATGGGGTTAAAGGGCCAAGATTGATCCCGTTTTGGTGCTTGATGCCAAAGGGGGAGAAAATAAAAGCCAAAGTGATAAATGGATCAGCTACCACTTGAGAGATTTTGAAAATAGTAGGATAGAGCTTTTTGATTTGTCAAAACTCTTTTATTGCATCTCTTGTCAATAGTTGGCTTCTTGTGGGGAGAAGTAGTGATTATGGGAAAAAGGGGGAGTTTTTGAAATTCTTGATTAATCTCTTTTGAAATGACTCTCTTTATGCTTCAACATGTGTGTTTGACTTAGAGATAGAGATTTGAGTTTGATTTGCAAAAACAAACCAAGTGGTGGCAAAGGATGATCCATATATGCCAAATTCGATTCAAAATAAAACTCATCTTATTTGAAGTGATATTGCACTTGTTCTTGTTGCTTTATGTTGTGTTGGCATAAATCACCAAAAAGGGGGAGATTGAAAGGGAAATGTGCCCTTGGGCCATTTCTAAGTTTTTTGGTGATTGGGTGTCAACACAAGTGCTTAAATGTAAATCTATGCCTATGGATGAACAAAGTGCAAATCACAAGTAAAGGTACGTTTCTAAGCCTTAGTACATTCGTTTTGTGTACTAATATACTTGTCTAAGTGATAGAAACAGAGAAAAGAAGAAAGAAGAAGAGTTGGCTGTGTACAGCCAAAAGGCTGTTTCGGTCTGGAGCACCGGACTGTCCGGTGGTGCACCGGACAGTGTCCGGTGCGCCAGGCTGCCTCGGCACAAACTGCCTGCTCTCGGGAATTTGCTGACGGCGTACGGCTATAATTCACCGGACTGTCCGGTGTGCACCGGACTGTCCGGTGAGCCAACGGTCGGCTGAGCCAACGGTCGGCAGCGGAATCAGCGCGCGACACGTGGCCGGACCAACGGTCGAAAAGGGGGCACCGGACTGTCCGGTGTGCACCGGATTGTCCGGTGCGCCATCGGCTCCCAGATCTCCAACGGTCTGCAACGGTCAACTGCGCTGTATATGGAAACAAATCGGGCACCGGACAGTGTCCGGTGTGCACCGGACTGTCCGGTGCACCCGACGACAGAAGGCAAGGATAGCCTTCTGGATTTGTTCTCAACGGCTCCTAGCTGCCTTAGGGCTATAAAAGGGACCCCTAGGCGCATGGAGGAGTATACCAAGCATTCCTACAACACTTCTAAGCACCAAGACATTGATCTCACGCATTCGTTTTATTGTGAAAGCATCTAGAGCTCCTGTGGAGTTGTGAACTCTTTGTGTTGCGTTGCGAGCTCTTGTTGCGACTTGTGTGCGTGTTGTTGCTCTGATTTGTGAGTCTTGTGTGTGTTGCTCATTCCCACCTTACTCCGTATTTCTTTGTGAATCTTAAGTGTAAGGGCGAGAGGCTCCAAGTTGTGGAGATTCCTCGCAAACGGGATATTGAGAAGAAAAGCATAACACTGTGGTATTCAAGTTGATCATTGGATCACTTGAGAGGAGTTGAGTGCAACTCTCGTCCGTTGGGACGCCACAACGTGGAGTAGGCAAGTTTTGTACTTGGCCGAACCACGGGATAAATCACCGTGTCCTCTCTGTGTTGAACTTCTTGTGATTATCATATTGTGCAAGATCTTCGCTCTAGCCACTTGGCATTAACTGTGCTAACACTTAATCAAAGTTTTGTGGCTTAAGTTTTTAAGATTTACAGGATCACCTATTCACCCCCCCCCCCTCTAGGTGCTCTCAATGTGGTCTCTATCACTTTATGGGCCAGAGGACAGACTTCAGTGAGATGGCTGTGAAACAATTCCTGGCCACTGCTAAGATTGACATCGATGAGCAATCCATCACTTGGATGACTGGCTTCAAAAGGTATTCTGCAACCTTTGCTGAATTTGCTACTGCAAACAGTTTGGACTATGATACAATTTCAGCTGGGATTGATTTGTACACTGAGGATAACTTTAAATAATTTGTGCAATTCTATGAGCCAGCAAGGCTGGGCATTCCTAGGAGGTTTGGTGAGACTCCAGGACTGAGGCATCATCCTGCTGTTATTAACAAGATTGCTAGGGTGACAATTCTTCCAAAGAGTGGATATAAGAGCAAGATCAGAGATAAGTTCTGGAACATCATCCACCATATCATGAATGGTGAGGTAATGAATGTGGTGCTATTCATGATGAGGCAATTGAATGACTTCAAGATGGACAAGAACCAAAATTTGGCCTATGCTCCATGCTTCATACAGCATGGCTCTCATCAAGGCTAAGACCAGATTTGAGGGGCGTTGTGAGATAGCTCACACTCCCTTTAAGCCTTTCAAGAATGAGATTGGATTCCTCACCAGGCCTCTTACTCCTTTCCCAGATGATGAGGAAGAAGCTGGCGATGATGAAGGAGTTGCTCCTGAAGCTGATGCAGCTGAGCAGATGTCTCCTCCTCCACCTCCTCCTCAGCCTCAGCAGTTCTGGCAGCCTGGTCCAGGCTAATTTGATCCTTACTTTCAAAACATGCAGCAAGGGCTCCAGACACACATGGATGGCCGCTTTCAGGGCATGATGACTCATATGGACCAGCGCATGGATGCCATGCAGTCTCACTTTGATGATAATCTTGATGCGCTGAACTCTGAGCTTTCTAAATTTCGCTCTCACATCCAAGAAACTATTCATGGTCCTCTTATGGCTAGAATGAACAACATGCAACAGAGTTTTCAGGATAATATGGGAGCCTTGTCCAGTCAATTTGACAACCTATCCACCAATGAAAGCATTTAGGATATCCGTCAGAGTCAACAACAGCTCCAGACCGACTTCGGGCAGTTCTCCTCTCTCTTCGACACCTTCAGCACTCATTACTACAGCATGTACCCTCCACCTGGTGATCAATGAGATCCCTTATTTGTGGCAATTGATAAAAGGGGGAGAGAAGAGAAGAGAAGTTGGGGGATGTCATATTCAGGGGGAGCTCATGTGGACATTGAGACTTTGCATATGCATGTTTACAATTGAACTTTATGTCCTTATGCGTTTGGTGAACTATGTCTTATGGTTGTGGACAATTTGAACTTTATGTCC
Source organism: Zea mays (assembly GCF_902167145.1). Lineage (NCBI taxonomy): Eukaryota > Viridiplantae > Streptophyta > Magnoliopsida > Poales > Poaceae > Zea > Zea mays. Next base: position 14,680,416 of record NC_050101.1, on the reverse strand, counting down.
TTATGCATTTGGTGAACTATGTCTTATGTTTGTGGACAAATGTTTGTAATATTTTGTGGATTGAACTATGCTTGTTAAATCTTATGTTTTTATTAGTTCAAATTATTCTGTGAATGGTTAATCGAGGAGTGATTAAATATGCTGCACTTATTTTTACATATTACTTCTTTTATGCCTCGATAACCATGTCTGTAGGAAGATCTCCATCAAAACTCCGATCGATTATGTGTGTCATATCTTCAACTAGAAACATCATGCACACATATAGGGGGAGCTATTCCTACACTCTGAGTTTTTGTTAAGACTTATCTATCTCTCGGACGGAACTTCAAATCAAGATAAGTCTTATGGAACTCATCTCTAAAATTCTTCTTATATCTAAGGTATGAGGAAGATTTGAAAATCAAAACTTCTCTTGGATAAAATATGTAGTGTTGTCATCAATTACCAAAAAGGGGGAGATTGTGAATCATCTAGGCCCCTTACTGATGTTTTGGTAATTAATGACAACTACTTGTGGACTAACGGTTATTGGAGAAATAAGAATGCAGGTTGGACCACATAGAACAGAAAATCTTGGAGACTTATATTGGTTGTGGATCAAATGAAGGCAAAGGTATAACATAGATTTTTGTTTTTGCCGGTCTCCAGGAGTTTAGAGAAGATATTTGATTGGATTAGTAGACTAGATGGCCGTACTATTAAGAGGGGTCAATGACTTTGGTTTGTGTAAAACATAGTGCCTCATAGAGCATCTAGTGGTTGCATTTGCATGAGGACTAACAACGCTTCCAATTTCGAGAGTTAAAAATCTTTTCAAAAGCGCGTTTGAAAAGTTGCTAAGTCTTGGGATAGGCGGACCGTCCGGGCCTTGGGGCCGGACCGTCCGCAGTTCTGACAAGAGTAGATTGCTCTCTGCACGGTCCCTGTATTATTGTGTGGACTGTCCGGCCAGGGTCGGCGGACTTTCCGCGAGTGCCAAATAGATTTGGGCAGGGACTATGTGTTTTTGGGTGTTTGTACTACGGACTGTCCGGGGCCTAAGCCCGGACAGCACTAACTCCCAGGTCGCGGACCATTGAAAGGATCACGATGCCCAAGAGGGGGGGTGAATTGGGCTTTTCTAAAAATCAACACTAATTAAAAGCTAAGCAAGAGCTAAGCAAGAGCCCAACTCCACCCCAACAACTAGCACTAAGATAATAATACTAGAAACACAATAATGCTAAGACAATACTTCAAATACTTGCTAAACAAATACACAATGTAAAGTGCTTGAATTGAGTGCGGAATGTAAAGCAAGGTTTGGAAGACTCCTCCAATTTTTCCCGAGGTATCGAAGAGTCGGCACTCTCCACTAGTCCTCGTTGGAGCACCCACGCAAGGGTATCGCTCCCCCTTGGTCCTCGCAAGAACCAAGTGCTCACTACGAGATGATCCTTTGCCACTCCGGCGCGGTGGATCTCTCGAGACCGCTTACAAACTTGAGTCGGGTCACCAACAAGATCTTCACGGTGATCACCGAGCTCCCAACGCCACCAAGCCGTCTAGGTGATGCCGATCACCAAGAGTAACAAGTCGTAGACTTTCGCTTGACCAGGAGAAGCCTAATGCAAGTGGTGTGTGCTCTAGGTGGCTCTCGCTAGCGCTAATCAGGAACAAACGCGGATTAAGATTCTTTAATCTCCTCACTAGGATTTTGGTGCTTGCAATGCTCTAGCAATGTGCTGGAATAAATGTGGAGTGCAAGACATTGAATATGGTGGGTGGAGGGGGTATAAATAGCCCTCACCCACCAACTAGCCGTTACAGGCATCTCACTGCGCAATGGCGCACCGGACAGTCCGGTGCGCCACCGGTGCGCCAACGGTCGTTTCCAATGGCTAGTTCTGACAGTTAGCCGTTGGACTCATGGCACACCGGACAATGAACAGTCACTGTCCGGTGCACACCGGACAGTCCGGTGCACTGTCCTGTGCACTGTCCGGTGCGCCACTAAAATTCCTTTCTGAAACAGGCGCTCTCGGGTTTCTGTGAAGGGAAGCTTCTTCCCCGGACCAGCCTGGCCCCACCTGGCAGAGGGTGCATCGGACAGTCCGGTGCACACCGGACAGTCCGGTGCCCCAGGGCCAGAAACCCTAACTCTTGTTTTTTCAGCTGATTTTCAAATCGGTTTTCGTTCTAACTTGTGAGTGAGTTCTAGAGTGACACCTAGCACTGTATGTGAGTGTGATTGTGCACAACACTACACTAGAACTCTCTTGGTCAAACTACTCATCGACAACCCCTCTTTATAGTACGGCTAAAAGAGAATAAAAGACCTAACTAAATCGCGAGTGTCCACATCTCCTTGACACTTGGACTCCGTAGACCTTCACCTTTTGTTTCGTTGTTTTAGCCGTCGCTTCGAGTTCTTATCTCTGGGATTGTTTTCACTGTTGTAGTACTTCTACCTGTCATGCGACCTAACTTACCATTTGTCTCTGCAAAACACACGTTAGTCACATATAACATTACGTTGTCATTAATCACTAAAACCAACCAGGGGCCTAGATGCTTTCAATCTCCCCCTTTTTGGTGATTGATGACAACCCTACAAGATTTGTGAGGGTAGTTTGTTTTGAAGTTTCTGTCAATAGAAAGGATGGTTAGTTATACTCAGTAATCTTTTGATAGAAAGAACGTGTACCATACTAATAAGAGTGAGCGCATACACATCGTAATATTCTTGTTCATATAAAAGTGAAGTTAAATCAATGAATCAAGAACTAGAAGACTGGTGATAAAATATAAGGTGAAAACATAATACACACAGTCAATCATAAACAACGAGAGTATATATAGAGTTTGTGAGCCAAAAACACCAAGCTAGTACAAAGAGTAGCAAGCACATATATTACATCAAAATGACTCTCTACTAACTCTCTAACTCCCCCTAGCTCTCACAACTCATATCTCTCCCCCTTTGGCGTCAAACACCAAAAGGGTACCCGAACCTAAACATCTAAAGCGGGAGGAGGCGGCGGGGGCGCATTCGGTCACGGTCGTGGCAGCAGAGAGAACGCCGGCGGGGGTTCAGAGTCAGTCTCGGATCCGGGATCTGCTGTAGAAGCTGGAGCTGGTACTGACTCGGACTGAGGCCGCGCTGCAGGAGCTGCCGGAACAGAAGTGGTCACAGATACTGCCACAGCAGTAGTGGTAACAGCAGATGCTGGTGGCACTGGCGGCTGAGGGCAGACAAAGCTGAGAACCGGTGACGTGAACGCCAGAGTGACCGGCCGGAGCGGAGAAGGACCAACAGTAGGAACAGGGGGTCCTGACTGAATCGTTGGCACAACAGGAGCGTGAAGAGGAGGAGGTGGAGCAGACTGAACTGGAGGAACTGAGACACCAGACTGCTGTAGCATAAGAGCCATGAATGCCCTGCTCTCAGCCCGATCCTGGAGTAGCTGCTGCTAAAGCGAATCTTGTCTGTCCTGTATGGTCTGAAACATCGAGAGCATCCTCTCAGATAACCGGGTTTTCTCGGCTGCCATGTGAGCCTGCTGCTGAGTGAGAGACTGGAGAATCGAAGCAAGAGCAGGGTCAATAGCCGGAGGGGCAGCAGGGGCAGCACTAGAACTCCCAGCCTCATGATCATGGGAGCATGGAGGCATAGGAGGCGGAGGCGGAGGAGGAACCCCAAAATCATCATCATCATCATCATCATCATCATCATCAACTGCTGTATCCTGAGTGTCGAACTGACGAAGAGCAGCATCCTCGGCCTGAGAGTCAAAAATAGGAGCAGAAGCTGGCACAGGAGCCTCAGGCGCAGGACGGTAGGATCCAAAGACAAGGCGTGAGGCCTCAAGTGTGCCCTGAAACCGAGGAGGCTAAATCAGCTGCACAAAGATGTGGCACAAGTAGTGAGCATATGGCAACTGTCGACGAGCACGAATCCCATCCAAAACAGTGTCCTCGATCTCACAAATAAGGAAATCCACGACGTCAAACTCAGAGTGAGAGACCAGGGCACCAAGGAGCCAGAGCTGAATATGTGTGGTAGCCTCCCTGTATCCCATCCTCGGCAGAAGAGTCCGTCTGATAAGCTCAAATAAGTACTTGGCTGCTGTAGTAAAATCTGCCGGTGAACGTCGCGACCCATCTGAGAAGGGCGGGCGGAACATAGTCACGACGTGAGCTGTACCCGGAGCCACACCGCCGTGAGGGCGACGAGGAGGGTCAGAGGTGCTGTAGCAGAGGCTGTGAAGTCGAGTCGTCGACTCGAGAAATCCAAAGAGCTGGCGAATCTGAGTGGCAGTAATGGTGACATCCTCTCGCTCAAAACGAAACCTCATCCAGTGATGATCCGGGTCTATCCATATAGACGCGTAGAAGACTCGGACCCACTCCTCAACATACCTGCCGCTGGTAGTCAAAAGGGTCAGAAGGCGAGGCAGATATGTGAGGTGCGCCTCAGAGTCAGCACCGGCGGCAAGCAGAAAAGCTGGAAGATCCAAAAGCCGGTGCACTCGCAGAGCTATCTGTGCAGACATCTGAGCTCTGAAAAAAAGACTCCTGAATACGTGTGCTGAATAGGTCAACTGCTGCAGGGTCCCTCTGAGCTGGTAACCAAGACTCCACGGGTACGTATCTGAACCTACGTACCCGTGCCGTTGTAGCACGCTGAAGGTCAAAAAGTCTGGGATCCGCAGCAAGTGGTCGTACCTCAGTCTCATCGCGCTCCCGGAATCGAGGTGGAGGGACAGGAGGAGCTGAAGCGGGAGCGAGAGGAGGAGCAGTGGAAGCTGGCGTAGTGGAGGTAGCGGGTATGGCTGTGGTGGTGGATGGCGCAACAGGGGTGATGGGAGCAGGCAGAGTGGGTGGTGGAGTGGAAGCAGTGGTGTGAGTGGAGGAGCGAGGCCGGGAGGCGAGACGACCAACACGGTATGCAATCTGATCTGACGGAGTCTGCGGCTGATCTCCAAGCTCGGCCTGCACAGCGGCTGCTGCTGCTGCTGCCGCTGCACGGGCTGCTCTGTCCGTACACCGCTTCTTGCGGCCTTCCTGCTGCTCCAAGTAAACTGTCTTGCCCTTGACCTGCCTGAAGGGGCGACGAGGATCCTCATCATCGCCTCCCCCTGGCGCCGACACATTCTTCGTGCGCGGCATCCTGAACTGATGACTGCAAATGAGAGAGAGTGACGAAGCACAGATCGATAATATCCGATAGAATAGCAAAGGATGAAATGACTACCTGGAAAGCTCACACGAGAGGTGACGATCCAGGCAGGACAGGAGACGGCACACGGGCAATCAAGGTCACTGAAATAACAGAAGAGGTGAGCACGTATTAGTCACATAGTCATAAGTATATGAAATGTGAATAAATACATACACAGAGAAATATGGCACAAAAAACACGAGATGAGACGATCGAGAGGTCAAACGACGTGAAAACGACGTTTGAACGATAAAACAGTGCCATAGGAGGTTTGGAATTTGAATTGAGGCACGAAACGACATGGAATTGAGCTGATACTTCACGAATAGGTTTATATAGGTGAATATGAGTGAAGTGTGTGCTTGGTTTGAATTTAGGCGAAGAAAAAAAGATTTGGGCACTCGGCTCGGAAACGATCGCTCGAAACGGGGAATTTGGTGAAAATAAAGCCTGGAATCTCGGATTGGCGTGAAAGTTGGCAAATATGTTACTGGAAGTGTTGTGAAGGTGCCTGAAAAATTTGGGTTCAATTGGAGCATTTTTGGCTGGTTTGGGCATTTCATCGAACACGTGACGTGCGGTGAATTAGGTTTTCGGGGAAATGGCCTATTTGGGGTGGGAAAACCCTCCCGAAGGAGCTAGGAACCTGCAAGGACACTCAATGGCCACAAAGGAACACATTGCACAACATGGATTCACTGGGATTCACAGGATTTGGAATTTTACACAAAGGGTGGAAATGGGGGAGTGCACAGCCTAGAGAACAGAGAGAGAGAGAAGACAGAGGAAGAAAGGAGGCTGCTCACCGAGGAGCACTGGTCGAGGTCGCCGGAGAGCAGTGGACGCCGGTGAGGGAGATCGCCGGTGAGAGGGTGGATCGCCAGAGAGAGGGAGCAAACGCAGAGAACAGAGAGCTCAGAGGAAGAAAAGAGGCTCTGGCTCGGTCTCGGGCTGGAGGCCGTTTTTTAAAACGCGATATGTGCGCACCGGACAGTCTACAGTGCATGTCCGGTGAACACCGGACAGCGCACAGTAGCTGTCCGGTGAACCACCGGACAGCGCACAGGAGAAAGGAATTATAGCGCGCGGCTGCCGGTGCACCGGACATTGCACAGTGCAGTGTCCGGTGCACACCGGACTGTCCGGTGAGCCCAGACAGAGGGAAAATTTGGATTTGTTGAATTTTTCTATCTAGTTCCCAACCAAACCAAATCCCAACTTATAACCACACAAAATAACACTTGTTGGGACAGGTATTGGCACCCTCATATACTTTTCAAAATATTTTGCCATAGGCTTGATATTTTTTAGAGAAAATAGGCAAATGGTGAAATTTGCATTTTGGCTTGCACTAGGGGTTTTCATGAGTGATTTGAGTTTTGAATACTCCCCCTAAGTGCAGTACCTCATGCATATTTCAAGAACCAACAATTGCATAAAAAGTAAGAATTTAAGTGCTAAAAGCTTAAAACTAAGACTTGTCAAGTTTGACCCGAGTTAAGCTTTTTCACTCGCTTTGTTGGCGGTTATCTCAACTAGGTTAGACAAGCCCTAGATGCAATACAAGAAATTTAAACATGCAATGCAAGCTTGACAACACCATTTGACATTTTACATAAAATTTCTGAGATCAAGAATATTTAGTTCATTCCTCAACATGCAAAAGCGGGTCTTATCAAGTGGCTTAGTGAAAATATCCGCTAATTGATCTTCCGACCTCACTCCTTCTAAAATGATATCTCCTTTAGCAACATGATCTCTAAGGAAGTGATGACAGATATCAATGTGCTTGGTGCGAGAGTGTTGTACAGGATTATTAGCAATTTTAACAACACTCTCATTATCACACAACAAAGGTACCTTTTCTAGAACTATGCCATAGTCTAGAAGAGTTTGTTTCATATATAAAATTTGTGTGCAACAAGCACCTGCGGCAATGTATTCCGCTTCGGCAGTTGACAAGGCAACACTATTTTGCTTTTTGGATGTCCATGAAACTAGTGATCTACCAAGCAGATGACATCCCCCAGAAGTACTTTTCCTATCAGTTTTGCAACCCGCATAATCCGAATCGGAATAGCCAATTAAATCAAAAGTAGCTCCTTTGGGATACCACAGACCAACACTTGTGGTGTGCCTGAGATACCTAAGAATTCTCTTAACAACGTGAAGATGAGCTTTCTTAGGATTAGATTGAAATCTAGCACACATGCAGACACTAAACATAATATCGGGCCTAGATGCGGTAAGGTACAATAAACTACCAATCATAGAACGGTAGAGAGTTTGATTAACCGGGTTACCTCCCTCATCTAAGTCGAGATGTCCATTTGTAGGCATGGGAGTCTTGATTGGTTTGCACTTCTCCATGTTGAACCTTTTCAACAAGTCTTTGGTATACTTCTCTTGTGAGAGAAAGTTACCATCTTTCATTTGCTTAACTTGAAAGCCGAGGAAGTACGTTAGCTCACCAATCATTGACATCTCGAACTCTTTCGACATCAACTCACCAAATTCCTTGCAATGATAGTCATTTGTCGAGCCAAAGATTATATCATCAACATATACTTGACAAATGAAAATATCACCGTTATGTTTCTTTGTGAATAGAGTTGTGTCGACGGTCCCGATCTTGAAGCCCTTTTCGATGAGAAAGTCGCGAAGGCGCTCATACCAAGCCCTTGGAGCTTGCTTTAGCCCATATAGCGCCTTGGACAACCTGTAAGCATGGTTAGGATATCTAGGGTCTTCAAATCCAGGTGGTTGCTCCACATATACAAGTTCATTTATGAAGCCATTTAAAAATGCACTTTTTACATCCATTTGATAAAGTTTTATATCATAGCATGATGCATATGAAAGTAGGATACAGATGGCTTCCAGTCGAGCAACCGGTGCAAAGGTCTCTCCAAAATCTAAGCCTTCAACTTGAGAGAATCCCTTTGCAACAAGTCTTGCCTTGTTTCTTACAATCACACCTTGATCATCTTGTTTGTTTCTGAACACCCACTTTGTTCCAATGATTCTTGCATCTTGTGGGGGCTTCTCCAGGGTCCAAACTTCATTACAGGTGAAGTTGTTAAGTTCTTCATGCATGGCATTCACCCAGTCCGGATCCTGTAGCGCCTCATCTATACAAGTAGGCTCAACACAAGAAACAAAGGAGTGATGTTCAATAAAAGAAGCATGTCTATGTGATCGAGTAATAACCCCTTGTGAAGGACTCCCGATGATTTGGTTTTGAGGATGAGCTTGAAGTAGTGATGAGTTTCTCCTATCAACCACTTGGGAAGAAGATCCTGGAGCATCAACATCTTCGGCTTGTACCTTTGCTTGTTCATGAGAGACAAATGTATCTTCATTTGCATGCCTCTCATCTTTTTCATCATCTTGTGGTACATTTGATGAAGAAGGCCTGTCAATGATTTGCACCTCTTCTTCATCTTCTTTTGGTTTGATAGCTCCAATAGGCATGTTCTTCATTGCTTCCCTAAGTGGCTCATCACCTACATCATCAAGATTTTCAAGTGCTCCTTGGGAGCCATTAGTCTCATCAAATTCCACATCATATGTTTCTTCTACCACGCCAGTGGCATGGTTGAATACTCGATATGCTTTGGACTTTAATGAATAACCCAAAAGAAAACCAATATCACGACGTCTTTGAAACTTCCCTAGGTGATGGCGTTTCTTGTAGATGTAGCATTTGCACCCAAACACCCGGAAGAAGGAGACGTCTGGCTTTTTCCCATTTAGCAGTTCATAGGGAGTCTTCGCAAGTAGCCGGTGAGGAAATAGCCTGTTTGATGCATAACAAGCAGTGTTGACAGCTTCGGCCCAAAACCTCTCCGGTGTGTTATACTCATCAATCATTGTTCTTGCAAGAGTGATCAAGGTCCTATTTTTTCTTTCAACAACTCCATTTTGTTGAGGTGTGTATGTGGCAGATACTTCATGCTTGATCCCAATTTCATCACAGTACTCATGAATGTTGGTGTTGTCAAATTCTTTGCCATTATCACTTCTAATCTTCTTGATCTTGCAATCAAATTCATTTTGTGCTTTCTTGGCAAACTTCTTGAATATAGATGCAACTTCAGATTTGTCATGGAGAAAGAACACCCAAGTGTATCTTGAGAAGTCATCAACAATCACTAGACAGTAGAGGTTGCCACCGGCACTTACATAATCTGTAGGTCCAAATAAATCCATATGAAGTAGTTCCAGTGGCCTTGATGTTGACATGAAAGCTTTAGTAGGATGTGTATTAGCAACTTGTTTTCCAGCTTGACATGCACTACATGGCTTGTCTTTTTCAAACACCACATCCTTTAATCCTCTAACCATGTCTTTCTTTAATACCTTCTTGAGTGTGCTCATCCCAACATGTGCAAGCCTCCTATGCCAAAGCCATCCAAGAGAAGCTTTGGTTAAGAGGCAAGTTCTTAAGTCTGCATCTTCTGAAGTCAAATCCACTAAGTAGAGGTTGTTGTATCTAAATCCCTTGAACACCATTGATTCATCATCCATCTTTGTTACAATAACCTCTGTAGGAGTGAATAAGCATTGAAGTCCAAGATCATAGAGTTGACCCACTGATAATAAATTGAAGCTTAAAGGTGCAACTAAGAGAACATTTGATATTGATAAATCATTTGAGATTGCCACCTTGCCAAGTCCTTGCACTTTTCCTTTTGAATTGTCTCCAAATGTGATTTTATCTTGTCCATCAACATTCTCATCAAGTGAGGTGAACATCCGTGGGTTGCCTGTCATATGTTGTGTGCATCCACTGTCAATAACCCAATGGCTCCCACCGGTCTTGTAGTTCACCTACATCCAGAGACAAATCAAGCTTGAGTTTTGAGGGCCCTATATTGCATAGGACTAGTGACTCTCTCAATCAAGGACTTTGCAACCCAGATTTGTCTAGGTCTACTCTTGTTTGGTGGACCTAGGAATGTTACTTTGACCTTTCCATTTGCAACCTTTCTTAGAACATAATGAGCATTGAAAGCAAATGGTCTTGAGTGCTTAGGCAAGGGAGTTGGTGGTTTGGCTTTGCAGTTGTGGGCAAAATGACCTTCATTTCCACACTCAAAGCATTTGATAGGCCTGTGAGTCTGCTTTGGCTTGTATTGAGTGGTAGCTTTCTTTTGCACAAAAGCATTGTATCCAATACCACTCTTGTTGTTTTTCATGACAGTGTTCATAAGCAGCTCATTTTGGAGGTATTGACCCTTGTTGAACTTTTGCACACTTGTTGCAAGATGTTCATTTTCACTTTTTAGTTTCTTGACCTCATTTTAAGCCTTTGATTATCCACTGCCAACTCATTGTTGAAATCATTGTTCTCAATAGCAACCTTTCCTCTAGTAGTTGCATCAGTCAAGTAATTCTTCAATTTTTGGTTGTCTAAAGTCAGGACTTCAACTTTTTCAGTCAATTCAGCATGTAGACTAATTTGCTCTTCTTGACTCAAATCATCACATGAGGTTGCTACATCAATCTTAACAACAGGGTTAATAGCCTCATGTGTTTTGCAAGATAAAAGTTCATTTTCAACAAGAATATTGTCATGATCAAATTTAATTTGAGTATAGTCTTCCTTGATTTTTACTAGTCTATTTTGCAACTCGCTATTAGCTTCATTTAACTTGTCACATTTATCCTTAGCATCTTTTAGGGAGTTTGTGAGCTCATTTACAGTTGATGACATAGTTTTATTTTCTTCTTTTATTTCATCACTAGCTTTTATAACTATGTCATATTTGGCATTTAAAGATTCATTTTCATTTTTCAACCTATCACATTTAGCTTTTGACTTTCTAATGATTAGAGTATATTCTTTAAGCAAGTCAGCTAGCTCATCATATGAAGGTGAAGCAAATTCCTCATCACTATCACTATCACTATCATCAACAATATTAATATCATTTTGTACCTTCCGTTCACCCCTAGCCATGAGGCATAGGTGAGAAGTCGATGATGGCGATGGTGGTGGTGAAGAGAAGTCCCCGGCGATGGCGGCAACTTTTTCATCATTCTCTTCTTCACTTGAAGAAGATCCACTTGATGATTCAATGTCGGTGAGCCAGTCACCAACAATATATGCCTTTCCATTCTTCTTCTTGTGGAACCTCTTTTGCTTCTCATCCTTCCTCTTAAAGAATTTATTTTCCTTCTTTTCATCATCGCTGTCATCTTCTTTCTTGCTCTTGAACTTATTCTTCTTGGGCTTGTTACATTGATGAGCAAGATGACCGAGCTCACCACAGTTGTAGCAGTCCATCTCAGAAATGGGCTTTCTTTTGTTGGAAAAGAATTTCTTCTTTCTTGAATCAAATTTGATGCCTTCTCTATTTAGCTTCTTCAACATCTTGGTGGTCTTCCTTACCATCAAGGCAATGTTTGCATCAAGGTCATCACCACTTGAGGATTCTTCCTCAACTTGTATTTTTGTTTTTGCTTTTCTTTCATGATTTGCTTTGAGAGCTAAATCCTTTCTTTTGGAAGATGATTCTTCTTTGTCGTTGATGTGCATGTACATTTCATGGGCATTGATCTTTCCCAAAATCTGTGTAGGTGTGGTAACTGAAAGATCCATTTGATGTAGCACAGTGACAATGTGTCCATATTTGTCTATTGGGAGGACACTGAGAATCTTCCTCACAACATCCGGTTGTGAGATTTGAGTAAGCCCCAATCCATTAACTTCCTCTACAAGAATATTGAGACGTGAGTACATAGCATTTGCATTTTCATTAGCAAGCATTTCAAAAGAATTTAACTTTCTCATGGCTATGTGATATCTCTCCTCACGCTCACTTCTAGTTCCTTCGTGTAGAGCACAAATGTCCATCCACAAATCATGAGCATTTTTATGATTTATTACTCTATTGAACACATCTTTGCAAAGGCCTCTAAAAAGGGTGTTTTTGGCCTTAGCATTCCATTTCTCATAATTGAACTCATCACCTACAAGATTTGTGGGATCTCTAGGTTCGGGGAATCCTTGTGTGGCGGTTTTATAGACACCAATGTCTATAGCCTCTAAATATGCTTCCATACGAATTTTCCAATATGGAAAATCGTCACCATCACAAACGGGAGGAGGTCCATCCCCACCGGACATCGTGACTCTAGCGGTTAAGCTAATCTATGAGCAACAAGGCTCTGATACCAATTGAAAGGATCACGATGCCCAAGAGGGGGGTGAATTGGGCTTTTCTAAAAATCAACACTAATTAAAAGCTAAGCAAGAGCTAAGCAAGAGCCCAACTCCACCCCAACAACTAGCACTAAGATAATAATACTAGAAACACAATAATGCTAAGACAATACTTCAAATACTTGCTAAACAAATACACAATGTAAAGTGCTTGAATTGAGTGCGGAATGTAAAGCAAGGTTTAGAAGACTCCTCCATTTTTTCCCGAGGTATCGAAGAGTCGTCACTCTCCACTAGTCCTCGTTGGAGCACCCGCGCAAGGGTATCGCTCCCCCTTGGTCCTCGCAAGAACCAAGTGCTCACTACGAGATGATCCTTTGCCACTCCGGCGCGGTGGATCTCTCGAGACCGCTTACAAACTTGAGTCGGGTCACCAACAAGATCTTCACGGTGATCACCGAGCTCCCAACGCCACCAAGCCGTCTAGGTGATGCCGATCACCAAGAGTAACAAGCCGTAGACTTTCGCTTGACCAAGAGAAGCCTAATGCAAGTGGTGTGTGCTCTAGGTGGCTCTCGCTAGCGCTAATGAGGAACAAACGCGGATTAAGATTCTCTAATCTCCTCACTAGGCTTTTGGTGCTTGCAATGCTCTAGCAATGTGCTGGAATAAATGTGGAGTGCAAGACATTGAATATGGTGGGTGGAGGGGGTATAAATAGCCCTCACCCACCAACTAGCCGTTACAGGCATCTCACTGCGCAATGGCGCACCGGACAGTCCGGTGCGCCACCGGTGCGCCAACGGTCGTTTCCAACGGCTAGTTCTGACAGTTAGCCGTTGGACTCATGGCACACCGGACAGTGAACAGTCACTGTCCGGTGCACACCGGACAGTCCGGTGCACTGTCCGGTGCACTGTCCGGTGCGCCACTAAAATTCCTTTCTGAAACAGGCGCTCTCGGGTTTCTGTGAAGGGAAGCTTCATCCCCGGACCAGCCTAGCCCCACCTGGCAGAGGGTGCACCGGACAGTCCGGTGCACACCGGACAGTCCGGTGCACACCGGACAGTCCGGTGCCCCAGGGCCAGAAACCCTAACTCTTGTTTTTTCAACTGATTTTCAAATCGGTTTTCGTTCTAACGAGTGAGTTCTAGAGTGACACCTAGCACTGTATGTGAGTGTGATTGTGCACAACACTACACTAGAACTCTCTTGGTCAAACTACTCATCGACGACCCCTCTTTATAGTACGGCTAAAAGAGAATAAAAGACCTAACTAAATCGCGAGTGTCCACATCTCCTTGACACTTGGACTCCGTAGACCTTCACCTTTTGTTTCGTCGTTTTAGCCGTCGCTTCGAGTTCTTATCTCCGGGATTGTTTTCACCGTTGTAGTACTTCTACCTGTCATGCGACCTAACTTACCATTTGTCTCTGCAAAACACACGTTAGTCACATATAACATTACGTTGTCATTAATCACTAAAACCAACCAGGGGCCTAGATGCTTTCAACCGTCATGCCTTGTATGGCGGACAGTCTACGTGTGTTAAACCTTCATGGTCAGAGCTCTGGTGCTCTAAGTTGCCAGGTCTCGGACGGTCCGGCCAAGGTTGGCGGACTGTCCGGACCTCGCTTTTCTGATAGCTCTGATAGAATTCAAACGGGAAAAATAGCCGTTACTTGTACGACGGACCGTTCGGCCTGAGGGCGCGGACCGTCCGTGTGTGCGCAGAAAGTGTGCTAGTTGCACATAACGGTTGGATTTTTGAAGTGGGCTATAAATAGAAGGGGAGCTCGTGTGTGAGGGCTCTCTTGGCCATTCCTTGCACACAATGAGCTCATTTGTGATCCTTGAAAGGGAATTAGGCTTACACCTAGTTCCTAAATAATTTTGGTGGTTGAATTGCCCAACACAAATCTTTGGACTAACTAGTTTGCCCAAGTGTATAGATTATACAGGTGTAAAAGGTTCACACTCAGCCAATAAAAAGACCAAGTTTTGGATTCAATAAAGGAGCAAAGGGGCAACCGAGGGCACCCCTGGTCTGGCGCACCGGACTGTCCGGTGTGCCACCGGACAGTGAACAGTACCTGTCCGGTGCACCAGGGGACTCAGACTCAAACTCTTCACCCTCGGGATTTCTCGGAAGCCGGCGCGCTATAATTCACCGGACTGTCCGGTGTGCACCGGACATGTCCGGTGCTCCAAGGAAGCGCGGCCTCCGGAACTCGCCAGCCTCGGTTTCGCGTGGCAGCCGCTCCGCTAAAATTCACCGGACTGTCCGGTGTGCACCGGACTGTCCGGTGTGCCAGCGGAGCAACGGCTCTCTTCGGCGCCAACGGCTCTCTGCGGTGCATTTAATGCGCGCGCAGCGCGCGCAGACGTCAGACTTGCCCATACCGGTGCACCGGACATCAAACAGTACATGTCCGGTGTGCACCGGACACCCAGGCGGGCCCACAAGTCAGAAGCTCCAACGGCTAGAATCCAACGACAGTGATGACGTGGCAGGGGCACCGGACTGTCCGGTGCGCCATCGCGCAGAAGCCTCCAGCCAACGGTCAAGTTTGGTGGTTGGGGCTATAAATACCCCAACCACCCCACCATTCATTGCATCCAAGTTTTCCACTTCTCAACTACTACAAGAGCTCTAGCATTCAAATCTAGACACACCAAATAGATCAAATCCTCTCCAATTCCACTCAAGCCCTTAGTGACTAGCGAGAGTGATTTGCTTGTGTTCTTTCGAGCTCTTGCGCTTGGATCGCATTCTTTTCTTTCTCATTTATTCTTGTGATCATACTCAATTGTAACCAAGGCAAGAGGCACCAATTGTGTGGTGGCCCTTGCGGGGAAGTTTTGTTCCCGGTTGATTGAGAAAGAAGAGAAAGCTCACTCGATCCGTGGGATCGTTTGAGAGAGGGAAAGGGTTGAAAAAGACCCGGCCTTAGTGGCCTCCTCAACGGGGAGTAGGTTTGCGAGAACCGAACCTCGGTAAAACAAATCCGCGTGTCACACTCTTATTTGCTTACGATTTGTTTTGCGCCCTCTCTCGCGGACTCGTTTATATTTCTAACGCTAACCCGGCTTGTAGTTGTGTTTATATTTGTAAATTTCAGTTTCGCCCTATTCACCCCCCCCTCTAGGCGACTATCAATTGGTATCAGAGCAGGTGCTTCATTAGAGCCTAACCGCTCGAAGTGATGTCGGGAGATCACGCCAAGAAGGAGATGGAGACCGGCGAAAAGCCCACTACAAGCCACGGGAGCACTTCATCGGAAGAGTCCCGCACCAAAAGGAGGGAGAAGAAGAAGAGCTCCTCCAACAAAGGGAAGGAGAAGAAATCTTCTTCTCATCACAAAGAAAAGAAGGAAAAATCTTCTTCCCACAAGCCGCATCGGAAAGGCGACAAGCACAAGAGGATGAGGAAGGTGGTCTACTACGAGACCGACACTTCATCAGCATCGACCTCCGACTCCGATGCGCCCTCCGTCACTTCTAAGCGCCAAGAGCGCAAGAAGTATAGTAAGATCCCCCTACGTTACCCTCGCATTTCCAAACATACACCTTTACTTTCCGTCCCATTAGGCAAACCACCAACATTTGATGGTGAAGATTACGCTAGGTGGAGCGATTTAATGCGATTTCATCTAACCTCGCTCCACAAAAGCATATGGGATGTTGTTGAGTTTGGCGCGCAGGTACCATCCGTAGGGGATGAGGACTATGATGAGGATGAAGTGGCCCAAATCGAGCACTTCAACTCTCAAGCAACAACAATACTCCTCGCCTCTCTAAGTAGAGAGGAGTATAACAAAGTACAAGGGTTAAAGAGCGCCAAGGAGATTTGGGATGTACTCAAAACCGCGCACGAGGGAGACGAGCTCACCAAGATCACCAAGCGGGAAACGATCGAGGGGGAGCTCGGTCGGTTCCGGCTTCACAAAGGAGAGGAGCCACAACACATGTACAACCGGCTCAAGACTTTGGTGAACCAAGTGCGCAACCTCGGGAGCAAGAAGTGGGACGATCACGAAGTGGTAAATGTTATTTTAAGATCTCTCATTTTTCTTAATCCCACTCAAGTTCAATTGATTCGTGGTAATCCTAGATATACTAAAATGACCCCCGAGGAAGTTATCGGGAATTTTGTAAGTTTTGAGTGCATGATAGAAGGCTCGAGGAAAATCAACGAGCTTGGCGACTCATCCGAAGCCCAACCCGTTGCATTCAAGGCAACGGAGGAGAAGAAGGAGGAGGCTACACCAAGTCGACAACCAATCGACGCCTCCAAGCTCGACAATGAGGAAATGGCGCTCGTCATCAAGAGCTTCCGCCAAATCCTCAAACAAAGGAGGGGGAAAGACTACAAGTCCCGCTCCAAGAAGGTTTGCTACAAGTGTGGTAAGCCCGGTCATTTTATTGCTAAATGTCCTATATCTAGTGACAGTGACCGAGGTGACGACAAGAAGGGGAGACGAAAGGAAAAGAAGAGGTATTACAAGAAGAAGGGCGGCGATGCCCATGTTTGTCGCGAGTGGGACTCCGACGAGAGCTCAAGCGACTCCTCCGACGACGAGGACGCCGCCAACATCGCCGTCACCAAGGGACTCCTCTTCCCCAACATCGGCCACAAGTGCCTCATGGCAAAGGACGGCAAAAAGAAGGTTAAATCTAAATCCTCCACTAAATATGAATCCTCTAGTGATGACAATGCTAGTGATGAGGAAGATAATTTGCGTTCCCTTTTTGCCAACCTCAACATAGCTCAAAAAGAAAAATTAAATGAATTAGTTAGTGCTATTCATGAAAAGGATGACCTTTTGGACTCCCAAGAGGATTGTCTAATTAAAGAAAACAAGAAACATGTTAAGGTTAAAAAGGCTTATGCTCTAGAGGTAGAAAAATGTGAAAAATTATCTAGTGAGCTAAGCACTTGCCGTGAGATGATTGACAACCTTAGAAATGAAAATGCTAGTTTAAATGCTAAGGTTGATTCTCATGTTTGTAATGTTTCAATTCCCAATCCTAGAGATAATAATGATGATTTGCTTGCTAGGATTGAAGAATTAAACATTTCCCTTGCTAGCCTTAGATTAGAGAATGAAAGTTTGATTGCTAAGGCTAAAGATTTTGATGTTTGCAAAGTTACCATTGCCAATCTTAGAGATAAAAATGATATTCTTCATGCTAAGATTGTTGAACTTAATTCTTGCAAACCATCTACATCTATTGTTGAGCATGTATCTATTTGTACTAGATGTAGAAATATTGATATTGATGCTATTCATGATCATATGGCTTTAATTAAACAACAAAATGATCATATAGCAAAACTAGATGCTAAAATTGCCGAGCATAACTTAGAAAATGAAAAATTTAAATTTGCTAGAAGTATGCTCTATAATGGGAGACGCCCTGGCATCAAGGATGGCATTGGCTTCCAAAGGGGAGACAATGTCAAACTTAATGCCCCTCCTAAAAATTTGTCTAACTTTGTTAAGGGCAAGGCTCCCATGCCTCAGGATAACGAGGGTTACATTTTGTACCCTGCCGGTTATCCCGAGAGCAAAATTAGGAGAATTCACTCTAGGAAGTCTCACTCTGGCCCTAACCATGCTTTTATGTATAAGGGTGAAACATCTAGCTCTAGGCAACCAACCCGTGCCAAGTTGCCTAGAAAGAAAACTCCTAATGCATCAAATGATCATGTCATTTCATTTAAAACTTTTGATGCATCTTATGTGCTTACTAGCAAATCCGGCAAGGTAGTTGCCAAATTTGTTGGGGGCAAACACAAGGGTTCCAAGACTTGTGTTTGGGTACCCAAAGTTCTTGTTTCTAATGCCAAAGGACCCAAAACAGTTTGGGTACCTAAAGTCAAGAACTAAATTTGTTTTGTAGGTTTATGCATCCGGGGGCTCAAGTTGGATACTCGACAGCGGGTGCACAAACCACATGACCGGGGAGAAAAGAATGTTCTCCTCATATGAGAAAAACCAAGATCCCCAACGAGCTATCACATTCGGGGATGGAAATCAAGGTTTGGTCAAAGGACTTGGTAAAATTGCTATATCTCCTGACCATTCTATTTCCAATGTTTTTCTTGTTGATTCCTTAGACTACAACTTGCTCTCAGTTTCCCAATTATGTCAAATGGGCTACAACTGTCTTTTTACTGATATAGGTGTCACTGTCTTTAGAAGAAGTGATGATTCAATAGCATTTAAGGGTGTGTTAGAGGGTCAGCTATACTTAGTGGATTTTGATAGAGCTGAACTCGACACATGCTTAATTGCTAAGACTAACATGGGTTGGCTCTGGCACCGCCGACTAGCCCATGTTGGAATGAAGAATCTTCACAAGCTTCTAAAGGGAGAGCACATTTTAGGATTAACAAATGTTCATTTTGAGAAAGACAGGATTTGTAGCGCATGCCAGGCGGGGAAGCAAGTTGGAGTCCATCATCCACACAAGAACATCATGACGACCAACAGGCCGCTTGAGCTACTCCACATGGATCTATTCGGCCCGATTGCTTACATAAGCATCGGCGGGAGTAAGTATTGTCTTGTAATAGTGGATGATTATTCTCGCTTCACTTGGGTATTCTTTTTACAGGAAAAATCTCAAACCCAAGAGACCTTAAAGGGATTCTTGAGACGAGCTCAAAATGAGTTCGGCTTAAGGATCAAGAAAATAAGAAGCGACAACGGGACGGAGTTCAAGAACTCTCAAATTGAAGGCTTCCTTGAGGAGGAGGGCATCAAGCATGAGTTCTCCTCTCCCTACACGCCACAACAAAATGGTGTAGTGGAGAGGAAGAATCGAACTCTATTGGACATGGCAAGAACCATGCTTGATGAGTACAAGACACCGGACCGGTTTTGGGCCGAAGCGGTCAACACCGCCTGCTACGCCATCAACCGGTTATATCTTCACCGAATCCTCAAGAAGACATCATATGAACTCCTAACCGGTAAAAAGCCCAACATTTCATATTTTAGAGTTTTTGGTAGCAAATGCTTCATTCTTATTAAAAGAGGTAGAAAATCTAAATTTGCTCCTAAAACTGTAGAAGGCTTTTTACTTGGTTATGACTCAAACACAAGGGCATATAGGGTCTTTAACAAGTCCACTGGACTAGTTGAAGTCTCTTGTGACGTTGTGTTTGATGAAACTAACGGCTCTCAAGTAGAGCAAGTTGATCTTGATGAGATAGGTGAAGAACAGGCTCCATGCATCGCGCTAAGGAACATGTCCATCGGGGATGTGTGTCCTAAGGAATCCGAAGAGCCTCCAAGTACACAAGATCAACCATCCTCCTCCATGCAAGCATCTCCACCAACTCAAAATGAGGATGAGGCTCAAAATGATGAAGAGCAAAATCAAGAAGACGAGCCACCTCAAGATGATAGCAATGATCAAGGGGGAGATACAAATGATCAAGAAAAGGAGGATGAGGAAGAACCAAGACCGCCACACCCAAGAGTCCACCAAGCAATCCAACGAGATCACCCCGTCGACACCATCCTCGGCGACATTCATAAGGGGGTAACTACTCGATCTCGGGTTGCTCATTTTTGTGAACATTACTCTTTTGTTTCCTCTATTGAGCCACACAGGGTAGAGGAAGCTCTCCAAGATTCGGATTGGGTGGTGGCGATGCAAGAGGAGCTCAAAAATTTCACGAGGAATGAGGTCTGGCATTTAGTTCCACGTCCTAACCAAAATGTTGTAGGAACCAAATGGGTCTTCCGCAACAAGCAAGATGAGCATGGTGTGGTGACAAGGAACAAAGCTCGACTCGTAGCCAAAGGGTATTCACAAGTCGAAGGTTTGGATTTCGGTGAAACCTATGCACCCGTAGCTAGGCTTGAGTCAATTCGCATATTATTGGCCTATGCTACTTACCATGGCTTTAAGCTCTATCAAATGGACGTGAAAAGTGCCTTCCTCAATGGACCGATCAAGGAAGAGGTCTATGTTGAGCAACCTCCCGGCTTTGAAGACAGTGAGTATCCTAATCATGTCTATAGGCTCTCTAAGGCGCTTTATGGGCTCAAGCAAGCCCCAAGAGCATGGTATGAATGCCTTAGAGATTTCCTTATTGCTAATGGCTTCAAAGTCGGCAAGGCCGATCCTACACTCTTTACTAAAACTCTTGAAAATGACTTGTTTGTATGCCAAATTTATGTTGATGATATTATATTTGGGTCTACTAACGAGTCTACATGTGAAGAGTTTAGTAGGATCATGACACAGAAATTCGAGATGTCGATGATGGGGGAGTTGAAGTATTTTCTAGGATTCCAAGTCAAGCAACTCCAAGAGGGCACCTTCATTAGCCAAACGAAGTACACTCAAGACATTCTTGCTAAGTTTGGGATGAAGGATGCCAAACCCATCAAGACACCCATGGGAACTAATGGGCATCTCGACCTCGACACGGGAGGTAAGTCCGTGGATCAAAAGGTATACCGGTCGATGATTGGTTCATTGCTTTATTTATGTGCATCTCGACCGGACATTATGCTTTCCGTTTGCATGTGTGCAAGATTCCAATCCGACCCTAAGGAATCCCACCTTACGGCCGTAAAACGAATCTTGAGATATTTGGCTTATACCCCTAAGTTTGGGCTTTGGTACCCTCGGGGATCCACATTTGATTTACTTGGTTATTCGGATGCCGATTGGGCGGGGTGCAAAATAAATAGGAAGAGCACATCGGGGACTTGCCAGTTCTTGGGAAGATCCTTGGTGTCTTGGGCTTCAAAGAAGCAAAATTCGGTCGCTCTTTCCACCGCCGAAGCCGAGTACATTGCCGCAGGACATTGTTGCGCGCAATTGCTTTGGATGAGGCAAACCCTGCGGGACTACGGTTACAAATTAACCAAAGTCCCTTTGCTATGTGATAATGAGAGTGCAATTAAGATGGCCGACAATCCCGTCGAGCATAGCCGCACTAAGCACATAGCCATTCGGTATCATTTTCTTAGGGATCACCAACAAAAAGGGGATATCGAGATTTCTTACATTAATACTAAAGATCAATTAGCCGATATCTTTACCAAGCCACTTGATGAACAATCTTTTACCAGACTTAGGCATGAGCTCAATATTCTTGATTCTAGAAATTTCTTTTGCTAAGCTTGCACACATAGCTCATTTAAATACCTTTGATCATATCTCTTTTATATGCTATTACTAATGTGTTTTCAAGTCTATTTCAAACCAAGTCATAGGTATATTGAAAGGGAATTGGAGTCTTCGGCGAAGAAAAAGGCTTCCACTCCGTAACTCATACTTCGCCACCACTCCGAGCAACTCTCTCTTCTTTGGGGGAGAAATGAGCATCAAGGAAAAGGACTTCATCCTTGGGGGAGAGAGTAAAAGCTCAAACGCAAAAGGACCGGATTTCGTCTTTGGTATAATCTTAACTCATTCATTTATGACCAAAGAGGAGGAACTTACTTCAAGGGCTCTAATGATTCCATTTTTTTTTGGCGATTCATGCCAAAAAGGGGGAGAAATGAGCCCAAAGCAAAAGGACCGCACCACCACCAAATTCAAAAACTTAGTGCTTTCCAAAAGTCTTTATCATTTGGTATCCTATTGTGTTCAAAAGGGGGAGAAAGTAGTATTTCAAAAATGGTATATCAAAACCCTCTTGAACACTAAGAGGTGGATCTCTTTTAGGGGGAGTTTTGTTTAGTCAAAGGAAAAGCATTTGAAATAGGGGGAGACAATTTCAAATCTTGAAAATGCTTTGCAAACTCTTATTCATTTACCTTTGACTATGTGCAAAAGATCTTTGAAATGGATTTACAAAAAGAATTTGCAAAAACAAAACATGTGGTGCAAACGTGGTCCAAAATGTTATATAAGAAAGAAACATTCCTTGCATATCTTGTAAGTAGTTATATTGGCTTAATTCCAAGTAACCTTTTCACTTACCTTTTACAAACTAGTTCAATTATGCACTTCTCTATTTGCTTTGGTTTGTGTTGGCATCAATCACCAAAAAGGGGGAGATTGAAAGGGAATTAGGCTTACACCTAGTTCCTAAATAATTTTGGTGGTTGAATTGCCCAACACAAATCTTTGGACTAACTAGTTTGCCCAAGTGTATAGATTATACAGGTGTAAAAGGTTCACACTCAGCCAATAAAAAGACCAAGTTTTGGATTCAATAAAGGAGCAAAGGGGCAACCGAGGGCACCCCTGGTCTGGCGCACCGGACTGTCCGGTGTGCCACCGGACAGTGAACAGTACCTGTCCGGTGCACCAGGGGACTCAGACTCAAACTCTTCACCCTCGGGATTTCTCGGAAGCCGGCGCGCTATAATTCACCGGACTGTCCGGTGTGCACCGGACATGTCCGGTGCTCCAAGGAAGCGCGGCCTCCGGAACTCGCCAGCCTCGGTTTCGCGTGGCAGCCGCTCCGCTAAAATTCACCGGACTGTCCGGTGTGCACCGGACTGTCCGGTGTGCCAGCGGAGCAACGGCTCTCTTCGGCGCCAATGGCTCTCTGCGGTGCATTTAATGCGCGCGCAGCGCGCGCAGACGTCAGACTTGCCCATACCGGTGCACCGGACATCAAACAGTACATATCCGGTGTGCACCGGACACCCAGGCGGGCCCACAAGTCAGAAGCTCCAACGGCTAGAATCCAACGGCAGTGATGACGTGGCAGGGGCACCGGACTGTCCGGTGTGCACCGGACTGTCCGGTGCGCCATCGCGCAGAAGCCTCCAGCCAACGGTCAAGTTTGGTGGTTGGGGCTATAAATACCCCAACCACCCCACCATTCATTGCATCCAAGTTTTCCACTTCTCAACTACTACAAGAGCTCTAGCATTCAAATCTAGACACACCAAATAGATCAAATCCTCTCCAATTCCACTCAAGCCCTTAGTGACTAGCGAGAGTGATTTGCTTGTGTTCTTTCGAGCTCTTGCGCTTGGATCGCATTCTTTTCTTTCTCATTTATTCTTGTGATCATACTCAATTGTAACCAAGGCAAGAGGCACCAATTGTGTGGTGGCCCTTGCGGGGAAGTTTTGTTCCCGGTTGATTGAGAAAGAAGAGAAAGCTCACTCGATCCGTGGGATCGTTTGAGAGAGGGAAAGGGTTGAAAAAGACCCGGCCTTAGTGGCCTCCTCAACGGGGAGTAGGTTTGCGAGAACCGAACCTCGGTAAAACAAATCCGCGTGTCACACTCTTATTTGCTTACGATTTGTTTTGCGCCCTCTCTCGCGGACTCGTTTATATTTCTAACGCTAACCCGGCTTGTAGTTGTGTTTATATTTGTAAATTTCAGTTTCGCCCTATTCACCCCCCCCCCCTCTAGGCGACTATCAATCCTCCCACTCATTCTCTCACACTCCTTGCTTGAGATTGCATTCTAGTGAGAGATTGAGAGTTCCTAGTGCATTTGCATCCATTGGTGATTCTTGAGGCACTAGGTGGTACACCGAGCAAGCGTCATCAGCTTGTTACTCTTGGAGGTTACCGTCTCCTAGACGGCTCGGGTGTTGTCTTCGTCGAGCTCTCTAAGAAGATTGTGGAGGAGCCACGGTGTCGATTGTGAGGGGTTCACGCCTATCTCGCCGGAGCGGCAAAGGTGACATTAGTGGAAACGAGGTATTGAGTGATTTCTTGTCCACTTGGCTCAAAAATCAAGCCGTGTCTTGATAGAGGAGCAAGTGAGAGCTTGAAGTCCACTGTCCACCTCAACGTGGATTAGGGGTGATCGGCAAATCACCGATACCACAGGATAATATCCGGTGTATTTCTTTTCTTGCATTACTTATTGCCGTGCAAGTGATTATTATTTCGCATATTGTTCTTCGTGTATACAATCACCATAGTTGATTCTCATAGATTGTTTACTTGTTGTCACTAGAGAATTTATACCTCTTGTCATATTGATTAAATTTCTCCAGTGTTTTTTATTTTAGTCAAAACCGTCTATTCACCCCATCTAGCCGGTGTCCTAGATCCTACACTTATGCCTACTATAGACCCGTTGTTTGTTTTGGGAGTCACACTGGTGTGCATTTCAATCGATTTATTTTTTTAGTTGGGTGTGGTTTGTGGCTTGTTTTATTTTGACGTATCTTTTCATCCTAGATGAAGGGTGTTGTTGAATAGTTTTTGTACATTTTCTCTCTTTTTATTCTCCATTATTTAAGAAAAATCTCATCTCCTACCGTCCTTGAAAAAATGTAGGGTATTTGTGATTATACCCCTCTCTAACCTTGCAATTGTGTTTTTATCCTTCGTTTTTAAGTTTTGTGATTTTGCCTCTCTATTTTGAAAATAAAGCTCTGTCATAGACTTGCACCGTTACGTGCAGTTGACAGTGTTAAATCTAATGTGAAATTAAAGACAAAAATGTCCATGCAATTTATTATGATTTTATCTCTCGTTATATTATGTAATTATGATTTTACCTTTGTTGGCGTTGCGCTCGTACATAATAGAAGGGGTAGTATAATTACAATTTTCCCATAAATGTATGTTCAGTTGTCTCGTAAAACGAAAAGTATGTATGTTCGGTCTGCATCATGCCACCACAACAGAGCCTGGTTTGACTGGTTACTTTCTTGCTAGACCTTCTAGAGTGTTACATTGCTGACTGAGTCAACGACCTTAAGATCCACGTGTCCATATTTCTCGTTTCCACCAGCACTATCGCACATGTTATTTTTGAACACGGTCAAAGTTAACTTTTGGAAATTGTTTCAAAGCTCTTCTATTACACCACCAAAACGGTAAAAAAAATGAGACATTTATTTACATGCAACCACTCCTGTGAATTGATTTTTAGGATGAATTTTATTAATCCAGTCAACTGTAAAAATCGATTTATAGAGAATGCTACGATGCATCACAACGTTCATAGAGAGCGACGTGGTTTATCATATTAACCACCCCTGAAAAAAAAATGAAAGGCGATTGCAAAAATAATCTGCATACAGCGCCGGCCCTGGCGGGGGTCGAGCGGTGCCCCCGACCAGGGCCCCCAAATTAGTGGGGCCTCACATCACTCACATCATGTACTATATATATATATATAGAGTATAGTTTGTCTGCTAGCTCTATAAAAATTTGAAGGCCTAATTATAAGTCAATAACACGACAACAACAAGCAAGGATAATTAGATATAGCCTATCAATCTTAATTTCTATATTCTAGTAGTAGTACTTCATAGTCTTAGACCCAACCACCTAGGCTCTCAGCGTACAACGAGACAACGACGTTTGACGTTTCATCTCTATTTCTCGCACAGTTGTAGACAATATATATATACACACTATATTTATGTGTAATAATTATTATTATAAAGGGCCTCTTTTATAAGCCTTGTCCTGGGCCTCCAAAATGTCAGGACCGGCACTGTCTGCATAGTAGTGCAATAGTTAACCTACTTACTATGAAGATCTTATAATTCATCTTTTCAAGGGGGAAGATTTTATAATTTAGTTTCCTGTGAACACGTTTTACAGTTGTGTGTAACACTAATTTGAAACTCCTAAGGAATTGAAGCCTCTCCATATCTTCTTGTACCGAGAAAATATTCTCCAACTTTTAACAGACCTTCCATCCTTCCTATAAAAATAATGCTAGTTTGTGCCATTTTCCACCTAAAAGATCTCCTTTTAATCTTATTCAAAAAAAATTTACACATACTTATCTTCTACAAGATGATCTGGTGGAATATTGGATTGAATGTAAAGTGACCTGTGCCACGTAACAAGTCTCATCCTCCCCTCTCTTTTCGCCATTGTTTACAGCCTGATGCTGCCTCCCTTGGAGACCTAACTATGAAAAGGTATTCTGGTAATCTAGTTCAATGCCATAACTGATTCTGAACTTCACTGATTTAGTATAGTATTGTTTTTCATATATAGGAGAATCAAATCCGACATAAAGCCCCCACAGGGGAAAAAAATCCTAACATATATTTATGAATTATAAATTTCCTCAACAGATGAAAACAAAAAAGAAGTCGATCGATCTACCAAATGTGTAGTACAAGCTCTGCACCGGATAAGTCGTGTCGAATTGTGGTGATTCGATGCCACACAAGTAAAAGCTGTATTACTTTACGTATACTGTACTACCTCCGCTCACAAATATATAACATTATTGATTTTTTTAAAAAATTTTGACCACTAGTCTTATTCAAAATATTTATTCAAAATTATAAAGTTTTAAGGTAATCACAAACTATCTTAAGTGATAAAACAAATCGTAATAAAACAAATAATAATTCATTATTTTTAATAAGACTAGTGGCCAAAGTTTTTTTTTAAAAAAAGTCAACGCTAACATGTATTTATGAACGGAGTGATCATATATTTATAAACCGATGAAGTATTTATTTTGCGCATGTACTGCTCTAGTCACATTTCACACACAAGTCTGATAAGCTTTGGACACGCGTAATATCGTTAAATTATAACTACTATTATGTAAGTCGCATTGCTTTACATGCAATTAGTTTTTTAGAAGAATAATGTGTGGTGCTGAATTTTATATATTCGCTGTAACCGCTATATGCTCGAACTAATTAGTGTTCACGGTATGGGTCGCCAGTTTGGATGATCTTGTATTATATTGGTGAATAAAGCGAAGGATTACGTTTACATTTTTTTGTAATCTAAGGTTTCGATGGTTACAAATGAAGAGCTACGATCTTGCTTGTTTATAGTCAGACAATAACACCGCTTTACAAGCCGTGTTTATATTTATCATGGAGTCTATCTTGATTAAGTCGGGGGATTATTTTTCTTTAGGACTAGTTTCACAACTTAAATTCTATTGGAGATTGAAGGGAATTAGAGAGAGAATCAGTTCATTTCTTCGTCAATCTCTTCCAATATCGAAGAGGATCGAAGTTGCTAAACTAGCCCAAAATAGAACAAATTAACCTCACAGGGTATGTTAGATACCTAGGAATTGACCGTTCACTACCGTAATTCGGCTCTTTGACGAGTGCCAAATGTTTTGCCGAGTGTTTTTTTTCGGCACTCGGCAAAGAGCTTCTTTACTGAGTGCCAAGCAAAAAAACCTCGGTAAAAGAAAACACTCGGTAAAAAAGCTCTTTGCCGAGTGTTTTATTTTTGACACTCGACAAAGAGTTTCTTTGCCGAGTGTCAAATATATAACACTCGGCAAAGAGCTTCTTTGCCTAGTGCTTTTTTCAACTTTAGACAATGACAATTTAAAAAATCACATTTTAAAGCAGTAAATTAATTCAAATGAAAAAGGTTTTAACTACAAATTTGTATAACTCATCATGATATACAATTTATATTTTGAACATTTCTTCATATGACAAAATAAAAATAAATTTGTTTATAAAACCTATATCTCTCTCGTAGTTTATGAAACTATGAGAGAGATGTATAAGATTTGTGCATATTGTTAGAACCATCATGTGACATGAACAAATGACTAAACAATCAAAATAAACTTGGTAGATCTTGAGAAGTTATAGAATTTTATAGTTGGCAACTTTTTCATTTGAAGTCATCTTGTCAACTAAAACCACATCTGAATTTAAAACTTTGAATTGACAATTTTTTGATTTGAAATCATCTTATCATTGAAAAATTCGTTTGAAGTTTTCAAATTCGAGTGTTTTTCTAAGTGATTTTTGACACTCGGCACCGAAGAAAATTACCCGGCAAAAAATCTTTTGCCGATAAAATGTTTGGCGCTCGACAAAGGCTTTGTCGAGTGTAACGCTCGGCAAAAGCTTTGTCGAGTGTAAAATAGTCTTTGCCGAATGTATAAGACACTCGGCAAAGAATGCGAATCCGGTAGTGGTTAGGCAACAATTCTTAAACCTTAGTCTATCTAATTAGGAAGCTATTTGGTTCAGTTTGAAACATCTCAGCTTTACTTTCGAAGCTATTTTTAGCTTCATGAGCAATTTTATGATAAAGCTAAAACTGTTTTGGTCAACCATTTAACAAAAACAACTTTCTATATATGTAGATTTTCTGCAAACGTAATATCCCATATAGTCCAACGTAGAGCCCATATATATAAGCGTGAGGCGAAGCTGTGAAATGCTTTCACACACCCTATTAGTTCGTGTGAACATGACTTAAATCACTACCGGAATCAGCTCCTTTGCCGTGTGTTCTAAACACACGGCAAAGGCTATTTTACACTCGGCAAAGGCTTTGCCGAGTGTAACACTCGGCAAAAAACGCTCGGCGAACTGTACATCGGCAACAGCATCTTTGCCGAGTACTTTTTGTCGGGCACTCGGCAAAGAAAAGTCACCGTCACGGCGCCAAGTGACGGTGACGGATCCTTTGCCGAGTGCCTACGACGACACTCGGCAAAGACTGGTCCAGTGGACCCCACAGCCAGTCCCTGTGCCGAGAGCCCTAGCAGGCACTCGGCAAAGGAGGTTTCTTTGCCGAGTGTCTTGTGGACTGGCACTCGGCAAAGAACCCTCCAGTGGGCCCCTTTGCCAGTATCTTTGCCGAGTGCCTTGGCAAAAGCACTCGGCAAAGATGTCTTTGCCGGTTCCCAGGTTTCCTTCTTTGCCGAGTGCCACTGTCAGCACTCGGCAAAGATGGCTTTACCGGTTCCCAGGTTTCCTTCTTTGCCGAGTGCCATGGTCATAGCACTCGGCAAAGCAACCCTTTGCCGAGTGTTACACTCGGCAAAGTGACCAGGATGTCCCTTTTTTATTTGCTTTTGTTGTTCCATCCAAACAAACAAAAGATATATATCATTCACATCACATTATATATCAAGCACATCACAGAATGAACACATTTATCATCAACACCATATATATCACAAAGTCTCACAAAACAGATCACAAGTCTCACTAAAGTCAGGATCATCACAAAACAGATACAAGTCTGCATCATCACTAACATCACCAAGTATCTCACAAGATAAAGTGTAACTAAAATCACCAACACGCATAAAGGTAAGTCTGGATCATCACAAAACAAATCATCAACGAGGTGGGCATCTGGACTGGTTCGGCGAAGGGCTGGACGAAGCATGAGGGTTGTTCGACGCCGCCGATTGACCCTGCACAGAGAAGAGATTGTATGTGTGAGAACATATGAATATATATCATGCAGTACTAAAATTTTGATACTCACAGGAGTAGTGAACTCTGTAGGGTCAGCTGCAGGGAACAACGGAGGTGGTGGAGCATGACCCTGTGCGGCGCCAAGGCTCTGCATGTACGCGAACATCTCCGCCATCCTCTTCTCTAGCTCCTCACGTTGCCTCCTCTCATCATCTAGCTGAGTCTGTAATATTTCGCCCTAATGTTACGATAATGCAAAGAGAAGATATATAAAAATCAATGAACGATGAATAGATAAGGAATAACCTGGAGTTGCTGGATACGATGCTGTGAGGTGTCCTGCCGAGGTCGTATGGCTGGGCTCACGCTCGTGCTCCTTGCTCGCACCTGAGAGAGAGTGGGAGTGGAGGACGAGTCGATTGCCCCGTCGGCAATCCAGTACCGCCCATGCCTCTTGCCTCCTCCGACCCTCATGAGGACATCTCCGTCGATGTCCTCGGTCCTCGGATCGTAATCTGGCCCATGGACCTCCTTGGCCATGACGGTGTACTCACTGAGTCGGCTGTGGATGGCGGGGTTGGTGTACGCCTCGGGCCCGTCATCCGGGTTGTAGGTGACGTCGGACGTCGCCTTCCCCTTGTGGGCCATGGCATATGCCGAGAACGTGGAGCAAGGCGCGCCACCATGTGCCGCCGACTGCGAGAAAACCAACGAGATGGTTAGAAATCATGTCTAATCGAAAGTTATATACCTAAATAAAAAAGAGCGCGTACCCATGCTTCCGCGTATTTGCCCAGGCTGCGGCTGCCTTGATGGTGGGAGGGACCTTGCATCAGCAAACGCCGTTCCCGGCTGGCGTTGTGCGCCTCATCCCACTCAGCCGAGCACCACCTCTGCACCATCTGCTCCCAGCACTCAGGATGCGCGGCGCACCAATGAGGAATCATCTAAAAAAATATAAGTACACAGCATATCAGAAGAAAAAAATAAGCATATTTAGTACCAATAATAAAGTTTTGTATTTACCTGCAAGTACTGGTCCGGAGTCAACGACATGGTTCGGGCGTCCTTCTTGTTCACCTTCTCCCCAAGGACGGAGCCGTGGTAAGTGACGATGGCCTGGATGTGCGCCTCGTAGTGCATGTCCACGACGAGCTTCTTACAGCATGTCGTAGACACCACATCCGCCCTGGCCTCGTATCCAGCATCGCACCTGAAGAAATCCTACATACAAAGACGATGTATCCATACATTATTTCAAGAATATGCAACAAATGCGACTTATTAAACAATATAGTGCGAGTAAGACTTACCCACAGCTCTTGCTTCACCCGCTCCGCCTTGTTGTTGAATTGTCTGCCGTCCCGATCTACTGCATCGGGGGCGACGGCGTAGTGGTCGAAGGTGTATGCTGGGCTCGTCACTCCGGCGTACTCGACAAGTCCAGGGAAGTGTTCCCGGCATAGAAGGCCCAGGATGCCATTGGGGTTGCGGCCGTGACCCCCTGCAGTCTCCAAAACCATCCAAGACCTGTCCAAGTGATTAAGATGAAGTATTAGTTTCTATTATTAATTTGAACATATAATATGAAAAGGCAGCAACAATATCTAAAGTTACCTACCTCTCTCCATCGGGTCGTATCAGCGGACGTCTGTCACGAAGTATGGGTCGCTTAGGGAGGCTCGCGGGACCTCGCAGGTAGATACTCCTCGAACCTGAGGAGCCAGAACCTGAGACGTCCTGCTGAGCGGCGTCGTCGTCGTCGTCGTCCTGCTGCGCCGCATCGTCGTCGTCCTGCTGTGCCGCATCGACAGCGGCTTGCTGCTCCACCTGCTGCTGTACGGCGTCGTCCTGCTGCGCCTGCTCCTCCGTCCTACGGGTGCTCCTCCTCCCCCTCCCCCTCCCCCTCCTCGTCCTCGTCCCACCGCCCACCATCTTTGTCCAACAACCTGCAATTAAGAGTAAACAATTAAGCACAGATAAAAAATATGTATTTAGAAACATATGCAAAATAAATGAAATATAGCATTACATCGATTAAAAATAATCTTCATATGTGTCCGGGTTAGCCGGATCATAAGTGTCATCATCACTATCAACCATTTCATAGTCGACATCATCTGAAGGCGCAATTTCGTCATTGGCATTGCCTTCAAGTATTTCTAAGTCATTCTCATTTTGCACCTCATCATCCTCGTCATCAACAACCATTTCAATATCTACTTCCATTCCGATCGCTTCGGTTAAGTCTATCTCAAATTGCCCTTCGAGCCCATCTTCTTGGAAGAACTCTCCGTCATATGTGTCCGGGTCTAAGTTATAATCTTCATCGTTTAGAACAGGTAATTTAGCGTGCGGTGATACCTTATACACAACATCCCAACCCTTAAGATGTTGTTTCGTTTGGCACGCATATGGAAGATAATACACTTGTGTGGCCTGTTGGGCCACAATATAGACATCGTCTCCTGGTAAGGTGGAATCCTGTCGAATTTCGACTAGCCCAAGATTAGAATGTGTCCGTCTCGTAACTTCAGGGTCAAACCAATGACATTTGAATATCACTGGAGTAAGAGGTTTGGAACCATAAAAACTAAGTTCATATATATCTTCAATTCTTCCATAATACTCGACCTCGTCAAGCCCGGGCGTATAGACTCCAGAACACGTGGTTTTTCGATTGGGCCGGCTTTGGTCGTAGCTTGTTGTGCAAAAACGGTATCCATTGACGTCATACCCAGAAAATTTCCTGACCCTATAGGCAAAGCCATTGGCTACTTGTCTCAACTCGGCACTCATAGACGGCTCTCTTTGGCCCTGCAAGTTCAAACACGCTAGATTGTTATATTATTCGCACGTAAGAGCAACTTCAAATGACAAACTAAGCACGTACCTTACGTTTAAACCAGGAAATGAAATCGGGCAATCCATTTCCCGCACCCTTTCGAAGAAGGGTATCATATTCCTGTGGAGTTGGGTCCCTTGATCGACGCCAGAATTCATGAAGAAATTGCTCCATGTATGGCGTCACCTCTTCAAGGTTGGTCAATACATATAGCATGATATGGCGCCACTCTTCATGTCTCAGGGTCTTGGTGGTCGAACCACTTGCGCTTCCGAGTTGCCCTCGAAAAATGTTGAGGTTCGATTCATTGTCGCCATCATTGTAACGAGGGGTGGATTATGCACGCTCGGCAGTTTGTCACCATAGTAAGTTGTTGTGAAGTTTGACACCTCCTCCAGTATGTATGCCTCTGCAATGGAAGCCTCGATTTTGCATTTATTTCTACATTTCTTTCGGATAGTCTTTAGACATCTCTCGATTGGATAGCACCAACGTCCCTGCACGGGCCCCCTCATTCGTGCCTCATACGAGAGATGAATAATCAAATGCTGCATCGGATTGAAGAAGCCGGGTGGAAAGATCTTCTCCAGCTTACATAGTAACACGAGTGCCATCCTTTCCAAGTCTGCAATCATGGTCCGAGCTAACTCTTTTGCACAAAGCTGGCGGAAGAAATAGCTCAACTCTGCAAGCGCTAGCCAGACATGCTCAGGGACATAGCCTCGAACCATCGCCAGAAGAATTCGTTCAATCCATATGTGGAAGTCATGACTCTTCATCCCTAAGACTCGCAGAGTAGATAAGTTAACCCCCCTACTAAGGTTAGCTGCATACCCATCAGGGAACATTAACATCTTGATCCACTCTAGTACTTCCTTCCTCTGGGCCCTGCTCAGGACGAAATCGGCCTTAGGCCTTCTCCATGTCTTACCACCACTAGGCGGCTTCATCTCTTGGTTTGGTCTATCACATAACTCTGCCAGATCCACTCTTGCCTTTACGTCATCCTTTGACTTATCAGGAATCTCCATAATTGTTGCCCAAAGTGCCTCGGCGACATTCTTTTCAGTGTGCATCACGTCAATGTTGTGTGGAAGGAGCAGGTCATCATAATAGGGGAGCCGAGTCAATCCCGACTTATGTGTCCACATATGTTGCTCACCATATCCCACAAAACCACCTTCTGGGTTGGCCACGAGACCATCTATCTCTTCGCGAACTTCGACACCAGTCATCATTGCAGGTGGGCGGTCTGTCACCACGACACCTTTCGTAAAGTTCTTGATGTCTAGTCGGAATGTATGGTCAGGAGGGAGAAATTGTCGATGTTTATCGAATGACGAATATTTGCCACCCTTCTTCAACCAAATGAACCTAAGAGCTTCCTTGCAAACTGGGCATGGGAACTTACCGTGAACACACCAGGCGCAAAATAGCCCGTACGCCGGAAAGTCATGCATGGAGTACTGGTACCAAACATGCATTTTGAAGTTTGTCTTCGTAGCTCGGTCGTACGTCCATACCCCTTCCTCCCAAGCACGGACCAATTCATCAATCAAAGGCTCCATGTACACGCCCATTTTATTCCCCGGGTGTCCAGGAATTATCAACGACACGAATATGTTCTGTCTTTGAAAGCATACGCCGGGGGGGAGATTGATGGGGATAACGAACACAGGCCAACATGTGTATGGGGAAGCGGTCATTCCATAGGGATTGAACCCATCTGTGGCCAGCGCAACACGAACATTACGAGCCTCTTTAGCTTTCTCATGGTGAATGACATCAAAGTGGGTCCATGCTTCACCATCGGATGCGTGAACCATCTTGTCAGGATTGTATCGTTTGCCTTTTTTGTGCCATGTCATCTGTTTCGTGGATTCCTCTGTCATGTATAGACGCTGGATCCTCGGTATGAACGGAAGGTGGCGTAGGATTGTCACGGGGATGTCAAGCTGCCTCTTCTGTCCATCACCAGAGTCTACCTCCATGAACCTAGACGATTTACACTTCGGACAGTACTTTGCCTCAGTGTGTTCTTTCCTAAATAGGACGCAGCCCTTCGGACAAGCATGTATCTGCTCATACGTCATCTTGAGTGCACGAAGGAGTTTCTGTGCCTCGTACATGCTCTTTGGGAGAACGTGATCCTCCGGAAGCAGGCTGCCAATAACTGTCAACAAACCATCGAAGGCGTCTCGACTCATGCTATACTGCGACTTGAACGCCATTATACGCCCAATGGCATCCAGTTGAGAAACCTTTGTCTTGCCGTGAAGGGGTTTCTGTGCCGCGTCAAACATGTCGTAGAATGCCTTTGCGGTCGCCTCTGGCTCGTCCTCCGTACATCCTTCGGCGAACTGTGCCTCGTGATAGTCGTTCAACATGTCCGCTACCCCCGCATCAGCATCGTAATCCTCGACGCGTTGTCTCACCACCTCCTCTCTCGTGTGATGCGCTTCACCATGGAAGATTGAAAGGGAAATGTGCCTTTGGGCCATTTCTAAGTATTTTGGTGATTGAGTGCAAACACAAGTGCTTAAATGTGAAAATATGCCCAAGGATGAACAAAGTGCAAATCACAAGTTAAGGTATGTTTCTAAGCCTTAGTACATTGGTTTTGTGTACTAATATATTTGTCTAAGTGTTAGAAACAGATAGAAGAAGAGAAGAGAAGACTTGGCTGTGTACAGCCAAGGGGCTGCTTCGGTCTGGGGCACCGGACTGTCCGGTGGTGCACCGGACAGTGTCCGGTGGTGCACCGGACAGTGTCCGGTGCGCCAGGCTGCCTCGGCCGAAGAGGCCGCTCTCGGGTTTTTCTCCGGCGACTTCGGCTAAAATTCACCGGACTGTCCGGTGTGCACCGGACTGTCCGGTGAGCTAACGGTCGGCCGGGCCAACGGTCGGCCGCGCGATCGGCGCGCGACACGTGGCCGAGCCAACGGTCGGAAGGAAGCACCGGACTGTCCGGTGTGCACCGGACTGTCCGGTGCGCCAGATCTGCAACGGTCGGCAACGGTTGGCTTCGCTTTTTATGGAAACAAATCGGGCACCGGACAGTGTCCGGTGTGCACCGAACTGTCCGGTGCGCCACGAGACAGAAGGCAAAGATGGCCTTCCAGATTTGTTCCCAACGGCTCCTAGCTGCCTTGGGGCTATAAAAGGGACCCCTTGGCGCATGGAGGAGCACACCAAGCATTCCTTGAGCACTCTTGATCACTCACACATCAATCTCGCGCACTTGTTCGACATTCTAGTGATTTGAGCTCCGTTCTAGTGTGCTAGTCTTTTGAGCTCAAGTCTGGGTCTTGTGTGTGCGTATTTGCTGTGATCTTTGTGTCGTGTGTGAGTTGCTAATCCCTCCCTTGCTCTGTGATTCTCTGTGAACATCTTTTGTAAGGGCGAGAGGCTCCAAGTTGTGGAGATTCCTCGCAAACGGGATTAAGAAAAGAAAAGCAAGAACACCGTGGTATTCAAGTTGATCATTGGATCACTTGAGAGGAGTTGAGTGCAACTCTCGTCCGTTGGGACGCCACAACGTGGAGTAGGCAAGTTTTGTACTTGGTCGAACCACGGGATAACCACTGTGTCATCTCTGTGATTGGATTCTTGTGGTTATTGTGTTTTGACTCCTCTCTAGCCACTTGGCATAACTGTGCTAACGCCTAATTAAGTTTTGTGGCTATAAGTTTAAGTATTTACAGAATCACCTATTCACCCCCCCCTCTAGGTGCTCTCAGCTTGGATAGCCCTATGTTTATCAATGAACAAATTCATAAAAATGCACAAGCTACTACTGTTCTCTTAGCATCTTTGTGCAGGGAAGAGTACAATAAGGTGAGCGGCTTGGACAATGCCAAGCAGATATGGGACACCCTCAAGATCTCTCACGAGGGGAACGACATCACCATGCTCACCAAGATGGAGTTGGTGGAGGGCGAGCTTGGACGATTCGCCATGATAAGGGGAGAAGAGCCAACTCAAACTTACAACCGGCTCAAGACCCTTGTCAACAAGATAAGGAGCTATGGAAGCACGCGGTGGACGGACCACGACGTCGTCCGCCTAATGCTACGGTCCTTCACTGTTCTTGATCCTCATTTGGTGAATAATATTCGTGAGAATCCCAGGTACACCAAAATGTCGCCCGAAGAAATTCTTGGAAAATTTGTAAGCGGGCGGATGATGATCAAGGAGGCAAGGTACGTCGATGACGCGTTGAACGGTCCAATCCACGAGCCTCAACCCATTGCTCTCAAGGCATCAAGGAGCAAGGAGGCACTACCAAGCAAGGTGGCGCAAATTGAGGCGGCCGGGCTTAATGATGAAGAAATGGCTCTCATCATTAAGCGCTTCAAGACGGTGCTAAAGGGTCGCAATGGACAGCCGAGCAAGACTAAGACCAAGGGGAAGCGATCATGCTTCAAATGCGGTAAGCTAGGTCATTTTATTGCTAACTGTCCTGATAATGAAAGTGACCAGGAAAAGGGGAACAAAAGGGAGAAGAAGAAGCACTACAAGAAGGCAAAGGGCGAGGCGCATCTAGGCAAGGAGTGGGACTCGGATTGCTCCTCTTCCGACTCCGACAATGAAGGACTCGCCGCCACCGCCTTCAACAAATCAACCCTCTTCCCCAACGAGCGCCACACATGCCTTATGGCAAGGGAGAAGAAGGTATGTACTCGCAATTCTACCTATGCTTCTTCAAGTGAGGACAAATCTAGTGATGAGGATGAAGTAGATTATTCATGTTTGTTCAAGGGCTTAGATAGATCTAAGATAGACAAAATTAATGAATTAATTGATGCCTTGAATGAAAAGAATATACTTTTAGAAAAGCAAGAGGATTTGTTGTATGAAGAGCATGATAAATTTGTTGAGGCACAAAAATCCTATGCTTTAGAAGTTAAAAGAAATGAAATGCTTTCTTTTGAACTATCTACTTGTCATGAAACCATTTCTACTTTGAAAGGTGTCAACAATGATTTAAATGCTAAATTAGAAGTAGCAAATAAATCCAATTCTTGTGTAGAACATGTTGAAATTTGTACTAGGTGTAAAGATTTTGACATTAATGCTTGTAGTGAACACCTAGTTTCAATTTCCAAGCTTAATGATGAACTGGCTAGTCTTAATGCTCAACTTAAGACTAGCAAGAATGATTTCGATAAGCTAAAATTTGCAAGGGATGCCTACACAATTGGTAGACACCCCTCAATTAAGGATGGACTTGGCTTCAAGAGAGAAGCCAAGAACTTAACAAGCCATAAGGCTCCCATTCCCGCCAAGGAGAAAGGGAAGGCCCCTATGGCTAGTAATGTGCAAAAGAACCATGCTTTTATGTATTATGATAGGAGACAAACTAGAAATGCTTATAGGAGTTATAATGCTTTTGATGATTTTGACTCTCATGCCATGTTTGCTTCTAGTTCTTCCTATATGCATGGTAGAAATATGTCTAGGAGAAATGCTATTCATCATGTGTCTAAAAAGAATGCTATTCATGCTCCTAGGAAAGTAGTGAATGAACCTTCCACAATTTATTATGCTTTAAATGCTTCCTTTGCTATTTGTAGAAAGGATAAGAAAATTGTTGCTAGGAAGTTAGGGGCAAAATGCAAGGGAGACAAAACTTGCATTTGGGTCCCTAAGGATATTTGCACTAACCTTGTAGGACCCAACATGAGTTGGGTACCTAAGACCCAAGCCTAAATTTGCCTTGCAGGTTTATGCATCCGGGGGTTCAAGCTGG
Source organism: Zea mays (assembly GCF_902167145.1). Taxonomy (NCBI): domain Eukaryota; kingdom Viridiplantae; phylum Streptophyta; class Magnoliopsida; order Poales; family Poaceae; genus Zea; species Zea mays. The sequence continues at coordinate 14,642,354 of NC_050101.1, read as the reverse complement.
ATTATTGATAGCGGATGCACAAACCATATGACGGGGGAGAAGAAGATGTTCACCTCCTACGTCAAGAATAAGGATTCCCAAGATTCAATCATATTCGGTGATGGGAATCAAGGCAAGGTAAAAGGGTTAGGTAAAATTGCAATTTCTAATGAGCACTCTATCTCTAATGTGTTTTTAGTAGAGTCACTAGGATATAATTTACTATCTGTTAGTCAATTGTGCAATATGGGATATAACTGTCTGTTCACAAATATAGATGTGTCTGTCTTTAGAAGAAGTGATGGTTCACTAGCTTTTAAGGGTGTATTAGACGGCAAACTTTATTTAGTTGATTTTGCAAAAGAAGAGGCCGGTCTAGATGCATGCTTAATGGCTAAGACTTGCATGGGCTGGCTGTGGCATCGCCGCTTAGCACATGTGGGGATGAAGAACCTCCACAAGCTTCTAAAGGGAGAACATGTGATAGGTCTAACCAATGTTCATTTCGAAAAAGATAGACCTTGTGCAGCTTGTCAAGCAGGGAAACAGGTGGGAGGAGCGCATCACAGCAAGAATGTGATGACCACTTCAAGACCCCTGGAGCTGCTGCATATGGATCTCTTCGGACCCGTCGCCTATCTAAGCATAGGGGGAAGTAAGTATGGTCTAGTTATTGTTGATGACTTTTCCCGCTTCACTTGAGTGTTCTTTTTGCAGGATAAGTCTGAAACCCAAGGGACCCTCAAGCGCTTCCTCAGGAGGGCTCAAAATGAGTTTGAGCTCAAAGTGAAAAAGATAAGGAGCGACAACGGGTCCGAGTTCAAGAACCTTCAAGTGGAGGAGTTCCTTGAAGAAGAAGGGATCAAGCACGAGTTCTCCGCTCCCTACACACCACAGCAAAATGGTGTGGTAGAGAGGAAGAACAGGACGCTCATCGACATGGCGAGGACGATGCTAGGAGAGTTCAAGACCCCCGAGTGCTTTTGGACGGAAGCCGTGAACACGGCTTGCCACGCCATCAACAGGGTCTACCTTCATCGCCTCCTCAAGAAGACGTCATATGAGCTACTAACCGGTAACAAACCCAATGTATCGTACTTTCGTGTATTTGGGAGTAAATGCTACATTCTAGTAAAGAAGGGTAGAAATTCTAAGTTTGCTCCCAAAGCTGTAGAAGGGTTTTTGTTAGGTTATGACTCAAATACAAAGGCGTATAGAGTCTTCAACAAATCATCGGGTTTGGTTGAAGTCTCTAGCGACGTTGTATTTGATGAGACTAATGGCTCTTCAAGAGAGCAAGTTGTTGATTGTGATGATGTAGATGAAGAAGATGTTCCGACAGCCGCTATACGAACCATGGCGATTGGAGAAGTGCGGCCACAGGAACAAGATGAGCAAGATCAACCCTCTTCCTCAATTATGGTGCATCCCCCGACTCAAGACGATGAACAGGTTCATCATAAGGAGGCGTGTGATCAAGGGGGAGCACAAGATGATAACGTAATGGAGGAAGAAGCGCAACCGGCACCTCCAACCCAAGTTCGAGCGATGATTCAAAGGGATCATCCCGTCGACCAAATTCTGGGTGACATTAGCAAGGGAGTAACTACTCGATCTCGATTAGTTAATTTTTGTGAGCATTACTCCTTTGTCTCTTCTATTGAGCCTTTCAGGGTAGAAGAGGCCTTGCTAGATCCAGACTGGGTGTTGGCCATGCAAGAGGAGTTAAACAACTTCAAGCGCAATGAAGTTTGGACACTGGTGCCTCGTCCGAAGCAAAATGTTGTGGGAACCAAGTGGGTGTTCCGCAACAAACAGGACGAGCACGGGGTGGTGACGAGGAACAAGGCTCGACTTGTGGCAAAAGGTTATGCCCAAGTCGCAGGTTTGGATTTCGAGGAGACCTTTGCTCCTGTGGCTAGGCTAGAGTCAATTCGAATCTTGCTAGCATATGCCGCTCACCATTCTTTCAGGTTGTTTCAAATGGATGTGAAGAGCGCTTTCCTCAACGGGCCAATCAAGGAGGAGGTGTACGTGGAGCAACCCCCTGGCTTCGAGGATGAACGGTACCCCGACCATGTGTGTAAGCTCTCTAAGGCGCTCTATGGACTTAAGCAAGCCCCAAGAGCATGGTATGAATGCCTTAGAGACTTTTTAATTGCTAATGCTTTCAAGGTTGGGAAAGCCGATCCAACTCTTTTTACAAAGACATGTGATGGTGATTTGTTTGTGTGCCAAATTTATGTCGATGACATAATATTTGGTTCTACTAACCAAAAGTCTTGTGAAGAGTTTAGCAGGGTGATGACGCAGAAATTCGAGATGTCGATGATGGGCGAGTTGAACTACTTCCTTGGGTTCCAAGTGAAGCAACTCAAGGACGGCACCTTCATCTCCCAAACGAAGTACACGCAAGATCTGCTAAAGCGGTTTGGGATGAAGGACGCCAAGCCCGCAAAGACTCCGATGGGGACCGACGGACACACCGACCTCAACAAAGGAGGTAAGTCCGTTGATCAAAAAGCATACCGGTCAATGATAGGTTCTTTGCTTTACTTATGTGCTAGTAGACCGGATATTATGCTTAGTGTATGCATGTGTGCTAGATTTCAATCCGATCCTAAGGAATGTCACTTAGTGGCGGTGAAGCGAATTCTTAGATATTTAGTTGCTACGCCTTGCTTCGGACTCTGGTATCCAAAGGGGTCTACCTTTGACTTAGTTGGATACTCAGACTCCGACTATGCTGGATGTAAGGTCGATAGGAAGAGTACATCGGGGACGTGCCAATTCTTAGGAAGGTCCCTGGTGTCATGGAACTCTAAGAAACAAACCTTCGTTGCCCTATCCACCGCTGAGGCCGAGTATGTTGCCGCAGGACAGTGTTGCGCGCAACTACTTTGGATGAGGCAAACCCTCAGGGACTTTGGCTACAATCTGAGCAAAGTCCCACTCCTATGTGACAATGAGAGTGCTATCCGCATGGCGGAAAATCCTGTTGAACACAGCCGCACAAAGCACATAGACATCCGGCATCACTTTTTGAGAGACCACCAGCAAAAGGGAGATATCGAAGTGTTTCATGTTAGCACCGAGAACCAGCTAGCCGATATCTTTACCAAGCCTCTAGATGAGAAGACCTTTTGCAGGCTGCGTAGTGAGCTAAATGTCTTAGATTCGCGGAACTTGGATTGAATTGTAGCATACATGTGTTTATGCATTTGATCAGGTTCATTCTGCATTTTGTTGCTTATTGTGGTGCTCAAGTTGTACCAACACTCCCTGGACCTCACAAGTCCGTTGCAAAGTGATGCACATGTTTAGGGGGAGATGTGTTACAACTTGACCCTTTGAGACTAACCATTTGCTTGAGTTTGCTTGATTTAGTCTCGAAGGAGGATTGAAAGGGAAAAGGTGGACTTGGACCATGAAAGACTTCCACTGCACTCCGATGAGAGGGTAACTAATTCCAAGTTCATCTCATGAAATCTTATTGCCATTTGCTCTTAATTGAAGACTTTGGTGAGGCAATGGGGTTAAAAGGCCAAGATTGATCCCGTTTTGGTGCTTGATGCCAAAGGGGGAGAAAATAAAGGCCAAAGCGATAAATGGATCAGCTACCACTTGAGAGATTTTGAAAATAGTAGGATAGAGTTTTTGTTTTGTCAAAAGCTTTTATTGTCTCTTATTGTCTCTATTGTCAAAAGTTGGCTTCTTGTGGGGAAAAGTATTGAGTATGGGAAATAGGGGGAGTTTTTGAAATCTTTGATCAATCTCTTTTGGAATGACTCTCTTTATACTTCAACATATGTGTTTGACTTAGAGATAGAGATTTGAGTTTGATTTGCAAAAACAAACCAAGTGGTGGCAAAGGATGATCCATATATGTCAAAATTGAATAAAACCAATTTGAGTTTTTATTTGAAGTGATTTTGCACTTGTGCTATCTACTTTATGTTGTGTTGGCATAAATCACCAAAAAGGGGGAGATTGAAAGGGAAATGTGCCTTTGGGCCATTTCTAAGTATTTTGGTGATTGAGTGCAAACACAAGTGCTTAAATGTGAAAATATGCCCAAGGATGAACAAAGTGCAAATCACAAGTTAAGGTATGTTTCTAAGCCTTAGTACATTGGTTTTGTGTACTAATATATTTGTCTAAGTGTTAGAAACAGATAGAAGAAGAGAAGAGAAGACTTGGCTGTGTACAGCCAAGGGGCTGCTTCGGTCTGGGGCACCGGACTGTCCGGTGGTGCACCGGACAGTGTCCGGTGGTGCACCGGACAGTGTCCGGTGTGCCAGGCTGCCTCGGCCGAAGAGGCCGCTCTCGGGTTTTTCTCCGGCGACTTCGGCTAAAATTCACCGGACTGTCCGGTGTGCACCGGACTGTCCGGTGAGCTAACGGTCGGCCGGGCCAACGGTCGGCCGCGCGATCGGCGCGCGACACGTGGCCGAGCCAACGGTCGGAAGGAAGCACCGGACTGTCCGGTGTGCACCGGACTGTCCGGTGCGCCAGATCTGCAACGGTCGGCAACGGTTGGCTTCGCTTTTTATGGAAACAAATCGGGCACCGGACAGTGTCCGGTGTGCACCGGACTGTCCGGTGCGCCACGAGACAGAAGGCAAAGATGGCCTTCCAGATTTGTTCCCAACGGCTCCTAGCTGCCTTGGGGCTATAAAAGGGACCCCTTGGCGCATGGAGGAGCACACCAAGCATTCCTTGAGCACTCTTGATCACTCACACATCAATCTCGCGCACTTGTTCGACATTCTAGTGATTTGAGCTCCGTTCTAGTGTGCTAGTCTTTTGAGCTCAAGTCTGGGTCTTGTGTGTGCGTATTCGCTGTGATCTTTGTGTCGTGTGTGAGTTGCTAATCCCTCCCTTGCTCTGTGATTCTCTGTGAACATCTTTTGTAAGGGCGAGAGGCTCCAAGTTGTGGAGATTCCTCGCAAACGGGATTAAGAAAAGAAAAGCAAGAACACCGTGGTATTCAAGTTGATCATTGGATCACTTGAGAGGAGTTGAGTGCAACTCTCGTCCGTTGGGACGCCACAACGTGGAGTAGGCAAGTTTTGTACTTGGCCGAACCACGGGATAACCACTGTGTCATCTCTGTGATTGGATTCTTGTGGTTATTGTGTTTTGACTCCTCTCTAGCCACTTGGCATAACTGTGCTAACGCCTAATTAAGTTTTGTGGCTATAAGTTTAAGTATTTACAGGATCACCTATTCACCCCCCCCCTCTAGGTGCTCTCAAAGATCCACCGAGTATAGTCCGGCGTAAATCCATTCTTCCAAATATGTTCTACCATGGCCTTCTTTGGTTTTCTTTTCCGGTTGTCACATTTGCTGCACGGACAAGGGACTAGGCTAGCTCCTTTAGCAGCTTCGCCATATGCCCGTTCCACGAAAGCATCGGTTTTTATTCCTAATCCATTCTGGGGTGACATCATTACGTCGAACGCGGCCCGTGTACATCCACTCACGGTCCTCCATCCTCTAACATATATAACCGAGTATAGTTTAATATAGACATGTAATGCATGTACACTACGTTCCTACCTTCTAATAGGTGATGATAGGTCCTAATCCCACCCGCGGTTGCGTAGATGGAGTTAGTTTCCATGCTCTACTCCGATCCGAGATAAAATTTCGGCAGCACCTACCCGCTGTTCTCCGGATACACGTCCTGACAGGGAGAGTGTACTGTCCGGAGAACAACAGGGAGGTGACGCCGAAACTCTATCTCGGACCGGAGTAGAGCATGGAAACTAACACCATCTACGCAACCGCAGGCTGTCCAAAAAACGTGGACAATTCGAAACTGATACATTTGTAGATATGCAAAGATCTGCATATCTACACCGTATCTCTTTCGAACGGGAGACGCCTAACTGGGTTACGTGATCTACGACCATGATGCGGATGTAGAGGTTATACCTAGGGTGACGGTGGAATCAGGCTAGCGGGGCTGTGGCGGGTCGGTGCAGTGGCGACGCGACGCGGTGCAGGCAGACCCGCAGTGGCTAGGAAGACAAGTATCTTCTCTGTAAAAAATAAACAAGCATGTCAAAAAATCGGCAGCACTTCCCCTGTACGGGGAGGTTTCCAAAACCTGCAAATAAATCTAACAACACGATGGCTGACACGCACATATACAAACGACACGATGAATGCAAGTCACATCTCTATATTGTGAGTTGTCATAATTAGATATGGATCTCAAAACTAGAAGTTAAAACATATACGAAACTAGTTGTCTATAATGCAAGTCACATATACAAACTAGAAGTCATATTTATAAATTGAAATACAAAATAAATAAAAACAGAAAATAAAATAAAACAAAAAACAAAGGGAATATACCAGCGGGCGCGACGGCGGGTGGCGGCGCGACGGCGGCTGGCGGCAGAGAGAAGTGAGAGAGAGACAGGGAGTGTGGGCGCTGTAACGCTATTAAAACGTTATTTGCGAGTGCCCGCGATCCGGCACTCGGCAAAGATTTTTTAAAAATTAAAAAATAAACTTTGCCGAGTGCTGGATCGCGGGCACTCGGCAAAGCCGCCTTTGCCGAGTGCTAGCTGTAGAGCACTCGGCAAAGATGTGTTGTGCAGACTTTGCCGAGAGCCCAAGGACATGCACTCAGCAAAGTTGTCTTTGCCGAGTGCTAACTGGACAGCACTCGGCAAAGTATTTTTTATTTTGTTTATTTTGTCTCTCAAAATTTTTGTGGTATGTTCCTACACTATGTAGACCTATATGTATCATTTGTGGACAATTTTAACAGAGTTTTCAATCGTTAGTAGATTTAGTTCGTTTATTTGAATTTCTTCGGAAAATTTAGATTTGAACTGTAGGTCACTCGAAACTTGGAAAACCGTGCATGCAAAAATGATATTCATGTTACTTAGCATAAGTTACGACCGATTCCAGGAGCGGACCGGAAAATTCGAGCAACATGCTCACTAAACATGGTCGTGAACTTGCCATACACATGTTTAAAAATTGTATAAAACACAAACAAAGTCAGAAAATCCTGAAACTTGTCCACGTGTCATGATATCATATGTACAGGCTGCGATAAAAATTTTAGAATGTTTGGAGAAAGTTGTGGGACACTATGTGTAGAAACCTAGGAGAACTACATTAAAACTCTATCATATGTACATAGTGTAGGAACATACCACAAAAATTTTGAGAGACAAAATAAAAAAAATAAAAATATATTTTGCCGAGTGTCCAGAGATGACACTCGGCAAAGTATGCTTTGCCGAGTGCCTACTATGTGGCACTCGGTACAGAACCTCTTTGCCGAGAGCCAACGGCTGGCACTCGGCAAAGACTAACGGCCGTCAGCTTTGGGACGGCCGCTGACGGCCGTTTGCCGAGAGCCCCCTTTGCCGAGTGTCGTTCTGTGCCGAGTGTTCAGCTCTCGGCAAAGCACGGTTTGCCGAGTGCCTAACGTTACCGAGTGCGGCACTCGGCAAAGCTTTCTTTGCCGAGTGCCCGACAAAAGGCACTCGGCAAAGAAGCCAACACTCGGCAAAGCCTCGGATTCCGGTAGTGAATTAAAAGCTTCATCCATAAAGATGTTTACAAAAGGCTCTTTGGCAAAAAAAAAAAGAGAGTTTATATATAGATAATACTGTTGGCGAAACTCGCCAATCGTCAAACAGAGTCTACCCTAAACGCTAAACACTAAACTTTTATTTAGGATTTTTTAGTAAATTTTTTTAATCAGTTTTTAGCCGGCTATCTAGGTAGCCTTATTTATTTGTGACAAATCTTAGCCTCGCGCGTATGATTTCGTCTTCAGTCTTCACCGTACTTCAAATCAATCTGGATATACGATAGATCAGCTGTAGCTACTTAGCTAGGTCCTCTCACGCGCTCTTTTTTTTCCCCCCAAGCAATGTGGAAAACATGCATGTATTATTTCATCGCAGAAAAAACAGATTACACAACAACCGATACCAATATACCATCAACCTAGCTATAATTAGATTCTGTTTCCAATTAAACTGAAAGTTTAAGGCACTCGATCGAGTGAGTCAAAATGTAGCTTTTCTCCTAACTAGATGTCCATCCATGTCATGCATATGCATGAAACAAAGTCGCAATTTCTACAGTTGCGATCGTGTTTCACATGCATGCTTTGAAAGTCGAAACCTCCATCGCCAATAGCTTGTAGCCTTAATGTTCGATGCTCACTTGTAGCTAGCTTGTCTCTCTCTCTCTACTCGTCATTTTGTCAAAGCAAGGCATCGCTGATCTCTCCTCTCTACCTAAGACTAAGAGTACCTAGCTACATACGCTACCTACAGACCGTAGAAAACTGAATAAAATGAAAGTTGATATAACTTTCAGCTTGTGACGACGATGATAGAACTTTCAGCTTGATTGATCGATCGAATTGATTGGATTCCTAAGAGCGAAAGAAAGGAAGAGAGGAATTGATTTGGCAATGGAGATGGAATGGCCCTCGATGTTTAGCCTTTCGGCCGCTTTGGATCTATATCATATTTTTTTTTTTAAGCAGATATTGCTGTTGGGGATGCAGCGAGTATACAATTCCTATTCTCTGCTTCTCCATCGCTCTAAATATTTTCTTTTGAGACTGTCTCCAACAAGGAACGGTATATGGTTCTGTCCGTTAAATTTGAAGGATGCCGAGCTACTTTATCCCTCCAACAACGCACGGTAAAGCTTCCGGTAAAATTAGCGTGCGTCCTTCAACCCTGTAAATGTGGAGTTCCTCTGGGCGTTCGCTATCCGTCACTCTCTCTCCCTCCTGTGTGGCCGGGGTGAAAGCTTCTCCTCGCGCATTCCATGTCGCAGGTTGGAGCACGACGGGTGCAGTCGAGTTCGTCGCGAAGAGGTTCCCCAAGCTGGGTAGGTCCAGCGGCGGAGCAATCGCCACGGGCGGCGATGTGTGGTGGTGCGGGTCTACGCCACCTGCGAAACACTTAACTATGGGCACAGCGCTGCAACTTTGGGAGCAATGGCATCCTCGATCTCCGCCACCGTGGGGAGCGGTCAAGCTGTGTTCTGCGAATAGAACGACGGAAGAGGAAGTTGGGGAGAAGAGGAATATGACTGGTGGGGCCCGCTTGGAAGAGAAACAAGGGAACGGCTGGGGCTATGTCCGTAGGGGAGAGAAAAAGTAAATGTCGTGTGGGGCCCATAAGAGAGAAGAAACGTTCATCACGTTAAGCGTTTCAGATTTTTTTTCTATTTCTTTTCTAAATGGCGTTTTATCGACAACAGTTACACACAACAAAACAGCCAATGAGAATTAATATTGACAATTCGAATTTATTAATTTAAAAATTAATAAATACACTTTTTTGCGCATCATTTGTATAGCGTGAATTGAGTAGAAAACAAAGAAAACAGAAAAAGAAATAGAAAAAGGGAATCTGTTAACACTGTAGCTTTAGGGGACCGAATTTAGGGGACGCTGCTGGAGACTGCGAATATATAGAGAACAGAATTTTTTAGAGTGTTCTGTAAAGGACAGAGAATATTCTTTTAGGGGATGGAATTTAGGGGACGCTGCTGGAGACAGTCTGAGGCTTTGTGGGTATAGGTGCACTGTATGTGTTCGTCTCTGCACAGATCGTAGCCGACCACTAATTCAGGCTATGCATTCCCTCCGCGTTCCAAGTGCTCAAATAATCACTCGTATATGCTTTTGTAAAGTGTTTAGGTTAGTTAGAACATTGATTATAGTATTTAGTAAGGTTTGCAAATCTAAAATTACTCGGTGATTGTGCACACTATATTGAAGTTATACTCGGAGAGACTTATAGTCTTGCGAAATGACATCAACTGTGTTTATGGTGTAATCGTCATTATGCGCTAGAGCAAACGGGACCCTCGTCATTTTGGAGTATGAAACTCGATAGTGAAGACCTTGTGCGTGTTGAAGGGTCTAAAGCTATCTACAGAGTGATCTGATTGGGAGCTTGGTCGTTACATGGACATCCTTGCGAGGTCTCCTACAGGGACTAGAGGGATGATGGCTGTTTTTCGGTAACTCTATAAAAAATATCAGAGTCCTTGATGAGAATATGTATCTTTATCACTTTTTAGCTTCTGCATTTATATTTTGTATCTTGGCTATGTGTTTTATCTTTCTAGCTTAATTGATAGGCTAATTGATAGGTTTAGAACCTAGATTGTACACTTATTTGTGGTAGAGATAGCAAGATACTTGCGTAGGTTTTGGCTAGGCAACAATTTAAAGGCCTTTTAGTTTATAAAATAGATCGTCTAATTTGCCTTCCTTCTTAGGTATCACGATCTCTTCAACAATATTCGTTGAAGTGAATACAAAAAAATGTATTACCCATTTGAACACAAGTAGGTAACGAAGGAATATATGAGGTCTAAGGTTCTGAGTTTAGGGCCACATAGGTGACTGGGGGTTGCTTGGTGGGCTTCTCTCTGCTTCAATTTCGTTTTGCTTTTTTGCTTTTTTTTGCTGGATTTGCTAATTCTGTAGAGATGGTTGAATTTCAGTCTACATCTAGAAATCTCTACTACTTATTAAGTAAGCAATAGTAGTCTGCCTCTGACATGTTCTGCCAAGGCTGTGTTCTGCCCCGCTCTGGTTCTGCCATCTACGCGCGTCCTTCATGTGGGCCCACCCAGCGTGGGTCACACATTCCCACCTAGCTCGCCTTCTCCAGCAAAAAATATCACGTCCGCACAAGTTGAACCTGGCCAGTTCAGCCATCAAACACAATGTAGTTCAACATTAGAGATCTTACTATTAAGTCCGAGCCAACGCTTATAAGCTGCTCTATGTCTCCTTTACTAGACAGTATGGTACTAAGTTTTTTGCAAGACAATAAAACAACAGTGCAGGCGTTCTGGGCTGAATTTTTGGTGCGGCCCATACTCCAGCTAGATTTGGGGCGGCCCATACTCGAGCGACGGCTCTCCCCCGTCGATGCATCGTCTGAACCCTTCCTCCCTCTCACCCTCTCTCAACCCGAAACCCTAGCGCTCTCCTCCCTCCTCCCCATGCCTCCATCTCTCTCACCCCTCTCCCTCAACCGCCCCGATCTGGTTACCCGAGCGCGCATGGTGGAGACGGGAACGCCGACGAGCGCGCTCGTGCTCACGCCTCTATCTCCCCCTTCTCTCTCCCTCAACCACCATGATCCAGATACACAAGTACATGCGAGGCAGAGAGACGGGAGCAATATCCGGGATGATTCGGGCGAGCGCCTCACGTCCGCGGTTGTTGGGAGCTTCGCTCACCATCTCGTGCTCGCCTTTTACTCCGCTCATTCACCGGTAATGGGGTCGACGGCGTGGATCAAAACCGCCTGGGTGCCTTGGCATCATTCAACCGCCGCCGAGCTCCATCCGCAACAAACTCGAGCGGCCCCGCCTCAAGTCTCCGTCAGCGGACCCGGTCGTGCAGATCGTAGGGAACTTCGCCCCCATCGGTGAGCAGTCGCCGACTTCATCTCCAACGACTCCGGCAAAGACAAGCGACACCAGAGCGCGAGTCACAGAGATCACCATCATCACCGTGTCCGACAGCAGGGTCTCATGCCTCGTGTTTGGGACCAGAAAGGTGATAGTCGCCTAGAGGGGGGGGGGGGGGTGAATAGGGCGAAACTGAAATTTACAAATATAAACACAACTACAAGCCGGGTTAGCGTTAGAAATAAGATCGAGTCCGCGAGAGAGGGCGAAAAACAAATCACAAGCAAATGAAGAGTGTGACACGTGGATTTGTTTTACCGAGGTTCGGTTCTTGCAAACCTACTCCCCGTTGAGGAGGCCACAAAGGCCGGGTCTCTTTCAACCCTTCCCTCTCTCAAACGGTCCCTCGGACCGAGTGAGCTTTTCTTCTTCTCAATCAAACGGGAACAAAACTTCCCCGCAAGGGCCACCACACAATTGGTGCCTCTTAATTTGGATCTATATCATATTTTTTTTTGTAGCAGATATTGCTGTTGGGGATGCAGCGAGTATACAATTCCTATTCTCTGCTTCTCCATCGCTCTAAATATTTTCTTTCGAGGCTTTGTGGGTATAGGTGCACTGTATGTGTTCTTCTCTGCACATATCGTAGCCGACCACTACTTCAGGCTATTCTCTGCACGCCCAAATGCTCAAATAATCGCTCGTATATACTTTTGTAAAGTGTTTAGGTTAGTTAGAACACTGCTTATAGTATTTAGTAAGGTTTGCAAATCTAAAATCACTTGGTGCTTTTGCACACTATATTGAAGTTATACTCAGAGGGGTTTATAGTCTTGCGAGACGACGTCAACTGTGTTTTGCGGTGTGATCGTCATTATACGCTAGAGCGAACGAGACCCTCATCATTTTGGTGTACGAAACTCGATAGTGAAGCCCTTGTGCGTGTCGAAGGGTCTAAAGCTATCCACAGAGTGATCTGATTGGGAGCTTGGTCGTTACATGGACATCCTTGTGAGGGTCTCCTACAGAGACTAGAGGGATGATGGGTGTTTTTCGGTAACTCTATAAAAATACCAGAGTCCTTGATGAGAGTATGTATCTTTGTCACTTTTTAGCTTCTGCATTTATATTTTGTATCTTGATTGTGTGTTTTATCTTTTTAGCATAATTGATAGGCTAGTTGATAGGTTTAGAACCTAACTAGATTGTACACTTATTTGTGGTAGAGATAGCAAGATACTTGCATAGGTTTTGGCTAGACAACAATTTAAAGGCCTTTTAGTTTATAAAATAGATCGTCTAATTTGCCTTCCTTCTTAGGTATCACGATCTGTTCAACAATATTCGTTGAAGTGAATACAAAAAATGTATTAGTAATATACGAGGCCTAAGGTTCTGAGTTTAGGGCCACATAGGCCACTGGGTTGTTTGGTGGTCTTCTCTCTGCTTCAATTTCGTTTTGCTTTTTTTTTTCTGGATTTGCTAATTCTGTAGAGATGGCTGAATTTCAGTCTACATCTAGAAATCGATCCCTAAGTATGATTGACTTTTATCCCGTCTCAAAAGATCGATTTCTATGAATAGTTGTATAGCAAAATTTCTAGAAATACAAAAGATAGTGGCACATGCAGCAATCACATCTTAAAAAAACTCATTTTAATCGCCTCTAAAAAATGTTTTCTGAAGCGGTGAATGTTGTACATAGCTTGTATTGTATTTTGTTTGGGCATTTTATGGTGGTGCCCTCGATTTTGCTGTTGTGCTCAGTTTTACCCTTAGTGGTTCTTGTCCTAGTTTCGGATGATATAATAAATGATGGTGGTTGTATGTATTATTAAGGCATGTACAATCATGAGCTAATAGATCGATTTTTGAAGTATAAGCGGCAGCTAAGAGGCTACATGATATAATTCTAAGTTTTAGATCATAAATATAGTTAAGAGACAATATGTATATAGATTTGTGTAAAACTGACTCTTCGCGAAGAGACCATCTCTTGTACTTTTTTCAGTTAACTTTAAAGATCTCTCAAGAGACTCCATATTAAATATGGTTGTACATGCCTTACGATAAAAGCTAGAACTTTTTTCTTTATCAAAAAATAAAAGGGCCAGTTTGGATGGACTTCTAACCGAATTTTAGCCATCGGAATCGGCTTTTGGCCGCCAAACTTTTCGCTTCTCAGTCCTCTTTTGTGAGAAACGATTCTATGAAGATCACCCAAACCAACGTGAATGTAGAATCTGCCGAGTCGTCGCGACAGAAGATATCTATCGCTTTCTAAACCCAAAACCATACAGACCTCTTTATCTTCCTCTGCAAGTATGTCTCGCGACATCCAGATTTTTGTAACATCTAAATTAATCATGAATCCAAATTCTCAGAAAAAAGTTGTACTAAACAGACCCAAACTAAGGAGCTATTCTGAAGTGCAATAGACAGAAAACTGGAGGAGGTATGCACGAAATTTGAAAATTTCAATCATTTGCATTCGCATCCCTTAAAATTCTATGTTCTGGTATTGGGCAATCTATGTGCGCGCTTTTCTACTTTAGGCATTAGCATGCTATGCTGTCCTGGTAGACAGAGAATATGCTTTTTGCCTCGTAAGGAAATTTGTGGAACCTTAGAGACATATTTCTCCTTCCACTTGGAGGGCATGAGCTTTTAATATGTGATCTCTATTAGCCTATAGAGATCAGTCATCAGAGAGGGCTAATAGAGAGAAAATAAACAGCTGGTTCCATGTTTTAGTTTGTAGATAATGTATGCATGAGCGGAAACACCATCGAAAAAACTGAGGTTTATTATCACGAATTGACATTAATAATTCTTCAGAAATCAATGAAATGCAGTATCTCTACTAAATGAAGAAAATAAGTAGAGCTCTACTAGAATAGAGTACTTTACCGAGTGCCGCAAGCATCCGGCGAAGTCTCGATAACACTTGGCAAACGTTTTGCCGAGCGTGACACTCACTCGGTGAACTGTACACCGACAACGGTGAAGTTCTAAGCACTTGTCGGCGTTTCGACCCCGGGGGGTCCCTGGACCGACGAGTAAATTGTCGTTGCGTGTCCCAGCCCAGATGGGTCGGCGCGAGACGGAGCACAAGGGGGAACAATAAGGGGTACCGCGGCCTCGTGTTGTCCTGCGCCCAGGGCGGATGCGCTTGCAGTAGGGGGTTACAAGCGTTCGCGAGGGGGAGAGAGAGAGAGAGCATGTGCGCCAGCCCGTCCTCCCGCGCGACCACCTTTCCGTATGAGGGCCCTGGACCTTCCTTTTTTAGATGTAAGGAGAGGGTCCAGGTGTACAACGGGGAGCGTAGCAATGTGCTAACGTGTCTAGCGGAGAGGAGCCAGAGTCCTATGTACATGCCGACGTGGCTGTTGGAGAGGTGTTGCTGCCCTGTTCATATGATGCCGTGGCCGTCGGAGGAGCGCTTGAGCCCTGTGGAAGCACAGCTGTCGGGTGCTGTCGGATCCTTGCTGATGTCTCCTTGCTTCCATAAGGGGCTGAGAACCGTCGTCGTCATGGAGCACGCGGGGTGCCATCATTACTTGTTTACCGGGGCGAGCCAGATGGGACGCCGGTCTTATTCCCCGTAGCCTGAGCTAGCTAGGGGTAGGGTAATGATGGCCCCCCCCTGCGACGTGGTTGGTCCGAGCCCGAGGTCGGGCGAGGCGGTGACTCCTCCGAGGTCGAGGATGAGTCCGAGCCCTGGGGTCGGGCGAGGCGGAGACCGTCTTCCGAAGTCGAGGTTGAGTCCGAGCCTTGGGGTCGGGCGAGGCGGAGACAGTCTTCCGGAGTCGTTGTTGAGTCCGAGCCCTGGGGTCGGGCGAGGCGGAGACCGTCGTCCGAGGTCGAGGTTGAGTCCGAGCCCTGGGGTCGGGCGAGGTGGAGCTTCCTATGGCGCCCGAGGCTGGACTTGGCTGCTGTCAGTCTCACCCTGGCGGGTGGCACAGCAGTCGGAGCAGGGCAGGCGGCGCTGTCTTCCTGTCAGGTCAGTCAGTGGAGGGGCGAAGTGACTGCGGTCACTTCGTGTAATACTCAAAAATGTAATAAAGAGGATATAGATAATCTCAATGGTTTGTGGCCTCTCCTATTCATTACATGTGATCAACACTAGTTAAAAGGGGATTAAATAACAATAACACCTAAATGAGCCATGCATCATGCTGAATTTTTACTTGATTGTGCATTTATGAATAATAAAATAAAGGTGGTGTTAACAATATATTAAAATATTAAAGGACACATGGAATTTAAACTCTAACTTGGAAAGCAAAATTCTAAAGAAATGTGGAGAAGGGGGGAAAAGCATTAGCCATCACCAAATAAATTTCTTAAAAATAAATCAATTTAGATCATGTCATATTCAAGTGGGATATTTAATTGGAAGACAAGTTTGCCACAGAATTCAAATTTAAAAGTTGAAGAGAAGTTTGAATTTGGAAAGAAGAGAAAAGGAAAAGGAATTAGAAATGGAAAAAAATAAAATGCTTCACGGGCCGTTTCTGCTCTAATCCGGCCCAACTCTGTATTCACACCGCGTAGCCCACACCAGAAGCTCGCGCCGACAGCTGGGGCCACTCTGTCAGCCCCGCTTTTCCACCGCGTGGTCACTGGAGTCTCTACCGTGTGGGCCCTCCCTGTCACCCACTCGTATGCGCGTCGTCAACCTCCCGCAACAGACGCTCCCGAGCTCGTCGGGAGACCGCGCCGAAGTCGGCGGGTCGTTGAAGACTGACCCTGTTTCCCCCTCGCGTATAAAATCTCCGTTGCGGCACTTCCCTAACCGCTTTGCCGCACTTGCCCCGCGACCCGAGCACCACCGTCGTAGCAGAGGGGAGGGGAATAGAAATCCGTCGCGCCGCCGCCAGTGATCCTCATCTGTGCTCGCGCACGGGTCCGTGCGTGTGGTCAGGGGCGTTCACCGGGGACCCGTGAAGTTGCTGGAGTGCTCAACTCGAACTGCGGAGCCTCGGGGCGACTTGAATTACTCGCCGCAGTTCGATCTCCACCGTGGGACCGCTTCGCGCCGTGACCGGGTGTCCCTGCTTCGCCGTCGTAGGTAAGTACTCCCCATACCGATTCGCCCATGCACTTACACCGTGTAGCATCAGTTTGATTTGGGAATCGTGCGCTGGGGGGCTTGAAGCGCGCGCTCGCCGGAGTGGCGCCACCGTGGGGAGCTCTGCTCCGTCGTCGGGGCGTGGTTGTGTTAGGGAGTCGTCGTCGGGGCCGTCCGATTGGCATCGCGCGGCTGTGAATAGATGGAACAAACCTATACGCGATATTGAATTAGAAGCGTAGATCGGGGATCCTACGGTTTAGGTTAGGTCCAGCATCATTGAATCTGGGCGGTTGGATCAAGATCCTGCGGCTCGGGTTCAATACCGGTTCATAACACTTGATCTATTTTGAGCCCTAGATTCCTGATCGGAGGGCTCAGATTAGAAGATACCCCTTCGCGGGTACACTTTACAAAAGAAACCTTATGTTTTTAGGATTTAGAACCCGCAGTCCAGAGACACTGTTGACCGAGTCTCAGGAAACTTATAAGCCCCTG
This sequence comes from Zea mays, assembly GCF_902167145.1. Taxonomy (NCBI): domain Eukaryota; kingdom Viridiplantae; phylum Streptophyta; class Magnoliopsida; order Poales; family Poaceae; genus Zea; species Zea mays. The sequence continues at coordinate 14,625,354 of NC_050101.1, read as the reverse complement.
ACTTTCCCAGGATTTGACGCCCAGTCCAGAGAAATAATGAAACAGGGAAAATCATTTAGAAAATAGTTTTTAGCACATATTTAAATGCAGAAACTTGTTTAAATTGTAGAAAATTCATATTAACTCCAAATTGGTCCATCCCAGTTCCTAAAAATTTGTAATTTTATTCTCCATCACTTAGTGCCTCTGTTTTGGCATGAAAACAGTAAGAAAATTAATTTATCATTTAATCCTATTTCAAGCACATTAAACCTTAGGAAATTCATAACTTGAATTCTATAACTCCAAATTTAGTGATTCCAGTTCCCATGATTTCATTTTAATGTGTAAATTTTTACTGTGTATTTTATTTACATGTTTGGTGCAATGTTAATTTTTGCTATACTATGTATGTATTGTGTTGATGCGAGTAGACGAGCAAGCTACTGTGGAATCTGAGGTTCAACAAGTAGAAGTAGCTGAGAAGGAGCTCATTGAAGGCAAGTTGTGCCCTTGATCACTTACTTTTTCCCAGCCATGTTCTTATTAATTATAATGATCTGCATAGGATAATTTTGATGGGACCCAATAGGTTACCCTAGTTTTGGCTATCTTTATACCTTGTTTACCACTAAAATATTTCTTTGGGTAGTACCTTCTATTGCTTTATGTGGATTTGGGTATGAAGATACTTTATTCATAATTACTCTTTTATTCTCTTTTATTATTACTGTTCATGTTAAGATCATTATGTTAATGGGAACATGGAGCGACCACCCGGGAAAACAGTGCTACCACAAGGGTATAATGGGACGCCCTTGGCTGATTAACTAGGAAAGCTAGTGGAGGTCTTCCTTACCCGAAAGGGGCAAGGGCAGTAGGGGAGTGGTCAGTGTAGGGAGGTCCTTGGTTGATTTTGCTGCGATGGCGGTCAGGCAAGAACCCTGCATTGGAGCTTCCTATAAACTGTAGCGGGATTTCTGAAGCTAGTGGAACTTTGTAAAGGCCTCGTAGTGTTACCCTGCCTCGCCTCCTCGGTAGAGGTGTATGGGATTGGCCATCTCTTGGCAGATGGGTAACATGACTTGTGGGTAAAGATGCGCAACCTCTGCAGAGTGTAAAACTGGTATACTAGCCGTGCTCACGGTCATGAGCGGCTCGGACCCTCACATGATTAATTTATGGAACTTAAATTCAATTTGACATTTGCATCGCATTTGGGATTATTTTACTATTACTTTTCTTTATTATTATTAAGGTTTGGTATTTACTTACACTTAGTAATTGCTAATAAAATTTTGACCAACTTATAAAAGCAATGCTCAGCTTCAGCCTTTATTCCATTGATCAGCCTTACACTTCATGAACTCCCACCTTTGGTGAGTTCATGCCACATTATTCCCCACGACTTGTTGAGCGATGAACGTATGTGAGCTCACTCTTGCTGTCTCACACCCCCCCACAGGAGAAGAACAGGTGGTTCAGGAGGAGCCACAAGGCGAGGAGTATGATCTGATCTAGGTGGCGTTTCTCAGTCGACATTGGCGCCAACGATCCTTAGTTCGTTTTATAATTATTCTTTTATTTTGTAATAAGTCTTCCGCTATGTAATAATTACTCTGATGTTTTATGACATTTATCTCTATACACTCTGTTATTATATATGTTGTCTTCTTGGCGCATGTATGAGATGCACCCGGCTTTGTTCCTTAAAACCGGGTGTTACAGAAGTGGTATCAGAGGAAATGTTGATTGTAGGACGAAACCTAGATAGAAATGGACATGCCCTTTCCTACTTACCTTACTCTGACTCATTCTATACTCATCTCATCTTGATCTTGTCTCACCTTTTGTTGTTCTACTCTGATTATTCTTATCTTTTCTACTTCAAGACAAGATGGATTTCACACTTTGGAATCCTACAACTATGAACTTTTTCAGAGATAGGGAACCTAAGACAAAATTAAAATTATTTTCTCTATTAAAAATGTTGGTTGATTGTTCTGATGATTAATGCCTGATTTGCTTCTTTGATTGATTGAAATAGTATAGACGGGCATCTTAGCATGTACCACCATAAGATAATGAATTAGCTTTAGTAGGTGACACACTTAGCTAATAAATCCCCCAAAGTAACATGCTTCGTAATCACTGCCTTGTCTATAATCCTTTCTTTCTTACCCTATGTTCCTAACCCAGATGGTCTACCCCTATAGTGTTAGAAGAGAACAGTGTTCCTAACCCAGATGGTCTACCCCTATAGTGTTAGAAGAGAACACTATATACGTGATCCTTGGTACATGGTTACGAAAGGCAAAGGCAGTATATACACTATGCTAAAGGAACCATAGAACTCACCAGTTCCAAAGGAGAAAGATTTGAAGTCGGAATTGCAGTAACTGCCGCCACCAGACTAGCGGCATTCTTAGTAGATGGGAAGTTTGTGGGTGACAAACATCCGTGCGATTAAGGATTTTCTGGATGTCTTTCTAGAGGAGTTACCAGGGATGCCACCAGATAGGGAAGTTGAGTTGGTCATATATCTCTTACCTGGGACTACTCTTACTTCCAAACGGCCATATGAGATGTATGTAGAAGAATTAAAGGGACTGAAGAAGCAGTTAACGGGATTACAAGAGGCTGGGTACATTCGTCCGAGTTCCTCGCCTTTGGGGAGCACCGGTTCTGTTTGTACAGAAGAAAGATGGATCGCAAGGGATGTGCGTGGATTAAAGGTCCCTTAATGGTGTCACTATGAAGAACAAGTATACATTATCCCGCATTGAAGATTTATTTGATCAGATGAGAGGTGCAAGGGTATTCTCGAAGATTGATCTCCGATCGGGTTATCACCAAATGAAGATTAAGCCATCAGATATTCCCAAGACAAATTTCTCGACTCGATATGGATTATATGAGTTTACTTTTATGTCGTTTGGATTAACCAATGCACCAGCTTATTTTATGAACTTGATGAATAAGGTGTTTATGGAGTATTTGGATAGATTCGTCGTGGTATTCATCGACGACATTCTTATTTATTCCCAGAGTGATAGCGATCATGAGGAACATCTGAGATTGGTGCTGCAGAAGCTACGAGATAACCAGCTATATGCCAAGTTTAGCAAGTGCGAGTTTTGGATTGGCGAGGTGCCATTTCTTGGTCATATTATTTCTAATGGAGGAATTTCAGTGGATCCTGCTAAAGTTAAGGAGATAATGGAGTGGAGAGTACCCACTACAGTTACGGAGGTTTGGAGTCTCTTGGGACTTGTAGGATACTATCGGAGATTTATTGAAGGATTTTCTAAGATTGCTAAGCCCATGACCTCACTTATGGAGAAGGGACGAGAGTTTAAGTGGGACGAGAAGTGCCAAGAAAGCTTTGATCAATTAAAGAAGAGATTGATGGCACCACCAGTGTTGGTTATGCCTGATCTACAGAAGGGATTGGACATTTATTGTGATGCATGTGGCCAAGGCTTGGGATGTCTACTTATGCAAGACGGACACGTGATTACCTACGCATCTCGTCAGTTGCATAAACATGAATTGAACTACCCCACTCATGACTTAGAACTGGCAGACGTTGTACATGCGCTTAAGATTTGGAGACATTATGTCATGGGAACCAAGTGTCAAGTATACACTGATCATAAGGGTATGAAGTATATATTCACTCAGAAGGATCTCAACCTTAGGCAACACCGTTGGTTGGAGCTTATTAAGGATTAAGATTTGGAAATTCAATATCACCCAGGCAAGGCGGATTTGGTTGCAGATGCCTTGAGTCGAAAGGAGTACATTCATTCAGCTATTGTTGGCCAGCTACCTGATGAGATGGTTGAGGATTTCAGGAGACTTAACCTGGGGATAGTTGCTCACACAGAAGGAGTTATTATTAATGTGGAACCTACCTTGGAACAAGAAATCCGCAAAGGACAAATGGGTGATGCTAAGATACAAGAGATTAAGGATCTGATTACTGAAGGTCGAAGTCTGGAATTCATGGAAGATGAGCAAGGCATGATATGGTTCAAGAATCGGATTTGTGTTCCTGATATTGATAGTCTTCGGAAAACCATATTGGAGGAGGCACATGACTCAGTTTATTCTATCCACCCTGGGAGCACTAAGATGTATCAGGATTTGAAGCAAAAGTATTGGTGGTATGGACTGAAGAGAGATGTGGCTGCACATGTGGCTATGTGCGATGTGTGCCAAAGAGTTAAGGCTGAACACCAGAGGCCAGCCGGACTACTGCACCCACTGAAGATACCTGAGTGGAAATGGGAATAAATTGGTATGGATTTTATTGTTGGACTACCCCGCACCCCTGCTGGGTATGACTCTATTTGGGTAATTGTGGACAGATTGACAAAAGTGGCTCATTTCATACCTGTGAGGACTAATTATACGGGAGCCAAGCTAGCAGAATTGTATATGACTCGGATAGTTTGTTTACATGGAGTACCTAAGAATATCGTGTCTGATCGAGGATCACAGTTTACTTCTCGGTTTTGGAAGAAGTTGCATGAGAGCTTGGATACAAAGTTGAATTTTAGTTCAGCCTACCATCCTCAGACTGATGGACAAACAGAAAGGACTAATCAAGTGCTAGAAGATATGTTAAGAGCTTGTGCACTTAAGCATGGTGGCAGTTGGGAGAAGAGCTTACCCTATGTTGAGTTTTCTTATAATAATAGCTATCAGGCCAGTTTGAAGATGTCACCATTTGAAGCTCTGTATGGTAGAAAATGCATGACTCCACTGTATTGGGATCAAACTGGAGAAAGACAGTTCTTTGGGCCTGAGCTTATTCAAGAGGCAGAAGAACAAGTTCTAATGATAAGAGAAAATTTGAGAATTGCACAATCCAGGCAAAAGAGTTATGCTGATAATAGAAGGAGACTACTGGAGTTTAAGGAGGGTGATCACGTGTATCTGAAGGTGTCACCAATCTGAGGTATGAGAAGATTTAAAGTCAAAGGAAAGTTGTCCCCTCGCTTTATTGGACCATTCTTAATCTTAAAGCGAGTGGGAGAAGTTGCATATCAATTGGAGTTACCAGATCATCTATCAGATGTACATGATGTATTCCATGTGTCCCAGCTAAAGAAGTGCCTCAGGGTACCTGAGGAGCAGCTACCAATGGAAGACCTTAGTGTTCAAGAAGATCTGACCTATGCTGAGTACCCCATCAAGATTTTGGATACTTTGACTCGAGTTACGAGGAATAAGGTTATAAAGATGTGCAAAGTGCAATGGAACCACCACGGTGAAGATGAAGCAACTTGGGAAAGAGAAGATGAGCTTCGCATAGATTTTCCTCACCTTTTCCCTAGAACTTCCTAATCTCGAGGACGAGATTATTTTTAAGGGGGGTAGGATTTATAATACTCAAAAATGTAATAAAGAGGATATAGATAATCTCAATGGTTTGTGGCCTCTCCTATTCATTACATGTGATCAACACTAGTTAAAAGGGGATTAAATAACAATAACACCTAAATGAGCCATGCATCATGCTGAATTTTTACTTGATTGTGCATTTATGAATAATAAAATAAAGGTGGTGTTAACAATATATTAAAATATTAAAGGACACATGGAATTTAAACTCTAACTTGGAAAGCAAAATTCTAAAGAAATGTGGAGAAGGGGGGAAAAGCATTAGCCATCACCAAATAAATTTCTTAAAAATAAATCAATTTAGATCATGTCATATTCAAGTGGGATATTTAATTGGAAGACAAGTTTGCCACAGAATTCAAATTTAAAAGTTGAAGAGAAGTTTGAATTTGGAAAGAAGAGAAAAGGAAAAGGAATTAGAAATGGAAAAAAATAAAATGCTTCACGGGCCGTTTCTGCTCTAATCCGGCCCAACTCTGTATTCACACCGCGTAGCCCACACCAGAAGCTCGCGCCGACAGCTGGGGCCACTCTGTCAGCCCCGCTTTTCCACCGCGTGGTCACTGGAGTCTCTACCGTGTGGGCCCTCCCTGTCACCCACTCGTATGCGCGTCGTCAACCTCCCGCAACAGACGCTCCCGAGCTCGTCGGGAGACCGCGCCGAAGTCGGCGGGTCGTTGAAGACTGACCCTGTTTCCCCCTCGCGTATAAAATCTCCGTTGCGGCACTTCCCTAACCGCTTTGCCGCACTTGCCCCGCGACCCGAGCACCACCGTCGTAGCAGAGGGGAGGGGAATAGAAATCCGTCGCGCCGCCGCCAGTGATCCTCATCTGTGCTCGCGCACGGGTCCGTGCGTGTGGTCAGGGGCGTTCGCCGGGGACCCGTGAAGTTGCTGGAGTGCTCAACTCGAACTGCGGAGCCTCGGGGCGACTTGAATTACTCGCCGCAGTTCGATCTCCACCGTGGGACCGCTTCGCGCCGTGACCGGGTGTCCCTGCTTCGCCGTCGTCGGTAAGTACTCCCCATACCGATTCGCCCATGCACTTACACCGTGTAGCATCAGTTTGATTTGGGAATCGTGCGCTGGGGGGCTTGAAGCGCGCGCTCGCCGGAGTGGCGCCACCGTGGGGAGCTCTGCTCCGTTGTCGGGGCGTGGTTGTGTTAGGGAGTCGTCGTCGGGGCCGTCCGATTGGCATCGCGCGGCTGTGAATAGATGGAACAAACCTATACGCGATATTGAATTAGAAGCGTAGATCGGGGATCCTACGGTTTAGGTTAGGTCCAGCATCATTGAATCTGGGCGGTTGGATCAAGATCCTGCGGCTCGGGTTCAATACCGGTTCATAACACTTGATCTATTTTGAGCCCTAGATTCCTGATCGGAGGGCTCAGATTAGAAGATACCCCTTCGCGGGTACACTTTACAAAAGAAACCTTATGTTTTTAGGATTTAGAACCCGCAGTCCAGAGACACTGTTGACCGAGTCTCAGGAAACTTATAAGCCCCTGACTTTCCCAGGATTTGACGCCCAGTCCAGAGAAATAATGAAACAGGGAAAATCATTTAGAAAATAGTTTTTAGCACATATTTAAATGCAGAAACTTGTTTAAATTGTAGAAAATTCATATTAACTCCAAATTGGTCCATCCCAGTTCCTAAAAATTTGTAATTTTATTCTCCATCACTTAGTGCCTCTGTTTTGGCATGAAAACAGTAAGAAAATTAATTTATCATTTAATCCTATTTCAAGCACATTAAACCTTAGGAAATTCATAACTTGAATTCTATAACTCCAAATTTAGTGATTCCAGTTCCCATGATTTCATTTTAATGTGTAAATTTTTACTGTGTATTTTATTTACATGTTTGGTGCAATGTTAATTTTTGCTATACTATGTATGTATTGTGTTGATGCGAGTAGACGAGCAAGCTACTGTGGAATCTGAGGTTCAACAAGTAGAAGTAGCTGAGAAGGAGCTCATTGAAGGCAAGTTGTGCCCTTGATCACTTACTTTTTCCCAGCCATGTTCTTATTAATTATAATGATCTGCATAGGATAATTTTGATGGGACCCAATAGGTTACCCTAGTTTTGGCTATCTTTATACCTTGTTTACCACTGAAATATTTCTTTGGGTAGTACCTGCTATTGCTTTATGTGGATTTGGGTATGAAGATACTTTATTCATAATTACTCTTTTATTCTCTTTTATTATTACTGTTCATGTTAAGATCATTATGTTAATGGGAACATGGAGCGACCACCCGGGAAAACAGTGCTACCACAAGGGTATAATGGGACGCCCTTGGCTGATTAACTAGGAAAGCTAGTGGAGGTCTTCCTTACCCGAAAGGGGCAAGGGCAGTAGGGGAGTGGTCAGTGTAGGGAGGTCCTTGGTTGATTTTGCTGCGATGGCGGTCAGGCAAGAACCCTGCATTGGAGCTTCCTATAAACTGTAGCGGGATTTCTGAAGCTAGTGGAACTTTGTAAAGGCCTCGTAGTGTTACCCTGCCTCGCCTCCTCGGTAGAGGTGTATGGGATTGGCCATCTCTTGGCAGATGGGTAACATGACTTGTGGGTAAAGATGCGCAACCTCTGCAGAGTGTAAAACTGGTATACTAGCCGTGCTCACGGTCATGAGCGGCTCGGACCCTCACATGATTAATTTATGGAACTTAAATTCAATTTGACATTTGCATCGCATTTGGGATTATTTTACTATTACTTTTCTTTATTATTATTAAGGTTTGGTATTTACTTACACTTAGTAATTGCTAATAAAATTTTGACCAACTTATAAAAGCAATGCTTAGCTTCAGCCTTTATTCCATTGATCAGCCTTACACTTCATGAACTCCCACCTTTGGTGAGTTCATGCCACATTATTCCCCACGACTTGTTGAGCGATGAACGTATGTGAGCTCACTCTTGCTGTCTCACACCCCCCCACAGGAGAAGAACAGGTGGTTCAGGAGGAGCCACAAGGCGAGGAGTATGATCTGATCTAGGTGGCGTTTCTCAGTCGACATTGGCGCTGTTGGGCCCATGCTTCGTTGCGCCGAAGGTCTTGCGTGAAGAAGCAGCTTCGGCTGAAATCGTCCCCAGGAAATGGCCGAAGGTTCCTTTTTATAGAGCTTCGGCGTTGCAAACCGACATAAAGATAGAATGACCTTTTTATCCATAGAGGTCTAAGATAATGTTGTAAACTTTTGTAAAGGGCATAATTGTAATTCGTCACAGGCTGCGTCCTGTGTCTATAAATAGATGAACAGTACCCCCGTACTGTTCACGCTGACTTGGCATTTGCTTTTGCGTCACGCTTGTACTTTTTATCTTCTCTCAGGACCGAAGGTACATTTGTCATTTGAAATCATTTCTATTTTTCCATGTTAATAAAATAGAAATGATTCTATGATGATGCTTATATTATATTTCATGCTTTATATGAGTCCTTCGTCATTACTTGTTATGTTTACGAAGGTATGTCCCTTATGACCTTCGTCCGAGACTCATTATTTCCCGAAGGGACATAATGCTTCGAAGGACGAAGGACTTTAACACTTAACACTTTTTATGTTGCCTTGTTCTTAACTCTTAGCATTTGAGAACAAGTCCCCAACATTGGCGCCCACCTCCGGTGAACTCACTTCCACTTTTCTGAGCTGATGGCTTCGTTCAACAATCAAGCTGGAGTTGCTTCGGACCCGAAGCTGGTGCTCCCGATCACAGGTGGCTCGTCCTCAGAGCCAGCTAACAAGAAGCAGAAGAAGGAAGCGCAGAGAAGAGTACAGCATGTTGGGGTGCAAGGACCCTTCATCAAATCAAGATGGTCTCACATTCCTATTACCTTCTCTCAAGAGGACCTTCAGCTCAAAGATTACCCACACAACGATGCCATGGTTATCTCTTGTGTTATCAAAGGATTTCTGGTTCACAATGTCTTGGTCGATACAGGCAGTGCAGCTGACATCATATTTGCTAAAGCCTTCAGACAGATGCAAGAGCCAGAAGATAAGATTCATGATGCTACACATCCTCTTTGTGGCTTCGGAGGAAGACAGATTGTAGCACTGGGCAAGATCACCATGTCAGTAACCTTCGGATTCATCAACAACACTAGAACTGAGCAAGTTGTGTTTGACATTGTTGACATGGAATATCCTTACAATGCAATTATTGGTCGTGGTACTCTTAATGCCTTCGAAGCAATCCTTCATCCTGCCTATCTTTGCATGAAGATACCTTCGGACCAAGGGCCTATTGCTATCCATGGAAGCCAGGAAGCTGCTAGAAGGGCCGAAGGAAGCTGGACCGACTCCAAGGCAATCCATAATATAGATGGAACTGAAGCTTGTGAACAGTACAAATTCAGAAGGGAGAAGGCAGCTTCAGCAGATCAGCCGAAGCCCATGCTATTGTGTGAGGACATAGCAGAGCAGAAGGTGCTGTTGGGCTCGCAATTATCTGAAGACCAGGAGAAAACCTTGATAAGGTTTTTATTCAACAACAAAGATGTTTTTGCATGGTCGGCTAATGATCTCTGTGGAGTAAATCGGGATGTTATTGAACATTCGCTCAATGTTGACCCATCCTTCAGACCCCGAAAGCAGAGGCTTCGGAAAATGTCTGATGACAAGGCCGAAGGGGCTCGCAATGAAGTAAAAAGACTCCTCAGTGCAGGAGTTATCAGAGAAGTGAAGTATCCAGAGTGGCTAGCTAACACTGTTATGGTGAAGAAGGCCAATGGCAAGTGGAGAATGTGTATCGATTTCACAGATCTCAACAAGGCTTGTCCGAAGGACGAATTCCCGTTGCCAAGGATAGACTCTCTAGTCGATGCAGCAGCTTCTTCAGAGCTCATGAGTCTCTTGGACTGTTACTCAGGATATCATCAAATCTGGATGAAAAAGGAAGATGAGCCGAAAACTAGCTTCATAACTCCAAGTGGCACGTATTGCTATCTTCGGATGCCTGAGGGGCTCAAAAACGCTGGAGGAAGTTTCAGCAGAATGACTGCGAAGGTTCTTCAGTCTCAAATAGGCAGAAATGTGTTGACCTATGTTGATGACATTATCGTCAAAAGCACGAAGCAGGAAAATCATATTGTTGATCTGCAGGAGACCTTCGCCAGCTTCAGACAAGCTGGTTTGAAGCTGAATCCAGAGAAATGTGTCTTCGGAGTAAAGAAGGGTAAATTTCTTGGATGCTTGGTTTCAACAAAGGGAATCGAAGCTAATCCAAATAAAATCGAAGCTATACTTCGAATGGAGCCACCAACTACAAGAAAAGGGGCCCAAAGATTGACAGGAAGGCTGGCATCTCTCAACAGATTTATATCCAGATCAGCAGAAAGAAACTTACCATTTTTCGAGGTGCTGAAGTCAGTCGAAGTCTTTCAATGGGGCCCAAGTCAACAAAAAGCCTTCGAAGAGTTGAAGCAATACTTGATAGATCTCACAACATTAACTCCGCCAACGCCAGGGGCTCCTCTGTTGTTATATGTGGCAGCTTCGCACTCAGCAGTAAGTGCGGCGCTTGTCCAGGAGAAGCTTTATGGCCAGCTCAAGAAGCAAGTTCCAGTGTATTTTGTATCTGAGGTCCTTAGTGTCTCAAAGAAAAATTATACAGAGCTGGAGAAGGTATTATATGCCGTTTTAATGGCATCCAGGAAGCTTCGGCATTATTTTCAGGCATACAATATCATTGTTCCTTCTTCGCAGCCGTTGAAGGATATAATGAGAAATAGAGAAGCTACTGGACGGATTGGGAAATGGGCTGCAGAGCTCAACGAATTTTACATTGATTATGTGCATAGATCTTCGATCCAGTCTCAAGCATTGGCAGATTTCATTGCCGACTGGACGCCAGGGGCTCAGGATGAAGAAGCAAATAAAGATGCCGAAGTGTGGACAGTGTTTTGTGATGGCTCTTGGGGAATCTTCGGAGCAGGTGCAGCTGCTGTGTTGGTTTCACCATCCAAGGTCAAAACTTGTTATGCAGCAAGACTTGATTTCAGCTGCACGAACAATATTGCTGAGTATGAAGCCCTGCTTCTGGGCCTTTGGAAATTAAAGGCAATGGGAATCAGAAGGGCAATTCTTAAAACTGATTCCCAAGTGGTTTCGGGTCATGTTGACAAAAGTTGCAAGGCTAAAGATCCGAAGCTTGAAAAATATCTAGATACGGTCCGAAGGATCGAAGCATCCTTCGAAGGATTCTCTGTCAAGAATATTCCTCGAGGACAAAATGAGCATGCTGATTTGCTAGCTAAGTCTGCGGCACAGGGGCTGCCGTTACCTTCGGATGTGTTCTTCGAAACAATAAAGGCACCTTCAGTGGAGCTCCTTGAAAGAGCAGTCCTCAACATATCTCCTGTTTACAGCGAAGATTGGAGAACTGAAATAATCTCTTACCTTCAGGGTAAGTTCCTTTCAGATGACGAAGCTTACAATAAAAGAATAGAGGCAAGAGCTCGTCCGTATGTCATGATAGAAGGGGAATTATACAAACATGGAGTTTGCGCTCCGCTGCTCAAGTGCTTATCTAGAGCCGAAGGTATAGAGTTGATGAAAGAGATACATGCAGGCCTGTGTGGATCCCACATCGGATCCAGGCCATTACTTGGGAAAGTCTTCCGCCAAGGGTTTTATTGGCCGAAGGCAGCTTCGGATGCGGCGGAGTTAGTGCAAAAGTGCGAAGGTTGTCAGAAATGTGCAAGAGATCAAAAACAACCTTCGTCTTTGACACAGCTGATACAACCCATCTGGCCATTGCAAAGGTGGGGCCTTGACTTGTTGGGTCCATTACCACCGGCTCAAGGGAATCTAAAATATGTTATAGTGGCTGTGGAGTATTTTTCCAAGTGGATTGAGGCGAAGCCATTGGCCACAATAACTTCGGCCAATGTCCAAAAGTTTTTCTGGCAGAATATTGTCTGTCGCTTCGGGGTACCGAAGGCAATCACTGTAGATAATGGAACGCAGTTTGACTCCGAAGCTTTCAGAAATTTCTGTGATCAAATTGGAACGAAGATCCATTTTGCATCAGTCAGGCATCCGGAGTCAAATGGGCTCGTTGAAAGGGCCAACGGCATTATAATGACAGGAATAATGAAGTTAATCTTCAATCAACCCAGGGGAAAGTGGCCAGATCAGTTAATCAAAGTGGTGTGGAGCCACAATACAACAACATCAAGGTCTACAGGCTTTACCCCATTCAAATTATTATTCGGTGACGAAGCAATAACTCCGGAGGAAGCAAAAGCTGGATCAATAAGAGTAGTAGCTTCGGCAGAATCAGGTCCCGAAGATGCTTGCCCTGTGGAAAAGGATGCTTTAGAAGGGATCAGGCTTCAGGCCGTGGAGAATATCAATAAATATCAGGCTGAAACAGTTAAATGGCGAGATAGAAAAGTCCGGCTAAAAAATATTGAGCCGGGACACTTGGTGCTTCGGAGAGTGGCTAACCCAGATACAGTGGGTAAGCTACAGTTGAAATGGGAAGGACCATTCTTAGTAGTATCTTCGTCAAGGCCTGGATCGTACAGATTGAAGGACATGGATGGCAACGAAATTCCAAGGTCTTGGAATGCGGATGAGCTTCGGCGATACTATGTATAACATGATGTAATTTTTTATGTTTTTTCTTTTCTTTTTCATGGCACCCTTTTCCTTTCCGAAGGGGGAGAAAGGTTTTTAATGGGGCCATCATGTGTAATTTCCTTTTTTTTAGTCTTATAAGAGCAAAATCCCCCAAAAAATGTAAATGTAACAGCTGAGAACGCACCATCGAGTGCAAAAACTGAAAAAGAAAAAAGAGAAGAAGCTCCAAAGACGTTCCTAAGGGAATGCAGAGTTTATACCGCCTAAGTAAAAGGCGAAGAAACTCCAAAGACGTTCCTAAGGGAATGCAGAGTTTATACCGTCTAAGTAAAAGACGAAGAAACTCCAAAGACGTTCCTAAGGGAATGCAGAGTTTATACCGTCTAAGTAAAAGACGAAGAAGCTCCAAAGACGTTCCTAAGGGAATGCAGAGCTTATACCGCCTAAGTAAAAGGCGAAGAAACTCCAAAGACGTTCCTAAGGGAATGCAGAGTTTATACCGTCTAAGTAAAAGACGAGGAAGCTCCAAAGTCGTTCCTAAGGGAATGCAGAGCTGATGTGTGGTTGATTCCAAGGAAATAATGGTTGAGTGTGGCTTCGGTTATATGCTTTGGACATTCATTCGCACATTACATCATAGCATTTGCATTCATAAGCATTCATTCATAGCATTTGTGTTCCTAAGTGGTTGCTTCGGCAAAAGGAAGAAGTGGTCTTTTATGTTTCGTCATGTACAAAAAAGAAAAAGCTTCGGCAAGAGGAAGAAGCGGTCTTTTATGTTTCGTCATGTACAAAAAAGAAAAGCTTTGGCAAAAAGAAGAAATGGTCTTTTATGCTTCGTTGTGTACGAAAAGAAGGGAAGGTGTTTTTTCGCCTTCGGCTCAAAATACTGATTTCGTCCACATCAAAGCGTCTCAATAAAAGGGTAAGAATATATTACAAGGTATGAACAAAGTTCCTTGAGAATAGATTAATTGTATTTACAAAAAGTTGTTACAAATTCTCCTGAGTTTTTTCTAGTCTACTCCTATTAATCTTCGTCAGGTTTTTGCTTCGGCGGCATATACTTTAAGTATCACCTTCAGCTTCGTCATCCTACATGAATCAAGGTATCCCAAGTAAAAATCAAGTGTGAAGGAGAAGGTAAGTACAAAGTATGATTTCTTACTGGTTCAAGATGACTTCGAGCTTCATCCCCAGCCTTCTCTCGCCCGCCTTTTGTCCATATCATTTTTATGAATCTATTTAAGATGCTCCGGGCGAGGTCAGGAATGTCGTCGAGAATTGATGGAGACAGGGCGAAGTTGGGCCTGTTGACAATCTTTCCATGCTCGCAGCCAGCCTTCAGGAATGCTGCAGCAGTACCCCGAGAAGCTACCCAGGCACAGAAGTCACCGTGCCCAGCTATAACTTCGTCAAGTTCTTCAATTTCAGCTTCGATATGATCGAAGGCTTTTGGTAAATCTTCATCCGAAGGGGTAAATTTCCCGCTGCTGGCTCCAACTGAGTAAAAGATCTTCTTTAGTTGTTGGATACAATTGTTGCTAAAATTCAAACATTTATCCTGAAGGCTTGTTAATGATTTCTTCAAATTTGAGTTGGCTTGGACTTCGGCTTCAAGTTTCGAATCAAGTTCTAGCTTCTCTTGTTCAAATTGTTTTGATTGGCAGAGAAGCTTCGAATTCAATTCTGCTACTTTGGCTTCAGTCTCTGCCAGCAAGCCTTCGGTTGATTGAAGTTCGAAGTCTTTCTTTTCAATAATAGCTGATTGTTCTTTTATCTTGCTCTCTAAATTTTCAATTATAGCTTCGTGCTCCTTATCTTCTAGATCTTGCTGCATCCTCAAAGCTTTGCTTAGAAGCATGCTCTGCAAATAAACAACCTTCGTTAAAGAATATTGCCATTATTAAAAAACAATAGAAGTTAGAGAGAAGGATGTTTACCTTGAAATTTGAATAAAATAAGCTGCCGACGATATGTTGTCGTCGGTAGCGGCTGATGTCTGTCTCTAGTTTCGGAAAACCGATACTCTTTGATAGAGTACCGATGACCTTAGCCCCAGCTGAGTCCCGGATGCAGCCCAGTTTTTCATCATCAATGCCTCCAAATAGAAGAGCTCCTGGCTTGTATCCGCAAGATTTGGCGTATTCCTTAAGCTCTTCTTTTTCGGCCTTCGACAGTTTTTGCCCGACTAAATTTTGAAATGAGTAGGCTTCGTCGTCCGAAGTGTCTTCGGCTATTTCTTTCCCTTTCCCAGGCACTGTGGCCATGGTTTCTTCAGCAGTGGTGGCAGCTTCTTCTGCAGCCATGTCTGTTAAAATTTTGTTGATGTCTTCAATAGTAGATTCTAAGTTTACATCTTCGGCTGTAGCGGCTTCGGTAGCCGCGACCTCCGAAGGTGCGACTTCGACATTTTCTGTGCCCTCAACGGCTGGTGTTTTCTGAATTGACGCCCTCGGTGGCGTCTTGTCAATAACTTCTGTTACGGCAATAATTCTTTGCCTTTTCGCTTTGGCTATCTTCGTTTTTTCCGGCTCCGCCACCTTTTGAAAAAGCTTCGTCAGTCGAGGCCCTAATGGACTTAGCTTCGTGGGCATGGGTTCAGTCATTACCTTTAGAATTTCCTCCACGTCGCTAGTAGAAGGTGGTGTGGGGGTCCCCTCTTCTTCGGATAGTTTTCGCTTTGGAGTTGATATTTTTCTCTTGACAATTTTCTTCTTTTTTGGTGGTTGTTCTTCATCCTTGTTTAAAGCTTCGGCCGCTCTTTTTCTTCTCTGGCCCTCAGCACCCTTGTTCAGCTGCGCATAATCAGGATATTCGAAACCCAGTGCATCAAGCACTCGGTTCAGCCTTCGCTTCGGACGGGTGCCGAAGGCTGCTGTCATCAGTTGATCTTCTTTTTTCGAATAATTTCCAAGAATTTCATTACACATCACCTCAACTGTATCCAGCCACTCTTGGCAGGGCTTCTTAAAATATTTCTTGAATTTGAAGTGGTAAGGAAGCCGGACAAGATCCCCTTCCTTCTTCTCCCCCTTTAACTTTGGCATTTCCCATTTTTTCAGAGTAGGGAAGACTCTGAATGCTAAGAATTCTTGAACCAGATCCCTGGTACCAATATGCTCTGCAATGATTCTGAATTCATCCATTGCCCGTTGAGTTTGACCCTCTGGTGTCATGTTGCAGTGGGGTCGGGTTTCTCCGAAAGTTAGCTCGAGTGGACTTTGCACAAGCTTCTCCTTGTCCTCATCAACCTTGACATAGAACCATTCTGATTTCCAGCCTGCCGGCCATTTGCTTCGGTAGCTGATTACAGGAAACTTTGCGGTTTTCCGGTAGGCAAAATTGTAGCAACCGAAGTTTTCATGAAGCCCATCTTTTCTGGCCTTTGTTTGATAATGCAATTCATGAACTCGACAGAAACTGTCAGCAAAAGGCTCCACTGCTTGGCTTCGGAGGGCCCAAATATAAACGCTAAGCCTAACGATAGCGTTAGGAGTTAACTGATGAAGGTAGATGCCAAACCTCTTCAATATCTCCGCAACAATCTCGTGAACAGGGAATCTTAGCCCAGCCTTTAAAAAGCTTTTGAAGATGACAACCTCGTCCTTCTCTGGCTTCGGGGTGGTCTCTTCTCCCCCGAAGCGAAGTAGCTTCTTCTGATCTTCACTGAAAAAACCTGCTTTCACCATCTTGGCGAGATCAACCTTTGAAACAGTCGATTTTCCGAAGTCTAGGTGGCTGGGTTTGCTGGGCATGGCAATACGGTAGTCATCTTCGGAGTCGGTTTCTTCAATGTTCCCTTCTCCTTCGGCAGCTGTCGGGTTTGCTTCGGCAGCAGGCATTTCTTCCGCAGTCACCAGTCCGGAGCGCTGCATCGCTTCGGAGATGGGCACAGTCTCCGAAGCTTCAGTTTCGTCCCCCTCACGCTCAACCCTAGCTGTAGAGCGAACTCTGGCCATTTAATTATGAACTTGTGAAACTTTGATACTTTTTTCTCCGAAGCAGGCTTCAAGATGGAGCTTCGTTCAAATCTGACAAACAAGCTTCGGTGATGGTTAAAAATTTTGGCAGCAAAACAGTGCAAATAGCAGTAAATGCTGTAGTAACTTCACACCTACTCGTCTGTTTATATAGTGCTGCAGGTAAGAAGGCGAAGCGGCAGGGTTTTTACACCAGGCGGGCAGTAACTTGTACTCGCTGCGCAGTGGACCGCAAAGACCAAACAGTGACTCTGCAAGGTGGGACCGACACGATCTCGGGAAATGAATCGTTTCTCGGCAACGAGCTCAGGGAAGGTGTTTTTTGGACCTTCGGCTTCCCGAAGCTTGAGAGGATTTTTTCACGGTTCAAGCTCGTTACGAAAAACGATCTAGCGCCGCGAAAGGGGCTACTGTTGGGCCCATGCTTCGTTGCGCCGAAGGTCTTGCGTGAAGAAGCAGCTTCGGCTGAAATCGTCCCCAGGAAATGGCCGAAGGTTCCTTTTTATAGAGCTTCGGCGTTGCAAACCGACATAAAGATAGAATGACCTTTTTATCCATAGAGGTCTAAGATAATGTTGTAAACTTTTGTAAAGGGCATAATTGTAATTCGTCACAGGCTGCGTCCTGTGTCTATAAATAGATGAACAGTACCCCCGTACTGTTCACGCTGACTTGGCATTTGCTTTTGCGTCACGCTTGTACTTTTTATCTTCTCTCAGGACCGAAGGTACATTTGTCATTTGAAATCATTTCTATTTTTCCATGTTAATAAAATAGAAATGATTCTATGATGATGCTTATATTATATTTCATGCTTTATATGAGTCCTTCGTCATTACTTGTTATGTTTACGAAGGTATGTCCCTTATGACCTTCGTCCGAGACTCATTATTTCCCGAAGGGACATAATGCTTCGAAGGACGAAGGACTTTAACACTTAACACTTTTTATGTTGCCTTGTTCTTAACTCTTAGCATTTGAGAACAAGTCCCCAACAGGCGCCAACGATCCTTAGTTCGTTTTATAATTATTCTTTTATTTTGTAATAAGTCTTCCGCTATGTAATAATTACTCTGATGTTTTATGACATTTATCTCTATACACTTTGTTATTATATATGTTGTCTTCTTGGCGCATGTATGAGATGCACCCGGCTTTGTTCCTTAAAACCGGGTGTTACACTTCGGCTCTGTCGACTGAAGAGCGCGTGTCAGGATAAGGTGTCAGGCGATCCTTGCATTGAATGCTCCTGCGATCCGGTCGGCTGGCGAGGCGATCTGGCCAAGGTTGCTTCTCCGCGAAGCCTGCCCGAGCTGGGCCTCGGGCGAGTCGGAGGTGCGCCCGTTGCTTGAGGAGGCCCTCGGGCGAGGCGTGAATCTTCTTGGGTCTGCTGTTCCTGCCCGAGGCTGGGCTCGGGCGAGGCGAGATCGTGTCCCTTGAGCGGACAGAGCTTTGTCCTGTGTTGCGCCCATCAGGCCTTTGCAGCTTTGTGCTGATGGTGTTTACCAACCAAGTTTAAGAGTCTTGGGGGTACCCCTAATTATGGTCCCCGACAGTAGCCCCCGAGCCTCAAAGGGAGTGTGGGTACTCGCTTGGAGGCTTTGTCACACTTTTTTGCAAGGGGACCAGCCTCTCTCGGTTGCATTTTGTTCCGGTGGGTGCGCGCGAGCGCACCCGCCGGGTGTAGCCCCCGAGGCCTCGGAGGAGTGGTTTGACTCCTTCGAGGTCTTAATGCCTTTCGTGATGCCTCGGCCGGTCTGATTGTTCCCTCATGCGAACTGGTCGTAGCCTGGGTGCATAGTCAGGTTCCGAGTTCTCGGGCTGGTATGTTGACGCTGTCAACGGTTTGGCGAGAGCCGGGTTTGCGAGAGCAGCCCCCGAGCCTCCGCACAGAGCGAGAGGACGGTCAAGGACTGACTCGGCTTTTTTTCATACGCTCCTTCGTCGCCTTTCCGCAAGGAGGAGGGGGGGGGGAAGCGCCATGTTGCCCTCAGAGGGCGCCGGACATGGTGTCTCCAGTGAGTTGCTAACGGGTGATCCGAGTGGACGCCCGTGCCCCGTTCGATAAGGGTCGGCTAGTGGCCCAGAGGCGCGTTCCAAAAGTACCTGCAGGTGATTTGCCGGACCCAGTCCCGTTTGATAGGGTTCGAGGGCTCGATGCCTCCCTCTGATGGGATTCCGTTACAGAATCGCTCCTGCTGGTCTCGGAAATGTCCTAGGGTACCTCGGGAGCGTAGCCCGAGCCTCGGCCATGTATCGGACGTACCCAGAGTCATCCCTCGCTCTGCATGCTCTGAGGCGACTGTCGAACCCATCGGGGGCCAGCCTACAAACCCCTGATCAGTAGTGGGCGCGGAGCCCGAGTGGCCTGAGGCGGCTGTCGAACCCTTCTGAGGGGCCAGCCTTCGAACCTCTGACCAGTAGTGGGCGCGGAGCCCGAGTGCTCTGAGGCGGCTGTCGAACCCTTCCGAGGGGCCAGCCTTCAAACCTCTGATCAGTAGGAGGGCTCGGGGCCCGCTCCCTTCGCGGAGAAGGATCCCTTTCAGAGTATCCCCTTTCCCGGTCCCTGTAACAAGAGAGAGAAAGGGGAAGAGGAAAAGGATACGAAATTGAACGTCGTGGCGCACCTTTTTTGACGCGGTCATCATGGCTGAGGTGAAGCGTCGCCCGCTTCGCCTGCCAAAGGTGTCGCCTGCCCTGCCGCAGAGTTAATGCAACGGGACGAGTGGTTCGCGGGGCAGCCGTTGTGCGTGCACGAGCCGTTCGAGGAGCGGAACACGGGCGCGTCGTCTTCACGCCGTGGGAGAGGGTTCTCTCGCTGTCCCAGGAGGGGACGTGAGCCTGTAGACGACTTGACCGCTGCTTCCGCCCGCCTGCCGCCGCCATTACTGCCGGCCCACTTTTGGCCATATCGACCGTCGCACCTTCTCCTGCGGCTGGCTGACCCGTGACCGATGTGCTCGGTTGGCACTGTTGGGCAATGCGTAGGGTTGCCTCGAGTCGCGGCACCGGTTCCGCAGTCGAGAAGGCGCGGTACTAGCGCAAGTGGCGTTGCAGCTTCTCGCACGTAGTAACCGGCGCACCGGTTACATGACGTGTGGGCCTAGGCCTCCATGCTGGACGCGTCGAAGTCGAAAGGGTGCACCCCCTTGGTGCGGTTGCATGCCGCCTGCATGGCGGTCCGCCCTTTCACCCGCTGGTCTGGCCGAAAGTGGAGGAGTGTTTGTAACCGCTGGGCAGTTACGCGCTCCGCGCGCGGCGGTTTGGCTCCTTCTGTCCTGGGCCAGCTTGCATGACGCGTGGGACCCAGCCCCCATGTCGTAGGGGGAGGACCTTGGAGCGTGTTGGTGAAGACTCAGTCCGCGACGGCTGAGGACGCAAGTGGGGAGAGTCGCCTTTAAAAAGGGGGCGATCCCCTTGGATGGCAGCCATGCCTTCGCACTCCCCTCATGCATCGCGTCCTTCCACCTTCCGAGCCCCCGGATGGGGAGCGCCCGCGTTGCTTTCGTCTTGCTGTCGTTGGAGGAACGCAACTTCGCGGAAGTTGGTACCTTTCAGCCATCGCTCGGCTTCAAGGATTTTCATCAGGCAGCCCGGTTGCATCCCCTCGCCGATGGTCACCCAAGATGGTGACCACCAGTTTGATGGTGGGGAAAAGCAAGCCGGGCTGCGACCTCTGCCCCGTCCTCAGCTTCAAGGATCTTCATCATCCTGGCTGGGGAGGAGGGCGAGGCGAGCCGGGGCCTGCCTTCGCGTGGGCTGGTGTCCCGCTTCTTCCTCCGGCTTCTGGGGGTGGAAACCATCCTCCAGCTCTGCGGAGGAGGCGCCCTCCAGCCGTGCCGGGGAAGGCGAACTGCTGCTGCCCAGTCCAGGGTGCAGCATTCCGTCCTTTGTCCGGGTGACGGTGGCTAGCCGCACTAGGGGGTCTCACAACACGTCATACGCCGCGAGAACGAGAGTGAGGACCTGTCGGTGCGCTTTGGGGCGGCCGGCGCCCGCTGGTGCGGTGTTGGTGGACAGGTGGACGCCGCCGTCGGTGCTGAGGCAGCCAGAGAAGGCTTCTCTGCCGACGAGACCGTCAGCGCCACCCGCGGACCGACCTCCGGCTCTTTGGCTTTAATGTCTGGTTCTCGTCCCTCGAGTGGGGACGCGAACGAGAGCCTTCCAGCGGTAGCGTCCGTCCTGGGACCATCGCTGCTGCTGCAGAGGTCGCTGGCGAGTCACCCGGAGTTTGTCGTCCCGCAGGCTCTCCGATGTGGAGGTTGTTCATACCCGCGGGAGTGGAACCAGAGTTCCGTTTGTAATGGCACCTTGAGTGCCGGTGTCTGTTCATTGCGGCTGTCGGGGCCTGAACATCTGTGTATTTGGTCGTGAAGCCGTGTTTCTTCCTCATTTCGAGTACCAGGACTTGCCTGTCGGCTAGCTGAACCGCTTAACCGAGCGTGAGTTGCCCTGCGCGGAAGGTGACGAGTGAGGTATCTGTCGGGGACCATAATTAGGGGTACCCTCAAGACGCCTAATTCTCAGCTGGTAACCCCCATCAGCATAAAGCTGCAAAGGCCTGATGGGTACGATTAAGTCAGGGATCAGTCCACACGAGTGACTCGATCACGCTTCACCCGAGCCTAGCCTCGGCCAAAGGCAGCCGACCTCGAGAGACTTCCGTCTCGCCCGAGGCCCCCCTTTTAACGGCGGACACACCTCCGGCTCGCCCGAGGCCTTGGCTTCGCTTAGAAGCAACCCTGACTAAATCGCCGCGCCGACTGACCAGATTGCAGGAGCATTTAACGCAAAGGTGGCCTGACACCTTTATCCTGACACGCGCCCCCCGGCAGAGCCGAAGTGACCGCCGTCACTCCACCGCTCCACTGACCAGTCTGACAGAAGGACAGCGCCGCCTGCGCCACTCCGACTGCAGTACCACTCGACGGAGTGAGTCTGACAGGCAGTCAGGCCTTGCCAAAGGCGCCATAGGAAGCTCCGCTCCGCCCGACCCCAGGGCTCGGACTCGGGCTAAGACCCGGAAGACGGCGAACTCCGCTCCGCCCGACCCCAGGGCTCGGACTCGGGCTAAGACCCGGAAGACGGCGAACTCCGCTCCGCCCGACCCCAGGGCTCGGACTCGGGCTAAGACCCGGAAGACGGCGAACTCCGCTCCGCCCGACCCCAGGGCTCGGACTCGGGCTCAGCCCCAGAAGACGACGAAACTACGCCTCGCCCGACCCCAAGGCTCGGGCTCCGCCCTGGCCTCGGCCAAACGATCTCCGCCTCGCCCGACCCGGGGGCTCGGGCTCGGCCTCGGCCACGGAAGACAGGCTCAACCTCGGCTTCGGAGGAGCCCCCACATCGCCCGACCTAGGACACGGGCCCGCTACGCCAACAGGAAGCGCCATCACCGTCCTACCCCAAGCCGACTCGGGTCACGAAGAACAAGACCGGCGTCCCATCTGGACAGCTCCGCCAGACGGGCAATGATGGCGCCCCACAAGCTCAATGACGACGGCGGCTCTCAGCTCTCTTACGGAGGCAAGGCGACGTCAGCAAGGACTCGACCGCTCCTACAGCTGTCCCTCCGCCAGGCTCCGTTGCTCCTCCGACAGCCACGACATCACGCCAGCAAGGTGCCAAGACCTCTCCGGCTGCCACATTGGCATGTACCCAGGGCGCTAGCTCTCTCTCCGCTAGACGCGTAGCACTCTACTACACCCCCATTGTACACCTGGATCCTCTCCTTACAACTATAAAAGGAAGGACCAGGGCCTTCTTAGAAAAGGTTGGCCGCGCGGGGACGAGGACGAGACATGCGCTCTCTTGGGGCCGCTCGCTTCCCTCACCCGCGTGGACGCTTGTAACCCCTCTACTGCAAGCGCACCCGACCTGGGCGCGGGACGAACACGAAGGCCGCGGGATCTCCACCTCTCTCACGCCCGTCTCCGACCACCTCGCCTCTCCCCCCTTCGCGCTCGCCCACGCGCTCGACCCATCTGGGCTGGGGCACGCAGCACACTCACTCGTCGGCTTGGGGACCCCCCGGTCTCGGAACGCCAACAGTTGGCGCGCCAGGTAGGGGCCTGCTGCGTGCTGACGAACAGCTTCCCATCAAGCTCCAGATGGGCAGTCTCCAGCAACCTCTCCGGCCCGGGACGGTGCTCCGTTTCGGGAGTCTTGAGTTCATGTCCTTCGACGGCAGCTACGACATGATACTCCTTCCACCGCCGCGCGACAACGACAATGGCGGCCGACGACCCGCCCGCCGGCGGCGGAACCGACGACATCTTCCCCGCGCGGTGGAAGAACAACATTCGAGCTCGCTCCGTCCTCTCCCCCGCCAACGGAGGAGGAGGCGGGGCAACCAAGGCCAGGCGGGAGGCCGCGCTTCGTCAGCCGTCGAGCGGATCGGCGCCCCCGACACCCCGACGGAAGGCGCGCTGGGCGTCGACCTCGCGTTCGAGACGAAGACAA
Organism: Zea mays; assembly: GCF_902167145.1. Lineage (NCBI taxonomy): Eukaryota > Viridiplantae > Streptophyta > Magnoliopsida > Poales > Poaceae > Zea > Zea mays. The sequence goes on along the minus strand of NC_050101.1, from coordinate 14,601,915 downwards.
GCGCCGTCCCCCCGCGACACACCGATCCCGAGCAAGAAGACGACGCCAGAGCGCTCGCGGAAAGCCTGCAGGACATCGCCCTCGTACCTAGGACGACGGTGCAACCAGTCCCCGATGTGACTACGTCGCTCCTCGTCGACCCAAAGGTACTGACTAACTCCCATCTTACGTCATTTCGACTCGGCCTCAACCCGCCAAGCGGCCTCATCTTGGCGGGCGCTCTCATTGAGGCGAGTGCAACCCCACTGGGGTTTTGTCGGTGTTTTGGGTCCGACCGCACACCTGGGGTTGCCCCTCAAGGTGTTTTAGGAGTAGGACGGCGTCGACGACTGTAGCAAAATGGTTCGTGCTTGGTCGCACGAGAGACAGTGGACAAGATTTTGCAGGTTCGGGCCGCTTGGAAGTGCGTAACACCCTACGTCCTAGTGAGTATATGAGCGTGGTTACAAGAGGATTCTCTGGATAGAGGGCGCAGAGAGTTTGGGTGGATGGCTAAGCAGAACTGGGTCGATCGTTCTGAAGGGGTGCCCCCTAGGCCTTATATAGTCGACCGTGGGGCGGTACATGTGGATATGATAACAACAAGTGGCTAAAAGATAGTTAATCTCCTGAGTTTATCGCCACGTAACCTTCGCCGACTTATCCTCGCATGGCTCTGTTGCATGGGGGCTTCAGCGCGGGAAAGTCGGGTCTTCTGTTGTGATTTATTCATTCGACGTTGTGGGCCGTCCGAATTTGCACCAATCCGGTCTCTTGTCTTCTCTTCTTTGTCGGCTGTCTTTCCCTAGGCCCACGAAAGAAAGACCTTACGAATTATTGGACCCTTGGGCCTTTCGTGAGGCCTTTTACTTCTTTAGTGGACCCAGGGGATATCCATCCCCCACAAGCCCCCGATATTTGGGTTGATTTAGAGGTAATCAACTCAAAGATCCAAGGTCCAAAAAATGACTTCCTGCTGTCTTCTCTTGCTCTGATCATTTGTTCGACCAACGTTCAATTTTGTGCTTGTGCCTTAGAGGTTAGCATTTTGAATTGTAAGATTCTGGATTTCATTGGGTGCACCGGAGGTGCACCCAATGGGTGTAGCCCCCGACCTTTGAGTAGATTTTAGAAGATAATCTACTCGAAGGTCTTCCTTTTTGCTTGTAAAAGTTGGCATGAAACTATTCGCATTATGCTTTGGAGGTCAGCATTATGTCATTCAGATTTTGTTGCCGAGGTCAGCATATATTTTTGTCTCTAGCAGCCGAGTTTGCAATCCATCCATATCTTGCTAGGTAATGCAATTTATTTGCTTCTGCAATCTTGATTGGACGTTTGATGGACGTTCTGTGTCTAGTCCTCACATCGCTTCTGTCGGTCATTTCTTGTACTTTGCTGGCTATAAGTGGCTTTCCTCTGATCCTTACTGATATCTCATTTTTGTCTTGAGGTATTTACTACATGCCCTGCACGGACGTGACCGTTTTGAAAAATATACTGATAATTCCTGGGCGTCCCCCCCCAATGGGTGTGGGCAAGGGACGGCTTGGTACGCTGAGTGTTTTAGCCGGTTGTCTTTGAGTAGTAATGCGATGGGACGGCTAGTGTAATCATATCCTTTGCGCTGTTGACTGGAGTTCCAATGGGTGTAGTGTTGCGTGAAGCGGCGTCCGCCGTCTGACGTGTCTTCAGATGGGTGGGAGTGCTTATTGAATGCTTTGCGACTGTTCAGTGACCGCGGTTGGAAGTGAGCGGTTGCCTTTCCCTTCTATAAATAACCCCTTTGCTTCTCTGGTTTCTTCGCATCTCTTCGCTGCTCCTTACTGCCTTCTTTTCCCCCCTTCTGTCTGCTTCCGCCATGGGAAAGAACAACAAGCGCAAGCGCGAGCCGACTCCGCCATCAGAGGATTTCGGTAACTCGGAATACTCGGAGGAGGAGTTCTCCTCCGAGTCCGAGGGGTCTCCGGCTCCCGTCTCTCCCCCGGCGTCGTCCGATGACTCGGACGACTCCCAGGGGATAGCCGCGGAGGTCTGGACGTACATCTGGGCCATCGAGCGCGCCGGGCTCGAAGGCTCGGATGAGTCGGAGTACTCCTCGGATGAGGAGGACTCGGACGGCGGCGACGAGGGTGAAGACGACGACGACGATGACGACGACGACGACGACGGCGGCGGTGACGGCAGCGGCAGTGGCAGGGGCGGCGGCGACGGCAGCAGGGACAGCACCAAGGGCAGCAGCAGCAGGGGCAGCACCAAGGGCAGCAGCAGGGGCAGCACCAAGGGCGGCGGCGGCGGCAGCAGGGGCAGGGCCAGTGGCTAGACGCCACTGGTCTTCTTAGTATAGTTTAGTATAGATAGAATAATGTAGTAGTAATTAGTGTAATTTAGTAGTAGCAGTAATGTAGAGTAGTATATTGTAGTTTAGTAGTAGTAGTAATGTAGAGTAGGATTAGGGAAGTACCAACTCGTGAAGAGTTGGTTTGTAAACTCGTTAACTTCCCTTTAATGAAGACTGTCGTTTTATCTCCTCTTTTTGATGACTCGTCATTGCTTTTGCTGAATGTTGAACTGATTCTTTTGGTATAGTAGAAACAACGCCGAGCAATGTGAAAATTGACATCAGCGTTTTAGAAGTAACACTGAGCAATCGAACACAAGGCCAGTGTTGTAGAGGCAATGCCGAATGATAGAAGGTCGGCACCGGCATTTTAGAAGTAATGCCAAGCGACAAAATACAGGGCCGGCATTTTAGAAATAACGCCGAGTGATTGAATGTCGGTGTCGGCATTTTAGAAGTAATGCCGAGCGGTTGAACACGTGGTCGGCGTTTTAGAGGCAACACCGAGTGATTGAAGGTTGGCATCGGCATTTTTAGAAGTAATGCCGAGCAATTGAACACGTGGTCGGCGTTTTAGAGGCAACACCGAGTGATTGAAGGTTGGCATCGGCATTTTAGAAGTAATGCCGAGCAATTGAACACGTGGTCGACGCTTTAGAGGCAGCGCCGAGTGATTGAAAGTCGGCTTCGGCGTTTTAGAGGTAACGCCGAGCGATTGACCATGTGGTCGGCGTTTTAGAGGCAACGCCGAGCGATTGAAGGTTGGCGTCGGCATTTTAGAAGTAATGCCGAGCAATTGAACACGTGGTCGACGTTTTAGAGGCAGCGCCGAGTGATTGAAAGTCGGCTTCGGCGTTTTAGAGGTAACGCCGAGCGATTGACCATGTGGTCGGCGTTTTAGAGGCAACGCCGAGCGATTGAAGGTTGGCGTCGGCATTTTAGAAGTAATGCCGAGCAATTGAACACGTGGTCGACGTTTTAGAGGCAGCGCCGAGTGATTGAAAGTCGGCTTCGGCGTTTTAGAGGTAACGCCGAGCGATTGACCATGTGTTCGGCGTTTTAGAGGCAACGCCGAGTGATAGCCAGCTTCTCAAGTTGCTTTGAGGAAAAAGATCGAGTGATGAGGTGGCACATCGGCTTTCTTGGAAATAACTCGTTGGACATCCACGTGGCATGCTGGGATTTCGGAGATGGTCGCCGGGTGATGACTGGGCACTTTTTGAAAAAGTATCTGGCTCGAGAATATCCCTTAAGAGTCGCGCTTTTAGCCGCCTTTGCTTTCCGTGCCCTAGTTCTTGCATTTCCGCATCTGAATCTTCTCTGCCACTCGCCTCCCACTCTGTTTCGCCAGCGAGGAGCAAGATGGCGCCCAAGAGGAAGACTACGAACTCGTCTGCCGCAGTGATCCCCGCCATCGACCCCAACAGTCAGTTACCCTTTGCAGGTAACCATATGTCTGTAATTTCTGAAGCTGAGCTTCTCCGCCTTGTCTCCATCGGGGTTCTCCCTCCACGGGAACTCTGTTCTTGGCGGGCTTGCCACGGGACTACTGTCCCAACCGAAGATACCCACGAGTTAGTGGTTTACACTCCTTTCCTTCTTCGCGGCCTCGGCCTTCCCATATCTCCTTTTTTCCGTGGCATCCTTGATTTTTATCACATCAACCTGACTCACTTGAACCCTAATTCCATTCTCCAAATCTCTATTTTCGTTCACCTTTGCGAAGCTTATCTTGGCGTGCTGCCTCATTTTGGCTTATGGAAGTATCTATATCACTGCCGCCCTGGGATGGCCGGGGGGCAACATCAATTGGTCGGAGGTGCCAGTTTAGAGATGCGCCGTGGGCGGAAGACCGAGTATCTCGAGATACCCCTCAAAGACAGCATTAAAGGTTGGCGTCTGGAGTGGTTTATAATGGATAATTATGGAAATTCTCTCCCTTCCCGCTCGGGAAGACAGCCGGACGTTCGTACCCCGAGTTGGACTGAGTCTCCCACAGACCAAGAAGTGGCCAAGGCAGGCGTGCTGCTTACTGAAGTTGGATTATTGAAAGAGAGAGGTCTGACTGCCGAAGCTGTGGTCACAGATTTTGTTTTCAAAAACATTCAGCCGCTGAAAGACAGGGCCTACCCGGCATATCTTTACCGAGGGCTGGCCGACTCAACCCGAGTTACCAATAGGAGAATTCCTTCTGTTGATTTGGTAAGCCGGCTCGAAATGATCCTCAGGGGTAAAGTATCAAACGTTGGTGCTCCAGTGGTGTACTCGGCTTGGAACCTACCTTCTCCCAAAGCTTTCATCCTTTTTGTGTCCAATCCGCCCGTGACAGATAGCAATTCGGGTCTTAGAGTGCGACCCTCTGCTGAAGAGGTCCGTTCCTTAGTTGCTTCGCTCGGGGAGATACCTGATGATGAACGGCAGATTTATTTTGAAGTGCCCCTGAACCCTAGTGACGCAGATATAAATGACATGCTCGATCTGCTAGCTGAGGATTCATCTGATGTTGCTCCTGATGGTGCATTGGCAGTGGTGCCCCTTCCAGAGGTTGATGCAACCTTGGGTGTCTCGAAACCTGTCAGTACTCGCCCGAGGCGCCCTAGCCGAACCAGCCAGCCCGAGCCTTCTCCTGATGAGCAGAAGAAGAAAAGAAGACGCCTCCGGCGAGTGTCCAGCTTTGACGAGGGTGCCAGTACCTTGGCTCCTGCTTCCGAAGAAATGACTGCAACGGGTCTTGCTGACATTGATCCCAATGGGTGTGCTCCGCCTGTTGCTGACCCCAATGAGGATGCTGTTTGTGCTGTTGCTGTGGAAGATGAGGAGGGAGAAGGTGAAACTCCATTAACTCGGAAAAACAGTCGGCAGTTCGTCGCTAGCGGTGGTAGTAGTGGGGTTCCTTCTCCTGCCTTGTCTGCTCTTATTGGTCTGCAAGAACTGTCCATGGCCAATTTTGATCAAGCCCTAGAGGATATGGTTCCTGAGAACTTGTTGTTGGAGCCTGCAGATGCTAATGCAACAGAGATTTGTGCAGCCGTGCCAGAAGCTGGGTTGAGGTCATCCCGTGCCTCGTCGACCTTAGAGCATGATCTTGAGGGTGGGGATGCTGACCTGGATCGTCCTGATCCTATGGAAGTAGCTGAAGGCCCGCCAACCTTAGAGGTGGTCATGGCAGAGAGCCTGGATCCCTTGAATGGTACTGACGTGTGCCCAGCCCCCGAGGATGTCGCCGGGGAGGACTCAGCTCGGGTGAGGAGTGTAGGCCACTGCCCAGCCCCCGAGGGTGTTGCCGGGGATGATCCGGCTCAAGTGGGCAGTGCCAACTTTGACCCAGCCCCCGAGGGTATCCGAGCGAAGTCTCCTTCCTGCACTTCCATGGATGTTCATGTGGGTTCACCTCCACACTCTGGCGGCATGATGGTGGCTCAAACTCCGGATCAGGGGGTCGCTTTAGAGGGCAGCATTCCCACTGGTCCAGCGTTAAGCTCTGCTGAATGTACTGAGCTCGTTCCTGCTGGTCTGCTGCAAGCTACTTCGAGTGGTGGTCTGGCACCTGGTCATCAGCTGATCTCCCCTGACTTGGGGATCCCTTCGCTTTTTTCAAACCTCCAGGTGCTGTGCTGTGCTTTAGTTTGATCTTTATGTTGCATGAATTGTTGCCATTATGTTCATCTGCTCCTCTTATCAGGCTTTGGTGGATGGAATGGTCGGCCAGCTGAAGTCGCAGGGTGCTTCCATCCCGGAGGTGGCTTCATCTCTTGAGCGTTGGAATCCAGTATTGCTTCGAGGTCGTGTGTCTGAGTTGGAGGCCACTAATGCTGGTTAGTGTCCTTTCTTCTTCTTTGTTATTGTCTGTGGGTTGTTTTACCTTCTGACCTCATTTTGTTTGAATACCTCTTGATAGGGATGACTCGGCAGATCACAGTTCTTGAAGAAAAACATTCCCAAGATCAAGCTGAAACGGCTCGTCGGTGTGCTGACTTCGAGGAGAAGTATTCTCAGAGTCAGATCGAGTTGAGTCAGGTTTCTGCGGCTTTGGATGACGCCAACGCTCTGAGTTCTTCTCTTCATGCTCAGCTTGACTCTGAGAAGGTAGCTTACGAGCCCGTGCTTCGCATTATAATACTCTTGGATTCTGAATGAGTTGATTTTTGTTTGTAGGAAGAAAAACGCATCCTTGCTGCTTCTCGCGACAACCTGGACAGACTGTACCGGGATTCCAGCAACTCGCTGACCATCCTGGAGAGGAGCCACCGTTTTACGATGGAAGAGCTTGACAATCATCGCCGTCAGCTGCAAGAATCCTCGGACGAAGTGGCCCGCCTTACACAGTTGCTATCGGCAAAGGACGCCACCATCAAGGGACTCCGAGCTTCTAAGAAATCCATTGCCCAGGAGTTGGAAACTGCTCAGCAGGCTGTTAAAGTTGCTGAAGAAGCTGCTGTCACTTTCAAAACTCAGCGTGACAAGGCCCTGGACAAGGCCATTCGGGCGGGACGAATCTTAATGCGAAGACCCGGCGTGGTTGTCCCTGAAGATATAAGAGCCGATGTGAATGCTGCCCCTGATTCCTCGAATCGCCCTTCTTCGTCAGTCGTTCCTGAGAAAAGCATTGGAAAATAGAGAAACAGTTCGCGTGCTCTGAGCACGCAGTTAGCATGATCAAGTATTCGTTAGAGGTTATCGGCTTATCATTCGAATGACGTCATCATTTTCTTATCGTATCCGAATTTTGAATTTGTGGTAACTCTACATGGTGATTATGAAGTCTGTTTGTGGGATATGGAGATCATCCCTTGAACTGCATGAGCGCGAGTATGCTATACCGATTTAAGCCGTCAATGATTTTTAGCCGGTAACTCCGTTTGTAGGGTATAGTGGTCACCCCGAGTTAAGTAAGCGTGAGCATGTTGCACCGCCTTAAGTCGTTGCCGACTTAAGTCGATTGCTCCGTTTGTAGGGTATAGTGGTCACCCCGAGTTAAGTAAGCGTGAGCATGTTGCACCGCCTTAAGTCGTTGCCGACTTAAGTCGATTGCTCCGTTTGTAGGGCATAGTGGTCACCCCGAGTTAAGTAAGCGTGAGCATGTTGCACCGCCTTAAGTCGTTGCCGACTTAAGTCGATTGCTCCGTTTGTAGGGCATAGTGGTCACCCCGAGTTAAGTAAGCGTGAGCATGTTGCACCGCCTTAAGTCGTTGCCGACTTAAGTCGATTGCTCCGTTTGTAGGGTATAGTGGTCACCCCGAGTTAAGTAAGCGTGCAAATCAATCATAAATGAGCCAAGTATCTTTGAAATCTCTCTTTATTGATGACGTATTTCCATTATACAGAATACATGGTCGCCCTGGCTGTTTTGAGGTACAGCTAGGGGTAAAACTTTCGGAGGTGCTCTATGTTCCAGGAGTTCCCAACCTCTGTGCCATCCATCTGGGTGAGGCGATATGATCCGGGACGAGTGACTTCTGCTACTATGAAAGGTCCTTCCCATAAGGGTGATAACTTGTGCCGTCCTTCCCCCGTTAGAATTCGGCGGAGTACGAGGTCCCCCATCGAAAAGAAACGTTGCCGCACAGCTTTGTCATGGTAGCGCCTTAGAGTCTGCTGGTATCGTGCTGATTGAATCACTGCATTCAGTCGTTCTTCCTCAAGTACGTCAATATCCTCCAGCCTAGTGGCTTTGGCTTCTGCTATGCTTTCAAAGACCAATCTTGGTGCCCCGAACTTGAGATCAGCAGGTAGCACTGCTTCCGACCCATAGACCATGAAGAAAGGAGTGTTTCCATGCAGGGCCCGGCTAGGTTGGGTTCTCAAGCTCCAAACAACATAAGGTAATTCTCTTATCCATTTTCCTGCGAATTTTTCATTTTTATCAAAGACCTTTTTTCTAAGTGCCTCCAATATCATTCCGTTGGCTCGCTCAACCTGCCCGTTGGCTCTCGGATGAGCTACAGATGCATACTTGATCTGAATGCTTTTTTGTTCGCAGAAGTCAAAGAATTCTGAACTGGTGAAGTTGGATCCCAAGTCAGTGATGATACTGTTTGGTATCCCAAATCTGAATATTATGCTTTGTATGAATTCCACGGCTTTAGCAGAGGTTAAAGAGGCAATGGGCTGGAACTCTATCCATTTAGTGAATTTGTCAATTGCCACCAATACATGGGTGTATCCTCCTTGAGCTTTCTTGAAAGGTCCAATCATATCCAATCCCCAGCATGCGAAAGGCCAGGTTACTGGTATGGTCTGCAGTTGCTGTGCTGGCAGATGTTGCTGCTTTGACAAGTATTGGCAAGCTTCGCACCTCTGAACTAACTCGGCTGCATCATTCTCTGCTGTTGGCCAATAGAATCCTGACCTGAAAACCTTCCCGACTAATGTTCTGGATGCTGCATGTACTCCACACTGCCCTGCATGGACTTCCTCCAAAAGTTGCTTCCCGGTGGACGGGAGAACGCACTTCATGAGGACGCCTGACGCGCCCCTCCTGTATAATACTTCCCCAATGAGTGTATAGTGAGCTGATTGTCTGGCAATGCGCTCTGCCGAGTTTTTGTCATCTGGTTCTTCTTCATTCTTTATATACTTAATAATCGGTTGCCTCCAGTCATCAGAGTCTGACTCGGGTTGATCTATGATGTTGCATTCTTCTACTTGATCCGTCGAGATGCTCGGCTGGAGAATTTCTTGCACAAAGATTCCGGGCGGGACCTGAGTCCGACCGGATCCGAGCTTGGACAATACATCGGCTGCCGTGTTCCGATCTCTTTCTATATGATGAAACTCCAGACCCTCGAATTTATCTTCTAGCTTCCGGACGACGGTGCAGTATTTTCCCATTGAATCACTTGAACAATCCCATTCCTTGTTTATTTGACTGATGACTACCAGAGAGTCCCCATATACCATCAGTCTCTTGATCCCCAGCGATATGGCGATGTTTAATCCGTGTATCAAAGCTTCATACTCGGCTGCGTTGTTAGAGGCCGGGAATAGCAGCTGGAGAGCATACTTGAGGTGCTCGCCTCCGGGTGTAGTGAAGAGAATTCCTGCTCCTGCTCCCTGCAGCTTCAGCGAGCCATCAAAATACATTCGCCACACCTCTGCAGTTTCTGGATTGTCAGGTACTTGCTGTTCTGTCCACTCTGATACGAAATCAACCAGTGCTTGAGTTTTGATGGCAGTGCGAGGTCGGAACTCGATATCATGGGATCCCAACTCGCAAGCCCACTTTGCTATTCGGCCAATGGCTTCCTTGTTGTGAAGAATGTCCCCTATTGGAAAACCAGTAACTACTATGACTTTGTGGTCGTCAAAGTAGTGACGCAGCTTGCGGGCAGTTAGAAGTACTGCATATAATAGCTTCTGCACTTGAGGATATTTTTTCTTCGATGGGCCTAGAACCTCACTGATGAAGTAGACAGGATGTTGTACCGGGTAGGCATGTCCCTCTTCCACTCGCTCGACTACCAACGCGGTGCTTACCACGTGAGTCGTGCAAGAGATATATAGCAGCAAATCTTCAGCCGGCTGAATCGGCGTAGCTCGCCGGGGCGGTTTCAATACTGGTGGTGTTGTCAGGAATTTCTTCAGTGCGTCTAGAGCTTCTTGTGCCTCTGAAGTCCATTGAAACTTATCCACCTTCTTCAGCAATTTATAAAATGGCAGACCTTTTTCTCCCAGCCTGGATATGAATCTGCTCAGGGCTGCCATACATCCAGTGAGTCGCTGAACCTTCTTTTGCGATCGAGGAGCTTCCATCTTCATGATAGCTTCAATCTTATCTGGATTAGCTTCAATTCCCCGGTGGCTGACAATAAATCCGAGTAACTTTCCTGCTGGTACCCCGAAGACGCATTTCTCAGGATTGAGCTTCCATCTATATCTTCTCAGGCTGTTGAAAACCAGCTGTAAGTCTTCGATGAAGTTTTCCGGATTCTCCGTTTTAATCACCACGTCGTCTACGTAAGCCTCCACACGCTTGCCCCAGTGATCGGCTAAGCATGTTTGAATAGCTCTCTGATAAGTTGCTCCAGCGTTTTTGAGGCCGAACGGCATGGAGGTATAACAGAAAGCACCGAACGGGGTGATGAACGCCGTTTTTTCCTCGTCTTCTTTTGCCAAACTAATCTGATGATACCCGGAATAGCAATCTAAGAAAGACAGCACAGAACATCCAGCGGTGGAATCCACCACCTGATCTATCCTCGGGAGCCCGAAGGGATCCTTCGGACAGTGTTTGTTGAGATCAGTATAGTCGACGCACATGCGCCAATCCACTTTATTCTTTTTGAGTACAAGAACAGGGTTGGCTAACCACTCGGGGTGTAATACTTCTCTAATAAATCCGGCCGCGACCAAGCGGGCTAACTCGGCACGAATGGCCTCTCTCTTGTCGGGCGTGAAACGACACAGTTTTTGCCGGATCGGCCTCGCCTGAGGGTAGACTTTTAATTTGTGCTCGGCCAACTCCCTCGGGACTCCCGGCATATCCGCAGGTTGCCATGCGAATACATCTCGGTTATCTTGCAGGAATTGGACGAGCGCGCTTTCCTATTTGTCATTTAAGCTGGAGCTGATGATGGCCGCCTTGCGCTCATCAGCAAACCCCAAGTTGATCCGCTTGGTGTCTTCAGTCGGCCGCATAGAGGTCGCAGCCTGAGCTTCGTTTGTCGGCACGGCGAGGTCTTCTTCAGGCTTAGAGTTCGCCGGTGTAGAAGGAACCGTTGACGACTTGGTGGTGAGAGCTGCTTGGATGGCCACTCGGAAACATTCTGCGGCGCCTTGGAAGTCGGCGCGTACAGTTATGATCCCTTGCGGCCCTGGCATCTTCAGTATCATGTACGTATAGTGTGGGATGGCCATGAATTTGGCCAGCCCCGGCCTCCCGATGATGGCGTTGTACCCGCAGTCGAAGTTCGCTACCTCGAACCTCAGGAACTCGGTTCTGTAGTTATCCGGAGTCCCGAAGGTGACCGACATGTAGATGTGGCCCAGCGGGTATTCCCCTTCCGTCGGCACGATGCCGAAAAAAGGAGTGTCCGACTCGTGGAGCTCTTTGAGGTGAACTCCCAAGCCTTGGAGCGTACGGGGGAAGGTGACGTTGATGCTGCTCCCCCCGTCCACTAGCACCTTCTTCACCCGGCTCTCTCGGATCACCGGATCGACGAGGAGCGGGTATTTGCCCGGGTGGTCGAAGTTGAGCCATTGATCCTCCCGAGTGAACGTGATTGGGTGCTCCGACCACCGGTACGGGGCGGGAGGGCCGGTGGTCGCCACCAGTATCTGGCGGTCGTTGAGCTTTTGTTGTCTCTTGTTCTCCTGCGACCCATGTCCGCCGAAGATGACGTTGACCTCCCTGTCAACGCGCGGGAAAGCTCCTCCTCCCCCCTCCTCCGGCTGAGGGGGCTGTCGCGGTTCATCTGGTCCTCCCCTCGGCGGAGGAGGCGGTAGAGGTTGGAAGGGTCGGCCATGCCCGACGGAGTGTTTGAAATCCCGGCAGTTGCGGAGAGTGTGGCGCATGTCCTTGTGGTACGGGCACTGGGCGTCGAGGATGTCGTCCAGCGTGCGTTCGCCTCCCCGAGGCCCTCCTCGAGCGCGGGAGGCGGGTGGTCCGGCGGCGTGTACCTCTTCGCGAGGCCTCTTCTCCCAGCGCTTGTCGGGCGGCTGGTTCGCGTCGCGTCGTGGTGCTGCTGGTGCGGGCTTTGTTCCTCCGATGAGGTCCTGGGCCCGCTCGTCAGCGGTGATGTAAAGGTCGGCTTCCCGGAACAGCTCCTCGGAGGTAGTCGGCGCCTTTTGCAGTATGGCTCGGACGAAGGCCGAGTCGTTAGATCCTCTGTAGAAGTCCTCGATCACGGCCGCCTCCGTGACCTCGGGGATGCGGTTTCTCATGGTCTGGAACCTTTTAAGGTATGACCGGAGAGTCTCATCCCCCCGGCGCTTGATGGATTTGAGGTCCCACGGTTGCGCTGGCTTGTCGGAGAGGGATTAGAAGTTGGCGGTGAAGCGTCGACTGAAGTCTCCCCAGTCGTCGATGCAGTGTCGGGGTAGATGTCGTAGCCACTGCAGCGCGTCTTGCCCGAGGACGATGGGCAGATACGCAGTCATGACGTCTTCGGATGCTCCGGCAGCCCGAGCGGCGGTGGTGTAGACGGCTAACCAACCCCCTGGATCCTGCTTAGGTTCATATTTGTCGACATTGGATACCTTGAAGTTGGGAGGCCATTGGATGGCCCTAAGGCGCGGAGTAAGGGCGGATACTCCGCACGTGTCCTCCTGTCGCCGAGGATGTCGTCTGTCCCGGGGAGGGGAGTGGCGGTGGTGGTTCCTCGACCGTCCCCGGGTGGTTCCGCCAGTTGAAGCTGTTGCTGACTCAGTTCGGGTAGCCTGGCTTTGAGTCGGGAAGCCATGATCTCGGTCATACTCCTCCCGACGGCGAATTTCGTTTTCATGCCGCCGTTCGCGCGAAGCATTGATAGAGCTTCGCGCGTCTCGGCGACTGTTGATGGCGTGTCGCAAATCGTTCGGCGGGTGAGCGAGCGGTAGAAGATGGTTGGCTGCCTGAGTGAACAGGCGTCGGTATCCCTCGGCGTCGGGAGTCCGAGGGAGTCCGTCAGCTATCCGAGCTAGAACGCCTCCGACTTCGCTCGGCGTGTTCATAGCTCGGGCGAAGTCGGGGTTCAAGTTGCGCCCGAAGAGTGGATTTTCACGTCGTTGCCTCGCATCTTGCTCGGCTTGCTCCTGAGTCCGACGGCGATCACGTCGTCGGGAGTTCCTTCGCTCCCTGAAGACGCGTTCTTCCGGAGTTTCTCCTATCTCCGAGACCTCGTCTCGCGAGACAGGCTGCTCCGGATCCCGTTCTCCAGCCACGTGATGTCGTCGAATGTTCCTGCGCCGATTCCTCCGCCGGCGGGATTCTCGTTGAGGCGGTTCTTCTCCGGGTGCAGTCGGCTCGTCGTCGGAGACGGGGGGCGACTCCACTCTCCCGATGAAGAGGACGTCGGGGTAGAATGGTGCGGCTGTCGCAGCGACTTTCTTTCCATTCTCCTTTGAGGCCGGAGGAATGGGAAGAACAGCTTGCTTCTCCGTGGTCTCCTTCTTTCTTGCGATCCGTGTCCATTCTTTCGTCGGGGAAGTAGACAGCGGAGTCTTCCGGGTCAGCGAGCTTCCAGCTCCAGCCTCCCCGGAGACGATCTTTTTCCGAAGAACCGGAGGCAACGCCTTTCCAGCATTTTCGGAGTTTGTGGGAGGAGACTTTTGTTCTGGCAGATCCGCGAGGCGGTGCAGAATTCCCTTTTCGTCCGCCACGGATGAGATTGTCCCGAAGCAGAATATGGATCCGGGACGCACGGTGATCTTGCTGTGGAAGGTGACGGCCATTGAGCTAGCTTGGATCGTCGACACACCCCCTACCTGGCGCGCCAGCTGTCGGTGTTTTGGGTCCGACCGCACACCTGGGGTTGCCCCTCAAGGTGTTTTAGGAGTAGGACGGCGTCGACGACTGTAGCAAAATGGTTCGTGCTTGGTCGCACGAGAGACAGTGGACAAGATTTTGCAGGTTCGGGCCGCTTGGAAGTGCGTAACACCCTACGTCCTGGTGAGTATATGAGCGTGGTTACAAGAGGATTCTCTGGATAGAGGGCGCAGAGAGTTTGGGTGGATGGCTAAGCAGAACTGGGTCGATCGTTCTGAAGGGGTGCCCCCTAGGCCTTATATACTCGACCGTGGGGCGGTACATGTGGATATGATAACAACAAGTGGCTAAAAGATAGTTAATCTCCTGAGTTTATCCCCACGTAACCTTCGCCGACTTATCCTCGCATGGCTCTGTTGCATGGGGGCTTCAGCGCGGGAAAGTCGGGTCTTCTGTTGTGATTTATTCATTCGACGTTGTGGGCCGTCCGAATTTGCACCAATCCGGTCTCTTGTCTTCTCTTCTTTGTCGGCTGTCTTTCCCTAGGCCCACGAAAGAAAGACCTTACGAATTATTGGACCCTTGGGCCTTTCGTGAGGCCTTTTACTTCTTTAGTGGACCCAGGGGATATCCATCCCCCACAGGTTTCGTATGCGGTCACCTTGGGACCGGGTGACGGACGTCTCGACCTACGGGCCCTCTGGGTCCGAGGAAGATGACGATCCCAGCATCTGTTGGGATTTCTCTGGACTTGGCAACCCCAGTGCCATGCGGGACTTCATGACCGCATGTGACTACTGCCTCTCCGACTGTACCGATGGAAGCCGCAGCCTCGACGATGAGAATTGCGGCCCAAGCCGCGAATGTTTCCACGTTGAGCTGGGGGATCCCTCTGAAGGCAACCATCTTGGCATGCCGGAGGACGGCGATTTTCCTAGGCCCGTGCCTCGCGCCGACATCCCGCGGGAGCTAGCTGTGGTCCCCGTTCCGGCGGGGGGTCACGACCCACAGCTCGAGCAAGTCCGCGGGGCGCAGGCCAGGCTCAACGAGGAAACAGGAGCGCTTGAGACGATCCGCCGGGACGTCGGGCAGGTATGGGCGGGCCAACCCCCGGCCGGAGAAATACATCACCTGCCCCAAGGTCTCCAGCACCGCGTCGCCAACGATGTCAGGGTCAGGCCGCCGCCCGCATCCAGCGGGGTTGGTCAGAACCTGGCAGCCGCAGCGATGCTCCTCCGCACGATGCCCGAGCCATCAACCACCGAGGGTCGGCGAATCCAGGGAGAGCTCAAGAATCTCCTGGAAGGCGCTGCGGCCAGACGGGCCGAGAGCACTGCCTCCCGAAGGCAGGGATACCCCTCGGAACCTCATGCCGCGACTTCCCGATTCATGCGGGAAGCCTCGGCCTACACCGGGCGCACGCGCAACACTGCGCCTGCGGCCCCGGGCCACCTCGGCAACGAGCACCATCGACGCGACCGTCGGGCCCACCTCGACGAAAGGGTGCGCCGAGGCTACCACCCCAGGCGTGGGGGACGCTACGACAGCGGGGAGGATCGGAGTCCCTCGCCCGAACCACCCGGACCGCAGACCTTCAGTCGGGCCATCCGACGGGCGCCGTTCCCGACCCGGTTCCGACCCCCGACTACTATCACGAAGTACTCGGGGGAAACGAGACCGGAACTGTGGCTCGCGGACTACCGCCTGGCCTGCCAACTGGGTGGAACGGACGACGACAACCTCATCATCCGTAACCTCCCCCTGTTCCTCTCCGACACTGCTCGCGCCTGGTTGGAGCACCTGCCTCCGGGGCAGATCTCCAACTGGGACGACTTGGTCCTAGCCTTCGCCGGCAATTTCCAGGGCACATATGTGCGCCCCGGGAATTCCTGGGACCTTCGAAGCTGCCGGCAACAGCCGGGAGAGTCGCTCCGGGACTACATCCGGCGATTCTCGAAGCAGCGTACCGAGCTGCCCAACATCACCGATTCGGATGTCATCAGCGCGTTCCTTGCCGGCACCACCTGCCGTGACCTGGTGAGCAAGCTAGGTCGCAAGACCCCCACCAGGGCGAGCGAGCTGATGGACATCGCCACCAAGTTCGCCTCTGGCCAGGAGGCGGTTGAGGCTATCTTCCGAAAGGACAAGCAGCCCCAGGGTCGCCCATCGGAAGAGGCTCCCGAGGCGTCTACTCCGCGCGGCGCCAAGAAGAAAGGCAAGAAGAAGTCGCAATCGAAACGCGACGCCGCTGACGCGGACCTTGTCGCCGCCGCCGAGTACAAGAACCCTCGGAGGCCCCCCGGAGGTGCTAACCTCTTCGACAAGATGCTCAAGGAGCCATGCCCTTACCATCAGGGGCCCGTCAAGCACACCCTCGAGGAGTGCGTCATGCTTCGGCGTCACTTCCACAGGGCCGGGCCACCCGCCAAGGGTGGCAGGGCCCGCGACGATGACAAGAACGAAGATCACCAAGCAGGGGAATTCCCCGAGGTCCGCGACTGCTTCATGATCTACGGAGGGCATGCGGCGAATGCCTCGGCTCGGCACCGCAAGCAAGAGCGCCGGGAGGTCTGCTCGGTGAAGGTGGCGGCGCTAGTCTACCTAGACTGGTCCGACAAGCCCATCACTTTCGACCAGGCCGACCACCCAGACCACGTGCCGAGCCCGGGGAAATACCCGCTCGTCGTCGACCCTGTCACCGACAACGTCAGGCTCACCAAGGTCCTGATGGATGGGGGCAGCTGCCTCAACATCATCTACGCCGAGACCCTCAAGCTCCTGCGCGTCGATCTGTCCTCCGCCCGGGCAGGCGCTGCGCCCTTCCACGGGATCGTCCCTGGGAAGCGCGTCCAGCCCCTCGGACGACTCGACCTCCCCGTCTGCTTCGGAACGCCCTCCAACTTCCGAAGGGAGACCCTGACGTTCGAGGTGGTCGGGTTCCGAGGAACCTACCACGCTGTACTGGGGAGGCCATGCTACGCGAAGTTCATGGCCGTCCCCAACTACACCTACTTGAAGCTCAAGATGTCGGGTCCCAACGGGGTCATCACCGTCGGCCCCACGTACAAACACGCGTTCGAATGCGACGTGGAGTGCGTGGAGTACGCCGAGGCCCTCGCCGAGTCCGAGGCCCTCATCGCCGACCTGGAGAATCTCTCCAAGGAGGTGCCAGACGTGAAGCGTCACGCCGGCAACTTCGAGCCAGCGGAGACGGTTAAGGCCGTCCCTCTCGACCCCAGCGGCGACACCTCCAAGCAGATCCGGATTGGGTCCGGACTCGACCCCAAATAGGAAGCAGTGCTCGTCGACTTTCTCCGCGCAAACGCCGATGTCTTTGCATGGAGGCCCTCGGACATGCCTGGCATACCGAGGGATGTCGCCGAGCACTCACTGGATGTTCGGACCTGAGTCTGATCTGTCGGGCAGCCTCTGTGCCTCGGTCATCAAGGAAGGGTCGGCCTTGCCTCGGCGGAGCCCGACCCTCCCTCGGGGGCTAAAAAGAGGGAACCCCTCTGCGTCGAGATTGGGCATACTTCTCCGCGTCGAAAATTTTCAATCAAAAAAGGGAACTCCTGTGCCTCCGGATGGAAAGAAAGGAGAGTACGATTTCATGCAAGAAAGACAAAGTGTTCAGGCCTCAGCGGCCGCAGTGACACGCACATCCGACAAAAGATTGTTCAAACAAGAATTAGGCGCCGCCTTGGGAAGGAGCCGCGCCCTCAGCTCCATCCCCGCCGTCGGTGAGGTCCATCTCGGCCCCCGGTGACGGCGCAGGGGGAAGGATCTCCGCCTCAAAGGTGGTCGCCAGCACCGCGCTCGGGCCCGCGGCGACCGCGTCAAGCCGCTGGACCTCTGCCAGGGCAGCATCGTCTTCGTCAGGAAGACAGTACCCCCCACTAACCCGCTCCAGGTCCACAACGTAGTGGGAGGCGAGCACGGCGAAGGCCCGCCTGACGCCGTGGTGTAGCGCCTCGCGGACTTTGCCGCGCGCGTGATCACCCAAGGCTCGAAGGCGGCTTTGAGGGGAGCTTCCTGAAGGGACGTCGCCAGAGCCAAGGGTACGATAAAAGTCCGAGACAGCCTCGGACATGGCCGCGAGGTCAGCTTCCCTCTGCTCGGCAGCTCCAGCAAGCGCCTCGGCGAGCGCCTTGGCGGATCCGTCAAGGGCGGACTCAAGCTCTGCGAGCAACCAGGAGGAATACCTCAAGCACAAGCGAAGGAAACAGACAAGAACAAGAGCCAGGGAGGACCAAGATGTACCTCCGGCTCGGGCATGATGCTCCGAGGCCGCAACCTGGGCCGCGGCTAGGTCGGCCGCGAGGGTCTCTGCTCGGCTTTCGGCCTCGGCAGCCCGGCCCCGAGATTGATCCCGCTCCTCGACGACCTGGATGAGCTCCGATCGCTGCCGTTGCGCCTCCACGCGCGCTGCTGCCGCCTCGGCTCTCAGGTCGGCGCAGAGCAGCTGGAGGTTCGCCACCTTGGCATCCTGCTGAGAAAGGCGCGCGGTAGCCCCGGCGAGCGAGGACCTCAGGGATCGCAGCGAGCTCCAGACATCGACCTCGCGGCGGATGAACGACGACTTGGCGGCGCTCTGGTCCGTCAGATCCTGGGAAAAGGAAACAGGGCGTCACGACGAATGTCTCGCTCACAGAAGGAAAAAGGTATGCCTGAAACCGCCACCTGGAGGATTTTGGGGACGTCTCTGCAGAAAACCTCCAGCGACGACCGGAGCGACCCCACCATTGCCTCAGCACACTCGCGGAGCTCATCCCAGGACTGGTCCTCCTGCTCATCGTCGAGAACGAAGACAGGGTCCGAGGCCTCGCGGGTCCGGAATCGGAGCAACGGGCGCCGGGCCTCGGGGCTCCTCCGCACAACGATGAGGCTGTCGCCCGGCCGGACGGATCGCGCGTCCACGCCCACCTCTTCTGAGGCCTTGGGCGCCGACGCATCAGCCATCCCGACGCTGGCGGAAACTGGTCGCTCTTCGACGGGGACGGCGGCAACCTCGGCGGTGGCGGGCGCCGGCATGGCTGGCACGACAGGCGGGCTCAGGGCCACGTTGGCGTCAGCCGCCTCCTCAACCACGATGGCCGCCTCGGCAGAAGAGCCGGCCTCGGGAGCCCGCTCCTCCGGGACCGGCGACGCCCGAGCCCCCTGCGGTGAAGTGCCCCGCGAAAGGGTCGGCTGGATGACAAGGCCCGGGGCGGTGCTGGCCACACAATCCGGCGCCGCCTTGAGGGCCTTCCGGGATGCCAGGTCGGTCTGGCCGTGACTTCGCTTGCTGGATATAAAAGAAAGAAAAGAGAAGAAGGGAGGAAAGAAAGATCACGGCCGAGACATATGAATGGGAAGTCAAGACGAAGACATTCCGAGATACTCACCCACTCCGGGCCATTATCCACCGCGCCTGGGGGGAGGTCTCTTGGATCCCGGCTCCCAAGACGGCCGCCGAGGTCCGCTTCGCCGGCATCTTCGGCGCCGCCCTCGCCGCGGACGCCTGGGAAGTAGATTGCCTGGGCGCGGTCGCGGCGGCCTGGGGGTCACCCCCATGCGCCACCGGTACAAACGGCGACCCCTGGGGAGCGGACGCCCCGACCTGGCCCTCCGGAGCCACCTCGGCTCCTCCGGCCGAGGGAACGGGTGACACCTCGGGTCGCCCCCGTGCCTCGGACTGGGACCCCGACGCCCCAACTCCGGGGACTGATGGTGTCGACCCGCGCGGGGGCTGGCTCGACGACTCCTGGCCACACCCCGGGCCGGGGCTGAGGCCGAGACGGGCGGTCATGTCGTCCTCCTCCTCATTGTCGTCATCATCGTCGTCGTCGGGCGTCTCCGACGATGGCTCCCTCGGGAGTCCTTCCCTCTCCTGCTGGCGACGACGCTTCTCCAAGGCGTCCCGAGCCCGCCTCCGCTCGCGGGCCCGGGCCTTCTCCGCATCCTTCTTTTCCTTCTTCTCCTCCGCGGCGACCCGCCGCGCTGCACGGTCCGCCGCGTCCTCCGGGACCCGCGGCAGGGAGGGCTTGTGCCACCCCACATCCTAAAAGAAGGGGAGAAAGGAACCCGGTCATAAGGACCCGGAGCAACCCGATGTGCGAAGAAGGAAGGAGCGAATAACTCACCAAAGTTGCACACCCCTGGTCGGGGCGCATCCGAAGCTGGGAGTATGCGTGGGGGTCCGACTTCCCCATTGCAGCCAACACCCGCCATTGGAGGACGTTGAAGGGAAGGGGATCAGGGGACATTCGCGAGCCCTCCCAGTCAGCCTCTGGGGTCATCTCCCAGAGCGGCAGCCGCCGCTCCGCCAAAGGAAGCACCCTCCGACGGTGGATAGCGGCGATCACCCCCGCAGCAGTAAGTCCCCCCTCCCGCAACTCCTTCAGGGCCTGAAGAAGGGGTTCGAGATTCTTCTGTCTCTCGTGGGGAGTCCCGTGGCGCCAGGCGTCGGTGGCAGCAGTAACTACTCGCTGAGAGAACGGTGGGAGCAACTCACCGTCATTCCGAAGGTAGAACCACCGGCGCTGCCACCCCTTGTTCGAGGACGCAAGAATGGCAGGAATGTACTGTGACGCCCGCGACTGCCTCAGCAAAAGAGTGCAGCTGCCGGCCCGCACCGCCGCACGGATCCTCCTCTCCCCCGTCGGCAAGGCGAAAGGCTCGGCGAGGAAGAGATGAGTCCACAAATCCCAATGGGGGGCGATCCCCAAGTACCCTTCGCATACCGCTACAAAGATAGCGGCCTGCGAGATGGAGTTGGGGGTGAGGTTGTGCAACTCCACCCCGTAGTGGAACAGGATGGCCCGCATAAAGCGGCCCGTCGGCACGCCGAATCCCCGCTCGTGGAAGGAGACGAAGCTCATGACGTACCCCGGCGGTGGGGACAGAGCGGCTCCGCCCACGGGAGGAATCCACTCTGGCCGCTGCTTATCGGTGTGGGGGCGGAGCAAACCCTCGCCGACCAGCTCCTCCAGATCGCTCGCCGTCACCATGGAAAAAGGCCACGGATCGCGCGGGGGGATTATGGTCACTCGATCCGCCATCTCCAAAATGGGAGAAATGGCGGCGCGGGGGGCAGGAAGGGCGGTTTTTTCTCTTCTCCGACTAAAGTTTCCCGGGTTACGAAAACCTAAGGGGAGAGGAAGGAAGCAGAGCAAAGAACCGTCACCAGACTCCCTCTCGAGTATATGAAGGCCGGGGCGAAACCGTTTCCAGCGCTCCGCATGGACCGGACGCGGGATTCAAAAAACGCGAGGCCAGACAGCCGTTCCTCGAACGACTCGCGCACGTGCAACGGCCGCCCCGCCAACCACTCGCCCCGTCGCATTAACTCCGCGGCAGGACAAGCGGCGCCTCTGGCAGGAGAAGCGGACGACGCTTCGCCTTCGCCGTAACAACCGCGCCAAAAAAAAGGTACGCCACGACGTTTGATTTCGTATCCTTTTCCTTTTTCCCTCTTTCTCTATCTCTTGCAATAGGGACCGGGAAAGGGGGATACCCCGAAAAGGATCCTTCCCTGTGAAGAAACCGGGCTCCGAGCCTCCCCTACTGGTCAGAGGTTCGAAGGCTGGCCCTCCGAAGGGTTCAACAGTCGCCTCAGATCGCATGGGCCCGACACCCACTACTGGTCAGGGGTTCGAAGGCCAGCCCCCCGAAGGGCTCCATGGCCGCCTCAGGCTACTCGGGCTCCGCGCCCATTACTGATCAGGGGTTCGAAGGCTGGCCCCCGAAGGGTTCACAGTCGCCTCAGACGCCGAGCGAGGGATGACCAGGGGTACGTTCGATACATAACCGAGGCTCGGGCTGCGCTCCCGAGGTACCCTAGGACATTTCCGAGACCAGCGGGAGCGATCTTGTAACGGAATCCCATCGAAGGGAGGCATCGAGCCCTCGGACCCCGTCGCCAGGGGACATCACGCCAGCAAGGTGCCAAGACCTCTCCGGCTGCCACATTGGCATGTACCCAGGGCGCTAGCTCTCTCTCCGCTAGACGCGTAGCACCCTACTACACCCCCCATTGTACACCTGGATCCTCTCCTTACAACTATAAAAGGAAGGACCAGTGCCTTCTTAGAAAAGGTTGGCCGCGCGGGGACGAGGACGAGACAGGCGCTCTCTTGGGGCCGCTCGCTTCCCTCACCCGCGTGGATGCTTGTAACCCCCCTACTGCAAGCGCACCCGACCTGGGCGCGGGACGAACACGAAGGCCACGGGATCTCCACCTCTCTCACGCCCGTCTCCAACCACCTCGCCTCTCCCCCCTTCGCGCTCGCCCACGCGCTCGACCCATCTGGGCTGGGGCACGCAACACACTCACTCGTCGGCTTGGGGACCCCCCGGTCTCGAAACGCCGACAGTATCCGTATCCCGGAGGCGTAGGAGTCCCTCGGCTCGGTCGGCCTTGCCGCCCGAGGCTTCTCTTTCCCAGTTAAAGAAACCCTCGGCCGCTCTGTGATGAGCCGGAGCCGGAGGCAGCGGTGTCAGCATGGACAGAGGCGGAGTTGGCTCGAAAAGAAGACTTCATCGGCCCAGGAGCAGGTGACTTCCCAGGCCGAGGAGGCGTAGCAGCGGCGGCCGAAGCCTGGCCGGGTCGTCCACTGGCGGGGCCAACCCTGGAGTCGGGCTGCCGAGGCCATGAGCTGGGCCGGTGTCCCCGGGGGATGGCTGGCTGAGGCTACGGAGCGGCCGGTCCGGCTGTCTGCTTGGGCCGGTTTCCTGGAGGAGGCCCTGGCGGCGATGACCCAGGCGCGGTGCTGACATTTTCCTTCGAGGTGGAGATCCTCCGACCATGTCGCCGTTCGAGGCCGGGTCGGATTCCGCCGAAGGTGTAGTCGACGCCGAGGGTGCTGCTGCTCCCCCTACTGATGTCTGGTCCTGCAGGAACAGTTTATCTGTAGCGTGCATATGTTTTTTGCGGCCGTCGAGGCCCAAACATACCGTCGTCGTGCTGTAAAGCTGCGTTTCTTTTCCCCTTGTTTCGAGTATTAGGACTTGTTCGTCGGTAGCAGAATCGTTTATCCGAGCGAGAGTTACTTTTCACGGAAGGTGATGAGTGAGGTATCCGTATCCCGGAGGCGTAGGAGTGCCTCGGCTCAGTCGGCCTTGCCGCTTACGTGTACTCTTACTCGTCCGTAGGATTCTCTTATCGATATAGTCGAGAAGGCACGAAAAATCGTTTCGACAGAAAAGTTTTCGAGCGTTAAGATTTGTTCGGGCAACAGAATTGCTTATCCGAGCGTGAGTTACTTATCGCAGAAGGTGATGAGTGAGGTATCCGTATCCCGGAGGCGTAGGAGTCCCTCGACTCGGTCGGCCTTGCCGCTTACGTGTACTCCGTCGTTTTCAGGATCCTACCGTCGAAGTAGTTGAAAAGCACGAAAGATGTTCTGGCAGAAAGATTTTTTCCGAGAAAAATTTTGACGCAGAGGGGGTTCCCCCCTTCTAGCCTACGAGGGAGGGTCGGGCTTTGCCGAGGCAAGGCTGACCCTTCCTTGATGGTTAGACTTTATTTGTGTATGTGAACGAGGTAAATGAATGACTTGAAAACATCTTAAGGGTAGAAGCGACGTAGCTGTCGGATGTTCCAAACGTTGCTGTAGACCTCGCCTTGACTGTTGGCCAGCTTGTATGTTCCAAGCGAGGATGAATGGCCCTTCCCAGGGAGGCGTGAGCTTGTGGCGTCCTCGGGCGTCTTGTCGTAGCCGAAGCACCAAGTCCCTCACCTGGAGGTCTCGGGACCGAACCCCTTGGGCGTGGTAGCATCGCAGGGACTGCTGATACGTTGCCGAGTGTAGTAAGGCCATGTCCCGAGCCTCTTCCAGCTAGTCCAGTGAGTCTTCTCGGCTGGACTGGTTGCTTCGGTCGTCGTACGCCCTCGTCCTTGAGGATCCGTATTCTAAGTCTGTGGGCAAGATAGCCTCAGCCCCATAGACTAGAAAGAACGGCGTGAAGCCCATGGCTCGGCTTGACGTCGTTCTCAAACTCCAGACCACCGAGGGGAGTTCCTTCATCCATCGCCTGCCGAATTTATTGAGGTTGTTGTAGATCCGTGGCTTGAGTCCTTGTAGAATCATGCCGTTGTCACGCTCTACCTGCCCATTCGTCATGGGGTGAGCTACGGCGGGCCATCCACCCGGATGTGGTGGTCCTCGCAGAAGTCCAGGAACTTTCTGCCAGTGAACTGGGTGCCGTTGTCGGTGATGATGCAGTTTGGGACTCCAAAGTGATGGATGATGTTGGTGAAGAACGCCACCGCCTGTTCGGACCTGATGCTATTTAGGGGTCGGACCTCAATCCACTTGGAGAATTTGTCGATAGCGACCAGCAGGTGCGTGTAGCCCCCAAGTGCCTTCTGCAAGGGATCGACGAGGTCCAGACCCCACACAGCAAACGGCCAGGTGATGGGTATTGTTTGCAAGGCCTGAGCGGGTAGGTGCGTCTGCCTTGTATAGAATTGACACCATTGGCAGGTGCGTACAATCCTAGTGGCGTCGGCCACCGCGGTTGGCCAGTAGAAACCCTGTCGGAAGGCGTTTCCAACGAGGGGCCGAGGTGCTGCGTGGTGGCCACAAGCCCCCCGAGTGTATTTCTTGCAATAGTTCCTGACCTTCGGCGATGGATATGCATCGATGGAGGATGCCTGAGGGGCTGCGGTGGTAGAGCTCCTTTCCGTCACCCAGCAAGACGGACGACTTGGCGCGCCGCGCCAGTCGCCGAGCTTCGGCTCTGTCGAGGGGTAGCTCTCCTCGGTGGAGATATTGCAGGTATGGGGTCTGCCAGTTTCGATTAGGCAGGACCCCATTCCGCTCTTCCTCGACGCGCAGTGCCTCACCCTCGGGGGCCGAGGGTGCCTCGGGCTGAGCCGAGGGCGCCTCGGGCAGGGCCGAGACTTTCTCGGGCTCGGGCGTGTCGTCGGTCTTGACTGAGGGTTGATGTAGGTCTCGGGAGAAGACGTCCGGAGGAACCATTGTCCGCCCCGAAGCTATCTTAGCCAGCTCGTCCGCAGTCTCGTTGTATCGTCGAGCGATGTGGTTGAGCTCGAGCCCGTAGAACTTGTCCTCCAGGCGCCAAACCTTGTCGCAGTAGGCTTCCGTCTTCGGGTCGCGGCAATGGGAGTTCTTCATGACTTGGTCGAGGACAAGCTGCGAGTCGCCACGAGCGTCGAGGCACTGGACCCCTAGCTCGATGGCGATGCGCAACCCGGTAACCAGAGCCTCGTACTCGGCCACGTTGTTGGACACCGGGAAATGGAGGCGCAGCACGTAGCGGAGGTGCTTCCCGAGGGGCGAGATGAAGAGCAGGGCCGCACCTGCTCCTGTCTTCATCAGCGACCCGTCGAAAAACATGGTCCAGAGTTCCGGTTGGATCGAAGCTGCTGGAAGCTGGGTGTCGACCCATTCAGCCATAAAGTCCACCAAGGCGGTACAGAGGTAGGCCTCTTTCGCCGAGGCGCGAGATGAAGCGGCTCAGAGCCGCAAGGCATCCCATGACCCTCTGTACTCCTTTCAAGTCCTTGATGGGGCCCATGTTGGTGATGGCCGCGATTTTCTCTGGGTTGGCCTCGATGCCCCGCTCGGAGACGATGAACCCCAGGAGCATGCCTCGGGGGACTCCGAAGACACACTTCTCGGGATTGAGTTTTACGCCTTTCGCCTTGAGACACTTGAATGTCGTTTCAAGGTCAGAGAGGAGGTCGGAGGCTTTCCTCGTCTTGACTACGATGTCATCAACGTAAGCCTTGACCGTTCGACCAATGTGCTCACCGAACACGTGGTTCATGCACCTTTGGTATGTCGCACCCGCATTCCTCAAACCGAATGGCATAGTAACGTAGCAGTACATGCCAAAAGGTGTGATGAAAGAAGTCGTGAGCTGGTCGGACTCTTTCATCCTGATTTGGTGATACCCCGAGTAGGCATCAAGGAATGACAGGGTTTCGCACCCAGTAGTTGTTGGGGACTTGTTCTCAAATGCTTCGAGTTAAGAACAAGGCAACATAAAAAGTGTTAAGCGTTAAAGTTCTTCGTCCTTCGAAACGTTATGCCCCTTTGGGAGATAATGAGTTTCGGACGAAGGTTACAAGAAACACACCTTCGTAAGTTCAACAAATAATAACGAAGGATTCATATAAAGCAAGAGGTATAATATAAACATTCAAACATTATCATAACCTTATCATAAAATCATTTCTATTTTATTATAATGGAAGAATAGAAATGATTTCAAATTACAAATGTACCTTCGGCTTGAGGAAAGGTAAAATTACAGGCGTGACGCAAAAGCAAGTGTCAAGTCAGCGTGAACAGTACGGGGGTACTGTTCACCTATTTATAGGCACGGGACACAGCCCATACAAAATTACATTCATGCCCTTTACATTTGATAATAATTCTATAGTAATCCACCGAGGTCTGAATAGCCTTTTCATCTTTAAGTCGGTTTCATTTTCTGCTACCATGCCGAAGCTTTCCCGCTCACATCTTCAGCGCTGTATCAACCTTCGTATTATTTTGGGCTTCTCCTACTGTGATACCGACTCGAGTCCGAAGATACCTGTTCACACATTATACTCCAGAAATACTGTTAAATCCTGTTTTTGAGGACCTTCGTAAGCCGAAGGCCCCCAACAGTAGCCCCTCGCAATGTTAATTTGTTTAAAATAATAAATTTAGATTGCGACATGGACGAAGGCTTTAAGCCGAAGGTCCGAAAAAACACCTTCCCTTTGCTAGAATAGCAACATTCACTGACAGGCGGGGTCTTTCAATTTTCAACGCACTGGGCGTATAAATAAGATCATACTGCAAGCTCATTTGGCACGCTCTCTTGCCATCTGCTCCCACTCACTCAATTTTTAGCTCTTGCACACGAAGATTTGCTTAGCTTTAAGTTTTGAAGCTTCGGCTTGGAAAACAGTTTTTTAGTGTTTCCGAAGATGTCTGAAGATAAGAAGGCTGCTGCTGAGATGAAGCTGAGTCTCGACGAAGAGAAGAACCTGGGGTTTCTTATAGCAATGTCGAAGACCAACACAGAAAAAATCACCAAAGAGATTTTAGAAGGTTTGTCTGAAGATACTGATGACAGCGATAGTTATGATGTGGATAGTGGTGGTGAAGACTCCGAAGATCGCCCCTGGCGACCAAGGCATTCAGTTTTTGGCAAATCAGGTATCAAAGAAAATCATCTTGTCAACATGAGGGGAAGATACTTCCGGGATTTATCCATTGTGAGGGTCGACGAAGGAGAGAAAACTTGCCCGACTCCTGAGGAAAATGAAGTCGTAGTGTTCCGAAGCTTTTTGAAAGCTGGACTACGATTTCCCCTGAGCAGCTTTGTCGTAGAGGTGCTGAAAATGTTTGAAGTCTATCTTCATCAACTTACCCCCAAAGCAATTATAAGGCTGAATATCTTCGTATGGGCCGTGAGAAGCCAGGGTCTGGAACCTGATGCGAAAAGTTTCTGTAACATACACGAATTATCATACGAGACAAAACCTTGGGGTAAGGAGCAATATCACAATAATTTTGGCTGCTACAATTTCGTTTCTCGGTCTGGGTCAAGCTGTCCCGTGCCAACCTTTCGAAAGAGATGGCCCGACGACTGGATGACATAATGGTTTTATGTGAAGAATGACCTGAAAGCACGAGAAGATATCAAAGGTATAATTATGCGCCCTATTTGGCAAAGCTTCGGCCTGCGGAGGCCGAAGGTTGAAATGAATGAATCTGCCGAAGAATGCCAGAGAGCCTTCGGAGTTATTTGTTCTTTTATTGGAACGAGAGATTTGGTCCAAGAGCATATTGCCTTCAGAGTATGGCCGCTTGCGGAAAAATGGGAAATGCCACAAGAGACCATAAAGGAGGCTGACGAAGGTGGCCTTATCAGGCTGAAGTATACTTTCAAGTTTGGAGATAAATTCGTTGAGCCAGATGATGACTGGCTAAAAAGCATTGAAAATTTAAGTGATGAGCTGCTTGGGGTCTACTCGAAGGCTGAAGATACTGCATTGTCAGCAGCCTTCGGAGGCCGAAAAAAGAAAAGACTGAACCGGGTGTTTGACGCAATCGGGTTTGTGTACCCTGACTATCGTTATCCCATTCGAGGGCAGAAAAGAAAAAATACAACCTCTGCGAAAGAAGAAACTGCAACTGCTCCTAGCGAGCCAGAACCAAAAAGGAAAAGGATAAAGGTCCTCACACATCGGCCACGCTATATTGAACCAGCCTCGGTGCCTGAGTTCACCGGAGAAACTTCTTCGGCCACCGAAGCTGAAAAGCCAACCAAGCCAACCTTGCTGACAGAAGTCGCAGAAATGGCCGAAGCTGTGGCAGAACCACCCGAATTATTCCAGCTTAAGTGCCTAAGTCACGCCTCAGGGGCCGTAACACACTTAAATCGGAATAACCCGTCAGTCCCTCAGATCTAGTCTGATAGAGCCACTTAACCAGGATCAAATTCCACAATCTCACTCGAAGGTGAGTCACAGAAGAAATACAATCAAACAGGAAACCTCAAATTAAGTACTGAGTTATTACATAAATCGGAGTTTTTGGAGTAGCAAATAAAGTTCACAAATTAAAGTGCAGCGGATAAACGATGTCGTCGGTAACGAGGAAATGGGCAAGGCCTAGCCCACTACTCCTCGTGCTCCTCTCCTGCCGGAGCAACATCCCACTCGACCGTCCAACCCGGTGGCAGGGTGGTAGGCCAAGTCACACCATCAACTACATCCTGCATGGTACCTGCAAAAATGGTGCCACAAGCAAGGCTGAGTATACTAATACTCAGCTAGACTTAACCGGTGTGAGGAGTCTACTCCTCTACCTCTAGACTATGCAGCTGTTTGGCTGAGGGGTTTGGTTTGCCAAAAGCACTAGCTGTTTCTAAAACCAATTTTTAGCTTTTCAAATTCTACCATCATTAACTTAGCTAGATTTGCTCCTTCTAAGCATACATGGTAACAAGCAATTAGCTCAATCAACAAGTTATCTCATGTAATCCACATTTCACTTCTTACTCGATGCAGTACAAGGAATCAAGCAGTCTCATTAGCTGCGAGAAGCAGACGATTCGAATCGAGTTTTAACCTTGCAAGGTAAACCTAAACACACGTCAAGTCAGGGTACTCCGACCCCACACAAGACAACCGTCCCCATTGATTCCCCGTTCGCGTCCAGGCCTCACCGCCTTGGCATACAATGCTCCACTGACCCCGGCTGCCGCCGTGCAGTGACCGCACTTGTACCCACCATAGCTAGCATGGGAGACCCTGTCTCAGGTCGTATGAGGGATAAAGTCCGCGCCCGGCTTCACTCAGGTACTAGGTTTACCGGTTACCATTTTTCCCGGCATGTGCTTAGTACGTTCAAAAGCTTGACTCAGGTATCCACACATTAATCCTTAATTCATTTTTCCAGTCTCATGGACAAAGCATCCTCCCTGGATCCAAGTCCATAGACCAATATGTATATCCCATTATCAAGATGAATACAATCAATTCCTGACCTCGCGCGAGTGCTAGAAAATCACTCGACTTCTACCGAGATCCTGATTTAGCATAGCAGCTACTCGACCTAGCATACTAGTATCCATCTCAAAAGGAATCCTAAGTTCATGCAACTAGAGGTTTCAAGCAACTCCTACACTTAAGTGCACATTATAGTCCTACAAGCATTAAGTGTAGTAAAGTAGCATATAATAACATGGTTATGCATAAAACCGGGGCTTGCCTTCAATTGCTGGGGCTGCGGGGAGATCCTCAATAGCAGCCTCTGAAGCCTGCTCCTGGTCATCCTCTTGGACAGGTCCTTGCTCGGGGATGAGCACGTACTCTCCGTCGGCAAGATTACAATCTAATGAATGCAATGCGTAAGATATATGCATGATATGGTATGTGCTTTAGAATTTACAACTTTAAAGATGTATGGTCTTTTTGAATTTAATCAAGCTAACCTTACTTATGTAAAACCTTTCAGTGGTATACTTGGTAATTTGGGTTAGTTTTAGTGGGATGAGGTTTATTTCTTCTCTTTTCTTTTATTCTCTTTAATGTTTTGGAGTAGGTTTGAACTACAAGTTGCTTTTATAAAATTCCAACAATTCTGCAAAAATTACAGTGGCTTGCTACTGGTGTATGATTCTCTGTCTCAAAATTTGGGGTTCAGAAAGTGAATGGTTTTCTCTGGACAAAATTACCAAATTTTAGGGCAGAAGGGGTACTTTGAACTACAACTATTATTTAACAGTGGGTAATTCTTTAAAACTTATTTTTGCTGGCTTTTAGGTGTCATAACACGACTTGATACAAATTTCTAGTCATTAATACCTTTTAATGATTTTTTTATGGTTTTCTCAAGTTTCTAGCCCAAGGGGTGCTTTCTACTACCACTATATTTGAAAAACATCAAACAACAGAGTTCTTATTTTTCTTAGCTAGTGTTTTGTGCAAGAGCAATCATTCTGGAGTTTGGCTTCTTTTTGCTTAAGGGAAGGGGTGGTATGCATTATTTGAGCTAAATGGCCTTTCTCACAAATTACTAGCAAAAGGCATGGGTTCACTTTCTTTTTCATGGGTTTGCATTTTTCTCTGGTGGTTTATCCCATCATGGGCTTAGCTAATTTTTGGTTGCCTATTATCACATTAAAAGGGATTGCTTATGATTTATTGGAAAAATGCCTTATTATCATTCTGTATTTATTTTCCCTACTTAAAAAGTTAGGCTGGGGTGTTCTGTATTTTTGTAGTGGGGCTCTGGTGGTTATAAGTTCACTGGATTTTTGTTAACCATTTTGGTTATAGTTTTGCAATTCTAATAATTGATTTTCAATCTTCATAAGGCTAATTAAAGCATCTTAATTATAAACTGGTCCTAATTAATGGTCTCTGCATTTTTCCTAGGTTCTTGGTTGCATAAGCAAACTAGGAAAAATATTGCTAATCACTGTTCAACATTTTCCAATGCTTTTCTGATTTTCTCTAAGTTGTGGACAAAATGGCTTTAAATGAATAACTACATTATAATCTCTAATGCTGGGGCTCCTACTATTTTTAAAC
This sequence comes from Zea mays, assembly GCF_902167145.1. NCBI lineage: Eukaryota > Viridiplantae > Streptophyta > Magnoliopsida > Poales > Poaceae > Zea > Zea mays. The sequence goes on along the minus strand of NC_050101.1, from coordinate 14,571,141 downwards.
AGTGTCTAATTAAGGTATAAGCATCTACAAATTTTCTTAAGCTCAGTACAAAAGAAAAACTAATTTTCCTGAATTAAACAAGGTTTAGGGGGTTTCTGTTTTTAATTTTAAACTCTAAAATTTAGAACAGAAAGCATATGGTTCACTATTTTTAAATGAAGGATCATAATATTCCAGAGTTAGCAAAATTGGTTTGACAGCTTTTCATTAAGATTTCATCAAGTTATGGATTTTCTAAGTTCTCTGGTTATTTTAAAAGAATAACAGAATTGATTAAAAGGAAAACCACTTTCCACTGGGGTCCCTGGCGGTTTTTCTAAGTTTTCCCTCGCGAATCAGTCCTTAGGTTACTATTCACATGAGTCGCTGACATTACAGAAAACCCCTCGGGTTCTACAGAACCTAACCCGAGGTCCTTCTTCTACCTTAAACAGTAGCCGCGGCGAAGAAAAGGGCGGAGGGGCTTACCGGCGGCGAGACTGTTCCGGTGAAGTGGTCGAGGGTGAAGGGGACGTCGCGGGGATCACAACGGTGTGCGGAACGTCGACAGAGATGGCCGGAGTTGGTCGGTCCACGCGCGCAGGCGGGGATGCTCGTCGGCGGCGAGGAGACCAGCCTGGTCACGGCGAGGTAGTTCAATTAAATAGGTCAGGGAGGTCCACGGGATGCCAGAGAAGCTATGAGCGAAAGGAATTGGGCGGAGACTCACTGGATAGCTCGGTCCACGCGCGGCGGCGGAAGACCGAAGTCCGGTGAGGTTGATCTCGGGCCTCCGGTGAAGTCCGGTCGGGTCCGAGGGCTTGGCAAGCTTCACGGGCTACTGGCGGAGCTAGCCGAAGCACTGGTTGGGCTGGAGGGTGGCTGGAGTGAGCTGGCCTCGGCGGCCGAAGCTCTGGCGGCAATGGCGGGCGGAAATAAGCTCGCCGGAGCCAAGGAACGGTGGCTGCTCGGTGAGGGTGAGTGCGGGGCGAAGTGGGGCGCGCCTGGGGAGGCTTTATAGGCACGGCGCGGTGCACGGGCGGTCGTGGACCGGCGAGTGCGCGCGGGCGTGCACTGGGAAGGCGTGGTGCGCGAACGGGCGTGAACCAGGGGTGTCAGCCGCGGTCGAACACGTGTTCCCGTTGCCTCTGCCCCTGTTCAAGCGCCGATTGGGAGCAAATCTTCGCGAATTTGGGCAAGATCACTGCAAGGGATTTGTTCACCAGACCAAGCTTTGTCTTTTATGTATGGACGACGTGCGGTTTTAGGCTAGGGACAGGGAGTTGTAGCGTCACCAAGGTGCCAGTGTCAGAATGCCTGGTCCCGAGGTTGAGCTGCGCCAAAACCGTGTCAAATGGATTTGGTTTGAGTTAAAATTTTCCCAGAATGTGTTCAAGGTAATTTGGCACGACTTTGATATTTGGATCTTCTGGCTTTGAGTTTGGAAAAGCAGAGAACACAGATGATCTTTGAGAAGAGGTCTGAAATTCAGAAATTCAGAAATCTGAATTTCTCTAAAGGTTCATTGATCAAGGGCTGATTTGGGGATTTATTTGAGTTATTTGGCTAAGCCTTCTCAATCTTTCTTGTTGCTTAACAAATATACTTTAACTTATGTAATTGGCTCAACTCAAAATTTTAAACTTTTCATCCTCTTTTCACATCTTTTCTCAAATTTTGTTCATGGGGTTCACTTAGGGTTTTGAATTAGGGTTGCACATTCTTATCTTTCAAAAGTCTCAATTGTTTTGATCATGACACTTTTAAGTATATACTTGGTGAATTCTTTGCCACTTAAGTTATTTTGATGCTCATGCTTACTTTGGTTCACATAAAATAATGATTCTTGGTTTGGCATTCTGAGAAAAACCCTAGGTGACACTGGGGTGTCACAGCCTTCCCCCCTTAAAGGAATCTCGTCCCGAGATTCGGGCCAGAGTCCTCCCGGGGTGAAGCAAAGGGTGAGACTGAGAGGAAAAGGGTGGGGATTGTTATTATTAGGGCAAAACTGCTCTTCGAATGTCATTCTCTTTGCAACTTCAGAAGGAAGTCCTTTTAAGTTTTACTTTATAGTCACTTCATTCTGAATTAAGATCATATTTTTAGAAATTAGATTCGAAAGGCAGGAGGAGGGGTTGGGGGTGATTACGTACCCGCTTCCTTAGGTAGGCAATCGGGGAAGTTGGATCTTAAGAATTCCTCGGTTTCCCAAGTAGCTTCCTCCTCTGAGTGATTACTCCACTGGACCTTAAACATCTTGATCGATTTAGCCCGAGTTGATCTTTCCTTGCAATCCAGAATCTTGGAGGGGTACTCTTGGTACGAGAGATCTGGCTCTATCTCTAATTCTGGTTCTGCTAGAATCTCAGCCGGCAATCGAACACACTTCTTCAGCTGAGATACATGGAATACGCTGTGAATGGCAGACATCTTTGAAGGTAACTTCAGCTTGTATGCCACGGGTCCACATGCTTCGATGATCTCATAAGGTCCAATGTAACGAGGGGCTAGCTTGCCTTTGATCCCAAACCTCTGCACTCCCTTGGTGGGTGATACCTTGAGGTATACAAAACTTCCCACCTCGAACTGGAGAGGTTTCCTTCTTTTGTCATGATAGCTCTTCTGTCTGGCCTGAGCAGCTTCTAGATTCTTCCTGATTAGCTTGACCTTCCTTTCGGCTTCAGTCACCGAATCAGGTCCAAAAACTTCTCTTTCACCAGGCTGAGACCAATTGAGTGGTGTCCTGCACCTTCTTCCATAGAGAGCTTCAAAAGGTGCCATCTTTAGGCTGGATTGATAACTATTGTTATAAGCAAACTCTGCCAAGGAGAGGTGCTTATCCCAGTTCTTGCCGCAATCGATCGCACAAGCTCTCAGCATATCCTCCAGAATCTGGTTTACCCTTTCCGTCTGACCATCAGTCTGCGGGTGGTAAGCTGAACTCCTGATTAGCTTGGTTCCCAAAGACTCTTGCAATTGTTCCCAAAATCTGGCAACAAATTGGGCTCCTCGGTCAGAAACAATGGTCCGAGGTAATCCATGCAAACACACGATCCGGTCGATATACAACTCTGCATATTTCTGAGCCTTATCAGTGGTGTGCACAGGAAGAAAATGTGCCACTTTCGTCAATCGGTCCACAATAACCCAAATTGAATCATGATGACGAGAGGTGTTGGGCAGACCCACAATGAAATCCATGCTGATGTCGTCCCACTTCCACGAAGGTACGGACAGTGGTTGCAAAGCTCCAGCGGACTTCAAGTGGCTTGCCTTTATCCTCTGACAGGTGTCACACTCTGATACATACTGGGCTATCTCCCTCTTCATTCTGGTCCACCAGTACGAAAGCTTCAAATCATGGTACATCTTGGTGCTTCCCGGATGCATAGAGAATTTGGAGAGATGAGCCTCATCCAAAATTTTCCTCTTGAGATCCCGGTCCTTAGGAATTACCAATCTGCTTTTGAACCATAACACACCCTTCTCATCCTGGCGGAAACAATTATACTTCTCAACCTTCTGATGGAGATTCTTCTTGATAACCTGCACTCCCTTGTCATTGAGCTGGGCCATGATAATCTGGTCTTGCAAAGCTGGCTCAACAGCCATTTGAGACAAAGAACCAGAAGGAATCACTTCAATCTGCATCTTGCTCAACTCATCGCACAAGGTGTTAACATGAGAATCCATCAGAATACAATTGCATTGCAACTTCCGACTCAAGGCATCTGCTACCACATTAGCTTTCCCTGGGTGATAATGTACCTCCAGGTCATAATCCTTGATCAGCTCTAGCCATCTTCTCTGCCTCATGTTGAGATCAGCCTGAGTAAAAATGTACTTAAGGCTCTTATGATCAGTGAAGATGTTGCAGTGGGTTCCCATCAGATAGTGCCTCCACATCTTCAATGCATGAACCACTGCTGCTAACTCAAGGTCATGAGTGGGGTAATTCTGCTCATGAGGCCTGAGTGCTCTTGAGGCATAAGCAATGACTCGGTTGTCTTGCATCAAGACACAACCTAGCCCGGTGCCAGAGGCATCGCAATATACATCAAAAGGCTTGCTGCTGTCGGGTTGCGCCAAAACTGGTGTTGTGGTCAGATACTGCCTCAATGCATGGAAGGCATCTTCGCACTTCTGACTCCACACAAACTTGACCTCTTTCTTCAGCAACTCAGTAATAGGCTTCGCAATTCGAGAGAAGTCCGGAATAAATCTTCGGTAATAACCAGCTAATCCCAGAAAACTCCGAATCTGGCGAACAGTCGTTGGTGGCTTCCAGTTCATCACCTCTTGCACTTTATCAGGATCAACAGCTATTCCATCCTGAGAGATAGTGTGACCCAAGAATTTGATTTCCTTTAGCCAAAAATCACACTTGGATAACTTGGCATAAAGGTGGTGCTCTCGCAGACGTTGAAGCACTACATGCAAATGCCCGGCATGTTCTTCTTCGTTCTTTGAGTACACCAGAATATCATCGATGAAAACCACCACGAACTTGTCCAATTCCGGCATGAAAACAGAATTCATCAGATACATGAAGTATGCTGGTGCATTTGTCAGCCCGAATGACATCACCAAGAATTCATATAGCCCATATCTGGTTGAGAATGCCGTCTTCGGAATATCACTTGCTCGTATTTTGATCTGATGGTAGCCAGAGCGAAGGTCTATCTTGGAAAATACCTTGGCCCCGACCAACTGGTCAAAAAGAACATCAATACGAGGCAAAGGATACTTGTTCTTGATAGTTACCGCATTAAGAGGGCGGTAATCTATACACAGCCTCAAGCTTTCATCCTTCTTCTTCACAAATAGTGCTGGACATCCCCAAGGCGAAGTGCTTGGGCGAATAAAACCCTTATCCAGCAACTCTTGCAACTGCTTCTTCAACTCTGCCAACTCAGCGGGTGGCATTCGGTAGGGCCTCTTGGAAATTGGAGCCGTTCCCGGTTGCAACTCGATGGCGAATTCAATATCCCGGTCCGGTGGCATTCCTGGCAATTCATCAGGAAAGACATCTGCATACTCGCAGACCACTGGGATCTTCTTCAGGGGTAACTCCGTCATAGAGAAAGCACATGACTGAGAAGAACCCTGACTAGGCAGAATCAAAGAGAAATTTCCGCAGAAAGGAGAATTAACTTCCACGGTACGACTGGCTACATCAAGCACAACTTGGTGCAAGGTCATCCAATTTGCTCCTAGAATAATGTCCACATTTTCCAATCCCAATATAAGAAGAGTGGTTTTGATAATGTGGCTTCCCAGTTGAATAGGCACACTTTGGTTTAATTGATTAGTTGCAATTTTACCCCCAGGTGTGACTATCATGAATGACCCTTTTGAGTGAGAGAATGGCAGTTTGCAATTAGCACTGAACTTTTTGCTAATGAAACTATGAGATGCACCAGAATCAAACATAATTAAAGCAGGTTGATTATAAACTGAAAAGGTACCGGTCATGATAGGAGCTCCTTCAGGTACTTCCTCCAGAGTAGTGAAGTTGAGCTTCCCTTGCCTGACTTGCACCTTCTGCTTTCTTCCCTTATCTTGATTTGGTGCTGGCATCTGCCTCTGCTGGTTCCTGGGACAATTCTTGGCATAGTGGCCCACATTGCCACAAGTGAAACACTTGTTCCCATTGCCCTGGCGGAACTGCTGCTGCTGCGGAGGCTGATTATTCCTTGGGGCGGGAGCTGGATAGCGGTTGGGTGCCGGCTGCTGCTGCTGCTGAGGTGGCCTGATCACCCATCTGCCTGCCTGCTGCTGAAAACCCCTGCTCTGATTGTGAGAAACAATCCGGAACCTCTGAGCCTGAGCGGATGGCGCTGCCATTGGTGCCTTCCTCTTCTTCTCTGCCCGGTGAGCAACAATGCAATCCTTCTGAGAGATGGCCATGTTGACCAACTCATTGAAGCTATCAGCCCGGACAGTGTTGAGTCGTTCCCGCAGCTTGGTATTGAGACCCCTGCGGAAGCGATCCCTCTTCTTTTCATCAGAATCAGCATGATACCCTGCATACTGGCATAAGTCGTTGAAGGCTTGCGCATACTGCAGTACCGTGCGGGTTCCTTGATTGAGGGCCAGGAATTCATTCAACTTCCGATCAAGAATGCCAGCTGGAATGTGGTGCCCTCTGAAGGCAGTCTTGAATTCCTCCCAAGATACTTCACGATCAGCGGGGAGCATAGCACGGAAGTGATCCCACCAAGTCCGAGCTGGGCCGCGAAGCTGCTGCGCGGCGAAGCGAGCCTTGGCCTCATCAGGGCAGTCTCCCGTGAGGAGGGGAAACTTGGACTCGACGACGCGAAGCCACACGTCGGTGTCCAACGGATCCTCTGCCTTGGTGAACAAGGGCGGCTGCGTGCTCAGAAACTCCTGGTATGTTGCCATAGCCGGAGGTCGCTGATGCTGGCCTCCACCATGATGCTGAGGGTGGGGCTGGCGCTGCAAGAGCTGTCGCAGAATTTCATTCTGCTGGGCCATCAGCTCCTGCACTGTGGGAGCTGGAGGAGGTGGCGGGGGAGCTTGCTCATTTTGCCCGCGACGCTGCCTAGCTGCCATCTGAAACAGAGATTGTCGCCAATGTTATCCCGACTCATATTTCCGAACGACAAGGTATCATCTCATATGGAAGGAAAAGGCCATAATCATAATATTAGGTTCGAAAATGAAGATAACATGGTGACAAGGATCCCACAGATATTAAAGTTTACAGGGTTACATTAATCAGGGGAAAGTACCCATAAGCCTAGTCCAAAATGTGATACTACTAAGCTCGCATAGGTTTCTATCCGCCTAAAAATGTCGAAGCGACTGCTTAACCCTGAGCGGTGGAAGCGACACTGGATACGGGTGAAGGAGGCATCGCAGAGGTAGTCCCATTGGCACCAGGGGCTGGTCCTAGCTCCTCGGGAGCCTCTTCTCCCTCGCTTCCTGCTTCATTGGCCTCCATCTCCAGGTGGTGCATGTCCAAGTGGTCATTGGCTTCCTCAAGTTCCCTCTGCACGTCGTGAAGCTGGTTTTTCCAAGACATCAATAGTGTTGTCTCGGATCTCCACTTGCTGTTCCAGGGTAGCGATACGCTGGCTCAGCCTCTCCACCTGCAGATCCTTCTCCACCAACTCTGTGGATAGGTCGACCACAAAATCTTCCCGACTGTCGAGAGTGAGCTTGGCAGTCTGAGCGGTGTTAGCAAGAAGTGCCATAGCATCGCTCTGAAGGTCCTGAAGGCGGTACAGCGCACTCATGCACTGAACAGTGACCCTCCCAACCAAGTCAGGATACATTGCCCACACATCCTTCACATGGCTCACGCGGTTACACCACATGGGATCATCCTTCTTCTCAGCAGGGAAGAGTCCCAAGGGGTGCATCACCATCTCCAGGGGATGGTAGCCACAGAAAGTCGTCAGAGTCTTCATGGCTGCTGCCTCAACGGTGTCGTCCGTCCTGAGTCCAATCGTCTCAGAGTCAAGAGAACGCCAACCCGGCTGAAGGGGATGAGCCTCCAAAGTTAGCCAGACCCGACAACGAGGTACCCGATGCTCCTCATACAACTGCACTGTGTACAAAGGGGGCGTAGGGTAACCGGCGGAGTTAAGCACTTCCCACAAGATGGAGGGAAAGCCATCGCGAGAAAGGAAGTCAGAACTGAAACGAGAGTCTCCTCCACTGGCGGGGGTGGGTGAATTCATCTGCGGAAGGGAATCAAGATAAAGATTATGGTGGAAGGAAAAAGAAAAAGAGAGCCCGGATGATTTTGAAGAAAAGGGGGTTAGCTCAAATTTTAATTCCTCTCTGTGTTTTATAATGCATGCATGCTGAAAGAAACGTTGCCTCTCAAAAAGGAAAATAGGGTGCCTTTTTAGGGCATCCTAGAATATAAGTATTGGCCCACAGGGCCTAATTAATTAGCCACCTATTTCTCCCTTTATGCCTAAGGCCTTTCGTCCTAGGTCTAGCGGTCTAGCCCTGACGATCCGTAACAGTTTCTAGGCAAGTTTTAGGTTTTGAAAATTGGTATTCATGTTTTATTGTCCTTCTCTGTGGTGGAATTTGCTCCGATACCAGCTGTGGCAGAACCACCCGAATTATTCCAGCTTAAGTGCCTAAGTCACGCCTCAGGGGCCGTAACACACTTAAATCGGAATAACCCGTCAGTCCCTCAGATCTAGTCTGATAGAGCCACTTAACCAGGATCAAATTCCACAATCTCACTCGAAGGTGAGTCACAGAAGAAATACAATCAAACAGGAAACCTCAAATTAAGTACTGAGTTATTACATAAATCGGAGTTTTTGGAGTAGCAAATAAAGTTCACAAATTAAAGTGCAGCGGATAAACGATGTCGTCGGTAACGAGGAAATGGGCAAGGCCTAGCCCACTACTCCTCGTGCTCCTCTCCTGCCGGAGCAACATCCCACTCGACCGTCCAACCCGGTGGCAGGGTGGTAGGCCAAGTCACACCATCAACTACATCCTGCATGGTACCTGCAAAAATGGTGCCACAAGCAAGGCTAAGTATACTAATACTCAGCTAGACTTAACCGGTGTGAGGAGTCTACTCCTCTACCTCTAGACTATGCAGCTGTTTGGCTGAGGGGTTTGGTTTGCCAAAAGCACTAGCTGTTTCTAAAACCAATTTTTAGCTTTTCAACTTCTACCATCATTAACTTAGCTAGATTTGCTCCTTCTAAGCATACATGATAACAAGCAATTAGCTCAATCAACAAGTTATCTCATGTAATCCACATTTCACTTCTTACTCGATGCAGTACAAGGAATCAAGCAGTCTCATTAGCTGCGAGAAGCAGACGATTCGAATCGAGTTTTAACCTTGCAAGGTAAACCTAAACACACGTCAAGTCAGGGTACTCCGACCCCACACAAGACAACCGTCCCCATTGATTCCCCGTTCGCGTCCAGGCCTCACCGCCTTGGCATACAATGCTCCACTGACCCCGGCTGCCGCCGTGCAGTGACCGCACTTGTACCCACCATAGCTAGCATGGGAGACCCTGTCTCAGGTCGTATGAGGGATAAAGTCCGCGCCCGGCTTCACTCAGGTAATAGGTTTACCGGTTACCATTTTTCCCGGCATGTGCTTAGTACGTTCAAAAGCTTGACTCAGGTATCCACACATTAATCCTTAATTCATTTTTCCCGTCTCATGGACAAAGCATCCTCCCTGGATCCAAGTCCATAGACCAATATGTATATCCCATTATCAAGATGAATACAATCAATTCCTGACCTCGCGCGAGTGCTAGAAAATCACTCGACTTCTACCGAGATCCTGATTTAGCATAGCAGCTACTCGACCTAGCATACTAGTATCCATCTCAAAAGGAATCCTAAGTTCATGCAACTAGAGGTTTCAAGCAACTCCTACACTTAAGTGCACATTACAGTCCTACAAGCATTAAGTGTAGTAAAGTAGCATATAATAACATGGTTATGCATAAAACCGGGGCTTGCCTTCAATTGCTGGGGCTGCGGGGAGATCCTCAATAGCAGCCTCTGAAGCCTGCTCCTAGTCCTCCTCTTGGACAGGTCCTTGCTCGGGGATGAGCACGTACTCTCCGTCGGCAAGATTACAATCTAATGAATGCAATGCGTAAGATATATGCATGATATGGTATGTGCTTTAGAATTTACAACTTTAAAGATGTATGGTCTTTTTGAATTTAATCAAGCTAACCTTACTTATGTAAAACCTTTCAGTGGTATACTTGGTAATTTGGGTTAGTTTTAGTGGGATGAGGTTTATTTCTTCTCTTTTCTTTTATTCTCTTTAATGTTTTGGAGTAGGTTTGAACTACAAGTTGCTTTTATAAAATTCCAAAAATTCTGCAAAAATTACAGTGGCTTGCTACTGGTGTATGATTCTCTGTCTCAAAATTTGGGGTTCAGAAAGTGAATGGTTTTCTCTGGACAAAATTACCAAATTTTAGGGCAGAAGGGGTACTTTGAACTACAACTATTATTTAACAGTGGGTAATTCTTTAAAACTTATTTTTGCTGGCTTTTAGGTGTCATAACACGACTTGATACAAATTTCTAGTCATTAATACCTTTTAATGATTGTTTTATGGTTTTCTCAAGTTTCTAGCCCAAGGGGTGCTTTCTACTACCACTATATTTGAAAAACATCAAACAACAAAGTTCTTATTTTTCTTAGCTAGTGTTTTGTGCAAGAGCAATCATTCTGGAGTTTGGCTTCTTTTTGCTTAAGGGAAGGGGTGGTATGCATTATTTGAGCTAAATGGCCTTTCTCACAAATTACTAGCAAAAGGCATGGGTTCACTTTCTTTTTCATGGGTTTGCATTTTTCTCTGGTGGTTTATCCCATCATGGGCTTAGCTAATTTTTGGTTGCCTATTATCACATTAAAAGGGATTGCTTATGTTTTATTGGAAAAATGCCTTATTATCATTCTGTATTTATTTTCCCTACTTAAAAAGTTAGGCTGGGGTGTTCTGTATTTTTGTAGTGGGGCTCTGGTGGTTATAAGTTCACTGGATTTTTGTTAACCATTTTGGTTATAGTTTTGCAATTCTAATAATTGATTTTCAATCTTCATAAGGATAATTAAAGCATCTTAATTAGAAACTGGTCCTAATTAATGGTCTCTGCATTTTTCCTAGGTTCTTGGTTGCATAAGCAAACTAGGAAAAATATTGCTAATCACTGTTCAACATTTTCCAATGCTTTTCTGATTTTCTCTAAGTTGTGGACAAAATGGCTTTAAATGAATAACTACATCATAATCTCTAATGCTGGGGCTCCTACTATTTTTAAACAGTGTCTAATTAAGGTATAAGCATCTACAAATTTTCTTAAGCTCAGTACAAAAGAAAAACTAATTTTCCTGAATTAAACAAGGTTTAGGGGGTTTCTGTTTTTAATTTTAAACTCTAAAATTTAGAACAGAAAGCATATGGTTCACTATTTTTAAATGAAGGATCATAATATTCCAGAGTTAGCAAAATTGGTTTGACAGCTTTTCATTAAGATTTCATCAAGTTATGGAATTTCTAAGTTCTCTGGTTATTTTAAAAGAATAACAGAATTGATTAAAAGGAAAACCACTTTGCACTGGGGTCCCTGGCGGTTTTTCTAAGTTTTCCCTCGCGAATCAGTCCTTAGGTTACTATTCACATGAGTCGCTGACATTACAGAAAACCCCTCGGGTTCTACAGAACCTAACCCGAGGTCCTTCTTCTACCTTAAACAGTAGCCGCGGCGAAGAAAAGGGCCGAGGGGCTTACCGGCGGCGAGACTGTTCCGGTGAAGTGGTCGAGGGTGAAGGGGAGGTCGCGGGGATCACAACGGTGTGCGGAACGTCGACGGAGATGGCCGGAGTTGGTCGGTCCACGCGCGCAGGCGGGGATGCTCGTCGGCGGCGAGGAGACCGGCCTGGTCACGGCGAGGTAGTTCAATTAAATAGGTCAGGGAGGTCCACGGGATGCTAGAGAAGCTATGAGCGAAAGGAATTGGGCGGAGACTCACTGGATAGCTCGGTCCACGCGCGGCGGCGGAAGACCGAAGTCCGGTGAGGTTGATCTCGGGCCTCCGGTGAAGTCCGGTCGGGTCCGAGGGCTTGGCAAGCTTCACGGGCTACTGGCGGAGCTAGCCGAAGCACTGGTTGGGCTGGAGGGTGGCTGGAGTGAGCTGGCCTCGGCGGCCGAAGCTCTGGCGGCAATGGCGGGCGGAAATAAGCTCGCCGGAGCCAAGGAACGGTGGCTGCTCGGTGAGGGTGAGTGCGGGGCGAAGTGGGGCGCGCCTGGGGAGGCTTTATAGGCACGGCGCGGTGCACGGGCGGTCGTGGACCAGCGAGTGCGCGCGGGCGTGCACTGGGAAGGCGCGGTGCGCGAACGGGCGTGAACCAGGGGTGTCAGCCGCGGTCGAACACGTGTTCCCGTTGCCTCTGCCCCTGTTCAAGCGCCGATTGGGAGCAAATCTTCGCGAATTTGGGCAAGATCACTGCAAGGGATTTGTTCACCAGACCAAGCTTTGTCTTTTATGTATGGACGACGTGCGGTTTTAGGCTAGGGACAGGGAGTTGTAGCGTCACCAAGGTGCCAGTGTCAGAATGCCTGGTCCCGAGGTTGAGCTGCGCCAAAACCGTGTCAAATGGATTTGGTTTGAGTTCAAATTTTCCCAGAATGTGTTCAAGGTAATTTGGCACGACTTTGATATTTGGATCTTCTGGCTTTGAGTTTGGAAAAGCAGAGAACACAGATGATCTTTGAGAAGAGGTCTGAAATTCAGAAATTCAGAAATCTGAATTTCTCTAAAGGTTCATTGATCAAGGGCTGATTTGGGGATTTATTTGAGTTATTTGGCTAAGCCTTCTCAATCTTTCTTGTTGCTTAACAAATATACTTTAACTTATGTAATTGGCTCAACTCAAAATTTTAAACTTTTCATCCTCTTTTCACATCTTTTCTCAAATTTTGTTCATGGGGTTCACTTAGGGTTTTGAATTAGGGTTGCACATTCTTATCTTTCAAAAGTCTCAATTGTTTTGATCATGACACTTTTAAGTATATACTTGGTGAATTCTTTGCCACTTAAGTTATTTTGATGCTCATGCTTACTTTGGTTCACATAAAATAATGATTCTTGGTTTGGCATTCTGAGAAAAACCCTAGGTGACACTGGGGTGTCACAGAAGCGCCAACAAGGATAGAATTGGAAGAACCAAAGATTTTGTTACCAGAAACCAAAGAGATGGCCGAAGCGCCATCGACAGAAAAAATGGAAGAAGTAAAAGGACCAACTGAAGGATAAAAAACATCAAAAGTTTTAAGTCCTGCAGCAAATGTTGAGACAGTAAAAAATCAAAAGGTGCCAGCAATGACTCCGAAAAGAAAGAGAATGGTCAATGTGCTAGATGTTCTGGAAACAATTAAATCCTCAAGCACACCTCCGAAGAAGACTGTTGCCATTCCCGAAGCGAAAATTGAAATTTATGATACTAAGGCTCCAGAGCAAGAAACTGAAGCTGAAGCTGGGCCCTCAGAGCCCACGAAGGTAAAATCCTTGGAAACCGAGGAAGAAAAAATAACAGAGCCAACTCTTGTTGAAGAAATCAGTGCTATTGCCCCCGAAGCATCCCCAAAGTCCTTGATTATATTTTTCGTCATGCTTCGGGGAAAAAATTATCAGAAAAAGAAAAGCAAGAGGCCCAGTTTTACGCCCAAAAACTGAAGTATCCAAAGGGGGCGTTAGTATTCAATGGCAGTGGAGAAGAAGACTTTTTGTATTGTCTCCCTGACAGCAAGGAGATTTCTGTCTGTCGGGAGATGAGCAAGAGCTTCGGATTCCCAACACTAGAAGACGGGCTCTCAGTGCTGTCGAAAAACGATCTGGCCGACAGCCTGGCATATAATAGCTTAAAGGTGCAAAAAATGGGATCTTTGTATTTTTTGTTGAGACCAGAATTTTTCGTTTGCTTAAGTCTATTGACGCACACACATTTTTTTTGCAGGGCCTGATACTTAGCAATGCCCTCAGGGCCCAAAAAGATGCTGAAGACGAAGGGTGCGCTATAGCCCTGAGCAACCTTCGTTCCGAAGTAATTGAACTGAGGAACGAAGGTCTCGAAAAAGATAAAATATTACATTCATTGATAAATAGAATAAAAGAAGACGAAACTACTTTTAAAGGTCAAGCTGAGGCTCAGAAGCGCGAAATTGAAGATCTTCGAAAACAACTAGCCAGAACCAAAGAGGAACGCATACTTGAAGAAACGAAGCGAGAACTCAGCGACCAATGGGCAAATCATTTAGAGGGAACTGTTGAAGAGCTTCGTTCGTCCAAGAAAAGATGCTATAACAAATCTATAGAGTGTGTTAAGAAGTTAAAAGCTAGCTTCGCCAGCGTCGGCGCATTCTCGAGCGAAGAAAACTTTACAAGAGGCAATCCCGAAGGTCCCATTGAATGGATTAATCACGAAGCTGAGGCCTTCGAGGAAATTTTAAATAGCCGCGGAGACATATGTGCTTTCTCGGGTGCCAGGGGAATTGCTACCATTTTGGAGAAAAAGGGCTGCGATCATGTAAAAATTTTAGCGCAATCCGAAGCTACTTTGTCCTTCGAAGATGCGAGAGATCCTTCAGCCGAAGCTAGCATGGTTGGTGGAAGATTTTTCACCGATGTCTGGGATAATGGTGGTCGAGAAATGGCTCGAGAAATTATCCAGAAAAGCGAGAAGGGCATTCACGACGCTAGAGAAGTAGCTAAGGCTGCTGAAAAAAACTCAGAGCCCGAAGGGCAAATAGGTATTAACTAATGGTTTTATTGTGTTGTAATTTTTGGTTTTAAACTTCGTTCGCAATTTGTAATAGCAACGTAGCCGTATCCTGTCCTCCTTCAGATCCTACTAAAGCGTCTTCGGGCCCTCACCCGAAAGGAGATGACGAAATTAAAAAGATGGCTGAAGCCATCATGGATGAAGTTGTTAATCGGCTCCTGAACGAAGCTGCAGAAGTTGTTCTGAGAGAAGATTAAGTACTATTGTAAAAACTTTTGAAATGTAACATGTGTAACATCTTGTAGCCCTGAATGTAATATACCTGTTTTTATTATTCATTTCTTTACGATGCATGAAATTTTACATACGTACCATTTTGTCTTTGACGAAAAAACACCTTCCCTTCTTTTCATGCTTCGTGAAGAAGAACAATATCCGTAGTATTCTGATGAATAATGTCCACGCTTCGTGAAGATATTTTCCGAAGCTACACTTCCGAAGATAGTGTATCTCCTTGCAACTTAGCATGTTTTTCCCCTTTTTCAAAACATTCTTCTGAAGATCGATATTGTGTCCCCCTCTTGTGCCATATGCAGCATGATGTATGATGCTTATGCTATGCAAGATGATGTGATGATGTTATGCTATGCAAGATGATATTTATTCTGAAGACACACACACATCCCTGCGATAAAACACATAATCTTTTTTTAATCAGAGTTGACTTTTTGCTATAAGCCTCCCTTAGGAGCTTCTTCGCCTTTTACTTCAGCGGAATCAGCGTTTATTTTTCGCTGTAAGCCTCCCTTAGGAGCTTCTTCGCCTTTTACTTTCAGCGGTATTCGCGTTGACTTTTCGCGCTTTGCCTTTTACTTAGGCGGTATAAGCTCTGCATTCCCTGTGGAACGACTTTGGAGCAGAAAACTTACACTGCGCTCCCTTTGGAACGACTTTTTGTAGCTTCAGCAAACTTACACTGCGTTCCTTAGAACGACTTTTTGTTGCTTCGAAGAATTCATATCATGCCTCATTTTTCTGTAAAAATAAATTCTTGATAATCCGAAGGTCCTTCTTGCTATCGCAAATCTATGACAAATCTTTAAGCCTGTGAAGAAGATATATTTTCCTTGTGACAAACAACGAAACTATTACATGAGATTTAAAAAGTGTTCTTTATTACAGAAAAAATAAACTAAATGCAAAAGACTACTATCAAGGTAGGATATTTGTCAATAGATGTGCTTCGACTCTGGCACAGTGCTATTGACTGTGCGAGCTTCGGTGTTGAGCATATTGGCCCCCTTCTGGCTGTTGGCCTTGTTGCAGCGGTGGTGGAGGCGGAGGCTACTGCCACGAAGCTTGAGGTTGACTCGCCGAAGCAACAGAAACTGCAGGGTGGTTGCCTATATATTCTGGGATGTAAGGCGAATGATACGAAGCAGTGTGCATGACCTGCTTCGGCTGAGTCTGTTGCGCTGCAGCTTCGGCTATCTCCTTTTGTTTTTGGATGGTAACATGGCACATCCTGGTGGTATGGCCCTTGTTTTCACCACAGAACAAGCAAAATATTCTCCTTGGTTGATCTCCAAATCTTCCGCCGAAGCCCCTGGCGCCTCTGCCTCTTGGAGCTGGTGGCCGAAAAGAGCTTTGCTGCTGGGACGAGGCTTGTGAAGAATGTTGTGGCCTTTGCTGCTGACTTCCTCGATCATCAGTTTGAGCAGAGTTATGGATTGACCTAACATGCCTCGGGTGAAACCTTCCTCCGAAGCCCCTGGTCATTTCAGAAAACCTGAATGCTTCCTCCCTTCTTTGGCGGAAATCATTGTCAGCCCGAATGTATTCGTCCATCTTCTGGAGCAGCTTCTCCAACGTTTGTGGTGGCTTCCTGGCAAAATACTGCGCTGAAGGCCCCGGCCGAAGCCCCTTAATCATGGCCTCAATGACAATCTCATTGGGCACCGTCGGCGCCTGTGCCCTTAGGCGCAAAAACCTTCGGACATATGCCTGAAGGTACTCTTCATGGTCCTGAGTACACTGGAAGAGAGCCTGAGCGGTGACTGGCTTCGTCTGAAACCCTTGAAAGCTAGTTATCAGCATGTCCTTCAATTTCTGCCAAGAAGTGATTGTCCCTGGCCGAAGAGAAGAGTACCAAGTCTGAGCAACGCTCCTGACAGCCATGACAAAAGATTTTGCCATGACTGCCGTATTGCCACCATACGAAGATATAGTTGCTTCATAGCTCATGAGGAATTGCTTAGGATCTGAGTGACCGTCATATATGGGGAGCTGAGGTGGCTTGTAAGACTGTGGCCAAGGTGTAGCCTGCAATTCTGTTGAGAGAGGAGAAGCATCATCAAAAGCAAAGTTTCCATGATGGAAATCTTCATACCAGTCATCCTCATTGTGGAAGCCTTCCTGATGAAGCTCCCTGCGTGGAGGCCTTCGGCTTTGATCATCTTGAACAAGATGACGAACCTCTTCAGAAGCTTCGTCTATCTGTCTCTGAAGATCAGCTAAACGAGCCATCTTTTCTTTCTTGCGCTGAACCTGCTGCTGAAGGATCTCCAGGTTTTGGATTTCCTGATCTAGATCATCCTCCGGAGGTGTTGGACTGACAGCCTTCCGCTTCTGGCTTCGGGCCTCCCTAAGAGAGAGAGTCTCCTGATTGGGGTCCAGCGGTTGCAGAGCTGCAGCCCCAGTTGCTGAAGCTTTCTTCGGCGCCATAACGAAGGTTTATGGTTGCCGAAGATGTTCAAAACTCAAAGAGTGGAAGTGAGTTCACCGGAGGTGGGCGCCAATGTTGGGGACTTGTTCTCAAATGCTTCGAGTTAAGAACAAGGCAACATAAAAAGTGTTAAGCGTTAAAGTTCTTCGTCCTTCGAAATGTTATGCCCCTTTGGGAGATAATGAGTTTCGGACGAAGGTTACAAGAAACACACCTTCGTAAGTTCAACAAATAATAACGAAGGATTCATATAAAGCAAGAGGTATAATATAAACATTCAAACATTATCATAACCTTATCATAAAATCATTTCTATTTTATTATAATGGAAGAATAGAAATGATTTCAAATTACAAATGTACCTTCGGCTTGAGGAAAGGTAAAATTACAGGCGTGACGCAAAAGCAAGTGTCAAGTCAGCGTGAACAGTACGGGGGTACTGTTCACCTATTTATAGGCACGGGACACAGCCCATACAAAATTACATTCATGCCCTTTACATTTGATAATAATTCTATAGTAATCCACCGAGGTCTGAATAGCCTTTTCATCTTTAAGTCGGTTTCATTTTCTGCTACCATGCCGAAGCTTTCCCGCTCACATCTTCAGCGCTGTATCAACCTTCGTATTATTTTGGGCTTCTCCTACTGTGATACCGACTCGAGTCCGAAGATACCTGTTCACACATTATACTCCAGAAATACTGTTAAATCCTGTTTTTGAGGACCTTCGTAAGCCGAAGGCCCCCAACAGTAGTGGAATCCACGATTTGATCGATGCGAGGCAGAGGGTAGGGAACTTTCGGACATGCTTTGTTTAGACCAGTGTAGTCTACACACATCCGCCATTTCCCGCCTTTCTTTCTCACAAGCACAGGGTTGGCTAGCCATTCGGGATGGAATACCTCTTTGATGAACCCTGCAGCCATCAACTTGTGGATCTCCTCGCCTATGGCTCTGCACTTTTCTTCGTCGAATCGGCGCAGAGGCTGCTTCACGGGTCGGGCTCCAGCTCGGATATCCAGCGAGTGCTCGGCGACATCCCTCGGTATGACAGGCATGTCCGAGGGACTCCACGCAAAAACCTTGGCATTCGTGCGGAGAAAGCCGACGAGCACTGCTTCCTATTTGGGGTCGAGCTCGGAGCCGATCTGGATTTGCTTGGAGGCGTCGTTGCTGGGGTCGAGAGGGACGGACTTAACCGCCTCAGCTGGCTCGAAGTTGCCGGCGTGGCGCTTCGCATCTGGCGCCTCCTTGGAGAGGCTCTCCAGGTTGGCGATGAGGGCCTCGGATTCGGCGAGGGCCTCGGCGTACTCCACGCACTCCACATCGCATTCGTACGCGTGTCGGTACGTGGAGCCGACGGTGATGACCCCGTTGGGGCCCGACATCTTGAGTTTGAGGTAGGTGTAGTTGGGGACGACCATGAACTTGGCATAGCATGGTCTCCCCAGCACTGCGTGGTAGGTTCCTCGGAACCCGACCACCTCGAACGTGAGGGTTTCCTTTCGGAAGTTGTACGGAGTCCCGAAGCAGACGGGCAGATCGAGTTGCCCAAGGGGTTGGACGCGTTTCCCGGGGATGATCCCGTGAAAGGGCGCCGCGCCGGCTCGGATCGAGGACAGATCAATCTGCAGGAGCCCGAGGGTCTCGGCGTAGATGATGTTGAGGCTGCTGCCTCCATCCATGAGGACCTTGGTAATCCTGACGTTGCCGATGACGGGATCGACAACGAGCGGGTACTTTCCCGGGCTCAGCACGCGGTCGGGGTGGTCGCCTTGGTCGAAGGTGATGGGCTTGTCGGACCAGTCTAGGTAGACTGGTGCCGCCACCTTCACCGAGCAGACCTCCCGACGCTCTTGCTTGCGGTGCCGAGCCGAGGCGTTCGCCACCTGCCCACCGTAGATCATGAAGCAGTCGTGGAGCTCGAGGAACTCTTCTGCCTTGTGGCCCTCCTTATCGTTGTCGTGGGCCTTGCCACCTTCCGCCGGTGACCCGGCCTTGTGGAAGTAACGCTGAAGCATGACACACTCCTCAAGGGTGTGCTTTACGGGACCCTGATGATAGGGGCACGACTCCTTGAGCATCTTGTCGAACAGGTTGGCGCCTCCGGGAGGCTTCCGAGGGTTCCTGTGCTCGGCGGCGGTGACTTCACGTTTTGCTTGCGACTTCTTCTTGCCTTTCTTCTTTGCGCCGCGCTGAGCGGACGCCTCGGGGACGTCTTCCGGCTGGCGCCCCTGAGGCTGCTTGTCCTTCCGGAAGATGGCCTCGACCGCCTCCTGACCAGAGGCAAACTTGGTGGCGATGTCGATCAGCTCGCTCGCCCTGGTGGGAGTCTTGCGACCCAGCTTGCTCACCAGGTCACGGCAAGTGGTACCGGCGAGGAACGTGCCGATGACATCTGAGTCGGTGATGTTGGGCAGCTCGGTGCGCTGCTTAGAAAATCGCCGGATGTAGTCCCGCAGGGATTCTCCCGACTGCTGGCGGCAGCTTCGGAGATCCCAAGAGTTCCTAGGGCGCACGTATGTGCCCTGGAAGTTGCCGACGAAGGCTTTGACCAGGTCGTCCCAGTTGGAGATCTGCGCAGGAGGCAGATGCTCCAGCCAGACTCGGGCGGCGTCGGAGAGGAACAAGGGAAGGTTGTGGATATGAGGTTGTCATCGTCCATTCCACCTAGCTGGCAGGCCAGCCGGTAGTCCGTGAGCCACAGTTTCGGCCTTGTCTCCCCCGAGTACTTGGTGATGGTAGTCGGGGTTCAGAACCGGGTCGGGAACGACGCCCGTCGTATGGCCCGGCTGAAAGCTTGCGGACCTGGTGGTTCGGGCGAGGGGCTCCGATCCTCCCCGCTATCGTAGCGTCCCCCACGCCTGGGGTGGTAGCCTCGGCGCACCTTCTCGTCGAGGTGGGCTCGACGGTCGTGGCGGTGGTGCTCGTTGCCGAGGCGACCCGGGGCCGCAGGCGCTGTGTTCCGCGTGCGCCCGGTGTGGACCGAGGCTTCCCGCATGAATCGGGAAGTCGCGGCGTGATGCTCCGGGGGTACCCTTGCCTTTGGGAGGCAGAGCTTTCGGACCGTCGGACCGCGGCATCCTCCAAGAGATTCTTGAGCTCTCCCTGGATACACCGCCCCTCGGTGGTGGATGGTTCCGACATCGCTCAGAGTAGTATTGCTCCTGCAGCCAGGTTCTGGCCGACCCCACTGGAAGCTGGGGGCAGCCTTGCCCTGGCATCGTTGGCGATGCGGTGCTGGACGTCCTGGGCCAGATGACGCGCTTCTCCGGCCGGAGCTCGGCCTGCCCACTCCTGCCCGATGTTTTGCCGGAGCTGCACAAGTTGTCCTGCTTCCTCGTCGAGCCTGGCCTGCATCTCGCGGATTTGCTCGAGTTGTGCGTCCTGACCCCCCGCAGGGACTGGGACCACAACTAGCTCCCGAAGGATGTCAACGTGAGGCGCAGGCCTAGGGGGATCGCCGTCCTCCGGCATACCAAGGTGGTTGCCTTCGTCGAGACCCCCTAGATCGACGTGGAAACATTCACGACTTGGGCCACAGTCCTCGTCGTCAAGGCTGTGGCCATCATCGGAGCAATCGGAGAGGCAGTAGTCACATGCGGTCATGAAGTCCCGCATGGCACTAGGGTTACCGAGCCCGGAGAAATCCCAACCATAGTCGAGCTCGTCATCTTCCTCGGAACCCGGGGGCCCATAGGTCGAGACGGCCGTCAGTCGATCCCAGGTTGACCATATATGATACCCCGGAAGGTTTGGATATGCCTTTATGAAAGCGTCCACCGAAGCGGGATCGCTCGGTGGGTCAAAGCTGAATCTAAAAGGCGCCGGATGGGAAACGGACGGTACCTCTTGATCGACGGATGGTGACGAAGTCGCGTCTGGGATGGACTGCACCGTTATCTCAGGTACGAGGCTAACGCCCGGCAAGCCCTTCGCGAGCGTGCTGGCGTCGTCCGTCTGCTTGGGGTTGGCGTGTTGCGGGGAAACGACGCTCGTCTTCGTCTCAGACGCGAGGTCAATGCTCGACGTGTCCCCCGCTGGGGCGCCGGCACCGTCGACTCGCTCGACAGCCGACAAGGTGCCGCCTCTTGCTTGGCCATGGCTGCCCCGCCTCCTCCTCCGTCGGCGGGGAAGGTGACATGACATACCTGGATGTTGCTCTACCGCCACGTGGGGAAGACGTCGTCGATTTCGCCGCCGACGGGCGGGTTGACGGCCGCCATTGTCGTTGTCGCGCGGCGGAGGAAGGAGTATCATGTCGTACCTGCCGTCGAGGGACATGAACTCAAGACTCCCGAAACGGAGCAGCGTCCCGGGCTGGAGAGGTTGCTGGAGACTACCCATCTGGAGCTTGACGGAAAGCTGTTCGTCAACACGCAGCAGGCCCCTGCCAGGCGCGCCAACTGTCGGCGTTTCGACCCCGGGGGGTCCCTGGACCGACGAGTAAATTTTTGTTGCGTGTCCTAGCCCAGATGGGTCGGCGCGAGACGGAGCTCAAGGGGGAACAATAAGGGGTACCGCGGCCTCGTGTTGTCCTGTGCCCAGGGCGGATGCGCTTGCAGTAAGGGGTTACAAGCGTTCGCGAGGGAGAGAGAGAGAGAGCCTGTGCGCCAGCCCGTCCTCCCGCGCGGCCACCTTTCCGTATGAGG
The DNA here is from genome assembly GCF_902167145.1 of Zea mays. NCBI lineage: Eukaryota > Viridiplantae > Streptophyta > Magnoliopsida > Poales > Poaceae > Zea > Zea mays. Next base: position 14,549,508 of record NC_050101.1, on the reverse strand, counting down.
GCCCTGGACCTTCCTTTTATAGATGTAAGGAGAGGGTCCAGGTGTACAACGGGGAGCGTAGCAATGTGCTAACGTGTCTAGCAGAGAGGAGCCAGAGTCCTATGTACATGCCGATGTGGCTGTTGGAGAGGTGTTGCTGCCCTGTTCATGTGATGTCGTGGCCGTCGGAGGAGCGCTTGAGCCCTGTGGAAGCACAGCTGTCGGGTGCTGTCGGATCCTTGCTGACGTCTCCTTGCTTCCGTAAGGGGCTGAGAACTGCTGTCGTCATGGAGCACGCGGGGTGCCATCATTACTTGTTTACCGGGGCGAGTCAGATGGGACGCCGGTCTTGTTCCCCGTAGCCTGAGCTAGCTAGGGGTAGGGTAATGATGGGCCTCCCTGCGACGTGGTCGGTCCGAGCCCGAGGTTGGGCGAGGCGGTGACTCCTCCGAGGTCGAGGCTGAGTCCGAGCCCTGAGGTCGGGCGAGGCGGAGACCGTCTTCCGAAGTCGAGGTTGAGTCCGAGCCCTGGGGTCGAGCGAGGCGGAGACCGTCTTCTGGAGTCGTGGTTGAGTCCGAGCCCTAGGGTCGGGCGAGGCGGAGACCGTCGTCCGAGGTCGAGGTTGAGTCCGAGCCCTGGGGTCGGGCGAGGCGGATCTTTTTATGGCGCCCGAGGCTGGACTTGGCTGCTGTCAGTCTCACCCTGGCGGGTGGCACAACAGTCGGAGCAAGGCAGGCGGCGCTGTCTTCCTGTCAGGTCAGTCAATGGAGGGGCGAAATGACTGCGGTCACTTCGGCTCTGTCGACTGAAGAGCGCGCGTCAGGATAAGGTGTCAGGTGATCCTTGCATTGAATGCTCCTGCGATCTGGTCGGCTGGCGAGGCGATCTGGCCAAGGTTGCTTCTCCGCGAAGCCTGCCCGAGCTGGGCCTCGGGCGAGTCGGAGGTGCGCCCGTTGCTTGAGGAGGCCCTCGGGCGAGGCGTGAATCTGCTTGGGTCTGCTGTTCCTGCCCGAGGCTGGGCTCGGGCGAGGCGAGATCGTGTCCCTTGAGCGGACAGAGCTTTGTCCTGTGTTGCGCCCATCAGGCCTTTGCATCTTTGTGCTGATGGTGTCGGGGACCATAATTAGGGGTACCCCCAAGACTCCTAATCTCAGCTGGTAACCCCCATTAGCACAAAACTGCAAAGGCCTGATGGGCGCAATTCGGGTCAAGGCTCCGTCCACTCAAGGGATACGATCTCGCCTCGCCCGAGCCCAGCCTCGGGCGAAGACAGCCGACCCAGGAGGATTCACGTCTCGCCCAAGGGTCCCCTCAAGCGACGGGCACACCTTCGACTCGCCCGAGGCCCAGCTCGGGCAGGCTTCGCGGAGAAGCAACCTTGGCCAGATCGCCTCGCCAGCCAACTGGATCGCAGGAGCATTCAATGCAAGGATCGCCTGACACCTTATCCTGACGCACGCTCTCCATTCGGTAGAGCCGAAGTGACCGCAGTCACTTCGCGCCTCCACTTGCTGACCTGACAGGAAAACAGCGCCGCCTGCGCCGCTCCGACTGCTGTGCCACCCGTCAGGGTGAGACTGACCGCAGCCAAGTTCAGCATCGGGCGCCATAGGAAGCTCCGCCTCGCCCGACCCCTAGGCTCGGTCTCAACCTCGACACCGGAAGACGGTCTCCGCCTCGCCCGACCCCAGGGCTCGGACTTAGCCTCGACGCCGGAGGACGGTCTCCGCCTCGCCCGACCCCAGGGCTCGGACTTAGCCTCGACCTTGGAGGAATCACCGCCTCGCTCGACCTTGGGCTCGGACCAACCACACTACAGGGGGGCCCATCATTACCTTACCCCTAGCTAGCTCAGGCTACGGGGAACAAGACCGGCGTCCCATCTGGCTCGCCCCGGTAAACAAGCAATGATGGCGCCCCGTGTGCTCCATGACGACGGCGGCTCTCAGCCCCTTACGGAAGCAAGGAGACGTCAGTAAGGATCCGACAGCACCCGACAGTTGTGCTTCCACAGGGCTCAAGCTCCCCTCCGACGGCCACGACATCACATGAACAGGGCGCCAAAACCTCTCCGACAGCCACGTCGACATGTACATAGGACTCTGGCTCCCCTCTGCTAGACACGTTAGCACTTTGCTACACCCCCCATTGTACACCTGGGCCTTCTCCTTACATCTATAAAAGGGAGGTCCAGGGCCCTCGTACGAGGGGGTGGCCGCGCGGGAGGTGGGGCTCTCTCTCTCTCCCTCGCGAACGCTTGTAACCCCCTACTGCAAGGGCATCCGCCCTGGGCGCAGGACAACACGAGGCCGTGGTTTCCCCTTACTGTTTGCCCCCTTATGCTCCGTCTCGCGCCGACCCATCTGGGCTGGGACACGTAGCGACAATTTACTCGTCGGTCCAGGGACCCCCGGGGTCGAAACGCCGACAGTTGGCACGCCAGGTAGGGGCCTGCTGCGTGTTGATGAACAGCTTTCTGTCAAGCTCCAGATGGGTAGTCCCCAGCAACCTTTCCAGCCCGGGACGCTGCTCCGTTTCGGGAGTCTTGAGTTCATGTCCCTCGATGGCAGCTACGACATGATACTCCTTCCTCCGCCGCGCGACAACGACAATGGCGGCCGTCAGCCCGCTCGCCGGCGGCGGAATCGACGACCTCTTCCCCACGTGGCGGAAGAGCAACATCCGGGTCTGTCCCGTCACCTCCCCCGCCGACGGAGGAGGAGGCGGGGCAGCCATGGCCAAGCAGGAGGCGGCACCTCGTCGGCTGTCGAGCGAGTCGACGACACTGGCGCCCCAGCGGGGGACACGTCGGGCGTTGACCTCGCGTCTAAGACGAAGACGAGCGTCGCTTCCCCACAACACGCCAACTCCAAGCAGGCGGATGACGCCAGCACGCTCGCGAAGGGCTTGCTGGGCGTTAGCCTCGTACCTGAGATAACGGTGCAGTCCGTCCCTGACGCAACTTCGTCACCATCCATCGATCAAAAGGTACCGTTCGTTTCCCATCCTGTGCCTTTTAGATTCAACTTCGACCCAACGAGCGACCCCGCTTCGGTGGATGCTTTCATAAAGGCATATCCAAACCTTCCGGGGTATCATATGTGGTCAACCTGGGACCGACTGACGGCCGTCTCGACCTACGGGCCCCCGGGTTCCGAGGAAGATGACGAGCCTGACTCTGGTTGGGATTTCTCCGGGCTTGATGACCCCAGTGCCATGCGGGACTTCATGACCACATGCGACTACTGCCTCTCCGATTGCTCCGATGGTAGCCATAGCCTCGACGATGAGGACTGTGGCCCAAGTCGTGAATGTTTCCACGTTGATCTACGGGGTCGCGACGAAGGCAACCATCTTGGTATGCCGGAGGACGACGATCACCCTAGGCATGCGCCTTGGGTTGACATCCTTCGGGAGCTAGCTGTGGTCCCAGTCCCTGCGAGGGGTCAGGACGCACAGCTCGAGCAAATCCGCGAGATGCAGGCCAGGCTCGACGAGGAAGCAAGACAACTTGTGCAGCTCCGGCAGAACATCGGGCAGGAGTGGGCAGGCCGAGCACCGGCTGGAGAAGCGCGTCATCTGGCCCAGGACGTCCAGCACCTCATCATCGACGATGCCAGGGCAAGGCTGCCCCCGGCTTCCAGCGGGGTCGGCCAGAACCTGGCTGCAGCAGCAATACTACTCCGAGCGATGCCGAAACCATCCACCACCGAGGGGCGGCGTATCCAGGGAGAGCTCAAGAATCTCCTGGAGGATGCCGCGGTCCGACGGGCCGAAAGCTCTGCCTCCCGAAGGCAAGGGTACCCCCCGGAGCATCGCGCCGCGACTTCCCGATTCGTGCGGGAAGCCTCGGTCCACACCGGGCGCACGCGAAACACAGCGCCTGCGGCCCCGGGACGCCTCAGCAACGCGCACCACCACCGCGACCGTCGAGCCCACCTCGACGATAAGGTGCGCCGAGGCTACCACCCCAGGCGTGGGGGACGCTACAACAGCGGGGAGGATCAGAGCCCCTCGCCCGAACCACCCGTTCCGTAAGCTTTCAGCCGGGCCATACGACGGGCGTTGTTCCCGACCCGGTTCCGAACCCCGACTACCATCACCAGGTACTCGGGGGAAACAAGACCGGAACTGTGGCTCGCGGACTACCGGCTAGCCTGCTAGCTGGGTGGAACGGACGATGACAACCTCATCATCCACAACCTCCCCCTGTTCCTCTCCGACGCCGCCCGAGCCTGGCTGGAGCATTTGCCTCCTGCGTAGATCTCCAACTGGGACGACCTGGTCAAAGCCTTCACCGGCAACTTCCAGGGCACTTACGTGCGCCCTGGGAACTCCTGGGATCTCCGAAGCTGCCGCCAGCAGCCGAGGGAATCTCTGCGGGACTACATCCGATGATTTTTGAAGCAGCGCACCGAGCTGCCCAACATCACCAACTCAGATGTCATCGGCGCGTTCCTCGCCGGCACCACTTGCCGAGACCTAGTGAGCAAGATGGGTCGCAGACTCCCACCAGGGCGAGCGAGCTGATGGACATTGCCACCAAGTTCGCCTCTGGTCAGGAGGCGGTCGAGGCCATCTTCCAGAAGGACAAGCAGCCTCAGGGGCGCTAGCCGGAAGACGTCCCTGAGGCGTCCGCTCAGCTCGGCGCGAGGAAGAAGGGCAAAAGAAGTCGCAAGCGAAACGCGCCGCCGCCGACGCAGACCTTGTCGCCGCCGCCGAGCACAGGAACCCTCGGAAGCCCCCCGGAGGCGCCAACCTATTCGACAAGATGCTTAAGGAGTCGTGCCCCTATCATCAGGGTCCCGTCAAGCACACCCTTGAGGAGTGCGTCATGCTTCGGCGCTACTTCCACAGGGCCGGGCCACCGGCGGAAGGTGGCCGAGCCCACAACGACGACAAGAAGGAGGATCACAAGGCATAGGAGTTCCCCGAGGTCCATGACTGCTTCATGATCTACGGTGGGCAAGTGGCGAACGCCTCGGCTCGGCACCGCAAGCAAGAGCGCCGGGAGGTCTGCTCGGTGAAGGTGGCGGCGCCAGTCTACCTAGACTGGTCCGACAAGCCCATCACCTTCGACCAGGGCGACCACCCCGACCGTGTGCCGAGCCCAGGAAAGTACCCGCTCGTTGTCGATCCCGTCATCGGCAACATCAGGCTCACCAAGGTCCTCATGGACGGAGGCAGCAGCCTCAACATCGTCTACGCCGAGACTCTCGGGCTCCTGCAGATCGATCTGTCTTCGATCCGAGCCGGCGCGGCGTCCTTTCACGGGATCATCCCCGGGAAACGCGTCCAACCCCTTGGGCAACTCGATCTGTCCGTCTGCTTAGGGACTCCCAACAACTTCCGAAGGGAAACCCTCACGTTCAAGGTGGTCGGTTTCCGAGGAACCTACCACGCAGTGCTGGGAAGGCCATGCTATGCCAAGTTCATGGCCGTCCCCAGCTACACCTACCTCAAGCTCAAGATGCCAGGCCCCAACGGGGTCATCACCGTCGGCTCCACGTACCGACACGCGTACGAATGCGACAGGGAGTGCGTGGAGTACGTCGAGGCCCTCGGCGAATCCGAGACCCTCATCACCGACCTGGAGAGCATCTCCAAAAAGGTGCCAGATGCGAAGCGACATGCCGGCAACTTCGAGCCTGCTGAGACGGTTAAGTCCGTCCCTCTCGACCCCGGCAACGACGCCTCCAAGAAAATTCGGATCGGCTCCAAGCTCGACCCCAAATAGGAAGCAGTGCTCGTCGACTTTCTCCGCGCGAACGCCGAGGTTTTTGCGTGGAGTCCCTCGGACATGCCTGGCATACCGAGGGACGTCGCCGAGCACTCGCTGGACATCCGAGCTGGAGCCCGATCCGTGAAGCAGCCTCTGCGCCGATTCGACGAAGAGAACCGCAGAGCCATAGGCGAAGAGATCCACAAGCTGATGGCTGCAGGGTTCATCAAAGAGGTATTCCATCCCGAATGGTTAGCCAACCCTGTGCTTGTGAAAAAGAAAGGTGGGAAATAGCGGATGTGTGTAGACTACACTGGTCTAAACAAAGCATGTCCGAAAGTTCCCTACCCTCTGCCTCGCATCGATCAAATCGTGGATTCTACTGTTGGGTGCAAAACCCTGCCGTTCCTCGATGCCTACTCAGGGTATCACCAAATCAGGATGAAAGAGTCCGAACAGCTCATGACTTCTTTCATCACACCCTTTGGCATGTACTGCTACGTTACTATGCCATTTGGTTTGAGGAATGCGGGTGCGACATACCAAAGGTGCATGAACCACGTGTTCGGTGAGCACATTGGTCGAACGGTCGAGGCTTACGTCGATGACATCGTAGTCAAGACGAGGAAAGCCTCCGACCTCCTCTCTGACCTTGAAACGACATTCAAGTGTCTCAAGGCGAAAGGCGTAAAACTCAATCCTGAGAAGTGTGTCTTCGGAGTCCCCCGAGGCATGCTCCTGGGGTTCATCGTCTCTGAGCTGGGCATCGAGGCCAACCCGGAGAAAATCGCGGCCATCAACAGCATGGGCCCCATCAAGGACTTGAAAGGAGTACAGAGGGTCATGGGATGCCTTGCGGCTCTGAGCCGCTTCATCTCGCGCCTCGGTGAAAGAGGCCTACCTCTGTACCGCCTCTTAAGGAAGACCGAGCGCTTCACTTGGACCCCCGAGGCCGAGGAAGCCCTCGGGAACCTAAAGGCGCTCTTAACGAGCGCGCCCATCTTGGTGCCCCCCGCTGCCGGAGAACCCCTCTTGATCTACGTTGCCGCTACCACTCAGGTGGTCAGCGCCGCGATCGTGGTCGAGAGACAACAAGAGGGGCACACATTGCCCGTCCAGAGGCCGGTCTACTTCATCAGTGAGGTACTGTCCGAGACCAAAATCCGCTATCCGCTAATTCAGAAGCTACTAGATGCGGTAATTCTGACGCGGCAAAAGTTGCGACACTACTTCGAGTCTCATCCGGTGACTGTGGTGTCATCCTTCCCCCTGGGAGAGATCATCCAGTGTCGAGAGGCCTCGGGTAGGATTGCAAAGTGGGCGGTGGAGATCATGGGCGAGACAATCTCGTTCGCCCCTCGGAAGGCCATCAAGTCCCAAGTCTTGGCGGACTTTATGGCTGAATGGGTCGACACCCAGCTTCCAGCAGCTCCGATCCAACCGGAACTCTGGACCATGTTTTTCGACGGGTCGCTGATGAAGACAAGAGCGGGCGTGGGCCTGCTCTTCATCTCACCCCTCGGGAAGCACCTCCGCTATGTGCTGCGCCTCCATTTCCCGGCGTCCGACAACGTGGCCGAGTATGAGGCTCTAGTTAACGGGTTGCGCATCGCCATCGAGCTAGGTGTCCGGCGCCTCGACGCTCGAGGCGACTCGCAGCTTGTCATTGACCAAGTCATGAAGAATTCCCATTGTCGCGACCCGAAGATGGAAGCCTACTGCGACGAGATTCGGCGCCTGGAGGACAAGTTCTATGGGCTCTAGCTCAACCACATCGCTCGACGATACAACGAGACTGCAGACGAGCTGGCTAAGATAGCCTCGGGGCGGACAACGTGTGGCGGAACTGCCCGAATTATTCCAACTTAAGTGCCCAAGTCCCGCCTTAGAGGCTAGACCACACTTAAATGGGAATAACCCGTCAATCCCTCGGATCTAGTCCGACACGGCCACTGACAGGATCAAGTACCACAATCTCACTCGAAGGTGAGTCACAGAGCAAATACAATAAAGCATAAAACCATACATGCCACAATGTTAAATTATTACATCACCATCATCATCATCGGAGTTTTTGCAAAAGTGACCATCATTGTTTGAAGTGCAGCGGAATAAAACTAACGGTAATTAAACAGAGAGATGGGGAAGCCTGTCCCATCACTCCTCATGCTCCTCCTCAGCCGAGGCAGGGTCCCACTCGACAGTCCAACCCGGTGGCAGGGTGGTCGGCCAAGTTATCCCAGCAACCATATCCTCCAGAGAACCTGTAAAAATTATGCCACAAGCAAGGCTGAGTATACTAATACTCAGCTAGACTTACCCGGTGTGAGGAGTCTACTCCTCTACCTCTAGACATGCAGCTGTTTGGCTGTGGGGTTTGGTTGCCAAAAGCACTAGCTGAGTTTCTAAATCAAGATTTTAACTTAGTCAAGGTTAAGTGTGACTCTCTTAAGGCTAAAAGTGAACTATCTATTCATACATGGTAACAAGCATTATTAGCAATCAACATCTTAGATCAACTCATCATATTTCCACTTGTTACTCAATGCAGTACAATGGATCAAGCAGTCTCATTAGCTGCGAGAAGCAGACGATTCGAATCGAGTTTTTATCCTTGCAAGGTAAACCTAAACACACAACATGCAGGGGCACTCCGTCCCCACACATCTCAACCGTCCCCATCGATTCCCTGGCAACAGATCAGGGCTCACCGCCTTGGCGTACAATGCCCCACTGACCCCGACTGGCCGTCGTGCAGTGACCGCACTTGTACCCACCATAACCGGAATGGGAGACCTCGTCTCAGGTCGCGTGAGGGGATATGTCTGCGGGCAGGTTCACTCAGGTACTAGGCTTACCGATTTACCATATTTCTCGGCATATGTTTAGTACATTCAAACGCTTGACACAGGTATCCGCACGTTAATCCTTATTCCAATTTCATCTCGTAGACCACGCATCCCCATGGATCCGTGTCCACAGACCAATCATCAATATGATATGAAAGTGGGTACAACCAATTCCTGACCTCGCGCGAGTGCTAGAAAATCACTCGACTTCTACCGAGATCCCTAATTAGCAAAGCAGCTACTCAACCTAGCATACTAGTATCCATCTCAAAAGGAATCCTGAGTTCATGCAACTAGGGTTTCAGTCAACTCCTACACTTAAGTGCACAGTACAAGCCTACAAACATTAAGTGTAGTAAAATAGCATATATAAACGGTTATGCATAAAACCGGGGCTTGCCTTCCAAAGCAGTGGCAGGCAGGTCCTCTGGTGTAGGCTCGGGTGCTGGATCTGGGGCTACCTCCTGAGCAGCTCCTTGCTCCGGCACGAGGATGTATTCTCCGTCAGCAAGATTACAGTCTATCGAAATGCAATGAACATGTATGTCATGATTATGCAAGATTTAAGAACATTAAGCTAAAGAAACTAAGTTAAGAAGTAACTTAGGGTTTTCTTAGTCACGCGGGGCTTCTAGTGGTATATATATATAGATACATAGACTTATGACCCTTTTAAGCTTAGGTTTTCTTTTAGTATAACACAGTGGTTTGGTATTGCCCTGATACATTTTAGTGGACAGATTACAAAGGGTTTAGGATAACCTTATATCACATTATTCTTTTTCCTTTCATTAATTCCCATTTAGGGTTTCTAGGGTAGGTTTGAACTACAACAGGGTTTTAAAAATTTCCAAAAATTCTGTAAAAATTACAGTGGGTTGTTACTAGCTATTCTAGCTTGTTTTAAGAGGTTGAGGCTTTAAGTGTAAAAGCTAGGCTTTAAACAAAAATAATAAAGGTCAGGCAACATGGGCCACTTTACACTACACCTCTTAGTTAGGGGTAGGTTCTGTCCTAAAGGTTATTTTTGTTGGCATCCCATAGTAATAATAGGTCTCTGTGCTAAAAATCACAGAAAACCAAGGGGTGGTCATTCAGTTATGATTTTCTTAAGTTTAATGTCAAAAAGGCTCTTTCTACTACCTTATTATTTGAAAAATGTCAAACAGCAGATCTCCTATTTTTCCTAAGTTCTTAATAACAAAACATTAGTTATCCCAAGGGTGGGGGTGTTTCTACCTTGGGGTTATTTTTGTAGAGTTTTTCTAAGTTTTACTTGTTTTATTAAAACAAAAGGGATCCTACTGATTTTATACTAAAACAGGGTATGATATATTTTTCCAGTGAACTATATGGAATAAGTAACCTAACAAAAATAGAGGTACTCTCTGGTTCATTAATTAAATTACATTTTCTATTTTCCTTATCCTTAAGCATATTGTAGAATAAGGGGTAAAACTAACTTAAATGGAGTGGACAGAGAGGTTTAACATTTTTACTTGGTCTAGTAGGTAGATATAAGCTTCTCAAAATTTTCCTAACCCTAGTCAAATAGCCTAACTATTTTTCTTACTATTATTAAGCTTTTGGCCAATACTAACATTAAATCAGAACTTTTAAGTTTTCCACGGAACCAAGGGGTTTTATATTTTTCTTAAATAGGTTACATTAATTGGAGTCTGACAAAATTGGTTTGACCAAATTTGGATGATTTAAACAGAAGTTATGCATTTTCAAAGTTGCTGTCCAATTTAAAAACAGATTTAATTAAGGTTTTCTGGAAAAACAGTTTACACCGAGGTCCCTGGGTTTAAACTAAATCAACTTGCACAAATCTACCCCCACACCACTATTCCCCTGTGTCTCTGACATTACACAAAACCCCCTAACCTTTCTTCCCTCTCACCCGCAGTCCTTCCCTTCACTGAAACAGTAACCGCGGGGAAGAAAAGGGCGGCGCGGCTTACCGGCGGCGAGGGAGGTCCGGCGAAGGGTGGGGTCAGCTCGGGGAGACTCTGGCGGTCACGCCGAGGTACGGCTTGACGTCGGGGGTGGCCGGAATCGCCCGGTCCACGCGTGCAGGCGGGTGTCCTCGTCGGCGGCGAGTATACCGGCCAAACCACGGCGAACTGGTTCAATCCGAGGGCACGGTGAGCTTCACGGGGTCACGCAGCGACTGTGTGCACAAGGAATCGAAGGATGGTGGAGTGGTTTACCCGATCCACGTACTCCGGCGGGGGCGAGGGCTCCGGCGAGCGTGGACTGGCTTCTCCGGCGAAGTACTCTCCGATTCCTTGCTCGGGGAGCCTCACGGAGGTGTGCACCGTCTTCTCCGAGGGCTTGACGGGGTTGGGAATGGCTCAAAAGGCCGGTCTATGGTGGCAGAGGGGTTGGGCGGCCGCGGACTCGCTGTGCACGGGCAAACGGCGACGAGCTAACTCCGGTGAGGTGTGGAGGGTGCGCGGAAGGGTGTAGCCGAAGCCTGGGAGGGCTTTATAAGCTCGGGCGCGGGCCACGACGCGGGTTTGGCTCGGGCGCGGCGCGGGGCATGCGGGGACGCGCGCGAGCATGCTCTGGCGCGGGCAGAAGGCGTCGAACACGTGGAGGTGAGTTTCTTCCAGTGTTCAAACGTCTCCAGAGATCGCAAACGTGCGAATCTCGCCATGAATCCGGCGCAGACCTCCTCCTGGCACCTAGGGCTATCTCACATGTGTGAGTTCCAAGAGATGATACGCCCTAGATCGGGAGATAGACGGGCGCCAAATCTGGCTTGTCTCACTGCCCACTCAGCGACAAAACTGATGTCAAGTGCTGTCAAACGTCTGAGTCTCGGTCTCAATTTTTTCCAGGGGGTGCCTTAAGTGGTATACCACATTTTTGGTATAGAACCCAAGTGGTTTTGGCGCCATCTTCAAAGTGAACACGGCTGGTCTTTGGATTAGGGCTAAAATGTGACCTAGAGGGAAATAGAGAGCTCTAGCTCTCTCTCTCCACTTGGAGATTTGAATTGGGGTTTCTACAGGGGCCTTTTTGCAATACTTCTCTCCCCTAATTGATGGTTACAAACTTAGTTAGGGTTTGGGTAAAAGTTACACATGCTTTGCCCACTTGCTCACTCTCTTTCCCCCCCTTACTTAGGGTTTTGGAAGATAGGGTTTAGGAGAGGTCTAGGGTTCTTCTCCCCCCTGATCCAAGGTAGTAAGTGTGCAAGGATTAGAGTAATGCTTCTTATGTCATTTGCAACATTATTAGCACTAGGTTTCCAAGTTCTTATGTGGTGCCCTAAGTCTTTACCCCTTGTGAACACAGCTTCTAGTGCCAAAGTGGGTTTTAGCCAGGGTAACACCTGGGGTGTTACAGCCCTCCCCCCTTAAAGGAATCTCGTCCTGAGATTTAGGTAGAGTCCCTTGGAGGGTGCTTGAAGGTGTGCTGGTGTTGTTTTTCCTTTGCACTAAAGTTTCTCTTGTTAACTGCTCTTCGAATGTCATCCTCTTTGCAACTTCAGAAGGAAGCCCTTCTTAAGTTAAATCCACAACTTAGACTATCCTTGTTATCTAAGTTTTTCTTATAATTGGATTCGAAGGGCAGGTGGGGGTGGGGTTTTGGGGTTACATACCGACTCCTTTGGGCAGAAAGTCGGGGAAGCGAGAGCGTAGAAAATCCTCAGTCTCCCGTGTAGCTTCTTCTGCTGAATGGTGACTCCACTGAACTTTAAACATTCTGATCGACCTTGCCCGAGTTGATCTCTCTTTTTGATCTAGCACCTTGACAGGGTACTCCTGGTAAGATAAGTCCGGTTCTATCTCAATGTCTGGTTCCGGTAGCACTTCAGTGGGTAGACGAACGCATTTCCGCAGCTGAGATACATGGAACACATTATGAACTGCCGACAAGTGAGGTGGCAATTCCACTTGATAGGCCACGGGTCCACAACTTGCCTTGATCTTATAGGGTCCAATGTAGCGAGGAGCTAACTTGCCCTTGATCCCGAATCTCTGGACACCCTTGGTGGGTGATACCTTAAGATAGACATGATCTCCCACCTCAAACTGTAGAGGCTTTCGCCTTTTGTCATGATAGCTCCTTTGCCTGGCCTGAGCAGCTTCCAAGTTCTTGGTAATAACCTTGACCTTTGCCTCTGCCTCGAGGACCAAATCTGGCCCAAAAATTTCCCTTTCTCCTGCTTGAGACCAATTCAGTGGGGTCCGACACCTTCTTCCATATAATGCCTCAAAAGGTGCCATCTTCAAACTGGACTATAGCTGTTATTGTAAGAAAACTCTGCCAAGGACAGACACTTGTCCCAATCCTTTCCATAATGTAGTGCACATGCTCGCAACATGTCTTCCAAAATCTGATTCACCCTTTCTGTCTGGCCATCCGTTTGAGGGTGATATGCTGAGCTTCGGATTACTTGGGTCCCAAGTCATTCTTGCAGTTTCTCCCAAAAGCGTGCCACAAACAGTGCTCCTCTGTCAGATATAATGGTCTTTGGAATACCATGCAATCTTACTATCTGATCAACATAAATTTCAGCGTACTTCTCTGTCTTGTGGGTGGTGTGCACTGGCAAGAAATGAGCAGTCTTGGTCAACCTGTCCACGATAACCCAAATTGAGTCATGGTGCCTGGAGGTATTGGGTAATCCCACTATGAAGTCCATGCAAATATCCTCCCATTTCCAAGATGGTATGGGAAGGGGTTGCAAAGGGCCTGCTGCCTTCAAGTGACTAGCCTTAATTCTCTGGCAGGTGTCACATTCAGATATATACTTGGCAATTTCCCTTTTCATTCTAGTCCACCAATATAGAGATCTGAGATCATGGTACATCTTGTTGCTACCAGGATGCATAGAGAATTTTGAAAGGTGAGCTTCATCCAATATTTGCTTTCTGAGCTCAGGGTCCTTGGGAACCACCAATCGATCTCCAAACCATAGAATTCCCTTGCTGTCCTGTCGGAAACACTTGTATTTTTCTGCCTTTTGCTTGATCATATCCTTGATAACCTGAACACCCTTATCCTCAACCTGTGCCCTGATGATCTGCTCTTGCAATGTGGGCTCCACCGAGATATAGCTTAGGTTACCCGAAGAAACAACTTCCAGGTTCAGCTTGCACAACTCATCACACAAGGTGGTCACTCCCACATCCATGCTCATACAGTTACACTGGGCCTTTCTGCTCTAGGCATCTGCCACAACATTGGCCTTCCCTGGGTGGTAATGCACCTCCATGTCATAGTCCTTGATCAACTCTAACCACCTCCTTTGCCTCATGTTCAGATCTGCCTGAGTGAAGATGTATTTGAGACTCTTGTGATCAGTGTAGATGTTACAGTGAGCTCCCATCAAGTAGTGTCTCCATATCTTTAGAGCATGGACTACCGCTGCTAGTTCTAGATCATGTGTAGGGTAGTTCTGCTCATGGGGCCTGAGTGCCCGGGAAGCATAAGCAATCACTCTGTTCTCTTGCATCAAGACACATCCCAATCCGGTACCTGAAGCATCACAATAAACTTCAAATGGCTTGGTATTGTCGGGTTGAGCTAGCACTGGGGCTGTTGTCAAATGCTGCCTCAAGGTATGGAAGGCATCTTCACACTTTTGGCTCCACTCAAATTTGACTCCCTTCTTCAACAGTTCAGTCATTGGTTTGGCAATCCTGGAGAAATCCGGAATAAATCGTCGATAATACCCTGCCAATCCCACAAAACTCCGAATCTGCCTTACTGTAGTTGGGGGTTTCCAATTCATTACCTCCTGCACCTTCTCAGGATCAACAGATATCCCATCTTGAGAAATTGTGTGACCCAAGAATTTAATCTCCTTCAGCCAGAACTCACATTTAGACAACTTAGCATACAATTGATGGTCACGCAGTCTCTGAAGTACAGTATGCAAGTGTTTGGTGTGCTCGGCTTCATTCTTGGAATAAACCAGAATATCATCAATGAAAACGACCACGAACTTGTCTAACTCTAGCATGAATACTGAGTTCATCAAGTACATAAAATAAGCCGGGGCATTGGTCAGCCCAAAAGACATTACCAGAAACTCATACAGTCCATATCTGGTAGAGAAAGCCGTCTTGGGAATATCGCTAGCACGGATCTTGATCTGATGGTATCCTGAGCGAAGGTCTATCTTGGAGAATACCTTGGCTCCTACCAACTGATCAAACAGAACATCAATGCGGGGCAGTGGGTATTTGTTCTTAATAGTTACCGCATTGAGAGGACGGTAGTCAACACACATCCTCAAACTCTCATCCTTTTTCTTCACAAATAATGCTGGACATCCCCATGGTGAAGTGCTTGGACGAATAAACCCCTTGTCCAACAGCTCTTGCAATTGCTTCTTCAATTCTGCCAATTCAGCAGGAGGCATCCTATAAGGTCTCTTGGAGATAGGAGCAGTCCCGGGTTGCAATTCGATGACGAACTCAATATCCCGGTCAGGTGGCATCCTTGGCAATTCATCCGGAAAAACATCCGGATAGTCACAGACCACTGGGATCTTTTCCACTGGGGATTCTAACATAACAAAAGCACAAGATCGGGTACAACCCTGGTCAGGCAAATATAGTGTGGTCTCACCACCAGTCGGTGAGTGCACCTCTATGGCTCTAGCCGAAATATCCATCACAGCCTGATTTCTGGTCAACCAGTCAGTTCCCAATATAATATCCACACTCTCCAACCCCAAAATGAGAAGGCTGGCTTTAATTATCAGACTACCAAACTTTATAGGCACATTCTTGTTAATTTGGTAAGTGGCAACTCTGCCTCCTGGGGTTGAAATTGTAATGCCCCCATCGGTGTGGTGAAAGGGCAACTGGCATTTGGCACTAAACCTTGTACTGATAAAACTATGCGATGCACCAGAATCAAATAGAATAATAGCAGGATAATTCAAAACTGTAAAGATACCAGTCATGACAGGTGCTCCTTCTGGAATATCAGCCATGGTGGTGAAGTTCAGTCTGCCCTGCCTCACTTGCACCTTCTGCCTTTTGCCTTGGTTCTGATTTGCATTCTGCCCCTGCCTCTGCTGGTTCCTGGGGCAATTCTTGGCATAATGCCCAGTGTTGCCACAAGTGAAGCATCTGTTGTCATTTGCCTGGCGGTACTGCTGCTGCTGGTTATTCCTCTGAGCTGGAAACTGGTTGCGGTTAGGTGCCTACTGCTGCTGCTGCTGAGGTCGGATTACCCATCGCCCTTGCTGCTGCTGGGGCCCCCTGCCCTGGGTGTCGGACACAATCCTGAAGCGCTGTGGCTGAGCTGAGGGTCCTGCCACAGGGGTCTTCCTCTTCTTCTCTGCCTGTCTAGCTGTAATACAGTCCTCCTGGGAGATAGCCATGTTGACCAACTCATTGTAGCTGTTGGCCCTGACGGTGTTGAGACGATCCCGGAGCTTAGTGCTGAGCCCCCTTCTGAATCTGTCCCTCTTCTTCTCATCTGTATCTGCATGATATCCCGCGTACTGGCACAAGTCATTAAAGGCCTGGGCATACTGCAACACTGTCCTGTTGCCCTGAGTGAGTGCCAAAAACTCATTGAGCTTCCTGTCCATGATCCCGGCTGGTATATGGTGTCCTCTAAAAGCTGCCTTGAACTCCCTCCACTCCACCTCTCGGTCCTCTGGCTGCATAGCAAGAAAATGATCCCACCAAGTCCTTGCGGGTCCGCGAAGCTGCTGGGTGGCGAACCTGACTTTGGTGATCTCTGAACAAACTCCATGGAGCAGTGGGAATTTGGATTCCACCACTCGCAGCCACACATCTGCGTCAAGTGGGTCCTCCGCCCTTGTGAACAATGGAGGCTGGGTGCTAAGAAATTCCTGGTATGTTGCCGCCGCGGGGTGACGCTGGTGGTCTCCACCACCATAATGCTGAGGTGGTGGCTGACGTTGAGCCAGCTGCCTCAGAATCTCATTCTGCTGAGCCATGAGCTCCTGCAGAGTGGGAGGTGGTGGCGGCGGTGGAGGAGCGCGCTCGTTCTGGCCACGACGCTGCCTCCCGGCCATCTGAAAAACCACATACTTACTTAACACCACAGTTCCAAGTTTCAAGATTTTATCACGGGAAAAAGTTAAAACAACATGATAGACTCCGACTTCAACAAAAGGGATTTTAAGAGGCATAATTTCTTCCTTCCAAATTTAAACTGATAAAAGCATCCATCAAACCCGCTCCCAAGAGAGTTTAACACTATTACATCAATTGTTCCAAAATGACTCAACTCTATCTAGCCTAGTACCCCAAGGGTGCAAAAGCTAAGCTAGCTGCGAGGAGTCCGACTATCCAACTTCTACGCCTATCCTGAACACCTAGTGAGCGAACGAAGCAACACTCGACTCGGGGGAAGGTGGTCTTCCCGAGCCGGCAGTGTCTACACTAGAGGCAGGCTCATCTCCTCCCTCAATGTCGACGTCCTCGTTGGCCTCCTGGTCCTGGATCTCCTGGTGATGCATGTCCAGGTGCTCGTTAGCCTCAGCAAGCTGCTGCTGAGTGTTAATGAGCTGATCCTCGAGAACCTCGATGGTGTTCTCCCTGGTGCCTACCAGCTCCTCCAACTCTTGGATATCGGTGGATAGCTGCTCCACCTGCAAATCCTTCTCCACCATTTCTTGAGATAAATCAACCACGAGTTCCTCTCTGTTATCCAACGTGATCTTTGTTGCTTCCAGCAGTGCCATTAGATGGGACATTGCCTCACCGCGCATCACCTGCAGACGGTACAGAGCATTCATGCACCGTACTGTCAAGTGCGCAGTCTGACCTGGGTAGATGGCCCAGATGTCCTTGGCATGCTCCACCCGATCCTTCCACATTGGGTCGTCCTCCTTCTCAGCGGGGAACAAGCCAATGGGGTGGGTAGCCAGCTCCAAGGGATGGAATCCGCAGAAGGTAGTCAATCCATGCAGAGCGATCGCCTCGATCGTGTCCTCTGCCCGGTACCCGAAAGACTCGGAGTTCAAGGAGCGCCATCCTGGCTGCAGGGGATGAGGCTCCAAGGTCATCCTCACCCTACAGCGAGGCACTCGGTGCTTCTCGAACTGCTGCACCGCGTACTGAGGGGGTGTCGTGTATCCCGCCCCCTGAAGTACCTCCCACAAAATGCGGGGAAAGCCCTCTCGTACAAGTCCATCAGTGTGGGTCAGTGCATTTCCGTCATCGGAGGATCCGTGGGAAGTCATCTGTGTACGGTTAAGCGTAAGTAAAAGAAAAAGAATTTTTAAAAAGAACAAGGAAAAGTAAAACTCAGCCTTTCTCTAGTTAAGTAAAAAGGCACTAGGGACCTAGTTGGTTGTTATCTTGTTTTTAAGTCCTTTACTCAGTTATCCATTGCTTAATTATGAATGCATGCATGCTCGTCCTGAACGACCTCACAAGAAGATAAAAGGAATAGGGAGGAACTCCCATCCCGTAAAGATGGCCTGTAGGGCCTAGTTACTTAGCCACCTAGCTACCCTTCTAGTAACCTAAGGCTTCACATCCTAGATCTATCCTGCTCGTCCTACTATCTATCCAACCTTGTTTCTATCAAGTTTTATTTTAGAAAATTGATGGTATTTATATTTTATTGATTCCTCTGTGGTGGTACAAGCTCCGATACCAGCTGTGGCGGAACTGCCCGAATTATTCCAACTTAAGTGCCCAAGTCCCGCCTTAGAGGCTAGACCACACTTAAATGGGAATAACCCGTCAATCCCTCGGATCTAGTCCGACACGGCCACTGACAGGATCAAGTACCACAATCTCACTCGAAGGTGAGTCACAGAGCAAATACAATAAAGCATAAAACCATACATGCCACAATGTTAAATTATTACATCACCATCATCATCATCGGAGTTTTTGCAAAAGTGACCATCATTGTTCGAAGTGCAGCGGAATAAAACTAACGGTAATTAAACAGAGAGATGGGGAAGCCTGTCCCATCACTCCTCATGCTCCTCCTCAGCCGAGGCAGGGTCCCACTCGACAATCCAACCCGGTGGCAGGGTGGTCGGCCAAGTTATCCCAGCAACCATATCCTCCAGAGAACCTGTAAAAATTATGCCACAAGCAAGGCTGAGTATACTAATACTCAGCTAGACTTACCCGGTGTGAGGAGTCTACTCCTCTACCTCTAGACATGCAGCTGTTTGGCTGTGGGGTTTGGTTGCCAAAAGCACTAGCTGAGTTTCTAAATCAAGATTTTAACTTAGTCAAGGTTAAGTGTGACTCTCTTAAGGCTAAAAGTGAACTATCTATTCATACATGGTAACAAGCATTATTAGCAATCAACATCTTAGATCAACTCATCATATTTCCACTTGTTACTCAATGCAGTACAATGGATCAAGCAGTCTCATTAGCTGCGAGAAGCAGACGATTCGAATCGAGTTTTTATCCTTGCAAGGTAAACCTAAACACACGACATGCAGGGGCACTCCGTCCCCACACATCTCAATCGTCCCCATCGATTCCCTGGCAACAGATCAGGGCTCACCGCCTTGGCGTACAATGCCCCACTGACCCCGACTGGCCGTCGTGCAGTGACCGCACTTGTACCCACCATAACCGGAATGGGAGACCTCGTCTCAGGTCGCGTGAGGGGATATGTCTGCGGGCAGGTTCACTCAGGTACTAGGCTTACCGATTTACCATATTTCTCGGCATATGTTTAGTACATTCAAACGCTTGACACAGGTATCCGCACGTTAATCCTTATTCCAATTTCATCTCGTAGACCACGCATCCCCATGGATCCGTGTCCACAGACCAATCATCAATATGATATGAAAGTGGGTACAACCAATTCCTGACCTCGCGCGAGTGCTAGAAAATCACTCGACTTCTACCGAGATCCCTAATTAGCAAAGCAGCTACTCGACCTAGGATACTAGTATCCATCTCAAAAGGAATCCTGAGTTCATGCAACTAGGGTTTCAGTCAACTCCTACACTTAAGTGCACAGTACAAGCCTACAAACATTAAGTGTAGTAAAATAGCATATATAAACGGTTATGCATAAAACCGGGGCTTGCCTTCCAAAGCAGTGGCAGGCAGGTCCTCTGGTGTAGGCTCGGGTGCTGGATCTGGGGCTACCTCCTGAGCAGCTCCTTGCTCCGGCACGAGGATGTATTCTCCGTCAGCAAGATTACAGTCTATCGAAATGCAATGAACATGTATGTCATGATTATGCAAGATTTAAGAACATTAAGCTAAAGAAACTAAGTTAAGAAGTAACTTAGGGTTTTCTTAGTCACGCGGGGCTTCTAGTGGTATATATATATAGATACATAGACTTATGACCCTTTTAAGCTTAGGTTTTCTTTTAGTATAACACAGTGGTTTGGTATTGCCCTGATACATTTTAGTGGACAGATTACAAAGGGTTTAGGATAACCTTAATTCACATTATTCTTTTTCCTTTCATTAATTCCCATTTAGGGTTTCTAGGGTAGGTTTGAACTACAACAGGGTTTTAAAAATTTCCAAAAATTCTGTAAACATTACAGTGGGTTGTCACTGGCTATTCTAGCTTGTTTTAAGAAGTTGAGGCTTTAAGTGTAAAAGCTAGGCTTTAAACAAAAATAATAAAGGTCAGGCAACATGGGCCACTTTACACTACACCTCTTAGTTAGGGGTAGGTTCTGTCCTAAAGGTTATTTTTGTTGGCATCCCATAGTAATAATAGGTCTCTGTGCTAAAAATCACAGAAAACCAAGGGGTGGTCATTCAGTTATGATTTTCTTAAGTTTAATGTCAAAAAGGCTCTTTCTACTACCTTATTATTTGAAAAATGTCAAACAGCAGATCTCCTATTTTTCCTAAGTTCTTAATAACAAAACATTAGTTATCCCAAGGGTGGGGGTGTTTCTACCTTGGGGCTATTTTTGTAGAGTTTTTCTAAGTTTTACTTGTTTTATTAAAACAAAAGGGATCCTACTGATTTTATACTAAAACAGGGTATGATATATTTTTCCAGTGAACTATATGGAATAAGTAACCTAACAAAAATAGAGGTACTCTCTGGTTCATTAATTAAATTACATTTTCTATTTTCCTTATCCTTAAGCATATTGTAGAATAAGGGGTAAAACTAACTTAAATGGAGTGGACAGAGAGGTTTAACATTTTTACTTGGTCTAGTAGGTAGATATAAGCTTCTCAAAATTTTCCTAACCCTAGTCAAATAGCCTAACTATTTTTCTTACTATTATTAAGCTTTTGGCCAATACTAACATTAAATCAGAACTTTTAAGTTTTCCACGGAACCAAGGGGTTTTATATTTTTCTTAAATAGGTTACATTAATTGGAGTCTGACAAAATTGGTTTGACCAAATTTGGATGATTTAAACAGAAGTTATGCATTTTCAAAGTTGCTGTCCAATTTAAAAACAGATTTAATTAAGGTTTTCTGGAAAAACAGTTTACACCGAGGTCCCTGGGTTTAAACTAAATCAACTTGCGCAAATCTACCCCCACACCACTATTCCCCTGTGTCTCTGACATTACACAAAACCCCCTAACCTTTCTTCCCTCTCACCCGCAGTCCTTCCCTTCACTGAAACAGTAACCGCGGGGAAGAAAAGGGCGGCGCGGCTTACCGGCGGCGAGGGAGGTCCGGCGAAGGGTGGGGTCAGCTCGGGGAGACTCTGGCGGTCACGCCGAGGTACGGCTTGACGTCGGGGGTGGCCGGAATCGCCCGGTCCACGCGTGCAGGCGGGTGTCCTCGTCGGCGGCGAGTATACCGGCCAAACCACGGCGAACTGGTTCAATCCGAGGGCACGATGAGCTTCACGGGGTCACGCAGCGACTGTGTGCACAAGGAATCGAAGGATGGTGGAGTGGTTTACCCGGTCCACGCGTACTCCGGCGGGGGCGAGGGCTCCGGCGAGTGTGGACTGGCTTCTCCGGTGAAGTACTCTCCGATTCCTTGCTCGGGGAGCCTCACGGAGGTGTGCACCGTCTTCTCCGAGGGCTGGATGGGGTTGGGAATGGCTCAAAAGGCCGGTCTATGGTGGCAGAGGGGTTGGGCGGCCGCGGACTCGCTGTGCACGGGCAAACGGCGACGAGCTAACTCCGGTGAGGTGTGGAGGGTGCGCGGAAGGGTGTAGCCGAAGCCTGGGAGGGCTTTATAAGCTCGGGCGCGGGCCACGGCGCGGGTTTGGCTCAGGCGTGGCGCGGGGCATGCGGGGACGCGCGCGAGCGTGCTCTGGCGCGGGCAGAAGGCGTCGAACACGTGGAGGTGAGTTTCTTCCAGTGTTCAAACGTCTCCAGAGATCGCAAACGTGCGAATCTCGCCATGAATCCGGCGCAGACCTCCTCCTGGCACCTAGGGCTATCTCACATGTGTGAGTTCCAAGAGATGATACGCCCTAGATCGGGAGATAGACGGGCGCCAAATCTGGCTTGTCTCACTGCCCACTCAGCGACAAAACTGATGTCAAGTGCTGTCAAACGTCTGAGTCTCGGTCTCAATTTTTTCCAGGGGGTGCCTTAAGTGGTATACCACATTTTTGGTATAGAACCCAAGTGGTTTTGGCGCCATCTTCAAAGTGAACACGGCTGGTCTTTGGATTAGGGCTAAAATGTGACCTAGAGGGAAATAGAGAGCTCTAGCTCTCTCTCTCCACTTGGAGATTTGAATTGGGGTTTCTACAGGGGCCTTTTTGCAATACTTCTCTCCCATAATTGATGGTTACAAACTTAGTTAGGGTTTGGGTAAAAGTTACACATGCTTTGCCCACTTGCTCACTCTCTTTCCCCCCCCCTTACTTAGGGTTTTGGAAGATAGGGTTTAGGAGAGGTCTAGGGTTCTTCTCCCCCCTGATCCAAGGTAGTAAGTGTGCAAGGATTAGAGTAATGCTTCTTATGTCATTTGCAACATTATTAGCACTAGGTTTCCAAGTTCTTATGTGGTGCCCTAAGTCTTTACCCCTTGTGAACACAGCTTCTAGTGCCAAAGTGGGTTTTAGCCAGGGTAACACCTGGGGTGTTACACAACGGTTCCTCCGGACGTCTTCTCCCGAGACTTGCATCAACCCTCCGTCAAGACCGACGACACGCCCGAGCCCGAGAAGGTCTCGGCCCTACCCGAGGCGCCCTCAGCTCAGCCCGAGGCACCCTCATCCCCCGAAGGTGAGGCTCTGCGCGTCGAGGAAGAGCGGAATGGGGTCCTGCCTAATCGAAACTGGCAGACCCCATACCTGCAATATCTCCACCAAGGAGAGCTACCCCTCGACAGAGCCGAAGCTCGGCGACTGGCGCGGCACGCCAAGTCGTTCGTCTTGCTGGGTGACGAAAAGGAAATCTACCACCGCAGCCCCTCAGGCATCCTCCAGCGATGCATATCCATCACCGAAGGTCAGGAGCTATTACAAGAAATACACTCGGGGGCTTGAGGCCACCACGCCGCACCTCGGGCCATCGTTAGAAATGCCTTCCGATAGGGTTTCTACTGGCCAACCGCGGTGGCCGACGCCACTAGGATTGTACGCACCTGCCAAGGGTGTCAATTCTACGCAAAGCAGACGCACCTGCAAGCTCAGGCCCTGCAAACAATACCCATCACCTGGCCGTTTGCTGTATGGGGTCTGGACCTCGTCGGTCCCTTGCAGAAGGCACCCGGGGGCTACACGCACCCTGATGGTCGCTATCGACAAATTCTCCAAGTGGATTGAGGTCCGACCCCTAAACAGCATCAGGTCCGAACAGGCGGTGGCGTTCTTCACCAACATCATCCATCGCTTTGGGGTCCCGAACTCCATCACCGACAACGGCACCCAGTTCACTGGCAGAAAGTTCCTGGACTTCTGCGAGGACCACAACATCTGGGTGGACTGGGCTGCCGTAGCTCACCCCATGACGAATGGGCAGGTAGAGCGTGGCAACGGCATGATTCTACAGGGACTCAAGCCGAGGATCTACAACGACCTCAACAAGTTTGGCAGGCGATGGGTGAAAGAACTCCCCTCGGTGGTCTGGAGTCTGAGGACGACGCCAAGCCGAGCCACGGGCTTCGCGCTGTTCTTTCTAGTCTATGGGGCCGAGGCTATCTTGCCCACAGACTTAGAATTCGGATCCCCGAGGACGAGGGCGTACGATGACCGAAGCAACCGAACCAACCGAGAAGTCTCACTGGACCAGCTGGAAGAGGCTCGAGACGTAGCCTTGCTACACTCGGCGCGGTATCAGCAGTCCCTGCGACGCTACCACGCCCCAGGGGTTCGGTCCCGAGACCTCCAGGTGGGCGACTTGGTGCTTCAGCTACGACAAGACACCCGAGGATGCCACAAGCTCACGCCTCCCTGGGAAGGGCCATTCATCATCGCCAAGATTTTGAAGCCCGGGACATACAAGCTGGCCAACAGTCAAGGCGAGGTCTACAGCAACGCTTGGAACATCCGACAGCTACGTCGCTTCTACCCTTAAGATGTTTTCAAGTCGTTCATTTACCTCGCTTACATACGCAAATAAAGTCTAACCATCAAGGAAGGGTCAGCCTTGCCTCGGCAAAGCCCGACCCTCCCTCGGGGGATAGAAGGGGGAAACCCCCTCTGCGTCGAAATTTTCCTCGGAAAAAGTCTTTCTGCCAGAACATCTTTCATGCTTTTCGACTACTTCGACAGTGGGATCCTGAAAACAACGGAGTACACGTAAGCGGCAAGGCCGACCGAGCCGAGGGACTCCTACGCCTCCGGGATACGGATACCTCACTCATCACCTTATGCGATAAGTAACTCGCGTTCGGATAAGCAATTCCGCTGACCGAACAAGTCTTAAAGCTCGAAAACTTTTCTACCGAAACGACTTTTCGTGCCTTCTCGACTATATCGATAACAGAATCCTACGGACGAGTAAGAGTACACATAAGCGGCAAGGCCGACCGAGTCGAGGGACTCCTACGCCTCCGGGATACGGATACCTCACTCATCACCTTCCGTGAAAAGTAACTCTCGCTCGGATAAACGATTCCGCTACCGACGAACAAGTCCTGATACCCGAAACAAGGGGAAAAGAAACGCAGCTTTACAACACGACGGCGGTATGTTTGGGCCTCGGTGGCCGCAAAAACACATACGCACGCTACAGATAAACTGTTCCTGCAGGATCAAACATCAGTAGGGGGAGCAGCGGCACCCTCAGCGCCGACTCCACCTTTGGAGGAATCCAACCCGGCCTCGGACGGCGACACTGTCAGAGGATCTCCACCTCGAAGGAAGATGTTGGCACCACGCCTGAGCCATCGCCGCCAGAGACTCCTCCAGGAAACCGGCCCAAGCAGACGGCCGGACCGGCCGTTCCGAAGGCTCAGCCAGCCGTCCCCCGAGGGCACCGGCCCAGCTCATGGCTTCAGCATCCCGACTCCAGGGTTGGCCAAGCCAGTGGACAACCCGGCCAGGCTCCGACCGCCGCTGCTACGCCTCCTCGGCCTGGGAAGTCCCCTGCTCCTGGGCCGACGAAGTTTCTTCTCCAGCCAACTCTGCCTCTGTCCAGGCTGACACCGCTGCCTCCGGCTTCGGCTCATCATAGAGCAGCCAAGGTTTCCTTCACTGAGCAAGAGAGGCCTCGGGCGGCAAGGCCGACCTAGCCGAGGGACTCCTACGCCTCCGGGATACGGATACCTCACTCGTCACCTTCTGCACGAGGCAACTCACACTCGGTTAAGCGGTCTAGCTAGCCGACAGACGAGTCTGGTGCTCGAAAGGAGGAAGAAACATGGTATTACACCCAAGATACCTAGATGTTCAGGCCCCGACAGCCGCAATGAACAGACACCGACACTCAAGGTGCCATTACAAACGGAACTCCGGTTCCACTCCCGCGGGTATGAACAACCTCCACATCGGAGAGCCTGCGGGACGACAAACTCCGGGTGACTCGCCGGCGACCTCTGCAGCAGCAGCGACGGTCCCAGGACGAACGCTACCGCTGGAAGGCTCTCGTTCGCGTCCCCTCACGGGGGACGGGAACCATATATTAAAGCCAAAGAACCTGAGGTCGGTCCGCGGGTGGCGCTGACGGTCTCGTCGGCAGAGAAGCCTTCTCCAGCTGCCTCAGCACCGATGGCGGCGTCCACCTGTCCACCAACACCGCACCAGCGGGCGCCGGCTGCCCCAAAAGCGCACCGGCAGGTCCTCACTCCCGTTCTCGCCATGAAAACGAGAATGGGACCATCCCAGAACACGAGTACCGCCCTCGCGGCGTACGACGTGTTGGGAGACCCCCCGGCGCGGCTGGCCACCGTCGCCCGGACAAAGGACGGAATGTTGCACCTTGGCTGGGCAGCAACAGTTCGCCTTCCCTGGCATGGCTGGAGGACGCCTCCTCCGCAGAGCTGGAGGATGGTTTCCACCACCAGAAGCTGGAGAAGAAGGTGGCCCACGAACCCGCGCGGGAGGTGGAGCTCCGGCTCAGCCCGCCCTCCGCCCCAGCGAGGATGATGAAGATCCTTTAAGCTGAGGGCGGGGCAGAGGCTGCAGCTCGGCTTGCTTCTCCCCACCAAACTGACCATTGGTGAGGGGGTGTAGCCGGGCTGCCTGATGAAAATCCTTGAAGCCGAGCGATGGCTGAAAGGTACCAACTTTCGCGAAGTTGCCTTCCTCCAACGATAGCAAGACGAAAGCAACGCGGGCGCTCCCCATCCGGGGGCTCGGAAGGTGGGAGGACGCGATGCATGAGGAGAGTGCGAAGGCATGGCTGCCATCCAAAGGAGTCGCCCCCTTTTTAAAGGCGACTCTCCCCACTTGCGTCCTCAGCCGTCGTGGACTGAGTCTTCACCAACACGCTCCAAGGTCCTCCCCCTACGACACGGGAGCTGGGTCCCACGCGTCATGCAAGCTGGCCCAGGACAGAAGAAGCCAAACCGCCGCGCGCGGAGCGCGTAACTGCCCAGCGGTTACAAGCACTCCTCCACTTTCGCCCAGACCAACGGGTGAGAGGGCGGACCGCAATGCGGGCGGCATGCAACCGCACCAAGGGGACACACCCTCTCGACGTCGACGCGTCCAACATGGAGGCCCAGGCCCACACGACATGTAACCGGTGCGCCGGTTACTACGTGCGAAAAGCTGCACCGCCACTTGCGCCAGTACCGCGCCTTCTCGACTGCGGAACCGGTGCCGCGACTCGAGGTGACCCTGCGCATGGCCCAACAGTGCCAACCGAGCACATCGGTCACGGGTCAGCCAGCCGCATGAGAAGGCGCGACGGTCGATAAGGCCAAAAGAGGGCCGACAGTAATGGCAGCGGCAGGCGGGCGAAAGCAGCAGTCAAATCATCTGCAGGCTCATGTCCCCTCCAGGAGCAGCAGGGGAGCCCTCTCCCAAGGCGTGAAGACGACGCGCCTGTGTTCCGTTCCTTGAACGGCTCGCACAGCGGCTGCCCCGCAAACCACTCGTCCCGTCGCATTAACTCTGTGGCAGGGCAGGCGACACCTTTGGCAGGCGAAGCATGTGACACCCCAGTGTCACCTAGGGTTTTTCTCAGAATGCCAAACCAAGAATCATTATTTTATGTGAACCAAAGTAAGCATGAGCATCAAAATAACTTAAGTGGCAAAGAATTCACCAAGTATATACTTAAAAGTGTCATGATCAAAACAATTGAGACTTTTGAAAGATAAGAATGTGCAACCCTAATTCAAAACCCTAAGTGAACCCCATGAACAAAATTTGAGAAAAGATGTGAAAAGAGGATGAAAAGTTTAAAATTTTGAGTTGAGCCAATTACATAAGTTAAAGTATATTTGTTAAGCAATAAGAAAGATTGAGAAGGCTTAGCCAAATAACTCAAATAAATCCCCAAATCAGCCCTTGATCAATGAACCTTTAGAGAAATTCAGATTTCTGAATTTCTGAATTTCATACCTCTTCTCAAAGATCATCTGTGTTCTCTGCTTTTCCAAACTCAAAGCCAGAAGATCCAAATATCAAAGTCGTGCCAAATTACCTTGAACACATTCTGGGAAAATTTGAACTCAAACCAAATCCATTTGACACGGTTTTGGCGCAGCTCAACCTCGGGACCAGGCATTCTGACACTGGCACCTTGGTGACGCTACAACTCCCTGTCCCTAGCCTAAAACCGCACGTCGTCCATACATAAAAGACAAAGCTTGGTCTGGTGAACAAATCCCTTGCAGTGATCTTGCCCAAATTCGCGAAGATTTGCTCCCAATCGGCGCTTGAACAGGGGCAGAGGCAACGGGAACACGTGTTCGACCGCGGCTGACACCCCTGGTTCACGCCCGTTCGCGCACCGCGCCTTCCCAAGTGCACGCCCGCGCGCACTCGCCGGTCCACGACCGCCCGTGCACCGCGCCGTGCCTATAAAGCCTCCCCAGGCGCGCCCCACTTCGCCCTGCACTCACCCTCACCGAGCAGCCACCGTTCCTTGGCTCCGGCGAGCTTATTTCCGCCTCCATTGCCGCCAGAGCTTCGGCCGCCGAGGCCAGCTCACTCCAGCCACCCTCTAGCCCAACCAGTGCTTCGGCTAGCTCCGCCAGTAGCCCGTGAAGCTTGCCAAGCCCTCGGACCCGACCGGACTTCACCGGAGGCCCGAGATCAACCTCACCGGACTTCGGTCTTCCGCCGCCGTGCGTGGACCGAGCTATCCAGTGAGTCTCCGCCCAATTCCTTTCGCTCATAGCTTCTCTGGCATCCCGTGGACCTCCCTGACCTATTTAATTGAACTACCTCGCCGTGACCAGGCCGGTCTCCTCGCCGCCGACGAGCATCCCCGCCTGCGCGCGTGGACCGACCAACTCCGGCCATCTCCGTCGACGTTCCGCACACCGTTGTGATCCCCGCGACCTCCCCTTCACCCTCGACCACTTCACCGGAACAGTCTCGCCGCCGGTAAGCCCCTCCGCCCTTTTCTTCGCCGCGGCTACTGTTTAAGGTAGAAGAAGGACCTCGGGTTAGGTTCTGTAGAACCCGAGGGGTTTTCTGTAATGTCAGCGACTCATGTGAATAGTAACCTAAGGACTGATTCGCGAGGGAAAACTTAGAAAAACCGCCAGGGACCCCAGTGCAAAGTGGTTTTCCTTTTAATCAATTCTGTTATTCTTTTAAAATAACCAGAGAACTTAGAAAATCCATAACTTGATGAAATCTTAATGAAAAGCTGTCAAACCAATTTTGCTAACTCTGGAATATTATGATCCTTCATTTAAAAATAGTGAACCATATGCTTTCTGTTCTAAATTTTAGAGTTTAAAATTAAAAACAGAAACCCCCTAAACCTTGTTTAATTCAGGAAAATTAGTTTTTCTTTTGTACTGAGCTTAAGAAAATTTGTAGATGCTTATACCTTAATTAGACACTGTTTAAAAATAGTAGGAGCCCCAGCATTAGAGATTATGATGTAGTTATTCATTTAATGCCATTTTGTCCACAACTTAGAGAAAATCAGAAAAGCATTTGAAAATGTTGAACAGTGATTAGCAATATTTTTCCTAGTTTGCTTATGCAACCAAGAACCTAGGAAAAATGCAGAGACCATTAATTAGGACCAGTTTCTAATTAAGATGCTTTAATTAGCCTTATGAAGATTGAAAATCAATTATTAGAATTGCAAAACTATAACCAAAATGGTTAACAAAAATCCAGTGAACTTATAACCACCAGAGCCCCACTACAAAAATACAGAACACCCCAGCCTAACTTTTTAAGTAGGGAAAATAAATACAGAATGATAATAAGGCATTTTTCCAATAAATCATAAGCAATCCCTTTTAATGTGATAATGGGCAACCAAAAATTAGCTAAGTCCATGATGAGAAAAACCACCAGAGAAAAATGCAAACCCATGAAAAAGAAAGTGAACCCATACCTTTTGCTAGTAATTTGTGAGAAAGGCCATTTAGCTCAAATAATGCATACCACCCCTTCCCTTAAGCAAAAAGAAGCCAAACTCCAGAATGATTGCTCTTGCACAAAACACTAGCTAAGAAAAATAAGAACTCTGTTGTTTGATGTTTTTCAAATATAGTGGTAGTAGAAAGCACCCCTTGGGCTAGAAACTTGAGAAAACCATAAAAACATCATTAAAAGGTATTAATGACTAGAAATTTGTATCAAGTCGTGTTATGACACCTAAAAGCCAGCAAAAATAAGTTTTAAAGAATTACCCACTGTTAAATAATAGTTGTAGTTCAAAGTACCCCTTCTGCCCTAAAATTTGGTAATTTTGTCCAGAGAAAACCATTCACTTTCTGAACCCCAAATTTTGAGACAGAGAATCATACACCAGTAGCAAGCCACTGTAATTTTTGCAGATTTTTTGGAATTTTATAAAAGCAACTTGTAGTTCAAACCTACTCCAAAACATTAAAGAGAATAAAAGAAAAGAGAAGAAATAAACCTCATCCCACTAAAACTAACCCAAATTACCAAGTATACCACTGAAAGGTTTTACATAAGTAAGGTTAGCTTGATTAAATTCAAAAAGACCATACATCTTTAAAGTTGTAAATTCTAAAGCACATACCATATCATGCATATATCTTACGCATTGCATTCATTAGATTGTAATCTTGCCGACGGAGAGTACGTGCTCATCCCCGAGCAAGGACCTGTCCAAGAGGAGGACCAGGAGCAGGCTTCAGAGGCTGCTATTGAGGATCTCCCCGCAGCCCCAGCAATTGAAGGCAAGCCCCGGTTTTATGCATAACCATGTTATTATATGCTACTTTACTACACTTAATGCTTGTAGGACTGTAATGTGCACTTAAGTGTAGGAGTTGCTTGAAACCTCTAGTTGCATGAACTTAGGATTCCTTTTTGAGATGAATACTAGTATGCTAGGTCGAGTAGCTGCTTGCTAATCAGGACCTCGGTAGAAGTCGAGTGATTTTCTAGCACTCGCGCGAGGTCAGGAATTGATTGTATTCATCTTGATAATGGGATATACATATTGGTCTATGGACTTGGATTCAGGGAGGATGCTTTGTCCATGAGATGGGAAAAATGAATTAAGGATTAATGTGTGGATACCTGAGTCAAGCTTTTGAACGTACTAAGCACATGCCGGGAAAAATGGTAACCGGTAAACCTAGTACCTGAGTGAAGCCGGGCGCGGACTTTATCCCTCATGCGACCTGAGACAGGGTCTCCCATGCTAGCTATGGTGGGTACAAGTGCGGTCACTGCACGGCGGCAGCCGGGGTCAGTGGAGCATTGTATGCCAAGGCGGTGAGGCCTGGACGCGAACGGGGAATCAATGGGGACGGTTGTCTTGTGTGGGGTCGGAGTACCCTGACTTGACGTGTGTTTAGGTTTACCTTGCAAGGTTAAAACTCGATTCGAATCGTCTGCTTCTCGCAGCTAATGAGACTGCTTGATTCCTTGTACTGCATCGAGTAAGAAGTGAAATGTGGATTACATGAGATAACTTGTTGATTGAGCTAATTGCTTGTTACCATGTATGCTTAGAAGGAGCAAATCTAGCTAAGTTAATGATGGTAGAATTTGAAAAGCTAAAAATTGGTTTTAGAAACAGCTAGTGCTTTTGGCAAACCAAACCCCTCAGCCAAACAGCTGCATAGTCTAGAGGTAGAGGAGTAGACTCCTCACACCGGTTAAGTCTAGCTGAGTATTAGTATACTCAGCCTTGCTTGTGGCACCATTTTTGCAGGTACCACGCAGGATGTAGTTGATGGTGTGACTTGGCCTACCACCCTGCCACCGGGTTGGACGGTCGAGTGGGATGTTGCTCCGGTAGGAGAGGAGCACGAGGAGTATTGGGCTAGGCCTTGCCCATTTCCTCGTTACCGACGACATCGATTATCCGCTGCACTTTAATTTGTGAACTTTATTTGCTACTCCAAAAACTCCGATTTATGTAATAACTCAGTACTTAATTTGAAGTTCCTGTTTGATTGTATTTCTTCTGTGACTCACCTTCGAGTGAGATTGTGGAATTTGATCCTGGTTAAGTGGCTCTATCAGACTAGATCTGAGGGACTGACGGGTTATTCCGATTTAAGTGTGTTACGGCCCCTGAGGCGTGACTTAGGCACTTAAGCTGGAATAATTCGGGTGGTTCTGCCACAGCTGGTATCGGAGCAAATTCCACCACAGAGAAGGACAATAAAACATAAATACCAATTTTCAAAACCTAAAACTTGCCTAGAAACTGTTACGGATCGTCAGGGCTAGACCGCTAGACCTAGTACGAAAGGCCTTAGGCATAAAGGGAGAAATAGGTGGCTAATTAATTAGGCCCTGTGGGCCAATACTTATATTCTAGGATGCCCTAAAAAGGCACCCTATTTTCCTTTTTGAGAGGCAACGTTTCTTTCAGCATGCATGCATTATAAAACACAGAGAGGAATTAAAATTTGAGCTAACCCCGTTTTCTTCAAAATCATCGGGGCTCTCTTTTTCTTTTTCCTTCCACCATAATCTTTATCTTGATTCCCTTCCGCAGATGAATTCACCCACCCCCGCCAGTGGAGGAGACTCTCGTTTCAGTTCTGACTTCCTTTCTCGCGATGGCTTTCCCTCCATCTTGTGGGAAGTGCTTAACTCCGCCGGTTACCCTACGCCCCCTTTGTACACAGTGCAGTTGTATGAGGAGCATCGGGTACCTCGTTGTCGGGTCTGGCTAACTTTGGAGGCTCATCCCCTTAAGCCGGGTTGGCGTTCTCTTGACTCTGAGACGATTGGACTCAGGACGGACGACACCGTTGAGGCAGCAGCCATGAAGACTCTGACGACTTTCAGTGGCTACCATCCCCTGGAGATGGTGATGCACCCCTTGGGACTCTTCCCTGCTGAGAAGAAGGATGATCCCATGTGGTGTAACCGCGTGAGCCATGTGAAGGATGTGTGGGCAATGTATCCTGACTTGGTTGGGAGGGTCACTGTTCAGTGCATGAGTGCGCTGTACCGCCTTCAGGCCCTTCAGAGCGATGCTATGGCACTTCTTGCTAACACCGCTCAGACTGCCAAGCTCACTCTCGACAGTCGGGAAGATTTTGTGGTCGACCTATCCACAGGGTTGGTGGAGAAGGATCTGCAGGTGGAGAGGCTGAGCCAGCGTATCGCTACCCTGGAACAGCAAGTGGAGATCCGAGACAACACTATTGATGTCTTGGAAAACCAGCTTCACGACGTGCAGAGGGAACTTGAGGAAGCCAATGACCACTTGGACATGCACCACCTGGAGATGGAGGCCAATGAAGCAGGAAGCGAGGGAGAAGAGGCTCCCGAGGAGCTAGGACCAGCCCCTGGTGCCAATGGGACTACCTCCGCGATGCCTCCTTCACCCGTATCCAGTGTCGCTTCCACCGCTCAGGGTTAAGCAGTCGCTTCGACATTTTTAGGCGGATAGAAACCTATGCGAGCTTAGTAGTATCACATTTTGGACTAGGCTTATGGGTACTTTCCCCTGATTAATGTAACCCTGTAAACTTTAATATCTGTGGGATCCTTGTCACCATGTTATCTTCATTTTCGAACCTAATATTATGATTATGGCCTTTTCCTTCCATATGAGATGATACCTTGTCGTTCGGAAATATGAGTCGGGATAACATTGGCGACAATCTCTGTTTCAGATGGCAGCTAGGCAGCGTCGCGGGCAAAATGAGCAAGCTCCCCCGCCACCTCCTCCAGCTCCCACAGTGCAGGAGCTGATGGCCCAGCAGAATGAAATTCTGCGACAGCTCTTGCAGCGCCAGCCCCACCCTCAGCATCATGGTGGAGGCCAGCATCAGCGACCTCCGGCTATGGCAACATACCAGGAGTTTCTGAGCACGCAGCCGCCCTTGTTCACCAAGGCAGAGGATCCGTTGGACGCCGACGTGTGGCTTCGCGTCGTCGAGTCCAAGTTTCCCCTCCTCACGGGAGACTGCCCTGATGAGGCCAAGGCTCGCTTCGCCGCGCAGCAGCTTCGCGGCCCAGCTCGGACTTGGTGGGATCACTTCCGTGCTATGCTCCCCGCTGATCGTGAAGTATCTTGGGAGGAATTCAAGACTGCCTTCAGAGGGCACCACATTCCAGCTGGCATTCTTGATCGGAAGTTGAATGAATTCCTGGCCCTCAATCAAGGAACCCGCACGGTACTGCAGTATGCGCAAGCCTTCAACGACTTATGCCAGTATGCAGGGTATCATGCTGATTCTGATGAAAAGAAGAGGGATCGCTTCCGCAGGGGTCTCAATACCAAGCTGCGGGAACGACTCAACACTGTCCGGGCTGATAGCTTCAATGAGTTGGTCAACATGGCCATCTCTCAGGAGGATTGCATTGTTGCTCACCGGGCAGAGAAGAAGAGGAAGGCACCAATGGCAGCGCCATCCGCTCAGGCTCAGAGGTTCCGGATTGTTTCTCACAATCAGAGCAGGGGTTTTCAGCAGCAGGCAGGCAGATGGGTGATCAGGCCACCTCAGCAGCAGCAGTCGGCACCCAACCGCTATCCAGCTCCCGCCCCAAGGAATAATCAGCCTCCGCAGCAGCAGCAGTTCCGCCAGGGCAATGGGAACAAGTGTTTCACTTGTGGCAATGTGGGCCACTATGCCAAGAATTGTCCCAGGAACCAGCAGAGGCAGATGCCAGCACCAAATCAAGATAAGGGAAGAAAGCAGAAGGTGCAAGTCAGGCAAGGGAAGCTCAACTTCACTACTCTGGAGGAAGTACCTGAAGGAGCTCCTATCATGACCGGTACCTTTTCAGTTTATAATCAACCTGCTTTAATTCTGTTTGATTCTGGTGCATCTCATAGTTTCATTAGCAAAAAGTTCAGTGCTAATTGCAAACTGCCATTCTCTCACTCAAAAGGGTCATTCATGATAGTCACACCTGGGGGTAAAATTGCAACTAATCAATTAAACCAAAGTGTGCCTATTCAACTGGGAAGCCACATTATCAAAACCACTCTTCTTATATTGGGATTGGAAAATGTGGACATTATTCTAGGAGCAAATTGGATGACCTTGCACCAAGTTGTGCTTGATGTAGCCAGTCGTACCGTGGAAGTTAATTCTCCTTTCTGCGGAAATTTCTCTTTGATTCTGCCTAGTCAGGGTTCTTCTCAGTCATGTGCTTTCTCTATGACGAAGTTACCCCTGAAGAAGATCCCAGTGGTCTGCGAGTATGCAGATGTCTTTCCTGATGAATTGCCAGGAATGCCACCGGACCGGGATATTGAATTCGCCATCGAGTTGCAACCGGGAACGGCTCCAATTTCCAAGAGGCCCTACCGAATGCCACCCGCTGAGTTGGCAGAGTTGAAGAAGCAGTTGCAAGAGTTGCTGGATAAGGGTTTTATTCGCCCAAGCACTTCGCCTTGGGGATGTCCAGCACTATTTGTGAAGAAGAAGGATGAAAGCTTGAGGCTGTGTATAGATTACCGCCCTCTTAATGCGGTAACTATCAAGAACAAGTATCCTTTGCCTCGTATTGATGTTCTTTTTGACCAGTTGGTCGGGGCCAAGGTATTTTCCAAGATAGACCTTCGCTCTGGCTACCATCAGATCAAAATACGAGCAAGTGATATTCCGAAGACGGCATTCTCAACCAGATATGGGCTATATGAATTCTTGGTGATGTCATTCGGGCTGACAAATGCACCAGCATACTTCATGTATCTGATGAATTCTGTTTTCATGCCGGAATTGGACAAGTTCGTGGTGGTTTTCATCGATGATATTCTGGTGTACTCAAAGAACGAAGAAGAACATGCCGGGCATTTGCATGTAGTGCTTCAACGTCTGCGAGAGCACCACCTTTATGCCAAGTTATCCAAGTGTGATTTTTGGCTAAAGGAAATCAAATTCTTGGGTCACACTATCTCTCAGGATGGAATAGCTGTTGATCCTGATAAAGTGCAAGAGGTGATGAACTGGAAGCCACCAACGACTGTTCGCCAGATTCGGAGTTTTCTAGGATTGGCCGGGTATTACCGAAGATTTATTCCGGACTTCTCTCGAATTGCGAAGCCTATTACTGAGTTGCTGAAGAAAGAGGTCAAGTTTGTGTGGAGTCAGAAGTGCGAAGATGCCTTCCATGCATTGAGGCAGTATCTGACCACAGCACCAGTTTTGGCGCAACCCGACAGCAGCAAGCCTTTTGATGTATATTGCGATGCCTCTGGCACCGGGCTAGGTTGTGTCTTGATGCAAGACAACCGAGTCATTGCTTATGCCTCAAGAGCACTCAGGCCTCATGAGCAGAATTACCCCACTCATGACCTTGAGTTAGCAGCAGTGGTTCATGCATTGAAGATGTGGAGGCACTATCTGATGGGAACCCACTGCAACATCTTCACTGATCATAAGAGCCTTAAGTACATTTTTACTCAGGCTGATCTCAACATGAGGCAGAGAAGATGGCTAGAGCTGATCAAGGATTATGACCTGGAGGTACATTATCACCCAGGGAAAGCTAATGTGGTAGCAGATGCCTTGAGTCGGAAGTTGCAATGCAATTGTATTCTGATGGATTCTCATGTTAACACCTTGTGCGATGAGTTGAGCAAGATGCAGATTGAAGTGATTCCTTCTGGTTCTTTGTCTCAAATGGCTGTTGAGCCAGCTTTGCAAGACCAGATTATCATGGCCCAACTCAATGACAAGGGAGTGCAGGTTATCAAGAAGAATCTCCATCAGAAGGTTGAGAAGTATAATTGTTTCCGCCAGGATGAGAAGGGTGTGTTATGGTTCAAAAGCAGATTGGTAATTCCTAAGGACCGGGATCTCAAGAGGAAAATTTTGGATGAGGCTCATCTCTCCAAATTCTCTATGCATCCGGGAAGCACCAAGATGTACCATGATTTGAAGCTTTCGTACTGGTGGACCAGAATGAAGAGGGAGATAGCCCAGTATGTATCAGAGTGTGACACCTGTCAGAGGATAAAGGCAAGCCACTTGAAGTCCGCTGGAGCTTTGCAACCACTGTCCGTACCTTCGTGGAAGTGGGACGACATCAGCATGGATTTCATTGTGGGTCTGCCCAACACCTCTCGTCATCATGATTCAATTTGGGTTATTGTGGACCGATTGACGAAAGTGGCACATTTTCTTCCTGTGCACACCACTGATAAGGCTCAGAAATATGCAGAATTGTATATCGACCGGATCGTGTGTTTGCATGGATTACCTCGGACCATTGTTTCTGACCGAGGAGCCCAATTTGTTGCCAGATTTTGGGAACAATTGCAAGAGTCTTTGGGAACCAAGCTAATCAGGAGTTCAGCTTACCACCCGCAGACTGATGGTCAGACGGAAAGGGTAAACCAGATTCTGGAGGATATGCTGAGAGCTTGTGCGATCGATTGCGGCAAGAACTGGGATAAGCACCTCTCCTTGGCAGAGTTTGCTTATAACAATAGTTATCAATCCAGCCTAAAGATGGCACCTTTTGAAGCTCTCTATGGAAGAAGGTGCAGGACAGCACTCAATTGGTCTCAGCCTGGTGAAAGAGAAGTTTTTGGACCTGATTTGGTGACTGAAGCCGAAAGGAAGGTCAAGCTAATCAGGAAGAATCTAGAAGCTGCTCAGGCCAGACAGAAGAGCTATCATGACAAAAGAAGGAAACCTCTCCAGTTCGAGGTGGGAAGTTTTGTATACCTCAAGGTATCACCCACCAAGGGAGTGCAGAGGTTTGGGATCAAAGGCAAGCTAGCCCCTCGTTACATTGGACCTTATGAGATCATCGAAGCATGTGGACCCGTGGCATACAAGCTGAAGTTACCTTCAAAGATGTCTGCCATTCACAGCATATTCCATGTATCTCAGCTGAAGAAGTGTGTTCGATTGCCGACTGAGATTCTAGCAGAACCAGAATTGGAGATAGAGCCAGATCTCTCGTACCAAGAGTACCCCTCCAAGATTCTGGATTGCAAGGAAAGATCAACTCGGGCTAAATCGATCAAGATGTTTAAGGTCCAGTGGAGTAATCACTCAGAGGAGGAAGCTACTTGGGAAACCAAGGAATTCTTAAGATCCAACTTCCCCGATTGCCTACCTAAGGAAGCGGGTACGTAATCACCCCCAACCCCTCCTCCTGCCTTTCGAATCTAATTTCTAAAAATATGATCTTAATTCAGAATGAAGTGACTATAAAGTAAAACTTAAAAGGACTTCCTTCTGAAGTTGCAAAGAGAATGACATTCGAAGAGCAGTTTTGCCCTAATAATAACAATCCCCACCCTTTTCCTCTCAGTCTCACCCTTTGCTTCACCCCGGGAGGACTCTGGCCCGAATCTCGGGACGAGATTCCTTTAAGGGGGGAAGGCTGTGACACCCCAGTGTCACCTAGGGTTTTTCTCAGAATGCCAAACCAAGAATCATTATTTTATGTGAACCAAAGTAAGCATGAGCATCAAAATAACTTAAGTGGCAAAGAATTCACCAAGTATATACTTAAAAGTGTCATGATCAAAATAATTGAGACTTTTGAAAGATAAGAATGTGCAACCCTAATTCAAAACCCTAAGTGAACCCCATGAACAAAATTTGAGAAAAGATGTGAAAAGAGGATGAAAAGTTTAAAATTTTGAGTTGAGCCAATTACATAAGTTGAAGTATATTTGTTAAGCAATAAGAAAGATTGAGAAGGCTTAGCCAAATAACTCAAATAAATCCCCAAATCAGCCCTTGATCAATGAACCTTTAGAGAAATTCAGATTTCTGAATTTCTGAATTTCAGACCTCTTCTCAAAGATCATCTGTGTTCTCTGCTTTTCCAAACTCAAAGCCAGAAGATCCAAATATCAAAGTCGTGCCAAATTACCTTGAACACATTCTGGGAAAATTTGAACTCAAACCAAATCCATTTGACACGGTTTTGGCGCAGCTCAACCTCGGGACCAGGCATTCTGACACTGGCACCTTGGTGACACTACAACTCCCTGTCCCTAGCCTAAAACCGCACGTCGTCCATACATAAAAGACAAAGCTT
Source organism: Zea mays (assembly GCF_902167145.1). Lineage (NCBI taxonomy): Eukaryota > Viridiplantae > Streptophyta > Magnoliopsida > Poales > Poaceae > Zea > Zea mays. The sequence continues at coordinate 14,511,052 of NC_050101.1, read as the reverse complement.
GGTCTGGTGAACAAATCCCTTGCAGTGATCTTGCCCAAATTCGCGAAGATTTGCTCCCAATCGGCGCTTGAACAGGGGCAGAGACAACGGGAACACGTGTTCGACCGCGGCTGACACCCCTGGTTCATGCCCGTTCGCGCACCGCGCCTTCCCAAGTGCACGCCCGCGCGCACTCGCCGGTCCACGACCGCCCGTGCACCGCGCCGTGCCTATAAAGCCTCCCCAGGCGCGCCCCACTTTGCCCCGCACTCACCCTCACCGAGCAGCCACCGTTCCTTGGCTCCGGCGAGCTTATTTCCGCCGCCATTGCCGCCAGAGCTTCGGCCGCCGAGGCCAGCTCACTCCAGCCACCCTCCAGCCCAACCAGTGCTTCGGCTAGCTCCGCCAGTAGCCCGTGAAGCTTGCCAAGCCCTCGGACCCGACCGAACTTCACCGGAGGCCCGAGATCAACCTCACCGGACTTCGGTCTTTCGCCGCCGCGCGTGGACCGAGCTATCCAGTGAGTCTCCGCCCAATTCCTTTCGCTCATAGCTTCTCTGGCATCCCGTGGACCTCCCTGACCTATTTAATTGAACTACCTCGCCGTGACCAGGCCGGTCTCCTCGCCGCCGACGAGCATCCCCGCCTGCGCGCGTGGACCGACCAACTCCGGCCATCTCCGTCGACGTTCCGCACACCGTTGTGATCCCCGCGACCTCCCCTTCACCCTCGACCACTTCACCGGAACAGTCTCGCCGCTGGTAAGCCCCTCCGCCCTTTTCTTCGCCGCGACTACTGTTTAAGGTAGAAGAAGGACCTCGGGTTAGGTTCTGTAGAACCCGAGGGGTTTTCTGTAATGTCAGCGACTCATGTGAATAGTAACCTAAGGACTGATTCGCGAGGGAAAACTTAGAAAAACCGCCAGGGACCCCAGTGCAAAGTGGTTTTCCTTTTAATCAATTCTGTTATTCTTTTAAAATAACCAGAGAACTTAGAAAATCCATAACTTGATGAAATCTTAACGAAAAGCTGTCAAACCAATTTTGCTAACTCTGGAATATTATGATCCTTCATTTAAAAATAGTGAACCATATGCTTTCTGTTCTAAATTTTAGAGTTTAAAATTAAAAACAGAAACCCCCTAAACCTTTTTAATTCAGGAAAATTAGTTTTTCTTTTGTACTGAGCTTAAGAAAATTTGTAGATGCTTATACCTTAATTAGACACTGTTTAAAAATAGTAGGAGCCCCAGCATTAGAGATTATGATGTAGTTATTCATTTAAAGCCATTTTGTCCACAACTTAGAGAAAATCAGAAAAGCATTTGAAAATGTTGAACAGTGATTAGCAATATTTTTCCTAGTTTGCTTATGCAACCAAGAACCTAGGAAAAATGCAGAGACCATTAATTAGGACCAGTTTCTAATTAAGATGCTTTAATTAGCCTTATGAAGATTGAAAATCAATTATTAGAATTGCAAAACTATAACCAAAATGGTTAACAAAAATCCAGTGAACTTATAACCACCAGAGCCCCACTACAAAAATACAGAACACCCCAGCCTAACTTTTTAAGTAGGGAAAATAAATACAGAATGATAATAAGGCATTTTTCCAATAAATCATAAGCAATCCCTTTTAATGTGATAATGGGCAACCAAAAATTAGCTAAGTCCATGATGAGAAAAACCACCAGAGAAAAATGCAAACCCATGAAAAAGAAAGTGAACCCATACCTTTTGCTAGTAATTTGTGAGAAAGGCCATTTAGCTCAAATAATGCATACCACCCCTTCCCTTAAGCAAAAAGAAGCCAAACTCCAGAATGATTGCTCTTGCACAAAACACTAGCTAAGAAAAATAAGAACTCTGTTGTTTGATGTTTTTCAAATATAGTGGTAGTAGAAAGCACCCCTTGGGCTAGAAACTTGAGAAAACCATAAAAAAATCATTAAAAGGTATTAATAACTAGAAATTTGTATCAAGTCGTGTTATGACACCTAAAAGCCAGCAAAAATAAGTTTTAAAGAATTACCCACTGTTAAATAATAGTTGTAGTTCAAAGTACCCCTTCTGCCCTAAAATTTGGTCATTTTGTCCAGAGAAAACCATTCACTTTCTGAACCCCAAATTTTGAGACAGAGAATCATACACCAGTAGCAAGCCACTGTAATTTTTGCAGAATTTTTGGAGTTTTATAAAAGCAACTTGTAGTTCAAACCTACTCCAAAACATTAAAGAGAATAAAAGAAAAGAGAAGAAATAAACCTCATCCCACTAAAACTAACCCAAATTACCAAGTATACCACTGAAAGGTTTTACATAAGTAAGGTTAGCTTGATTAAATTCAAAAAGACCATACATCTTTAAAGTTGTAAATTCTAAAGCACATACCATATCATGCATATATCTTACGCATTGCATTCATTAGATTGTAATCTTGCCGACGGAGAGTACGTGCTCATCCCCGAGCAAGGACCTGTCCAAGAGGAGGACCAGGAGCAGGCTTCAGAGGCTGCTATTGAGGATCTCCCCGCAGCCCCAGCAATTGAAGGCAAGCCCCGGTTTTATGCATAACCATGTTATTATATGCTACTTTACTACACTTAATGCTTGTAGGACTGTAATGTGCACTTAAGTGTAGGAGTTGCTTGAAACCTCTAGTTGCATGAACTTAGGATTCCTTTTTGAGATGAATACTAGTATGCTAGGTCGAGTAGTTGCTTGCTAATCAGGACCTCGGTAGAAGTCGAGTGATTTTCTAGCACTCGCGCGAGGTCAGGAATTGATTGTATTCATCTTGATAATGGGATATACATATTGGTCTATGGACTTGGATCCAGGGAGGATGCTTTGTCCATGAGATGGGAAAAATGAATTAAGGATTAATGTGTGGATACCTGAGTCAAGCTTTTTAACGTACTAAGCACATGCCGGGAAAAATGGTAACCGGTAAACCTAGTACCTGAGTGAAGCCGGGCGCGGACTTTATCCCTCATGCGACCTGAGACAGGGTCTCCCATGCTAGCTATGGTGGGTACAAGTGCGGTCACTGCACGGCGGCAGCCGGGGTCAGTGGAGCATTGTATGCCAAGGCGGTGAGGCCTGGACGCGAACGGGGAATCAATGGGGACGGTTGTCTTGTGTGGGGTCGGAGTACCCTGACTTGACGTGTGTTTAGGTTTACCTTGCAAGGTTAAAACTCGATTTGAATCGTCTGCTTCTCGCAGCTAATGAGACTGCTTGATTCCTTGTACTGCATCGAGTAAGAAGTGAAATGTGGATTACATGAGATAACTTGTTGATTGAGCTAATTGCTTGTTACCATGTATGCTTAGAAGGAGCAAATCTAGCTAAGTTAATGATGGTAGAATTTGAAAAGCTAAAAATTGGTTTTAGAAACAGCTAGTGCTTTTGGCAAACCAAACCCCTCAGCCAAACAGCTGCATAGTCTAGAGGTAGAGGAGTAGACTCCTCACACCGGTTAAGTCTAGCTGAGTATTAGTATACTCAGCCTTGCTTGTGGCACCATTTTTGCAGGTACCACGCAGGATGTAGTTGATGGTGTGACTTGGCCTACCACCCTGCCACCGGGTTGGACGGTCGAGTGGGATGTTGCTCCGGTAGGAGAGGAGCACGAGGAGTAGTGGGCTAGGCCTTGCCCATTTCCTCGTTACCGACGACATCGATTATCCGCTACACTTTAATTTGTGAACTTTATTTGCTACTCCAAAAACTCCGATTTATGTAATAACTCAGTACTTAATTTGAAGTTCCTGTTTGATTGTATTTCTTCTGTGACTCACCTTCGAGTGAGATTGTGGAATTTGATCCTGGTTAAGTGGCTCTATCAGACTAGATCTGAGGGACTGACGGGTTATTCCGATTTAAGTGTGTTACGGCCCCTGAGGCGTGACTTAGGCACTTAAGCTGGAATAATTCGGGTGGTTCTGCCACAAAGCAGGCGACGCTTCACCTCCGCCATAATGACCGCGTCAAAAAAGGTGCGCCACGTCGTTCAATTTCGTATCCTTTTCCTCTTCCCCTTTCTCTCTCTTGCTACAGGGACCGAGAAAGGGGATACTCCAAAAGGGATCCTTCTCCGCGAAGGAAGCGGGCCCCGAGCCCCCCTACAGATCAGAGGTTCGAAGGCTGGCCCCTCAGAATGGTTCGACAGCCGTCTCAGAGCACTCGGGCTCCGAGCCCTCCTACTGATCAGAGGTTCGAAGGCTGGCCCCTCGGAAGGGTTCGACAGCCGCCTCAGAGCACCCGGGCTCCGCGCCCACTACTGGTCAGAGGTTCGAAGGCTGGCCCCTCGGAAGGGTTCGACAGCCGCCTCAGGCCACTCGGGCTCCGCGCCCACTACTGATCAGGGGTTCGTAGGATGGCCCTCGAAGGTTTCGACAGCCGCCTCAGAGCATGCGGAGCGAGGGATGACTCTGGGTACGTCCGATACATGGCCGAGGCTCGGGCTACGCTCCCGAAGTACCCTAGGACATTTCTGAGACCAGCAGGAGCGATTCTGTAACGGAATCCCATCAGAGGGAGGCATCGAGCCCTCAAACCCTATCAAATGGGACCGGGTATGGCAAATCACCTGCAAGTACTTTTGGAGCGCGCCTCTGGGCCACTAGCCGACCCTTATCGAACGGGGCACGGGCGTCCACTCGGATCACCCGTTAGCAACTCACTGGAGACACCATGTTCGGCGCCCTCCGAGGGCAACATGGAGCTTTCCCCCCCTCCTCCTTGCAGAAAGGCGACGAAGGGGCGTATGAAAAAAGCCGAGTCAGTCCTTGACCGTCCTCTTGCTCTGTGCGGAGGCTCGGGGGCTGCTCTCGCAAACTCGGCTCCGGCCAAACCGTTGACAGCGTCAACATACCAGCCCAAGAAATCAGAACCTGACTATGCACCCGGGCTATGACCAGTTTGCATGAGGGAACAATCAGGCCGGCCGAGGCGTCACGAAAGGCGCTAAGACCTCGGAGGAGTCAAACCACTCCTCCGAGGCCTCGGGGGCTACACCCGGCGGGTGCGCTCGCGCGCACCCACCGGAACGAAATGCAACCGAGAAAGGCCGGTTCCCTTGCAAAAAAGTGCGACAAAGCCTCCAAGCGAGTACCCACACTCCCTTTGAGGCTCGGGGGCTACTGTCGGGGACCATAATTAGGGGTACCCCCAAGACTCCTAATCTCACCTGGTAACCCCCATCAGCACAAAGCTGCAAAGGCCTGATGGGCGCAATTCGGGTCAAGGCTCCGTCCACTCAAGGGCTACGATCTCGCCTCGCCCGAGCCCAGCCTCGGGCGAAGACAGCCGACCCAGGAGGATTCACGTCTCGCCCGAGGGTCCCCTCAAGCGACAGGCACACCTTCGACTCGCCCGAGGCCCAGCTCGGACAAGCTTCGCGGAGAAGCAACCTTGGCCAGATCGCCTTGCCAGCCGACCGGATCGCAGGAGCATTCAATGCAAGGATCGCCTGACACCTTATCCTGATGCACGCTCTCCAGTCGACAGAGCCGAAGTGACCGCAGTCACTTCACCCCTCCACTGGCTGACCTGACAGGAAAACAGCGCCGCCTGCGCCGCTCCGACTGCTGTGCCACCCGTCAGGGTGAGACTGACCGCAGCCAAGTCCAGCCTCGGGCGCCATAGGAAGCTCCACCTCGCCCGACCCCAGGGCTCGGTCTCAACCTCGACACCGGAAGACGGTCTCCGCCTCGCCCGACCCCAGGGCTCGGACTTAGCCTCGACACCGGAGGACGGTCTCCGCCTCGCCCGATCCCAGGGCTCAAACTCAGCCTCGACCTCAGAGGAATCACCGCCTCGCCCGACCTTGGGCTCGGACCAACCACGCTACAGGGGGCCCATCATTACCCTACCCCTAGCTAGCTCAGGCTACGGGGAACAAGACCGGCGTCCCATCTGGCTTGCCCCGGTAAACAAGCAATGATGGCGCCCCGCGTGCTCCATGACGACGGCGGCTCTCAGCCCCTTACGAAAGCAAGGAGACGTCAGCAAGGATCCAACAGCACCCGACAGCTGTGCTTCCACAGGGCTCAAGCACCCCTCCGACGGCCACGACATCACATGAACAGGGCACCAAAACCTCTCCGACAGCCACATCGACATGTACATAGGACTCTGGCTTCCCTCTGCTAGACACGTTAGCACTTTGCTACACCCCCCATTGTACATCTGGGCCTTCTCCTTACATCTATAAAAGGGAGGTCTAGGGCCCTCGTACGAGGGGGTGGCCGCGCGGGAGGTGGGGCTCTCTCTCTCTCTCCCTCGCGAACGCTTGTAACCCCCTACTGCAAGTGCATCCGCCCTGTGCGCAGGACAACACGAGGCCGTGGTTTCCCCTTACTGTTTGCCCCCTTGTGCTCCGTCTCGCGCCGACCCATCTGGGCTAGGACACGCAGCGACAATTTACTCGTCGGTCCAGGGACCCCCCGGGGTCGAAACGCCGACAGATGGTGTTTACCAGCCGAGTTTAAGAGTCTTGGGGGTACCTCTAATTATGGTCCCCGACAGCACTCGACAAAGAACATGTTTCTTGTAGTGGAGATATGATGATCAATCTCTTTTATACTATATAAAGTGGGAGTTTCTCATTTCGTACATCTGCTCCCTTCCTTCACGCACACATCCTTTTTGCACTCGGCAACCATCATCATTGCCCTACCCATCGTCCTATCATTTTCACCATTTTTAAACTGAATTCACGTGTTTTGTGGTCAATGAAATTCAAACTCGCAATCTCTCGTTGGCGTGCAACCTTCTCTACCACTCCACCCCCTTATATTACTTGTGTCTATATTAAGTTTTTTTCTACATATTATAACAAACCGAGAGAAAATTGACTATCTAAGGCACTAAATAAATTAAAATGAAAACGCCGTTAACTACAACATTGCATAACTCTTTAAAACCTACAACTTTCATTTTAATAGTTTTTTTCATCCGAGATGGTTTACAAAATTTGAATTTTAAATTTGAAAACTTCAATAGTATTTTTATATGATAAGATGATTTCAAATCTAAAAGTTGCCAACTATAAAGTTAAATAACTTTTCGAGACCTACATATGTCATCTTGGTGGTTTTTTCATCCAAAGTCGTTTGAAAAATTCGAACTCTGAATTCAAATATAGTTTTGCATGACCAAATTAATTTAAATAAAAAAGTTGTCAACTACTAAGTTTCATAACTTTTCAAGACTTTTAACTACAATTTTTAAAATTCAAACGTAGTTTTCATTGACAAGACAACTTCAAATCAAAAAAATGTGAACTACAAAACTCTAACTTCTCTAGATCTTCAAATTTTATTTTTGTTGTTTGGTCATTTGCTCATCCAACAAGGTGGTTCTAACATTGTTTACAAATCTATGTAAGTTTTGTGAACAAATTTATTTTTACTTTGTCATATGAAGAAATGGCCAAATAAAAAGGGGCTACTGTGTTCTTGCCCCCACTTTGATTTCTAATTGTGATTTTCCCCCTACTTTTGAAATTTTGTGATTTTGCCCCCACTTTTTCTCGGACGAAGCTGAAAGTTACCCCTACTCCACAAGAAAAGTGGGAGTAAAATCACAAAATAGTGGTAAGTTTTCAGCTTCATCCAAGAAAAGTGGGGACAAAATCATAATGTTTGAAAAGTAGGGGCAAAATCACAATTGGAAATCAAAGTGGGGGCAAAAACACAATAAACCCAAATAAAAATAGTACATCTTGATGAGTTATACAACTTTGTAGTTAAAACATTTTTCATTTAAATTAATTTACTACTTTAAAATGTGATTTGAAAATTGTGTTAGCCTAGTGTAAAAATGAAACACTCGGCAAAGAAGCTCTTTGTGTCAAAACACATTCGGCGAAAAAACTCTTTCCGAGTGTTTTCTTTTACCGAGTGTTTTATGTTTGACACTCGGTAAAGAGCTTCTTTGCTGAGTGCCCGAAAAAACACTCGGCAAATTACTTGACACTCGGCAAAGACTCGTTTTCCGGTAGTGGCGCTCACAAAAATATACAAAAGGCACGTCCACTAGGATTCAAATTGTGGTCTCTAGGAATAAAGGACTTGTCTCTAACCACTACACCTCATGTTGGTTTGCATTATACAAAGAAACCATATATTATATATAGAAACCGTAACAATACACGAACAACTAACTAATATATATTATATATACACCACATTATGTCATATTTGCTTTTCACGTAGGGCCTAACTAATGTATGTACTCGTTGGGAGAATGAAGAATCTTTGGCTATTGCTTCTTATTCCTCTTTTTGTGTAAGGCAATCATAAACGAGCAGTGGCGGAGCGCACCCTAGAAACAAGATGGTGGGTTCCTAGGAACAGGGTACCCAAAGAAGGCCCGAAGACCTCCCAAAAATGGCCCGCCTGCCAAGCGTTTCGGCGAGAAGGCCCAAAAGGCCACCCGGGGACGGTCCGCCATGTCGACCGGCCCACCGAACAAATGTTCGCCAAGCAACCCAACGAGGCGAGATTGTCGAGCAACCTGAACGCCGAGCAACCCAGCGAGGCGAAGCTACCGACCAACCTGCCCACCGAGCGACCCAGTGAGGCGGGGTTGCCGAGCAACCTACCTGCCGAGCAACCCAGCGAGGCAAAACTATCGATCGACTGGTCCTCCGAGCAACCCCGCAAGAGGACAGTCGACTCCCAAGAAGAGCCAACCTGATACTATCAAGCCACGTCGACACGACGGGACATCACCGAGCCATGCAAGGACTGTGGAAACGACACCACGACGACGGATATGTATCCTTGCTGACCAGTGGGATTGGACAACCCCAGTCATAGAAACCTCATCATCGGGGTCTCTACAGTGACACATACACCGGAGGGGACGGGGCAATATGTCGTACCAGGCGTCTTTGCCCGAAAAAACACTCGGCAAATTACTTGGCACTCGGCAAAGACTCGTTTTTCGGTAGTGGCACCCACAAAATATAAAAAGGCACGTCCACTAGGATTCAAATTGTGGTCTCTAGAAATAAAGAACTCGTCTCTAACCACTACAACTCATGTTGGTTTGTGTTATACAAAGAAATTGTATATTATATATAGAAATAGTAGTGATGCACGAACAACTAACTAATATATATTATATATATATCACATTCTGTCATATTTGCTTTTCATGTAGGGCCTCAATACTGTATGTACTCGTTGGGAGAATGAAGAATCTTTGGCTATTGCTTCTTCTTCTTCTTGTGTAAGGTAATCATAAACATGCAGTGATGGAGCGCACCCTAGAAACAAGGTATGGCTAGGGAGGGAGATGGACGTTGCCACACTAAGTTGTTGCATGTTGGAGAGGGGAGAGCGAAGACTGGAGAGGGATACCACATGAGAGCATGGACGCGACGATGTTGAGAAGGGCCACGACCTGAGGCCGACGACTACACAGGCAATGGTGCACGCTATACAGAAGTAGGAGACTACAGAAGGCGGAGTTCAATGTCAGACCATGCGAGACGCGAGCGCAGGCTGTGGATGGAGCTGGAGAGGAGAGCTAGAATGGCGATGGCTGGCGACAGAGAAACAAGCTGCAATAGAGCAAGGTGTATGAGGCTTCGTGCAGTACTATAGTGTCGGAAATAATATAGGTGGGTCGCAGGAAGATATGGCGTGAGCCATACCCAGCCATAACGGGTGGTCTGTCGTTGTAAACAAGAGACTTTATATGTCCTCTACCCTAAAAATAGAGTAGTTTATGGTTTATGTAGTGGTAGTTTAATCTAAGGCCTAGGATTTGGAATTGGATTTATGCATCTAATTTATCCTATCTCTATTTGAATCTCCATCCCTAGTGCTCAAGGGATATTATAACGAAAACATATATATGGTTGTTTTGCTGAGAGGGCAATTTGGTCTTTTCGCCAACACTTAGTGTTGTTATAGTTTTAGGTGGGTTGGCCCAAGTATTGAGATAGATAATTGTTAGCTGGTTGTAGGGCTGGAAACGAGTTGAACCAAGCTATAGTTTTTTAAATAACATTGCATTATATAGTGAATTAATAGTCTATAAATGTCGGCGTTTCGACCCCGGGGGGTCCCTGGACCGACGAGTAAATTGTCGCCGCATGTCCCAGCCCAGATGGGTCGACGCGAGACGGAGCACGAAGGGGGGAGAAACAGCAAAAGGGTACACCCACGGCCTTCGTGTTGCCCTGCGCCCAGGTCGGGTGCGCTTGCAGTAGGGGGTTACAAGCGTCCGCGAGGGAGAGTGAGAGAGAGAGATTGTCCGCCAGTCCGTTCTCCCGCGCGGCCAACCTCTTCGTACGAGAGCCCCGGACCTTCCTTTTATAGGCGTAAGGAGAGGGCCCAGGTGTACAATGAGGGGTGTAGTAGTGTGCTAACGTGTCTAGCAGAGAGGAGCTAGAGCCCTAAGTACATGCCGGCGTGGCAGCCGGAGAGGTTTTGGCGCCCTGTTCATGTGATGTCGTGGCCGTCGGAGGAGTGCTTGAGCCTTGTGGAAGTACAGCTGTCGGGGCTGTCGGATCCTTGTTGACGTCTCATTAGTTCCGTAAGGGGCTGAGAGCCGCCGTTGTCATGGAGCACACGGGGTGCCATCATTACTTTTTATCGGGGCGAGCCAGATGGGACGCCGGTCTTGTTCCCCGTAGCCTGAGCTAGCTAGGGGTAGGGTAATGATGGCCTTCCCTGTGACGTGGCGGGTCCGAGCCCGAGGTCGGGCGAGGCGGAGGCTCCTCCGAGGTCGAGGTCGAGTTCGAGCCCTGGGGTCGGGCGAGGCGGAGTTCGTCTTCCGAGGTTGAAGCTGAGTTTGAGCCCTGGGGTCGGGCGAGGCGGAGTTTGTCTCCCGAGGTCGAAGCTGAGTCCGTGTCCTGGGGTCGGGCGAGGCGGAGTCCATCGTCCGGCGTCGAGGTTGAGCCCGAGCCCTGGGGTCGGGCGAGGCGGAGCTTTCTATGGCGCCCGAGGCTGGACTTAGCTGCTGTCAGCCTCACTCTGTTGAGTGGCACAACAGTCAGAGCGGGGCAGGCGGCGCTGTTTTCCTATCAGGTCGGTCAGTGGAGCGGCGAAATGACTGCGGTCACTTCGGCTCTGTCGACTGAGGAGCGCGCGTCAGGATAAGGTGTCAGTCGATCCTTGCATTAAATGCTCCTGCGATACGGTCGGTTGGCGTGGCGATCTGGCCAAGGTTGCTTCTCCGCGAAGACTGGGCCTCGGGCGAGCCGAAGGTGTGCCCGTCGCTTGAGGGGGCCCTCGGGCGAGACGTGAATCCACCGGGGTCGGCTGCCTTTGCCCGAGGCTGGGCTCGGGTGAGGCGAGATCGTGTCCATTGAGTGGACTGAGCTTTGACCTTAATCGCGCCCATCAGGCCTTTGCAGCTTTGTGCGGATGGGGGTTACCAGCTGAGATTAGGAGTCTTGGGGATACCCCTAATTATGGTCCCCGACAGTAGCCCCCGAGCCTCGAAGGGAGTGTTGATACTCGCTTGGAGGCTTTTGTCGCACTTTTTTGCAAGGGGACCGGCCTTTCTCGGTTCCGTTTTGTTCTGGTGGGTGCGCGCGAGCGCACCCGCCGGGTGTAGCCCCCGAGGCCTCAGAGGAGTGGTTTGACTCCTTCGAGGTCTTAGCGTGTTTCGTGATGCTTCAGCCGGTCTGATTGTTCCCTCATGCGAACTAGCCGTAGCCCGGGTGCATAGTCAGGTTCCAAGTTCTCGGGCTGGTATGTTGACGCTGTCAACGGTTTGGCCAGAGCCGGTTTTGCGAGAGCAGCCCCCGAGCCTCCGCACAGAGCGAGAGGACGGTCAAGGACAGACTCGGCTTTTTTCATACGCCCATGCGTCGCCTTTCTGCAAGGAGGAGGGGGGAAGCGCCATGTTGCCCTCAGAGGGCGCCGAACATGGTGTCTCCAGTGAGTTGCTAGTGGGTGATCCGAGTGGACGCCCGTGCCCTGTTCGATAAGGGTCGGCTAGTGGCCCAAAGGCGCGCTCCAAAAGTACCTGCAGGTGATTTGCCGGACCCGGTCCTGTTCGATAGGGTCCGAGTGCTCGATGCCTCCCTCTGATAGGATTCCATTACAGAATCGCTCCTGCTGGTCTCGGAAATGTCCTAGGTTACCTCGGGAGCATAGCCCGAGCCTCGGCCATGTATCGGACGTACCCAGGGTCATCCCTCGCTCTACATGCTCTGAGGCGGCTGTCGAACCCTTCGGGGGCCAGCCTACGAACCCCTGATCAGTAGTGGGCGTGGAGCCCGAGTGGCCTGAGGCGGCTGTCGAACCCATCCGAGGGGCCAGCCTTCGAACCTCTGACCAGTGGTGGGCGCGGAGCCCGAGTGCTCTGAGGCGGCTCTCGAACCCTTCTAAGGGGCCAGCCTTCGAACCTCTGATCAGTAGGAGGGCTCGGAGCCCGAGTGCTCTGAGGCGGTTGTCGAACCCTTTCGAGGGGCCAGCCTTCGAACCTCTGATCAGTAGGGGGCTCGGGGCCCGCTTCCTTCGCGAAGAAGGATCCCTTTCGGAGTATCCCCTTTCCCGGTCCCTGTAGCAAGAGAGAGGAAGGGGAAGAGAAAAAGGGATATGAATTTGAACGACGTGGCACACCTTTTTTGACGCGGTCATTATGGCGGAGGTGAAGCGTCGCCTGCTTCGCCTGCCAAAGGTGTCGTCTGTCCTGCCGCAGAGTTAATGCGACAGGACGAGTGGTTCGCGGGGCAGCCGTTGTGCGTGAGCGAGCCGTTCGAGGAACGGAACACGGGTGCGTCGTCTTCACTCCGTGGGAGAGGGCTCTCTCGCTGTCCCAGGAGGGGACGTGAGCCTGCAGACGACTTGACCGCTGCTTCCGCCCGCCTGCCGCCGCCATTACTGCCGGCCCATTTTTGGCCATACTGACCGTCGCGCCTTCTGCGCCCGGCTGACTGACCCGTGATCGACGTGCTCGGTTGGCACTGTTGGGCCATGCGCAGGGTCGCCTCGAGTCGCGGCACTGGTTCCGCAGTCGAGAAGGCGCGGTACTGGCGCAAGTGGCAGTGCAGCTTCTCACACGTAGTAACCGGCGCGCCGGTTACATGACGTGTGGGCCTGGGCCTCCACGCTGGATGCGTCGGAGTCGAAAGGGTGCGCCCCCTTGGTGTGGTTGCATGCCACCTGCATGGCGGTCTGCCTTTTACCCGCTGGTCTGGGCGAAAGTGGAGGAGTGCTTGTAACCGCTGGGCAGTTATACGCTCCGCGCGTGGCGACTTGGCTCCTTCTGTCCTGGGCCAGCTTGTATGACGCGTGGGACCCAACCCCCGTGTCATATGGGGAGGACCTTGGAGCGTGTTGGTGAAGACTCAGCCCACGACGGCTGAGGACGCAAGTGGGGAGAGTCGCCTTTAAAAGGAGGATGATTCCCTTGGATGGCGACCATGTCTTCGCACTCCCTTCATGCATCGCACCCTTCCACCTTCTGAGCCCCAGGATGGGGAGCGCCCGCGGTTCTTCCGTATTGTCGTCGTTGGAGGAACGCAACTTCGCGGAAGTTGGTACCTTTCAGCCATCGTTCGGCTTCAAGGATTTTAATCAGGCAGCCCGGCTGCATCCCCTCGCCGGCGATCACCCAAGACGGTGACCACCAGTTCGATGGTGGGGAAAAGCGAGTCGGGCTGCGGCCTCTACCCCTCCCTCAGCTTCAAGGATGTTCATCATCAGTGCTGGGGAGGGGAGTGCGCCGAGTTGGGGCCTGTCTCCGCGCGGGCAGCGGCCCGCTCCTTCCCTCAGTGATCGGGGGGAAGGGTGTTCGCCGTTCGTGGCGCTGGCAGCTGCCTAGTGTCTGGCTCTCTGGCCTGAGCGGCTTCGACGCTGCTCTCGGTACCACCTCCCACCGAGGCAGCCGGAAGAGGTTTCTCTGCCGACGAGATAGTCGGTGCCACCCGCGGACTGACCTCCAGCTCTACGGCCTTGGTAGCTTGTCCTCGCCCCTCGAGTGGGGACGTGGGCGAGGGACTCGTCGCAGTAGCGTCCGCCCTGAGGTCATCGCTGCCGCTGTTTGGCCACCCGGAGTGGAGGTCGTTGTCGCTGCTGCCGGAGCGGGCGTCAGCGAGCCACCTGGAGTTTCGTCGCCCCGCAGGCCCTCCAATGTGGGGGGTTGTTCGTACCTGCGGGGGTGGAATCGGAGTTCCGTTTGTAATGGCACCTTGAGTGCCGGTGTCTGTTCATTGTGGCTGTCAGGGCCTGAACATGTATGTATTTTGGCGTGAAGCCGTGTTTTTTTCCTCATTTCGAGCACTAGGACTCGCCTGTCGGCTAGCCGAACCGCTTAACCAAGTGTGAGTTGCCTCGTGCGAAGGTGACGAGTGAGGTATCCGTATCCCGGAGGCGTAGGAGTCCCTCGGCTCGGTCGGCATTGCCGCCCGAGGCTTCTCTTGCTTAGTTAAAGGAGCCTTCGGCCGCTCTGCGATGAGCTGGAGCCGGAGGCAGCGGTGCCAACACGGACAGAGGCAGAGTTGGTTCGAAAAGAAGCTTCGTCGACCGGAGCCTGGCCGGGCCGTCCACTGGCGGGACCGACGCCGGAGTCGGGTTGCCGAGGCCACGAGCCGGGCCGGTGTCCTCGGGGGACAGCTGGCTGAGGCTACAGAGTGGCCGGTCGAGCCGTCTGCTCGGGCCGGGTTCCCGGAGGAGACCCCGGCGACGATGGCCCAGGCGTGGTGCCGATAGGTTCCTTCGAGGTGGAGATCCTCCGACTGTGTTGCCATTCGAGGTAGGGTCGGATTCCGCCGAAGGTGGAGTCGACGCCGAGGGTGCTGCAGCTCCCCCACTGATGTCTGATCCTGCAGGAACAGTTTATCTATAGTGTGCGTATGTTTTTTGCGGCCACCGAGGCCCAAACATATCGTCGTCGTGTTGTAAAGTTGCGTTTCTTTTCCCCTTGTTTCGAGTATCTGGACTTATCTGTCGGTACCAGAATTGTTAGTCTGAGCGAGAGTTACTTTTCACGGAAGGTGATGAATGAGGTATCCGTATCCCGGAGGCGTAGGAGTCCCTCGGCTCGGTCGGCCTTGCCGCTTACGCGTGCTCTTACTCGTCCATAGGATTCTGTTATCGATATAGTCGAGAAGGCACGAAAAATCGTTTCGGCAGAACAATTTTCAAGCATTAAGACTTGTTCGGTCAGCGGAATCGCTTATCCGAGCGTGAGTTACTTATCGCAGAAGGTGATGAGTGAGGTATCCGTATCCCGGAGGCGTAGGAGTCCCTCGATTCGGTCGGCCTTGCCTGCTTACGTGTACTCCGTCGTTTTTAGGATCCCACTTTCGAAGTAGTCGAAAAACACGAAAGATGTTCTGGCAGAAAGACTTTTTCCGAGGAAAATTTTTGACGCAGAGGGGGTTCACCCCTTCTAGCCCCCGAGGGAGGGTCGGGCTTTGCCGAGGCAAGGCTGACCCTTCCTTGATGGTTAGACTTTGTGTGTAAGCGAGGTATATGAACGACTTGAAAACATCTTAAGGGTAGAAGCGACGTAGCTGTCGGATGTTCCAAGCGTTGTTGTAGACCTCGCCTTGACTGTTGGACAGCTTGTATGTTCCGGGCTTCAAAATCTTGGCGATGATGAATGGCCCTTCCCAGGGAGGCGTGAGCTTGTGGCGCCCTCAGGCGTCTTGTCGCAGCCGAAGCACCAAGTCGCCCACCTGGAGGTCTCGGGACCGAACCCCTCGGGCATGGTAGCGTCGCAGGGACTGCTGATACCGCGCCGAGTGTAGTAAGGCCATGTCCCGAGCCTCTTCCAACTGGTCCAGTGAGTCTTCTCGGTTGGTTCGATTGCTTTGGTCGTCGTACGCCTTCGTCCTCGGGGAACCGTATTCTAAGTCTGTGGCCAAGATGGCCTCGGCCCCATAGACTAGAAAAACGGCGTGAAGCCCGTGGCTCGGCTTGGCGTTGTCCTCAGACTCCAGACCACCGAGGGGAGTTCCTTCATCCATCGCCTGCCGAACCTGTTAAGGTCGTTGTAGATCGTGGCTTGAGTCCTTGCAGAATCATGCCATTGGCACGTTCTACTTGCCCATTCGTCATGGGGTGAGCTACGGCGGCCCAGTCCACCCGGATGTGGTGATCCTTGCAGAAGTCTAGGAACTTTCTGCTGGTGAACTGGGTGCCGTTGTCGGTGATGATGGAGTTCGGGACCCCAAAGCGATGGATGATGTTGGTGAAGAACGCCACCGCCTGTTTGGACCTGATGCTGTTTAGGGGTCGGACCTCGATCCACTTGGAGAATTTGTCAATGGCGACCAGCAGGTGCGTGTAGCCCTCGGGTGCCTTCTGCAAGGGACCGACGAGGTCCAGACCCCACACAGCAAACGACCAGGTGATGGGTATTGTCTGCAGAGCCTGAGCGGGCAGGTGGGTCTGCTTTGCATAGAATTGACACCCTTGGCAGGTGCGTACAATCCTAGTGGCATCGGCCACCGCGGTTGGCCAGTAGAAACCCTGTCGGAAGGCATTCCCAACGAGGGCTCGAGGTGCTGCGTGGTGACCGCAAGCCCCCTAGTGTATTTCTTGTAATAACTCCTGACCTTCGGCGATGGGTATGCATCGCTGGAAGATGCCTGAGGGGCTGCGGTGGTAGAGCTCCTTCCCGTCCCCCAGCAAAACAAACGACTTGGCGCGCCGCGCCAGTCGCCGAGCTTCGGCTCGGTCGAGGGGCAGCTCTCCTCGGTGGAGATATTGCAGGTACGGGGTCTGCCAGTCTCGATTGGGCGGGACCCCATTCCGCTCTTCCTCGACGCGCAGTGCCTCACCCTCGGGGGCCGAGGGTGCCTCGGGCTATGCCGAGGGCGCCTCGGGCTGAGCCGAGGGCGCCTCGAGCTGGGCCGAGACCTTCTCGGGCTCGGACGTGTCGTCGGTCTTGACTGAGGGTTGATGTAGGTCTCGGGAGAAGACGTCCGGGGGAACCGTTGTCCGCCCCGAGGCTATCTTAGCCAGCTCGTCCGCAGTCTCGTTGTATTGTCGGGCGATGTGGTTGAGCTCGAGCCCGTAGAATTTGTCCTCCAGGCACCGAACCTCATCGCAGTAGGCTTCCATCTTCGGGTCGCGGCAATGGGAGTTCTTCATGACTTGGTCGATGACAAGCTGCGAGTCGCCACGAGCGTCGAGGCGTCGGACCCCTAGCTCGATGGCGATGCGCAACCCGTTAACTAGAGCCTCGTACTCAGCCACAATGTTGGATGCCGGGAAATGGAGGCGCAGCACGTAGCAGAGGTGCTTCCCGAGGGGTGAGATGAAGAGCAGGCCCGCGCCCGCTCCTGTTTTCATCAGCGACCCGTCGAAAAACATGGTCCAAAGTTCGGCTGGATCGGAGCTGCTGGAAGCTGAGTGTCGAACCATTCAGCCACAAAGTCCGCCAAAACTTGGGACTTGATGGCCTTCCGAGGGGCGAACAAGATTGTCTCACCCATGATCACCACCGCCCACTTTGCAATCCTACCCGAGGCCTCTCGGCACTGGATGATCTCCCCCAGGGGGAAGGATGACACCACAGTCACCGGATGAGACTCGAAGTAGTGTTGCAACTTTCGTCGCGTCAGAATTACCACGTACAGTAGCTTCTGGATTTGCGGGTAGTGGATTTTGGTCTCGGACAGTACTTCACTGATGAAGTAGACCGGCCTCTGGACGGGCAATGCATGCCCCTCTTCTCGTCTCTCGACCACGATCGCGGCGCTGACCACCTGAGTGGTAGCGGCGACGTAGATCAAGAGGGCTTCTCCGGCAGCGGGGGGCACCAAGATGGGTGCGCTGGTAAGGAGCGCCTTTAGGTTCCCGAGGGCTTCCTCGGCCTCGGGGGTCCAAGTGAAGCGCTCGGTCTTCCTCAAGAGGCGGTACAGAGGTAGGCCTCTTTCGCCGAGGCGCGAGATGAAACGGCTCAAGGCCGCAAGGCATCCCATGACCCTCTGTACTCCTTTCAAGTCCTTGATGGGCCCCATGTTGGTGATGGCCGCGATCTTCTCCGGGTTGGCCTCGATGCCCCACTCGGAGACGATGAACCCCAGGAGCATGCCTCGGGGAACTCCGAAGACACACTTCTCGGGATTGAGTTTTATGCCTTTCGCCTTGAGACACCGTAATGTCGTTTCAAGGTCGGAAAGGAGGTCAGAGGCTTTCCTCGTCTTGACTACGATGTCATCGACGTAAGCCTCGACCGTTCGACCAATGTGCTCTCCGAACACGTGGTTCATGCACCTTTGGTATGTTGCACCCGCATTCCTCAAACCGAATGGCATAGTAACGTAGCAGTACATGCCAAAGGGTGTAATGAAAGAAGTCGCGAGCTGGTCGGACTCTTTCATCCTGATTTGGTGATACCCTGAGTAGGCATCTAGGAAAGACAGGGTTTCGCACCCAGTAGTGGAATCCACGATTTGATCGATGCGAGGCAGAGGGTAGGGAACCTTCGTACATGCTTTGTTTAGACCAGTGTAGTCTACACACATCCGCCATTTCCCTCCTTTCTTTCTCACAAGCACAGGGTTGGCAAGCCATTCGGGATGGAATACCTCTTTGATGAACCCTGCATCCATCAGCTTGTGGATCTCCTCGCCTATGGCTCTGCGCTTTTCTTCGTCGAATCGGCGCAGAGGCTGCTTCACGGGTCGGGCTCCAGCTCGGATATCCAGCAAGTGCTCGGCGACATCCCTCGGTATGCCAGGCATGTCCAAGGGACTCCACGCAAAAGCTTCGGCGTTCGCGCAGAGAAAGTTGACGAGCACTGCTTCCTATTTGGGGTCGAGCTCGGAGCCGATCCGTATCTGCTTGGAGGCGTCGTTGCTGGGGTCGAGAGGGACGGACTTGACCCTCTCAGTTGGCTCGAAGTTGCCGGCGTGGCGCTTCGCATCCGGCGCCTCCTTGGAGAGGCTCTCCAGGTCGGCGATGAGGGCCTCGAATTCGGCGAGGGCCTCGGCGTACTCCATGCACTCCACGTCGCATTCGTACGCGTGTCGGTACGTGGAGCCGACGGTGATGACCCCGTTGGGGCCCAGCATCTTGAGCTTCAGGTAGGTGTAGTTGGGGATGGCCATGAACTTGGCGTAGCATGGCCTCCCCAGCACTGCGTGGTAGGTTCCTCGGAACCCGACCACCTCGAACGTGAGGGTTTCCTTTCAGAAGTTGGAGGGAGTCCCGAAGCAGAAGGGCAGATCGAGTTGTCCAAGGGGTTGGACGCATTTCCCGGGGATGATCCCGTGAAAAGGCACCATGCCGTCCCGGATCGAGGACAAATCGATCTGCAGGAGCCCAAGGGTCTCGGTGTAGATGAAGTTGAGGCTGCTGCCTCCGTCCATGAGGACTTTGGTGAGCCTGATGTTGCCGATGACGGGATCGACAACGAGCGGGTACTTCCTTGGGCTCGGCACGCGGTTGGGGTGGTCGCCCTGGTCGAAGGTGATGGGCTTGTCGGACCAGTCTAGGTAGACTGGCGCCGCCACCTTTACCGAGCAGATCTCCCGGCGCTCTCGCTTGCGGTGCCGAACCGAGGCATTCGCCACATGCCCACCGTAGATCATGAAGCAGTCATGGACCTTGGGGAACTCCTCTGCCTTGTGATCCTCCTTCTTGTCGTCGTTGTGGGCTCGGCCAGCTTCCGCCGGTGGCCCGGCCCTGTGGAAGTAGCGCTGAAGCATGACGCACTCCTCAAGGGTGTGCTTGACGGGACCCTGATGATAGGGGCACGACTCCTTGAGCATCTTGTCGAACAGGTTGGCGCACCCGGGAGGCTTCCGAGGGTTCCTGTGCTCGGCGGCGGCGACAAGGTCAGCGTCGGCGGCGTCGCGTTTCTCTTGCGACTTCTTCTTGCCCTTTTTCCTCGCGCCGCGCTGAGCGGACGCCTCGGGGACGTCTTCCGGCTGGCGCCCCTGAGGCTGCTTGTCCTTCCGGAAGATGGCCTCGACCGCCTCCTGCCCAGAGGCGAACTTGGTGGTGATGTCCATCACCTCACTCGCCCTGGTGGGGGTCTTGCGACCCAGCTTGCTCACCAGGTCGCGGCAACTGGTGCCGGCGAGGAACACGCCGATGACATCCGAGTCGGTGATGTTGGGCAGCTCGGTGCGCTGCTTCGAAAATCGCCGGATGTAGTCCCGGAGAGATTCTCCCGGCTGCTGGCGGCAGCTTCGGAGATCCCAGGAGTTCCCAGGGTGCACGTATGTGCCCTGGAAGTTGCCGGCGAAGGCTTTGACCAGGTCGTCCCAGTTGGAGATTTGCGCAGGAGGCAGATGCTCCAGCCAGGCTCGGGCGGCGTCGGAGAGGAACAGGGGAAGGTTGCGGATGATGAGGTTGTCATCGTCCGTCCCACCCAGCTGGCAGGCCAGCCGGTAGTCCGCGAGCCACAGCTCCGGCTTTGACTCCCCAGAGTACTTGGCGATGGTAGTCGGGGTTCGGAACCGGGTCGGGAACGGCGCCCGTCGTATGGCCCGGCTGAAAGCTCGTGGACCGGGTGGTTCGGGCGAGGGGCTCCGATCCTCCCAGCTGTCGTAGCGCCCCCCCACGCCTGGGGTGGTAGCCTCGGCGCACCTTCTCGTCGAGGTGGGCTCGACGGTCATGGTGGTGGTGCTCGTTGCTGAGGCGACCCGGGGCCGCAGGCGCTGTGTTCCGCGTTCGCCCGGTGTGGACCGAGGCTTCCCGCATGAATCGGGAAGTCGCGGCGCGATGCTCCAAGGGATACCCCTGCCTTCGGGAGGCAGAGCTTTCGGCCCATCGTACCGCAGCATCTTCCAGGAGATTCTTGAGCTCTCCCTGGATACGCCGCCCCTCGGTGGTGGATGGTTCTGGCATCGCTCGGAGTAGTATCGCTGCTGCAGCCAGGTTCTGGCCGACCCCACTGGAAGCCGGGGGCAACCTCGCCCTGACATCGTCGGCGATGCGGTGCTGGACGTCCTGGGCCAGGTGACACGCTTCTCCGGCCGGTGCTCGGCCTGCCCACTCCTGCCCGATATTTTGCCGAAGCTGCACAAGTTGTCCTGCTTCCTCGTCGAGCCTGGCCTGTACCTCGCGGATTTGCTCGAGCTGTGCGTCCTGACCCCCCGCAGGGACTGGGACCACAACTAGCTCCCGAAGGATGTCAACGCGAGGCGCAGGCCTAGGGGGATCACCGTCCTCCGTCATACCAAGATGGTTGCCTTCGTCGAGACCCCCTAGATCGACTTGGAAGCATTCGCGACTTGGGCCACAGCCCTCGTCGCCGAGGCTGTGGCTGCTATCGAAGCAATCAGAGAGGCAGTAGTCACATGCGGTCATGAAGTCCCGCATGGCACTGGGGTTATCGAGCCCGGAGAAATCCCAACCAGAGTTGGGCTCGTCATCTTCCTCAGAACCCAGAGGCCCATAGGTCGAGACGGTCGTCAACCGGTCCCAGGGTGACCGCATATGATACCCCGGAGGGTTCGGACATGCCTTTATGAAAGCATCCACCGAAGTGGGTCGCTCGGTGGATCGCAGCTGAATTCGAAAGGCATGGAACGGGAAACAGACGGTAGCTCTTGATCGACGGGTGGTGACGAAGTCGCGTCAGGGACGGACTGCTTTTTGTCTCAGGTACGAGGCTAACGCCCAGCATGTCCTTCGCGAGCGTGCTGGCGTCGTCCGTCTGCTTGGAGTTGGCGTATTGCGGGGAAACAGCGCTCGTCTTCGTCTCAGACGCGAGATCGACGCTCGACGTGTCCCCCGTTGGGGCGCTGGCGTCGTCGACTCGCTCGACAGCCGACGAGGTGTCGCCTCCTGTTTGGCCATGCCTGCCCCACCTCCTCCTTCGTCGGCGGGGAAGGTGACGGGACAGACACGGGTGTTGCTCTTCTGCCACAAGGGGAAGACGTCGTCGATTCCGCCACCGGCGGGCGGGCTGACGGCCACCATTGTTGTTGTCGCGCGGTGGAGGAAGGAGTATCATGTCATAGCTGCCGTCGAGGGACATGAACTATAGACTCCCGAAACGAAGCATCGTCCCGGGTTGAAGAGGTTGCTGGAGACTACCCATCTGGAGCTTGACGGGAAGCTGTTCGTCAACACGCATCAGGCCCCTACCTGGCGCGCCAACTGTTGGCGTTTCGACCCCGGGGGGTCCCTGGACCGACGAGTAAATTGTCGCCGCGTGTCCCAGCCCAGATGGGTCGGCGCGAGACGGAGCACGAAGGGGGGAGAAACAGCAAAAGGGTACACCCGCGACCTTCGTGTTGCCCTGCGCCGAGGTCGGGTGCGCTTGCAGTAGGGGGGTTACAAGCGTCCGCGAGGGAGAGTGAGAGAGAGAGAGAGAGACTGTCCGCCAGCCCGTACTCCCGCGCGGCCAACCTCTTCGTACGAGAGCCCTGGACCTTCCTTTTATAGGCGTAAGGAGAGGGCCCAGGTGTACAATGGGGGGTGTAGCAGTGTGCTAACATGTCTAGCAGAGAGGAGCTAGAGCCCTAAGTACATGCCGTCGTGGCAGCCGGAGAGGTTTTGGCGCCCTGTTCATGTGATGTCGTGGCCGTCGGAGGAGTGCTTGAGCCTTGTGGAAGTACAGCTGTCGGGGCTGTCGTATCCTTGTTGACGTCTCATTGCTTCCGTAAGGGGCTGAGAGCCGCCGTCGTCATGGAGCACGCAGGGTGCCATCATTACTTGTTTACCGGGGCGAGCCAGATGGGACGCCGGTCTTGTTCCCCGTAGCCTGAGCTAGCTAGGGGTAGGGTAATGATGACCTTCCCTGTGACGTGGCGGGTCCGAGCCCGAGATCGGGCAAGGCGGAGGCTCCTCCGAGGTCGAGGTCGAGTCCGAGCCCTGGGGTCGGGCGAGGCGGAGTTCGTCTTCCGAGGTCGAAGCTGAGTCCGAGCCCTGGGGTCGGGCGGGGCGGAGTTCGTCTTCCGAGGTTGAAGCTGAGTCCGAGCCCTGGGGTCGGGCGAGGCGGAGTTCGTCTCCCGAGGTCGAAGCTGAGTCCGTGCCCTGGGGTCGGGCAAGGCGGAGTCCGTCGTCTGGCGTCGAGGTTGAGCCCGAGCCCTGGGGTCGGGCGAGGCGGAGCTTCCTATGGCGCCCGAGGCTAGACTGAGCTACTGTCAGCCTCACTCTGTCGAGTGGCACAGCAGTCGGAGCGGGGCAGGCGGCGCTGTTTTCCTGTCAGGTCGGTCAGTGGAGCAGCGAAATGACTGCGGTCACTTCGGCTCTGTCGACTGAGGAGCGCGGGTCAGGATAAGGTGTCAGTCGATCCTTGCATTAAATGCTCCTGCGATACAGTCGGTTGGCGTGGCGATCTGGCCAAGGTTGCTTCTCCGCGAAGACTGGGCCTCGGGCGAGCCGAAGGTGTGCCCGTCGCTTGAGGGGGCCCTCGGGCGAGACGTGAATCCTCCGTGGTCGGCTGCCTTTGCCCGAGGCTGGGCTCGGGTGAGGCGAGATCGTGTCCCTTGAGTGGACTGAGCCTTGACCTTAATCGCGCCCATCAGGCCTTTGCAGCTTTGTGCTGATGGGGGTTACCAGCTGAGATTAGGAGTCTTGGAGGTACCCCTAATTATGGTCCCCGACAATAAATGTGAAATAAATAATCATAGTGCAACATTAGGAGTAATCTAAATTATAAATTGTCATATATTCATCATTAAAGGCTAAGAAAGGAGTCAGGTATCTATGAAATTATCTAATATCAATCATTATTGTGTAGGTTGATTAATTTGGTGCAACTCGTGAGCCAGAGCGGCTCGACTCGTTGCCCCAATGAGCCTGAAAACCTAGCTCGGCTCGGCTCGGCTTGCTTGAGGGTCGCGAGCCACTCCGAGCTGAGCCACTTCAAGCTCGAGCTGGCTCGCGAGCTTCGAGCTTTTTTCCCAACCCTAGTTGGTCGCTTGAGGCTCGTGAGCCGAGCCACTTCGAGCTCGAGCCGGCTTGTGAGCTTCGAGCTTTTTTCCCAACCCTAATTGGTTGCCCTTCTAACAACTACCTACTTTGTTAGTTATATTTATTTGGATCCAAATCCACTAAGGTTATAACTAGTAGATCGTGCATATGCTATCCATATAGAACACTATTTTGCACTATTTACATTGTCGGTGTTTTGATCCAGCTCCGGAAAGTAAATTTGTTTGTGGCGTTCTAGGGTCCAGATGGTATGCCCTGTGGGCATGAGGTTTATACTGGTTTGGGTAGAACGTCCCTATATCCAGTCTTCGGTGGCACGCGATACCTGCACCTTTGTTTCTCAATGCTTGTAGTATGGGTTACAAGCGGGCAAGAGAGGGAGGAGCTCTCAAGTCTCTTGTGGGTGGTTCGTCCTAAGGACTACAAACCTGGTGCTCTCTACTAAGCCTTGGGCATCGTGGCAGTTTGCTCCTTGGCTCCGGCCTCGTAGTCCTCTGGGTCTTCTTGTGTGGTTGTCTGTGCGTCTCGTGTGCTTGTTGGTTGTGTATCCTAGGAATTTCCTTCTTCTTCTGACCGACCTTCCCCTTTTTATCAGCCAAGTTAGGGGTCGACCACCGGTACCTTCTCAAGGAAGGAGCTACGGCGCCGTGGTAAAACGTGGTGTTCTATCCTAGTAAAGTCGTGCTTGCCTGCATGTGCCTCGGTCGTCTGGGCTTTCCTAGTCACGCTCTTTATGACTGGCGACGTGGCGGCGAAGAGCTCTGGCATCATCAATTGTCTCTGTGCTACGCTGACGCCTGGCTTTTGTAGTCTTGGTCTCGGCGTGGCTCGTCATGTTGTGGGCCCTGTAGACGGTCAGTGCACTCAGACCTAAATTTGATAGGTCATGACTGGGTCATCGGCCTAGGGCCCATAGATCATGAGTGGAGGGAGGTCCGAGTCTCCCACCGTGGCTCGATGTCGGGCACAGTTAATGCGGTCGATCACTTTCAGTGGATCAGTCTTAGGTTAGATGTGGAATCCACTGGAGTGGCTTCCTCTCGATCCGCCTGACCCTCTTCTGGCTCCGTCTCGCTCGACCCCTAGCTCGATGCCTCGGGACTATCCGGGGGTGGGTCTTTTTACGATGGACCTTTTCTTCGTCCTTCTGCTGACTAGTAGGTCCTAGCACAACAGCACTGTATACCATTTTCGGCGGCCACACGTATTTTCGACGGCCACTGACACAGCCGCCAAAAATAACGCCTTATTTTGGCGGCTGTATTCGTGGCCGCCGAAAATAAGCCTTTTAAAACCGTCGTCGGGCTCCTTCCTCTCTTCTCTCTGTTTCTCTCTACCGCTCGCCCCACGTGTCTCGCTGCCCCAGGCCACCACGCTCCCGTCGCGTCGCCCCCGCTCGACCCTGTCCAGTCTTCCACCACCGCCCTCGGCTCCCGTCGACCTCGACTCCCATCAAATCTTGACTAAACTTGATTTTATAGGGATCCGGAGTTATGGGCCACAACACCCACCGGTGATACCAGCACCAGGAGGAGCTTATGAAGGAGAGGGAGCTACTACATGAGAGGTTAGTGAGAGCACCTAGAGGGGGGGGTGAATAGGTGATCCTGTAAAAACTTAAACTTATAGCCACAAAAACTTGGTTACTTGTTAGCACAATAATTGCCAAGTGGCTAGAGAGGAGTCTCAACAAAACACAATACCACAAGAGATCAAACACAGAGATGACACAGTGGTTTATCCCGTGGTTCGGCCAAGACCAACGCTTGCCTACTCCACGTTGTGGCGTCCCAACGGACGAGGGTTGCAATCAACCCCTCTCAAGCGGTCCAAAGACCCACTTGAATACCACGGTGTTTTGCTTTGCCTTTCAATATCCCGTTTGCGAGGAATCTCCACAACTTGGAGCCTCTCGCCCTTACACTTGAGATTCACAAAGAAATACGGAGTAAGGTGGGAATAAGCAACACACACAAGACTCAAAAATCAGAGCAACCATGCACACAAGTCGCAACAAGAGCTCGCAACGCAACTCAAAGAGTTCACAACTCCACAAGAGCTCTATATGCTATCACAATAAAACGAATGCGTGAGATCGATGTCTTGGTGCTCAGAAGTGTTGTAGGAATGCTTGGTGTACTCCTCCATGCGCCTAGGGGTCCCTTTTATAGCCCCAAGGCAGCTAGGAGCCGTTGAGAATAAATCTGGAAGGCCATCCTTGCCTTCTGTCGTTGGGTGCACCGGACAGTCCGGTGCACACCAGACACTGTCCGGTGCCCGATTTATTTCCATAAATGGCGCAGTCGACCGTTGCTGACTGTTGCAGATCTGGGAGCCGTTGGCGCACCGGACATGTCCGGTGCACACCGGACAGTCCGGTGCCCCCTTCCGACCGTTGGTCCAGCCACGTGTCGCGCGCAGATTCCGCTGCCGACCGTTGGCTCAGCCGACCGTTGGCTCACCGGACAGTCCGGTGCACACCGGACAGTCCGGTGAATTATAGCCGAACGCCGTTGGCAAATTCCCGAGAGCGGGCAGTTTGCGCCGAGGCAGCCTGGCGCACCGGACACTGTCCGGTGCACCACCGGACAGTCCGGTGCTCCAGACCGAGCTGAGTCTTGGCTGCACACAGCCAAGTCTTTTTCTTTTCTTTTTCTGTCTGTTTCTAACACTTAGACAATTATATTAGTACACAAAACCAATGTACTAAGACTTAGAAACATACCTATTATCTTGATTTGCACTCTGTTCATCCAGAAGCATAAATACACATTTAAGCACTCGTGTTGGCACCCAATCACCAAAATACTTAGAAATGGCCCAAGGGCACATTTCCCTTTCAATCTCCCCCTTTTTGGTGATTTATGCCAACACAACATAAAGCAACAAGAACAAGTGCAATATCACTTCAAATAAAATGAGTTTTATTTTGAATCGAATTTGGCATATATGGATCATCCTTTGCCACCACTTGGTTTGTTTTTGTAAATCAAACTCAAATCTCTATCTCTAAGTCAAACACACATGTTGAAGCATAAAGAGAGTCATTCCAAAAGAGATTGATCAAAGATTTCAAAAACTCCCCCTTTTTCCTATAATCACTACTTCTCCCCACAAGAAGCCAACTATTGACAAGAGATGCAATAAAAGAGTTTTGACAAATCAAAAGCTCTATCCTACTATTTTCAAAATCTCTCAAGTGGTAGCTGATCCATTTATCACTTTGGCCTTTATTTTCTCCCCCTTTGGCATCAAGCACCAAAACGGGATCAATCTTGGCCCTTTAACCCCATTGCCTCACAAAAAATCTTCAATTAAGATCAAATGGCAATAAGAGTTCATGAGATGAACTTGGAATTAGTTACCCTCTCATCGGAGTGCAGTGGAAGTCTTTCATGGTCCAAGTCCACCTTTTCCCTTTCAATTCTCCTTCGAAACTAAGTCAAACAAACTCAAGCATATGGTTAGTCTCAAAGGGTCAAGTTGTACCACATCTCCCCCTAAAACTGTGCATCACTTTGCAACGGACTTGTGAGGTCCAGGGAGTGTTTGTACAACTTGAGCACCACAATAAGCAACAACATGCAGAATGAACATGATCAAAGGCATAAACACATGTATGCTACAATTCAATCCAAGTTCCGCGAATCTAAGACATTTAGCTCACTACGCAACCTGCAAAAGGTCTTCTCATCTAGAGGCTTGGTAAAGATATCGGCTAGCTGGTTCTCGGTGCTAACATGAAACACTTCGATATCTCCCTTTTGCTGGTGGTCTCTCAAAAAGTGATGCCGGATGTCTATGTGCTTTGTGCGGCTGTGCTCAACAGGATTTTCCGCCATGCGGATAGCACTCTCATTATCACATAGGAGTGGGACTTTGCTCAGATTGTAGCCAAAGTCCCTGAGGGTTTGCCTCATCCAAAGTAGTTGCGCGCAACACTGTCCTGCGGCAACGTACTCGGCCTCAGCGGTGGATAGGGCAACGGAGGTTTGTTTCTTAGATTTCCACGACACCAGGGACCTTCCTAAGAATTGGCACGTCCCCGATGTACTCTTCCTATCGACCTTACATCCAGCATAATCGGAGTCTGAATATCCAATTAGGTCAAAGGTAGACCCCTTTGGATACCAGAGCCCGAGGCAAGGCGTAGCAACTAAATATCTAAGGATTCGCTTCACCGCCACTATGTGGCACTCCTTAGGATCGGATTGAAATCTAGCACACATGCATACGCTAAGCATAATATCCGGTCTACTAGCACATAAGTAAAGTAATGACCCTATCATTGAACGGTATGCTTTTTGATCAACGGACTTACCACCTTTGTTGAGGTCGGTGTGCCCGTCGGTTCCCATCGGCGTCTTTGCGGGCTTGGCGTCCTTCATCCCAAACCGCTTTAGCAGGTCCTGCGTGTACTTCGTTTGGGAGATGAAGGTGCCGTCCTTGAGTTGCTTCACTTGGAACCCAAGGAAGTAGTTCAACTCGCCCATCATCGACATCTCGAATTTCTGCGTCATCACCCTGCTAAACTCTTCACAAGACTTTTTATTAGTAGAACCAAATATTATGTCATCGACATAAATTTGACACACAAATAAATCACCATCACATGTCTTAGTGAAAAGAGTTGGATCGGCTTTCCCAACCTTGAAAGCATTAGCAATTAAGAAATCTCTAAGGCATTCATACCATGCTCTTGGGGCTTGCTTAAGTCCATAGAGCGCCTTAGAGAGCTTACACACGTGGTCGGGGTACCGTTCATCCTCGAAGCCAGGGGGTTGCTCTACGTACACCTCCTCCTTTATTGGCCCGTTGAGGAACGCGCTCTTCACATCCATTTGGAACAACCTGAAAGAATGGTGAGCGGCATATGCTAGCAAGATACGAATGGACTCTAGCCTAGCCACAGGAGCAAATGTCTCCTCAAAGTCCAAACCTGCGACTTGGGCATAACCTTTTGCCACAAGTCGAGCCTTGTTCCTTGTCACCACCCCGTGCTCGTCCTGTTTGTTGCGGAACACCCACTTGGTTCCCACAACATTTTGCTTGGGACGAGGCACCAGTGTCCAAACTTCATTGCGCTTGAAGTTGTTTAACTCCTCTTGCATGGCCAACACCCAGTCCGGATCTAGCAAGGCCTCTTCTACCCTGAAAGGCTCAATAGAAGAGACAAAGGAGTAATGCTCACAAAAATTAACTAATCGAGATCGAGTAGTTACTCCCTTGCTAATGTCACCCAGAATTTGGTCGACGGGATGATCCCTTTGAATCATCGCTCGAACTTGGTTTGGAGGTGCCGGTTGCGCTTCTTCCTCCATCACATGATCATCTTGTGCTCCCCCTTGATCACACGCCTCCTGTTGATGAACCTGTTCATCGTCTTGAGTTGGGGGATGCACCATTGTTGAGGAAGAAGGTTGATCTTGCTCTTCTTGTTCCTGTGGTCGCACATCACCAATCGCCATGGTTCGTATAGCGGCCGTCGGAACATCTTCTTCATCTACATCATCAAGATCAACAACTTGCTCTCTTGGAGAGCCATTAGTCTCATCAAATACAACGTCGCTAGAGACTTCAACCAAACCCGATGATTTGTTGAAGACTCTATACGCCTTTGTATTTGAGTCATAACCTAACAAAAACCCCTCTACAGCTTTGGGAGCAAATTTAGAATTTCTACCCTTCTTCACTAGAATGTAGCACTTGCTCCCAAAAACATGAAAGTAAGATACATTGGGTTTGTTACCGGTTAGAAGTTCATACGACGTCTTCTTGAGGAGTCGGTGAAGGTAGACCCTGTTGATGGCGTGGCAAGCCGTGTTCACGGCTTCCGACCAAAACCGCTCGGGGGTCTTGAATTCTCCAAGCATCGTTCTCGCCATGTCGATTAGCGTCCTGTTCTTCCTCTCTACCACACCATTTTGCTGTGGTGTGTAGGGAGCGGAGAACTCGTGCTTGATCCCTTCCTCCTCAAGAAACTCTTCCACCTGAAGGTTCTTGAACTCGGACCCGTTGTCGCTTCTTATCTTCTTCACTTTGAGCTCAAACTCATTTTGAGCTCTCCTGAGGAAGCGCTTGAGGGTCCCTTGGGTTTCAGACTTATCCTGCAAAAAGAACACCCAAGTGAAGCGGGAAAAGTCATCAACAATAACTAGACCATACTTACTTCCTCCTATACTCAGATAGGCGACGGGTCCGAAGAGGTCCATATGCAGCAGCTCCAGGGGTCTTGAAGTGGTCATCACATTCTTGCTGTGATGTGCTCCTCCCACTTGTTTACCTGCCTGACAAGCTGCACAGGGTCTATCTTTTTCGAATTTTACATTAGTCAATCCTATCACGTGTTCTCCCTTTAGAAGCTTGTGAAGGTTCTTCATCCCCACATGTGCCAAGCGGCGATGCCACAGCCAGCCCATGCAAGTCTTAGCTATTAAGCATGCATCTAGACCGGCCTCTTCTTTTGCAAAATCAACTAAGTAAAGCTTGCCGTCTAATACACCCTTAAAAGCTAGTGAACCATCACTTCTTCTAAAGACAGACACATCTATGTTTGTGAATAAACAGTTATACCCCATATTGCATAATTGACTAACAGATAGCAAATTATAACCAAGAGACTCTACTAAAAACACATTTGAAATAGAGTGCTCATTAGAAATTGCAATTTTACCTAGCCCTTTTACCTTGCCTTGATTCCCATCACCGAATATAATTGAATCTTGGGAATCTTTACTCTTGACGTAGGAGGTGAACATCTTCTTCTCCCCCGTCATATGGTTTGTGCATCCGCTGTCTATAATCCAGCTTGAACCCCCGGATGCATAAACCTGCAAGGCAAATTTAGGCTTGG
Source organism: Zea mays (assembly GCF_902167145.1). Lineage (NCBI taxonomy): Eukaryota > Viridiplantae > Streptophyta > Magnoliopsida > Poales > Poaceae > Zea > Zea mays. The sequence goes on along the minus strand of NC_050101.1, from coordinate 14,480,387 downwards.
GTTTTAGGTACCCAACTCATGTTGGGTCCTACAAGGTTAGCACAAATCTCCTTAGGGACCCAAATGCAAGTTTTATCACCCTTGCATTTAGCCCCTAACTTCCTAGCAATTACTTTTCTATCCTTTCTACAAATTGCAAAGGAAGCATTCAAAGCATGATATATTGTAGAAAATTCATTTACTACTTTCCTAGGAGCATGACTAACATTCTTTCTAGGCACATGATGAATAGCATTTCTCCTAGACATATTTCTACCATGCATATAAGAAGAGCTAGAAGCAATCATGTGATGAGAATCAAAATCATCATAAGCATTATAACCCCTATAAGCACTTCTAGGTTGTCTTCTATCATGATACAAAAAAGCATGGTTCTTTTTAGTGCTAGTAGCCATAGGGGCCTTCCCTTTCTCCTTAGCGGGAATGGGAGCCTTATGGCTTGTTAAGTTCTTGGCTTCCCTTTTGAAGCCAAGTCCATCCTTAATGGAGGGGTGTCTACCAACAGTGTAGGCATCCCTAGCAAATTTCAGTTTATCAAAATCACTCTTGCTAGTCTTAAGTTGTGCATTAAGACTAGCTAATTCAATTTTGAAATAGAAACTAAGTGTTCACTACAAGCATTAATATCAAAATCTTTACACCTAGAACAAATTGCGACATGTTCTACACAAGAATTGGATTTATTTGCTACTTCTAATTTAGCATTTAAATCATTGTTGACACCTTTTAAAGTAGAAATGGTTTCATGACAAGTAGATAGTTCAAAAGAAAGCATTTCATTTCTTTTAACTTCTAAAGCATAGGATTTTTGTGCTTCTATAAATTTATCATGTTCTTCAAACAATAAATCCTCTTGTTTCTCTAAAAGTATATTCTTTTCATTCAAGGCATCAATTAATTCATTAATTTTGTCTATCTTAGATCTATCTAAGCCCTTGAACAAACATGAATAATCTACTTCATCCTCATCACTAGATTCGTCCTCATTTGAAGAAGCATAGGTAGAGTTCCGAGTACATACCTTCTTCTCCCTTGCCATGAGGCATGTGTGTCGCTCGTTGGGGAAGAGGGCTGATTTGTTGAAGGCGGTGGCGGCGAGTCCTTCGTTGTCGGAGTCGGACGAGGAGCAATCCGAATCCCACTCCTTTCCAATATGTGCCTCGCCCTTTGCCTTCTTGTAATGCTTCTTTTTCTCCCTTTTGTTCCCCTTTTCCTGATCACTTTCATTATCGGGACAGTTAGCAATGAAATGACCAATCTTACCACATTTGAAGCACGAGCGCTTCTCCTTTGTCTTGGTCTTGCTTTGCTGTCCCTTGCGACCTTTAAGCGCCGTCTTGAAGCGTTTTATGATGAGGGCCATCTCCTCATTATTTAGCCCGGCCGCCTCAACTTGCGCCACCTTGCTCGGTAGCGCCTCCTTGCTCCTTGTTGCCTTGAGAGCAACGGGTTGAGGCTCATGAATAGGACCGTTCAACGCGTCGTCCACATATCTTGCCTCCTTGATCATCATCCGCCCGCTTACGAACTTCCCAAGAATTTCTTCGGGCGACATCTTGGTGTACCTAGGATTTTCACGAATGTTGTTCACCAAATTAGGATCAAGAATGGTAAAAGACCTTAGCATTAGGCGGACGACGTCGTGATCCGTCCATCGCGTGCTTCCGTAGCTCCTTATCTTGTTGACAAGGGTCTTGAGCCGATTGTATGTTTGGGTTGGCTCCTCCCCCCTTATCATAGCAAATCTCCCAAGTTCGCCCTCCACCAACTCCATCTTGGTGAGCATGGTGACGTCGTTGCCCTCGTGAGAGATCTTGAGGGTGTCCCATATTTGCTTGGCATTGTCCAAGCCGCTCACCTTATTGTACTCTTCCCTGCACAAAGATGCTAAGAGAACAGTAGTAGCTTGTGCATTTCTATGAATTTGTTCATTTATAAGCACAGGACTATCCGAGCTATCAAATTTCATTCCACTCTCTACAATCTCCCATATGCTTGGATGGAGAGAGAATAGGTGACTACGCATTTTGTGGCTCCAAAATCCGTAGTCCTCTCCATCAAAGTGTGGGGGCTTGCCGAGTGGAATGGAAAGCAAATGCGAATTCGAACTCTGAGGAATACGAGAATAATCAAATGAAAAGTTCGAATTGACCGTCTTTTTGTAGTCGTTGTCGTCGTCCTTTTGGGAAGAAGTAGACTCATCGCTGTCGTCGTAGTAGACGATCTCCTTGATGCGCCTTGTCTTCTTCTTCTTCCCATCTTTGCGTCTGTGGCCCGAGCCCGAGTCGTTGGACTTGTCATCCCTTGGCTCGTAGATGAAGGACTCCTTCTCCTTGTCGTTGATCACAATTCCCTTCCCCTTAGGATCCATCTCTTCGGGCGGCTAGTCCCTTTCTTGAAGAGAACGGCTCTGATACCAATTGAGAGCACCTAGAGGGGGGGTGAATAGGTGATCCTGTAAAAACTTAAACTTATAGCCACAAAAACTTGGTTACTTGTTAGCACAATAATTGCCAAGTGGCTAGAGAGGAGTCTCAACAAAACACAATACCACAAGAGATCAAACACAGAGATGACACAGTGGTTTATCCCGTGGTTCGGCCAAGACCAACGCTTGCCTACTCCACGTTGTGGCGTCCCAACGGACGAGGATTGCAATCAACCCCTCTCAAGCGGTCCAAAGACCCACTTGAATACCACGGTGTTTTGCTTTGCCTTTCAATATCCCGTTTGCGAGGAATCTCCACAACTTGGAGCCTCTCGCCCTTACACTTGAGATTCACAAAGAAATACAGAGTAAGGTGGGAATAAGCAACACACACAAGACTCAAAAATCAGAGCAACCACGCACACAAGTCGCAACAAGAGCTCGCAACGCAACTCAAAGAGTTCACAACTCCACAAGAGCTCTATATGCTATCACAATAAAACGAATGCGTGAGATCGATGTCCTGGTGCTCAGAAGTGTTGTAGGAATGCTTGGTGTACTCCTCCATGCGCCTAGGGGTCCCTTTTATAGCCCCAAGGCAGCTAGGAGCCGTTGAGAATAAATCTGGAAGGCCATCCTTGCCTTCTGTCGTCGGGTGCACCGGACAGTCCGGTGCACACCGGACACTGTCCGGTGCCCGATTTATTTCCATAAATGGCGCAGTCGACCGTTGCTGACTGTTGCAGATCTGGGAGCCGTTGGCGCACCGGACATGTCCGGTGCACACCGGACAGTCCGGTGCCCCCTTCCGACCGTTGGTCCAGCCACGTGTCGCGCGCAGATTCCGCTGCCGACCGTTGGCTCAGCCGACCGTTGGCTCAGCCGACCGTTGGCTCACCGGACAGTCCGGTGCACACCGGACAGTCCGGTGAATTATAGCCGAACGCCGTTGGCAAATTCCCGAGAGCGGGCAGTTTGCGCCGAGGCAGCCTGGCGCACCGGACACTGTCCGGTGCACCACCGGACAGTCCGGTGCTCCAGACCGAGCTGAGTCTTGGCTGCACACAGCCAAGTCTTTTTCTTTTCTTTTTCTGTCTGTTTCTAACACTTAGACAATTATATTAGTACACAAAACCAATGTACTAAGACTTAGAAACATACCTGTTATCTTGATTTGCACTCTGTTCATCCAGAAGCATAAATACACATTTAAGCACTCGTGTTGGCACCCAATCACCAAAATACTTAGAAATGGCCCAAGGGCACATTTCCCTTTCAGTTAGTTTGACAAACAATTCGTTTGAATAGTGGTCATATAAACACTTTAGTTATTAATGTCTTCTTTTTTCTTTAGAATCCAAACTAGTTAAACGACTTCGTTAACGAGTTGTTCACTTCTGGAGGTAGTAGTTACAACTCAAATGAACCTGATATGTGATGATTTGAGTCTTGTGCTGAATTGTGAGTTTGTTTTATGTTGTAATAGACTATGTGATGTATTTGTGAACAATTGTGAACTGTGAATTGTGATGTGGTGAACTATGAACCGTGAACTATTTGTGAACTGTGAACATGATTTTGGTGAACTGTGATGTGGTTGTAAAGAATTGTGATACTTTGTGTTAAATGTGTGTAAATCTAGAATTACTGTTTCTGTCATATTATTGTGATTGTATTGTTGCTGAAATTGTTGTTCTTTTTTTGCATTTCTTTCAAAAAAAAATCTGAAATTGCTTATTTTCGGTGGCTAGTGGTGGTCACCGAAAATAATCCTGGTATAATTTTGGCGGCTAGGGCTCGGCCGCCAAAAATAGCTTATTTTCAGCGGTCGGCTCACAAGCCGCCGAAAATAAGCTATTTTCGGCGGCTGAGCCCTGTCCGCTGAAAATAAACGTTTATTTTTGACTATTTTTTCTGGTGGCCTAAGGCCGCAGAAAATAGCTTATTTTCGACGGCAAAAGTCCTATTATCGACGACCCACTGTAGTTGTTGTAGTGTAGAGGCCCGAGGATCTTTTTCCCGGCATACATGATGGAGTATAAAATGAGAGATGGTGATAAGTTGTCGAAGATAGCCTAAGTGTTATCAGCTACTTGTTAGCTCTATATGAATACGATCAAAAGTAACTGTTCTTTCTTTGGGTACAAGAATTCTTCGAACGTTCCATTATGGTTGGCACGTGACAAAGCTAGAGACGAAGTATCGGAACTCTAGGTAGCTATATATAGCTTGCTGATAATATGTGGCCGTGTGCATGAATGTAAGGACAGCGTGATAGTTGAGAGAATAACTGTCGGAGGATAACATTGGCGATAAGAATTGCTACGTGGTGTTCCAGCTTCCAATAAACACACGTCGACGTACGGCTAGCTTATCCTCGAGACATGCATCCATGCAACTTTATACATGTATGCACATAGCATCAATATACTCTCGAGTCACAAATAATTGTGCATGGAATTATTTGATTCCGAAAAAAGGAAAAGAATTAATACGCATGTGGGTTGTACAGTATAAAAAAGAAAAAAAAAGTACCCTAGAGGGAGGCGGGCTTGCAGTGGGTGACCGGGTCAGACACGCCCAGGACGACAGGACAGGACCGATCTGGGTGAAGTTTTACTCTAGGTTACAAATAGTGGATGCATCTTTATACTACTTATTAAGATAGGAAGGGTAGCTTGTCATTCTGCCTTCCATCAATCTCAACCGTCTGATACGCCATGAAGCCTCTCCCCCGTCCGATGCACGTGCTCTCTCTCTCGACGCACCCCTGCCCACGATCCCCATTCTGCCTCCCCTGATCCCCGTTTTGCCTCCCCTGTTCGGATCCAAAACCTTAGGTGGCGCTCGCAGCCTGGATCCCATGTCCCGCTCCCCCGTCAAGCAGCCCCTCCTCCACCACGCTTACCCGTCCTCCCGTTCCCCCGGGGCCAGTGGCCGCCGCTTTCCAGGGGGCATCGACGTGCCCAACCTGAAGAAGCGTGGCGGCGACACATGCAGCTAGATCCGTGTCGAGGCCGCCACAGCTTCCGTGCAGATGCCGAAGATCGGCAAGGCCACCATGATGCGGCGCTATGAGCTCCCCGCGTGGGACCTCTGCCATCTCGACCTGCTCTTCGTGATGGGTCTTCGGCCCATCTCAGACCGCCGTGGCATGGTCTGAGATTTTCAGAATAGGTATGCATATTAATGTATTGGTGGTAGGAGTAACTGCTACAATATGATGACATAACGCTGTTGAAACATGGCCTTAACCATTTTTTCTTCTATGTAGGAATGACATATTTGTTTTCTTATTAAACACAAGAGCTGGGGGCTTGGTATTAATGTGACCGCTGATGATACTGTTATTTTTATGAAATTGTTTGGAATCCAACACAAGCCAAGCTGGCAATGGATAGAACACACACACACTTGGTCAAACTGAGGTAATTGAAACTTCAGTTTATGCGAAGTTTATTTCCTTCAGTTCACAGACCATCATTTATAATTTTTAAATGACATCTGAACTTCATGACAAACTTACTATGAAAATATGTGCGTTGCTGCAGTTTGACTAGCTGCTGTTTGATAATCTTTATGGTTAACTTGTTTCACATTTCAAAAGTTAGATTGATTATTAATGAAAGCTAATGAGGCGTTTAATTTTCAACTCCACTTTTAATCATCATTCCTTTCATCCAGTTAATTTGGAAGTGTCCACCACTCCTTTTTTTCTTTGCTCTTTCCCCCTTGTAGATTATTGTACAATAAAGCCAGACTTAAATGCCAACCCTGTTAACTCGTCCGGTAGCATTCTATATAGCTACTTGTCACACATTTTTTTGTCTTGGATTCTTGGTTACCATCGCAATCTCCAAAGCATATTTTTATTGTTAATTCATGCTATAGTATGTTTTTAGAACCTAATAAAGTGATGAAAGTACATTCTGAGACAAACCCAGACGTGTTCTTTCGAGTTTGCAACGTATTTGCATGAAAGGTTATTGATCAAAATTTTGAAGTTCGACTGTGTCGGAGAGGAGAACTCCCCGGTCGGGTGGCGGATTGCACTCGCCCTAAATCCTAAAGAGAGGAGGGGCCTAAGCGTTTTGCTTGTTACAAGGCTGGCAGATCAACACACGAGAGCACGCGAAGGTTTAGAGTGGTTCGGGCCGCCGGAGCGTAATACCCTACTCCACTGTGTGATGTATTGCTTGGGAGCTTGTATGAACTTATGAGTGTCTGCCTAAAGCTAGGTCTGAGAGCCTCTCTTTGTAACGTCGTATGCCTCTCCTTTTATAGTTGAAGGGGCATGCACAAAAGGACTGGGCCCCGACATGTGGGCCCAGGGACATAAAGAATATAGAGCTTGGATCCTCTAATGTCTGTTGCCGAGGCAATCTTCTTGTGCCCTGTTGCTCGAGGTCTGCGTATCCTTGGCGTGCAGGGGAAGCTTCTTGCGGAAGAGAAGATGAGTATAGTGTGCCGCCCGGCACGGGCGCACTGTTTGCCAGCAGACCCAGCAGGCGCGCCGCCTGCTGGATGACCTTGACGCCGCATGCCAGCGGATGGGACGGGACACATTAAATGCTGAGAGGGCACATCGCCCGTCAGCGCAGTGGCAGGTGGCGCGTCTTTTCCTCAATAAATGCAGGGGCTGCACGACTTATCGTCAGGTTCGGCCCGATAGCTTATGTCATGGGCCACAAGCAGCGGGTCTCCGTCTGAGCGGGAAGCGGAGGGCAAGGCCCGCACATGTGTCAGCGTCGAACCCCTGCACACACTAGGGTCCTTCTTGTTCCGGGACCCTGCTGGAGTTCGGACTTACCTGGAGGCTCCGGACTTGTATGTATATAGGGGTCCGGTGTCCTTCTGTGGGGGTCCGGCCTTACTGGGGTGTGGTGTCTTTCCCTGCCACGTGGCGCCCTTTGGCCTGCCCATCCGGTGGGGTCAGGCGCGGTCCTCCGCGTGGCTAGGGGACGTCGCATTGGTGCGGTGTCTTCATGCTGTAGGAGAGGGTACCCCTGATTTTGGGTACCGACAGTGGCCCCCGGTCCCGCCTCAGGGGAGGATGCGAGCCTGCTGGTGGGACCAGAGTCTGATTGGTGGTTGGACCGCTGCTTCCGTGCGCCTGTTGCCGCAATTACTGCCGGCCCGCCTATGACCACGCCAACTATCGTGCCTATTCAAACGGCTGACTGACCCGTGACCGTCGTACTTAACGGCACTGTTGGGCCATGCGCGGGGCTTCCTCGAGTCGCTGCACTGGTTCTGAAAAAATTTACCTTTTCAGAAACTGTGACAGTCCTGAGAAGACGTGGCATTGGCGCAGGCGGCAGTGCGGTTTCTTTGCACACGGTAACCGGCGCGCCGGTTACATGACGTGTGAGCCTAGGCCCCTGAGTTGGACCGCCAGTTGTGGTGGAGCTGAGGGGCGCACAGCCGTGGGACGGTTGCACGCCTCTTGCGTGGTGGTTCGCCTCTTTGATCGCTGGATACGACGAAGATGAAGGGGTGCTTAATCGTGGGGCGGCTGCATGCCCCTTGTGTGGCGGTTTACCTTCCTGACCGCTGGTTGCCCCGGAAATGGAGGGGCGCGTAACTGGAGGGCAGTCGCACGCTCCTTCTTAGGGTTAGTTTGCATGACATGCGAGGCCTGGCCCCCGTGTCATAAGGTGAGAACCTTGGTGCACGCCGGGGGAGACTTCACCCGTGACTCCTTAGGGGCGCGAGTGGGGGGGATCTGCCTTTAAAAAGGGGTCGATCCCCCGGGCAGTAGACATGCCTCGCTCCTCTTGCGACCACCGCGCCCTTTTGCCTTCTGGGCCTCCGGATGGGGTGCGTCGGTGTTCTCTGGAGGGATCCGTGTCAAGGTCGTCTCTTCCGGCGACTTCACCGTCGGAGAGCGTGCGCTCGTGGTGGTGTCGCTGATCTTGTCTTCTTCCTGTTGCCGTTGGAGGGGTGCAACCCCATGGGGGTTGGCATCCTTCCACCACCATTTGGCTTCAAGGATTTTCATCACGCAGCCCGACTGTAGTCCCCCGCCGGCGGTCACCCAGGAGGATGACCACCAGCCTTGTGGTGGGGAGAAGCAAGCTGGGTTGCGGCCTCTCTCCCACCCTCAGCTTCAAGGATGTTCATCATCCTCGTTGTGGTGGGAGGCGGGTTGAGCCGGGGCCCTACCCTCCGTTTGGGTTGGTGACCCGCTTCTTCCTCCAGCATTCGGAGGGGAAAGGTGTTCACCAATCCTGCGGGGGGGGGGGGGGGGGGGGCCTTGGCTACACGGGGCCGACCGACTGCAGGCTGTCAGCTGCAGCGTGTCTGGCCCTTTGGGGCTGGATGGCTCCGGTGCCACCTCTGACGCTGCCTCCTGCCGTCTGGTCGGGGTGTGGTTGCCCATCCACCGCACGGGCGACAGTCGCGTCGTGCGCGGGTTTGCCACATCCATGGATTCCCCTGCCCGCCGGGCACACTGGGGGACCGTACAAGACGTCGTATGCCGCGGCGGTGGCGTTCTTGGATGGTCTTGTCCTCACTCCTGTTGGTCGAAACAGGAGCGAGAACCCCTTCGTGCGTGCTGAGGCAGCCGCCGCCCACCGGTGCAGAGGTGGTCGTCGCCGCTGGTGAGGCTACCTCTTGCAGGGGTGGTTGCCTCTGCTGGTGAGGGCATTAGAGCCATCTACCGCTGAGTCTCCGACTCTTTGGCTTTAATGGCCTCGTTGTCACCCCCCGTAGGAGGACGGAGGCGAGGACCTTTTCACAGTAGCGCTCGCCCTGGGGCGATCGCTGCTGCTGTCTAGCCGCCCGAGGCGGAGGTTGTTGTCGCTGCTGGTGTAGAGGTGGTTGCTGCCGCCGGCGATCCGTCGATGCAGAGGTGGTCGCCGCCGTTGGTGGGGCTGTCTAGAGCCAGCCCCCAGCGCGACTCCCATTGGTGCAATGTAGTCCATTCCTGTAGAAATGGAGCAAGGGTCCCACTTGTAAGGGAATGTAATGGCATTTGTTTGAGAGCAAAATGTAATAACATATATATGAAGGATTTTAGCCTGGGAAACCCAGTTGCGTGTCCGAACCCCCTAGATGGTGCCTTCAAGTACTAAGACACCTGCCGTAGGGCGGTGGAGTATGCGGGGCCACGGCACAGGACCTGGCTGAGCGGCTAGCTTTCGGACCCCCAGGAGACAAGTGCCTGTTCTTCAAAGCCGGACCTCCAGGTTGTTGGACGCATAGGACTATAGTTTTAAATACTAGGACACCCGTCATGGAGTGGTGGAGTGTGAAGGATTTTGGGTACGGGACCAGGCTAACGGGCCACACAGGCTCCGAACCACCCTATGGAACGGACATCCGTTCTTTAGAACCGGTCCCCAGGCCTTTCCCTATTTTTGTAAACAAATAAATATTGTCTTCTAAGCAGCATTTAACACTTATTTGTGTAACGCCTGTTCTTGTTGTGTGCGATGTTGTTGACTCTTCCCTAGTTCCTGGCCCCTCGCCTGGGATGCAGGCTTGATGTGTCGAGGTTGGATACCAACGTTTCTAAAAAGGTTGTCAACAATCCTTGGGAGGCAACTCACCGGGGTCTAGATCTGTACACAACTTTTAGCTAGAAAGCATTAGTAGTATACCTCGTAGGGTTCTCTGTCTGACATTAGTTGCCCTTTGATACATGCTCGGGACCTGCAGGTTTTAGTCCGGGTGGCCAAGTTACGTGTCCGGACCCCCTTGGGTCGCGGTTCTAGATACTAGGACACCTATCACAGGGTGGTGGATGTCGGTGTCTTGGGTCCGACCGCACACCCGAGGTTGCCCCTCGTGGTGTTTTAGGAGTAGGACGGTGTCGCCGACTGTAGCAAAATGGATCGTGCCGGATGCACGAGAGACGAGGGACAATGTTTACAGGTTCGGGCCGCCTTGAGATGCGTAACACCCTACGTCCTGGTGAGTATGCTTTGTGTATGAGGTTACAAGGTAGCTCTCCAAAGCGTAGAGAGTTGAGGTGAATGGTAGAATAGTAATGGGGTTGATCCTTTTGAAGGGGTGCCCCCTAGGCCTTATATATTCGACCGTGGGGCAATACATGTGGATATGATAACTACGTGCACCTAAAAGATAGTGAACTGTTTGAGTCTATATTCCTATGATTCTGCCGACCTATCCTCGCCTGGTTCCGCTGCATGGAGCTCCAGCGCGGGAAAGTCGGATCCTTGTTGTGGTCGCTTGCTCAACGCTGTGGGCCGTCCGGGCTTACACCAATCCGGCCTTATGTCGACCTATTTTACCGATTGTCCCTTCCCAGGCCCATGAAGGAATGGCCTTACGATTCATTGGACCTTTGGGCCCTTCGTGAGACCTTTCATCCTTCCAGTGGACCCGGGGGATATCTGTCCCCCACAAGCCCCCGATCTTTGGGTTGATTTTGAGATAATCAGCCTAAAGATCCCAGGTCCAGTTTGCAGTCTTTGTTTATGATAAGAGATGCTTTCCAAGCAGTCAAGTAAAAATGATTTTTTACTGTCTCCTTCTACCTAGATCACTCGTGGACTGGAGCCTTGCTTCATGTTTGTGCCTTAGAGGTCGGCATTTCTTCTTGTGGGACCCTGGATTTCATTGGGTGCACCGGAGGTGCACCCAATGGGTGTAGCCTCCGAGCTTCGAGTAGATTTTGGAAAATAATCTGCTCGAAGGTCTTCATCAGAAATTATCTTTATTTTACTCTTGTTCTTTGGTTGAGAGCCAGCCTTGTCTTTAACCTTGTCCCATGCCTTAGAAGTCGACACTATCTTGGCTTGAAATGGTGATCCATGGGGTGCACCGAAGGTGCACCCAATGGGTGTAGCCTCTGAGCTTTGAGTGGATTTTTGAGGATAATCCACTCGAAGATCTTCCTTTCGTGTCTTTTTGTTGAAGATTATCCTTTCAGCTTTTAGAAGTCGGCATGATGCCATCCACATTATGCTTTAGAGGTCGGCATTATGTCATCAGTATTATGCTTCAGAGGTCAGCATGTATTTTGTCTTTTGCAGCCGAGTTTGCAATCCACCCATATCTTGCTAGGTGGTGCAATTTATTTGCTTTGCGACTGATTGGACATTTGATGGACGTTCCCTGGCTAGTCTTCACGTCGCTTCTGTCGGTCAGATTTTGTACTTCCCCGGCTATATTTGGCTTTCCTCTGATCCTTACTGATATCTCATTTTTGTCTTGAGGTATTCATTGCATGCCCTGCGCAGGTGTGATAGTTTTGAAAAAAAAACTGATAATTCCTAGGGGTCCCCCCAAATGGGTGTGGGCAAGGGACGGCTTGGTACGCTGAGTGTTTTAGCCGGCTGCTTCTGAGTAGTAATGTGATGTGACGGCGGGTGTAATCATATCGTCCATGCAGTTTACTGGAGTCCCAATGGGTGTTGCGTTGCGTGAAACGGCGTCAGCCGCCTGACGTGTCTCCAGACGAGTTGAAGTGGTTATTGAATGCTTTGCGACTGTTCAGTGACCGTGGTTGGAGGTGAGCGGTTGCCTTCTTCTTCTATAAATAATCCTGTTGTCTCTCCGGCTTTTTTCACATCTCTTGATGTTCTCTGTTGCTTGCTTTTCTTCTCTCCCTTTCGCTTCCACCATGGGCAAGAACAACAAGCGCAAGCGTGAGCCAACTCCTCCATCGGAGGATTTTGGAGACTCGGAGTACTCAGAGGAGGAGTTCTCCTCCGAGTCTGAGGGGTCTCCGGCTCCCATCCCCCTGCGTGCGACTCAGACGACTCCCAGGGGTTCGCGGCGGAGGTCTGGTCCTACATCCGGGCCGTCGAGCGCTCCGGGCTCGCTGGTTCGGATGAGTCGGAGTACTCCTCGGACGAGGAGGACTCGTCCGAGGAGGGCGGTGGCGGCGATGGCGATGGCGACGACGACGACGACGACGAAGGCGGTGGCGGCGGTGACGGTGACGGCGACGGCGGCAAGGGCAGCGGCAGCGGCAGCAAGGATGGCGACGGCGGCAGCAGCAGGGGCGGCAGCGGCGGCGGCGGCAGTAGCAAGGCCAGTGGCTAAATGCCACTGGTTTTTAAATATTAGTATAGATTAGAAGTAGTATAACGTAGTAGTATCAGTAGTATAGAGTAGTATAATGTAAGGTAGTAGTAGTAGGGAAGTATCAACTCATAATGAGTTGATTTGTAAGTATGATATCTTCCCTTTAATGAATAAATTATGTTGCCTTCTCTGTGCCAATTATCCTGCTCGTTTGTGAAGTTGATTTCATTGGAATTTGTAAGTAAATAACTCTGGCATCATATCGACGTTTTAGAGGTAGCTGCTGAGTGACTTGTAGACAACGTCAGAGTTTTAGAGGTAACTGTCGGGCGACTAAACACGATGTCGGAGTTTTAGAGGTAACGCCGAATGACTTGAAGACAATCGTCAGCGTTTTAGAGGTAACGCCGAGTGACTGAACACGATGTCGGATTTTTAGAGTCAACTACCGAGTGACTTGAGGGCGACGTCAGCGTTTTAGAGGTAACGCTGAGCGACTTGAAGACGACGTCAGCGTTTTAGAGGTGACGCCGAGTGACTGAACACGATATCGGAGTTTTAGGGTCAACTGTCGAGTGACTTGAGGGCGACTTCAGCATTTTAGAGGTAACGCTGAGCGATAGCGGGCTGCGTGGGCCACTTTGAGGATAATAGCCGAGTGATGATGTGGCATACCGGTGTTTTGGAAGTAACTGTCGGGCGATGACGTGGCATGCCAGTGTTTTGGAAGTAACCGCCGGGTGCAGACTGGGTGCTTTTTGAAACGGTATCTGGCTCGGTAATATCCCATAAGTGCTGCACTTTTAGCCGCCTCTGCTTTTCGTGCCCTAGTTCTTGCTTTCTTGCTTCTGAATCCTCTCTGCAATTCGCCTCCCACTCTGCTCGCCGGTAGAATCGAGATGGCGCCCAAGAGGAAAGCCTCGAGTTCGTCTGCCGCGGTGATTCCTCCCATCGACCCCAACAGCCAGTTGCCTTTCGCAGGTAACCACATGTCTGTCATCTCTGAGCCCGAACTTCTCCACCTCGTGTCCATCGGGGTTCTTCCCCCGAGGGAGCTCTATTCTTGGCGGATTTGCCATGGGGTTACTGTCCCGACTGAGGATACCCATGAGTCCGTGATTTACGCTCCTTTCCTTCTCCGCGGCCTCGGTCTTCCCATTTCTCCCTTTTTCCGCGGCCTCCTTGATTTCTACCATCTTAACTTGACCCATCTGAATCCCAATTCTATCCTGCAAATTTCCATTTCCATTCATTTATGCGAAGCTTTTCTTAGCGTGCTGCCACATTTTGGGTTGTGGAAGTACTTGTATCACTGTCGCCCTGGGATGGCCGGAGGACAACATCAGTTGGTTGGGGGTGCTAGCTTGGAGATGCGCCGCAGGAGGAAGACTGAGTATCTCGAAATCCCTCTCAAAGACAGTATCAAGGGATGGCACTTGGAGTGGTTCATTGTTGAGAATTATGGAAACTCTCTCCCCCCTCGATCGGGAAGACAGCCGGACGTTCGCACCCCGAGTTGGACCGAGTCCCCCACAGATCAGGAGGTAGTTGAGGCAGGTGCTTTGCTAGCTGAAGTTGGATTGCTGGAGGAGAGGGGTCTGACTGCCGAGGCTGTGGTTGCTGATTTCGTCTTCAAGAATATTCAGCCGTTGAAAGACAGGGCATACCCGGCTTATCTGTATCGAGGCCTAGCCGACTCAACTCGGGTTACCAACAGAAGAATTCCCTCTGTAGACTTGGTGAACCGACTTGAGATGATCCTTAGAGGCAAGGTGTCAAATGTTGGTGCCCCAGTGGCATACTCAGCCTGGAACTTGCCTCCTCTCAAAGCCTTCACTCTTTTTGTGTCGAATCCGCCTGTCACTAATGGCATTTTGGGCCTTAGAGCGCGACCCTCTGCTGAAGAAGTTAGCGCCTTGGTTGCCTCGCTCGGGGAGATTCCAGATGATGAACGGCAGGTCCATTTTGAGGTGCCCTTGAATCCTAGTGACGCAGAAATAAGTGCTATGCTTGATTTGCTGGCTGAGGATTCTTCTGATGCTGCTCCTGCTGGGACGCTGGTGGTGGCGCCCCTCCCAGAGGCTAGTACGATCTTGGATATTCAGAAGCCTGCCAGTACTCGCTCGAGGCGCCCTTGCCGAGCCAATCAACCTGATCCTTCTGCTGATGAGCAGAAAAAGAAAAAGAGACGCCTCCGGCGAGTATCCAGTTTGGATCGGAACGTTGGTGCTTCGGTTCCTGCTGCTGAAGAAGTGTCTGCGACTGAATTTGTTGACACTGACCCCAATGGGTGTGCCCAATCTGCTGCTGATCCCAATGGGGGTGCTGCCTGTGTTGCTAATGAAGTCGACGGGGAGGAAGAGGATGAAGTTCCTTTGACTTGGAAAAACAGTCGGCAGTTCATTGGTAGTGGTGAAAGTAGTGGAGTTCCTTCACCTGCCTTGTCTGCTCTCATTGGTCTGCAAGAATTGTCCCTGGCGAATTTTGATCAGACTCTTGAGGATATGGTTCCAGAGGATTTGTTATTAGAGCCAGCAGATGATGGTGTGATGGAGGTTTGTGCTGATGTGCTTGATGCTGGGTTGAGGTCATCCCGTGCCTCGTCGACCTTAGAGCGCGATCTCGAGGGTCAGGAGACTGACTTGGATCGCCCTGGTCCCATGGAAGTAACAGAGGGCCCATCAGCCTTAGAGGTGGCTACCGCAGAGAACTTGGACCCCAAGGATGGTGTTGACGCTTGCCCAGCCCCCGAGGATGTTGCCGGGGATGACTCGACTCGGGTGGGAAGTGTAAGCCACTGCCCAGCCCCCGAGGGTACTGCCGGAGATGATCCGGCTCAAGTGGGCAGCGCAAACCGTGACCCAGCCCCGAGGGTGTCCGAGCGGGGTCTTCCTCTGGTACTTCTATGGACGTTCATGCGGGATCACCTCCGCACTCCGGCTGCATGGTGGTAGCCCAAGCTTTGGGCCAGGGAGTCGCTTTAGAGGACAGCGTCCCCGCTGACCAAGTTTTGGGCTCTGTTGATGGCACTAAGTTGGTTCCTGCCGGTTCGTTGCAAGCTGCTTCGGGTGGCGACCTTACGCCTGGTCATCAATTGATCTCTCATGATTTGGGAGTCCCTTCGTTCTTTTCCAACCTCCAGGTACTGTGATATATTTTAGCTTGATTTTTACACCGCATGAACTGCTATCATTACATTCATCTGTTCTCCTTATCAGGCTTTGGTGGACGGGATGGCTAGCCAGTTGAGGTTGCAGGGTGCTTCTGTTCCAGAAGGAGCTTTGTCTCTTGCACGTTGGAATCCAGTGTTACTTCAACGTCGTGTCTCTGACTTGGAGGCGGCCAATGCTGGTTAGTGCTTTTTTGCTTATCTTTGTCTTCATTATTGAACTGCCTTACATTCTGACCCCTTTTGCTTGATTGTCTCCTGATAGGTATGACTCGGCAGTTTTCCACTCTTGAAGAAAAACATTCTCGAGATCAAGCTGAATTGGTCCAGCGGTGCTCTGACTTTGAAGAAAAGTATTCTCAAAGTCAGACTGAACTAGCTCAGGTCTCTGCTGCCTTAGATGACGCCAATGCACTAAGCTCTTCCCTTCATGCTCAGCTTAATTCTGAAAAGGTGACTTATGAAACTGTGCCTTGCCTTGTTGTGCTCCTATTGCTTGCTTGATGTTTGAGGGAGTTGACTTTTGTTTGCAGGAAGAAAAACGTATCCTTGCTACTTCTCGCGACAGTCTTGATAGACTGTATCGCGATTCTAGCAACTCGCTAACCATCCTGGAGAGGAGTCATCGCTTCACCATGGAAGAGTTAGACAACCAACGCTGTAAACTGCAGGAATCCACGGATGAGGTGACCCAGCTCAAGCAATTGATATCAGCGAAGGATGCTACTATCAAAGAACTCTGTGCTTCCAAGAAATCCATCGCCCAGGAGTTAGAAACTGCTCGGTTGGCTGTCAAGGTTGCTGAAGAAACTTCCATTACTCTCAAAGCCCAGCGCGACAGAGCCATGGATAAGGCCATTCGGGCGGGGCGAATCTTGATGAGGAGACCCGGCGTGGTTGTTCCCGAAGATATAAGTGCTGACGTGAATGCTGCTCCTGATTCCTCGAGTCGCCCTTCCTCGTTGATTGCTCCTGAGAAAGATACCACAAAATAGAGAAACATTTTGTGTGCTTTGAGCGCGCGGCTAGCATGGTCAGGCATTTGTTAGAGGACGTCATTTTAGTACTTAAATGACATTGTTATTCTCCTATTGTTCCAGAATTCATCAGTTCGTAAATTTGCAGTAGTGAAAGGATGTGCAATGGTTTTGAAACTTGTTTGCGGGATATAGAAGTCATCCCTATATGAGTAATCGTAAGCGCGTCAGATCGCCTTGAGTTGCTACTGACTTAAGTCGGTTGCTTTTGTTAATAGGGTTTAGTGGTCACCCTGAGTTATATAAGCGCGAGCATGTTGCACCAGTTTTTGCCGACTTAAGCCGATTATTCCGTTCAGCAGGGCATAGTGGTCACCCTGAGTTAAGTAAGCGCGAGCATGTTGCACCGCCTTAAGTCGTTGCCGACTTAAGCCGATTGCTCCGTTAGCAGGGCATAGTGGTCACCCCAAGTTAAGTAAGCGCGAGCATGTTGCACCGGTTTAAGTCGTTGCCGACTTAAACCGATTGCTCCGTTAGCAGGGCATAGTGGTCACCCCGAGTTAAGTAAGCGCGAGCATGTTGCACCGGTTTAAGTCGTTGCCGACTTAAACCGATTGCTCCGTTAGCAGGGCATAGTGGTCACCCCAAGTTAAGTAAGCGCAAGCATGTTGCACCGGTTTAAGTCGTTGCCGACTTAAACCGATTGCTCCGTTAGCAGGGCATAGTGGTCACCCCGAGTTAAGTAAGCGCGAGCATGTTGCACCGGTTTAAGTCGTTGCTGACTTAAACTGATTGCTCCGTTAGCAGGGCATAGTGGTCACCCCGAGTTATGTAAGCGTGAGCATGTTGCACTGGTTTAAGTCATTGCCGACTTAAACCGATTGCTCCGTTAGCAGGGCATAGTGGTCACCCTGAGTTAAGTAAGAATGCAAGTCGATCATGAACGAACTGAGTATTCTTGAAGCCTTTTTATTGATGACATATTTCCCACTTTACAGAGTACATTATTGTTCCGATAGCTTTTTGAAGTACAACTAGGGATAAAACTTCCTGAGGTGTTCTATATTCCAGGAGTTCCCAATTTCTGTGCCGTCCATCTGAGTGAGACGATATGATCCTGGCCGAGTGGCTTCTGCTACTATGAAGGGTCCTTC
The DNA here is from genome assembly GCF_902167145.1 of Zea mays. Lineage (NCBI taxonomy): Eukaryota > Viridiplantae > Streptophyta > Magnoliopsida > Poales > Poaceae > Zea > Zea mays. The sequence continues at coordinate 14,462,657 of NC_050101.1, read as the reverse complement.
CCATAAGGGCGATAACTTGTGTCGTCCCTCCCCCATTAGAATTCGGCGCAGGACAAGATCTCCTACTGAGAAGGATCGATGTCGCACGGCCTTGTCGTGATAGCGCCTTAGAGTTTGCTGGTATCATGCTGATTGGATTACTGCATTCAGCCGTTCTTCCTCGAGTACATCAATGTCCTCCATCCTAGTTGCTTCGGCTTCTGCTATGTTTTCGAAGATCAGCCTTGGCGCCCCGAACTTGAGATCGGCTGGTAATACCGCCTCTGACACATAGATCATGAAGAAAGGAGTGTTTCCATGCAGAGCTCGGCTGGGCTGGGTTCTTAGGCTCCAGACGACATAGGGCAATTCCCTTATCCATTTTCCTGCGAATTTTTCATTCTTATCGAAGACCTTTTTCCTGAGTGCCTCCAGTATCATCCCGTTGGCTCTTGGATGTGCTACAGAAGCATACTTGATCTGAATGCTTTTTTTCTCGCAGAAGTCGAATAACTCAGAACTTGTGAAGTTGGATCCTAGGTCAGTTATGATGCTGTTTGGTATCCCGAATCTGAATATTATGTCTTGTATGAATTCCACGGCCTTAGCTGATGTCAAAGAGGCAATGGGTTTGAATTCTATCCATTTAGTGAATTTGTCGATTGCTACCAGTACATGGGTGTATCCTCCTTGAGCCTTCTTGAAAGGTCCAATCATATCCAGTCCCCAGCACGCGAAGGGCCAAGTCACTGGTATTGTCTGCAGTTGTTGTGCCGGTAAATGTTGTTGCTTTGACAAGTACTGGCAGGCTTCGCACCTCTGAACTAACTCGGCGGCATCACTTTTCGCTGTTGGCCAATAGAATCCTTACCTGAAGACCTTCCCGACTAGTGTCTTGTACGCTCCGTGTATTCCGCATTGCCCAGCATGGACCTCGTTTAGAAGTCACTTCCCAGTAGATGAGAGAATACACTTCATGAGGACGCCTGATGCACCCCGTCTGTATAATGTCTCCCCAATGAGTGTGTAGTGGGCTGACTGTCTGGCAATACGCTCGGCCGCATTTTTGTCATCTGGTTCCTCTTCATTTTTTATATACCTAATGATTGGCCTTCTCCAGTCATCAGAGTTTGACTCTGGCTGATTCACAATATTACACTCTTCTGCTTGATCCATTGAGATGCTCGGCTGTAGTATTTCTTGTACAAAGACTCCAGGTGGGACCTGAGTTCGACTGGATCCTAGCTTGGACAATACATCAGCTGCCGTGTTCCGATCTCTTTCTACATGATGAAATTCCAGACCTTCAAATTTATCTTCCAGTTTTCGGACGGCGGTGCAGTACTTTCCCATTGAATCGCTTGAACAATCCCACTCTTTGTTTATCTGGCTAATGACTACCAGAGAGTCTCCGTACACCATTAGTCTCTTGATGCCCAATGATATGGCGATGTTCAATCCATGGATCAGAGCTTCATACTCGGCTGCGTTGTTGGAGGCCGGAAACAGCAACTGGAGGGCATATTTGAGGTGCTCGCCTCCAGGTGCGGTGAAGAGAATTCCTGCTCCTGCTCCCTGTAGCTTCAGCGAGCCATCAAAATACATTCGCCATACTTCTGCAGTCTCTGGGTTATCTGGTACTTGCTGTTCGGTCCACTCTGATACGAAATCAACCAGTGCTTGAGTTTTGATGGCAGTGCGAGGTCGAAATTCGATGTCATGAGATCCCAGCTCACAAGCCCACTTGGCTATTCGGCCAATGGCTTCCTTGTTGTGAAGAATATCCCCTATCGGAAAACCAGTGACTACTATGACTTTGTGGTTGTCAAAGTAGTGACGTAGCTTGCGGGCAGTTAGAAGTACTGCATATAATAGCTTCTGAACTTGAGGATACTTTTTCTTCGAGGGACCCAGAACTTCGCTGATGAAGTAAACGGGATGTTGCACCGGGTAGGCATGTCCTTTTTCTGCTCGCTCGACTACCAACGCGGTGCTGACCACGTGAGTCGTGCAAGAGATATATAGCAGCAGATCGTCAGCGGGTTGAGTTGACGTGGCTCGCCGTGGCGGCTTCAGTACTGGTGGTGTTGTCAAGAATTTTTTCAGTGCATCTAGAGCTTCCTGTGCTTCTGAGGTCCACTGAAACTTATCCACTTTCTTGAGTAGCTTGTAAAATGGTAAACCTTTTTCTCCTAGCCTGGATATAAATCTGCTCAGAGCTGCCATACATCCAGTAAGTCGCTGAACCTTCTTTTGTGATCGAGGTGCTTCCATCTTCATAATAGCTTCAATCTTATTCGGATTAGCCTCAATTCCCCGGTGGCTGACAATAAATTCGAGTAACTTTCCTGCTGGTACCGCCGTAGACTATTGAAAACCAGATGTAAGTCTTCAATGAAGTTTTCCAAGTTCTCCGTTTTGATTACCACATCATCTACGTAGGCTTCCACACGCTTGCCCCAGTGATCGGCTAAGCATGTTTGAATAGCTCTCTGATAAGTCGCTCCAGCGTTTTTGAGGCCGAACGGCATGGAGGTATAACAGAAAGCACCAAACGGGGTGATGAACGTTGTTTTTTCTTCTTCTTCCTTTGCCAAACTAATCTGATGGTATATGGAATAGCAATCCAGGAAGGACAGCACAGAACATCCAGCGGTGGAGTCCACCACCTGGTCTATCCTCGGGAGCCCGAAGGGATCCTTTGGACAATGTTTGTTGAGATCAGTATAGTCGACGCACATGCGCCAATCCACTTTATTCTTTTTTAGTACAAGAACAGGGTTGGCTAACCACTTGGGGTGTAGCACCTCTCTAATAAATCCAGCCGCGACCAAGCGAGCTAACTCGGCGCGAATGGCCTCTCTCTTGTCGGGCGTGAAACGACGTAGTTTTTGCCGGATCGGCCTTGCCTGGGGATAGACCTTCAGTTTGTGCTCGGCAAGTTCTCTCGGGACTCCCGGCATATCCGCAGGTTGCCATGCGAATACGTCTCGGTTATCTTGCAGAAACTGGACGAGCGCGTCTTCCTATTTGTTGTCCAGGCTGGAGCTGATGATGGCAGTCTTGCGTTCATCAGCGAACCCCAGGTTGATCCTTTTAGTTTCTTCAGTCGGCCGCATAGAGGTCGCGGCCTGAGCTTCATTCACCGGTGCTGCAAGGTCCTCCTCAGGCTTAGAGTTCGTCGGTGTTGAAGAAGTCGTCGATGGCTTGGTGGTGAGGGCCGCTTGGATGGCCACTCGGAAACACTCTGCGGCGCCTTGGAAGTCAGCGCGCACAGTTATGATTCCTTGTGGTCCTGGCATCTTCAGTATCATGTACGTGTAATGCGGAATGGCCATGAATTTTGCCAATCCCGGCCTCCCGATGATGGCGTTGTACCCGCAGTCGAAGTTCGCCACTTCGAACCTCAGGAACTCGGTTCTGTAGTTATCCGGAGTTCCGAAGGTGACGGGCATGTAGATGTGGCCCAGCGGGTATTCTCCTTCAGTCGGCACGATGCCGAAAAAAGGAGTGTCGGACTCGTGGAGCTCTTTGAGGTGAACTCCCAAGCCTTGGAGTGTCCGGGGGAAGGTGACGTTGATGCTGCTCCCCCCGTCCACTAACACCTTCTTCACCCTGCTCTCTCGGATCACCGGATCGACGAGGAGCGGATATTTGCCTGGGTGGTCAAAGTTGAGCCATTGATCTGCCCGAGTAAAAGTGATCGGGTGCTCCGACCACCGGTATGGGGCAGGAGGACCGGTGGTCGCCACCAATATCTGGCGATCGTTGAGCTTTTGTTGTCTTTTATTTTCCTGCGATCCGTGTTCGCCGAAGATGACGTTGACCTCCCTGTCAACACGCGGGAAAGCTCCTCCTCCTCCCTCCTCCTGCTGCTGAGGTTGTCGTGGTTCTTCTGGCCCTCCCCTCGGCGGAGGAGGAGGTAGAGGTTGGAAGGGTCGGCCGTGCCCAACGGAGTGCTTGAAGTCCCGGCAGTTCCGAAGAGTGTGGCGCATGTCCTTGTGGTACGGACACTGGGCGTCGAGGATGTCGTCCAACGTGCGCTCGCCTCCGCGAGATCCTCCCCGGGCGCGAGAGGCTGGTGGTCCGGCGGCGTGTACTTCTTCGCGAGGTCTCTTCTCCCAGCGTTTGTCGGGCTGCTGGTTCGCGTCGCGTCGTGGTGCTGCCGGTGCGGGCTTCGTTCCTCCGATGAGGTCCTGGGCTCGTTCGTCGGCGGTGATGTAGAGGTCGACTTCCCGGAATAGCTCCTCGGAGGTAGTCGGTGCCTTCTGTAATATGGCTCGGACGAAAGCCGAGTCATTGGATCCTCTGTAGAAGTCCTCGATCACGGCCGCCTCCATGACCTCAGGGATACGATTTCTCATGGTCTGGAACCTTTTGAGGTATGACCGGAGAGTTTCCTCCCCTCGGCGCTTGATGGATTTGAGGTCCCATGGTTGCGCCGGTTTGTCGGAGAGGGACTGGAAATTGGCGGTGAAGCGTCGACTGAAGTCGCCCCAGTCGTCGATGCAGTGTCGGGGTAGATGTCGCAGCCATTGCAGCGCGTCTTGCCCGAGGACAATGGGCAAGTACGCGGTCATCACGTCTTCGGACGCCCCAGCAGCTCGAGCAGCAGTAGTATAGATGGCTAGCCAGCCCCCTGGATCCTGCTTAGGTTCATATTTATCGACATTGGATACCTTGAAGTTGGGAGGCCATTGGATGGCCCTAAGGCGTGGAGTAAGAGCAGACACTCCACACGTGTCCTCCTGTCGTTGGAGATGATGTCTGTCCCGGGGAGGGGAGTAGTTGTTGTGGTTCCTCAACCGTCCCCGAGTAGTACCGCCAGTTGAGGCCGTTGCCGACTCAGTTCTGGGGGCCTAGCTCCGAGCTGGGATGCCATGATCCCTGTCGTACTCCTCCCGGCAGCGGATCTCGTTCTCATGCTGTCGTTCCCGCGAAGCGTTGATGGAGCTTCGCGCGTCTCGGCGGCTGTTGATGGCGTGTCGTAGATCGTTCGGCGGGTGAGCAAGCGGTAGAAGATGGTTGGCCGCTTGAGTGAACAGTCGTCGATAGCCCTCGGCGTCAGGAGTCCGAGGGAGTCCATCAGCTATCCGAGCTAGTACTCCTCCGACTTCACTCGGCGTGTTCATGGCTCGGGCGAAGTCGGGATTCAGGTTGCGCCCGAAGAGTGGGTTCTCCCGGCGTTGCCTTGCATCTTGCTTGGCTTGTTCCTGTGCCCGGCGGCGATCTCGTCGTCGGGAGTTCCTTCGTTCTCTGAAGACGCGTTCCTCCGGAGTTTCTCCTATCTCCGAGACCTCATCCCGCGAAACAGGTTGCTCCGGATCCCGTTCTCCGGCCTCGTGGTGTCGCCGAATGTTTCGGCGCCGGTTTCTCCGTCGGCGAGATTCCCGCTGAGGTGGTTCTTCCCCGGGCGCGGTCGGCTCATCGTCGGAGACGGGGGGCGACTCCACTCTCCCGATGAAGAGGACGTCGGGGTAGAATGGTACGGCGGTTGTGACGATCTTTTTTCCGTTCTCCTTTGAGGGTGGAGGAACGAAAAGAACAGCTTGCTTTCTCCCGGCTTCTTTCTTCCTTGCGACCTGTGTCCATTTTTTCGTCGAGGAAGTAGACAGTGGAGTTCTCCGGGTCAGCGGGCCCTCGGCCCCTGACTTTCTGAAGGCAATCTTTTTTCGAAGAGCTGGAGGTTGCGCTTCTCCGGTTTTTTCGGAGTTTGTTGGAGGAGACTTCTTTTTCGGCGGATCTGCAATGCGGTGTAGAGTCCCCTCTTCATCTGCTATGGATGAGATTGTTCCAAAGCAGAATACAGATCCGGGACGAAGGGTGATCTTGCTGTGGAAGGTGACGACCATTGAGCTAGCTTGGATCGTCGACACACCCCCTACCTGGCGCGCCAGCTGTCGGTGTCTTGGGTCCGACCGCACACCCGGGGTTGCCCCTCGTGGTGTTTTAGGAGTAGGACGGTGTCGCCGACTGTAGCAAAATGGTTCGTGCCGGATGCACGAGAGACGAGGGACAATGTTTACAGGTTCGGGCCGCCTTGAGATGCGTAACACCCTACGTCCTGGTGAGTATGCTTTGTGTATGAGGTTACAAGGTAGCTCTCCAAAGCGTAGAGAGTTGAGGTGGATGGTAGAATAGTAATGGGGTCGATCCTTTTGAAGGGGTGCCCCCTAGTCCTTATATATTCGACCGTGGGGCAATACATGTGGATATGATAACTACGTGCACCTAAAAGATAGTGAACTATTTGAGTCTATATTCCTATGATTCTGCCGACCTATCCTCGCCTGGTTCCGCTGCATGGAGCTCCAGCGCGGGAAAGTCGGATCCTTGTTGTGGTCGCTTGCTCAACGCTGTGGGCCGTCCGGGCTTACACCAATCCGGCCTTACGTCGACCTGTTTTACCGATTGTCCCTTCCCAGGCCCACGAAGGAATGGCCTTACGATTCATTGGACCTTTGGGCCCTTCGTGAGGCCTTTCATCCTTCCAGTGGACCCGGGGGATATCTGTCCCCCACAGTGGAGCATGCAGGCTCATGGTACGGGACTAGGCTGAGCGGCTGCACGGGCTCCGGACCACCCCAGGAGACTAATGTCCCTTCTCTAGCTCCGGTCCTGAGGTTGTCAGACCCGCAGGACTTATAACTCTAGATTCTAAGTTCCTATCACGGGGTGGTGAAGCATGTAGGCCCATGGTATAGGACCTAGCTGAGCGGCTACACGGGCTTCGGACTACCCTATGGAACGGGGTTCCGTTTTCTAGAGCCGACCCCCAGGCTGTTGGACCTCCCCACTTTCGTGTCAGGGGCCCTAAACTGCAATCCTGGCTGTTCAATTCGGATGTCGCCATGTCAGACAGATGGAAACCGTACGGGTGGGTTAGCTAAAAGGTATTATCTGAAAGACTGCAAGGTGGGACCATGGAGCAGCAAGATGGAACTATCACAAGAGCACGGCTGAGGGGGGTAGTTTCTTCTTCATAACTTGTCGTGCATGTGTGCAGACCAATAGTCCGGGTTCATGGGGGCAGACCCCACCGGGTTATCATACACGTATGCGTCATTTAGTTATAAAAAAGGAAACAAACTAGACCCCTTAGTCTTGCTCTATGGATAGAACTTACAGAGATATTTGGCATCGGGGTAAGGTACTCCTCCAGTCGTAGCTAGATGGTTGCCCCTGGGTCGGTGCACTCCCGTTACCTTGGAGGGTCCTTCCCAGCTGGGGGAGAGTTGTGGAGCACCTCTTGGTATGGCACTTGCCACGGGGCTAAGCCCCAACCCAGGGTTCCTATCCGCATTTGACACGAGAACCCTTGTCTTTGGCTGTGATCACTTCTGCATGTATCTATCTGCAGCTCGGACCCGTGGGAGGTCCGGAAGGGCATCCGGAGGAAGGCGTGCTTCAGCTTCGTAGACCGGGGGACACGGAGTTCCCCCGAGGTCTGTCTAGTTGTCTTCACCAGAGTAGGAGCCTCCGGCGAAGATGTCCTTCAGGTCCCCCTCGGGCGACTGATAACCGAGGTCCCGTTCAGCCACGGCCACCTCGCCGTCGTCCACCTTTTCCTTGCCGGGTCGGCGGCGAGGCGGGGAGCCGTCTTTGGAGGACTACTCGTGTCGCTCACTGACGTGTTTTGCGAGGTCAATGATCTCGCGACACTCCGCGGCACTGTGGCGACCATGCGGGTGCACAGGGCATGAACCGCTGCTACCCTTATACGGTCGCGGGCGTTTGTTGCGGTCGCCCTGGCCTCCGGTCGATGCCGCGACCACCAGAGCGGTGGACCGCGGCTTCTGGTAGTCGCGGTCCTTCTTCTTTTTCTTCTTTCCATCCCGGAGGACGGCCCCCGTACCACCTGACTGGGCAGCTCTAGTTTGTGGGGCCGAGTGCCATGCACGGCCCTCGGCGGCTCTGGCGCATTTGTAGGCCAGAGCAAAGAGCATGGGGACAGTTTCCACGTCATGTGTGGCCAACTTCTCCAACATTTTTTCATCATGTACTCCCTGTCGGAAAGCCGTGATGATGGAAGCATCAGAAATACGAGGTATCGTACCTCGTACCTTGGTGAAGCGGGAGATAAACTTCTGGAGGGTTTCCTCGGGCTCCTGCCTCACTGCATGGAGGTGGGCCTCCACACCGTGCTGCTGGTAAGCACTGGCGAAGTTCACCACGAACCACACACAGAGTTCTTCCCAGGAGTAGACTGATCCCGGGGTGAGGTTCATGAGCAAGGTCTGGGCAGGTCCAAACAAGGCCACATGAAAGTATGTTGCCATCATAGTGGTGTTTCCACCTGCTGCCGTGATGGCGGTAACGTACACCTGCAGGAACTCTGACGGGTTTGATGTTTTGTCGTACTTTTCTGTCAGGTGTGGCCGGAACTTGGGCGGCCATGACGCCGCGCGAAGATGGTCTGCAAGGGCGGCGCAGCCCACGCCGGCCAAGGGGACACCCGTTTCACATCGGGCGCCCACTGGTGTCTGTGGTGCCTCTGCGGCGAAATCTCGGTTGAGGTTGCGACCCTCAATGTTCTGACGGCGCTCACGCGCCCTTTCCAAAGAGACCCGGGCGTCTTCTCCCGTACGCCTACGGTTGAGCTCCGCCCGGAGGTCGTCGGTCTGTGCACCCCTTACGGAGGGCGAGCGCACAGACGCCGTCGCCTCGCGTTGGCACCGGGATGATCGAGGCCTCGACCTGGACGAAGTAGAATGCGCCATTCCGAGCAGCCGGTCAACGTCGTCGCGCCATTGCTTCATGGCCCCCAGTGATGCCGTGGAGCTAGGGGGTGGCGTAGCAACTCTCTGGTTGCAGACAGAGCCGTAGGCGCTGCCCTCGACGGAGTCCGGGACGCCTGCGCTGGCATGTGCTGCTGCATGGCATGCACGGCAGCAGTCCCAGAGTTGGGGCGGTCGGGCGCTCATGGCACAGAGGATGCAACCTATTGCTCCATCACGAAATCCTCCAAAGTTTTGGTGCGGTGCTCGATGATCCGCACCATCATGCTGAGCGAGAAAACAAGCAAAAACTTGAAGCCTAGACCCCTACCTGGCGCGCCAAATGTCGGAGAGGAGAACTCCCCGGCCGGGTGGCAGATTGCACCCGCCCTAAATCCTAAATAGAGGAGGGGCCTAAGTGTTTTGCTTGCTACGAGGCTAGCGGATCAACACACGAGAGCACATGAGGGTTTAGAGTGGTTCGGGCCGCCAGAGCGTAATACCCTACTCCACTGTGTGATGTATTGCTTGGGAGCTTGTATGAACTTATGAGTGTCTGCCTAAAGCTAGGTCTGAGGGCCTCTCTTTGTAACATCGTATGCCTCCCCTTTTATAGCTGAAGGGGGCATGAACAAAAGGACTGGGCCCCGACATGTGGGCCCAGGGACATAAAGAATATAGAGCTTGGATCCTCTAATGTCTGTTGCCGAGGCAATCTTCTTGTGCCCTGTTGCTCAAGGTATGCGTATCCTTGGCGTGTAGGGGAAGCTTCTTGCGAAAGAGAAGATCAGTATAGTGTGCCGCCCGGCACGGGCGCACTGTTTGCCAGCAGACCCAGCAGGCGCGCCGCCTGCTGGATGACCTTGACGCCGCCTGCCAGCGGATGGGACGGGACGCATTAAATGCTGAGAGGGCACGTCGCCCGTCAGCGCAGTGGCAGGCGGCGCGTCTTTTCCTCAATAAATGCAGGGGCTGCACGACTTCTCGTCAGGTTCGGCCCGGTAGCTTATGTCATGGGCCACAAGCTGCGGGTCTCCGTCTGAGCGGGAAGCGTAGGGCAAGGCCCGCACACGTGTCAGCGCCGGACCCCTGCACACACTAGGGTCCTTCTCGTTCCGGGACCCTGCTGGAGTTCGGACTTACCTGGAGGCTCCGGACTTGTATGGATATAGGGGTCTGGTGTCCTTCTGTGGGGGTCCGGCCTTACTGGGGTGTGGTGTCTTTCCCTGCCACGTGGCGCCCTGTGGCCTACCCATCCGGTGGGGTCAGGCGCGGTCCTCCGCGTGGCTAGGGGACGTCGCATGGGTGCGGTGTCTTCATGCTGTAGGAGAGGGTACCCCTGATTTTGGGTACCGATAGACTGCTTATGTCGAAAGCAAGTAGTATTTCTAACCATTGGTTGTGAATCGGCTAATTGGCTGTTACATGATACTTTACTAAACGTCGGTACATAACCATAATTGCGGTAAACCAGCTCACGTATTTCAATTAAGACATCTAAAAATTGTGGTCTGTTGCTCCTGGACATGGCAACCAATATATTTCATTCTTGTTGCTTGCATATCTAGCATTTGGTATATCTCTACTTCATTCGTACAATATATTTTTTCTTTCGGTGGAGTTAAAGCTCTGACGTTTAGTAAGACAAGTAAGACAACTTCTCATGATATATAAAAATGGGTGAAATGTCTTTATCTTTTTCTATTTTCATTTTCCTTCCTTTATATTGTCTTACTCTATCTATTTCCTGTTACCATCTTACTCCTGCCAGATCTATGTGCTATCTAATCCAGATCCAATCCAGAAGCGGCAATTAGTAAAGTATCACTAATTGTTTATTTACATTTATACGTGTTATGTAATCCAGATCCTAACAATGTGCATGATGATAACTAAGCCCTACTTAGTTTTTGTAGAAATTTACAACAAATTCAACGGTACCATCTGAAGGTAAAAGAAAATGGTTCTTGTCATTGTGCATGATGATTACACCTTGAGAGGGGAAGACTACACGAAGAAGAAGCATGGTGTTTCTTTCAGCAGGTGGCTTATATTGAACAATGCATTGTAATTTCTGGTTCGATCTATACATGGTTGATGGTTGGCATAAGTTGTTTTGCGAGCTGATTCATATTTGGAATCTGTTAGCTATCATGAATCTTTCATATCCGCAATCAACAACTTGATTATTTGTGTTTATTTGGTTCATTGAGCTTAGTTCGATAATTTTCTTATTAACTTCTTATGAAGATAATATCTGGTGTTGAATATTGGCATAGGAAGATGGTTGTTCATTACTGCAGTTGCAGCTAATATTTGTCGAATTCACATTTCACAATCTAATTCCTTTTCCTTTACCCCTTCATGTTGTAGTGTTTATTGTTGTAGTTACTTTGGTTATTGATTGTTGGCTGGCCTTTGCCTACTTTCTGGGATTTCTTGGTATGTTTTTTTATCACAGATGGTATTTATCAATCTATTATTAACCAACATATTTGAACTTGTATCCATCGACTGTGTAATTAATTCAGTCTTCTTATGAATAATTGGGTTTATGAAGTTTGTGTCCATGGTAGCTACCTTGATGGCTGCCTGGGGTGTAGGCCCTAATTACATGAAGTTCCCATCTATTCTTTTGCTCTCTGTTTCTACTTTGTAAGGCTATAAGATTGCAGGACTTAAGGGCTATGCCACACTTTTGGAATATTGTATCTTCTTATGATTTAAAAGAAGTAGGATCCATACTACATTTATGATATTCATGCCTTGTCAATTCTCATGATAATGCGAATGTACATTGAGCCATTGATTCAATTATGAGGCAATAGTTTATTGGAAACAAATATGACATGCGCTCATACCTAACATGAATTGTTTTTTATTCATTATCATTCTTTTTAGTTGCTAAGATGTTGTGGTTATCTACAGCTTGAGCACTAAGTTTTTTCTTCTTTTGCATAACGACGCGTCGTCATCCAAACAAATGGATTGGAAAGTCTTTGAATATATGGGAAAATTGATAAGATGCTAATTAGAGGAATTTTAGATTTTTTCTATAAATTCTAACTTATCTTCCTTTAAATCTAGCTTGAACTTATCTATACAGTTCTATCTGATGGATATATCAGTTATATGTATTGAGCTGTCGACTTTTATTTTACCATTTTCTTAGTTGCAAGTTCTAGAAATTTGCCCTTTATTTTTCTTCTTTTGGTGTTAGGTGTTATTATATAATAAAATGTATGATATTCTAAATTTTTATGCAGCTTAAACTTTTATGCAGGAGTTAAATTATTCTCAATTTCAGACAAACAGTTCCATTGATCCCAACAGGATTCAACATGTAAATGTTTCCTTAGCACTGTGACTACTATATTCAGTCATAACTCTTATTCTGGTGACATAATGTAGGGCATTCAAGCTGCGCAAGAACGTGCTTGAAAAAATTTAGTCTCTAGCAACACTATTTTGAGATGGAGGAAGTATATTTTCACGCATTTCAAACTGTACATTGTACACTAGATAGTCAAAAGTTAGAAGACTTGGTTCTCCTGCTTGTCTTGCTCATCTGCTCCCAATGTTCGACTACGTTGGATTTAGATCAATACCATTCTTCTTGCTCATTTTGGTTATACTGAAAGCAAATGTAAATAGAGCTTCCAAACTTTCGTGTGATGTGTGGGTCCGATAATTGAGCGATTAATATGCATATGAAGTGGCTATAAAATTTGATGCTTCAATAAATGAGCTTGTCAGAGAGTAGATCTCCGGCCGGGTGGCAGAGTGCACCCGCCCTAAATCCTGAGATGATGAGGGGCTTAGGCGTTTTGCTTGATCGTTGGAATGAACGGGAAGAACTCAAGAACACAAAAGGATTTAGAGTGGTTCGGGCCGCCGGAGCGTAATACCCTACTCCACTGTGAGATGTATTGCTTGTGAGCTTGCCAGTCTATGGTGTGTCCTGAAATTACGTGTGTGTGTAACGTCGCATGCCTCCTCTTTTATAGCTGAAGGGGGCATGCACAAAAGGACTGGGCCCCGACATGTGGGCCCAAGGACATAAAGAATATAGTGTTTGGATCCTACTAAAGTCCGTTGCCGAGGCAATCTTCTTGTGCCCTGGCACCCGAGGTCTGCGTATCCTTGGCGTGCAGGGGAAGCTTCTTGCGGAAGAGAAGACAAGTATAGCGCGTCGCTCGGTACGGGCGCACTGTTTGCCAGCAGACCCAGCAGACGCCGCCTGCTGGATGACCTTGACGCCGCCTGCCAGCGGATGGGATGGGACACATTAAATGCTGAGAGGACACGTCACCTATCAGCGCAGTGGCAGGCGGCGCGTCCTTTCCTCAATAAATGCAGGGGGGCTGCATGACTTCACGTCAGGTTCGGCCCAATAGCTTATGTCATGGGCCACAAGCTGCGGGTCTCCGCCTGAGCAGGACGTGAAGGGCAAGGCCCAGACACGTGTCAGCACGAGACCCCTGCTCATACCAGAGTCCTTCTCGTTCCTGGACCATGCTGAGGTTCGGACCTACCCGGAAGCTCCAGACTTATATGTATAGGGGTCCGGTGTCCTTCTGTGGGGGTCTGGACTTACTGGGATGTGTTGTCTTTTCTTGCCACGTGGCGCCCTTTGGCCTGCCCATGCGGTGGGGTCAGGCGCCGTCTCCCGTGTGGCCAGGAGACGTCGCATGGGTGCGATGTCTTCATGCTGTAGAAGAGGGTACCCCTGATTCAAGGTACCGAAAGTGGCCCCCGGTCCCACCTTAGGGGAGGATGCGAGCCTGCAGGTGGGACCAGAGTCTGATTGGCGAATGGACCGCTGGTCCTGTGCGCCTGTTGCTGCAATTATTGCCGGCCCGCCTATGGCCATGCCAACTGCCGCGCCTATTCCCACGGCTGACTGGCCCGTGACCATCGTACTTAACGGCACAGTTGGACCATGCATGGAGCTGCCTCGAGTTGCTGCACTGGTTCTAAAAAATTACCTTTTCAGACTCCCGTGGCGGCCCCGAGGAGACGTGGCATTGGCGCAAGCGGTGGTGCGGTTTCTTCGCACGTAGTAATCGATGCGCCGGTTGCATGACATGTGGGCCTGGGCCCCCGAGCTGGACCGTCAGTTGCAGCAGAGCTGAGGGGGCGCATAGACGTGGGACGGTTGTACATTTCTTGCGGGCGGTTCGCCCCTTTGACCGCTGGATACGGCGAAGATGAAGGGGTGCTTAACCGTGGGGCGGTTGCATGCCCCTTGTACTGTGGTTCGCCTTCCTGACCGCTGGTTGCCCCAAAAATGAAGGGGCGCGTAACCGCCGGGCAGTTGCACGCTCCTTCTTAGGGTTAGTTTGCATGACATGCGGGGCCTGGCCCCCATGTCATAAGGTGAGATCCTTGGTGCACGCCGGGGGAGACTTCACCTGTGACGCTTCAGGGGCGCGAGCGGGGGGGTCTGCCTTTAAAAAGGGGTCGATCTCCCGGGCAGTAGTCATGCCTCGCTCCTCTTGCAACCACCGCGCCCTTTCGCCTTCCGGGCCTCCAGATGGGGTGCGCCGGTGTTCTCTGGAGGGATCCGCGTCAAGGTCGTCTCTTCCGGCGACTTCACCGTCAGAGAGCATGCGCTCGTGGTGGTGTCGCCGATCTTGTCTTCTTCCTTCTGCTGTTGGAGAGGTGCAACCCCATGGGGGTTGGCATCCTTCCACCACCATACAGCTTCAAGGATTTTCATCATGCAGCCCGGCTGCAGTCCATCGCCGGTGGTTATCTAGAAGGATGACTACCAGCCTTGTGGTGGGGAGAAGCAAGTCGGGCTGTGGCCTCCCTCCTGTCCCCAGCTTCAAGGATGTTCATCATCCGTGCTGGGGAGGAGGGTGTGTCGAGTTGGGGCCCCACCTCTGTGCGGGTAGCGACCCGCTTCTTCCCTTAGTGTTCGGGGGAGAAGTGCGTTCGCTACTCATGCGGAGGAGGCGAACTTCGGGTACACGGGGCTGGCTGACTGCGGGTGTCACCAGCCACCGTGTGCCCGATGCATTGGCATGGATGGCTTTGGCGCTGCCTCCTGTTGTTGGGTCGGGGCGCGGCTGCCCGTTCACCGCACGGGCAACGGTCGCGCCGTGTGCAGGTCCGCCACACCCACGGTTTCTCTCGCGTCGCCGGTCGTGCTGGTGGGTCGCACATGGCGTCGTACGTTGCGGAAACGGTGGCCGTGTTCTTGGATGTCCTCACTCCCTTAGTAAGGACAGGAGTGAGGACCTATAAGCGCGCTGAGGCAGCCGTCGCCCACCGGTGCAGGGGTGGTTGTCGTCGCTGGTGAGGCCATCCTATCGACGGGCCTCCAACTCTTTGGCTTTAATGGCCTATTATCGCCCCCCCGTAGGAGGACAGGGGCGAGGACCTATTCGCAGTAGTGCTCACCCAGAGGTGATCGCTGCTACTGGCGAGCCGCTCGGTTGTTGTCGCTGCTGGTGCAGAGGTGGTCGTCGTCGTTGGTGGGGCTGTCCGGAGTCAGCTTCCAGCGCGACTCTTGTCGGTGCAGTGTAGTCCATTCCTGCATAAATGGAGCTAGGGTCCCGCTTGTAATGGAATGTAATGACATTTTCTTGAGAGCAAAATGTAATAGCATATGTATGCAGGATTTTAGCCTGGTAAGCCCAGTTGTGTGTTCGAACCCCCTAGATGGTGGCTTCAAGTACTAAGACACCTGCCACAGGGCAGTGGAGTATGCAGGCTCACGGTACGGGACCAGGCTGAGCGGCTACATGGTTTCCGGACCCCCCAGGAGACAATTGCCCGTTCTTCATAGCCGGACCTCCAGGTTGTTGGATGCATAGGACTTTAGTTTTAAATACTAGGACACCCGCCACGGAGTGGTGGAGTGTGCAGGATTTTGGGTACGAAACCAGGCTAACCGGCCACACAGGCTCCGGACCACCCTATGGAACGAGCATTCGTTCTTTAGAACCGGCCCCCAGGCCTTCCCCTATTTTTGTAAAGAAATAAATATTGCCTTCTAAGCAGCATTTAGCACTTATCTGTGTAACGCCTGTTCCTGTTGTGTGCGATGTTGTTGACTCCTCCTTAGTACCTGGCCCCCGCCTGGGATGCAGGCTTGATGTGTTGAGGTTGGATACCAGCGTTTCTGAAAAGGTTGTCAACAATCCTCGGGAGGCAACCTCGCCGGGATCTGGATCTGTACACAACTTTTAGCTAGGAAGCATTAGTAGTACACCTCATAGGGTTCTCCGTCTGACATTAGCCGTCCTTTGATACATGCTCGAGACTTGCAGGTTTTAGTCCGGGCGGACAAGTTGCGTGTCTGGACCCCTTGGGTCGCGGTTCTAGATACTAGAACACTTGTCGCAGGGCGGTGGAGTGTGCAGGCCCACGGTACGGGACCAGGCTGAGCGGCTGCACGGGCTTCGGACCACCCCAGGAGGCCAATGTCCGTTCTCTAGCTCTGGTCCCGAGGTTGTCGGACCCACATGACTTATAACTCTAGATACTTAGTCCCCGTCACGGGGTGGCGGAGCATGTAGGCCCATGGTACAGGACCTGGCTGAGCGGCTACACGGGCTCCAGACCACCCTATGGAACGGGGTCCCGTTCTCTAGAGCCGGTCCCAAGGCTGTCGGACCTCCCTACTTTCGTGACAGGGGTCCTAAACTGCAAGCCTGGCTGTTCAATTCGGATGTCGCCATGTCCGACAGATGGAAACCGTACGAGTGGGTTAGCTGAAAGTTATTATCTGAAAGACTGCAAGGTAGGACCATGGAGCAGCAAGATGGAACTATCATAAGAGCACAGCTGAGGGGGGTATTTCCTTTTTATAACTTGTCGTGCATGTGTGCAGACCAATAGGCCGGGTTCATGGGGGCAGACCCCACCGGGTTGTTGTACACATATGCGTTATCTAGCTACAAAGAAGGGAAACAGACTCGACCCCTTAGCCTTGCTCTATGGATAGAACATATAGAGATGTTTGTCATCGGGATAAGGTGCTCCTCCAGTCGTAGCTAGATGGTTGCCCCTGGGTCGGTGCACTCCCGTTACTTCGAAGGGTCCTTCCCAGCTGAGGGAGAGTTGCGGAGCCCTCCTTGGTACGGAACTTGTCGTGGGGCTAGGTCCCGACCCAGGGTTCCCGTCTGTATTTGACACGGGAGCCCTCGTCTCTGGCTGTGATTACTTCTGCATGTACCTGTCTGCAGCTCGAACCCGTGGGCGGTCCGGAAGGGCCTCCAAAAGAAGGCGTGCTTCAGCTCTGTAGGCCGGGGAACACGGGGTCCCTCCGAGGTCCGTCTAGTTGTCTTCACCGGAGTAGGAGCCTCCAGCAAAGATATCCTTCAGGTCCCCCTCGGGTGACTGATACCCCAGGTCCCGCTCAGCCGCGGCTACCTCGCCGTCATCCACCTTCTCTTTGCCGGGCCGGCGGTGAGGTGGGGAGCCGTCTTTGGAAGACTGCTCGCGCCGCTCGCTGACGTGTTTTGTGAGGTCAATGATCTTGCGACACTCCGCGGCGCTGTGGCGACCATGCGGGTGCACAGGGCATGAACCGCTGCTACCCTTCTGCGGCCGCGGGCGTTTGTTGCGATCGCCCTAGCCTCCGGTCGCTGCTGCGACCACCAGAGCGGTGGACCGCGGCTTCTGGTAGTCGCGGTCCTTCTTATTTTTCTTCTTTCCGTCCCGGAGGACGGCCCCCGAGCCACCCGACTGGGCAGCTCCAGTTTGTGGGGCTGAGTGCCACGCACGGTCCTCGGCGGCTCTGGTGCACTTGTCGGCCAGAGCGAAGAGCGTGGGGCAGTTTCCACATCATGTGTGGCCAACTTCTCCAACATTTTTTCATCACGTACTCCCTGTCGGAAGGCCGTGATGATAGAAGCATCAGAAATACGAGGTATCGTACCTCGCACTTTGGTGAAGCGGGAGATGAACTTCCGGAGGGTCTCCCCTGGCTCCTGCCTCACTGCAAGGAGGTGGGCCTCCACACCGTGCTGTTGGTAAGCACTGGCAAAGTTCGCCACGAACCACGCACAGAGTTCTTCCCAGGAGTAGACTTATCCCGGGGTGAGGTTCATGAGCCAGGTCCGGACTGGTCCAGACAAGGCCACATGAAAATATGTTGCCATCACAGCGGCGTTTCCACCTGCTGCCGTGATGGAGGTAACATACACCTGCAGGAACTCCGACGTGTTCGTCGTTCCATGGTATTTTTCTGGCAGGTGCGACCGGAACTTGGGTGGCCAGGACGCCGGGCGAAGATTATCCGCAAGAGCGGCGCAGCCCACACCGACCAAGGGGACACCCGTTTGGGACCGGGTGCCCATTGGTGTCTGTGGTGCAGCCGCAGCGAAGTCTTGATAGAGGTCACGACCATCGATGTTTTGGCGGCGCGCGAGCGCCCTTTCCAAGGATACCCGGGCGTCCTCTCCCACACGCCTACGGTTGAGTTCTGCCCGGAGGTCATTGGTCTGAGCGCCCCTTACTGAGGGCGAGCGCACCGATGCTGATGCCTCGTGTTGGCGCCGGGATGACCACGTCTTCGACCTGGTCGAGGTAGAATGCGCCATACTGAGCAGTCGATCGACGTCGTCCCGCCATTGCTTCATGGCTCCTGGTGAAGCCGTGGAGCTTGGAGGGTGTCACAACAACTCCTTGGCTGCTGACAACGCCCCCGAAGATGCCCTTGATGGAGTCCGGGATGTTTGCGCTACCGTGTGCTACCGTGCGGCGTGCACAGCAGGAGTGACTGGTGTCGGGCGACTGGGACCCTGCGGTGTGGAGGAAGCAGCTTCTCCCTCCACCGCAAAGTCTACCAAAGTCTCAGCGCGGTGCTCAATGATCTGCACCATCATGCTTGGGCAAGGGATCAAGCGAAAACCTAATGCCTAGGTCCCCTACCTGGCGCGCCAAATGTCGGAGAGTAGATCTCCGGCCGGGTGGCGGAGTGCACCCGCCCTAAATCCTGAGATGAGGAGGGGCTTAGGAGTTTTGCTTGATCGTTGGAATGAACGGGAAAAACTCAAGAACACACAAGGATTTAGAGTGGTTCGGGCCGCCGGAGCGTAATACCCTACTCCACCGTGAGATGTATTGCTTGTGAGCTTGCCAGTCTATGGTGTGTCCTAAGATTGCGCGTGTGTGTGTGTAACGTCGCATGCCTCCCCTTTTATAGCTGAAGGGGGGCAAGCACAAAGGGACTGGGCCCCGACATGTGGGCCTAGGGACATAAAGAAGATATTGTTTGGATCCTACTAAAGTCCGTTGCCGAGGCAATCTTCTTGTGCCCTGGCACCCGAGGTATGCGTATCCTTGGCGTGCAGGGGAAGCTTCTTGCGGAAGAGAAGACAAGTATAGCGTGCCGCTCGGTACGAGCGCACTGTTTGCCAGCAGACCCAGCAGACGCGCCGCCTGCTGGATGACCTTGACTCCGCCTGCCAATGAATGGGACGGGACGCATTAAATGCTGAGAGGGCACGTCACATGTCAGCGCAGTGGCAGGCGGCACGTCCTTTCCTCAATAAATGCAGGGCTGCACGACTTCACGTCAGGTTCGGCCCAATAGCTTATGTCATGGGCCACAAGCTGCGGGTCTCCACCTGAGCAGGACGTGAAGGGCAAGGCCCAGACACGTGTCAGCATCGGACCCCTGCTCATACTAGAGTCCTTCTCGTTCCCGGACCTTGCTGATGTTCGGACCTACCCGGAAGCTCCGGACTTATATGTATAGGGGTCCGGTGTCCTTCTGTGGGGGTCCGGACTTACTGGGATGTGTTGTCTTTTCTTGCCACGTGGCGCCCTTTGGCCTGCCCATGCGATGGGGTCAAGCGCCATCTCCCGTGTGTGTCTAGGAGACGTCGCATGGGTGCGATGTCTTCATGCTGTAGAAAAGGGTACCCCTGATTCAGGGTACCGACAGAGCTAGATCCAAAATGACCATGACTAAATCTACACAAGACATGTAACCAAAGTTGTGTTTGGTTTATTTGCTGGAAAGTACTTTTGCTTCTAAAAATTTGGAAAGCAACTAAATGTGTGGATCCTGAAGTTGCTCTTTTAAAACAACTATTTTCTCATAACTATAGTTATGATGGTGACAGCCCACCTAGGACACATTTTGTCGATAATATATGCCATGTTCATTTTTATGTAATCGTTGTACACTAATATTTGGTCGAATATTTTGTATATCGTTGCAACACACTGGCACATAACTATTATATATAGAAGTCTATATGGTACTAATGATTGCAATGTAGTAGTGCAATAGCTAGATTAAAATAACGAAATTTATGTATGGCTAGGATCACAGATAGATTATAAAACCTTTTCTCATGGCACTATAACACACATTTGTACATAAGTTATCATAGTATTATATGTTCCTGTTGCAACACACGGGCACTTACCTAGTATATATATATATATCAGTGGATATATTCTATATAGACTTGTTCAAATGTCATATCAGGTCAGATCAAGGTAGGGTTATTGGTCGTTTGGTACGGCCGACGTCTAACAACCCGTGTATAGTGTCGGGTCAGGTCGAGTTGGTTCGGCCCGTGTCTCCTTATTGAACGTGTCGGGTTGGATTTTTTTGTTGGGTCGGGTTTTTCGGCTTCGGATCTGTGGGGGACAGATATCCCCCGGGTCCACTAGAAGGTTAAAGGACCTCACGAAAGGCCCAAGGGACCAATAAATCGTAAGGTCATCCCTTCGTGGGCCTAGGGAGGAACGACCAGTGGAGCAGATTGATATAGTGCCGGATCGATGCAAGCCCAGATGGCCCAATGACTTCGAGCAAGTAATCACAACAGTGACCCGATCTTCCCGTACTGGAACCCCGTACAACAGAACCAAGCGAGGATGGGTCGACGGAACTATAGGAAGATTGACTCAATTGGTTCACTATCATTTAGGCGCATACTGTTATCATATTTGCATGTAACGCCCCACGGTCAGGTATATAAGGCCTAGGGGGCACCCCTTCAGATCGATCGATCTCACTACTCAGCCATCCACCTCAACTCTCTATGTTTCCCGCACTAGAGAGCCCCCTTGTAACCCACCACACAAAGCATTCTCGCCAGGACGTAGGGTATTACGTATTTCAAAGCGGCCCGAACCTGTAAACCATTGTCTACTGTTTCTCGTGCACCCGGCACGAACCATTGAGCTACAGTCGGTAACACCGTCCTACTCCTAAAAACACCTTGAGGGGCAACCCCAGGTGTTCGGTCAGACCCAAAACACCGACAGCTGGCGCGCCAGGTAGGGGGTGTGTCTCCGATCCAAGCTAGCTCAATGGTCGTCACCTTCCAGCACAAGATCATCCTCCGCCCCGGGTCCGTGTTCTGCTTCGGAACTATCTCATCTATAGCAGATGAGGAAGGAACTCTACATCGTATCGCGGATCCGCCAAGGAAGAAACCTCCTCCAACAACCTCCGAAAATATCGGGGTGAAGCAGGGAAAAGCGCAACCTCCAACGCTTCGAAAAAAGATCACCTCCAGCAAGCCAGGAACCGAAGGCCCGCTAACCCAGAGAACTCCACTGTCTACCTCTCTGACGAAAGAATGGACACAAATTGCAAGTAAGAAAGAAACAAATAAAACCAGGAGGAAGCAAGTTGTTCTTTCTGTGCCTCCGCCCTCAAAGGAGAGCAGAAAGAAGATCGCCACGACAGCCGCACCATTCTACCCCGACGTCCTCTTCATCGGGAGAGTGGAGTCGCCCCCCGTCTCCGACGACGAGCCGACCGCACCCGGAGTGGAACCTCCTCAGTGGGAATCCCGCCGACGAAGGAACTGACGCCGAAATATCCGACGACATCACAAGGCCGGAGAGCGAGACCCGGAGCAACCTGTATCGCGAGACGAGGTCTCAGAGATAGGAGAAACTCCGAAGGAACGTGTCTTCAGGGAACGAAGGAATTCCCGACGGCGTGATCGCCGACGGGCTCAGGAACAAGCCGAGCAGGAGGCAAGGCAACGTCGGGAAAATCCACTCTTCGGGCGCAACCTGAACCCCGACTTCGCCCAAGCCATGAACACACCGAATGAAGTCGGAGGGGTGCTGGCTCGGATAGCTGATGGGCTTCCTCGGACTCCCGACGCCGAGGGCTATCGACAGTTATTCACTCAGGCAGCCAATCACCTTCTACCTCTCGCTCACCCGCCGAACGATATACGACACGCTATCAACAGTCACCGAGACGCGCGGAGCTCCATCAATGCTTCGCGTGAACGACGACACGAGAACGAGATCTGCCGCCGGGAAGAGTACGACAGGGACCACGGCATCCTAGCCCGAAGTCAGGCCACCAGGACTGAGTCGGTGACGGCTTCGACTGGTGGTACCACCCGGGGACGGTCGAGGCACCACAACAACCACTCCCCTTCCCGGGACAGACATCATCCTCAACGACAGGAGGACACGTGTGGAGTATCTGCACTTACTCCACGCCTCAGGGCCATTCAATGGCCTCCTAACTTCAAGGTATCCAATGTCGACAAATATGAACCTAAGCAGGATCCAGGGGGCTGGCTGGCCGTCTACACCACCGCTGCTCGAGCCGCTGGGGCGACCGAGGACGTAATGACCGCGTACTTACCCATTGTCCTCGGGCAAGACGCGCTGCAATGGCTGCGACATCTACCCCGACACTGCATCGACGACTGGAGTGACTTCAGTCGGCGCTTCACCGCCAACTTTTAGTCCCTCTCCAACGAACCGGCGCAACCATGAGACCTCAAATCCATCAAGCGTCGGGGGGACGAGACTCTCCGGTCGTACCTCAAAAGGTTCCAGACCATGAGAAATCGCATCCCCGAGGTAGCGGAGGCGGCAGTGATCAAGGACTTCTACAGAGGATCCAACGACTCGGCCTTCGTCCGCACCATATTACAGAAGGCGCTGACTACCTCTGAGCAACTGTTCCGGGAAGCCGACCTCTACATCACCGCCAATGAGCGAGCTCAGGACCTCATCGGAGGAGCGAAACCTGCACCAGCAGCACCACGACGCGATACGAACCAGCAACCTCACAAACGCTGGGAGAAGAGGCCTCGCGAAGAAGTTCACGCCGCCGGACCACCCGCCTCTCGCGCCCGGGGAGGACCTCGTGGAGGCGAGCGCACGCTGGACGACATCCTCGACGCCCAGTGCCCGTACCACAAGGACATGTGCCACACCCTTCGGAACTGCAGAGACTTCAAGCACTCCATCGGGCACGGCCGACCCTTCCAACCTCTACCTCCTCCTCCGCCGCGAGGAGGACCAGGAGAACCGCGACAACCCCAGCAACAGGAGGAGGGAGGAGGAGCCTTCCCGCGCGTCGACAGAGAGGTCAACGTCATCTTCGGCGGACACGGATCGCAGGAGAACAAAAGACAACAAAAGCTCAACGATCGCCAAATATTGGTGCTGACCACCGGTCCTCCCGCTCAGTACCGATGGTCGGAGCACCCGATCACCTTCACTCGGGCGGATCAGTGGCTCAACTTCGACCACCCAGGCAAATACCCGCTCCTCGTCGATCCGGTGATCTGAGAGAGCAGGGTGAAGAAGGTATTAGTGGACGGGGGGAGCAGCATCAACGTCACCTTCCCCCAGACACTCCAAGGCTTGGGAGTTCACCTCAAAGAGCTCCACGAGTCAGATACTCCTTTCTTTGGCATCGTGCCGACTGAAGGAGAATACCCGCTGGGCCACATCTACATGCCGGTCACCTTAGGAACCCCAGAGAACTACATAACCGAGTTCCTAAGGTTCGAAGTGGCAAACTTTGACTGCGGGTACAATGCCATCATCGGGAGGCCTGGATTGGCGAAATTAATGGCCATTCCACATTACACATACATGATACTGAAGATGCCAGAGCCGCAAGGGATCATAACTGTGCACGCTGACTTCCAAGGCGCCGCAGAATGTTTCCGAGTGGCCATCCAGGCGGCCCTCACCACCAAACCGTCGGCGACTTCTTCTGTGCAGGCAAACTCTAAGCCTGAGGAAGACCTTGCAGTACCTGCAAATGAAGCTCAAGCCGTGACCTCTATGCGGCCGACTGAAGAAACCAAAAGGATCAACCTCGGGTTCGCTGATGAACGCAAGACCGCCATCATCAGCTCCAGCCTGGACGACAAATAGGAAAGCGCGCTCGTCCAGTTCCTGCAAGATAATCGAGAGGTATTCGCATGGCAACCTGCGGATATGCCGGGAGTCCCGAGAGAACTGGCCGAGCACAAACTGAAGGTCTACCCCCAGGCGAGGCCTATTCGGCAAAAGTTACGTCGTTTCACGCCCGACAAAAGAGAGGCCATTCGCGCTGAGCTGGCTCGCTTGGTCGCGGATGGATTTATTAGAGAGGTGTTACATCCCGAGTGGTTAGCCAATCCTGTTCTTGTACTCAAAAAGAATAAAGTGGATTGGCGCATGTGCGTCGACTATACGGATCTCAACAAACACTGTCCAAAGGATCCCTTCGGGCTCCCTAGGATAGATCAGGTGGTAGATTCCACCGCTGGATGTTCTGTGCTGTCTTTCTTGGATTGCTACTCTGGATATCACCAGATTAGCCTGGCGAAAGAAGATGAGGAAAAAACAGCGTTCATCACTCCATTCGGTGCTTTCTTCTATACCTCCATGTTGTTCGGCCTCAAAAACGCTGGAGCGACTTATCAGAGAGCTATTCAAACATGCTTAGCCGATCACTGGGGCAAGCATGTGGAAGCTTATGTGGACGATGTGGTGATCAAAATAGAAAATTCGGAAAATTTCATTGAAGATTTACAGCTGGTTTTCAATAGTCTACGACGATATCGATGGAGGCTTAATCCCGAAAAATGTGTTTTCGGGGTACCAGCAGGAAAGTTACTCGGGTTTATTGTCAGCCACCAGGGAATTGAAGCTAATCCAGAAAAGATCGAAGCTATCATGAGGATGGAAGCACCGCGATCACAGAAGAAAGTTCAAAGACTTACCGGATGTATGGCAGCCCTGAGCAGATTCATATCCAGACTGGGAGAAAAAGGCTTACCATTTTATAAATTACTCAAGAAGGTGGACAAGTTTCAGTGGACTTCAGAAGCACAGGAAGCCCTAGACGCATTGAAAAAGTTCTTGACGACACCACCAGTACTGAAACCGCCACGACGAGCCACGCTGACTCAACCCGCTGAAGATTTGCTACTATATATCTCATGCACGACTCACGTGGTGAGCACCGTGTTGGTAGTCGAGCGAGCAGAAGAAGGACACGCCTACTCAGTGCAACATCCTGTTTATTTCATCAGTGAAGTTCTGGGTCCCTCGAAGAAAAAATACCCTCAAGTTCAGAAATTATTATATGCAGTACTTCTAACTGCACGCAAGCTACGACACTACTTCGACGACCACAAAGTCATAGTAGTCACTGGTTTTCCGATAGGGGATATTCTTCACAACAAAGAAGCCATTGGCAGAATAGCCAAGTGGGCTTGCGAGCTGGGGTCTCATGACATTGAATTTCGACCTGAACACTGGTTGATTTCGTATCAGAATGGACTGGTTGATTTCGTATCAGAATGGACTGAACAACAAGTACCAGATAACCCAGAAACCACAGAAGTATGGCGAATGTATTTTGATGGCTCGTTAAAGCTACAGGGAGCAGGCGCGGGGATCCTCTTTACCGCACCTAGAGGCGAGCACCTCAGATATGCCCTCTAGTTGTTATTTCCAGCCTCTAACAATGCAGCTGAATATGAAGCTCTGATTCATGGACTGAACATTGCTATATCACTGGGCGTCAAGAGACTGATGGTATACGGAGATTCTCTGGTAGTCATAAGCCAGATAAACAAAGAATGAGATTGTTCAAGCGATTTAATGGAAAAATACTGCACTGCCGTCCGGAAACTAGAAGATAAATTTGAAGGTCTGGAATTTCACCATATTGAGAGAGATCGAAACACGGCAGCTGATGTATTGTCCAAGCTAGGATCCAGTCGAACACAGGTCCCACCTGGAGTCTTTGTTCAAGAAATACCACACCCAAGCATCTCACTGGATCAGGCAGAAGAATGTAATACCTTGAGCCAGCTAGAGTCAGATCCCAATGACTGGAGGAAGCCGATCATCAGATATATAAAGAATGAAGAGGAACCAGATGACAAAAGTGTAGCCGAGCGCATTGCTAGACAGTCAGCTCACTACACGCTCATTGGGGAAACACTATACAGAAGGGGCGCATCGGGCGTCCTCATGAAATGCATCCTCTCATCTACTAGAAAGCAACTTCTGGATGAGGTCCATGCTGGGCAATGTGGAATACACGCAGCATCCAGGACACTAGTCAGGAAAGTCTTCTGGTCTGGATTCTACTGGCCAACAGCAAAAAGTGATGCAACCGAGTTAGTTCAGAGGTGCGAAGCCTACCAGTACTTGTCAAAACAACAACATCTACCAGCGCAGCAACTGCAGACCATACCAGTCACCTGGCCGTTCGCATGCTGGGGACTGGATATGATTGGACCTTTCAAGAAAGCTCAAGGAGGATACACTCTATTGGTAGCAATCGACAAATTCACTAAATGGATAGAGTTCAAACCCATTGCTTCTTTAACTTCAGCTAAGGCCGTGGAATTCATACAAGACATAATATTCAGATTCGTAATACCGAATAGTATCATAACTGACCTGGGATCCAACTTCACAAGTTCAGAGTTCTTCGATTTTTGCGAACAAAAGAGCATTCAGATCAAATATGCTTCGGTGGCACACCCAAGAGCCAACGGGCAGGTTGAAAGAGCTAACGGGATGATATTGGAGGCACTCAGGAAAAAAGTCTTCGATAAAAATGAAAAGTTCACAGGAAAGTGGATAAGGGAGTTGCCCTATGTCGTTTGGAGCCTAAGAACTCAACCCAGTCGAGCTCTGCATGGAAATACTCCTTTCTTCATGGTCTATGGTTCAGACGCAGTACTACCCGCTGATCTCAAATTTGGGGCGCCAAGATTGATCTTCGAAAACATAGCAGAAGCCGAGGATACTAGGCTGGAGGATGTTGATGTACTCGAAGAAGAACGGTTGAACGCGGTAATTCAATCAGCACGGTACCAATAAACCCTGAGGCGCTATCACGATAAGACCATGCGACATCAATCCTTCGCAGTAGGAGATCTCGTCCTCCGCCGAATTCTAACAGGGGAGGGACGACACAAGTTGTCACCTCTATGGGAAGGACCATTCATAGTAGCAGAAGTCACTCGGCCGGGATCATATCGTCTCACTCAGATGGATGGCACGGAAATTGGGAACTCATGGAACATAGAACAACTCAGGAAGTTTTACCCCTAGCTTTATTCCAAAAGCTATTGGGGCGACAATGTACTCTGTAAACTGGGAAATATATCTTCAATAGAAAGGATTCAAGAGCGCTCAAATTATTCATTGTCGACCTGCATTCTTACTTAACTCGGGGTGACCACTATGCCCTATCGACGGAGCAATCGGCTTAAGTTGGCGATGACTTAAGATGGTGCAACATGCTCACGCTTAACTCGGGGTAACCACTATGCCCTGCTAACGGAGCAATCGGCTTAAGTCGGCAATGACTTAAGACGGTGCAACATGCTCACGCTTACTTAACTCAGGGTGACCACTATGCCCTGCCAACGGAGCAATCGGCTCAAGTCGGCGACGACTTAAGACGGTGCAACATGCTCACGCTTAACTCAGGGTGACCACTATGCCCTGCCAACGGAGCAATCGGCTTAAGTCGGCAACGACTTAAGACGGTGCGACATGCTCACGCTTACTTAACTCGGGGTGACCACTATGCCCTGCTAAAAGAGTAATCGGCTTAAGTCGGCAACGACTTAAGACGGTGCAACATGCTCACGCTTACTTAACTCAGGGTGACCACTATGCCCTGCCAACGGAGCAATCGGCTTAAGTCGGCGATGACTTAAGACGGTGCAACATGCTCACGCTTACTTAACTCAGGGTGACCACTACGCCCTATCAATGGAGCAATCGGTTTAAGACGGCGATGACTTAAGACGGTGCAACATGCTCGCGCTTGCTTAACTCGGGGTGGCCACTAAACCACACTAACGGAGCGATCGGTCTGAGTTAATTCTAGCTTAAACTGGCGCAGCACACTCGGCGCGCATACAATTACTCATCCAGGGGCGGCCTCTATGTCCCATAAAGAAGTCTCGAAACCATCACGCTGCATTTTACTTCTACAAATGTAGATACTGCTGAATTCTAAACAATAGGCGAATAATAGTAGCATTCAATACTAAGAAGGTGCCCTCTAACAAAATATCCGAGCACATTAACCGCGTGCTCAAAGCACGCAATGTTTTTCTATTTTGCAACATTCTTCTCAGGAGCAACCGACGAAGAAGGGCGACTTGAGGAATCAGGAGCAGCGTTCACATCAGCCCTTATGTCGTCGGGGACAACCACACCAGGTCGCCTCATCAAGATCCGCCCTGCGCGAATGGCTTTATCCATAGCCCTGTCGCGCTGGGCCCTCAGAGTAGCGGAAGTTTCTTCAGCAACCTTGACAGCCAACTGAACGACCTCTAGCTCCTGGGCGACGGATTTCTTGGAAGCACGCAGTTCCTTCATGACAGCATCTTTAGCCGATATCAACTGCCTAAGGCGAATCACGTCATCCAAGGATTCCTGCAGCTTATACCGATGATTGTCTAACTCCTCCATGGTGAAGCGATGACTCCTCTCCAAGATGGTCAACGAGTTGCTGGAGTCACGATATAGCCTGTCAAGATTGTCACGAGAAGTAGCAAGGGCACGTTTTTCTTCCTGCAAACAAAAATCAGCTTTCTCAAACGTCAAGCAAGCAATAAGAACAAGGCAAAACAAAGCCCGAATTCACAAGTCACCTTTTCAGAATCGAGTTGAGCGCGGAGAGTAGAGTTCAGCATGTTGGCATCATTTAGAGAAGCAGAAACCTGGGCCAGCTCAGTTTGGCTTTGGGAATACTTTTCCTCAAGATCTGAGCACCGCCGGACCAGTTCAGCCTGACTTCGAGAATGTTTTCTTCAAGGACAGAATACTACTGTCACACCCGGTTTCAGAAGGCAAACCGAATGCGAACCATGTACGTGCCAGGATCAGAACTCACGTACACAGCGATTACATAAATGAACATCATCGCACAGTACTCGAATAATAACGTAAAAGAGTATTAACTTATTACATCACAGAGTCAGAGACATCCACATAGTCATCAACTTAACGGATAAATCAAAGTGCTAAGCGAAACGCAGTAAAGGTAAGGCCTTCACAGGCAGCTGACTGGGGGTTGCCGCCAACCCACACCTAGAACTCGTCGTAGTCTTGGAACTCCTGGAAGTCCCCTTCCACGGCTTCATCTTCTCCTGAGCAATGGTTGCAATGTGGACAACCTGGTGTTTTGTGGTAAAGCAAGGATGAGTACACATCAACGTACTCAGCAAATGCCCCGTTTGGCTGAAGTGCACTAGCTTTTATGTGGGGTTAGGCTCAAGCAGTTGCTTTTAGTTGGTCAGGTACTTATTGTTAGTAGAAGCCATATTTTATCATAAAACCCAAGTTATAATCCCAAAATGTACCTCCTCGGAGAGGAATTGCTAGAATACATAATTAATGTCACCATCATTAACCATCATCGTTAAAGTCATCATCTGGGGTGTATCCGGAGTATCTCTAATCAAAGAGGATCCCAAGGCTGCTCTTAACCGTGAGCACGGCTGATATATAAGTTTCACTACCCTCTGCAGAGGTCGCACACTTTACCCATGAGCCGTGATTCCCGTTTTGCCCGTGGATAGCTAATCCCCATTGATCACTTCCTAGGTGGTCCGGCAGGGTATCACTACGTAGCCGTTACAAAGGTTCCCTAGAGGTTGTAGCCGCCCGTTAGGTTTCTCCAGTTTGATAAACACAGTACCCGTCCCCGCAGGAGAGTGACTAACAAAAGCAAAACGAAAGAACCTCGGCAGAGCAAGCACTGTGCCTGGACCCCATTTACGGCACGACGGCGAAGCAACTACACCTCTAGTTCCTCTAATTAATTAGCTAAGGGCATCCCATTTCACCCTCATGGTTGCACTGTTATCCCGGGTGGTTTCTCAACGAACAGGTCCTTACGGAGAGGTACTCGGGAAACAGTCCGAGTCCCCTTAAATGTCACAAGTATATCACCATCGTATCCAGAATAAAAACATCGTATCATAAAGTAATTCTCATCATGTTCGTTGATTAGAGTAAAGCACCAGCATAGAGCTAACCATTATAATCCGAAAGGTAAACAAGGATAAGGTAAATAGAAAGCTAGTCAATCCTTAGGTTTCAATTAAGTAGTGTGGGACAGTGAATTATAAATAGATAGGACATAATGGGTCAGAGGACACTTGCCTTCACCAAGCTGCTGCTCAGGGACTTCTTCTGCAACTTCCTCGGGAAACACAGACTGCCCATTGTCTACGCAAAGTGATCATTCATTCTATGCACTTGGGAAATAACAAACAAAAACAATATACCAAACATGTGCAGCAGAGAGATCACGGATTCACAATAGAAAAGGATTGACAATCTGGTGTTCCCTAGGTCTAGGGTAGATGACTATACAAAGTGATTCATTATCCACTAACCAGGTCTATGTCAGTGGTGGGGTTAAATCATTACATGGTGTTAAGTCCATAAACTTAAGTGCTCCAACTTTGATTAGAGTCTACTATCTTTACTTTATTTCAATTAGAGTTCCAATAACATTACTTTTACACTAAAGATCAACTATTAATTGGGACATAAAAACAGCAGGGAAACATTGTTTAAACAGGTAGATAAAAATGTTATGAACATTTTGCAATTTGAAGCACCTAATTTGGAGTTCATATGACACAGTTATGAATTTTACAAGATTAGGGATTAAAAATACTCTTTAAATACTTATTCCTGATTAAATAAAAGGTCTGAGGACCTAACTGCGAAATTCCAGGGACGGCGGGTTAATTTGCATAAAACCGGGGGTCTCTTTAAGAAGTTTGCGCGGGCGAAGGGGTATCGGGCTCCTTCGGCCGTTGGATCTCGGATCGACGCTCGGGATTAGATCGGCGGGAAGGCGCGCGAGCGCGCGGGGGCGCGAGCGGCTTACAGGCGAAGCCGCGTGGGCAGAGCTCGGGCGCGAGCGGCTGACAGGCGGGACCCAGCGACAGGAAGGCGGGGTGCGGGGGGCGGCTCTGGGCCGTCAGATCCCAGGCGGACGACTAGGATTAGGTTCGGGTTATTTAAAAAGGGACCGTCCGATCTGAGATGGACGGCGGGGATCGGGCGGCCGGCTTCGGCCCTCTTCTCCGGCCAGCAGAGATGGCAGCGCCCGTACCCGCGGCGGGGGAGCTCGCCGGAGACAAGGGGCGCGGGGGCTCCGCGGGTCTTAGGGCGACCGGGATGGTCTGGGAGATTGGGGAAGGCGCGGGGAACCTACTGGCGGGGGCTAAGTCGCGATAGGGGCACCGGAGGGGGGCGGCCCACGGCAAACTGGCTCGGCGGCGGTGCCAACCGACTCCAACGAGGAATTAAGCGCAGCAGGGAGCAAGGGAGGGAAAGGGAGAGGGCGGGGGAGGTTCCTTACCTCAAGGCGAACCCCAGGGACCTCTCGGTGGCGGCGAAGGCGCGACGACGGCTCGGGTCGACGTTGGCGGACAACGGCGGCTGCGTGGAGGACGGCAGGTGACCGCGGGCAGAGGAAATCAGGGAGGGAGAGGGGAAATTGGAGCGTGTCCCGAGTTGCGGACGTCGAGGCAAAGCTCACCGTGGCAGAGGGCACGGCGGGGCTCCGACGTCGACGGGGAAACGGGCTCGGGACGGCGGCGAGCAACGGCGGCGGCACTCTAGCGTGCGCGCAGCGTGGGGGAGGTTGAAAAGGGGTTCTGCAGGTGCGCAAAGGAGGGAGGGAGAGGGTGAGCGAGGCTCTAGGGCTCAAGTGGTCGAGGGCGGGGCGGTTGCGAGCTTTACGCGCGACGTGGGCGCGGAGACCTCGGTGCGCGCAGCTCGGGCGGGCGGTTACGCGGGGACGAGGGGGATGACAGAGGGGGCCCACGAGCAGAGAGAGCGAGGGAGCGGGCGCACGCGCGGGGAAAGTGGCAGCGCCGACAGTGCGGGCCCGCCAGGACAGAGAGAGGAAGGGGGGAACGGGTGCGCGCGCGGGGGGTGGGCCGACTGGGCCGAAAGACCGAGGGGAACAGGGGTGCGGACCACTTTACCTTTTTCTTTTATTTTAGAAATTGTTTTCCCTTTTATTTTTATTTACTCCATTTGATTCAAATCCAAATATGCCACAAATTCAAATGAGCACCCTCAAGCATATGCATCAAACAAAAGTGAAGTTTAGGGTTCAACATGATGCAACATTTCATACTCCCTTGGAGTTTAGCCTACTAGATTATAATTACAAAAATAAAAAAAACCACTCTTCTTCTATAGAAAAGAGAAAGAGGAGATTGGGAAAGGTGTGAAGAGAGGAGTAACACCTGAATTTGTGAATATGAGCAAAGAAATTTTATACCCCCAAATTCAGGATGTTACAAACCTATCCCCCTTAAAAGAATCTCGCCCCGAGATTCAGGGTTGGTCAGCAAAGAGTTCAGGGTATTTGGCTTTCAGATCCTCTTCTCGTTCCCAGGTTGCTTCTTCCTCAGAGTGGTGACCCCATCTGACTTTGCACATTCTGATAGTGTTTCTCCGGGTGACTCTGTCTGCAAACTCCAGAATCTGCGTTGGCTTCTCTATGTATGTCAAATCCTCTTGGACTTCCAAGCCCTCCACTGGCAACTGTTCTTCTGGTACTCGCAGACACTTCTTCAATTGCGACACGTGGAACACATTGTGCACTGCCGACAGACTTTCTGGTAGGTTGAGCTGGTAT
Source organism: Zea mays (assembly GCF_902167145.1). Taxonomy (NCBI): domain Eukaryota; kingdom Viridiplantae; phylum Streptophyta; class Magnoliopsida; order Poales; family Poaceae; genus Zea; species Zea mays. Next base: position 14,430,053 of record NC_050101.1, on the reverse strand, counting down.
GCCACTTCTCCACGCTTTGCTTGAATCTGATATGGTCCAACGTACCGGGGTGCTAGCTTTCCCTTGACTCCGAACCTTCTGACTCCTCTGATAGGCGACACCTTGAGATAGACATAATCTCCCACTTCAAAACTCAGTTCTCTTCTCCTTCTATCGGCATAGCTTCGCTGCCTTGATTGTGCTATCTTGAGATTCTCCCGAACCATTTTGATATTCTCTTCGGCTTCAAGCAAAATGTCGGGGCCAAACACCTGTCTCTCTCCAGGCTGGTCCCAATGTAGCGGAGTCCTACAACTCTGTCCATAGAGCGCCTGAAACGGTGACATCTTCAAGCTGGCCTGGTAACTGTTGTTGTAGGAGAATTCTGCATAAGGTAACCTTTTGTCCCATCCTGACTTGTCTTGCAACGCACAGGCTCTCAACATATCTTCTAGGATTTGATTAGTTCTTTCAGTCTGACCGTCTGTCTGCGGGTGATAAGCCGAGCTGAAGTTCAAATGTGTGCCCAAAGCTTCTTGTAGCTGCTGCCAAAAATAAGAGGTGAACTGTGTCCCTCGATCTGACACTATCTTCTTCGGCACACCATGCAGGCAGACTATCTGGGACATGTATAACTCAGCTAAGGTTGCTCCGGTGTATGTTGTCTTCACAGGTATGAAAAGGGCCACCTTTGTTAAGCGGTCCACAACCACCCAGATGGAATCATAGCCAGCCCGGGTACGAGGTAGGCCAACTATAAAATCAATCCCGATCTCATCCCACTTCCACTGAGGAATTTGCAATGGCTGCAACAGTCCAGCGGGCCTCTGATGCTCTGCTTTGGTTTTTTGACAGCTATCACAGATGGCGACATATTTTGCGATTTCTCTTTTCATGCCATACCACCAAAACCTCCTTTTTAAATCCTGATACATCTTTTCACTTCCAGGGTGTATGGAGTAAGCTGTCTCATGAGCTTCCTTGAGGATCAGCTCTCGAATAGGTTTGATGTCGGGAACACACAATCGGTCCTTGAACCATATTACTCCCTCTTCATCATCTCGAAAGTCTTTGCCTCTTCCTTCTAAGATCAACTGTCAGATTTTGTTGATGTTTTCATCATCCTTCTGCCCTTCTTTGATCTCCCGCTCTAGGGTGGGCTCTAATTCCACTGTTACTCCTTGTGTACATTTCAGAAAACCGAGACTCAGTCTGTCAAACTCCTTGGCTAACTCATATGACATTGGATACGTGGCCATCATATTGACTTGACTCTTCCTGCTCAGAGCATCTGCAACAACATTGGCTTTGCTTGGATGGTAATGTATCTCCAACTCGTAGTCCTTGATCAATTCCAACCATCTTCGCTGCCTCATGTTTAACTCTGACTGGGTGAATATGTATTTCAGACTTTTGTGATCTGTGTAGATGTCGCACTTCTGCCCATACAGATAATGTCTCCATGTCTTTAAAGCATGAACCACTGCTGCCAACTCCAGGTCGTGTGTGGGATAATTTTTCTCATGGATCTTCAGCTGTCGAGATGAGTATGCTACAACTCTTCCTTCTTGCATTAGCACACATCCCAGTCCGGTGTAGGAAGCATCGCAGTAAACCGAGAATGGCTTGTGAACATCAGGCGGAACCAACACGGGTGCTGTAGTCAATCTATTCTTCAGTTTTTCAAATGCCTCTTGGCACTTTTGGGTCCACTTAAACTCAACTTTCTTCGCTAGCAACGTTGTCATTGGTCTAGCAATCTTTGAAAAGCCTTCAATGAAACGCCTATAGTATCCGGCCATTCCAATGAAACTCTTGATTCCACGAACATCCTTCGGTGCTTTCCAGTTCAGGATATCTGCTACTTTCTTTGGATCCACAGCTAACCCATCTTGGTTTATGATGTGACCCAGAAACAAGACTTCATGAATCCAGAACTCGCATTTACTCATCTTGGCATACAACTGATGCTCTCGTAGCCTTTGCAATACCATCTTCAAATGCTCCACATGTTCTTCCTCACTTTTAGAATATATGAGAATATCATCGATGAACACTACCACAAACTTGTCTAGGTAGTCCATGAACACACTGTTCATCAGATACATAAAGAAGGCTGGCGCATTTGTCAAACCAAAGGACATAATTGTATACTCATATAACCCATACTTGGTGATGAATGTTGTCTTCGGTATGTCTGAGGGTCGGATTCTGAGTTGATGGTAACCTGATCTCAGATCTATCTTCGAGAATACACTGGCACCTCTGAGCTGGTCAAACAGATCTTCTATCCTTGGCAGGGGGTACTTGTTCTTAACGGTGACTTCATTCAGGGCTCTGTAATCTATGCACATCCTTTTGGTACCATCTTTCTTCTCTACAAACAATACTAGAGCGGCCCAAGGCGAGGTACTTGGTCTGATGTAACCCTTTTCTAACAGCTCATCTATCTGCTTCTTGAGTTCCACCAATTTTGGTCCAGACACTCGATAGGCTCTTTTAGAAATGGGGGCGGTGCCAGGGATGAGCTCTATGGCAAATTCGACTTTTCTCTCGGGTGGCTGTTGGAACTTGCTCTCAGTTGCAAAGGGATCCAACAAGGGTGAAGAGTGACGTTAACAGGGTTCTTGACGCAAGATGGCAATAGCTCTGTTAATCTGGCCTCTCACGGGCACTGTGCGGGGGTATTTATAGGTATCTGAGTGCCCAGCGTCTTGTGTCAAGGACGCATGTGCCCTCACACACCTAGGTTATCCCCAGAATATTCCCATAAAGCAGGGTTACAGACTGTAATTACAGGAATGCCTTTACAAATTAGGCCTGTAACACGCAGTCGCCGCGCAGGGCCTGTTACAATGGGCCGGACCACATGTGGGCCTCCATGCTGGACGAGGCCGCACGGTGGGATGACCTTGTTGTAGGTCTTCGCCCGATGTCGTAGGAGCGAAGGGTGTCTTCGCCCGTTGTCTTGTCTCCGTTGGGCCAACGACCACGGCGAAGGCCTCGAGCGAAGGGTGGCGTCTTCGCCTTCGCCCCAACATTTGCCCTCCGAGGGACCAGTTCGACTAAGTCATCTGGTGCCGAAGACGTCGCTAGATGGTGGAGACGCTGCCCTCGCTCGAAGTGGTTCCGCGGGGGTTTTTGACATGACCGTTGATTGACGCCGTACTGTTGGACTGCGGGTTTCCCGAAGCGTCGCGCCCTGTGTATAAAAGGGGGGCGGGGGCGGCGCGTTTTGAACACCTTTCCGTGCCCCGCGAAAACCCTAGCCGCCTTTTACACCGTCTCGCTTCCCGTCTGCCCTCCTAGCTCTTGTTCACCGGAGATCTGGCTCGAGTGAAGCAAACCGCCCGCCGCCGCCGATGGTACGTAGCGATGCCGACCTCTTCTTCTTCTGCTGCTGCTACGCCGCCGGCCAACGCCTCGTCTGAGGAGACGCCGAGTACTTTGGTGGTGGAGGAGTTGCGCGCCTGCGACACGGTGGATTTTGGGGTGTCGCAGATGTCGTCGGTCCGCGTGCAGGAGATGCAGCGGTTGGGTTACTTTGGCGGCGGAGTCGCTCGTGCCCCGGGGACGGAGGAAGTCCCCGAGCCGGAGGGCGAGTTGGTTGTGTTCGAGGCGTTCTTCGCCGCCGGCCTCCGCCTGCCTGCGCACCGATTTGTTGGCGAAGTCTTGCGCAGATTTAATGTTCAGATCCATCAACTGACTCCGAATGTCGTGGTGGCTCTGTCGAAGTATGTCTGGGCGACGACTTCGTACGGCGGACAACCATCAGTCGAAGTCTTTGCGAAGTACTATTGCCTGCACTGGCAGAAGAGAATGATTGGAGATGAAGTTGCCCAGTTTGGGTCCTGCACGTTTACGCCGAAGACTGGCAAGACCACGATGGAGGTAGTCGAGTTGGTTCCTTGCGCCCGCAACAAGTGGGGCAATTGGAATGAGTTTTGGTTTTACGTTGCGGAGGGTACCGTCGAAGACCATGAGAGGCTCCCCGCTTCCGAGATGTGCTCGCATTTTTACTCAGCATACCCGCCCTTTGAGGTGGCGGAGGAGGATGCTGACGAAGGGGCCCTTCGGTGCGCCGCCGGCCTGAGCAGTGGGCGTGATTTGGTTGAAGAATTTGTGGCGTATAGGGTATGGCCCTTGGCTCACGGCTGGGCGTTGGGCGAAGTGTGCCCTCGCCAGATGCCTTCTCATGGTGGGAAGCTGGTGCGAAGTCCTGCCTTCGCGCTGGATCTGCAGAACCACGATCCGGCCGCCTTTGTGCGTGAGGCGGAGGATGGGGCGGTGCGGATCGTGGGTCGTTACGTGCCGAGGACAGAGGGCCAGCGTAGCTGGGATATCCGCGGGTCGAATGACCGTTTGAACAGGGTTTTTGAATTAAATCGACTGCCGTATAACGGCTACCCCGGCCAAGACGATGTGGACCGCCGCGGGAAGAAACCGGTGGTGGAGTCTGGAGACGACCCTGAGCCGGCGGCCGCCCCATCCTCTAAGAAGAGGAAACTAGGTACTGCTATGGGAGGACTTGGGGTTTCCGATGGTTTTGCTAGAGAATTGATGAGGACATGCGCGGCCCCGGGGGGAAGGATGTCTTTGCCTGAGCTCCGGGAGTCTTCGGCGCGGATGCTGAGTGTTACCGGGGGTTGGTGGACTAGGAATGTTCCTATCCCCCGCGCGGCCGGCGAAGACTCTTTTACATCTCGCATGGTTTGTAAATGGAAAGTGTTTCCTTACGGGCGGAATATTGCTGTTGTTGTGTCGACAGTGATGGACAAGGATCGCCAGGGAGCTGCACAGAAGCGCCAGGCGGTTGTCAGGATTCATGAAGCCAGGCCGAAGAGGCAGCGAGGGGCTGCGAAGGCTGCTGCCTCCGGTGGAGGCAAACCGCCGCTGGTGGCGAAGTCGGCCGTCCCTGCATCTAGCAAGGCGCCGGGGGCTGCTGCTGTCGTCGGTGGTTCCGATTCTGCGAAAGCAGCGCCGGCCAGCAGGGTGCCGGAGGCCGCGAAGGCGGCCCGAGATTTGCCGTCGCCGGGCGAGTACGACGTTGACTTCGCCACCGACATTTGCGTGGACGATTACCTTGTTGGTAAGTCGTTGGCTTTTTTTTTTGATCTGTTGATACGTTGCAGGGTCGGACGAAGGCCAACTTGTTGTTGCTCCGCCTGCCGCGGCGACCCTGGCGGCTGCCGTGGTGCCAAGGGCGAAGGGCGGTGCCCCTGGTGCCGGTGGCGAAATGCCGGCACTTACTGTCGTCAGGGACGAGGCGGGTGCCATATCCCGCCGGTTGAAGGAGATGAAGGAGGCACTGAGTCAGGTACGTTGGGCTAGACTAGACTCCGTTCTTTTTTTTGGCCGTGGTCTTATGTGTGTCTTGCAGGCGGCTGACTTCGCAGACCGCGCGGCGTCGGGGGCCCTGACGGCAGTTGTGTCTGCCGAAGTCGAGAGACTTCGGACGCAACATGCTGACGCCGTCCGGGAAAAATCGGCCGCCGACAGTAAGTGCCGCAAGCTGGCGGACAAGGTGGCCGCGCTGGAGGGGGGAGAAGGCTGACCTCCGGCGCCGACTGGCGGGGGAGAGGAGGGAGGCCAACGAGGCCCTTGCCCAGGCGCAGGCTGCGCAGGCAGAGGCCAAACTGGCGCGGGCGGAGGGCAGTATTGCTAGGGAGCTCGCCGAGCAGTTGCAGGAGCGGCTCAGCGCCCTGGAAAGCCGTGCGGAGAGGGCCGAGGCCGCGGCACGCGTGGAGGCTGAGCGGACGCGCAAACAGCTTGTGGATACATACCATGAGCTGGGCGCGCGGACCGGCGACTTCGAAGTGCCGGACCGAGAGCCCGGACTCTGCTGCCTGGAGTGGGTACAGGAGGAGTTGCAGGCACTCCCCACTGTCGTGGCGGGGTTCATGTCGTATGCCTCCCTGGTCACCCGCGAGGGGGCGATGAACGCGCTCTCTCGCGAAGGGTGCCGGCACTTTGAGGTCTTCGACCAATCTGATGAAGATTTTGAGCGAGATATCTACAAGGTTGAGGACCCAATAGTGAAGGAATCCGCCGGAGCCATCTACGACCGGATGTGGGGTCCGCACGGTCGCGAGGTGGTCAGGGAACGGGCCGAAGAGGCGAGGGCTCAGGTAACGTTTGGCTTTTGTTTGACGTTTGCTGGATGTGGGCTATGTGTGGGTTTGCTGAATTTGTGTGCTGTCTTAGGCGGCGCGTGGCGAGAGGGTGGATGACTTCGGGGCATTGAACAGCGCGCTGCCTGGTCCGGAGCCGATCCCGGCGGAGGCCGTGTCCGGGGCCGCCCTGGAGCCGCCCCCGGAGACTGTGGAAGGCGCTCCGGCTGCCCCCACAGCTGCTACGGCCGGCGGAGACCCGCCCCCAGAGACAGCCGAAGGCGCTCCTGATGCCCCCGCAGCCACTGCGCCGAGGGCTGAAGATCCTGCGACGGTGGTGGCGGAGGCGACAACGGAGGCAACGGCGGAGGCTCCCGCGACAGCTGGGTCTTCGCAGGTGGCGTAGTGGGTGTGGATAGTTAGGGAATTTTGGATATGTTGCTGAATTTTGGTTGCTGCGCAGGTTCAAGATTTTGGGCCTGCGCACGCAACCGCCACTACTAATTTTTTGGCGGCTTCGACCGTGGATGGTGGTAATGAATGTGGTGGGTCTGCATCTGAGTTTTCTGATTTTGCTGACTCTGGGAGCTCGGTTGAGTGGACTGAGGAGTCGTCGGAGGAGGATTTGGACTACTTCGTGGCCTTGGATGTGGCAGCTGCGGAGGCTTCACCGCACGCTGCGGACACAGAAGATGTGCCTGGTCCAAGTACTGGGCGCAGGCGGCGAAAGGCAGTTGCGAAGCGTAGGGTGAGCGGGGCGGAGGGTGGTCGGCTTCGTGTGAGTAGGGCTGGCCGGCAGGAACTGTTGTCCTTGCCTGCCGCCGACAGTACAGGTGAAGGGGAATTGCGAAGTCTTTTTGCGGGTGAGGAGCTTAGGATAATGTTATTTAACTATAGGGAGATAGGAATTATTCCGAAGGTTGAGCCGATGTAGAGTGTGCTGCCCTCGCTTGTATATGTGTAAAGGCTTGTATGATGAGGTTGTGTGCCTTCGGACATTTGGCTATGCTCGCGAAGGCGTTACGTGCTTGGGCAGGCGACTTCTGCATGGTAAATTTTTGCGGTAGACTTCGATTTTTCGCACTTGTTGTGCTAATCCGGCTGCACCCTTTGGCGACTTCTGCACGGTAAGTCTTTGCGATAGACTTCGATGTTTCGCACTTGTTGTGCTAATCCGGCTGCACCCTTAGACGACTTCTGCACGGTAAGTCTCTGCGGTAGACTTCGATTTTTCGCACTTGTTGTGCTAATCCGGCTGCACCCTTAGGCGACTTCTGCACGGTAAGTCTCTGCGGTAGACTTCGATTTTTCGCACTTGTTGTGCTAATCCGGCTGCACCCTTAGGCGACTTCTGCACGGTAAGTCTTTGCGGTAGACTTCGATTTTTCGCACTTGTTGTGCTAATCCGGCTGCACCCTTAGGCGACTTCTGCACGGATTTGTCGCACGCGAGGGTGGCTAGCGCTGAGCCTCGTGGTGACTTCGTATTGGTCGAATGTCGAAGACCGTCGTCGCGGTCTTTTTTCGACGCATGTTTTTACGGGGGATTTTTCACTTGTATATTACACGACTCCGCCTCGTTAAAAACCTCACCCCCCGGGAGGAAAAGAGTGCGGGCCGGAAATGAAATTGTTTTTGCGAATTACAAGGGTGAATCGGCCCTGATGGATCAAACAAAAAATTTACGGAGATTGTCGATGTTCCAGGAGTGCTCCAGGTCTTCGCCGTTTGGCATTGTGAGTCTGTAAGCGCTGGGGGAAGCCTTCGTCTTGATAATGAAAGGGCCCTCCCAGCTGGGCTCCAGCTTGCCCCTGGACTCTGTCCGAGCTGTGCGGATGAGTATGAGGTCCCCTTCGCTGAACTCTCTCGGGATGACTGCGTGGTCGCGCCATGCTTTTGTCTGGGCTTGGTATTTGTTTAGAGCCTGTAGAGCGAAGACTCGGTCTCCATCGATGAGATCCTTCGACGTTGGTTCGTCTACGTCGGGGACGGCTGACGGAACTGTTCGGGGCGACCCATGTTTTATTTCTTGTGGGGTCATGGCCTCCGATCCATATAGAAGGCGAAAGGGGGTGAACCCGGTCGCCCTGCATCCAGTCGTATTTAGTGCCCAGACTGCCTCAGGTAGCAAATCGGCCCACTTGCCCTTTTTTCGTCGAGGAGCATCTTTTTGACAGCTGTGAAGATTTTTCCATTGGCCCGTTCCACAACTCCATTGGACTGCGGGTGATAGACCAAGGCGAAGGCAAGCTTGGTGCCGATGGAGAAGCAAAAATCCTTGAAGTCTTGGCTGTCAAACTGCTTGCCGTTGTCGACTGTTAGCTCGGACGGTACTCCGAAGCGGCAAACGACATTTTGCCAAAAGAATTTTTGGGCGGTCTTTGATGTTATTGTGGAGACAGCCCTTGCCTTGATCCATTTGGTGAAGTATTCGACGGCGACGAAGGCGAACTTAAGGTTCCCCTGGGCCGTGGGCAGGGGCCCGACGATGTCCAGGCCCCAGCGTTGGAGAGGCCATGTGTGGGCAATCAGCTTTGTGAATTGCGAAGGGCTGCCTGATCTGGGAGAAAACTTCTGGCAGGCTTCGCAGGCCCTGGTGACCCGGTTCGCGGCGCAGATCATTGCAGGCCAGTAGAAACCTTGGCGGATCACTTTTGCAGCTAGGGCCCTTGGCCCCGCATGAGAGTTGCAAGTACCACTGTGGACTTCGCGCAGGATCTGAACGCCTTCGGTCTCGGTGACACATTTAAGCATTGGCTGGCTGACCCCTTTCTTGTAGAGTTGGCCCTCAATCAGCGCGAAGTCTCGGCTTCGATGTTTGAGGCGCTTGGCCTCGCTGATCTCAGTTGGGTGATAGTACCCTTGTAGGAACAGGGTTATTGGTGCCTGCCAGTCTTCGGTCATAATTAGGTTGACTATGCGGTGGCCCTCGCTGTCATTTGTTATCTGGAGCCCTTCAGGGCTCCGGATGGCAGGCGTGCCGATGACGTGTTAAAACACGTCGGAGGGCAGAGACTCGCCTCTGGCGGCAGCCTTAGCCAGTGCGTCGGCCTCTTCATTGTTGGCGCGGTCCACATGCTGCAAGGTGAACCCCTTGAACTGTTTCTCGAGACTTCGGATGGCCGCGAGGTATTGCATGAGTGCGGGGTCCTTTGCTGCATAGTCTTTCTCGACTTGGCCGGCAACTACCTTGGAGTCTGTTCTGATGATGCAGGTGGTGACCCCAAGGGCCCTCAGCTTGCGGAGGCCGAGGATGACTGCTTCGTATTATGCTATGTTATTTGTGCATTTGTCAGATTCCAGAGCGAAGCTGAGGCGTGCTGCATATCTGTGTTTGACCTCGGCTGGTGAGGTGATGACTGCAGCGGCGCCTGCCCCCGCGTGGCACCATGCGCCGTCGCAGTGGATCGTCCAAACCTTCTCTGCGGACAGGTCCGGCTGTGTTATTGGCCCAGTCCAGTCGACAACGAAGTCTGCCAGGACTTGTGACTTGATGGCTGTACTGGGCTCGAAGCTGATGTGGTAGCCGGAGAGTTCGGCCGCCCACTTGGCAATCCTCACCGATGCTTCTGGGTTTCTGAATAATTCGCCGAGTCCCCTGTCTGAGCTGACTCGGACCTTGAATGCTTCAAAGTAATGGCACAGTTTGCGCGAAGACATAACGACTGCGTAGGCAATTTTCTCCAGCTCTGTCATGTTACATTTGGACGGTGTCAGTACTTCGGAGACGTAGTAGACTGGGCACTGCCTGGTCACGCCCTTTGCTGTCTGCTCCTGCACCAGTGTCGCGCTGACCGCATGCGGCGAAGCCGCAACATAGAGCAATAGGGGTAGCGAAGAGTCGGGGCTTGTAAGGACTGCCAACTCCGACAGGTACTGTTTTAATGAGGCGAAGGCCGCTGCCTGCTCTGGTCCCCAAGCGAAGTCCTTTGCACCACGGAGTGTTTTGAGGAAGGGGAGACTTCGCTCAGCGGACCTGGAGATGAACCTGTTGAGAGCAGCCAATCTGCCCGTCAGGCGCTGGACGTCTCTGGCGGACTGCGGAGGCGTCATGTTTATGATGGCCTGAATCTTGGTTGGGTTGGCCTCGATGCCGCGGTGTGACACCAGATAGCCCAATATTCTGCCTTGGCGAACGCCGAAGACGCACTTTTCCGGGTTTAGGCGGAGTCGTGCGTCTCGCATGTTTGCGAATGTTTCGGCGAGGTCAGTGAGATGGTCCGCCCTGCTCCTGCTGGCGACGACGATGTCGTCCACATATGTGAATATGTTTCTGCCAACCTTCCCGTCGAGCACTGTCTTGGTAAGCCTGGAGAAGGTGGATCCGGCGTTCTTGAGTCCCTCCGGCATTCTGACGAAGCAATATGTGCCGAAGGGTGTTATAAAGCTGGTGCTAGCCTTGTCTTCCTCCTTCATGTATATCTGGTGGTAACCGGAGAAGCAGTCAAGGAGTGACATGACTTCGCATCCGGCCGCGCTATCGACTATTTTGTCGATCCACGGCAGCGGGAAGTTGTCCTTTGGGCAGGCCTTGTTGAGACTGATGAAGTCGATGCACATGCGCCACTTCCTGCTCTTTTTCTGCACCATCACGACGTTGGAGAGCCATGTGGGGTAAGCCACCAGCTCGATGAATTTTGCTTCCAGGAGGCGGTGCACTTCTGCCTTGGCGGCCTCTGTCTTCTCGTCGGACATCTTGCGAAGCCGTTGTTTTTTCAGCCTCTCCGAAGGGTCGATTCCCAAATTGTGCTCCATTATGGATCGGCTGACCCCGACCAGGTCGAGGGCTGACCAGGCAAAGACATCTTTGTTCTTGGACAGGCAGCAGAGGAGCTTCTCCTCTTCATGCGAAGTGAGGTCTTCGCTGATAGTGATTGTCTGCTTGGGCGTGGCCTGGTCGAGGGGGACAGTCTTGGTCTCGTCGTTGCTCTGCAGCTATGCCTTGTCGTGCTGCTTGTTGGTTGGGCTGGCGGGCGCGGGGACCTCGCGCTGGGCCGTGAGGCAGTGCATGTTTGTCTGACCGGGCACGAAGTCCCGCTCTATGTTGCGCGCAGTCTATTGATTGCCGTAGACCGTGATAACGCCTAACGGGCCTGGTATCTTCATACATAGGTACAGTCCGTGAATGGCTGCTTTGAACTTATTGATGGAGCCCCGGCCCATGATGGCATTGTATGGATATACCATATCCACAATATCAAAGGTTACTGGCTCACTTCGGGCATTGGGTGCTACACCGAAGGAGAGAGGCAGCTCTATTTTGCCAACAGGAAATGTGCCCTTGCCGCCGAAGCCATACAACGGGTTGTCCAAAGGCTTGAGCAGGCTGTGGCTTATGCCCATGCGATCGAAGGCATGGAGGAAGATGATGTCCGCCTGACTGCCATTGTCGACTAGGACTTTGTGCAGGTCCCAGCCTGCCACGCTGCAATTGATGACCATGGCGTCGCAGTGGGGGGCGCTGCGCAGGTCGACGTCTCGTGCGTCGAAGGTTAGCGGAATGTGGGACCACCTTGTCTGCACGACTGGGCCAGTGACGGCGACGTGGTTGATGCTGCGGTAGTGATCCCGCTTCTGCCGCTTTGTGTCGAAGTCAGTGCTGGACCCCCCAGTTATCATGTGAATGACTCCGCGATACGGCTGATCGGCGAAGTCTTCCTGCTTCGGGGCGTGGGGGATGTTTTGATGTTGCTGGTGTGGTAGTGGGAGTGGGGGAGGTACGATTTGTACCTCCTGATGGTGTTGGTAAGCGTGGTGCGGTGGATGCGGGGCGGGGGCGTGGATATATGGTGGAGGGGGTTGCTGGTAAGTGTGTGCGACAACTCGGGGGTTGTCGGCTGGTTGCGCCCGTGCCATCCTGTCTCTGGTGGCCTTCGTTTCTGGGCAGTCTTTGGTTTGGTGGGCGCAGTCTTCTTCATGAAAAAGACAATAGAATCGGCGCGGCGGCGGCGCACGCCCACGACCCCTACCCCGAGTGCCATTTCCGTGGCCCTGGGGGGGTATTCCTGGCGGCGAGGGGCGTCACCAGCGGGGTGCTGGTTGGCGATGTTGTGCACCTGCTGCTGATTGCGGCCATCTCGACCGGAGTCTGGCTGCGGAGTCCTTGTCCACGTGCGACTGGACTGCGGAGCATCTTTGGGTTTCCGTTGAGACTCAACCTTGCGCTGATGGAGCTCTTCGGATTTGGCGTATTTCTCAAACAGCTGATATAATTCCTGGAGGTTCTTGGGCGGGTCTCTGATACAGTGGCTGTAGAGGACGCCGGCGCGAAGACCACTGATAGCGTAGTGGATAGCGATCTGGTCATCGACTGAGGGCAGCTGTGACTTAAGTGTTAAAAATTTGCGATAATACTCCCGCAGAGTCTCCTTTTCCAGCTGCTTGCAGAGCGAGAGTTCGGCCAAGGCGTCGGTGTCCGGGCGGTACCCTTGGAAGTTGAGCAGGAACTTGTCCCGGAGGCTTCTCCAGGAGTCAATGGACAGCGGAGGCAGCCTGGTGAACCAGGTGAGAGCTGGGCCTTCGAGGGCGATGATGAAAGACTTGGCCATTGTGGCGTCGTCCCCTCCGGAAGATGCAACGGCGACCTGATAACTCATTATGTATTGTGCTGGGTCAGTGCTGCCGTTGTACTTGGGATAGGTCCCTGCCCTGAAGTTAGCGGGCCAAGGCATCACTTGCAGGTGTGGCGCCAGGGGACTTCGCTCGTCAAGGTAGTTGACCCCTTGGAAAGGCGCGGCGTGCTGGAAGGTGTGGTCGCGCTGGGGGAAACGCGGGTCTTCCAGTTGTGCGCGCTGCTGAAGGGGTGGCCCATGCTGCAGGTCGAGGTGGCCTTCGCGCGTGTCTTCTAGTTGTGCGCGCTGCTGAAGGGGTGGCCCATGTTGCAGGCCCAGGTGGCCTTCGCGCTGCATCAGCGCGATCTCCCGCTCGAGGTCTTGGGCCTTCTGCTCTTCGTCGTGTATCATTTGCCGCACCTTGGCTAGTGCGGACACGCGCTGGCGCTTGGCCTCCAGTATCTCTTTTTGCCTCTGGAGACGAGACTGCGAAGGCAGCACTGCTTGCCGCAAAAAAAGGCAAGGCCCTCGCCCTCACCCACTCCACTCACCACGAGGCCACTGAAGATGACGTTCTCCGCACCTGCGAAGACGATGCTCTCCGCACCTGCGGCCCTGAAGGACAATCGCAACGCCCCCAAGGCTTCGCCCCACCGGAGGGCGTGGATCTCACCGAGGACGGCGAGGCCCTCGGTGTCTCGGCGGAAGAACAGCTACAGCTGTGCGCCCTACGCCTCAAGAACCGCAATCTCCAGAGGCAAAAAGAGATACTGGAGGCCAAGCGCCAGCGCGTGTCCGCACTAGCCAAGGTGCGGCAAATGATACACGACGAAGAGCAGAAGGCCCAAGACCTCGAGCGGGAGATCGCGCTGATGCAGCGCGAAGGCCACCTGGGCCTGCAACATGGGCCACCCCTTCAGCAGCGCGCACAACTAGAAGACACGCGCGAAGGCCACCTCGGCCTGCAGCATGGGCCACCCCTTCAGCAGCGCGCACAACTGGAAGACCCGCGTTTCCCCCAGCGCGACCACACCTTCCAGCACGCCGCGCCTTTCCAAGGGATCAACTACCTTGACGAGCGAAGTCCCCTGGAGCCACACCTGCAAGTGATGCCTTGGCCCGCTAACTTCAGGGCAGGGACCTATCCCATGTACAACGGCAGCACTGACCCAGCACAATACATAATGAGTTATCAGGTCGCCGTTGCATCTTCCGGAGGGGACGACGCCACAATGGCCAAGTCTTTCATCATCGCCCTCGAAGGCCCAGCTCTCACCTGGTTCACCAGGCTGCCTCCGCTGTCCATTGACTCCTGGAGAAGCCTCCGGGACAAGTTCCTGCTCAACTTCCAAGGGTACCGCCCGGACACCGACGCCTTGGCCGAACTCTCGCTCTGCAAGCAACTGGAAAAGGAGACTCTGCAGGAGTATTACTGCAAATTTTTAACACTTAAGTCACAGCTGCCCTCAGTCGATGACCAGATCGCTATCCACTACGCTATCAGTGGTCTTCGCGTCGGCGTCCTCTACAGCCACTGTATCAGAGACCCGCCCAAGAACCTGCAGGAATTATATCAGCTGTTTGAGAAATACGCCAAATCCGAAGAGCTCCATCAGCGCAAGGTTGAGTCTCAACGGAAACCCAAAGATGCTCCGCAGTCCAGTCGCACGTGGACAAGGACTCCACAGCCAGACTCCGGTCGAGATGGCCGCAATCAGCAGCAGGTGCACAACATCGCCAACCAGCACCCCGCTGGTGACGCCCCTCGCCGCCAGGAATACCCCCCAGGGCCGCGGAAATGGCACTCGGGGTAGGGGTCGTGGGCGTGCGCCGCCGCCGCGCCGATTCTATTGTCTTTTTCATGGCGAAGACTGCGCCCACCAAACCAAAGACTGTCCAGAAACGAAGGTCACCAGAGACAGGATGGCACGGGCGCAACCAGCCGACAACCCCCGAGTTGTCGCACACACTTACCAGCAACCCCCTCCACCATATATCCACGCCCCCGCCCCGCATCCACCGCACCACGCTTACCAACACCATCAGGAGGTACAAATCATACCTCCCCCACTCCCACTACCACACCAGCAACATCAAAACATCCCCCACGCCCCGAAGCAGGAAGACTTCGCCGCTCAGCCGTATCGCGGAGTCATTCACATGATAACTGGGGGGGTCCAGCACTGACTTCGACACAAAGCGGCAGAAGCGGGATCACTACCGCAACATCAACCACGTCGCCGTCACTGGCCCAGTCGTGCAGACAAGGTGGTCCCACATTCTGCTAACCTTCGACGCACGAGACGTCGACCTGCGCAGCGCCCCCCACTGCGACGCCATGGTCATCAATTGCAGCGTGGCAGGCTGGGACCTGCACAAAGTCCTAGTCGACAATGGCAGTCAGGCGGACATCATCTTCCTCCATGCCTTCGATCGCATGGGCATAAGCCACAGCCTGCTCAAGCCTTCGGACAACCCGTTGTATGGCTTCGGCGGCAAGGGCACATTTCCTGTTGGCAAAATAGAGCTGCCTCTCTCCTTCGGTGTAGCACCCAATGCCCGAAGTGAGCCAGTAACCTTTGATATTGTGGATATGGTATATCCATACAATGCCATCATGGGCCGGGGCTCCATCAATATGTTCGAAGCAGCCATTCACGGACTGTACCTATGTATGAAGATACCAGGTCCGTTAGGCGTTATCACGGTCTACGGCAATCAACAGACTGCGCGCAACATAGAGCGGGACTTCGTGCCCGGTCAGAGAAACGTGCACTGCCTCACGGCCCAGCGCGAGGTCCCCGCGCCCGCCAGCCCAACCAACAAGCAGCACGACAAGGCACAGCTGCAGAGCAACGATGGGACCAAGACTGTCCCCCTCGACCAGGCCACGCCCAAGCAGACAGTCACTATCAGCGAAGACCTCACTTCACATGAAGAGGAGAAGCTCCTCTACTGCCTGTCCAAGAACAAAGATGTCTTCGCCTGGTCAGCCCTCGACCTGGTCGGGGTCAGCCGATCCATAATCGAGCACAGCTTGGGAATCGACCCTTCGGAGAGGCCAAAAAAACAACGGCTTCGCAAGATGTCCGACGAGAAGACAGAGGCCGCCAAGGCAGAAGTGCACCGCCTCCTGGAAGCAAAATTCATCGAGCCGGTGGCTTACCCCACATGGCTCTCCAACGTCGTGATGGTGCAGAAAAAGAGCGGGAAGTGGCGCATGTGCATCGACTTCACCAGTCTCAATAAGGCCTGCCCAAAGGACAACTTCCCGCTGCCGCGGATCGACAAAATAGTCGATAGCGCGGCCGGATGCGAAGTCATGTCACTCCTTGACTGCTTCTCCGGTTACCACTAGATATACATGAAGGAGGAAGACAAGGCTAGCACCAGCTTTATAACACCCTTCGGCACATATTGCTTCGTCAGAATGCCGGAGGGACTCAAGAACGCCGGATCCACCTTCTCCAGGCTTACCAAGACAGTGCTCGACGGGCAGGTTGGCAGAAACATATTCACATATGTGGACGACATCGTCGTCGCCAGCAGGAGCAGGGCGGACCATCTCACTGACATCGCCGAAACATTCGCAAACATGCGAGACGCACGACTCCACTTAAACCCGGAAAAGTGCGTCTTCGGCGTTCGCCAAGGCAGAATATTGGGCTATCTGTTGTCACACTGCGGCATCGAGGCCAACCCCACCAAGATTCAGGCTATCATAAACATGACGCCTCCGCAGTCTGCCATAGACGTCCAGCGTCTCATGGGCAGATTGGCCGCTCTCAACAGGTTCATCTCCAGGTCCGCTGAGCGAAGTCTCCCCTTCCTCAAAACACTCTGTGGTGCAAAGGACTTCGCTTGGGGACCAGAGCAGGCAGCGGCCTTCGCCTCATTAAAACAGTACCTGTCGGAGTTGGCAGTCCTTACAAGCCCCGACTCTTCGCTACCCCTATTGCTCTATGTTGCGGCTTCGCCGCATGCGGTCAGCGCGGCACTGGTGCAGGAGCAGACAGCAAAGGGCATGACCAGGCAGTGCCCAGTCTACTACGTCTCCGAAGTACTGACACCGTCCAAATGTAACATGACAGAGCTGGAGAAAATTGCCTACGCAGTCGTTATGTCTTCGCGCAAACTGCACCATTACTTTGAAGCATTCAAGGTCCGAGTCACCCCAGACAGGGGACTCGGCGAATTATTCAGAAACCCGGAAGCATCAGTCAAGATGGCAATAGCTCCGTTAATCTGGCCTCTCACGGGCACTATGCGGGGGTATTTATAGGTATCTGAGTGCCCAGCGTCTTGTGTCAAGGACGCATGTGCCCTCACACACCTAGGTTATCCCCAGAATATTCCCATAAAGCAGGGTTACAGACTGTAATTACAGGAATTCCTTTACAAATTAGGCCCGTAACACGCAGTGGCCGCGCAGGGCCTGTTACAATGGGCCGGACCACATGTGGGCCTCCATGCTGGACGAGGCCGCACGGTGGGATGACCTCGTTGTAGGTCTTCGCCCGATGTCGTAGGAGCGAAGGGTGTCCTCGCCCGTTGTCTTGTCTCCGTTGGGCCAACGACCACGGCGAAGGCCTCGAGCGAAGGGTGGCGTCTTCGCCTTCGCCCCAACAGTGGCATGCCCGTTAATTCCTCGGGAAACACATGTGGGAAGTCCGACACAACCTTGATAACCTCGAGCGGGTTGGCCTCCTTGCTATCAACCGAAATCTGGTGACAATCTCCTTTAGCTATTTTAAGCAGTCTTAGCTCAGCCACTACCTCCTCTCCGGACGGGGACTTCAATGTTACGGTCCTCTTGTCACAGCTAACATTCGCTTCATATTTCATTAACCAATTCATCCCTAGGATGACATCTACCCCAGGGGTGTCTATTACTATTAGGTCATTGGGGAACCCTATCCACCTTATTTCCACCCTTATATTTGAGCATATTTTATCTGCTTGCACTTTACCACCGGCCGAATTAATCCTCATGGGCGGCATCATTGCCTCTACTGAGATGTTATGCATTTCTACCCATGTTATAGTGCCAAATGAATGAGTTGCACCAGTATCAAATAGCACTTTTGCTGGATGAGATTCGACTGAGAACATACCTACTGCCACATCTGGTGCATCCTGGATCGCTTCGGCCTCCAAGTGGTTCACTTTTCCACGGTTGTACGCTTGGCCACGATTACCTGCTGCCTGTTGAGGTACACCTTGCCTTGCTAGAGCATTGGGATTTGTCTGCTGCTGCGCCATCTTCTTTGGACAATGCATCGCCCAGTGGCCTTGTTCTCCACAGTGGAAGCATCCTCTGCCTCCTCCTTGTGCTGGGGCTGCTCAGTTGTTCTGATTCGCTGCTGGGGCAGGAAGGCGAGGTGCCTGGTTGTTCTGCCTCTGATACTGGTTACATCCCTGCTGGTTGTTCTGACGATACTGCTGCTGCTGTGGGTACTGCCTCTGAGACTGCTGCTGGTACGGGCACTGAATCTGATGCTGATATCCCTGTGGGTGACCAGGCTTGCCTTGCTGAGATGAACTGCCTGAGAAGCGGGGGCGGTTGTTGCTCCCGGACTGCGGTCCACTCATCTTGCGCTTCCGATCTTCCATTTCCTTGCGCTTCCTCTCGGTCATGATTGCCCTATCGATCAGGTGCTGGAAGGTAGGGAAGGTGTGGTTCATCAGCTGGTAATGCAGGGGATCCACCAAACCTCTCATGAACCTGTATTGCCTTTTAGCATCAGTGTTGACGTCTTCGGGTGCATAACGAGATAGCTGCAGAAACCTGTCCCTGTATTCACTAACAGACAGGGGTCCCTGCTTCAGAGCTAGGAACTCCTCCTTCTTCACGATCATCAGTCCCTCTGGAACATGGTACCTGCGGAAACTCTCGCTGAATTCCTCCCAAGTGATGGCTTCGAGGTCAGCATGGGTGGCGAGGTAGGACTCCCACCAGGACTGGGTTGCTCCCTTGAGTTGGCAGGGACCATACAAAACCTTCTCCCTGTCATCACATTGGGCGGTGCGCAGTTCCCTTTCCACTGCACACAGCCAGTCTTCTGCATCCATGGGGTCGGCAGAGTGCGCGAAGGTAGGAGGGTGCCCTCTCATGAACTCGCCAGACTTATCCCGTGGCACCTGGGGCATCTGCACTTGCAACTGGGGTTGGGGTTGCTGTTGAGCCTGCTGCATGGCTGCCAGAGTCTGCCCAATAGCTTGCACTGCCTGAGTTTGCATCAAGAACATCTGCTCCACTGTCATCGGGGGTGGCGGGGGAGGCTGCCTCTGATGTTCCTCCTGCTGGGCACGCTGCTCTTGCTGAACACGCCTATTACATCGGCGTCTGTTGTCAGACATCTGTGGAAGACATTCACACATCAGGATTGATCTTACAATCCTTCAACATAAGAAAAGGGTATACATAATTCTTCATGACACTGAGTGAACAAAGAACTTCACTGATCCTCATTATGATCCAATACAACTTCTCAGATAAAAAGGAAAGTAGAAGTAAATGGTTTCCCAACTAAATAACTGATTTCATTAATATCACTAGCTAAACCAAACTGCAGGGGAAACCCACATGTTGGCATCAGTCATTACAAAGATTCAACTCCAGCACAAGTTCATCATAACAAGCATGTAAGCAACTGATAAGCAAACTAAGCTGAATGGAAACAACTGATAAGCAAACTAAACTGACTATCTAAGAGTAAGACTTCTGATTTAAGAATTTATTACAAACTCCGACGCTAACGTTCTAAGGGTCCAGATTTATCCTGGTCTTACAGGCAGGGGAACCATAAGTGTGGTGACCACGTGGCGGCGAGCGGTAAGGGTGCTGAGTCCCAACAGGAGCGGGGGAACCACCCTCCTGGTGGCGGCGCTCTGCCAGCTCAGCACGCAACTCAGCGATCTCCGTTCGAGCCCTGCTCAGCTCGTCCAGAGAGTGGTCCAGCTCAGTGTTAAGCACCGCGACTAGGTTGACTGTGCTGCTCAACCTAGGGTTATCCTCACCAATAGGCGAGACAACCACACTCTCTGTGCTGCCAGTAGGACGGCGGGGGTAGTACCTAAGGTTAAGACCGTTGGCCACCCCACCGAATAAGGAACATTACTGGGAGAGTGCATGTCGTGCTACGTCCTGCATAGCCGCCTCTGCAGTGTCCCTCTCGGAGATGGAGTAATGCTCCGAAAAGGCCTCTGCACCCCGGAGGTCATCCTCCGGACGGCGAACTAGGCAGGTAGCCTCCCAGCGGTCCGGGTACCTCCCGCGACTGTGCTGGTAGACCACACAACGATACTCGATCGACCAGGTGTGTCGGTCGAAGGCCTGGCGCAACAAGGTGTCGAGTGCGTCGTGGAAGTGACAACCGCGAGCGGCGTCACGGGTGATGGGTCGGGCGACCCATCCCTCCACCTCCTGCGGCTCAGAGGACTCGGTGCTGTGGTCGGAGTCGTCGGAGTCGTCGGGGTCTCCTCCAGGACCTCCTCTAGTAGCTCCTCCAACAGCCGGGGCGTCCTGCAGTGGTGCAGGGGGCGCCTCCAGCTGAGGAACAGAGGAACGGCGCCTCACGGACTCCACCTCCTGCTCAGGTGGGGAGGAAGAGCTGAAAGGGAAATGTGCCCTTGGGCCATTTCTAAGTATTTTGGTGATTGGGTGCCAACACAAAGTGCCTAAATGTGAATTTATGCTTCTGGATGAACAAAGTGCAAATCTTGAGAACAGGTATGTTTCTAAGTCTTAGTACATTGGTTTTGTGTACTAATATACTTGTCTAAGTGTTGGAAACAGAAAGTAGAAGAAAAGAGAAGCGGTGCAAATAGCTTGGCTGTGTACAGCCAAGACCTAGCTCGGTCTGGAGCACCGGACTGTCCGGTGTGCACCGGACAGTGTCCGGTGCGCCAGACTCACTCGGCACGAACTGCCCGCTCTCGGGAATTTGCCGACGGCGTACGGCTAT
Source organism: Zea mays (assembly GCF_902167145.1). Classification (NCBI taxonomy): domain Eukaryota; kingdom Viridiplantae; phylum Streptophyta; class Magnoliopsida; order Poales; family Poaceae; genus Zea; species Zea mays. Next base: position 14,409,447 of record NC_050101.1, on the reverse strand, counting down.
AATTCACCGGACTGTCCGGTGTGCACCGGACTGTCCGGTGAGCCAACGGTCGGCTGAGCCAACGGTCGGCCGCGCAATCCGCGCGAGACACGTGGCCGAGCCAACGGTCGGAAGGGGGGCACCGGACTGTCCGGTGCGCCAACGGCTCCCAGATCTGCAACAGTCAGCAACGGTCGGCTGCGCTGTTTATGGAAACAAATCGGGCACCGGACAGTGTCCGGTGTGCACCGGACTGTCCGGTGCACCCGACGACAGAAGGCAAGGATGGCCTTCCAGATTTATTCTCAACGGCTCCTAGCTGCCTTGGGGCTATAAAAGGGACCCCTAGGCGCATGGAGGAGGATACCAAGCATTCCTACAACTCTTCTAAGCACCAAGACATCAATCTCACGCATTCGTTTCATTGTGATAGCATATAGAGCTCTTGTGGAGTTGTGAACTCTTTGTGTTGCGTTGCGAGCTCTTGTTGCGACTTGTGTGCGTGTTGTTGCTCTGATTTTCGAGTCTTGTGTGCGTTGCTCATTCCCACCTTACTCCGTGCTTCTTTGTGAACTCAATTGTAAGGGCGAGAGACTCCAAGTTGTGGAGATTCCTCGCAAACGGGAAAAGATCAAAGGAAAGAAAAACACCGTGGTATTCAAGTTGATCATTGGATCACTTGAGAGGAGTTGAGTGCAACTCTCGTCCGTTGGGACGCCACAATGTGGAGTAGGCAAGTTTTGTACTTGGCCGAACCACGGGATAACCACCGTGTCAACTCTGTGATTGCTTTCTTGTGGTTATCGTGTTTTGACTCCTCTCTAGCCACTTGGCGATTATTGTTCTAACAAGTAACCAAGTTTTCGTGGCTATAAGTTTAAGTTTTTACAGGATCACCTATTCACCCCCCCCCCTCTAGGTGCTCTCAATTGGTATCGGAGTCGTTCTCTTCAAGAAAGGGACTAGCCGCCCGAAGAGATGGATCCTAAGGGGAAGGGGATTGTGATCAACGACAAGGAGAAGGAGTCCTTCGTCAACGAGCCAAGGGATGACAAGTCCAACGACTCGGGCTCGGGCCACAGACGCAAAGATGGGAAGAAGAAGAAGACAAGGCGCATCAAGGAGATCGTCTACTACGACGACAGCGATGAGTCTACTTCTTCCCAAAAGGACGACGACAACGACTACAAAAAGACGGTCAATTTGAACTTTTCATTTGATTATTCTCGTATTCCTCAGAGTTCGAATTCGCATTTGCTTTCCATTCCACTCGGCAAGCCCCCACACTTTGATGGAGAGGACTACGGATTTTGGAGCCACAAAATGCGTAGTCACCTATTCTCTCTCCATCCAAGCATATGGGAGATTGTAGAGAGTGGAATGAAATTTGATAGCTCGGATAGTCCTGTGATTATAAATGAACAAATTCATAGAAATGCACAAGCTACTACTGTTCTCTTAGCATCTTTGTGCAGGGAAGAGTACAATAAGGTGAGCGGCTTGGACAATGCCAAGCAAATATGGGACACCCTCAAGATCTCTCACGAGGGCAACGACGTCACCATGCTCACCAAGATGGAGTTGGTGGAGGGCGAACTTGGGAGATTTGCTATGATAAGGGGGGAGGAGCCAACCCAAACATACAATCGGCTCAAGACCCTTGTCAACAAGATAAGGAGCTACGGAAGCACGAGATGGACGGATCACGACGTCGTCCGCCTAATGCTAAGGTCTTTTACCATTCTTGATCCTCATTTGGTGAACAACATTCGTGAAAATCCTAGGTACACCAAGATGTCGCCCGAAGAAATTCTTGGGAAGTTCGTAAGCGGGCGGATGATGATCAAGGAGGCAAGATATGTGGACGACGCGTTGAACGGTCCTATTCATGAGCCTCAACCCATTGCTCTCAAGGCAACAAGGAGCAAGGAGGCGCTACCGAGCAAGGTGGCGCAAGTTGAGGCGGCCGGGCTAAATAATGAGGAGATGGCCCTCATCATAAAGCGCTTCAAGACGGCGCTTAAAGGTCGCAAGGGACAGCAAAGCAAGACCAAGACAAAGGAGAAGCGCTCGTGCTTCAAATGTGGTAAGATTGGTCATTTCATTGCTAACTGTCCCGATAATGAAAGTGATCAGGAAAAGGGGAACAAAAGGGAGAAAAAGAAGCATTACAAGAAGGCAAAGGGCGAGGCACATATTGGAAAGGAGTGGGATTCGGATTGCTCTTCGTCCGACTCCGACAACGAAGGACTCGCCGCCACCGCCTTCAACAAATCAGCCCTCTTCCCCAACGAGCGACACACATGCCTCATGGCAAGGGAGAAGAAGGTATGTACTCGGAACTCTACCTATGCTTCTTCAAATGAGGACGAATCTAGTGATGAAGATGAAGTAGATTATTCATGTTTGTTCAAGGGCTTAGATAGATCTAAGATAGACAAAATTAATGAATTAATTGATGCCTTGAATGAAAAGAATATACTTTTAGAGAAACAAGAGGACTTATTGTATGAAGAACATGATAAATTTATAGAAGCACAAAAATCCTATGCTTTAGAAGTTAAAAGAAATGAAATGCTTTCTTTTGAACTATCTACTTGTCATGAAACCATTTCTACTTTAAAAGGTGTCAACAATGATTTAAATGCTAAATTAGAAGTAGCAAATAAATCCAATTCTTGTGTAGAACATGTCGCAATTTGTTCTAGGTGTAAAGATTTTGATATTAATGCTTGTAGTGAACACTTAGTTTCTATTTCAAAATTAAATGATGAATTAGCTAGTCTTAATGCACAACTTAAGACTAGCAAGAGTGATTTTGATAAACTGAAATTTGCTAGGGATGCCTACACTGTTGGTAGACACCCCTCCATTAAGGATGGACTTGGCTTCAAAAGGGAAGCCAAGAACTTAACAAGCCATAAGGCTCCCATTCTCGCTAAGGAGAAAGGGAAGGCCCCTATGGCTACTAGCACTAAAAAGAACCATGCTTTTTTGTATCATGATAGAAGACAACCTAGAAGTGCTTATAGGGGTTATAATGCTTATGATGATTTTGATTCTCATCACATGATTGCTTCTAGCTCTTCTTATATGCATGGTAGAAATATGTCTAGGAGAAATGCTATTCATCATGTGCCTAGAAAGAATGTTAGTCATGCTCCTAGGAAAGTAGTAAATGAATTTTCTACAATATATCATGCTTTGAATGCTTCCTTTGCAATTTATAGAAAGGATAGAAAAGTAATTGCTAGGAAGTTAGGGGCTAAATGCAAAGGTGATAAAACTTGCATTTGGGTCCCTAAGAAGATTTGTGCTAACCTTGTAGGACCCAACATGAGTTGGGTACCTAAAACCCAAGCCTAAATTTGCCTTGCAGGTTTATGCATCCGGGGGTTCAAGCTGGATTATCGACAGCGGATGCACAAACCATATGACGGGGGAGAAGAAAATGTTCACCTCCTACGTCAAGAATAGAGATTCCCAAGATTCAATCATATTCGGTGATGGGAATCAAGGCAAGGTAAAAGGGTTAGGTAAAATTGCAATTTCCAATGAGCATTCTATTTCTAATGTGTTTTTAGTAGAGTCTCTTGGTTATAATTTACTATCTGTTAGTCAATTATGCAACATGGGGTATAACTGTCTATTTACGAATGTAGATGTGTCTGTCTTTAGAAGAAGTGATGGTTCACTAGCTTTTAAGGGTGTATTAGACAGCAAGCTTTACTTAGTTGATTTTGCAAAAGAAGAGGCCGGTCTAGATGCATGCTTAATAGCTAAGACTTGCATGGGCTGGCTGTGGCATCGCCGCTTGGCGCATGTGGGGATGAAGAACCTTCACAAGCTTCTAAAGGGAGAACACGTGATAGGATTGACTAATGTAAAATTCGAAAAAGATAGACCTTGTGCAGCTTGTCAGGCAGGTAAACAAGTGGGAGGAGCACATCACAGCAAGAATGTGATGACCACTTCAAGACCCCTGGAGCTGCTGCATATGGACCTCTTCGGACCCGTCGCCTATCTGAGTATAGGAGGAAGTAAGTATGGTCTAGTTATTGTTGATGACTTTTCCCGCTTCACTTGGGTGTTCTTTTTGCAGGATAAGTCTGAAACCCAAGGGACCCTCAAGCGCTTCCTCAGGAGAGCTCAAAATGAGTTTGAGCTCAAGGTGAAGAAGATAAGGAGCGACAACGGGTCCGAGTTCAAGAACCTTCAAGTAGAAGAGTTTCTTGAGGAGGAAGGGATCAAGCACGAGTTCTCCGCTCCCTACACACCACAGCAAAATGGTGTGGTAGAGAGGAAGAACAGGACGCTAATCGACATGGCGAGGACGATGCTTGGAGAATTCAAGACCCCCGAGCGGTTTTGGTCGGAAGCCGTGAACACGGCTTGCCACGCCATCAACAGGGTCTACCTTCACCGCCTCCTCAAGAAGACGTCGTATGAACTACTAACCGGTAACAAACCCAATGTATCTTACTTTCGTGTTTTTGGGAGCAAATGCTACATTCTAGTGAAGAAGGGTAGAAATTCTAAATTTGCTCCCAAAGCTGTAGAGGGGTTTTTGTTAGGTTATGACTCAAATACAAAGGCGTATAGAGTCTTCAACAAATCATCGGGTTTGGTTGAAGTCTCTAGCGACGTTGTATTTGATGAGACTAATGGCTCTCCAAGAGAGCAAGTTGTTGATCTTGATGATGTAGATGAAGAAGATGTTCCGACGGCCGCTATACGAACCATGGCGATTGGTGATGTGCGACCACAGGAACAAGATGAACGAGATCAACCTTCTTCCTCAACTATGGTGCATTCCCCAACTCAAGACGATGAACAGGTTCATCAACAGGAGGCGTGTGATGAAGGGGGAGCACAAGATGATCTTGTGATGGAGGAAGAAGCGCAACCGGCACCTCCAACCCAAGTTCGAGCGATGATCCAAAGGGATCATCCCGTTGACCAAATTCTGGGTGACATTAGCAAGGGAGTAACTACTCGATCTCGATTAGTTAATTTTTGTGAGCATTACTCCTTTGTCTCTTCTATTGAGCCTTTCAGGGTAGAAGAGGCCTTGCTAGATCCGGACTGGGTGTTGGCCATGCAAGAGGAGTTAAACAACTTCAAGCGCAATGAAGTTTGGACACTGGTGCCTCGTCCCAAGCAAAATGTTGTGGGAACCAAGTGGGTGTTCCGCAACAAACAGGACGAGCACAGGGTGGTGACAAGGAACAAGGCTCGACTTGTGGCAAAAGGTTATGCCCAAGTCGCAGGTTTGGACTTTGAGGAGACATTTGCTCCTGTGGCTAGGCTAGAGTCAATTCGTATCTTGCTAGCATATGCCGCTCACCATTCTTTCAGGTTGTTCCAAATGGATGTGAAGAGCGCGTTCCTCAACGGGCCAATAAAGGAGGAGGTGTACGTAGAGCAACCCCCTGGCTTCGAGGATGAACGGTACCCCGACCACGTGTGTAAGCTCTCTAAGGCGCTCTATGGACTTAAGCAAGCCCCAAGAGCATGGTATGAATGCCTTAGAGATTTCTTAATTGCTAATGCTTTCAAGGTTGGGAAAGCCGATCCAACTCTTTTTACAAAGACCTGCGATGGTGATTTATTTGTGTGCCAAATTTATGTCGATGACATAATATTTGGTTCTACTAATAAAAAGTCTTGTGAAGAGTTTAGCAGGGTGATGACGCAGAAATTCGAGATGTCGATGATGGGCGAGTCGAACTACTTCCTTGGGTTCCAAGTGAAGCAACTCAAGGACGGCACCTTCATCTCCCAAACGAAGTACACGCAAGATCTGCTGAAGCGGTTTGGGATGAAGGATGCCAAGCCCGCAAAGACACCGATGGGAACCAACGGACACACCGACCTCAACAAAGGAGGTAAGTCCGTTGATCAAAAAGCATACCGGTCAATGATAGGGTCATTACTTTACTTATGTGCTAGTAGACCGGATATTATGCTTAGCGTATGCATGTGTGCTAGATTTCAATCCGATCCTAAGGAGTGTCACTTAGTGGCGGTGAAGCGAATCCTTAGATATTTAGTTGCTACGCCTTGCCTCGGGCTCTGGTATCCAAAGGGGTCTACCTTTGACTTGATTGGATACTCAGACTCCGATTATGCTGGATGTAAGGTTGATAGGAAGAGTACATCGGGGACGTGCCAATTCTTAGGAAGGTCCTTGGTGTCATGGAAATCTAAGAAACAACCCTCCGTTGCCCTATCCACCGCTGAGGCCGAGTATGTTGCCGCAGGACAGTGTTGCGCGCAACTACTTTGGATGAGGCAAACCCTCAGGGACTTTGGCTACAATCTGAGCAAAGTCCCACTCCTATGTGATAATGAGAGTGCTATCCGCATGGCGGAAAATCCTGTTGAACACAGCCGCACAAAGCACATAGACATCCGGCATCACTTTTTGAGAGACCACCAGCAAAAGGGGGATATCGAGGTGTTTCATGTTAGCACCGAAAACCAGCTAGCCGATATCTTTACCAAGCCTCTAGATGAGAAGACCTTTTGCAGGTTGCGTAGTGAGCTAAATGTCTTAGATTCGCGGAACTTGGATTGAATTGTAGCATACATGTGTTCATGCCTTTGATCATGTTCATTCTGCATTTTGTTGCTTACTGTGGTGCTCAAGTTGTACAAACACTCCCTGGACCTCACAAGTCCGTTGCAAAGTGATGCACAGTTTTAGGGGGAGATGTGTTACAACTTGACCCTTTGAGACTAACCATATGCTTGAGTTCGTTTGACATAGTCTCGAAGGAGAATTGAAAGGGAAAAGGTGGACTTGGACCATGAAAGACTTCCACTGCACTCCGATGAGAGGGTAACTATTTCCAAGTTCATCTCATGAACTCTTATTGCCATTTGATCTTAATTGAAGATTTTTGTGAGGCAATGGGGTTAAAAGGGCCACGATTGATCCCGTTTTGGTGCTTGATGCCAAAGGGGGAGAAAATAAAGGCCAAAGTGATAAATGGATCAGCTACCACTTGAGAGATTTTGAAAAGTAGGATAGAGCTTTTGATTTGTCAAAACTCTTTTATTGCATATCTTGTCAATAGTTGGCTTCCTGTGGGGAGAAGTAGTGATTATAGGAAAAAGGGGGAGTTTTTGAAATCTTTGATCAATCTCTTTTGGAATGACTCTCTTTATGCTTCAACATGTGTGTTTGACTTAGAGATAGAGATTTGAGTTTGATTTACAAAAACAAACCAAGTGGTGGCAAAGGATGATCCATATATGCCAAATTCGATTCAAAATAAAACTCATTTTATTTGAAGTGATATTGCACTTGTTCTTGTTGCTTTATGTTGTGTTGGCATAAATCACCAAAAAGGGGGAGATTGAAAGGGAAATGTGCCCTTGGGCCATTTCTAAGTATTTTGGTGATTGGGTGCCAACACAAAGTGCCTAAATGTGAATTTATGCTTCTGGATGAACAAAGTGCAAATCTTGAGAACAGGTATGTTTCTAAGTCTTAGTACATTGGTTTTGTGTACTAATATACTTGTCTAAGTGTTGGAAACAGAAAGTAGAAGAAAAGAGAAGCGGTGCAAATAGCTTGGCTGTGTACAGCCAAGACCTAGCTCGGTCTGGAGCACCGGACTGTCCGGTGTGCACCGGACAGTGTCCGGTGCGCCAGACTCACTCGGCGCGAACTGCCCGCTCTCGGGAATTTGCCGACGGCGTACGGCTATAATTCACCGGACTGTCCGGTGTGCACCGGACTGTCCGGTGAGCCAACGGTCGGCTGAGCCAACGGTCGGCCGCGCAATCCGCGCGAGACACGTGGCCGAGCCAACGGTCGGAAGGGGGGCACCGGACTGTCCGGTGTGCACCGGACTGTCCGGTGCGCCAACGGCTCCCAGATCTGCAACAGTCAGCAACGGTCGGCTGCGCTGTTTATGGAAACAAATCGGGCACCGGACAGTGTCCGGTGTGCACCGGACTGTCCGGTGCACCCAACGACAGAAGGCAAGGATGGCCTTCCAGATTTATTCTCAACGGCTCCTAGCTGCCTTGGGGCTATAAAAGGGACCCCTAGGCGCATGGAGGAGGATACCAAGCATTCCTACAACTCTTCTAAGCACCAAGACATCAATCTCACGCATTCGTTTCATTGTGATAGCATATAGAGCTCTTGTGGAGTTGTGAACTCTTTGTGTTGCGTTGCGAGCTCTTGTTGCGACTTGTGTGCGTGTTGTTGCTCTGATTTTCGAGTCTTGTGTGCGTTGCTCATTCCCACCTTACTCCGTGCTTCTTTGTGAACTCAATTGTAAGGGCGAGAGACTCCAAGTTGTGGAGATTCCTCGCAAACGGGAAAAGATCAAAGGAAAGAAAAACACCGTGGTATTCAAGTTGATCATTGGATCACTTGAGAGGAGTTGAGTGCAACTCTCGTCCGTTGGGACGCCACAACGTGGAGTAGGCAAGTTTTGTACTTGGCCGAACCACGGGATAACCACCGTGTCAACTCTGTGATTGCTTTCTTGTGGTTATCGTGTTTTGACTCCTCTCTAGCCACTTGGCGATTATTGTGCTAACAAGTAACCAAGTTTTCGTGGCTATAAGTTTAAGTTTTTACAGGATCACCTATTCACCCCCCCCCCTCTAGGTGCTCTCAAGAGCCCTGTTGCTCCCTCAGAGGTCAAGGTGAGAGTGAAGGTCAATAGTCCTTAGTACGACCAGTGCTACTCTAGGTCAACGGTCCTACAGTCAACTTGGCTTTGATACCACTTATGTCACACCCGGTTTCAGAAGGCAAACCGAATGCGAACCATGTACGTGCACGGATCAGAACTCACGTACACAGCGATTACATAAATGAACATCATCGCATAGTACTCGAATAATAATGTAAAAGAGTATTAACTTATTACATCACAGAGTCAGAGACATCCACATAGTCATCAACTTAACGGATAAATCAAAGTGCTAAGCGAAACGCAGTAAAGGTAAGGCCTTCACAGGCAGCTGACTGGGGGTTGCCGCCAACCCACACCTAGAACTCGTCGTAGTCTTGGAACTCCTGGAAGTCTCCTTCCACGGCTTCATCTACTCCTGAGCAGTGGTTGTAATGTGGACAACCTGGTGTTTTGTGGTAAAGCAAGGATGAGTACACATCAACGTACTCAGCAAATGCCCCGTTTGGCTGAAGTGGACTAGCTTTTATGTGGGGTTAGGCTCAAGCAGTTGCTTTTAGTTGGTCAGGTACTTATTGTTAGTAGAAGCCATATTTTATCATAAAACCCAAGTTATAATCCCAAAATGTACCTCCTCGGAGAGGAATTGCTAGAATACATAATTAAAGTCACCATCATTAACCATCATCGTTAAAGTCATCATCTGAGGTGTATCCGGAGTATCTCTAATCAAAGAGGATCCCAAGGCTGCTCTTAACCGTGAGCACGACTGATATATCAGTTTCACTACCCTCTGCAGAGGTCGCACACTTTACCCATGAGCCGTGATTCCCGTTTTGCCCGGGGAGAGCTAATCCCCATTGATCACTTCCTAGGTGGTCCGGCAGGGTATCACTACGTAGCCGTTACAAAGGTTCCCTAGAGGTCATAGCCGCCCGTTAGGTTTCTCCAGTTTGATAAACACAGTACCCCTCCCCACAGGAGAGTGGCTAACAAAAGCAAAACGAAAGAACCTCGGCACTCAGCCTCGGCAGAGCAAGCACTGTGCCTGGACCCCATTTACGGCACGACGGTGAAGCAACTACACCTCTAGTTCCTCTAATTAATTAGCTAAGGGCATCCCATTTCACCCTCTTGGTTGCACTGTTATCCCGGGTGGTCTCTCAACGAACAGGTCCTTACGGAGAGGTACTCGGGAAACAGCCCGAGTCCCCTTAAATGTCACAAGTATATCACCATCGTATCCAGAATAAAAACATCGTATCATAAAGTAATTCTCATCATGTTCGTTGATTAGAGTAAAGCACCAGCATAGAGCTAACCATGATAATCCGAAAGGTAAACAAGGATAAGGTAAATAGAAAGCTAGTCAATCCTTAGGTTTCAATTAAGTAGTGTGCGACAGTGAATTATAAATAGATAGGACATAATGGGTCAGAGGACACTTGCCTTCACCAAGCTGCTGCTCAGGGACTTCTTCTGCAACTTCCTCGGGAAACACAGACTACCCGTTGTCTATGCAAAGTAATCATTCATTCTATGCACTTGGGAAATAACAAACAAAAACAATATACCAAACATGTGCAGCAGAGAGATCACGGATTCACAATAGAAAAGGATTAACAATCTGGTGTTCCCTAGGTCTAGGGTAGATGACTATACAAAGTGATTCATTATCCACTAACCAGGTCTATGTCAGTGGTGGGGTTAAATCATTACATGGTGTTAAGTCCATAAACTTAAGTGCTCCAACTTTGATTAGAGTCTACTATCTTTACTTTATTTCAATTAGGGTTCCAATAACATTACTTTTACACTAAAGATCAACTATTAATTGGGACATAAAAACAGCAGGGAAACATTGTTTAAACAGGTAGATAAAAATGTTATGAACATTTTGCAATTTGAAGCACCTAATTTGGAGTTCATATGACAAAGTTATGAATTTTACAAGATTAGGGATTAAAAATATTCTTTAAATACTTATTCCTGATTAAATAAAAGGTCTGAGGACCTAACTACGAAATTCCAGGGACGGCGGGTTAATTTGCAGAAAACCGGGGGTCTCTTTAAGAAGTTTGCGCGGGCGAAGGGGTATCGGGCTCCTTCGGCCGTTGGATCTCGGATCGACGCTCGGGATTAGATCGACGGGCAGGCGCGCGAGAGCGCGGGGGCGCGAGCGGCTGACAGGCGGGGCCGCGTGGGCAGAGCTCGGGCGCGAGCGGCTGACAGGCGGGACCCAGCGACAGGAAGGCGGGGCGCGGGGGGGGGGGGGCTCTGGGCCGTCAGATCCCAGGCGGACGACTAGGATTAGGTTCGGGTTATTTAAAAAGGGACCGTCCGATCTGAGATGGACGGCGGGGATTGGGCGGCCGGCTTCGGCCCTCTTCTCCGGCCAGCAGAGATGGCGGCGCCCGTACCCGCGGCGGGGGAGCTCGCCGGAGACAAGGGTCGCGGGGGCTCCGTGGGTCTTAGGGCGACCGGGATGGTCTGGGAGATTGGGAAAGGCGCGAGGAACCTACTGGCGGGGGCTAAGTCGCGATAGGGGCACCGGAGGGGGCGGCCCACGGCGAACTGGCTCGGCGGCGGCGCCAACCGACTCCGACGAGGAATTAAGCGCATTAGGGAGCAAGGGAGGGAAAGGGAGAGGGCGGTGGAGGTTCCTTACCTCAAGGCGAACCCCAGGGACCTCTCGGTGGCGGCGAAGGCGCGACGACGGCTCGGGTCGACGGTGGCGGACAACGGCGGCTGCGCGGAGGACGGCGGGTGAGCGCGGGCAGAGGAAATCAGGGAGGGAGAGGGGAAATTGGAGCGTGTCCCGAGTTGCAGACGTCGAGGCAAAGCTCACCGTGGCAGAGGGCACAGCGGGGCTCCGACGTCGACGGGGAAACGGGCTCGGGACGGCGGCGGGCAACGGCGGCGGCGCTCTAGCGTGCGTGCAGCGTGGGGGAGGTTGAAAAGGGGTTCTGCAGGTGCGCAAAGGAGGGAGGGAGAGGGTGAGCGAGGCTCTGGGGCTCAAGTGGCCGAGGGCGGGGCGGTTGCGAGCTTTACGCGCGACGTGGGCGCGGAGACCTCAGTGCGCGCAGCTCGGGCGGGCGGTTACGCGGGGACGAGGGAGCTGACAGAGGGGGCCCATGAGCAGAGAGAGCGAGGGAGCGGGCGCACGCGCGGGGAAAGCGGCAGCGCCGACAGTGCGGGCCCGCCAGGACAGAGAGAGGAAGGGGGAACGGGTGCGCGCGCGCGGGGTGGGCTGACTGGGCCGAAAGGCCGAGGGGAACAGGGGTGCGGGCCACTTTACCTTTTTCTTTTATTTTAGAAATTGTTTTCCCTTTTTTTTTATTTACTCCATTTGATTCAAATCCAAATATGCCACAAATTCAAATTAGCACCCTCAAGCATATGCATCAAACAAAAGTGAAGTTTAGGGTTCAACATGATGCAACATTTCATACTCCCTTGGAGTTTAGCCTACTAGATTATAATTACAAAAATAAAAAAACCACTCTTCTTCTATAGAAAAGAGAAAAAGGAGATTGGGAAAGGTGTGAAGAGAGGAGTAACACCTGAATTTGTGAATATGAGCAAAGAAATTTTATACCCCCAAATTCAGGGTGTTACAACTGCCAAGTCATATCTGGCGAGAAACAGTCAAGCAAAAGGGTTAAAGTAAGAAGCAGTTTAATACAGTGGCCAAAAGGAAGAAGAAGAGCACTAACCAGCATTCGCCGCCTCTAAGTCAGAAACACGCTGTTGAAGCAGCACCGGATTCCAATGCGCCAGAGACAAAGCTCCTTCTGGAACAGAAGCACCCTACAACCTCAGCTGACTAGCCATCCCGTCCACCAATGCCTGACATTAAGAACAGAAGAGTATAATAACAGCAGTCTATCCGGTGTAAAAGTCAGACTAGGATAAACCACAATACCTGGAGGTTGGAGAAGAATGAGGGGACCCCCAAATTGTGAGAGATCAACTGATGGCTCGGCGAAGGATCACCACCCGGAGCAACTTGCAGCGAACCAGCAGGAACCAATTCAGTGTCATCAACAGAACCCAAAACTTTATCGTCGGGTACGCTGGCCTCTAAAGCGACTCCTTGACCAAAGCCTTGGGCTATCACCATGCAACCAGAGTGCGGAGGAGAAGACCCTACATGAACATCCATGGAGGTGCAAGAGGGAGAACCCGCTCGGACACCCTCGGGGGCTAGGTCATAGTTTGCGCTACCCATTCGAGCCGGATCATCTCCGGCAGCACCCTCGGGGGCTGGGTCGCAGCTTGTGCTACCCATCCGAGCCAAATCATCCCCGGTAACACCCTCGGGGGCTGGGTGAGCGCCAACACCATCCTTGAGGGTCGGGTTCTCTGCAGCAGCCACCTCTAGGGCTGAAGGACCCTCAGTCACTTCCATGTAAGCAAGACAATCCAAACCAGCCTCCTGACCCTCAAGACCGCGCTCCAAGGTCGATGAGGCGCGGGACGCTGCCCGAGATGACCCCAACCCGGCGTCGAGCACATCAACACAAACATCATCGCGCCACCATCCGCCGGCTCTGATAACAGATCTTCTGGAACCATGTCTTCAAGAGTTTGATCAAAGTTTGCTAGAGATAATTCTTGCAGACCAATAAGGGCAGACAAGGCAGGAGAAGGAACACCACTACTTTCCCCACTAGCTACGTAGCGCCGGCTGTTCTTCCGAATCAGAGGGATTTCGTCCTCTTCTTCATCATCCTCATCAACAACACGGACAGCACACCCATTGGGGTAAGCGTCATACGGGTCACACCCATTGGGATCAGCGTCAGCAAATTCAGGCACGGGCACTTCCTCAGCAGCAGGAGCAGAAGGACCAGCATCCCGATCCAAGCTAGACACTCGCCGAAGACGTCTCTTCTTCTTTTTCTGCCCACCAGCAGGAGAAGCAGGCTAATTGGCTCGGCAAGGGCGCTTCGGGCGAACATTGTCAGGCCTCTGAATATCCAAGGCTTTACTAGCTTCCGGGAGAGGCGCCACCACCAATGTTCCAGCAGGAGCAGCATCAGAAGAATCCTCGGCTAACATATCAAGCATGGCACTTATTTCTGCATCACTGGGATCCAAAGGCACCTCAAAGTGAACCTGCCGTTCATCATCAGGAATTTCTTCAAGCGAAGCAACCAAAGCACTAACTTCTTCGGCAGAGGGTCGCACTCTAAGGCCCAAACCACCATCACCAGCAGGAGGATTTGACACAAAATGAGTAAAGGCCTTGGAAGGAGGCAGGTTCCAGGCCGAGTATGCAACAAGGGCGCCAACATTTGATACCCTGCCTCTGAGTATCATTTCGAGCCAGCTCACCAAGTCCACAGCAAAAAATTCTTGTATTGATTACCCGGGTCGAGTCAGCTAGGCCTCGATACAGATAGGTCGGGTATGCCCTGTTCTTCAATGGCTGAATATTCTTGAAGACAAAGTCAGCAACCACAGCCTCTGCAGTCAGACCCCTCTTCTTCAACAATCCAATTTCAGCTAGCAGAGCCCCTGCCTCAGCCACCTCCTGGTCTGTGGGAGATTCCGTCCAGCTCGGAGTGCGAACGTCCGGCTGTCGCCCAGACCGTGGGGGGAGATAATTTCTGTGATTCTCAACGATAAACCACTCCAAGCGCCATCCTTTAATACTGTCCTTGAGGGGGATGTCGAGATAATCAGTCTTCCTTCCGCGGCGCATCTCCAAGCTCGCGCCCCCCACCAGCTGATGTTGTCCTCCGGCCATTCCAGGGCGACAATGATACAAATATTTCCACAGTCCAAAGTGTGGCAGGATGCCAAGAAAAGCCTCACATAAATGAACAAAGATGGAGATTTGCAGAATGGAATTGGGGTTCAGATGGGTCAGATTCAAGTGATAGAAATCAAGAAGACCACGGAAAAAGGGGGAAATAGGAAGAGCAAGACCGCGGAGAAGAAAAGGAACATAAACAACGGATTCGTGGGTGTCCTCTGTTGGAACAGTGACCCCGTGGCAAATCCGCCAAGAACAGAGCTCCCTCGGAGGAAGAACTCCGATGGACACGAGATGGAGAAGATCAGACTCAGAAACAACATACATGTGGTTACCTGCGAAAGGCAACTGGTTGTTGGGGTCGATGGGGGGAATGACAGCAACGGATGAATTCGAGGCTTTCCTCTTGGGAGCCATCTCGATCTTGCTGGCGAGCGGAGCGGAAGTAGTATCGCACGAGCGCAAAGAAGGCTTGGATGCAGAAAAGCAAGAACTAGGGCACGGAAAGCAGAGGCGCGCAACAGTGCAGTACATATGGGGTTTTCCCAGGCCAGATACCGTTTCCAGAAAGCGCCCAGTCATCACCCGACGATTATTTTTAAAATGCTGGCCTGCCATGTCATCACTCAGCTGCTATTCCTAAAAAAGCTGGCATGCCATGTCATCACTCGGTCGTTATCTCAAAAACGGCCAACGCGGCCCGTTCTAACTCGGCTGTTACCTCTAAAACGTCGACATCACACCCATCACTCGGCCGCTATCACTAAATCGATAAGGTAGCTCCAAAGGATTCGGCCGTTACCTCTAAAACGCCGGTATCATCATCAACCGTTCGGTCGTTATCTCTAAAACGCCGACGCGGCCCACCATAACTCGGTCGTCATTCTTAAAGCAACGACGGGATTTCAGATGACTCGACCACAACAACCAAAGCGCTATCATTACAAATAAGGCAATCAGAAATGTGATTCAAAGATCACAAATACTCCTCGCGCATTGATAAGATGGGCGAACAGCGAGAAAGCAACATAACGCACACAGAAGTGGAGCGAAATCACTTTTCATTATAAAGGGAAGCTACAGAACTTACAAATCAACTCGTTATGAGTTGATGACCTCCCTACTACTACATTACACTTCACTACTCTATACTACTAACTACTACTACATTATTTCATTACACTACTTCTAATCTATACTAACATTTAAAAAACCAGTGGCATCTATCCACTAGCCTTGTTGCTGCCCTTGCTGTTTCCCTTGCTGTCGTTTCCATTGCCGCCCTTGCTGCCGCCGCCCCTGCCGCTGTCGCCTCCGTCGTCGCCGCCATCATCGCCATCGCCGCCGCTGCTCTCCTCGGACGAGTCCGAGGAGTCCTCCTCGTCCGAGGAGTACTCCGACTCATCCGAGCCCTCGAGCCCGGAGCGCTCGACGGCCCGGATGTAGGACCAGACCTCCGCGGCAAGCCCCTAGGAGTCGTCTGAGTCATCAGACGACGCCGGGGGAGAGACGGGAGCCGGAGATCCCTCGGACTCGGAGGAGAACTCCTCCTCCGAGTACTCCAAGTCGCCGAAGTCCTTCGAAGGAGGAGTCGGCTCACGTTTGCGCTTGTCACCAGAGCGAGGAGAAGAACCGCTACCTTTCTTACTCTTGCCCATGGTGGCGAGGGAGCGAAGAAGAAGATAGTAAGCAGCAGCAAGAGATGTGAAAAAACCGGAGAAGCAAAGGCACTATTTATAGAAGAAGGAGGCAACCGTTCACCTCCTACCACGGCCACTGAACAGCCGCAAAAAATTCAATATGCACTTCAAACCGTCTGAAGACACGTCAGGCGGCTGGCGCCGCTTCACGCAACACAACACCCATTGGGACTCCAGTCAACTGCGCGAGCGATATGATTACACCCGCGGTCACATCAAATTACTACTCAGAAGCAGTTTGCTAAAACACTCAGCGTACCAAGCCGTCCCTTGCCTACACCCATTGGGGGGGACGCCCAGGAATTATCAGTATATTTTTCAAAACTGTCACATCCGTTCAGTGCATGCAATGAATTCCTCAAGACAAAAGTAAGATATAAGCAAGGATCAAAGGAAAGCCAAATATAGCTGGTGAAGTACAAGTCTGACCGACAGAAGCGACATGAAGACTAGCCAGGGGACGTCTATCGAACGTCCAATCAGTTGCAAATCAAATAAATTGCATCACCTAGCAAGATATGGGCAGATCATGAACTCGGTCTCGAAGACAAAATATACGCTGACCTCTAAAGCATAATATCAATGACATAATGCTGACCTCTAAGGCATTTGGCAAAAAGAAAGGACAATTCTCGGAAAAAGGGCATGAAATGAAGACCTTCGAGTGGATTGTTTTCAAAAATCCACTCGAAGATCGGGGGCTACATCCATTTGGTGCACCTTTGAATCGTCATCTCAGATCAAGACAATGCTGACCTCTAAAGCATAGGGTAAGATCAAAACAAGGTTGATCTCCGACAAAGTACAAGTGGAAAATAAAAGTGATTTCTGGTAATACTCGAAGTGAAGACCTTCGAGTGGATTGTCTGCAAAAATCCACTCGAAGCTCGGGGGCTACACCCATTGGGTGCGCCTTTGGTGCACCCAATGAAGTTTGAGGTCTTACAATACGAAATGCTGACCTCCGAAGCGTGAGTCCGAGATAGAACACCAATTTTCGAGTGGTAAAAGCAGAAGGAGACAGTAAGAAATCATTTTTACCGGATTACCCAGAAAGCACTTCCTGTTACTAACAAAGACCGCAAGCTCGACCTAGGATCTTTGGGCCGATTATTCCAAAATCAATCCAAAGATCGGGGGCTTGTGGGGGACAGATATCCCCGGATCCACTAGAAGGTTAAAGGACCTCACGAAAGGCCCAAGGGACCAATAAATCGTAAGGCCATCCCTTCGTGGGCCTGGGGAGGAACGACCAGTGGAGCAGATTGATATAGGACCGGATCGATGCAAGCCCAGACGACCCAATGACTTCGAGCAAGTAATCGCAACAGTGACCCGATCTTCCCGCGCTGGAACCCCGTACAACGGAACCAAGCGAGGATGGGTCGGCGGAACTATAGGAAGATAGACTCAATTGGTTCACTATCATTTAGGCGCATACTGTTATCATATTTGCATGTAACGCCCCACGGTCAGGTATATAAGGCCTAGGGGGCACCCCTTCAGATCGATCGATCTCACTACTCAGCCATCCACCTCAACTCTCTACGTTTCCCGCACTAGAGAGCCCCCTTGTAACCCACCACACAAAAGCATTCTCGCCAGGACGTAGGGTATTACACATTTCAAAGCGGCCCGAACCTGTAAACCATTGTCTACTGTTTCTCGTGCACCCGGCACGAACTATTGTGCTACAGTCGGTAACACCGTCCTACTCCTAAAAAACACCTTGATGGGCAACCTCGGGTGTGCGGTCGGACCCAAAACAACGACAGGATCATGCTTAAAATCATGGCACGTACCCGACATGTGAATTATTGCAGATCAAAAAACTACGGCTCATGCCCGCCTATCGCATTGACCATGTTAAGTCGAGTTGGGTTTTTTCGAGCAAGTCGGGTCGGGTGGCCCATGCTCAGATCTAGTTCTAAACATTGACTAATATTGCTATATACATATAAACTAACAAGATATATACTTTATGAAGCTATATTTTACTTCCTTTGTCTATAAAAATGTGATTTTCGTTTTTGTGAGTCAAACAATTTTATTTTAACTAATTTATATAAAAAAATAAGTGCTAACATTCTAAGTACCAATAAATTAATTATAGAATATATTTTTATGATAAATTGTGTTAGATATATATAAATATTACTATTTAGTATATTTGGTCAAACCTAAACTAATCTAACATGTATGGAGCGAATAGTGCAATGGAACGCTATTACATTAAATTTAGAGAACCAAACATTATGCGTCCAACATGGCGGATGACTGTGCAGCCATCGAGCGCGGGCAACGCCACTAGACACCAGCCGACGCCATGCCTGCATTCAAGGGGAACGAGGAGGAGCACACGCGAGGATCGCCGGAGGCGAAAAGCAGCTCGCACGGCGAATCGCCGAGGACGAGGACGAGCTTGTGCGCAGGGTGTCGAACCTCCTCTGCTCACCCTGATGTTGTCGGCACGCACCTCCTCCTACGCTCCTCCTCCGACGAACTGCTCAAACCACCACCATGGCGCTCACGACGTTCGGTGTCGGCCACCACAGTGCGCAGGGCGGCAACTGCTCGTGCTCCACCTCCGGCCAGGCGGACATGGGCGCGCCCTCATGTGTTGTTGCCTCCTCCGATGAATGTCCTGCGCTCCTTCTCTGACGAACCACCATGGGTGCTTGACCATTGGCATCAAGAAAGCAGCTCACCAAGCATGCAATGAATATGTTCGACAATGTTTTTTGTTTGCGTGTAAAATTATTTATAATATAAATGTCTAGTAAATTATTTGGCTAATTATGAAGAATAGTAATTTTACCATAAAATAAATATATATTATGTAGCGCATTTTAATTTCGCGATATCCGAACGATTTTTTAAGAAACGGTGTATATTGTGAAATATGGTAATACAGTAGATATAGAGGATCGATTTTAGGGAACGTTGATAGAGATGGTAAAGATATAGAGGACATAATGTTTTAGAATGTGCAGTAAAAGACATAGAATATTTCTTTAAAGGATGAAATTTAGGAGTCGTTGTTGGAGACAGCATAAACATACCGTACCACTTCCAAGCATTTAAACTCAGCTTGTAAAAGGCTTGGAAGTCAGCCCTCGAATAGTCAAATATCACCTCTTGTTACCGGACTGAGTAATGGGGGGCATGTATGTGGATGTGTACATAACTACATATACACATTTGCATGTTCTTTTCTCTATAGGTCCATCCATCTTTAGGGATGTTGACATTGCTAGTGCCTTGGCTTTGATTCAGGAAGAGGAGTTATGCAGGGTTCGTTAGTGTTTTGGGAACGAATTCACCAAGGATGCCTTTAATCCAACGGTGGACAAATCAAAGACAGTTGAATCGGAACATGTGACAACGAAAGCAAACAAATCTGAGTGAAGATAGATTGACCTCTTTGAATGAGTTTAGAAGGAAGAGTGGGTTGTGCTTCAAGTGTGGAGAGAAGTGGGGATAGTACAGATGTCATCTTCAAGTCTCTTTGCATGTTATTTTTGAAAATGAAATAATGTAGAGGAGGGCCCTGCAGTGAATTTTATTAATTGAAATGACTTAACAATGAAGAAAAAAGAATTAGAAGAGAGGGGAGGATATGATCAGTCATCTAGAGTTTAACCATATAGATATAAGAAGTTTAAGAGCAGGGCTAAATCTAAACATTTGCAGCTTCAACGTGTCGTTGAAACATCTCTTTGCATGTTATTGAAGAGTAGCTAGATGCATTTGAGAAAGTGGATCTGAATACTTGTGAGTTGTGAGAGCTAGAGTTTGTAGAGAAGGCCTCTATTTTGGTTGTGGGTCATGATGTCAGTTCTAGTCCATCTGGACAAAGCAATGTGAAGTTGTGTGGAAGTATCGGAAGTCTATTGTGCTTGTGCTTATTCTAGTTCATTCTGGCAGTGTACGACCATTTACTAGTGATTAGATGGCCAAGAAACTTTGGGGTTCCAAAGACGGATCTGCACCCACCATCTTAATCTGTAGTTGTTGATGGTAGTCCTACGATGTGCACTTCTATATAAGATTGTCAATCTATAATGTGTCGTTCAGGTGTATGCCTTTATCTTTTCAACCGTAAAAGTTTTGCCTCTAAAGCTGTCTGTTGTCTATCCATAGTTTACCCAAAAACATTGTTCTGCATTGTAGATTATATTGTTCGCAGAGTGGAGTTCGAATATGGATATGGGGATGGGTATGTACTAGAGATAATCTAAGATGTTTTGATATAATCCTGGGTCAAAAAAATAAAACATGATTTAGGTGTACCTTTTGAAGTATGGAAAATCTAAATTGGGCAATTAAAGATTCTCTCTTAACGAGGAGTGAGTGGCGACAAATTATACGGACATATAGCAAAAAAAAATGGTGCGTCCCGGAAAATATGCAAGTTGAGTGAACTTGACATACGATTCCATGACCCACACGAGTGAATCCGATATGCATCATTTTCCAAATGTCGCGAAACTAGCTAGGTTTAATTTGCAAAGGCATCTCTTTCCGTGGACCAAAAAAATATGTATCAAAATCAGTGGGGCATAAATCATTTCCCAAGAATATAATTTATCCGCACAGGAGCAAACAATAATGTTCTAATCTCCATTATGAATCCATTTTTAATAGTTTTTTTGACTTTTATTTCTGCTGTGCAAAGTGAATGCAACGCCAGGGAGCCGAGGATCTCGCACGATTATTGGCGGGCCGGCCGTGGGGATGCCCATGAAAAGGGGCGCGCAATGGCTGCGATCCACGCGTCGGTCTCGCCTGTGCAAGTGTTCCCCTTGACCTTTGCTAATGATTTGACGCCAGAGAACAAAGCCGACGTGGCGTAACTGTATGAAGGATCGCGCTGCCACGTGGCCGCTGCGATTGGTCGTCTGACTCGGAAAGATGCATGGCAATGGCGACGCCTCTGAATGGAGAATCTGTAACTAACTAGCTAGTGCTTCCTTTGGTCTCATTGTTGATAGATCTTTTCTTTTTTTTTTGATTTTTTGATTTTTTGATAAAGGAAGATTTTATTAATAACTTCAAGCACATTACATCGAGGAGATACACACCCTTGAAATTTCTTCCAGCCTCTGCTTAATAAGCACACAGCTTTGTAAATGAAAAAAAAAAAGTTTATAACCCACACACTCTAATGGTAATCAATCCGAAGACTAGACCGCCACCCATGTGCCCGGGAAAAAAAGTCCTTCGCCACCCGCACCAAGTATTGTGTAGCCTCCACAACCATAGGTCGCAACTCCGCCTTCTGTAAAACAGCCCATGTACGAAGGCAATGGGCAATGGTATGGATAACCTGCAAGGGAGAAGAATTTTTTTTCTTTTCAAAGACAATATCATTCCTGTTCAACCAAAGAGACCAACAAGTTGTAGCAGCGCCAAGTAAGATTATCTTTCTAATATTTCTATCAAAGCCACTAAGCCAGGTACCAAACAAATTAGAGACATTAAACGGTTTAGATATCCTGAAGGCCATGTGAATTAAAGCCCACGTCATACGAGCAAACCGACAATCAAAAAATAGATGTTGAATTGTCTCATCTTCATGACAAAAACAACATGTTTTGTTTTCATGCCAGTTACGTCTCGCTAAATTATCCTTGGTAAGAATCACCCCCCTCCTGAGATACCATAAAAAGATTTTGATCTTAAGAGGGGCTTTTAAATTCCACAGTCTTTTATTTAAATTTGGTACCTCACGCCTAATCAATGCTTGATAATGTGACTTTACTGAAAATTGTCCTGACTTGGACAAGGTCCAATAGAAGGCATCCTCATCTTGTGTTAGGTGAATATTAGCGATGCGTGAAAGTAATTCATTCCACGCCACCAATCTCGACCCAAACAAAGTTCGTCTCCAATAGGTGTTAGATTGTGTTGTCGTTAGAAACTCACCAATGGTTACGTGCTTCTTTCTAGTTATATTATATAACCCAGGGTATTGGTATTTTAAAGCGTTTGATCCAAGCCATGTGTCTTCCCAGAACCTCACCTGCGATCCATTGTTAATTTTGAAGGTTCCAAAGCGAAGAAAGTCTTGCTTCACCTTCATCAAACAGGACCAAAAATGTGAGTCTCCTACTTTCCATTCAGCTCGGACAAGTGGTTTAGAGCCCAAATATTTATTTTTTAAAATTTGTTGCCAATTCCCCTCTGATGTTAATAATTTAAATAGCCATTTACTTAGTAAGGCTATGTTCTTAAAATTCAAATCATGAATCCCAAGGCCTCCTTGATCCTTAGGTTGACATAGGATACTCCATCTAACAAGGCGATATTTTCTTTTATTCTCATCACCTTGCCAGTAGAAACGAGAGCGAAAATAATCTATTTTTTTAAGAACGCCTTTGGGAATCGCAAAAAAGGACATCATATACATTGGAAGGCTACTGAGCACTGAATTAATCAATGTCAATCTACCTCCAATAGAGAGAAGTTTCCCTTTCCAACTGGCAAGCCTCTTCTCCACTCGTTCTTCAATATTCCTCCAGTCAGAGTTTTGAAGCTTCTTGTAATGGATAGGTATGCCTAAATATTTTAAAGGTAGATCTCCATGTTTGCAACCAAACAAATCCAAGTAAGAGTTTAAGGAGTCTTGAGCATCCCCAAAGCAGATCAACTCACTTTTATAGAAATTTATTTTGAGTCCTGAAATTTGCTCGAAGGCACAAAGCAATAGCTTCATGTTGCGAGCTTTTTCTAAGTCATTGTCCAAAAATAGGATGGTGTCGTCTGCATATTGTAGGATAGATAGGCCTCCATCAATTAAGTGCGGCACTACCCCACTGATTTGCCCTTGATCCTTAGCTCTTTTAACTAAGACCGAAAGCATGTCTGCAACAATATTAAATAGGATAGGTGACAAAGGATCCCCTTGTCTAAGACCTTTCCTAGTTTGAAAGAAATTCCCAACATCATCATTCACGTTGACTGCAACGCTGCCACCCGAAATAAATGATCTTACCCAAGAAATCCACTTGGTGGAAAATCCTTTCATCCGAAGGGCTTGGAGCAGAAAAGGCCATTTTACCTTGTCATAGGCTTTTTCGAAATCGATCTTAAAAACAACCCCACTCATTTTTTTTCTATGTAACTCATGTATCGTTTCGTGCAGAATGACAACTCCTTCTAGTATGTTCCGTCCCCGTACGAAAGCGGTTTGCGTTGGACTCATGACTTTATCAGCAACTAAGCTCAACCTATTTGTGGCAACTTTGGTGAAGATTTTAAAACTAACATTTAGTAGACAAATCGGCCTATATTTCTGGATTACATTGGCCTCCTGAACTTTAGGTATTAGGGTGATAACACCAAAGTTTAGGCTAAATAATGGCAAGTCTCCAGAATGCAACTCTTGGAACATGAGAAAGAGGTCACCTTTGATGACCTCCCAGAATTTCTGGTAAAATTCGGCAGGGAAGCCATCAGGCCCGGGTGCCTTGTTGTGCTCCATCTGAAATAAAGCATCCTTAATTTCCTTCTCAGTAAACTGAGCAGTTAAAAGTGCATTTTCAAGCTCTGAAACTTGTGTTATGTCAGCAACCACTTATTCATCTAAAGTCAAAAGGCTCTCCTCCGGTTCCCCAAAAAGTTCTTTGTAGAAATCAGTTATGTAACTTTTAAGATTAGCCTGACCCTCAATCTTTTTGTCCTCATGATCCAAGGAAAAAATTCTTTTCTTTCTATGCTTGCCATTGGCAATCATCTGAAAGTATTTGGTGTTACTATCCCCGAGAAGGACGTCATTCACCTTAGCTCGCTGAAAGTATTTGATCTCCTCCTCTCTCAATAGGCAAACAAGATCATCTCGAGCTTGGGCTAGTTGTTCTCTTTCGTGCTCGGTCAGGTCTCTAACTTCTGCGGCTATATCCAGCTCATTTATTGTTAACTGGAGACTCTTTTTCTTCTATTTGTATACCCCGTTGGTGTTGCTTGCCCATCCCCGAAGAGCCCTACGAAGTGCCCCCAACTTATGATTCCATCATTGAACTGAGTTGTTACCCTTTACTGGCCCGCTCCATATTTCTACTACTTTGGCATAGAAATCATCTCGAGCGAACCAGTTAAGCTCAAATCTGAACCGTCTAGATATCCCCGAAAAAGCAGGAGATCCTGTATCTAGAAGTAGGGGAGTATGATCCGACACTCCTCTGTCCAAAGCCTGTACAGAGACAAGCGGAAATTTGATCTCCCACTCGGTTGTCATGAGTACCCTATCTAGCTTCTCGAAGGTTGGGGTAGGTAAAGAGTTTGCCCAAGTAAATTGTCGCCCAGTGAGATCAATCTCTCTTAAGTCAAAGCTGTCTATTACAGCATTAAACAAGAAAGGCCATTTATCACTGAATCTATTATTATTCTTTTCCTTGCTGTTACGCATAATGTTAAAATCTCCCCCAATCAGAGTTGGTAAATGGTTGTGTTGACAATTCCTTACAAGTTCAGCCAAGAAAGCCGATTTGAAGTCACCCTGGGCTGGACCATAGACTGCCATAAGTATCCATTTGAAATGATCTGCCTTATTGCTTAGATGGAATTTAATAAAAAACTCCCCTTCCACAATTAAGGACAAATCAAAAACTGAGGTGTTAACCCCTAAAAGCAAGCCCCCTGACCTGCCCCTCGGCGGTAGGCAATGCCAAATGAAGTCTAAACCTCCGGATAGTCGTGTCAGATTCGATTTCGACATATCTTGCTTTCCAGTTTCCATGACTGCTATAAAGTCCAGATTATTTTCCTTAACTACATCAGAAATATATCGGTATTTAGCCAAGTCTGAAAGACCTCTGCTATTCCAAAAGAGACCTTTCATAAGGAACAATTTTTGTTTTTTTAGTATTATGTCGGTTTTTACGTGACTTGCGAGATGAGGCCATTAGATCACATATTCTTGTGTCCAGATCCTCGGTCTCTAGATCCACAGCCGACACATCCTTTATCAAGTGAGCGAGTAAGTCACTGTCCACCTCAGTGGCTTCGTCATCACTTAAATCAAAGGGGTTACTCACCATATGATTATTAGCCAATTTTTTCTTGGAGGCCTCTCGCTTGTTAGATTGATAAAGCCTAGTTCTATCAATTTCTATTCTTTTAAGAGCTTTAACTGATATGTTGGTCCCTGAGGTACTACGTTTCATTATTAGACCTAAGTTGTCTAAATTTACAGCGCAATCCTCATCTGTCATTGTGACAAGAGAAATGGAATTTACATGCTGTGACATACCAGTCTCCTGCAGGAAGGGCGTTGAAAGCGAGTGTAGCATCTTTTGTGAGGAAGCCACCGTCTTGGAGCCCAAAACAGTATCAAGGTTCCGTGCTGCAGTGCGACGCATTGCCCTTTCTGTCATATCAATATCTGTTAGGTAAGAGCCATCAACAGCTTGCATATTACATCTTAAGCTGCGGCGTAAACCATGAACAGAGTAAAAATTGGTCGGACTAGTACCCGAAGAAATAACCGAAGAAGGTGCACCATGTCCAGACCCAGACTCGCCTAACAGGCTTTGGTCCTGGACAGCACACTGGACGGACTTCAGAACCTGAGCCGCGACCAGGGTCTTCTGCCTAGCAGATTGTGAACAAGAGGGTGAGTTCATGTCTGCCAAGGACGGAGACGCAGACTGAGGAGACATCGAATTTGCAACCGTTGTGGAGGTCTGAAACAGAACAGCCTGTGGCTCCACCGGCGCCCTTGCAATCGAGTCAGGTCCACCTGCCAGCATAGAGGCGCAAGTCCCAGCATCCATTGATGAGCTATGTGTTGTCACCTGCAATCTTTGTTCACCCATCTTTCCCCTAGAAGTACAAAGTGGCTTCAGCAAACACTTCGGACCAGTTGGTTTGTCAGACTTGGAAACCAACGGACTAGGTGAATTAATGGCTTTCTCCACCGCTGTATACAATGGCTTATGAACCTCATTGCCATCAACCTGCATGGTGGCCGAATCATGACTCTCACTAGTGAATCTTGAACCTAAGGAGCCCAACAAATTTTTTTGTTTCTTTTTTGATGGATCCAATTCTCTGTCCTCTGGGGCCCCATCCTCCTTGTTGTCACCATCCTCTTTCTCAAAAGCACCCAAGACCATAGAAGGCAATGCCGGCTCAAAATCAGACAATTCTGGGGTAAAGGTAATATCATATCCCACCTTGTGGAAAACAATGTCCGTCGTCAGAGGCAGTTGATCTCTGTTTAAAATGCCAACCAACAGGCGAATAATCCCCTTCTTTCTGTATGTCAGCATATCAACATCAATAGTAGTGCCGATCATAGACCCAAGTGCCCAGAAGGCCAAGAAGTGTCTCCAATCATGCGGAACTCCAGTTACATGTACCCAAATCTCATCCAAATGATATGCTGGACTAGCATCTCCAGTCCTATCCCATTGGCTGATGCTAATAGAAATTCCACTCTTGAGCTTATATTCAATTTCCGCCATTCGGAGCAGTTCATCCTCGGAGGGAAAAACTACAAGAAAAGCATCATCCCCATGGGGTAAAGCTTCCCAATTCCACTCCACTCTAGATAATTTGGCAAGCTCCACTTGAGTGGCCACGGCATCTAATTTTCCGCCTGTTACTGAAATCAAAGCAGTTGGTGCTGGGGCTGGAGCCTCTACCATCAAGTCAAACTCCGGGATCCGGAAAAAGGTTAATTCATTTTTTGCACACCCCAACATAGATGCTGAAGGCCTCGACATCTTGAGAATAGGACATTTCGTAGGAACATGACTATTTTTCTTGTTGCAGATGTAGCAGTCCAGAATAGCTGCACAATTCTCCTGAAGATGGCCAAGACACTTACAGCGAAAGCAGAATGGAGGGCGTGGTTTTTTGGCCTTGACTGGTTCAGGCGCCTCTGCCTGCACTCCATGGCTGATGTCCTGACGATCAACTGGGACATAGCGTTGATTTGGAGCAGCATCCTGGACCTGCCCAGAGCCACGCCCTCGCACGGGATTGAACCAACCACGGCCATTCCCCCGAGCTTGAACTCGATCACGCCCCCCTGCAATGCCCCGTCCACGGTTGGGCCTTGGGAAGGGACCTCTTCCCCCCCCCCCGCAGAACAGAGACCCCTCCACCATGTGGCTGCAGCGCCGGTGGACGTTGTTCTTCACGCGTCGGCTGACGGGCAGCCATTACGGCGTACGAAGGTCTGTCAGCGGCGCTCATGGGAATGCAGCCGAAATGAGGAACGACGTGCCGACAAGTCCAAGGAATAGGTCGTCGTAAAAGTTTCCTTGACAAACCATATCCCTTGGCCCGATTTACCAAAGCCACATGATCAGTTTCCAAAAAAGAGGGATTCAAATTCCTGTACTCCGCATTCCCCGCCGGGGTCCCCGCTGGACCCTATCGGGGCTCAATCATAGCATCGATAATTGGCGGAAACTCGCTAAGGTCGCCCAGCGGCGGAGGCTGAGGCGTCGTCCTTCCCGCCGTGACATTCGAGTCCGGCGAACAGACCCCATACAAAGATTGCGCTGGTGTAGGCCAAAATGCAGCGAGCGAAACAGCATGGGAAATTCCAGGCCGAGGGAGAGGCCCGCGCCATGGCCTGATCTGGACCCCGCGGCGTGTTGGTTTGGACTGTGCACATGGATCCTGGATCGATGAACCCTTTACGAATGATCTTTTAGTTTGATCCGTATTTGTTCCGATCCTAGGGACAAAATCCAAATCGCACCGGCTAGAATCACCCGAATTGGCCAAAAGCCGCACTGGAGATCCAATGACATCCCGGCCAGCAACAGATCCTTCAACAGGATCAAACTTCACGGAGTCACCAAGAATAGGAGAGTCTGATCTCTCCCACCATCGGCTACCCTTGGGATAACCCAAATCGATCCAAAAGTCTTCTCTAAATTGCGCATCAAAACATACCTGGGACACATTCGTATTCTTCCTATCTTGCAGGAAAGCTTGTGCTTCCTCCGTCGAGAAACCTGCGTACATCGCTGACCGAAGAACTTCTTCATCCGTGGTGTCTTCCTCGGCGGCAGCAGCATCGATCCCCTCTTCCGCGATCAAACTTTCGCCTACAGGCAGAGGCGAAGCGCACCTTCCAGGCGAGACAGGGCGAGGGGCGAGAGTTAGTCGGCGGTGATCGCCGCCTCGCCGCCCAAGAGACCGTCCCATCCTCAGCCGCCTCGAGTGATTTTATATGGTTGCCACATCGATCATATATTCGTAGGGGTAAGGCCAATAATAAGTTCCGAGTGAATTGATCACCAACATTCTAGGAATAAACATCATTGGCAACCACTTGTGTGTAGTGCTGGGAATATGGATCGGTCTTTTTGAGCCAGCACGAGCACGACCCGAAAACAAGAGCCCAAAGCACGGCCCGGCACAAAATAATATGGGCCGAGCTAGCACGGCTCGAAGACGGGTCTAGGTCGGGCCTCAAATTCCGGCACGTCGAGCCCCAGCACGATCTGCACAGACAGGCCGGGCTTGGTCCGGAACGACCCAATGAAGCTCAAGTTGTTTAATTTCTTTAATTTAGTAAGCTACTGACTTTATATTGTTGTGATATTTAATTCATGTGGTCTAATGATGTTAGGATAGTTTAATATCTTTAAATTAGTAACATATGGAATTTATGTAGTTGTAATATTTTGATTTTATGTGGTCAAGTATATGGGTCGAGATTGGGCCGGCACGGTCCAACGAAGTTTAGGGTCAGGTTGGGTCACTGTTTTTACACTTCGGACTGGCATGGCACGACCCAAAAGTTTTCTGAGCTTTCCTAACCCGAACCCGTTTGGCACGAGGCACGATGGGCTTGAGTCGGACTAGCCCGACCTGACCCAATTTCCAACACTACTCGTGTGTTGAAGGATTTTTTTTAAGGAATGGTAACAACAATTACAATAACAATATAATAGAAAATTTTATTTTCAATCTAATATTATTGGACAAACCAATATGCCACATGGATTCTTGTAACATATCCAACATGCTGGCATCATTGGACAACTAGAGCCAGCATGATGGGATTCCCTCGGTCGTGCCATGTCACCTAGCACGACAACATCTTGTATATAGATCACACTAGAGCCTCATTTCTTATTTCTTCTTTCTGATTTCCTTTCTGTTCTCTATATACGAGCTTTGTTTTGCCTCTAGAAATGTAATTTTGTTGGTGGTTTTTTAAATATATATATGGAAGATGAAGCTAAGTAATTCACCTAGTATATACATATTTTGTAGATTAAGACATTTTTACATTTATTTAATGTAGGATTATGGGTAAACTTTATAGATAATAAATTGGCAAAATTAGTTGTAGGACATTGAAAGTGAAGTTGTTTTATCAACGGGCCGGGTAACAAAAAAAAGTCGCTTTGTTGTGCACACTCTAGTTTGAGACCAATTTGCTGAAAGACACCAAAAGCATTGAAGTATTGCCAAAATTGGTTGTGGGACATTGGAAAGTGAAGTCGATTTGTCAGCGGACACTGAAAACTCTTTTTTGTTGGTGGATGTTACATATGTAGACATTTTCAATAACAGATTAATCTAAAAAGGGATATTATATTGAAGAGTTGGTGACAATAGAAAGGTGTATGTGTGGATCTAGCAGGATGAACATGAACATAATACAGGAGAACTTGATTTAAAACCAAAGAAAATAACATACATACCCAATAGTAGATATTGTGTTGATTGTTTTTGAAATTCTGTCGCTGCAGTGATGTAGTTGGTTGATTGATGCGGTGCAGATTTGATGCAAGAAGAGGATGAAGAAATTGGGCAGTCATGTCGCTAACACTCCTTAAAGATATGGCTATCAGTCCTTCACTCGAACAGATGACAACAATCATTTCAGAGGTTGTTGGCCAACACTGGCAAAGAAGCAAATGAACCGAGAGTATATGAAAGGATATAGTTTATATAGGCAAGTTAGGACCTGAACATGCACGGGAGATCAGAGGTTCGGGGAGCCGAGAGGATGCGAAAGGATAGAAGTCACAAAACTGCTCAGCCATCAAACACATAACTTCTAAGATAACTTCTGCACACTCTAATTCAACCCTTCACTTATCTCTGAATGTCAATGCTATGTCAAACGGTGATCGCATCATGCCACACAACACTACACCATGACTCGCTCGGCTCGGCGGTGGCTCGTGCGCACGAGTGTGACACGCCTTGGTCCTTTTTTGAACCACTCAATTTAGATAGATAGGATCAACCATATAATTAACCATCCCACCAAGCACCTAATAAGCGGTACTAAAGATAAGATAACATGTATTTAATATAGAATTTTAGAATTATTAAATATTTGAATGAGCCAAGCCCATAAAATACTAAGAATCCCCACCAAAATATAAATCATGTATCAAAGAATCTTAAAGCCATTGTTCTTTGATATACTAGGTTTTTAGTGTAGAATGTTAAGTTGAACATATCCACCTACAATAGGGATTGCACTCGTCCATAACTAAACAATTGATTATGTCTTGAATTGACATTTTTGTGTGAAGTGAGTTCCACCAAAGTTCTTTTCTGTTACTAGATTGTTACAAGCATGAAATGTTCGAGTTGAAGCAACTGAGCCAAACATGCATTTAAACACCAGAAAATAGTCTACAGTGAAAATACATTACACAAGTGGTGTAATAGTCATATATAGATTTATTTAATGTGTTCAATTACAATCATATCATAAACTAGAAACATGTTCGATGATAGATATGATAAAAGTGAGTGATCTCTTCATTCAATGAGTGGGTACGAAAGTACTCATCAAGTCTCACCTCGCCCTTATAGGAGGAGATTTACGGACCAGAATACAATGAACAATAAAAATGATTAATAAGTACAGTACTAAACGTACATCTATGACCACCATATATCTCATAAGTCAGGTAGTTTAGCTAGTTAAAGTGTCTACAACATAACATATGTCCTATACCAAGGACAATGACCAATCGAATGGATTGTATTGATTTGATCTCATTCTCATCCTATTTTATCAATTATAAAGGTATTAAATATTCGTGAACGATAATACATCAATATGCAACATGGCTTAATTAATAGTTTCTCACATTCGCTAAGTATTAGTTGTATTATATCATGCAACTCATATATCTAACAAGTTTTAAACTTTATCTCACTTATGAGCAATCATGGTCAAATTAGAAATAAACAAACACGAGCTTATCTGTCGAAGGTCTTCATGGCGTGAGTGAGTTTGATGCTACTTTAGAAAGAAGGATGAAGAAGGTACTAGCTTTCGGATTGCAAGCACAAAAATTAGGAAGATTACAGGATTTTTTGCATTAGCTGCATTGAGACCTACGGCTAACGTGAGTATTGGAGGCATGGAAAAATTAGCTTTAATGGAGGCTTGGAAACAAATTAATCATCCTTGGGACCCTGGCCCAAGTAAGAGCATGTCCCAACAATATAGAGAACACTTCAAGAATGTACAAGGGTGTCATTCTCCTTGGTCACCGACATAGAAAGCTAGTGTGGGTGTCTAACCCAAACTGGAGGCCGAATAATATAAGTATGAGTCCATCTCAGACTCCATGAGTAGGCCAAGCCAAAACGGATGCCAATGTCGCATACAGACTCTGTTTTGGATCTTCTGTCTATGCACAGAAAACTAAGGAGACAAGTTTTTCAATGGTGTTAATCCTGCTTTAAGATTACTTCAAAATCAGTAAAAATCACTAAAACATGTTGTGGTTCAGAATCTTTCACGGTGTTTGCGTTATGACATCTTTTGGGTTACTCGGCCTTATAACATATCAAGACTGTTTAGGGGCATAAATAGGGACCTTGGATGCCTATTCAACTCCATATTCAACACCCAAGTTAGATTTTGGGTTTTGCTTTATATCAATTTATCTTCGACTAGTTGTCATTTATTGGTTTGTGAGACCCAACTTTGAGTGCTTAATCATACATTCGCAATTGTCACTTGCATTTCAAATTGCATTCTTCGAGTTCTTGCTTGTGTTCTTTGATTCGCGAGTAGAGTTTAGCCTTCTCTGCAAGGTAAAACTTTGAGAGCCTAGGCAGAGATAGTACTTATACTATAAGTATAAGGTTTTTCATATTTTTTACCTAGGTTTAACTATATTTTACTGGTGCACGTTTACAAGTTCATTACCACTAATGAAGGAGCATGGGCAAGAGCTCAGTTTGCTTGCCTTCACTTGGGTCTGCCCATGCCGAGTAGTTATGCTGTTGCTAACTAAAAGATATGTGGTGCTAAGGTTCCAAGGTCCATGCCTTTTTATCTAAAGTTGGATCAATATGTCGAGTCTCCATCAAATCGTTGTTTACTCCACCTGATGAATCAAGACTGTTTGTCCGTTCCCATTAACTTGCTTGATCACGCGTGCTTTAAAATGTAGGGAACATATCCGGTACACACGAGACTTTGGTGCATATATGGTGCAAATGAACTAACAAAGTTCACAAAAAAAAATCTAAAAAAAGCATACATATTATTTGCATCCTACTCTACCTTTTAGCTGATTTTCTAATTTAAACTTGTCATAAATTTTATCTTTTTTATTACAGCTAATAAAGTATAACGGATTTAAACTTGAAATCTTGAATATATTTGGAGTAGGATGAAAAGAATATGTATAAACTTTTTTTAGAATTTTTTGTAAACTTTATTAGTTCATGTGCACCTTATATGCACCAAAGTCTTATGTGTACCGGATATGTTTTCTAAAAGATACGATTGATTAAAGTGAAGCCTAAAATGGAGAAAGAGTATATTTGGAACCTCCGATACATCTCTCCGAGCAGTGGTAGCGTGCATCTACTATACGTACAGGCATGCATGGCCAATGCATAAATATCTAAGGAATTTGAAAGTCGTGCAACGGTAGCCCATCTTGATGAGAGATGTGGACATGTAGATGCTCGTCGTACGTACGTAGATAGCTCATCTGGTTCTTGTCGGAGAACGAGCAGCGCACATATAGTGACGACAAAATACTAACTTTGGATGGCGTCCTGACAAAAAAAATGTAAGATGTGGTGTAATTATATATGGCTTTGTTTGGATGGTGTTGAGACAAAATAATAATAATAATAATAATAATAATAATAATAATAATAATAATAATAATAATAATAATAATAATAATAATAATAATAATAATAAGGTGTAAATATAGAGCTTGTTTAGATCTATATATATACGTATGATAAAAAAAAAGACTATCTCTATCATCTTACACATACTCATACACATATCTATATTCAAAATTGACTCTGCGGACAGTGCAGTCTACAGTGCAAAATAATGTTTATGGGTAAACATTGAGTGAACTACTGAAGTCGGCCTAAGAGTGGTAGACTGGTAGTGCGGTTCTTTTAGCCATAAGAAGGAAGCAAGTTTAGTCTAATACAATGGAATGTGTGATTTATTAATTATTATACAGAGAGTGAATCAGTGAAAGGCGAAACCCCATGTCGATGATCACTATTTAAGCAGGCCAAAGTGCCTTCGCAAGGTCATGAGTAACAGAGAAAATCCTCATTATCCATTCATTATGCATTCCCGGGGTCTATCAATAGATGAGGATCAATATTGAAGAGAGGGAAATGAACTTGTTCTTCCATTATATTCCAATTTCATTCAATTCACAAAGGAAATGGTTCTATATATAACATGGTTTCCTTTTTCTAGATATATGACTTTTGTTGTGCACTTAGATGTACACTATGCCTAGATACAAAGTTAAAAGAATGTATCTTAATTAAAAAGCTAGAACGCCATGTAATTTAAAGCTAAAGAAATAATTAGAAATATGTTCATAAGATTATTTGGTCAATAAGTATTTAGAAAAATACCACACATGTACATGTGTCGATAGCTTCTAATCAGAGCCATACGTGTAGATTTTTACTTGAAAATATCCACAGAGTATCATTGGTCTAAATAATTTCAAAAAAACATTACTTTAGGGGGGGGGGAACAATGATGAAAATGTGCGCCGAAGACCATACAAAGTATAGGTTCTATTTAGAACGTAGAAATTCGAAAAAAGCTGTCACACCCAGCAAACCGAATGCGAACCATGTACGTGTCAGGATCAGCAATTCACGTACACAGCAGTTACATAACTGGACATCATCACACAGTACTAAAATAATGACATAAAAGAGGGTATAATAGTCGATTACATCATGATGTTCGGGACATCCACATAGTCTTTAACAATAATCAAAGTGCGAAAAAGAAATGTAGATACACACGGCCTACACAAGCAATCGACTGGGGGTTTGCCGCTAACCCACGCCTAGAACTCATCGTACTCTTGGAACTCCTGGAAGTCCTCTTCCACGACTTCATCTTCACCTGAGCAGTGGTTGCAACGCGGACAACCTGGAGGGTTTGGTGTGTAAAGCAAGGGTGAGTACACATCAACATACTCAGCAAAATATCCTGTTTGGCTGTAGTAAACTAGCTTTATGTGGAGTTAAGTCAAGCAGTTGATTTTAGTTGGTCAGGTTATTTTTACTAGTAGAAAGCCAGGTTTTAGTATTAACCCAGGTTATTAACCTAATGTACCCTTTCCAACGGAAAGAATACCACTTACCATTACCATAGGCATAACCAAAACCATCATCCTCGTCACCACCTGTAAACCATACATATCTGATCAAGTATCTCTAATCAATGGAGCTACCTTGGCCGCTGATAACCGCGAGCACGGCTGATATATCAGTTTCATAACACTCTGCAGAGGTTGCGCACTTTACCCACAAGCCGTGATTCCCTCTTGCTTCGGGCCGATCAAACTCTTAAACACTACCAAGGTGAATAGGCAGGGTCTCACTACGTAGCCTTTACAAAGATTCCCTAGTGTTGTAGCCGCCCATTAGGTTTCCTAAATGCACCGCACTCCTCCCCAAGGGGCGAACCAACCTTGGCAGAGCGAACCGCATACACCGAGCCCCATTAACGGTACGACGGCGAAGCGAACTACACCCCAGTTCCTCTAGGGTGTGTTTGGTTTGAGGTCAAAGTAGGATGAGTCGGGGGCGCCACCGTCCCCTCGATTTTTTGGGATCACGCCACCCTCAAAAATCACTCCGGTGTTCACCTCGCCCCCGGTTGACTCTCAACCAAACACTATAGAAAACGTGGCCGCCTCATTCCATCCCTCTTTGTACATTCAACCAAACGCACCTCTAATTACTCGGCTAAGGGCGTCCCACTCCACCCTCATGGTTGCACTGTTTTCCCGGGCGGTCATCCAACGAACCAGTCCTTACGGAGAGGCACTCGAGAAACAGCTCGAGTCCCCTTAAGGGCCACAAGTATATCATCATAATCAAAAGGGAAAACAGCGTATCATAGATAATCTCATCATGTTCATTGATTAACGTGAAGCACTAGCGTATAGCTAAACTAAAATAACCCAATCAAAATAGGTAAACAATGACAAGATAAATAAAAGTTAGTCAATCCTTAGATATAAATTGTGTAAATGCAGGGAGTGAATTTTAAGAATGAGTAGGACATAGATGGGTCAAGGGAGACTTGCCTTCACCAACCAGCTGCTGCTCAGGGTCTTCACCTGCAACTCCTTCGGACTCCGCCAACTGACCGTTATCTATACGAGTTTCAAACATACATTCCACAAATTTAATACAAAGGAACAGTACACCAAACAATAGAATGCAATAAATAAATGAACGTTCGACGTAGGGCTCACACCTACGACTAAGTGAGAAAGGGAAAGTAACGGCCGAGGCTACGGCCGACGAGCGATCACGTCACACGACTATAAATTAAAATACTTGTCTAAACGGAATGTTATTAATTTAACCATCATATTTAGCATAGGGTAAAGTCACATTCTAGGCTTAATTACTATGAACAGATAAAGGTAAATTAGAAAGATTGTTGCGCGGCGAAACGCGCGACACAACACTTAAATTGAATTAAGAAATAAACGACCCATCGCGTGACGGAGCGCACAACGAGACACTTGCATTAATTATAAAGAAACGTTAAGCGTCGTGCAACGAAACACACGATGGCATACGTCATCTAAACTGAATTTAGAACAAAACGTCGCACGACGAAGCGCGCGACACAACTCATTAATAAAGATGAATTTAAAATGAATCGTCGCGCGACGAAGCGCGCGACGCAGCACATCGACTAAATTAAAATTAAAAAATGGATTAAACTGAAAGTTGAACGTCGCGCAACTACGGTCGCGTGCGTGGGAACACGCTGCGCGCGCCGGGGGCACGTGAGGCCACACCGGGGCACGAGCCACCGGGGACGCGGGCATGGCCACCATGGCGCGAGGGCACGGAGTCGCAGGGCACGCAGGTGCGCAGGGCGTGGGGCCACCGGGGCACGGGGCCACGGGGGCACAGGGCCACGCGCGGGGGCCACCGAGGGCGCGGACGCATTGGAGCGCGAGGCCGCGGGGCCGCCGGGGCGAGCCGCCGCCGGGCAGGGGCGCGGGGCGCGGGGGGCGAGGCCGCCGGGGCGCGACGCCGCCAGGGCAGGGGCGTGGGGGCGAGGCCGCCAAGACGCGCGTGCAGGAAAGAAAAAAAGGGCTTGCAGGGAGCGCGCGTGGGGAGAAGGAAGGGGAGGGGAAGAGCGAGGGAGAGGGAGAAGGAGCTCACCTCGGGGTCCAAATCCGGCGATCACCATCTCCAAAACCTAGGACACCACGGGGGAGAGAGAGATGGAGGAGAGGAAGTTGCTGCGCGGGAAAAATCAAATGAAAGAAAGGGAGAGAAAAGAGGGGGGCGCAAGAGAGGGGCAGGGCGCCTGGGGCGCGCGGGCCAGAGCGGGCCGGGCTGAGTCAGGCTGGGTCGGGCTGGGTCACGGGGCAAAAACGCACGACACGTACAGCTATAGATCAGAATCCAACTACGAAACGAAATCTGAAACGACACTAGACAAAACATGCGATTAAACACAACATTAGACCAAAGAAATATGATTCGGCATGATGCAACACTCATGTCAACTTAGGTTTTTTGTTTACACATGACATGGACACCAGTCGCTATATTGCTTTGAAATTGGGAAGAAGGGGCGAAACGGGAAAAGGAAAGAGAGTAACGCTTGAATTTGGTGAGTAAAAAGAATAAAAAATTCTACCCCCAAATTCAGGGCGTTACAAACCTACCCCCCTTAAAAGAATCTCGCCCTCGAGATTCAAGGTTGGTCAGCAAAGAGTTCAGGATACTTGGCCATCAGATCATCTTCACGCTCCCAGGTTACTTCTTCCTTAGTGTGGTGACTCCATCTGACTTTGCACATTCTGATAGTTTTCCTCCGAGTGACTCTGTCTACAGTCTCAAGAATCTGCGCTGGCTTCTCTATATAGGTCAAGTCCTCCTGGACCTCTAGACTTTCCACTGACAACTGCTCTTCTGGCACATGCAGACACTTCTTCAACTGAGACACATGGAAGACATCATGCACAGCGGACAAACCTTCTGGCAGACTGAGCTGATAGGCCACTTCTCCACGCTTTGCGAGAATCTGATATGGACCAACATAGCGGGGTGCTAGCTTGCCTTTGACTCCAAATCTTTTGACTCCTCTGATAGGCAAAACTTTCAAATAGACAAAATCTCCAACTTCGAAACTTAGCTCTCTCCTTCTTGTGTCTACATAGCTTCGCTGCCTTGATTGCGCTATCTTTAGATTCTCCCAAACCATCTTGACGTTCTCTTCAGCTTTGAGCAAAATGTCTGGCCCAAACACTTGCTTTTCTCCAGGCTGATCCCATTGCAACGGAGTTCTACAACTCCTCCCATAAAGCACCTAAAACGGTGACATCTTCAAGCTGGCCTGGTAGCTGTTGTTATAGGAGAACTCTGCATAAGGTAACCTCTTATCCCATCCGGACTGATCTTGCAACGCACAAGCTCTCAACATGTCTTCAAGGATTTGATTAGTTCTTTCGGTCTGACCATCTGTCTGCGGATGATAGGCTAAACTGAAATTCAGATGTGTACCCAAGGCTTCATGCAACTGCTGCCAGAAATGAGAGGTGA
This sequence comes from Zea mays, assembly GCF_902167145.1. Classification (NCBI taxonomy): domain Eukaryota; kingdom Viridiplantae; phylum Streptophyta; class Magnoliopsida; order Poales; family Poaceae; genus Zea; species Zea mays. The sequence continues at coordinate 14,371,276 of NC_050101.1, read as the reverse complement.
ACTGCGTTCCTCTGTCTGACACTATCTTCTTTGGCACATCGTGAAGACAAACAATCTGAGACATGTACAACTGTGCCAATACTGCACTGCTATAGTTGGTCTTGACAGGTATGAAGTGGGCTGACTTGGTTAAGCGGTCTCTACTACCCAAATGGAATCGTAGCCGGCTCGGGTGCGAGGCAATCCGACTATGAAGTCCATCCGGATTTCATCCCATTTCCACTGAGGAATTCACAGCGGCTGCAACAATCCAGCTGGTCTCTGATGCTCTGCCTTGATCCTTTGACAACTGTCACATATAACCACGTGCTCTGCGATCTCCCTTTTCATTCCGTACCACCAGAATTTCTTCTTCAGATCTTGATACATCTTCTCACTTCTAGGATGTATAGAATAAGCTGACTCATGAGCTTCCTTGAGGATCAACTCTCGAATGGACTGGACATTGGGAACACACAAGCGGTCCTTGAACCATACCACACCTTCTGCATCTTCCCAAAAATCTTTGCCTCTTCCTTCCAGAATCAGTTGTCGGATTTCACTGATCTTCTCATCATTCTTTTGTGCTTCTTTGATTTCCCGCTCTAGGGTGGGCTCTAACTCGACTATCACTCCTCGCATGTTGTTCAGAAATCCGAGGCTCAACCTGTCAAACTCTTTGGCCAACTCATAAGGCATCGGATGAGCGACCATCAGGTTGACTTGACTTTTCTTGCTCAAAGCATCTGCCACTACGTTCGCTTTGCCTGGATGGTAATGAATCTCCAATTCATAGTCTTTGATCAACTATAACCATCTTCGTTGCCTCATATTCAGCTCCGACTTAGTGAATATGTACTTCGGACTCTTGTGATCTGTGTAAACATTGTATTTCTGCCCATACAGATAGTGTCTCCATGTCTTGAGTGCATGAACCACTACTGCCAACTCTAGGTCATGGATTGGGTAATTCTTCTCATGAACCTTCAGCTGTCGGGACGAGTAAGCCACAACTCTTCCCTCTTGCATCAACACGCATCCCAAACCAGTGTAGCAAGCGTCGCAATACACTGAGAATGGCTTGTGCACATCAGGCAAGACTAAGACATGTGATGTAGTCAACTTCTCTTTCAGCGCTTCAAAGGCCTCTTGGCATTTTTGGGTCCACTTGAACTCGACTTTGTTGCCTAACAAAGTTGTCATCGATTTCACAATCTTTGAAAACCCTTCAATGAATCGCCGATAATATCTAGTCATTCCAATAAAGATCTTGATTCCTCGAGCATCTGTTGGCGCTTTCCAGTTCAGAATGTCTGCCACTTTCTTCGGATCCACAGCTAATCCTTCTTTGTTAATTATGTGACCCAAGAACAAGACTTCATTGATCCAGAACTCGCACTTACTCAACTTTGCATACAACTGGTGCTCTCGCAATCTCTGCAATACCATCTTCAAATGATTCACATGCTCTTCTTCACTTTGAGAATATATAAGAATATCATCAATAAATACGACCACAAACTTGTCAAGATAATCCATGAATACACTGTTCATCAGATTCATGAAGAAGGTTGGTGCATTCGTTAGACCAAAAGACATAACAGTGAACTCATACAACCCATACTTGGTAATGAATGTCGTCTTTGGAATGTCTGAAGGTTGAATCCTGAGCTGATGATAACCTGACCTCAGATCTATCTTTGAGAACATGCTGGCTCCTCTCAACTGGTCGAACAGATCTTCTATTCTGGGCAAGGGGTACTTGTTTTTGATTGTGACCTCATTCAGAGCTCGATAATCGATGCACATCCTCCTAGTTCCATCTTTCTTCTCCACGAACAGGACAGGTGTCGGCGTTTCGACCCCGGGGGGTCCCTGGACCGACGAGTAAATCGTCGCCGCGTGTCCCAGCCCAGATGGGTCGGCGCGAGACGGAGCATGAAGGGGGGCAAAAAGGGGAGACAGGCAAAAGGGGAAACCCGCGGCCTTCGTGTTGCCCTGCGCCCAGGTCGGGTGCGCTTGCAGTAGGGGGTTGCAAGCGTCCGCGTGGGAGAGAGCGAGAGACTTTACGCGTCGTCCCGTTCCCCCGCGCGGCCAACCTTTCCGTACGAGAGCCCTGGACCTTCCTTTTATAGGCGTAAGGAGAGGGCCCAGGTGTACAATAGGAGATTTAGCAGTGTGCTAACGTGTCTAGCAGAGAGGAGCTAGCGCCCTAAGTACATGCCGTCGTGGCAGCCGAAGAGGTCTTGGCACCCTGTTCGTGTGATGTCGTGGCCGCCGGAGGAGCGCTGAAGCCTTGCGGAAGGACAGCTATCGGGGCTGTCGAGTCTTTGCTGACGTCTTCTTGCTTCCGTAAGGGGCTGAGAGCCGCCGTCGTCATGGAGCACGTGGGGCGCCATCTTTATTTGTTTACCGGGGCGAGCCAGATGGGACGCCGGTCTTGTTCCCCGTAGCCTGAGCTAGCTAGGGGTAGGATAATGATGGCCCCCCTGTGACGTGGTCGGTCCAAGCCCTGGGTCGGGCGAGGCGGAGGCTCCTCCGAGGTCGAGGTTGAGTCTGTCTTCCGAGGTCGAGGTCGAGTCCGAGCCCCGGGTCGGGCGAGGCGGAGACCATCGTTTGAGGCTAAGGTCGAGTCCGAGCCCTGGGGTCGAGCGAGGCGGTGTTCGTCGTCTTCCGGTGCCGAGGCCGAGTGCGAGCCCTGGGGTCGGGCGAGGCGGAGTTCGTCGTCTTCCGGGGCCGAGGCCGAGTCCGAGCCCTGGGGTCGGGCGAGGCGGAGTTCGTTGTCTTCCGGGGCCGAGGCCGAGTCCGAGCCCTGGGGTCGGGCGAGGCGGAGTTCGTCGTCTTCCGGGGCCGAGGCTGAGTCCAAGCCCTGGGGTCGGGCGAGGCGGAGTTCGTCGTCTTCCGGGGCTGAGGCCGAGTCCGAGCCCTAGGGTCGGGCGAGGCGGAGCTTCCTATGGCGCCCGAGGTCGGACTTGGCTGCTGTTAGCCTCACTCTGTCAAGTGGCACAGCAGTCGGAGCGGCGCAGGCGGCGCTGTCTTCTTGTCAGGCCGGTCAGTGGAGCGGCGAAGTGACTGCGGTCACTTCGGCTCTGTCGACTGAAAGGCGCGCGTCAGGATAAGGTGTCAGGCCATCCTTGCATTAAATGCTCCTGCGATACGGTCGGTCGGTGTGGCGATCCGGCCAAGGTTGCTTCTCGGCGAAGACTGGGCCTCGGGCGAATCGAAGGTGTGTCCATTGCTTGAGGGGGCCCTCGGGCGAGACGTGGATCCTCCGGGGTCGGCTGCCCTTGCCCGAGGCTGGGCTCGGGCGAGGCGAGATCGTGTCCCTTGAGTGGACCGAGCCTTGACTTAATCGCACCCATCAGGCCTTTGCAGCTTTGTGCTGATGGGGGTTACCAGCTGAGATTAGGAGTCTTGGGGGTGCCCCTAATTATGGTCCCCGACAATAGCCCCCGAGCCTCAAAGGGAGTGTTAATACTCGCTTGGAGGCTTTTGTCGCACTTTTTTGCAAGGGGACCGGCCTTTCTCGGTTGCGTTTCGTTCCGGTGGGTGCGCACGAGCGCACCCGCCGGGTGTAGCCCCCGAGGCCTCGGAGGAGTGGTTTGACTCCTCCGAGGTCTTAGTGCGTTTCATGATGCTTTGGCTGGTTTGGTTGTTCCCTCATGCGAACTGGTCGTAGCCCGGGTGCACAATCGAGTCCCAAGTTCTCGGGCTGGTATGTTGACGCTGTCAACTGTTTGGCCGGAGCCGGGTTTGCGAGAGCAGCCCCCGAGCCTCTGCACAGAGCGAGAGGACGGTCAAGGACAGACTCGACTTTTTTACATACGCCCCTGCGTCACCTTTCCGCAAGGAGGAGGGGGGAAAGCGCCATGTTGCCCTCGGAGGGCGCTGAACATGGTGTCTCCAGTGAGTTGCTATCGGGTAATCCGAGTGGACGCCCGTGCCCCATTCGTTAGGGGTCGGCTAGTGGCCCGGAGGCACGCTCCAAAAGTACCTGCGGGTGATTTGCCGGACCCGGTCCCCTTTTGACGGGGTCCGAGGGCTCGATGCCTCCCTCTGGTAGGATTCCGTTACAAAATCATTCTCGTCGGTCTCGGAAATGTCCTAGGGTACCTCAGGAGCGTAGCCCGAGCCTTGGTTATGTATCGAACGTACCCTGGGTCATCCCTCGCTCTGCGTCTGAGGCGGCTGTCGAACCCTTCGGGGGCCAGCCTACGAACCCCTGATCAGTAGTGGGCGCGGAGGCCGACTGGCCTGAGGCGGCCGTTGAACCCTTCTGAGGGGCTAGCCTTCGAACCTCTGACCAGTAGTGGGCGCGGAGCCCGAGCGCTCTAAGGCGGATGTTGAACCCTTCCGAGGGGCCAGCCTTCGAACCTCTGATCAGTAAGGGGGCTCGGGGCCCGCTTCCTTCACGGAGAAGGATCCCTTTCGGAATATCCCCTTTCCCGGTCCCTGTTGTAAGAGAGAGAAAGAGGAAAAGGATACGAAATCGAACGATGTGGCGCACCTTTTTTGACGCGGTCATTATGGCGGAGGTGAAGCGTCGCCTGCTTCGCCTGCCAAAGGTGCCGCCTGTCCTGCCGTGGAGTTAATGCGACGGGACGAGTGGCTCGCGGGGCGGCCGTTGTGCGTGCGCGAGCCGTTCGAGGAACGGGCTCTCGCTTTGAGTTTTGAATCTCGCGGCGGGTTCGGGCGAAGTGTTGAACGGGTCTCGCCTGGGCCTTTATATATTCGAGAGAGGGACCGGTGGCGGTTCTCTACTCTGCTGCTCGCCTCCCACTTAGGTTTTCGCAACCCGAGGGAATAGCCAGAGAAAGGAAACCGCGCACCTCGTCCTCTCCGCCGCCACCTCTTCTGCTTGGTGATGGCCGACCGGGTGACCGTTATTTCGCCACGCGACCCGTGGCCTTTCTCCACCGTCACGGCGGACGACCTGGAGGCCCTTGTTGCTGATGGCTTGCTTCCCCCTCTCTCCGGTGACTCGCAACCGGAGTGGATGCCCCCTCCGAGCGGAGCCGCCCCGTCCCCGCCGCCGGGGTATGTGGTGAGCTTCGTCTCCTTTCACGAGCGGGGGTTCGGAGTGCCGGCAAACCATTTTATGCGAGCGATACTGCACGTCTATGGGGTGGAGCTGCACAATCTCAGCCCCAACTCCATCTCACAAGCAGCCATCTTTGCGGCGGTTTGTGAAGGATATTTGGGGATTGCCCCCCACTGGGACCTGTGGACCCATCTCTTCTCCGCGGAGCTTTTTGCCTCGCCGACGGGGGAAAGAAGGGTCTGCATGGCGGTGCGGGCTGGTGGCTGCATCCTCCAGTTGAGGCAGGCGCGGGCGCCGCAGTACATCCCTGCCATCCTCGCGTCTTCGAACAAAGGGTGGCAGCGCCGGTGGTTCTATCTCCGAAATGATGACGGGAGGCTCCCGTCATTTTCTCAACGAGTGGTGACCGCCGCCAGCGAGAACTGGCGCTACGGGGCCCCGCGCGATAGACAGAAGAACCTCCAGCCCCTTTTGAAGGCCCTGGAGGAGCTGCGAGAAAAAGGGCTCACCGCCGCGGGGGTGGTTGCCACCATTCATCGCCGGAGGGTGCTCCCCCTGACGAAGCGGCGGCTGCCGCTTTGGGAGATGACACCGGGGGTCGACTTGAAGGGTTTGCAGATGTCCTCGGACCCTCTTCCCACCGACGACCTCCACAGGCGGGTGGCCGGCACGGTAGCGAAGTTAGAGGCCGGCACCTTTTCCCAGTCCTTGATGCGTCCCGATCGCGGGTGCGTGTCTCTGGTGAGTATCCGCTCCTTCTTCCTTCTTGCGTCAGATTGCCCTCGGTTCTCACAGCCGAGACTTTTCGTCTGTCTCCAGGAGGTAGGGCATCACAAGCCTTCCCTGCCACCGGTCCCGGAGGACGCGGTGGACCGAGCTGTGCGGAGGGTCGCCGTGGAGAAGAGGAAGGAGAAGAAGGACGCAAAGAAGGCTCGGGCCCGCGAGCGGACACGGGCTCGGGACGCCTTGGAAAAGCTTCATCGTCGGCAGGAGAGGGAGGGGCTCCCAAGGGAGCCGTCGTCGGAGACGCCTGATGACGACGACGATGAAGACGATGATGAAGACGATGACATGGCCGCCCGCCACGGCCTCAGCCCGGATCTGAGGCTGGGCCAGGGGTCATCAAGCCAGCCCCCGAGCGGGCTGGTGCCGTCGGTATCTGGGGCCGGGACGTCGGGGTCCCAGTCCGAAGAGCGGGGGCAGACCGAGGGGGTACTTGACCCCTCGGCCGAGGTAGTTGAGGTGACCCGGGGAGTCAGGCCAAGCTGCCTGTTCCCCGAGAACTGTTGCCTGTGCCGACTGCGCAGGTGGGCAATCCTCGGGTCGTCGTGGCTACGCCTGGGCAGTCCATCCCCCGGGTGCCTCGGGCGCCCAAGGCGAGGACGGTACCGAAGCCGGCGGCGGGGCAGACCTCGGTGGTACTTTCAGGGATCGAGGTGCGAGAGACCTCCCCACAGGCACGATTGATCATGGCCCGGAGCGGGTAAGTATCTTAGGATATCTTCGTCCTGGCTCCTCCTTCGTATGTCCTGGTCCTGATTTTCCCTTTCTCCTTAGCAAGCGGAGGCACGGTTCGACCGGTCTGGCTCCCCGGAAGGTCCTCAAGACGACGGTGGCTTCTGCAGCTAGTGCCGCGCCGGGCCTCGGAGGCCAACTGACCCCACCGCAAGACGCCCCAAAGCGGGGGGCTCAGGCGGCACCAGTTGCAGTGGGGCTAGCTCCCGAGGCCGACTCCTCTGCCGAGGCGGCCGTCGCGCCGGGGGAGGCTGCTGGCGCGACTGTGGCCTTGGGCCCACCAGACGTATTGCCGGCGCTGGCACCGGCTTCCGCCGAGGCCGTTGCCGTTCTAGCCGTGGAGCCACCCGTCACCGCCGATGCTGAGATGGCCGAGGCGTCGCTGCCTGTTGCCTCGGAGGAGAGGGGCGTGGAACCACAACCCATTCTGGGGGGCGGCCGCCTCGTCCCCGCGCGCCGCAGTCCCAACGGGCGGCGTCAGTCACTCCGATTCTAGACCAGTGGGGCTTTGGATCCTCTCTTCGTCCTCGACAATGAGCGAGAGGAGCAGTCTTGGGACGAGCTTCGTGAGTGTGCCGAGACGACGGTGGGGTCGCTTCGGTCGACCTTGGAGGTCCTTCGCAGGGGCGTTCCCAAGATCCTCCAGGTAATGAGTTCAAGCATACCTTTCACGTGATCAAGGCATTCTTTGTGACAACCCGCTTCCTTTCCTCAGGATCTGACAGATCTGAGCGCCGCCAAGTCGTTGTTCATCCGCCGCGAGGCCGATGTCTGGGGCTCGCTGCGGTCCCTGAGGACCACGCTTGCCGGGGCTACCGAGCGCCTCTCCCAATGGAGCGCCGAGGTGGCGGACCTTCGGTTGCTTTGTGTCGATCTGGGAGCAGAGGCAGCGGCGGCACGCGTGGAGGCGCAGCGGCAGCGGTTGGAGCTTGGCCAGGTCATCGGCGAGTGGGACCAATCTCGGAGCCGGGCCGCCGAGGCTGAAAGCCAGGCTGAGGCTCTTGGAGTCCAGTTAGCCGAGGCGTCTGCTCGGGCCGGAGCCCTTGCGGCAGACATAGCCATGGCTCAAGCCGCATCCTCGGAGCAGCGTGCCCGAGCCGAAGGCATGTCTTGGCTGTTTTAAGATTTTAATTCTGCTTCGTTCCTCAACTCATGTTTGAAGTCTTCTGCTTTGGTTGTTTGCAGAGCTTGAGTCTGCCCTTGATGAGTCCACCAAGGCACTCGCCCAGGCGGTCGAGCAGAGGGAGGCCGACCACGCGGCTATGTCTGAGGCCATCTCGGCCTTCTGCCGGGTCTTTGGTTCCGACGACGTCCCCTCGGGAAGCTCCCCTCAGAGTCGCCTGTAGGCCTTGGGTGACCACGCGCGCGGCAGACTCCGCGAGGCACTGCATCACGGTGTCAGGCGGGCCTTCGCCGTGCTCGCTTCCCACTACGACGTGGATCTGGAGAGGGTCAGCGAGGGGTATTGCCTTCCCGACGAAGATGAAGTTGCCATGGCCGAAGTCCAGAGGCTCGACGTGGCCGCCGCGGGCCCAAGCGCGGCGCTGGCAACCACCTTTGAGGCAGAGATCCTTCCGCTTGCGCCGTCGTCCGAGGCCGGGGCGGATCTTGCCGAGGGTGGGGACGAAGCCGAGGGCGCGGCTCCTTCTCCGGGCGACGCCTGATTCTACCGGAGCAGTTTATTTTGAATGCACATGTGTCTTTTGCGGCCGCCGAGGCCCGAACACTTTATTATCGTAGTATAAGGTTGTGTTTCTTTTCCTTCCGTTTTGCGTATCTGGACCCGTTCGTCAGTAGCAGGGTAGCTTGCCCAAGTAAGAGTTATTTTTCGTGGTAGGCGACGAGTGAGGTATCCGTATCCCAAAGGCGTAGGAATCCCTCGGCTCGGTCGGCCTTGCCACTTACATGCACTCTTATTCGTTTCTTGGGGTCCTGTTACTGATATAGCCGGGAGACGCGAAAGTCTTTTTTGATGGAAGACTTTTTTCGAGGAAAATTTTGACGCGGAGGGGGTTCCCCCCTTCTAGCCCCCGAGGGAGGGTCGGGCTTTGCCGAGGCAAGGCTGACCCTTCCTTGATGGTTAGACTTTGTATGTGAACGAGGTGTACAAACGACTTGAAAGCATCTTAAGGGTAGAAGCGACGTAGCTGTCGGATGTTCCAAGCGTTGCTGTAGACCTCGACTTGACTGCTGGCCAGCTTGTATGTCCCGGGCTTCAGAACCTTGGCGATGACGAACGGCCCTTCCCAGGGAGGCGTGAGCTTGTGCCGCCCTCGGGCGTCTTGTCGCAGCCGAAGCACCAAGTCGCCCACCTAGAGGTCTTGGGACCGAACCCTTCGGGCGTGGTAGCGTCGCAGGGACTGCTGATACCGCGTCGAGTGTAGTAAGGCCATGTCCTGAGCCTCTTCCAGCTGGTTCAGTGAGTCTTCTCGGTTTGTTCGATTGCTTTGGTCATCGTAGGCCCTCGCCTTCGGGGAACCGTATTCTAAGTCTGTGGGCAAGATGGCCTCGGCCCCATAGACTAGAAAGAACGGTGTGAAGCCCGTGGCTCGGCTCGGCGTTGTCCTTAGACTCCAGACCACCGAGGGGAGCTCCTTCATCCATCGCTTGCCGAACTTGTTGAGGTCGTTGTAGATCCGAGGCTTGAGTCCTTGCAGAATCATGCCGTTGGCACGCTCTACTTGCCCATTCGTCATGGGGTGAGCCACGGTGGCCCAGTCCACCCGGATGTGGTGATCCTTGCAGAAGTCCAGGAACTTTCTGTCGGTGAACTGGGTGCCGTTGTCGGTGATGATGGAGTTCGGGACCCCGAAGCGATGGATGATGTTGGTGAAGAATGCCACCGCCTGTTCGGACCTGATGCTGTTTAGGGGTCGGACCTCGATCCACTTGGAGAATTTGTCGATGGCGACCAGCAGGTGCGTGTAGCCCTCGGGTGCCTTCTGCAAGGGACCGACGAGGTCCAGACCCCACACAGCAAACGGCTAGGTGATGGGTATCGTCTGAGAAGCCTGAGCGGGCAGGTGGGTCTGCCTTGCATAGAATTGACACCCTTGGCAGGTGTGGACAATTCTAGTGGCGTCGGCCACCGCGGTCGGCCAGTAGAAGCCTTGTCGGAAGGCGTTTCCAACAAGGGCTCGAGGCGCTGCGTGATGACCGCAAGCCCCCGAGTGTATTTCTTGTAAGAGCTCCTGGCCTTCGGCGATGGATATGCATCGCTGGAGGATGCCTGAGGGGCTGCGGTGGTAGAGCTCCTTCTCGTCCCCCAGCAAGACAAACGACCTGGCGCGCCGCGCCAGTCGCCGAGCTTCGACTCGGTCGAGGGGCAGCTCTCCTCGGTGGAGATATTGCAGGTACAGGGTCTGCCAGTTTCGATTAGGCGTGACCCCGCTCCGCTCTTCCTCGACGCGCAGTGTCTCACCCTCGGGGGCCGAGGGTGCCTCAGGCTGAGCCGAGGGTGCCTCGGGCTGGGCCGAGGCCTTCTCGGGCTCGGGCGTGTCGTCGGTCTTGACTGAGGGCTGATGTAGGTCTCGGGAGAAGACGTCCGGGGGAACCGTTGTTCGCCCCGAGGCTATCTTAGCCAGCTCGTCCACAGTCTCGTTGTATCGTCGGGCGACGTGGTTGAGCTCGAGCCCATAGAACTTGTCTTCCAGGCGCCGAACCTCATCGCAGTAGGCTTCCATCTTTGGGTCGCGGCAGTGGGAGTTCTTCATGACTTGGTCGATGACAAGCTGCGAGTCACCGCGAGCGTCGAGGCGTCGGACCCCTAGCTCGATTGTGATGCGTAACCCGTTGACCAGAGCCTCGTATTCAGCCACGTTGTTGGACACCGGGAAATGGAGGCGCACCACGTAGCGGAGGTGCTTCCCGAGGGGCGAGATGAAGAGCAGGCCCGCGCCCGCTCCCGTTTTCATCAGCGACCCGTCGAAAAACATGGTCCAGAGTTCTGGTTGGATCGGAGCTGCTGGAAGCTGGGTGTCGACCCATTCAGCCATAAAGTCCGCCAAGATTTGGGACTTGATGGCCTTCTGAGGGGCGAACGAGATTGTCTCGCCCATGATTTCCACCGCCCACTTTGCAATTCTACCCGAGGCCTCTCGGCACTAGATGATCTCCCCCAGGGGGAAGGATGACACCACAGTCACCGGATGAGACTCGAAGTAGTGTCGCAACTTCCGTCGTGTCAGAATCACCGCATACAGCAGCTTCTGAATTTGTGGGTAGCGGATCTTGGTCTAGGACAGTACCTCACTGATGAAGTAGACCGGCCTCTGGATGGGCAATGCATGCCCTTCTTCTCGTCTCTCAACCACGATCGCGGCGCTGACCACCTGAGTGGTAGCGGCGACGTAGATCAAGAAGGCTTCTCCAGCAGCGGGGGGCACCAAGATGGGCGCATTCGTGAGGAGCGCCTTCAGGTTCCCGAGGGCTTCCTCGGCCTCGGGGGTCCAAGTGAAGCACTCGGCCTTTCTCAAGAGGCGGTACAGAGGTAGGCCTCTTTCGCCGAGGCGCGAGATGAAGCGGCTCAGAGCCGCAAGGCATCCCATGACCCTCTGTACGCCTTTCAAGTCCTTGATGGGGCCCATGTTGGTGATGGCCGCAATTTTCTCCGGGTTGGCCTCGATGCCCCGCTCGGAGACGATGAACCCCAAGAAAATGCTTCGGGGGACTCCGAAGACGCACTTCTCGGGATTGAGTTTTACGCCTTTCGCCTTGAGACACCGGAATGTCGTTTCGAGATCGGAAAGGAGGTCGGAGGCTTTCCTCGTCTTGACTACGATGTCATTAACGTAAGCCTCGACCGTTCGACCAATGTGTTCGCCGAACACGTGGTTCATGCACCTTTGGTACGTCGCACCCGCATTCCTCAAACCAAATGGCATAGTAACGTAGCAGTACATGCTAAAAGGTGTAATGAAAGAAGTCGTGAGCTGGTCAGACTCTTTCATCCTGATCTGGTGATACCCTGAGTAGGCATCGAGGAAAGACAGGGTTTCGCACCCAGTAGTGGAATCCATGATTTGATCGATGCGAGGCAGAGGGTAGGGAACCTTCGGACATGCTTTGTTTAGACCAGTGTAGTCTACACACATCCACCATTTCCCTCCTTTATTTCTCACAAGCACAGGGTTGGCAAGCCATTCGGGATGGAATACATCTTTGATGAACCCTGCAGCCATCAGCTTGCGGATCTCCTTGCCTATGGCTCTGCGCTTTTCTTCGTCGAATCAGCGCAGAGGCTGCTTCACGGGTCGGGCTCCAGCTCGGATATCCAGCAAGTGCTCGGCGACCTCCCTCGGTATGCCAGGCATGTCCGAGGGACTCCACGCAAAGACTTCGGCGTTTGCGCGGAGAAAGTCGATGAGCACTGCTTCCTATTTGGGGTCAAGCTCGGAGCCGATCCGGATCTGCTTGGAGGCATCGTTGATGGGGTCAAGAGGGACGGATTTGACCGTCTCTGCTGGCTCGAAATTGCCGGCATGGCGCTTCACGTCTGACGCCTCCTTGGAGAGGCTCTCCAGGTCGGCGATGAGGGCCTCGGATTCGGCGAGGGCCTCGGCGTACTCCACGCACTCCACGTCGCATTCGTACACGTGTCGGTACGTGGGGCCGACGGTGATGACCCCGTTGGGGCCCGACATCTTGAGCTTGAGGTAGGTGTAGTTGGGGACGGCCATGAACTTGGCGTAGCATGGCCTCCCCAGCACTGCGTGGTAGGTTCTTTGGAACCCGACCACCTTGAACGTGAGGGTTTCCCTTTGGAAGTTGGAGGGAGTCCCGAAGCAGACGGGCAGATCGAGTTGTCCAAGGGGCTGGACGCGTTTCCCGGGAATGATCCCGCGAAAAGGCGTCGCGCCTGCCCGGACCGAGGACAGATCGATCCGCAGGAGCCCGAGGGTTTCGGCGTAGATGATATTGAGGCTGCTGCCTCCGTCCATGAGGACCTTGGTGAGCCTGGCGTTGCCGATGACGGGGTCGACAACGAGCGGATATTTCCCCGGGCTCGGCACGCGGTCGGGGTGGTCGCCCTGGTCGAAGGTGATGGGCTTGTCGGACCAGTCTAGGTAGACTGGCGCCGCCACCTTTACCGAGCAGACCTCCCAACGCTTTTGCTTGCGGTGCCAAGCCGAGGCGTTCGCCACTGGCCCACCGTAGATCATAAAGCAGTCGTGGACCTCGGTGTAACACCCGGTTTTAAAGGACAAAGCCGGGTGCATCTCATACATGCGCCAAGAAGACAACATATATAATAACAGAGTGTATAGAGATAAATGTCGTAAAACATCAGAGTATTTATTACATAGCGAAAGACTTATTACAAAATAAAAGTGTAAACATAAAACGAACTAAGGATCGTCGGCGCCAATGTCGACTGAGAAACGCCACCTAGATCAGATCGAACTCCTCGCCTTGTGGCTCCTCCTGAACCACCTGTTCTTCTCCTGTGGGGGGGGGTGTGAGACAGCAAGAGTGAGCTCACATACGTTCATCGCTCAACAAGTTGTGAGGAATAATGTGGCATGAACTCACCAAAGATGGGAGTTCATGTAGTGTAAGGCTAATCAATGGAATAAAGGCTGAGGCTGAGCATTGCTTTTATAAGTTGGTCAAAATTTTATTAGCAATTACTAAGTGTAAGTAAATACCAAACCTTAATAATAATAAAGAAAAGTAATAGTAAAATAATCCCAAATGCGATGCAAATGTCAAATTAAATTTAAGTTCCATATTTAATCATGTGAGGGTCCGAGCCGCTCTTGACCGTGAGCACGGCTAGTATACTAGTTTTACACTCTGCAGAGGTTGCGCATCTTTACCCACAAGTCGTGTATCCCATGTCGCCTGGGTTTGCAAGGCCCTTAGACACTACCGAGGTGAATGGCTAGGGATCCACTACGAGGCCTTTACAAAGTTCCACTAGCTTCCGAAAACCCGCTACAGTTTATAGGAAGATCCAGTACAGGGTTCCTGGCTGACAGCCATCGCAGCAAAATCAACCAGGGACCTCCCCGCACTGACCTCTCCCCTACTGCCCTTGCCCCTTTCGGGTAAGGTAGTCTTCCACTAGCTTTCCTAATTAGTCAGCCAAGGGCGTCCCATTATACCCTTGTGGTAGCACTGTTTTCCCGGGTGGTCGCTCCATGTTCCCATTAATTTAATGATCTTAACATGAACAATAATAATAACAAGTTAATAACAGCATAATCATGAATAGTGTATCTCCATACCCAATCCACATAAAGCAATAGCAAGTACTACCCAAAAATATTTCAGGGGTGAACAAGGTATAGAGGTAATCAAAACTGGGGTAACATAAAGGCTCCCATCAAAATTATCCTATGCAGATCATTAAAATTAATAAGAACATGGCTGGGAAAGTAAGTGATCAAGGGCACAACTTGCCTGGCACTTGAGAATCCAGGTACCAACTTGCTTTTCAGATGACACACGTCCTCGCGCTAGTCGTAGCAATACAAGCAAACATGATATAGATAAAATTAACATCACACCAAACATAAGAACATACTGCATAATAATGATATACTCGGTGCTACGAGACTAACGCAACTCGAACGGATCAAATCGGAGTTAGAACGGAGGAGATACGAATTTCCTAAGGTCTTGTGTATTTGATACGAGATTAATTAAGAGATAAATTTTAATACCATTTTCATGTTAAAACAGAGACAATAGGTGATAAACAACATTATTACAAAATTATAGCAAATGAAATGACTTAATTTGGAGCTAGAATGGATTTTCTATGAATTAAATAAGTTTCTGCAATTAAATGTATACTAAAAATTATTTTCTAAATAATTTCTCTGGTTTTATTAATTATTTGGACGGCGCGTCAAATAATAGAGAAGGCAGGGTTTCAGGCGTAAAATAAACTGAGACACAATCTACACCTCCCCATGGACGGCGGGTTTATTATGAAGAACTCCGAGGACTCATATGAAATTTTGGTGATCTACTGCTACTAGAGCCGTCCGAATTCCGATCTAAGGCGTAGATTATATCGTGAAAGGGTACGTTGCGCTGGCCGTTGGATCAACGATCGACGCATTGGTTTTTATTTTGGGCAGATCACTCCCAAAGCATCCAATATGGATCGAACGGCCGAGGTGATCCCGAGGCAAAACGATATGGCCAACCTAATCTTGGACGTCCACAAGCAGATCAACGGCTACGAGCGTTCTTCTACCCCTAGCCAGAGTTGAGCGGCGGCGCCGCCCATAGTACCCGCGGCCTACGGTAGAGCACAAGCCGGCTAACCCCGATCCCGCACAACGATTACCTATTCTGATAACTTCTTGGTGCAAAAGCAGATGCGGACGACGGCGAATTTACTGGGGGATCCTTTCAACACGACTTCGCCTAATGACGGTGGTCAGACACTCCTGGCGGAGCGGCATCGACAGTATGAGCACACGGCCCGCATAGAGGCCCTAACTCAAAGCACGCCAAGCGTTAGATGGCGAAGAGCATCGCATAAACCTATGGAAACAACGGATTTACCTGGGATGAGGTCCGAAGGGGCTAGCCACGGTGCTAGGCGACTCCGTCGTGGTACCACAACACCGATGGCAAATTATCGGTGCACTGATTGCTCTTGTGCCCGATGCTTCTACCAATCGACTTCCTCATGCGCTCCACATCCTCTTTGTCCAGTCGCCGAGGCCGGAATGGCAGACCCAGCAGGGATCAACCGCGGCAACACGATTTCCCACTCAGCGCGCAGAGATGGAGCACGATTTCCTCTCTGCGTGGCTTTGTTTTTGGAGGGCCATGGGAGGCATTCGGCTTATAAGCGCGCGGGGCGAGCGTCCGATGAAAGGGGATCCGGCGAACGAACTCCAGGAATCGCGGCGAGCTTGTTCACCGACGCGAGGGAAAAGGGGGAGGAGTGAGGGCGGTTGCGGAGCTTTGGTTGACGCGAAGTCCGGCACCGTTGCAACGATTCGGAGGTCCAGGCAATATTGGCGTGGCCAGATCCACATTCCCACGGACTACTCCGTCTTCTACGCGCACGTCAGGTAGGAGGAGCACCCATGACGCAAGGCAGTGGGCCCCACCACGCTTCCGCTGCGCACACGAAGACGCCCCAGCTGACCATCACCGACCGCGCTGAAGCCTTCGGGCAGGGAAGATGAGCAGTAACAGGGGTCCCATGCGCCAGAGAGGCACTGGATAGCTGCTGCCGTACACGTAGAGAGATACTGAGAAGGAGGAAAAAAGACAAGAAACACCCATTACGTGGGCCTAGCGGGTGCAAAAGGGGAAAGGCTGATGGGTTTAGATGGGCCACGCGACGCGTCTCCAGCAGGTGGCCCAAGCTCTCTCTCTCTCTCTCTCTCTCTCTTCTCTTTTTATCATTTTCTATCTCCTTCTATTTTCTGGTTTTTAATTCAAATAGATCTGTTTTGCGATTTTCAAACCCAATTCACATGCACAGATCAAACAAATCAGTATGATGCACAAGCCTAGGTTTTTCATTCAGTTTTAGTTTTTTTGACAAAGAGAAATATGCTTCGATAATAAAACACATACTCAAAACAAATCTATTATTATTTCTCAACCTGGGGTTTACAAATCCTACCCCCCTTAAAAAGAATCTCGTCCTCGAGATTTAGGAAGGACTAGGGAAAAGAGGGGGAAATTCTATGCGAAGCTCTTCTTCTCTTTCCCATGTAGCTTCGCCTCTCCATGGTGACTCCATTGCGCTTTACACATCTTTATAACCTCATTTCTCGTGACACGAGTCAATGTTTCAAGAATCTTGATAGGATACTCCGTGTAAGTCAAATCACCCTGAACACTGAGCTCTTCCATTGGTAACTGTTCCTCAGGGACACGGAGACACTTCTTAAGCTGAGATACATGAAAGACATCGTGAACATCCACGAGATGATCCGGTAACTCCAATTGGTATGCAACCTCTCCCACTCGCTTTAAGATTAAGAAGGGTCCAATAAAGCGAGGGGACAACTTTCCTTTGACTTTGAATCTCCTCATACCCCGGAGTGGTGACATCTTGAGGTACACATGATCACCTTCCTCAAATTCCAGTGGTCTTCTTCATTTATTAGCGTAGCTCTTTTGCCTTTTGAATAAGTTTAGGTCCAAAGATATGTTTTCCTCTAGTCTGGTCCAAAATAGAGGAGTCCTGCATTTCCTGCCATATAGAGTCTCGAACGGTGACATCTTTAGACCGGCCTGTTAACTAGTATATGAGAACTCAGCATAAGGTAGACTCTTGTCCCAACTACTACCATGCTAAAGGGCACAAGCTCTCAACATGTCTTCCAATACTTGATTAGTCCTTTCGGTTAGTCCATCAGTCTGAGGATGGTAGGCCAAACTAAAATTCAACTTTGTATCCATATTCTCATGAAAACTTTTCCAAACTCTGGAGGTAAACTATGATCCTCTATCCAAAATGATCCACTTCGGTACACCGTGTAGAGACTCAATCCGAGCCATATATACTCTACCAATTGAGAACTTTTATAAGTAGTCTTGACCGAAATGAAATGAGCCACTTTGGTCAGTCTATCCACAATAACCCATATAGAATCATATCTTTTCGAGGTGCGAGGCAATCCAGTAATGAAGTCCATACCAATCTTTTCCACCTTCCATTCAGGTATCTTTAGTGGGTGCAGTAGTCCAGCTGGTCTCTGGTGTTCAGCCTTAACTCTTTGACACGCATCGCACATAGCCACATGTGCAGCCACATCTCTCTTCAATCCATACCACCAATATTTCCGCTTCAAATCCTGATACATCTTGGTACTACCAGGATGAATATAATAATCCGAGTCATGGGCATTCTTTAAAATAGTCTCACGAAGGCTTTCAATCTCAGGGACACATAGCTTGTCCTTGAACCATACGGTGTCTTGCTCATCTTCCGTAAATTCCGGACCTCGACCTTCAGTAATCAGATCCTTAATCTCTTGTATTTTAGCATCACCAATCTATCCTTCTGTGGATTTCTTGCTCCAAGGTAGGTTCCACATCAATAATAACTCCTTTAGTGTGAGCAACTATCCCCAGGTTAAGTCTCCTAAAATCCTCAACAATCTCATCGGGTAGCTGGGCAACAACAACTGAATGAACATGCTCCTTTCGACTCAAGGCCTCTGCAACCAAATTTGCCTTGCCCGGGTGATAGTGAATCTCCAAATTACAATCCTTAATAAGCTCCAACCAACGGCGTTGCCTAAGGTTGAGATCCTTCTGAGTGAATATATACTTCAAAGTCTTATGATCCGTGTATACTTGGCACTTAGTTCCCATAATGTAGTGTCTCCAAATCTTAAGTGCATGCACAACGGCAGCCAACTCTAAGTCATGAGTGGGGTAGTTCAATTCATGCTTCCGCAACTGACGAGATGCATAGGCAATCACATGACCATCTTGCATAAGCACACATCCAAGTCCTTGGCCACATGCATCACAGTAAATATCAAATCCCTTCTGCAGATCTGGCATAATCAATACTGGAGGTGACATCAATCTCTCCTTCAATTGATCAAAACTCTCTTGGCATTTCTCATCCCACTTGAATTCTTTCCCTTTCTCCAAAAGCGATGTCATGGGCTTAGCAATCTTAGAAAATCCTTCAATAAATCTCCGATAATATCCTGCGAGTCCCAAGAAACTCCGGATCTCAGTAACTATAGTGGGTATGCTCCACGCCACTATCTCCTTGACTTTTAGCAGGATCCACTGATATTCCTCCATTAGAAATGATATGTCCAAGAAAGGGCACCTCGCCAATCCAAAACTCGCACTTGCTGAACTTGGCATATAGCTGGTTATCTCGTAGCTTCTGTAGCACCAACCTTAGAGGTTGTTCATGATCACTTTCACTCTTAGAATAGATAAGAGTATCGTCGATGAGAACCACGACGAATCTGTCCAGATACTCCATAAACACCTTATTCATCAAGTTCATAAAATAAGCTGGTGCATTGGTTAATCCAAACGACATAACAGTGAACTCATATAATCCATATCGAGTTGAGAAAGCCGTCTTGAGAATATCCGATGGCCTAATCTTCGTTTGATGATAACCCGATTGGAGATCAATCTTCGAGAATACCATGGCTCCTCTCATCTGATCAAACAAATCCTCAATACGGGGTAATGGATACTTGTTCTTTACCGTGACATCATTAAGTGATCTATAGTCCACACACATCCGTTGCGATTCATCCTTCTTCTGCACAAATAACACCGGTGCTCCCCAAGGTGAGGAACTCGGACGAATGTACCCAGCCTCTTGTAACTCAGTTAACTGCTTCTTAAGTTCCTTCAACTCCTCTACGGACATCCTATATGGCCGTTTAGAAATAGGGGAGGTTCCAGGTAAGAGATCAATAACAAACTCAACTTCTCTATCAGGTGGCATCCCTGGTAACTCCTCTGGAAAGACATCCGGAAAATCTCTAACCACCCGGATGTTGTCACCAACAAACTCCTCCGGTATAAAGAACATTGCACGCATGGGTGAGGAGGTTACTGCAATATTAACTTGAAACCTTTCTCCCTTAGTAGTAGTGAGTTCTACGGTACCTCTACCACATGCTATAACGGCCTTTGCATTTCTTAACCATGACATACCAAGGATCACGTCTATAGTGCTCTCTTCTAACACTATAGGGGTAGCCCATCTGGGTTAGAAACACAGGGTAAGAAGCAAGGATGGTAGACAAGGTGAGTAATTACGAAGGATGTTACTACGGGGGATTTATTAGCTAAGTAGATTTGTGTGTCATCTACTAAAGCTAATACATTACCTTATGGTGGCACATGCTAAGATGCCCATATATAATATTTCAATCAATCAAAGAAGCAAATCAGGCATTTAGCATCAGCACAATCAAACAACATTTTTAAAATAGAGAAAATAGTTTTATTTTCATCTTAGGTTCCCTATCTCTTAAAAATGTCATAAGGGTAGGGATTCCAAGGTGTGAAATCCATCTTGTCTTTAGAGTAGAAAAGATAAGATTAATCAGAGCAGAGTAGCAGAAGGTGAGACAAGATCAAGTTGAGATAAGTATAGAATGAGTCAGAGTAAGGTAAGTAAGAAGGTTTGTCCATTTCTATCTAGGTCTCGTCCTACAGTCAACATTTCCTCTGATACCACTTCTGTAACACCCGGTTTTAAAGGACAAAGCCGGGTGCATCTCATACATGCGCCAAGAAGACAACATATATAATAACAGAGTGTATAGAGATAAATGTCGTAAAACATCAGAGTATTTATTACATAGCGGAAGACTTATTACAAAATAAAAGTGTAAACATAAAACGAACTAAGGATCGTCGGCGCCAATGTCGACTGAGAAACGCCACCTAGATCAGATCGAACTCCTCGCCTTGTGGCTCCTCCTGAACCACCTGTTCTTCTCCTGTGGGGGGGGGTGTGAGACAGCAAGAGTGAGCTCACATACGTTCATCGCTCAACAAGTTGTGGGGAATAATGTGGCATGAACTCACCAAAGATGGGAGTTCATGTAGTGTAAGGCTAATCAATGGAATAAAGGCTGAGGCTGAGCATTGCTTTTATAAGTTGGTCAAAATTTTATTAGCAATTACTAAGTGTAAGTAAATACCAAACCTTAATAATAATAAAGAAAAGTAATAGTAAAATAATCCCAAATGCGATGCAAATGTCAAATTAAATTTAAGTTCCATATTTAATCATGTGAGGGTCCGAGCCGCTCTTGACCGTGAGCACGGCTAGTATACTAGTTTTACACTCTGCAGAGGTTGCGCATCTTTACCCACAAGTCGTGTATCCCATGTCGCCTGGGTTTGCAAGGCCCTTAGACACTACCGAGGTGAATGGCTAGGGATCCACTACGAGGCCTTTACAAAGTTCCACTAGCTTCCGAAAACCCGCTACAGTTTATAGGAAGATCCAGTACAGGGTTCCTGGCTGACAGCCATCGCAGCAAAATCAACCAGGGACCTCCCCGCACTGACCTCTCCCCTACTGCCCTTGCCCCTTTCGGGTAAGGTAGTCTTCCACTAGCTTTCCTAATTAGTCAGCCAAGGGCGTCCCATTATACCCTTGTGGTAGCACTGTTTTCCCGGGTGGTCGCTCCATGTTCCCATTAATTTAATGATCTTAACATGAACAATAATAATAACAAGTTAATAACAGCATAATCATGAATAGTGTATCTCCATACCCAATCCACATAAAGCAATAGCAAGTACTACCCAAAAATATTTCAGGGGTGAACAAGGTATAGAGGTAATCAAAACTGGGGTAACATAAAGGCTCCCATCAAAATTATCCTATGCAGATCATTAAAATTAATAAGAACATGGCTGGGAAAGTAAGTGATCAAGGGCACAACTTGCCTGGCACTTGAGAATCCAGGTACCAACTTGCTTTTCAGATGACACACGTCCTCGCGCTAGTCGTAGCAATACAAGCAAACATGATATAGATAAAATTAACATCACACCAAACATAAGAACATACTGCATAATAATGATATACTCGGTGCTACGAGACTAACGCAACTCGAACGGATCAAATCGGAGTTAGAACGGAGGAGATACGAATTTCCTAAGGTCTTGTGTATTTGATACGAGATTAATTAAGAGATAAATTTTAATACCATTTTCATGTTAAAACAGAGACAATAGGTGATAAACAACATTATTACAAAATTATAGCAAATGAAATGACTTAATTTGGAGCTAGAATGGATTTTCTATGAATTAAATAAGTTTCTGCAATTAAATGTATACTAAAAATTATTTTCTAAATAATTTCTCTGGTTTTATTAATTATTTGGACGGCGCGTCAAATAATAGAGAAGGCAGGGTTTCAGGCGTAAAATAAACTGAGACACAATCTACACCTCCCCATGGACGGCGGGTTTATTATGAAGAACTCCGAGGACTCATATGAAATTTTGGTGATCTACTGCTACTAGAGCCGTCCGAATTCCGATCTAAGGCGTAGATTATATCGTGAAAGGGTACGTTGCGCTGGCCGTTGGATCAACGATCGACGCATTGGTTTTTATTTTGGGCAGATCACTCCCAAAGCATCCAATATGGATCGAACGGCCGAGGTGATCCCGAGGCAAAACGATATGGCCAACCTAATCTTGGACGTCCACAAGCAGATCAACGGCTACGAGCGTTCTTCTACCCCTAGCCAGAGTTGAGCGGCGGCGCCGCCCATAGTACCCGCGGCCTACGGTAGAGCACAAGCCGGCTAACCCCGATCCCGCACAACGATTACCTATTCTGATAACTTCTTGGTGCAAAAGCAGATGCGGACGACGGCGAATTTACTGGGGGATCCTTTCAACACGACTTCGCCTAATGACGGTGGTCAGACACTCCTGGCGGAGCGGCATCGACAGTATGAGCACACGGCCCGCATAGAGGCCCTAACTCAAAGCACGCCAAGCGTTAGATGGCGAAGAGCATCGCATAAACCTATGGAAACAACGGATTTACCTGCGATGAGGTCCGAAGGGGCTAGCCACGGTGCTAGGCGACTCCGTCGTGGTACCACAACACCGATGGCAAATTATCGGTGCACTGATTGCTCTTGTGCCCGATGCTTCTACCAATCGACTTCCTCATGCGCTCCACATCCTCTTTGTCCAGTCGCCGAGGCCGGAATGGCAGACCCAGCAGGGATCAACCGCGGCAACACGATTTCCCACTCAGCGCGCAGAGATGGAGCACGATTTCCTCTCTGCGTGGCTTTGTTTTTGGAGGGCCATGGGAGGCATTCGGCTTATAAGCGCGCGGGGCGAGCGTCCGATGAAAGGGGATCCGGCGAACGAACTCCAGGAATCGCGGCGAGCTTGTTCACCGACGCGAGGGAAAAGGGGGAGGAGTGAGGGCGGTTGCGGAGCTTTGGTTGACGCGAAGTCCGGCACCGTTGCAACGATTCGGAGGTCCAGGCAATATTGGCGTGGCCAGATCCACATTCCCACGGACTACTCCGTCTTCTACGCGCACGTCAGGTAGGAGGAGCACCCATGACGCAAGGCAGTGGGCCCCACCACGCTTCCGCTGCGCACACGAAGACGCCCCAGCTGACCATCACCGACCGCGCTGAAGCCTTCGGGCAGGGAAGATGAGCAGTAACAGGGGTCCCATGCGCCAGAGAGGCACTGGATAGCTGCTGCCGTACACGTAGAGAGATACTGAGAAGGAGGAAAAAAGACAAGAAACACCCATTACGTGGGCCTAGCGGGTGCAAAAGGGGAAAGGCTGATGGGTTTAGATGGGCCACGCGACGCGTCTCCAGCAGGTGGCCCAAGCTCTCTCTCTCTCTCTCTCTCTCTTCTCTTTTTATCATTTTCTATCTCCTTCTATTTTCTGGTTTTTAATTCAAATAGATCTGTTTTGCGATTTTCAAACCCAATTCACATGCACAGATCAAACAAATCAGTATGATGCACAAGCCTAGGTTTTTCATTCAGTTTTAGTTTTTTTGACAAAGAGAAATATGCTTCGATAATAAAACACATACTCAAAACAAATCTATTATTATTTCTCAACCTGGGGTTTACACTCGGGGAACTCCTCTGCCTTGTGATCCTCCTTCTTGTCGTTGTTGTGGGCCCTACCACCTTCCGCAGGTGGCCCGGCCTTGTGAAAGTGGCGCTGAAGCTTGACGCACTCCTCGAGGGTGTGCTTGACGGGCCCCTGATGATAGGGGCAAGGCTCCTTGGGCATTT
Source organism: Zea mays (assembly GCF_902167145.1). Taxonomy (NCBI): domain Eukaryota; kingdom Viridiplantae; phylum Streptophyta; class Magnoliopsida; order Poales; family Poaceae; genus Zea; species Zea mays. The sequence goes on along the minus strand of NC_050101.1, from coordinate 14,347,993 downwards.
TGTCGAAGAGATTGGCACCTCCGGGAGGTTTCCGAGGGTTCTTGTATTCAGCGGCGGCGACATGGTCCGCGTCGGCGGTGTCGCATTTCGCTTGCGACTTCTTCTTGCCTTTCTTCTTGGTGCCGCGCTGAGTGGACGCCTCGGGGACATCTTCTGGCCGGCGGCCCTGGGGCTGTTTGTCCTTCCGAAAGATGGCCTCAACCGCCTCCTGGCCAGAGGCGAACTTGGTGGCGATGTCCATCAGCTCGCTCGGCCTGGTGGGGGTCTTGCGCCAGCTTGCTCACCACGTCGCGGCAGGTGGTGCCGGCGAGGAACGCGCCGATGACATCCGAGTCGGTGACGTTGGGCAGCTCGGTGTGCTACCTCGAGAATCGTCGGATGTAGTCCCGGAGAGACTCTCCCGGCTGCTGGCGGCAGCTGCGGAGATCCCAGGAGTTCCCAGGGCGCACGTACGTGCCCTGGAAGTTACCGGCGAAGGCTTGAACCAGGTCGTCCCAGTTGGAGACCTGCCCCAGAGGTAGGTGCTCCAGCCAGGCTCGAGCGGTGTCGGAGAGGAACAGGGGGAGGTTGCGGATGATGAGGTTGTCATCATTCGTTCCACCCAGTTGGCAGGCCAGCCGGTAGTCCACGAGCCACAGTTCCGGCCTCGTCTCCCCCGAGTACTTTGTGATAGTAGTCGGGGTTCGGAACTGGGTTGGGAACGGCGCCCGTCGTATGGCCCGGCTGAAAGCCTGCGGACCAGGTGGTTCGGGCGAGGGACTCCGATCCTCCCCGCTGTCGTAGCGTCCCCCACGCCTAGGGTGGTAGCCTCGGCGCACCCTCTCGTCGAGGTGGGTTCGACGGTTGCGGTGGTGGTGCTCGTTGCCGAGGCGACCTGGGGCCGCAGGCGCTGTGTTGCGTGTGCGCCCGGTGTGGACCGAGGCTTCCCGCATGAATCGGGAAGTCGTGGCGCGATGCTCCGAGGGGTATCCCTGCCTTCGGGAGGCAGAGCTTTCGGCCCGTCGGACCGCGGCATCCTCCAGGAGATTCTTGAGCTCTCCCTGGATACGCCGCCCTTCGGTGGTCGATGGTTCCGGCATCACGCGGAGTAGTATTGCTGCCGCAGCCCCGTTCTGGCCGACCCCACTAGAAGCCAGTGGCGGCCTTGCCCTGACGTCGTCGGCAATGCGGAGCTGGATGCCCTGGGGCAGAAGACGCGCTTCTCCGGCCAGAGCTTGGTCTGCCCATTCCTGCCCGATGTTCCGCCGGAGCGGCTCAAGTGTTCCTGCTCCCTCGTCGAGCCTGGCCTGCATCTCGCGGATTTGCTCGAGCTGTGCGTCCTGACCCCCCGCAGGGACTGGGACCACAGCTAGCTCCCGAAGGATGTCAACGCGAGGCGCAGGCCTAGGGGGATCACCGTTTTCCGATATACCAAGATGGTTGCCTTCGCCGGGACCCCCTAGATCGACGTGGAAGCATTCACGACTTGGGCCACAGTCCTCGTCGCCGAAGCTGCGGCTACTATCGGAACAATCGGAAAGGCAGTAGTCACATGCGGTCATGAAGTCCCGCATGGCACTGGGGTTACCGAGTCCGGAGAAATCCCAACAAAAGTCGGGCTCGTCATCTTCCTCGGAACCCGAGGGTCCGTAGGTCGAGACGGTCGTCATTTGGTCCCAGGGTGACCGCATATGATACCCCGGAGGGTTTGGACATGCCTCTATGAAGGCTACCACCGAAGCGAAGTCGCTTGGTGGGTCGAGGCTGAATCCAAAAGGCACGAGATGGGAATCGGTCGGTACCTCCTGGTCGACGGGCGGTGACGAAGTCGCGTCAGGGGCAGACTGCACCATCGTCTCGGGTACAAGGGTGACGCCCAGCAAGTCCTTTGCGAGCGTGCTGGCGTCGTCCATTCGCATGGAGTTGGCGTGTTGCGGGGAAACGGCGCTCGTCTTCGTCTCAGACGCGAGGTCGACGCCCGACGTGTCCCCCGTTGGGGCGCCGGCGCCGTCGACTCGCTCGACAGCCGACGAGGTGCCGCCTCCTGCTTGGCCTCGGTTGCCCCGCCTCCTCCTCCGTCGGCGGGGGAGGCGACGGGACAAACCCGGATGTTGTTCTTCCGCCATGTGGGGAAGACGTCGTTGATTCCGCCGCCGGCGCGCGGGTTGTCGGCCGCCATTGTCGCTGTCGCGCGACGGAGGAAGGAGTATCATGTCGTAGCCGCCGTCGAGGGACATGAACTCGAGACTCCCAAAACGGAGCACCGTCCCGGGCTGGAAAGGTCGCTGGAGACTAACCATCTGGAGCTTGACGGGAAGCTGTTCGTCAACACGCAGCAGGCCCCTACCTGGCGTGCCAACTGTCGGCGTTTCGACCCGGGGGGTCCCTGGACCGACGAGTAAATCGTCGCCGCGTGTCCTAGCCCAGATGGGTCGGCGCGAGACGGAGCACGAAGGGGGCAAAAAGGGGAGACAGGCAAAAGGGCAAACCCGCGGCCTTCGTGTTGCCCTGCGCCCAGGTCGGGTGCGCTTGCAGTAGGGGGTTACAAGCGTCCGCGTGGGAGAGAGCGAGAGACTTTACGCGTCGTCCCGTTCCCCCGCGCGGCCAACCTTTCCGTACAAGAGCCCTGGACCTTCCTTTTATAGGCGTAAGGAGAGGGCCCAGGTGTACAATAGGAGATGTAGCAGTGTGCTAACGTGTCTAGCAGAGAGGAGCTAGCGCCCTAAGTACATGCTGTCGTGGCAGCCGGAGAGGTCTTGGCACCCTGTTCGTGTGATGTCATGGCCGCCGGAGGAGCGCTGAAGCCTTGTGGAAGGACAGCTGTTGGGGCTGTCGAGTCTTTGCTGACGTCTTCTTGCTTCCGTAAGGGGCTGAGAGCCGTCGTCGTCATGGAGCACGTGGGGCGCCATCTTTATTTGTTTACCGGGGCGAGCCAGATGGGACGCCGGTCTTGTTCCCTGTAGCCTGAGCTAGCTAGGGGTAGGATAATGATGGCCCCCCCTATGACGTGGTCGGTCCGAGCCCTGGGTCGGGCGAGGCGGAGACCATCGTCTGAGGCCAAGGTCGAGTCCGAGCCCTGGGGTCGGGCGAGGCGGTGTTCGTCGTCTTCCGGTGCCGAGGCCGAGTCCGAGCCCTGGGGTCGGGCGAGGCGGAGTTCATCGTCTTCCGGGGCCGAGGCTGAGTCCGAGCCCTGGGGTCGGGCGAGGCGGAGTTCGTCGTCTTCCGGGGCCGAGGCCGAGTCCGAGCCCTAGGGTCGGGCGAGGCGGAGTTCGTCGTCTTCCGGGGCCGAGGCCGAGTCCGAGCCTTGGGGTCGGGCGAGGCGGAGCTTCATATGGCGCCCGAGGTCGGACTTGGCTGCTGTCAGCCTCACTCTGTCGAGTGGCACAGCAGTCGGAGCGGCACAGGCGGCGCTGTCTTCTTGTCAGGCCGGTCAGTGGAGCGGCGAAGTGACTGCGGTCACTTCGACTCTGTCGACTGAAAGGCGTGCGTCAGGATAAGGTGTCAGGCCATCCTTGCATTAAATGCTCCAACGATACGGTCGGTCGGTGTGGCGATCCAGCCAAGGTTTCTTCTCGGCGAAGAATGGGCCTCGGGCGAACCGAAGGTGTGTCCGTTGCTTGAGGGGGCCCTCGGGCGAGACGTGGATCCTCCGGGGTCGGCTGCCATTGCCCGAGGCTGGGCTCGGGCGAGGCGAGATCGTGTCCCTTGAGTGGATCGAGCCTTGACTTAATCGCACCCATCAGGCCTTTGCAGCTTTGTGCTGATGGGGGTTACCAGCTGAGATTAGGAGTCTTGGGGTACCCCTAATTATGGTCCCCGACAACAGGGGCGGCCCAAGGCGAGGTGCTTGGCCTTATATAACCTTTCTCTTATAGCTCATCAATCTGCTTCTTGAGTTTGACCAACTCTGGTCTAGACACTCTGTAGGCTCTTTTAGAAATGGGGGCGGTGCCAGGAAGAAGCTCTATGGCAAACTCAACTTTCCGCCTAGGTGGCATGCCTGGTAAGTCTTCCGGAAACACATCTGGGAATTCTGACACAACCTTGATAATCTCCAGTGAATTTGGCTCCTTGCTATCGATAGCCATCTGATGACAACTTTCCTTCCTTGGTTCAGGTGAGACTAGCTCGGCTATCACTTCTTCTCCTAGTTGGGACACCAATTTGATTGTCCTTTTATCACAGCTGATAATTGCTTGGTACTTATCTAGCTAATTCATCCCTAGGATGACATCTATTCCCTTGGTACCCATTACTATGAGATTAGCGGGAAACGCTATCCCCCTTATTTCCACACTTATATTCAAGCAAATACTATCGGCTCAAATTCTACCACCGGCTGAGTCAATTTGGATGGGGGTTGACATGGTAGTTATTGGAAGATTATGCGCTTCTACCCATGATGCAGTTATAAAAGAATGCATTGCTCCAGTATCAAATAACACTTCTGCAATATAAGAGTTGACTGGAAACATACCTACTGTCATGCCGGGGGTTTCCTGAACTGCTTCAACCTCCAAGTCAGTCTCCCATGGTTGTAGCGTGGCTGGGAGCGGTTGCGTGCTCCAGGCTGGGGCACATTCTGCTTTGCTGGGGCACTGGGGCCTGACTGCTGCTGGGCTGCCTTCTTCAGATATTGCATCACCCAATGGTCTTGCTCTCCACAATGGAAACATGCTCTGCTTCCGCCTTGAACTAGGGTTGCTTGACTGCTCTGGTTGGTTGCTGGGGCAGGGAGGCGAGGTGCCTGCTGACTCTACCACTAGAACTGACCTCCTCCTGACTGATTGTTCTGTCGATTCTGCTGCTGGTGCTGAGGGTACTGCCTTTGAAACTGCTGCTGCTGAGGTGGGCACTGGTTCTGCCTGAACTGCTGAGGTGGGTTGCCTGAGAAACAAGGGCGATTGCTGCTTCTAGGCTAGGGTCCACTGATCTTACGCTTGCGATCCTCCATCTTCTTGTGCTTCCTCTCTATCATGATCGCTATGTCGATCAGGTGTTGAAATGTGGGGAAGGTATGATTCATCAACTGATACTGCAGAGGGTCAACTAAGTCTCTCAAGAAGCGATACTGCCTCTTGGCATCTGTGTTGACATCCTCAGGAGCATAGCAGGATAGCTGCAGAAACCTGTCTCGGTACTCACTGACAGACATAGGCCCTTGCTTGAGCACCAGGAACTCCTCCTTCTTTACTGTCATCAAGCCTGCTGGAACATGGTACTGACGGAAGCTATCTCTGAATTCTTCCCAGGTGATGGCGTCGGGGTTGGCATGGGTGGCGAGGTAGGACTCCCACCAAGATTGAGCTGCTCCTCTCAACAAACGGGGACCATACAAAACTTTCTCCCTGTCATCACACTGAGCGGTGTGCAACTCCCGCTCCACAGTGCACAGCCAATCTTCAGCATCCATGGGGTCAAAGGAATGAGCGAACACTGGGGGATGTGAAAGTCGCCTAGAGGGGGTGGATAGGCGAAACCTAAAAATTATAATTCTAAAACCAAACTAGATCCCTTGATTAGTGGTTAGAACAAGATTCACAATTTATCGGAGTATAAGACTAAGTCCTTTGCTTGCAACGAGTATTGTTTTCAAAGAGTGTGGAATTTAATCAATAGCAATACTACTAGAAATGATAGAGGAGAATGATGCAAGAGGGCTTAGATAAGAAGAGGAGAAACACAAGTTCTTTCTTGCAAGGAGTTGCTTCTCTAAATGTGAATTTAACTTGAAGCAATACAAAATAATATTAGCTAAGAGTAGCGCAAGAGAACTTAGAAAGGGAGGGAACAAACAAATCACAAGCAATAAACACAAGAGACATGGGTGATTTGTTTTACCGAGGTTCGGCCCTCGAAGGCCTAGTCCCCGTTGAGGGGTCCACTAAGGACGGGTCTCTTTCAACCCTCTCCCTCTTCTCCACCGATCACCAAGACCGGCGAGCTCTTCTTATTTTCAAGGATCACTTAAGATCCTGCAAGGATCACCACACTCTTAGGTGTCTCTTGCTAGCTTTACAAGCCTCCAAAACTTTGGAGGGAGTTCAATGGGAGTCAATACTCCACGCACAAATGATCACAAGATGTAGCACACACTTTCTCTCAGTGAATCTCACAAGGCACTAGTGCTAAACTCACACGAGTAGCTCTCTTTTGCTTGATCTCTCTTTTGTGGCACTTGTGTTGGTTGTAGTGGTCTAAATCTTGTGTATAGGATGGATCAATAATAGAGGTGGTTGGGAGGGCTTGGATATGTCAATTATATGACTTGTAATGTTGCTTGGGCTCCCACACCTTGAAGTGGGCGGTTGGGGTGGTATTTATAGCCACCAACCAAATTGTAGTCGTTGGTGAAGTCTGCTGGCGATGGGCGCACCGGACAGTCCGGTGCACCACCGAACAGTGTCCGGTGCGCCGCCACGTCACCCTGTCGTTAGGGCTTGGAGCTGGTTGACTGTTGGAGGCTTTGTCCTCATGCGGCACCGGACAGTCCGGTGCCCCTCTGACTTCTGCCGCGTTACTGTGCTGCATTGTTCATCCGTGAGAGTCGACCGTTGGGCGCAGATACCCGTTGCTCCGCTGGTGCACCGGACAGTCCGGTGGTACACCGGACAGTACGGCAAATTATAGTGGAGCTGCGCCTGGAAACCCGAAGCTGAAGAGTTTGGAGTGTACGGCCCCTAGTGCACCGGACAGTCCGGTACGCCAGATCAGGGAACACTTCGGTTTCCTTTTTGCTCCTTCTTTTGAACCCTAACTTGTTCTTTTTATTGGTTTGTGTTGAACCTTTGGCACCTGTAGAATGTATAATCTAGAGCAAACTAGTTAGTCCAATTATTTGTGTTGGGCGATTCAACCACCAAAATCATTTAGGAAAAGGTTTGACCCTATTTCCCTTTCAATCTCCCCCTTTTTGGTGATTGATGCCAAGACAAAACAAAGCAAATATATAAGTGTAGAATTGAACTAGTTTGCATAAGGTTAGTGCAAAGGTTGCTTGGAATTAAACCAATTTAAACATCTAGGATATGCATGGATTGCTTTCTTCTTTTTAACATTTTGGACCACGCATGCACCACTTGTTTTGTTTTTGCAAATTTTGTGGAAATTCTTTTTCAAAGTCTTTTTGCAAATAGTCAAAGGTATATGAATAAGATTTTGAGAAGCATTTCAAGATTTGAAATTTTCTCCCCCCGTTTCAAATGTTTTTCCTTTGACTAAACAAAACTCCCCCTTAATGAAATTCTCCTCTTAGTGTTCAAGAGGGTTTTCCAAATTGAAAGAAGATCAAATATTTTAGATACCAATTTTTGAAAAACTCCTCCTTAAGATATAGATACCAGTTGAGATAGAATTTCTTAGAGGAATACTAATTTCAAAGATACCAATTGAAAACAACTTTGTTTCGAAAATTTTTGAAATTGGCATGGTGGTGCAGTCCTTTTGCTTTGGGCTAATACTCTCTCCCCCTTTGGCATTAATCGCCAAAAATGGAGTCTTTAGAGCCCTTTTTACTTTCTCCCCAATGGTACAAATGAATATGAATGAAGATTATACCAATTTTGAGAGATGGCGGAATACCGGCAAAAGGATAGATGATACCGATGGTGTAGAGTGGAAGCGATGTCTTTGCGGAATACTCCATTTCCCTTTCAATCTAAGACTTAATACACAAGATACTCATGGAAACATATTAGTCTTAGCCTTGGCACAAGAGAGATAGGAAATATGCAAATGTACCAAAGGAAAGAGACATGGTTAAAAGTATATGTCAATTAAGCTTAGACAGTTCTATATAATATAGATTGCTCCCCCTAAATATGTGCCTTGAGAAGAATACAGATTTTGGCCTTAAATGCCAAGTGCACATAACTAGGTTAATGAGAACATATCTATATCATAGAAAATGTGAAGTGCAATGTGTTATAATAAAAGTGTGATGCTCACGACAGACTATGCACTTATGAAAGCATGTTGGAAACATTTTAAGTAATTACCCTTAAGGATTTCAAAGAGACTTAGAGGGTGTTTAGTTTGAGGAATCACTTTATCCAAAATATGGTGGTACATCATGTGTCCATTCCTCAAATTTGGTGGGATGACCCCATTCCTCATATTAGTACTAACTAACTATAAGTAAAGAGGTGATGATGGATTGACTCATTCCATTCCACAAACCAAACAAAAAAGTGAGGAGTGAGAAGATGATGGACTAGCTCAATCCCCAAACCAAACAGCCTATTAAGGAACCTCCACCTTTGGAACAAAGGTAGCTTATCCTCATTACAAGGTTAAGCTTTAAGCTCTTTGACAATAAAATCACTTCACCTAGTTTTAACAAAAATGCATAAATGCAGGAATGAAATTTTTGAGAGGTTAAACTAGGTATGAAGCAGGGATAATGCATAGACATGCTTTCTCTTCCTCTTATACAAGATATGCAAGGAATGTATAGAAGAGGAAGATTTAGGTACATGTGTAAATGAGAGGAAGTAGTTTTACCCTTTTGTACCTTCACATAGAGACGCTCTCTTCATTGTGCTTTGTCCTTAGTCTTAGATGCTTAAGACCTATATTCAAGGCAATGTATGGAAATATTTTTCACAAGAGAGGGTTCTACAACTAGTGATCCTTTTCTAAGTCATTGTTATTTTATATCAAGTAGATCACAAATTGCATAAATTTATCATGAATTCTCCTTTTAACTTAGTGCATACCAAGAAAGATATTGATTGAAATTATATGAGGCACTAAGAAACATAAGTTTTAATTGAAGTTATTCAATGATCAAACAAATAACAGATGCGATCAAAAGAACAACATATGCACTAGATTATAAAACAGGCTTAAAACAGGAGAATCCAGTAAATATGCTACTTTAACAATAAAAGCTACAATCCTTGAGAAAAGTGATATTGCTTTACCAAGAAGGATTGAAATGAAGTAGCATACTTCATGAGAAACTTATTCTCATACTTGAAACTATATAAGATTACTAAGATAAAGTGTTAGTCTCAATATAATCAAGATATAGAAATAGGCTCCCCCTAAAGATATGCATCAAAGTTTGAAAGAATTGAATAGGTGCACTCATTTTTAAAGACAAAATAGGGAGAAGCATTATTCATCTTGATCAAGGCTTATAAAATTTGCAATAAACAACTTATGCCTAGTATTCTCACAATGAAAAAGGTTTAGAATGCTTACAACCACACCATTGATTGGTTTGAAGATCTTACTATCCTAGTAGGTGTTGTTGTTCTTGATGTCTTCCTTTTTCATTTGAGTGTCCTTCCTTTGTAGTTGTCTCTTTTTCTTTCCAAACTTATTGAAAATACTCAAGAAAGATGTTAATAGCACAAGGGAGTATATGATGAAGGATGGTTTCTTTAGATAAGAAATATAAACAATTCATCATCCATAAGTCACACAGACATGAAGTAAAAACCTTAACATTAGTGCACATCATTAGAAGAGAGGAATATGCACTTTTTAAACATTTTGATCAATCATAGGAATTTTACTTCTCCATATTGATTTTATTATCAAAACTTAGAAGCATATCAATATGAGAATAGCAAAGGCATGAATTAGATTCTAATGGACAAGTGCATTTATGAGAACGGGATTGAATGCACATCTAACTGATTTATGTCCAATAAGGAATCTATTCTTCACATAGGTAGAATATGATAATTTAGAGTAAATAACCATTGATGGGAACTATATTTGATTAAGAAGATGAGTTCCCATACCTTTGCTTTTACCTTTCTTCCTTTGGGTGAAGAGTAACCCTTGAGGCTTGTGGCTTTAATCATGCACTCATTCTCTTGTATATTTTCATAAGCTCAAGAAATATGTTATTAGTAACACAAGCACTAGTTTCCCTTTTTGTAATCATTTTTGACAAGGAATGAAAAGTGGATTACTAAAGCACGGAAACTTTATAATATGAACTAGATTATTCCATGAAGTATGCTCAGTTTTAACTTATAAAACAAGCATAGTTAATTGTTTAAGATTATGGGAATAAATCTAATTCATAACATGGAGAGCGATGAATGTAGAAGAACCATATCCAATTTAAGCAAGTGGCAAAACAACATAGATCATTGGATTGACTTTTCTTTTCATGTTAGATTACACATTTCCATAGAGAAACTTATTCTCTACATGTGAGACTACTTAGGTTATTTAGACAAAAACATTAGTCTCACGATTCTAGATATAAAGAGAGATTCCATTTATAAGTGTCCTATGGATTTGAATTCCTTATATGACACTTTATTCTTTTAAGAACTTGGAATATCTCTCTCTATGTCTAGAACATGGCAACAACATGATAATTAATGTAGATCATGCCATAAGGTAGTTAAAATAATTTAAAGCATGTAGATTGCCATAATATAGAAGAGATAAATGTGCAATCTACCATATGGGAGGAACTTCTTTCAAAGAATGGTAACATAATTTAACAACATTCTTAAGTGCTTCCCTTTTCTATGTGGCTACACAAGACACAAGAGAAATGATAATTGAAGACACTTGCACTTAAAGACATAAGTGTTACCATCCTTTGGCTTTCCTTCGTGTTGTAGGCCTTGATTTTTCCGCAAGATGATATGAGTTTTAGACATAATAATTCAAAACAACTTTGGGTCAATCTTGGATATATAGATCATTGAAGATTGATAGCTTGAGTTAATAAGAATTGAATTGACTCTTTCAAGCATCCCAAAGCTTCATATCATCTCTTCTCCTGCAAAGCTTGTCAAGCATATTTTGGTACCCATCGCTTGATGGGTCCATCAAGGTTAGTCAACAAAGATCTAGGAACCCAAATGTCCTTTATGTTAGTACTTGGTAAACTCATTACCTTTCTAGCACAAGTTGCAATTTTGGGTTGCCTAGTTACATGTGAATTAATTGACAAGCTAGAAGCGGAATAGCTACCAATGGGACAATCCTTGCATTGATGTCCCTTCTTTCGGCATATGTAGCAAAGGCGATCTTCAAGTCTTGAAGATTTCTTCTTTCCTTGTTTCTTGCTTGCTACATGGTTAGTTAATATTTTCTTTTCTAACACTATGCCTTTTTGTTTTAAATGGGGACAAGACTTAACTAAGTGTCCCTTCTTTGAGCATTTAAAACAAAGTTTATCATCCTTGTCAATAATCAAGCCATTTTTAATATAGGGACATGACCCAATCGAGTGTCCCTTTTCAAAGCATTCACTACACTTCTTACTTCTCTTAGTGTGAAGTGTGGCTTGATTGTTACCTTGGATGTTACTTTGCATGGAGGCATGGTTGAGGCTTTTGGCAGAGGTACTGATTTTCTTCTTTTGTTCCTTCCTCTTGGCAATCCTCAAGTCCTTGACATTTTCTTCTTTTGTGGCCTGATTTTCTTCTTTTGTTGATCCCGTCTCAAGCTTCTTCACCATGTGATCATGGTTATCTTGAGAAGGTTGAGCATTGCACTTCCCTTTTAGTTGTGTCAAGCTCATCTTTAGCCTCTCATTTTCTTCTTTGAGCTCTTGACATGTATCATCTTTTGTTCCTGGAAATTCTAGCTCAAAGGAGGATTTGCTTGTCGACGGACAACAAGCATTAGCACATGGTAAAATAGTTTTAATTTGAATACATGTGCATGAGTAAGGTTGTTGGGATTTTAAGTTTTCTATCACAACCTCATGAGCAATATTTAACATGATATGATCATCCATAAGATTTTCATGAGAACATAGAAGCATATCATATTTTTCTTGAAAAGCTAGATTTTCAACTTTTAGCTTTTCTACTTGGTCCTTAAGCAAGGCATTCTTATTTACTAATTGAGTGATACAATGTAAAGAGTTATCTTGCTCAATTAAAATAGTTTCATACCTTTGGACCAAATCAACATGAGAGCACTTTAGCTCCTCACATTCTTTAGTCAACTCGTCAAAGCTTAGCATTTTTATGGAGAGAATATCTTCTAGCATTTGACGAGCTTCGCTTTGCTCTCTCGCTCTTTTTAGAAGTTTGAGCATGACTGCCTTATCTTCTAGGCTTAGATGAGCGTAGAGTTGCATGATGCTTCTTTCATCCTCCTCATCCTCATTTGTGCTTCCACTAGCATTTTCATTAGCCACACAACATATGTGGGAATCGAAATTGGAAGACAAACCTTTTGGAGCGGTGGATTCATCGTTTGGTCTCCATCATTCATTTTCTTCTTCCTTCAAAGGGTTAGTTTCACAAGGACCAAAGGAAGTAGAAGCACAAAATGAACCATCATGTTTGGACTCATCAAATTTATTTTTAATTCTAGTCCAAATATCATGTGCATCACGAATAGATTCATTATAATTCATTATGAGGGCACGATAATCTTCTTTGCTAAGAGAATTACTTAAGATGTCATAAGCTAGGTAGTTTAAGCGTATACATCTTTGATTTTCCTCGGAAGCATTTTTCCTATCATAACTAGAAGGTATAATACTCTTGTCTATAATTTGTTCTAATTGTGGATCTATGGTTCTAAAAGCATTTATCACCCTAGTAGACCATGAATCATAATTAGAACAATCGAAAAGTAATATCTCAGGAGTTACCTCCTTGTTCTCCTCCGGAGTTGTCGTCTTGTTCTTTTGGGATCTTCTTCGAGCCATCACTTCGAGTTGTTAGACTCAATATGAAGTGCCTAGCTCTGATACCAATTGAAAGTCGCCTAGAGGGGGTGGATAGGCGAAACCTAAAAATTATATTTCTAAAACCAAACTAGATCCCTTGATTAGTGGTTAGAACAAGATTCATAATTTATCGGAGTATAAGACTAAGTCCTTTGCTTGCAACGAGTATTGTTTTCAAAGAGTGCGGGATTTAATCAATAGCAATACTACTAGAAATGTTAGAGGAGAATAATGCAAGAGGGCTTAGATAAGAAGAGGAGAAACACAAGTTATTTCTTGCAAGGAGTTTCTTCTCTAAATGTGAATTTAACTTCAAGCAACACAAAATAATATTAGCAAAGAGTAGCGCAAGAGAACTTAGAAAGGGAGGGAATAAACAAATCACAAGCAATAAACACAAGAGACACGGGTGATTTGTTTTACCGAGGTTCGGCCCTCGAAGGCCTAGTCCCCGTTGAGGAGTCCACTAAGGACGGGTCTCTTTCAACGCTTTTCCTCTTCTCCACCGATCACCAAGACCGGCGAGCTCTTCTTCTTTTCAAGGATCACTTAAGATCCCGCAAGGATCACCACACTCTTAGGTGTCACTTGCTAGCTTTACAAGCCTCCAAAACTTTGGAGGGAGTTCAATGGGAGTCAATACTCCACACACAAATGATCACAAGATGTAGCACACACTTTCTCTCAGTGAATCTCACAAGGCACTAGTGCTAAACTCACACGAGTAGCTCTCTTTTGCTTGATCTCTCTTTTGTGGCACTTGTGTTGGTTGTAGTGGTCTAAATCTTGTGTATAGGATGGATCAATGAATAGAGGTGGTTGGGAGGGCTTGGAGATCTAAGTTCAGCCAACACATTCAATACAAGAGCTAGTGCATTCAATATAAGACACAATTAGAGTGAATCAAAATCTCTCCAAGTCCCAATTCCACTCCAAGCAATAGTGACTAGAAGAGAGACTTTTGTCGTGTTCTTTTGAGCTCTTGCGCTTGGATCGCTTTTCTTCTTCCCCATTTCTTGTTCCTAAGATCTTTGTAATCAAAGCAAGAGACACCAATTGTGTGGTGGTCCTTGTGGGGACTAAGTGTCCCAATTGATTGAGAAGAGAAGCTCTCTCGGTCTAAGTGACCATTTGAGAGAGGGAAAGGGTTGAAAGAGACCCGGTCTTTGTGACCACCTCAACGGGGAGTAGGTTTGCAAGAACCGAACCTCGGTAAAACAAATCACCGTGTCATCTGCTCTATTTTTTTGGTTGATTTGTTTTCGCCCTCTCTTTTGGACTCGATTATATTTCTAACGCTAACCCCGGCTTGTAGTTGTGCTTAAAGTTTATAAATTTCAGATTTGCCTATTCACCCCCCTCTAGGCGACTTTCAATTGGTATTAGAGCTCGGTACTTCATTAGAGCCTAACCGCTCGAAGTAATGTCGAGAGCTCACGCCAAGAAGGAGATGGTGACCGGCGATAAGCCCACCACAAGCCACGGGAAGGCTCCATCGGGGGAGTCCGGCAACAAGAAGAGGGAGGAATCACCTCCCCGCATCAAGTCGCACCGGAGTGGAGACAAGAAGAAGAAAATGAAGAAAGTGGTCTACTACGAGACTGATTCTTCGTCACCTTCCACCTCCGGTTCCGACACGCTGTCCATCACTTCTAAGCGCCACGAGCGTAAGAAGTTTAGTAAGATCCCCTTACGCTATCCATGCATTTCCAAAAGCACTCCTTTACTTTCCGTCCCACTAGGCAAACCACCAATCTTTGACGGTGAATATTATTGTATGTGGAGTGATAAAATGAGGCACCATCTAACCTCACTCCATGCTAGCATTTGGGACATTGTTGAGTTTGGTGCGCAGGAACCATCCGTAGGGGATGAAGGCTATGACTCAGACGAGGTAGCCCAAATCCGGCACTTCAACTCCCAAGCCACTACTATACTCCTCGCCTCTCTAAGTCGAGAGGAGTATAATAAGGTGCAAGGGTTGAAGAGTGCCAAAGAAATTTGGGACGTGCTCAAGACCGCACACGAAGGAGATGAGGTGACCAAGATCACCAAGCGGGAAACGATCGAGGGGGAGCTCGGTCGCTTCATGCTTCATCAAGGGGAGGAGCCACAAGCAATGTACAACTGGCTCAAGACATTGGTGAACCAAGTGCGCAACCTCGGGAGCACAAAATGGGATGACCATGAAATGGTCAAGGTTATTCTAAGATCACTCATTTTTTCTTGATCCTACTCAAGTTCAATTAATTCGTGGTGATCCTAGATATAAACTAATGTCTCCCGAGGAAGTGATAGGAAAGTTTGTGAGCTTTGAATTGATGATCAAAGGCTCCAAACAAATTGAAAGTCGCCTAGAGGGGGGTGAATAGGCAAATCTGAAATTTATAAACTTTAAGCACAACTACAAGCCGGGGTTAGCGTTAGAAATATAGTCGAGTCCAAAAGAGAGGGCGAAAACAAATCACAAGCAAATGAAGAGTGTGACACGGTGATTTGTTTTATCGAGGTTCGGTTCTTGCAAACCTACTCCCCATTGAGGTGGTCACAAAGACCGGGTCTCTTTCAACCCTTTCCCTCTCTCAAACGGTCACTTAGACCGAGTGAGCTTCTCTTCTCAATCAATTGGGACACTTAGTCCCCACAAGGACCACCACACAATTGGTGTCTCTTGCTTTGATTACAAGTGTCTTGGGAACAAGAGATGGGGAAGAAGAAAAGCGATCCAAGCGCAAGAGCTCAAAAGAACACGGCAAAACTCTCTCTTCTAGTCACTATTGCTTTGAGTGGAATTGGGACTTGGAGAGATTTTGATTCACTCTATTTGTGTCTTGTATTGAATGCACTAGCTCCTGTATTGAATGTGTTGGCTGAAAACTTGGATGCAATGAAGTGTGGTGGTTGGGGGTATTTATAGCCCCAACCACCAAAGTGGCCATTGGTGAAGGCTGCTGTCGAAGGGCGCACCGGACAGTCTAGTGCGTCAGCCACATCACCCAGCCGTTGGGGTTCGACCGTTGGAGCTCTGACAAGTGGTACCATCGGATAGTCTGGTGGTGCACCAGACAGTCACTGTTCACTGTCCGGTGCGCCTTCTGGCCCCTGCTTTGACTCTGCGAGCGCAGTCGCGCACTGTTCACTGTTCCTGTAGCTATTGTAGACGACCATTGGCGCAGCTAGCCGTTGCTCCGCTTGGCACACCGGACAGTCCAGTGCTACACCGGATAGTCCGGTGAATTATAGCGGAGTGGCTCCCCAAATTCCCGAAACTAGCGAGTTGGAGATAATCGACCCTAGTGCACCGGACACTGTCCGGTGGCACACCGGACAGTCCGGTGCGCCAGACCAGGGTAGCCTTTGGTTGCTTTGCTCCTTTCTTTTTGAACCCTTTCTTTTAACTTTGTATTGGTTTATTGTGAACCTTTGGCACCTGTAGAACTTATATTCTAGAGCAAACTAGTTAGTCCAATTATTTATGTTGGGCAATTCAACCACCAAATTCAATTAGGAAAAGGTTTTAGCCTATTTCCCTTTGACAAATCATTAAGCGAGGCGCCACCTCCACACCCGAGGTGCAACCCGTCGCATTCAAGGCGACGGAGGAGAAGAAAGAAGAGTCTACGTCAAGTAGGCTCCCCATCGACGCCTCCAAGCTCGACAATGAGGAGATGACTTTAATCATCAAAAGCTTTCGCCAAATCCTCAAGCAAAGGAGGGGGAAGGACTAAAAGCCCCGCTCCAAGAAAGTTTGCTACAAGTATGGTAAGCCCGGTCATTTTATTGCAAAATGTCCATTATCTAGTGATAGTGACAGAGGCGACGACAAGAAGGGAAAGAGGAGGGAAAAGAAGAAATTCTACAAGAAGAAGGGCGGCGATGCCCATGTTTGCCGGGAGTGGGACTCCAATGAGAGCTCCACCGACTCCTCTAACGAGGACGCCGCAAACATCACCGTCAACAAAGGTCTCCTCTTCCCCAACGTCGGTCACAAGTGCCTCATGGCAAAGGACGGCAAAAATAAGGTAAAATCTAGAGCCTCCACTAAATATGCAACATCTAGTGATGATGATGATAATTTCCTTGCCCTTTTTGCCAACCTCAACATGCAACAAAAAGAAAAGTTAAATGAATTGATAGGTGCTATTCATGAGAAGGATGAACTATTGGATAGCCAAGAGGACTTCCTTATTAAAGAAAACAAGAAGCATGTTAAGGTTAAAAATGCTTATGCTCAGGAAGTAGAAAAATGTGAAAATTAACTAGTGAGCTAAGCACTTGCCATGACACTATTTCTAACCTTAGATTTGAGAATGATAAATTAATTGCTAAGGTTGAAAAGTTAAATGTTTGTGATGATTCTTTTGCTAATCTTAAAAATAATAATGCTAGTTTACTTGCCAAGGTTGACAAATTAAATGAATCAATTTCTAGCCTTAAAACTGAGAATAATAAATTAATTGCTAAGGCTAAGAATTTAAATGTTTGCAATGATATTGTTTCCAATCTTAGAAATGAAAATGTCATGTTACATGCTAAGATTGATGAATTAAATGCTTGCAAACCCTCTACATCTACAATTGAGCATGTTACTATTTGTACTAGATGTAGAGACATTAATGTTGATGCTATTCATGATCACCTAGCTTTAATTAAACAACAAAATGATCACATAGCTCAACTTAGTGCTAAAATCAATGAGCATGACTTAGAAAACAAAAAATTTAAATTTGCTAGAAGTATGCTCTATAGTGGGAGACGCCCAGGCATTAAGGATGGCATTGGCTTTCAATAGGGAGACAATGTCAAGCTTAGTGCCCCTAAGAAATTGTCTAACTTTGTTAAGGGCAAAGCTCCCATGGCTCAGGACAACGAGGTTTACATTTTATACCCTGCTGGTTATCCCGAGCACAAAATTAAGAGAATTCATTCTAGGAAATCTCACTCTGGCTCTCATCATGCTTTTATGTATAAGAGTGAGGCATCTAGTTCTAGGCAATCCACTCATGCTAAATTGCCTAAAAAGAAATCTCCTATTGCATCAAATGATCATAACATTTCATTTAAGACTTTTGATGCTTCTTATGTGCTCACTAACAAATCAGGCAAAGTAGTTGCCAAATATGTTGGGGGCAAACACAAGGGGTCAAAAACTTATGTTTGGATACCCAAGGTGCTTGTTTCTAATGTCAAAGGACCCAAGACAGTTTGGGTACCTAAGAACAAGGCCTAAACTTGTTTTGTAGGTTTATGCATCCGGAGGCTCAAGTTGGATCATCGATAGCGGATGCACAAACCACATGACTGGGGAGAAGCGAATGTTCTCCTCCTATGAGAAAAACCATGATCCCCAACAAGCTATCACATTCGGGGATGGAAATCAAGGTTTGGTCAAAGGACTTGGTAAAATTGCTATATCTCCTGACCATTCTATTTCCAATGTTTTTCTTGTAGATTATTTAGACTATAACTTGCTTTCAGTTTCTCAATTGTGTAAAATGGGCTACAATTGTCTTTTTACAGATATAGGTGTTACTGTCTTTAGAAGAAGTGATGATTCAGTAGCATTTAAGGGAGTGTTAAAGGGTCAGCTATACTTAGTTGATTTTAATAGAGCTGAACTCGACACTTGCTTGATTGCTAAGACTAACATGGGTTGGCTCTGGCATCGCCGACTAGCCCACGTTGGGATGAAGAATCTTCATAAGCTTCTAAAGGGAGAGCACATTTTGGGACTAACAAATGTTCATTTTGAGAAAGACATGATTTGTAGCGCATGTCAAGCAGGGAAGCAAGTTGGTGGTCATCATCCACACAAGAACATCATGACGACCGACAGGCCACATGAGCTACTCCACATGGACCTATCTGGCTCGATTGCTTACATAAGCATCGGCGGGAGTAAGTACTGTCTTTTTATTGTGGATGATTATTCTCGCTTCACTTGGGTGTTCTTTTTGCAGGAAAAATCACAAACCCAAGAGACCTTAAAGGGATTCTTGAGATGGGCTCAAAACGAGTTCGGCTTAAGGATCAAAAAGATTAGAAGCAATAATGGGACGGAGTTCAAGAACTCTCAAATTGAAGGCTTTCATGAGGAGGAGGGCATCAAGCATGAGTTCTCTTCTCCCTACATACCACAACAAAATGGTGTAGTGTAGAGGAAGAATAGAACTCTACTTGACATGGCGAGGACCATGCTTGATGAATACAAGACTTCGGACCGGTTTTGGGTGGAAGCAATCAACACTGCTTGCTACGCCATCAACCGTCTCTACCTTCACCGAATCCTCAAGAAGACATCCTATGAATTCCTCACCGGTAAAAAGCCCAATGTTTCATATTTTAGAGTCTTTGGTAGCAAATGTTTTATTCTTGTTAAAAGAGGTAGGAAATCTAAATTTGCCCCTAAGGCTGTAGAAGGCTTTTTACTTGGTTATGACTCAAACACAAGGGCATATAGAGTCTTAAACAAGTCCACTGGACTAGTTGAAGTTTCTTGTGACATTGTCTTTGATGAGACTAATGGCTCTCAAGTAGAGCAAGTTGATCTTGATGAGCTAGATGATGAATAGGCTCCATGCGTCGCGCTAAGGAACATGTCCATTAGGGATGTGTGTCCTAAGGAATCCGAAGAGCCTCCACAAGCACAAGATCAACCATCTTCCTCCATGCAAGCATCTCCACCAACCCAAGATAAGGATCAAGCTCAAGATGATGAAAATGAAGAGGAGCCACCACAAGAGGAGGAAAATGATCAAGGGGGAGATGCTAATGATCAAGACAAGGAAGATGATGAGGGTCCAAGGCCGCCACACCCAAGAGTCCACCAAGCAATACAACGAGATCACCCCGTGAACTCCATTCTCGGTGACATTCATAAGGGGGTAACCACTTGATCTCGTGTCGCTCATTTTTGTGAACATTACTCTTTTGTGTCTTCTAATGAGCCATACAGAGTGGAAGATGCATTAAGAGATTCAGATTGGGTGTTGGCAATGCAAGAGGAACTCAAGAACTTCACGAGGAATGAGGTATGGCAATTAGTTCCACGTCCTAACCAAAATGTTGTAGGAACCAAATGGGTCTTTCGCAACAAGCAAGATGAGCATGGTGTGGTGACAAGGAACAAAGCCCGACTTGTGGACAAGGGATATTCACAAGTCGAAGGTTTGGATTTCGGTGAAACCTATGCACCCGTAGCTAGGCTTGAGTCAATTCGAATATTACTTGCCTATGCTACTTACCATGGCTTTAAGCTTTACCAAATGGATGTGAAAAGTGCCTTCCACAATGGACCAATCAAGGAGGAGGTCTATGTTGAGCAACCTCCCGGCTTTGAAGATAGTGAGTACCCTAACCATGTGTATCAACTCTCTAAGGCGCTTTATGGGCTCAAGCAAGCCCCAAGAGCATGGTATGAATGCCTAAGAGATTTCCTTATCGCTAATGGCTTCAAAGTCGGAAAAGCCGATCCTACTCTCTTTACTAAAACAATTGCAAATGATTTGTTTGTATGCCAAATTTATGTTGATGATATTATATTTGGGTCTACTAACAAATCTACTTGTGAAGAGTTTAGTAGGATTATGATTCAAAAATTCGAGATGCCTATGATGGGGGAGTTGAAGTATTTCTTAGGATTTCAAGTGAAGCAACTCCAAGAGGGCACCTTCATTAGCCAAACAAAGTACATTCAAGACATACTCACCAAGTTTGGAATGAAGGATGCCAAACCCATCAAGACACCCATGGGAACCAATGGGCATCTCGACCTCGACACGGGAGGTAAATCCATAGATCAAAAGGTATATCGATCGATGATAGGATCTTTACTGTATTTATGTGCATCTCAACCGGACATTATGCTTTTCCATATGCATGTGTGCAAGATTCCAAGCCGGTCCTAAGGAAGTTCACCTTAGGGTCGTGAAACAAATCTTGAGATATTTAGTTCATACACCTAAGTTTGGTCTTTGGTACCCCAAGGGATCCACTTTTATTTAATAGGTTATTCAGATGCTGATTGGGCAGGGTGTAAGGTTGATAGAAAGAGCACATCATGGACTTGTCAGTTCTTGGGAAGATCCCTGGTGTCTTGGGCTTCAAAGAAACAAAACTCAGTAGCTCTTTCAACCACCGAAGCCGAGTACATTGCCGCAGGCCACTGTTGCGCGCAATTGCTTTGGATGAGGCAGACCCTTAGGGACTATGGTTACAAATTAACCAAAGTTCCTCTCCTATGTGATAATGAGAGTGCAATCCGCATGGCGGATAATCCCGTTGAGCACAGCCGCACTAAGCAAATAGCCATTCGGTATCACTTTTTAAGGGATCACCAACAAAGGGGGGATATCGAGATTGCATATGTTAGCACCAAAGAACAATTAGCCGATATATTTACCAAGCCATTAGATGAGAAAACTTTTACCAAACTTAGGCATGAGCTAAACATTCTTGATTCTAGGAATTTTGATTAATGTTTTGCACACATAGCTCATTTATGTACCTTTGATCATCTCTCTTTCATGTGCTATGACTAATGTGGTCTTCAAGTGTATTTCATGCTAAGTCCTAGATTGAAAGGGAAATGGAGTTCTTCGGCAAAGACAAGGCTTCCACTCCACTCCATCAAATTATTTCATCCTTCGCCGTCACTCCACACCGCTCTCCAATTTGGTATAATCTTCACTCATATATTGTTTGCCAAAGGGGGAGAGAAAGTAAAAGGGCTTATATTTCACTCACAAGTATCCATTTTTGGCGATTAATGCCAAAGGGGGAGAAAGTATTAGCCCAAAGCAAAAGGACCGCACCACCACCAATTTCAAAAAATGTAGTCTTTTCAATTTGTATTAAAGAAGTTTTTCAATTGGTATCTTATTTTTGATATAATTTCAAATTGGTATGACCTCTTTCAAAATTAATATCTAAAACCCTCTTGAACACTAAGAGGAGAATTTCATTGAGGGGAAGTTTTGTTTAGTCAAAGGAAAAGCATTTGAAACAGGGGGACAAAATTTCAAATCTTGAAAATGCTTCTCAAAATCTTATTCATATACCTTTGACTATTTGCAAAAAGACTTTGAAAAGAATTTCCAAAAAGTTTTTGCAAAAACAAAACAAGTGGTGCAAGCGTGGTCCGAAATGTTAAAATGAAGAAAGCAATCCATGCATATCCTATGAATGTATAAATTGGTTTAATTCCAAGTAACCTTTGCACTTAACTTTTGCAAACTAGTTCAATTACTGCACTTATATATTTGCTTTGGTTTGTGTTGGCATCAATCACCAAAAAGGGGGAGATTGAAAGGGAAATAGGGTCAAACCTTTTCCTAAATGATTTTGGTGGTTGAATTGCCCAACACAAATTATTGGACTAACTAGTTTGCTCTAGAATATATGTTCCACAGGTGCCAAAGGTTCACAACAAACCAATACAAAGTTATAAGAAAGGGTTCAAATGAAAGGAGCAATGAAAAACGAAGGCTGCCCTAGTCTGGCGCACCGGACTGTCCGGTGTGCCACTGGACAGTGTCCGGTGCACCACCGGACAGTGTCCAGTGCACCAGGGTGGATCAACTCCAACTTGCTAGCTTCGAGTTTTCGGGGAGCCTCTAAGCTATAATTCACCGGACTGTCCGGTGAAGCACCGGACTGATCGGTGTGCCAAGCAGAGCAACGACTAACTGTGCCAACAGTCGTCTGCAACAGCTACAGGAACAGTGAACAGTGCGCGACTGCGCGCGCAGAGTCAGAGCAGGCGCCAGAAGGTGCACCGGACAGTGAACATGACATGTCCGGTGCACCACCGGACTGTCCGGTGGCCCCACTTGTGAGACCTCCAACAGTCGAACCCTAATGGTTGGGTGACGTGGCTGGCGCACCGGACACTGTTCGGTGGCGCACCGAACTGTCCGGTGTGCCCTTCGACAGCAGCCTTCACCAACGGCCACTTTGGTGGTTGGGGCTATAAATACCCCCCCAACCACCACACTTCAAGAGATCCAAGTTCAGCCAACACATTCAATACAAGAGCTAGTGCATTCAATACAAGACACAATTAGAGTGAATCAAAATCTCTCCAAGTCCCAATTCCACTCCAAGCAATAGTGACTAGAAGAGAGACTTTTGTCGTGTTCTTTTGAGCTCTTGCGCTTGGATCACTTTTCTTCTTCCCCATTTCTTGTTCCTAAGATCTTTGTAATCAAAGCAAGAGACACCAATTGTGTAGTGGTCCTTGTGGGGACTAAGTGTCCCAATTGATTGAGAAGAGAAGCTCTCTCGGTCTAAGTGACCGTTTGAGAGAGGGAAAGGGTTGAAAGAGACCCGGTCTTTGTGACCACCTCAACGGGAGTAGGTTTGCAAGAACCGAACCTCGGTAAAACAAATCACTGTGTCATCCGCTCTATTTCTTTGGTTGATTTGTTTTCGCCCTCTCTTTCGGACTCGATTATATTTCTAACGCTAACCCCGGCTTGTAGTTGTGCTTAAAGTTTATAAATTTCAGATTTGCCTATTCATCCCTCCTCTAGGCGACTTTCAGGCTCCCACACCTTGAAGTGGTCGGTTGGGGTGGTATTTATAGCCACCAACCAAATTGTAGCCGTTGGTGAAGTCTGCTGGCTATGGGCGCACCGGACAGTCCGGTGCGCCACCGGATAGTGTCCGGTGCGCCGCCACGTCACCCTGTCGTTAGGGCTTGGAGCTGGTCGACCGTTGGAGGCTTTGTCCTCATGCAGCACCAGACAGTCTGGTGCCCCTCTGACCTTCTGCTCTGACTTCTGCCGCGTTACTGTACTGCACTGTTCATCCGTCAGAGTCGGCCGTTGCGCGCAGATACCCGTTGCTCCACTGGTGCACCAGACAGTCCGGTGGTACATCGAACAGTCCGATGAATTATAGCGGAGCTGCGCCTGGAAACCCGAAGCTGAAGAGTTTGGAGTGTACGGCCCCTGGTGCACCGGACACTATCCGGTGGCACACCGGACAGTCTGGTGCGCCAGACCAGGGAACACTTCGGTTTTCTTTTTGCTCCTTCTTTTGAACCCTAAGTTGTTATTTTTATTGGTTTGTGTTGAACCTTTGGCACCTGTAGAATGTATAATCTAGAGCAAACTAGTTAGTCCAATTATTTGTGTTGGGATATTCAACCACCAAAATCATTTAGGAAAAGGTTTGACCCTATTTCCCTTTCAGGATGACCTCTCATGAATTTAGCACGCTTGTTCTAGGGCATCTGAGGCATCTAAGGCTGAGGTGGTGGCTGCTGCTGCTGAATGGCGGCCAGAGTCTCACCAATGGCTTGAACTGCCTGAGTCTGCATTAGGAACATCTGCTCGATGGTAATCGGGGGTGGTGGTGGCAGCTGCTGATGGGGTGCCTCATCCTGTGGGGCTACCTGCTCCTGCTGAGCACGTCTTCCTCCTCTGCGCCTGTTGTCTGACATCTATAGAATGCAATCTCATATCAGAACTGATCTCGCAACTTGCAGCATAAGAAAAGAGTATAGAATCCTTCCACAGTACTGAACAGATGAACATCTTCACTGACTTCCAACACAGGCAAACACAGCTTCTCAGATAAAGAGGAAAGTAGAACAAAAGGGCTTCCCAACTAGATAACTAACTTCATTAACATTTAACAGGTAAACCAAGGCGCAGGGGATGCCCACACTCTGGTGAGAGTCATTACAAAGATCCAAATCCAACATAGTTCATCATGACAAACAAAAAACACAGGATAAGCAAACTACCCTGTCTAACTAAGACTAACTAAAAGTAAGACTAAGACTAAGACTAAAACTTCTATATTTAAGCATTTATTATAGGACCCAACACTGACGATCTATGGTTCTAAATTTATCTTGGTCCTGCAGTCGGAGTTGTCATAAGCCTGGTGACCACGCCGAGGTGAGCGGTACGGGTGCTGAGTCCTGATGGGAGAGAGGGAGCCATCCTCCAGGTGACGACGCTCCGCGCGCTCAGCCCGCAGCTGGGCGATCTCAGCACGAGCCCTACTCAGCTCGTCTAATGCATGGTCCAGTTCTGTGTTTAGCACGGCAGCTAGGTTGACTGTGCTGCTCAACCTAGGATTGTCCTCACCAACAGGTGAGACAATCACGCCTCCTGTGCTGCCAGATGGACGGCGGGGGTAATACTTCAGGTTGAGACCATTCGCTACCCCGCCGAGCACTAAGCAGTAGTACAAAATTTTCAGCAAGGTATAATAATATATAGTAGAACATAGGTTTGGTCGATATGACCAACTTTTGAAGGGATACCAAAGTCAAGGTGATAATGGGGGTCTATAATCCTTAGAACGACCATTCTATTCTAGGTTAGCGGTCCTACAGTCAACTTGGCTCTGATACCACCTATGTCACACTCGGTTTTAAAAGGCAAACTGAATGCAAACCATGTACGTGCCAGGATCAGCAATTCACGTACACAACAGTTACATAACTGGACATCATCACACAGTGCTAAAATAATGACATAAAAGAGGGTATAATAGTCGATTACATCATGATGTTCGGGACATCCACATAGTCTTTAACAATAATCAAAGTGCAGAAAAGAAACGTAGATACACACGGCCTACACAGGCAGCCGACTGGGGGTTTGACGCTAATCCACGCCTAGAACTCATCGTACTCTTGGAACTTGTCACACCCGTTTCTAAAGGGCAGAGCCGGGTGCATAGCATATGTGTGCCAGGATCTATTTCCACACATATGTTGACGTCACAAGTGTAATATATCAAAAGAACAATGCATAAGAGCGTAAATAACGATTATATTAACATATTACACTTCGAACAGACATAATGTCTTAACCTTTATTCATCAAAGTACAGCGAACATGGACATCCATCCACAGGAAGATGACCAGGGGTATCACTAGACTAGCATCCATGGAGTTCAGCATCATAATCTTCATCTGCAAACTTCTGATCAAAGTTAAGCAAGGGTGAGCTCACTTATGGTCGGGGCTCAGCAAGTGGGGGAAAAACTAATGCAGGTCTAACAAGGTGAGGCTGAGGTTGAGCAGTAAGCATTTTAGTTGGTCAACATTTTATTAACAACACCTGTCTTACTAATAAGTGTGAATCCCAAGTATCCCATTTAAACAGAGGTATAAGAATATATCAACAACACTTAAGTGAAACCACTTAAGCAAAACCATTGACAGATCATCGGATCTCGATTTATTTCCATCTTCAAGTTCAATTATCATGTGAGGAGTCCAGGCTGCTCATAACCGTGAGCACGGCTGATATATCAGTTTTACACTCTGCAGAGGTGGCGCATCTTTACCCATGAGTCGTGATTCCCTTCTTGCCCGGGTTAGCTAGACCCGTATTCACTTCCGAGGTGAATGGCCAGGGTCTCACTACGAGGCTTCTCCCTAGAGTCCTCATTACGCAAATGCTGGAAATGGTCAAACTGCATAAGGCACACCTACCGTAACTGTTGGGGACCTTCGGCATCCGAAGGTCCTCAAAAACAGGATTTAACAGTATTTCTGGAGTATAATGTGTGAACAGATATCTTCGGATTCAAGTCAGCATCACAATAGACCAGAGTAATACGAAGGTTGATACAGAGCCGAAGGTGTGAGCAGGAAAGCTTCGGCGCGGTAGCAACAAGTGAAACCGACTTAAAGATGAAAAGGCTATTTAAACCTCGACAGATTACTATAGAATTATTATCAAGTGTAAAGGGCATGAATGTAATTTTGTATGGGTTGTGTCCCGTGCCTATAAATAGGAGAACAGTACCCCCGTACTGTTCGGGCTGACTTGGCATTCGCTTTTTGCGTCACGCTTGTACTATCATCTCCTTCCAGTTGAAGGTACATTTGTAATTCAAAGATGTTTATGTCTATGTCTGATGGTAATATACAATTATTTATGTTATCTCTTATATTCTCTACATTTTATCCTTCGTCACTGTATAATAAATTTATGAAGACACGCTCTTCATTACCTTCGTCCGAAAATCATTATATCCTAAGGGAAATAATGCTTCGAAGGACGAAGGACTTTAGCGATTAACATTTTTTATGTTGCCTTGTTCTTGACTCCTAGCATTTGAGAACAAGTCCCCAACATTGGCGCCCACCTCCGGTGAACTCACTTCCACTCTGAGTTTTTTGAACACCTTCGGCGATCATAAACCTTCGTTATGGCGCCGAAGAAGGCTTCAGCGACTGGGGCTGCAGCTCTGCAACCACTGGACCACAATCAGGAGACAGTCTCCCTGCGGGAGGCCCGAAGCCAGAAAAGGAAGGCTGTAAGCCCGACACCACCAGAGGACGAAATAGATCAAGAAATCAGAGATATGGAGATGCTTCATCAACAAGTACAGAGGAAGAAAGAAAAGATGGCCAGGCTAGCTGAACTGCAGAGGCAGATAGACGAAGCCTCTGAAGAAGTTCGTCATCTTGCCCAGGATGAGCAGCACCGAAGGCCTCAACACCAAGATCTTCATCAGGAGGGTTTTCCCAACGAAGATGACTGGTATGACAATTTCCATCATGGGAATTTCGTTTTTGATGATGCTTCTCCTCTGTCCGCTGAGCTGCAGGCTACACCTTGGCCTCCGTCCTACAAGCCGCCCCAGCTTCCCGTATTCGATGGCCACTCAGACCCGAAGCAGTTTTTGATGAGCTACGAAGCAACAGTATCTTCGTATGGTGGCAATGCTTCAGTCATGGCCAAATCTTTCGTTATGGCTGTCAGGAGTGTTGCTCAAACCTGGTATTCCTCCCTTCGACCAGGAACGATCACTTCATGGCAGAAGCTGAAGGACTTGTTGTTAACTAGCTTCCAAGGATTTCAGACGAAGCCGGTCACTGCTCAGGCTCTGTTCCAGTGCACCCAAGATCACGAAGAATACCTTCAGGCGTATGTCCGAAGGTTCTTGCGTTTGAGGGCACAGGCACCAACGGTGCCCAATGAAATTGTCATTGAGGTCATGATCAAGGGACTTCGACCAGGACCGTCAGCTCAGTACTTCGCTCGGAAGCCTCCTCAAACTTTGGAGAAGCTGCTCCAGAAGATGGACGAGTACATTCGGGCCGATAATGATTTTCGTCAAAGAAGGGAGGAGGCTTTCAGGTTTTCTGAGATGACCAGGGGCTTCGGAGGGAGGTTCTACCCAAGGCACGTGAGATCAATTCATAACTCTACACAAAATGATGACAGAGGAAGCCAACAGCAAAGGCCACAATGTTCCTCACAGGCTTCGGGGCAACAGCAAAGCTCCTTCCGACCACCAGCTCCAAGAGGCAGAGGCGCCAGGGGCTTTGGAGGAAGATTTGGCGATCAACCAAAAAGAATCTTTTGCTTATTCTGCGGTGAGAACAAAGGCCATACTACCAGGATGTGCCATGTTACTATTCAGAAGCAAAAGGAAATAGCTGAAGCAGCAGCACAACAAGCTCAGCCGAAGCAGGTCATGCATACAGCTTCGTATCATTCGCCCTACATCCCAGAATATGTGGGCAATCATCCTGCAGTTTCTGTTGCTTCGGCGAGTCAGCCTCAAGCTTCCTGGCAACAGCCTCCGCCTCCACCTCCGTTGCAACAAGGCCAGCAGCTAGAAGGGAGTCAGTATGCTCCACACCAGAGGGACTTCAGAGAGCAGTCTGAAGCTCGTACAGTCAATAGCACTGTGCCAGAGTCAAAGCACATCTATTGACAAATATCCTACCTTAATAGCAATCTTTTCATTCAGTTTTATTTTCTGTAATAAAGGACATTGTTTAGGTTTCATGTAATTAGTTTCGTTGATTCCTACAAGGAAAATATATTTTCTTCACAGGCTTATATTGATTAAAGTTCAAAGACTTGTGATAACAAAGAGGACCTTCGAACTATCGAAAATTCTTCGAAGCAACAAAAAGTCGTTCTAAGGGACGCAGAGTAAGTTTGCCGAAGTCACAAAAAAGTCGTTCCAAAGGGAGCGCAGTGTAAGTTTTCTGCTCCAAAGTCGTTCCAAAGGGAATGCAGAGCATACAGCGAAAAGTCAACGTTGATACCGCCTAAGTAAAAGGCGAAGCGCGAAAAGTCAACGCGAATACCGCTGAAAGTAAAAGGCGAAGAAGCTCCTAAGGGAGGCTTACAGCGAAAAATAAACGCTGATTCCGCTGAAGTAAAAGGCGAAGAAGCTCCTAAGGGAGGCTTATAAAAGATTGTGTTTTATTGCAGGGATGCGTATGTATCTTCGGAATAGACATCATCTCACATAACATAACATCATCGCATCATTTCGCATAGCATAAGCATCATACATCATTTTGCACATGGCACAAGAGGTGGACACATTATCAATCTACGAAAGAACGCTTTGAAAAAAGGGAGAAATCATAGTCACAAAAAGATACATCATTGATCTTCGGAAGGGTAGCTTCGGAAAATATTTTCACGAAGCCTGGATATTATTCATCAGAACATTGGATATTGTTGTGACAAAGAAAAATTCTTCTTCACGAAGCATGAAAAGAAGGGAAGGTGTTTTTTCGTCAAAGACTCAAAAGCGGTACGTGTAAAGTTTCATGCATCGTAAAGAATTGACTAACAAAAATAGGTATATTACATTTGCGGTTACAAAATGTTACAGTATATTACATTTCAGAGGTTTTCACAAAAATACTTAATCTTCTCTCAAAACGACTTCTGCAGCCTCGTTCAGGAGCCGATTGACGACTTCGTCCATAATATCTTCAGCCATCTTTTTAATTTCGTCGTCTCCTTTCGGCTGAGGGCCCGAAGACGTTTTATCAGGATCTGAAGTAAGACAGGATACGGCTACATTGCTATTACGAATCGCAAACAAATCTTAAAGCCTAAAGATTACAACACAATAAAAACTATTAGTTAATACCTAATTGACCTTCGGCCTCTGCGCTCTTTTCAGCAGCCTCAGCTACTTCTCTAGCATCGTGAATGCCCTTTTCACTTCTTCGAATAATTTCTCCGGCCATTTCTCGGCCACCATTATCCCAGATATCGGTAAAAAATTTTCCACCAATTATACTAGCTTCGGCCGAAGGATCTCTTGCATCTTCAAAGGACAAAGCAGCTTCGGACTGTGCTAAAATTTTTACATGTTCGCAGCCCTTCTTCTCTAAGATGGTGGCAATCCCTCTGGCACCAGAGAAGGCACATATATCTCCTCGGCTATTTAAAATTTCTTCGAAGGCCTCAGCTTCGTGGTCGATCCACTCGATGGGACCTTCGGGATTGCCTCTCGTAAAGTTTTCTTCGCTTGAGAAGGCGCCAACCCTGGCGAAGCTAGCTTTTAACTTCTTAACACACTCTATAGATTTGTTATAGCATCTCTTTCTGGACGAACGAAGCTCTTCAACAGTTATTTCTAGGTGATCGGCCCATTGGTCGCTGAGTTCTCGCTTTGTTTCTTCAAGTATGCGTTCTTCCTTGGCTCTGGCCAGTTGTTTCCGAAGATCTTCAATTTCCCGCTTCTGAGCTTCAGCTTGACCTTTAAAAGCAGCTTCGTCTTCCTTTATTTTATTTATCAATGAGTGCAACATTTTATCTTTTTCGAGACCTTCGTTCCTCAGTTCAATAACTTCGGAACGAAGGTTGCTCAGGGCTATAGAACACCCTTCGTCTTCAGCATTTTTCTGTGCCCTGAGGGCATTGCTAAGTATCAGGCCCTGCAAAGAGAAATATGTGTGCGTCAATAGGTTTAAACAAACGAAAAATTTTGGACTCAACAAAAAATACAAGGATTTCATTTGTCGCACCTTTAAGCTATTGTAAGCTAGGCTGTCGGCCAGATCGTTCTTCGACAGCACCGAGAGCCCGTCTTCTAAAGTTGGGAATCCGAAGCTCCTGCTCATCTCCCGACAGACAGAAATTCCCTTGTTGTCGGGGAGACAATACAAGAAGTCTTCTTCTCCACTGCCATTGAATATTAACGCCCCCTTTGGATATTTCAGTTTTTGGGCGTAGTGCTGGGCCTCTTGCTCTTCTTTTTCTGATAGTTTTTTCCCCGAAGCATGACGAACAATATAATCACGAACTTTGGGGGATGCTTCGGGGGCAATGACACTGGTTTCTTCAACAAAAGTTGGCTTTGTTATTTTTTCTGCCTCACTTTCCAAGGATTTTATCTTTGCAGGCTCTGAGGGCCCAGCTTCGGATTCAGTCTCTTGCCCGGGAGCTTTAGAACCAGAAATTTCAGTTGTTGTTTCAGAAATGACAGCAACCCTCTTCGGAGGTGTGCTTGAAGATTTGATCGTTTCCAGTACATCTAGCACATTAGCCACTCTCTTTCTTTTTGGAGTCACTGCTGGCACTTTTTGATTTTTTACTGTCTCAATGTTTGCTGCAGGACTCAAAACTTCTGATGTTTTGGATCCCTCAGTTGCTTCTTTTACCTCTTCCATTTTTTCTGTGGATGGCGCTTCGGCCTTCTCTTTCGTTTCTAATAACAAAATCTTTGATTGTTCCAATTCTATCTTTGTTGGCACTTCGGCCGTTTCTGCGACTTCTGGCAGCATGGTTGGCTCGGCTAGTTTTTCAGCTTCGGCGGCCGAAGAAGTTTCTCCGGTAAACTCAGGCACCGAAGCTGGTTCAATATAGCGCGGCCGATGTGTAAGGACCTTTATCTTCTTTCTTTTCGGTTCTGGCTCGCTAGGAGCAGTTGCAGCTTCTTCTTTTGCAGAGGTTGTGTTTTTTCTCTTCTGCCTTCGAATGGGATAGCAATAGTTAGGGTAGACAAACCCGATTGCATCAAATACCCGATTCAGCCTCTTCTTTTTTCGGCCTCCGAAGGCTGCTGACATTGCAGTGTCTTCGGCCTTCGAATAAGCCCCAAGCAATTCATCACTTAAATTTTCAATACTTTTTAACCAGTCATCATCTGGCTCAACGAATTTATCTCCAAATTTAAAAGTGTACTTCAACCTGATAAGTCCACCTTCGTCGGCCTCTTTTACGGTTTCTTGTGGCATTTCCCATTTCTCCGCGAGCGGCCATACCCTGAAGGCAATATGCTCTTGAACTAAGTCTCTCGTTCCAATGAAAGAGCAGACTGCGCCGAAGGCCCTCTGGCATTCTTCGGCAGCTTCATTCATTTCAACCTTCGGCCTCCGAAGGCCGAAGCTTTGCCAGATAGGGCGCATAATTATACCTTTGATATCTTCTCGTATTGTCAGATCATTCTTCACATAAAACCATTCTGTCATCCAGTCGCCGGGCCATCTCTTCCGAAAGGTTGGCACGGGGCAGCTTGACCCGGACCGAGAAACAAAACTGTAGCAGCCAAAATTATTGTGATACTGTTCCTTACCCCAAGGTTTTGTCTCATATGATAATTCGTGTATATTACAGAAGCTTTTTGCATCAGGCTTCAGACCTTGGCTTCTCACGGCCCACACGAAGATATTCAGCTTTATAATTGCCTCGGGGGTAAGTTGATGGAGATAGATTTCGAATATTTTCAGCACCTCCACAACGAAGCTGCTCAAGGGAAATCGCAGTCCAGCTTTCAAAAAGCTTCGGTACACTACGACTTCATTCTCTTCGGGATGTGGGCAAGTTTTTTCCCCTTCGTCCGCCCTCACAATGGACAAATCCCGGAAATACCTTCCTCTCATATTGACAAGATGATTTTCTTTGATAGTTGATTGGCCATAAACTGAATGGCTTGGTCGCCAGGGACGATCTTCGGAGTCTTCACCACCACTGTCCACATCATAGCTGTCACTGTCACCAGTATCTTCAGACAAACCTTCCAGAATCTCCTTGGTGATTTTTTCTGTGTTGGTCTTCGACATCGCTATAAGAAACCCCAAATTTTTCTCTTCGTCGAGGCTCAGCTTCGTCTCAGCAGCAGTCTTCTTATCTTCGGACATCTTCGGAGATGCTAAAAAACTATTTTCAAAGCCGAAGCTTCAAAACTAAAAGCTTAGCAAATCTTAGTGCACAAGAGCTAAAAATTGAGTGAGTGAGAGCAGTTGGCCAGAGAGCGTATCAAATGAGTTTGCGGTATGGCCGTATTTATATGCCAAGTGCGTTGAAAATTGAAAGACCCCGCTTGTCAGTGAATGTTGCTATTCTAGCAAAGGGAAGGTGTTTTTTCGGACCTTCGGCGTAAAGCCTTCGTCCATGTCGCAATCTAAATTTATTATTTTAAACAAATTAATATCGCGAGGGGCTACTGTTGGGGACCTTCGGCAGGTCCTCAAAAACAGGATTTAACAGTATTTCTGGAGTATAATGTGTGAACAGGTATCTTCGGATTCAAGTCAGCATCACAATAGACCAGAGTAATACGAAGGTTGATACAGAGCCGAAGGTGTGAGCAGGAAAGCTTCGGCGCGGTAGCAACAAGTGAAACCGACTTAAAGATGAAAAGGTTATTTAAACCTCGACAGATTACTATAGAATTATTATCAAGTGTAAAGGGCATGAATGTAATTTTGTATGGGTTGTGTCCCGTGCCTATAAATAGGAGAACAGTACCCCCGTACTGTTCGGGCTGACTTGGCATTCGCTTTTTGCGTCACGCTTGTGCTATCATCTCCTTCCAGTTGAAGGTACATTTGTAATTCAAAGATGTTTATGTCTATGTCTGATGGTAATATATAATTATTTATGTTATCTCTTATATTCTCTACATTTTATCCTTCGTCACTGTATAATAAATTTATGAAGACACGCTCTTCATTACCTTCGTCCGAAAATCATTATATCCTAAGGGAAATAATGCTTCGAAGGACGAAGGACTTTAGCGATTAACATTTTTTATGTTGCCTTGTTCTTGACTCCTAGCATTTGAGAACAAGTCCCCAACAGTAACCAACTTATAGTCCAGACTACAGGGTAAAGCTTTGGGAACTATGCCCGTATCCAATCTGCCTGAGCCAGAACTATAAGAGCTTGCCAGATGCCCCCGTTCCTGTCGACCACGACCAGCACCCAACATAAGACTTCCCTAGTTATTTAGTCAAGACCAGAGCCATGATAGTTCTCATGGTAGCACTGTTTTCCCGGGTGGTCACTCCATGTTCCAATTAATATGCAATAATCTTGTTTAACCATCGGGTTAACAACAATAGAGTAAACTTACCATTTGGAACATTAATATCATAAGCGGGAGTGACTGCATAAAGTTAAGTTGTAGCAATAGCATAGCTACTTGATTAAATTATAATTCCCAGGTTTGATCAAGGAATAAGGTTGGAAAGGTTATCTAAATAGGTAACCCGTCAAATTATGCATATATATCCAAAAGAATAAACTTTATTAAATGTATTGTTTTGGATCAAACAGAGTATGCAGAGGGAGAAGTCCACTTGCCTTGCTTATAGAAAACTTGAGGTTCTTCCACGAAATAGCACTTGATTCTCAACTATTAGATCAATCACTGAATATCACACAAACAAACAAGAAGAAACAAACACCACTCAATAACATACCACATTCACCATACGTAAAGCTAAAAGAGAGCCTAACGAAAAAAGCGTTCGTTTTTCAAAAATATCACACACAAGGGTTATAATAAAAATGTATTTTTTTAAAAATGTGTGATCTATACTTTATAAAACAAGATATGAGCTTAAAAATGTCTTAATTAAAATATACAAGTATTAGGTTCACCAAATTAATCCTTTATAAAACGTCATATGTGATATGTCTAAGATTAAGGGTTTATAAGATGATAAAACATGTTATAACGTTATTAAACCTTTTAACCGTTTAGAAAAGATATATGTTATATGTCTATGGTTAATGAGTTATGAAACATATTAAACATTGATTTATGAAACATTACAAAACATATTGTAAAACATTTGTTGATGAAAAGTTATTATATAAGACTAATCGAGTTTTTATGTGGAAGGGTGGTTAAACAAATAATTATATTTATTTTTATTAATAAAATACATGGCCTAGATAGGTTTTTATGCAACAGATAATTAAACAATTAATTATATTCACTTTTGCTTAAGAAAACACTAGCCTCCATTTTTATTAAGAACGTTATATAAAAAACATATAAACTAACATTTTAATTATAAAATAACGTGCACATTAATTTCATTATTTTATTCTTTAGGGAACACTAAGTGATATATAAATAATATGGACTTAATTTGATGGATGGTTAATCATGCCTAGAAAAATAATTAAGTAATTATAATTTAGGAACAAATGATCTAATTCATTATAAGGAAACTATATTCGATATTATATAAACTATCATTTTAGTTTACAAAACCAAGAAGACTAATTAATCCATTTTAACATTTATTTTAGGAAAAACTCTGTATTACTTTTAAAAATTGTGAGACATAATATATCATCATTTATAAAAACTTGAATTTAAGGTAATTAGACAAATATTTATCTTTTATTTTTATTAAGAAACATATGGTCTATATATTCTTTTAAATTTCTATTTAAGAAGCATATACTTAAACATCTATAATGAACATTGCTATATTATGAAAACATGATATCTTAAAAAGATCATTTTAATTTTCTTGTATAACAACCGTAATTCAAATTAAACTATGGAAATAAGTGAACTGTTGGAAACACTAATAAAAATATTTATCACATAATTATGAAACTAACAATACCATTTCTAATTTATTTGGGTTCCTAACATACATTTTATAATAAAAATTGTAACATGAACCTATACATAATTAAAGGTACATTATAAGGGGTAGCTACTGCAAAGATAACGACACAAATCATATTAAAATTATGAAAATACGTACTAGTGTAAACAACAATTGAAAAGGTTAATCATATAATTATGAAATTGGTCAAACTGTCTAAATTATTTAGATTCTAAATAATCAAAAATATTTATAACACACGGCTAGATCCTATTTAACCGTAAAATATAGTAGATTGGAATTGTGTCATCTTCTACCTTTCAACAGCGCAGACGAGACAGCGACAGTTGGTGAGGAATGGATCGATGGCGGGGCTCGACGAGCTACGAAGGTTGCTAGCGAAGAATGGTGCCTGCTGCTGGTGGGATCGAGATTGGGCAAGTAACCGGCACGGCAGCGCACTCCAGGGAGGGGACTCGTAGACGTAGAAGGCTTCAGCAAACTTGGTACAGCGGTTGGAGTCAGCAGCGTCAGCGGCGAGAACAGATGACGACACAGTGCGTGTAGGCAGCTCGGGTGAGAGAAGGAACGGGCGAGAAGAGACATGAAGTGTCGAGCAGGCGTGAGGCGAGGTGAGAAGTGTGGGCGGAGGTCTGCTCTTATAGGCGAGGGGAGAGAGGAGAAATCAATCGGCGTTGATGGCCAGCGTTGATGGCCATTAATATTGGCATTCAACAAACAAGAAACGGCTGCGGGAATGGGAAACGGGTAAGGCGTAGCGAGACGAGTGCGGCTGCGAGCGCGTCGTTGCTTGAGCGGCACTGACGCAGCACGGTGCGGTCTAGTTGGATGCGCGGGCGCGGAGGCTGCATTCGATCCGTTCGTGCGTCCAGTTCCGGTTCCTGCAAGAAGAAAAATCTTACACGTGGGGCCTGCTGTAAGTGAACGAGAGGATGTGAGTGAGCGTGAGTGGGCTGGCTGGGGCCAAGGCCGATTGGCGAGGAGGGTGCGTGCGTTTCATTTTTTTTTAATGTGTGCGTGAGTGCGTGTATATAAATAATCATATATATTTATTTATATATATATATAATAAATTCAAAATAAAATAGGCAGTTTAAATAAATGTTTTTAGATAAGAATCTATTATTTAAAAAAAATTGGGTTAACAAATCAAACCAACCAAAATTTATGATCCAGCATGAATGCATCAATCACTCGGTAAAATTTTATTTATTCAATAATTTGTTCCATATTTATATCACAATCTTCATTACTTAAAAATATAAATATTTCTTCTTTCTATTGAAAATTAATAACTTAATTGGATTTCTTTTATGTGATGGATTTAGGGTGTTACAGAACTCCTGGATGTCCTTCTCCGTGACTTCATCTTCACCTGAGCAGTGGTTGCAACGCGAACAACCTAGGGGTTTTGGTGTGTAAAGCAAGGGTGAGTACACATCAACATACTCAGCAAAATGTCTTGTTTGGCTGTAGTGGACTAGCTTTATGTGGAGTTAAGTCAAGCAGTTGCTTTTAGTTGGTCAGGTTATTTTTACTAGTAGAAAGCCAGGTTTTAGTATTAACCCAAGTTATTAACCCAATGTACCCTTTCCAAACGGAAAGAATACCACTTACCATTACCATAGGCATAACCAAAACCATCATCCTCGTCACCACCTGTAAACCATACATCTCTGATCAAGTATCTCTAATCAATGGAGCTCCCGTTCATAACCGCGAGCACGGCTGATATATCAGTTTTATAACACTCTGCACAGGTTGCGCACTTTACCCACAAGCTGTGATTCCCTCTTGCCTCGAGCCGATCAAACCCTTAAACACTACCAAGGTGAATAGGCAGGGTCTCACTACGTAGCCTTTACAAAGATTCCCTAGGGCTGTAGCCGCCTGTTAGGTTCCCTAAATGCACCGCACTCCTCCCCAAGGGGCGAACCAACCTTAGCAGAGCTAGCCACATACACCGAGCCCCATTAACGGCATGACGGCGAAGCGAACTACACCCCAGTTCCTCTAATTACTCGGCTAAGGGCGTCCCACTCCACCCTCATGGTTGCACTGTTTTCTCGGGCGGTCATCCAACGAACCAGTCCTTACAGAGAGGCACTCGAGAAACAGCTCGAGTCCCCTTAAGGGCCACAAGTATATCATCATAATCAAAAGGGAAAACAGCGTATCATAGATAATCTCATCATGTTCATTTATTAATGTGAAGCACTAGCATATAGCTAAACTGAAATAACCCAACCAAAATAGGTAAACAAGGACAAGATAAACAAAAGCTAGTCAATCCTTATATATAAATTGTGTAAATGCGGGGAGTGAATTATAAGAATGAGTAGGACATAGATGGGTCAAGGGACACTTGCCTTCACCAACCAGCTGCTGCTCAGGGTCTTCACCTGCAACTCCTACGGACTCCGCCAACTAACCGTTATCTATACGAGTTTCAAACATACATTTCACAAATTTAATACAAAGGAACAGTACACCAAACAATAGAATGCAATAAATAAACGGACGTTCGACGCATGGCTCACACCTAAGACTAAGTGAGAAAGGGAAAGTAGCGGTCCAGGCTACGGCCGACGAGCGATCACATCACACGACTATAAATTAAAATACTCGTCTAAACGGAATGGTATTAATTTAACCATCGTGTTTAGCATAGGGTAAAGTCATGTTCCGGGCTTAATTACTATGAATAGATAAAGGTAAATCAGAAGGATTGTCGTGCGGCGAAACGCGCGACATAACACTTAAATTGAATTAAGAAATAAACGACCCGTCGTGCGACGGGCGCGCAACGAGACACTTGCATTAATTATAAAGAAATGTTGAGCGTCGCGCGACGAAACGCACGACGACATACATTATCTAAACTGAATTTAAAACGAAACGTCGCGCGACGAAGCGCGCGACACAGCTCATTAATAAAGATGAATTTAAAATGAATCGTCGCGCGACGAAGCGCGCGATGCAGCACATCGACTAAACTAAATGTAAAAAATGGATTAAACTGAAAGTTGAACGTCGCGCAATTATGGTCGCGTGCGTGGGAACACGCTGCGTGCCGGGGGCACGTGAGGCCACGCCGGGGCACGAGCCGCCGGGGACGTGGGCACGACCACCAAGGCGCGAGGGCGCGGGGCCGCCGGGGCGCGAGGGCCACCGGGGCGCGGGGCCGCCAGGGCGCGGGCCACAGGGGCACAAGGGCGGCGCGTGGGTCGCCGGGGCGTGGACACGCAGGGGCGCGAGGCCGCCAGTGCGCGGGGCGCGGGGCAATAGAATGCAATAAATAAACGGACGTTCGACGTAGGGCTCACACCTAAGACTAAGTAAGAAAGGGAAAGTAATGGTCGAGGCTACGGCCGACGAGCGATCACGTCACACGCATATAAATTAAAATACTCGTCTAAACGGAATGGTATTAATTTAACCATCGCGTTTAGCATAGGGTAAAGTCATGTTCCAGGCCTAATTACTATGAACAGATAAAGGTAAATTAGAAGGATTGTCGCGCGGCGAAACGCGCGACACAGCACTTAAATTGAATTAAGAAATAAACGACCCGTCGCGCGACGGAGCGCGCAACGAGACACTTGCATTAATTATAAAGAAACGTTAAGCGTCGCGCGACGAAACGCACGACGACATACGTTATCTAAACTGAATTTAAAACGAAAC
Source organism: Zea mays (assembly GCF_902167145.1). Taxonomy (NCBI): domain Eukaryota; kingdom Viridiplantae; phylum Streptophyta; class Magnoliopsida; order Poales; family Poaceae; genus Zea; species Zea mays. The sequence continues at coordinate 14,309,029 of NC_050101.1, read as the reverse complement.
GTCGCGCGACGAAGCGCGCGACACAGCTCATTAATAAAGATGAATTTAAAATGATTCGTCACGCGACGAAGCGCGCGACACAGCACATCGACTAAACTAAAATTAAAAATTGGATTAAACTGAAAGTTGAACGTCGCGCAACTACGGTCGCGTGCGTGGGAACACGCTGCGCGCGCCGGGGGCACGTGAGGCCACGCCGGGGCACGAGCCGCCGGGGACGCGGGTACGGCCACCAAGGCGCGAGGGCGCGGGGCCGTCGGGGCGCGGGCCACGGGGGCGCATGGCCGCGCGTGGGGGCCACCGAGGGCGCGCAGGCGCGCTGGGCGCGGGGCCACCGAGGTGTGGACGCGCAGGGGCGCGAGGCCGCCAGGGCGTGGGGCGCGGGTGCGGGGGCCGTCGGGGCGAGCCGCCACCGGGCATGGGCGCGGGGCGCGGGGGCGAGGCCGCTGGGCCGCCGGGGCGCGACGCCGCCAGGGGCAGGGGCACGGGGGCGAGGCCGCCAGGACGCGCGCGTAGGAAAGAAAAAAAAGGGGCGCGCAGGGAGCGCGCGGGGGAGAAGGAAGGGGAGGGGGAGGGGAAGAGAGAGAGGGAGAGGGAGAAGGAGAAGGAGTTCACCTCGGGGTCCAAATCCGGCGATCACCATCTCCAAAACCTAGGGCACCACAGGAGAGAGAGAGAGAGAGAGAGAGAGAGATGGAGGAGAGGAAGTTGCTGCGTGGGAAAAATCAAATGAAAGAAAGGGAGAGAAAAGAGGGGGCGCGCAGGAGAGGGGCAGGGCGCCTGGGGCGCGCGGGCCAGAGCGGGCCGGGCTGAGTCGGGCTGGGTCGCGGGGCAAAAACGCACGACACGCATAGCTACAGATCGGAATCCAACTGCGAAACGAAATCCGAAACGACACTAGGCAAAACATGCAATTAAACACAACATCAGACCAAAGAAACATGATTCGGCATGATGCAACATTCATGTCAAGTTAGGTTTTTTGTTTACACATGACACGGACACCAGTCGCTATATTGCTTTGAAATTGGGAAGAAGGAGCGAAACGGGAAAAGGAAAGAGAGTAACACCTGAATTTTGTGAGTAAAAAGAATAAAAAAATTTACCCCCAAATTCAGGCGTTAAAAAAGCCGTACAATAACTTTACAGAAGTCAATTCAATTTTACAATAAAAACATATGAACACAAAAAAAACTTTTCTAAACAAGGCCTTAATCTAACAAGTTAGGCCTCCTTTGGAACAAAATAAAAGTAAAGGAATTTTGAATAACTGAAATCCTATAGCAAATTTGTTCTATGTGGCCCACAAAGGATTGAGTTCCTACCAATTCTATTAAATTCATATGGAATGAACTATTGTAATAAAATTTTAGAGGATTTCTAACGTGCATGAGGTCCAACGTTTAGAAATTTTTCTATAGAATTGCAAATGTCATACAACTTTATTCATATATCCTTATGTTTTACCAATCTTGCATTTCAAAGAAGATCTTAATGTTTTTATCACACTAGGTACATATTTGAAACGTAGAGTCAGAGCTAGAAAAAAATTAGGAGGAGCTGAACTAAACCGCTATTATGATATAATCTCACTAAATTACTCATCTTGATGACCAGTCCAGTCCACCAGGGCCCAACCGCACCAGTTATGGGGTGTTTGGTTTCTAGAGACTAATTTTTAGTCTCTTCATTTTATTCCATTTTAGTCCCTAAATTGCTAAATACGGAAACTAAAATAGAGTTTTAGTTTCCGCATTTGGTAATTTAGAGACTAAAATGGAATAAAATAGAGGTACTAAAAATTAGTCCCTAAAAACCAAACACAACCTTAATTGAGTGAATCATGGAACCAACTGCACCATTGATTAGGAGCTGAAACCGGTCCACGTCGTTTATCCGTCCGCTGCCCACAGCGTGCACCAACAAGTATTGAATAGTAATTCATGGTTTACTTCAGCCATTCGAGGCTTGCTTGAGTCATTCAATGCTTACTTTAGCGTACACCAACAACAAATATTCAGTCATTTAAGAATTATTTTAGTCATTCAACGTTTATAAAACATGAACAAATATTCGATCATTCGAGGTTTACTTTAGCCATCGGTGCTGCGGGAGGCGCGGCGAGTAGAAAATTTTCTGGGGTAGGAGACACAAGCGAGGGCCTGTCAATGGGCTGGTTTGGATGGGTTAATTAGGGTTTAGGGCTGAGTTCAGGTGTAGGTGATGAATGGAGTAACGATTATAATGAAAGGGGGTGCTTGTTGGTACGGCCTCCAATGTACAGTTCCAACTGAAAGGTGAGTAGCCCTGATGAAGAAGCTAGTTGAAAGGCGCGCCAAGCTAACTAAGGTAGGGTAGGCTAGGCTAGGCGGAACTGAAACCGCAATTCGGTCGAATTCCAAACCGAGGTGTAAAGCTAGGCATTCCAATAAGCTGAGGCAGCGAGGAGCACACCTCGATCGACAAGTCAGAACCGAATCCGCCCGCCCGCCCGCTCGCACGCAGTCCATTGGATAAAGCTGCAGGTTTTGTGTTCCTCAGGAAACGAAAAGAAGCCCGGTCGACGGAGCAAGCGGGACTATTATTGGCTTCAGGGGCCGGGGATGCATGGGAGGTCTCGGGGAAGAAGAAGAAGAGAAGAGAGAGAGAGACAAGGCAACGACTGATGACTGAGCTCGCGGGGGCAGGGAGAATTCGGCCATATCCGAAAGGCATCCATCCGTCCCACGCACACGCACACGCATCGCCCATCCATCCACTCAGCATCATCTTCTCCCGCCGCCGGCCGGGCGCCGACGTCGGTTTCTTTCCGGGATTCCTCCATGGCCAGGCCAGGCCAGCGAATAATAATAATAATCCCATTCTCCTCCCCCGGCCCAGCCAGCTGAGATGAGATGAGAATCCACTCCTCGTCCCGCCCGCCCGCCCTTAAATCCCCGCCCCGCCCGCGTCCATCTCCTGCCACCGTGGAGCTCCAGAAACCAAACCCCTTCCCTCTCCCTCGCTCTCGCTCTCCATCCACCTTCTCTCTTGTTCGCTAGCTAGCTCATCTCGCCCTGCCGGACGTGGTTCCTGCCTTGGTAAATCTCTCATTCTTGGCCTGGGGGCTTGCTATGCATGCATGCTTCATGCTTGGGTTTAGGTTTTAGCAGCAGCATCGACTCGAGATCAGCCAACATGCACAAAACAGGGCCTCCCCGTTCCTTTCTCCTCCTCCTCCGACCCTCGCGCATTGCGTAGTACGTGCTGCATGCATGCGCGTCATGTCTCAGTCTCAGGGGCCAGGTGCATGGTCACGCACTGACCTGACATGCCTCGCAGATGCAGTAGAAAGAAAGAAAGAAAGAAAGAAAGAAAGAAAGAAAGAAAGAAAGAAAGAATATAGAGCGGCCGCCCCGACAACGAACAGCTGCTTCATCTTGCATGCATGCATCTGAGCTGTGTCTCTTAGAGTGAAAGGGATGATGATCTGAGTCTGAGCTGCTGGTTCTACCCGATTTGCATGCAGGCATATGCATAGCCACCTGGCCTGCAGCGGCTGCAAGCGTCTCGTCCAGTACCGCCGGGGAGCCGCCGGCGTCCGCTGCCCAAGCTGCGACGCTTTCACGGCCGCCGCCAACCCATCAGGTATACTAACTAATTAAGAAGCACGTACATACACAAGGCCTTTTCTTTTCCGTCATGTGTGCCTGTTGGGGTTTTCTCAACGAGATCTCTGGTGCCTAGCTGACTGCCTGCTCGGTCGGTCTGTTTCCTGTAGGGCCGCCGGAGATGTCTGAGCTGGTGTGCGGCGGCTGCTTCACCATGTTGGTGCACTCCCGCGGCGCCGCCAACGTGCGCTGCCCGCACTGCGGCAGGCTCAACTCCACGAGATCAGGGAACCAGATGGGCCACCTGTCGTGCGGGCAATGCCGGACCACCCTGGCGTACCCGCCGGGCGCCACCACCGTCGGCTGCCCGACATGCCGCAACGTCAATCCGGTCAGGGTACGTATCAGTGCTCTGTTAGTTCTTCACTTGGTGTCCTCAGAATGAATGCCCGTCGACGACGACGAAACGAAACCGACAGGGAGCTTTATTCGCTCATCACCTTTGCTGCTGCTGCACAGGATGCTCGGGCGGCGCCGCAGACGGTGCTGGTGGAGAATCCCAGGACGCTAGACGAGAAGGGCAAGCTGGTGAGTGCGAGCCTAGCTAGCTAAGCTAGCTACGAGCGAACGACCAACCTGACCTGACCTGCCCTGCCCGTTTCCGTTTCTCCATTCCAGGTGAGCAATGTCGCCGTCGGCGTCGCCTCGTGGAAAAGATGACCAGCAGGCGGACGGCGGACCAAGCAGACCCCTCCTTCCCGCGCGCTAATCATCGTCCCAGGGGTTCGCCTACAGTACTAGCAGACTGAACTCTTCGTGGACTTGCTACTACTACTACTACCGTCGTCGTCAGCGATTAACGGCAGCTGATGATGTGAAATCAAGTGTGTTTTAAAGCTTGATGCTATATAATACATATGTTTTAAAAGTGATCGAATTAGCTAGCTGTTGAGCAGCAGCAGCAAAAGATCTGCAGCAACAACCCAAAAAAAATTTGTAAATACGCTAGCCTGCCCGGCGGTCGTCGTCTGTGGGCTTCCTTTGATTTGATCCAAAAAGGAATGGAAGGGAGCGAAGCGCGTTGTCTCCTGGAATCCCATGATTCTCGGCTCCGCCACTCTTGGCCTACCATACCATACCATACCAAGCGTAGCTAGACACGTAGACTCCGCACTCCGCCCGCGGCCCCGCGAATTCGGATTCTGCTGCCTGCTTCTTCGCGTTCACGGTGCGCAGAAAAGCTAGCTCCAGATTCTGCAGCCTAACAAAACTCCCTACGAGGAGATTTTTTTTTCTCTCTCTCTCGCAGAAAACCTAGACCAGAAAAAAAACCGCAGAAAACTGGGTCGGTCGTTTTCAGTTTTTTTTCACAGTGCTGATCTGGACGTGTTTATCCGGTAGGCAAAAAGAAGAAGAAGAACAAAACAAAACAAACAAAAAAAACAGGCACCTTTCAATGGATGTCGGTGCAAAAAAAAAGAAAAAGATGGCTACTCGTTCGTGTCGTGCATCAGCGTGGTGAGCCCATTTGTAGTTTGCAGCGGTGTGGCGTAGCGAGGACGTTACACGGTGGGCTGCTGCCTGCTGGGCTTTGTGGTAGCGAGTTCTCGTCCGCGATAGCGCTACCGAAGGCTCGGAATGGGCTGGGCCTCCATCTCGACTACATGGCTGGACCCCGCCCCACCCAGTAATTCAATTACTTCTTTTTTTGTTTGATTTGGTTGTGCTAGTTTGAGAACTCAATTTTTTTAAGAAAATTTCTATTTTTTCAAGAGAAAATGAACCAATTCTTCTTCAGAAAAAGGAAATCTCTTGAGAAAAATGTAGCAAGCTCACATGGCTGGAGTAACAATCATCTTCACATGAGTGAGGCATCGAAAACAAACAACCAACCCCCCAAACAAATTATCAGGATGTCTTTCAGTGCATCGTGTAAAATAGGATACGTGGCACTGTAAATGGTACCTTTTGACACTGTTTGTAGAGTGAAGTTTGAATATAGGAGAAAAGATAAGGGGTTGGGATTAGGGATGAAAACGGTCGAAAAGACATCTAAATTGATTTTGTTTGCATACTCTTTCACGGGACGAAAACGAAAGACCAATGATCGAAATACGGGATCGGGGTCATCGGTTATTCGAAAGCGATAAACTATAGCCGGAATCCATACATACATAATAAAGTGATATATTGCCTAATTTTTAAGATATTAAAATATACAAACAACTCTTCTTCATCTTCATATTATTTAGATTAATTAAAACTTTTGTTTTTCTCTTCTTCATTCACTTGAACACAACCAAAAGTATGTAACTTGCATAAATTATACGCTAGATGTATAGCATATTATATAGAAGGGTAAAAAACGGTATCATCATAACTCGAAAACGGAAAATACGAAAACAGGGGGAAAACTAGCCATATCGTTTTCGTACTGTTTCAAATCAGTTCCCGAACAATTCGAAAACGAACAAGAAAAGCGGTATTTGGAAAGGGACAGTGCAGGATTTTCGTGCCGTTTCTGGTCAGTTCCTGAACAATTCAAAAACGAACAGGAAAAACGGTATTCGGAATGGGGCGGGATTTTCCTGTCCCATTTTCATCCCTAGATGAGATAGGGGATGGGAATCTGCTGAAGATGACCTTATTGCCCCTGAAGATGAGAAAAAATATGTAAAAAGAATATTGTTCTCTCACTTGTTGAATACACCTTTTGTCATATACATTGAGTTGAAAGCATCAACTCAAGCACAAGCGGCTAAGCATGTTTAAATTACTAAGCTTTATAAATTAATATTGTTATGGTTTACATTAGGGATGCATGTGGTTATGTTTATATGAGAGATCTATTACTCTTGGCCTATTTAAAACGAATGGAGTACCATGCAATACTACAGTATTTTACGTCAAGATGTTTAATTGTATTTCTTCAAAACCATATATTCTAGATTAGGGTCCTTTTTGAAAGGGCTTCACTTCACAAATTTCATGTTTGTTCCAAGTTCTTCCATCTAAATTGGTCTAGCTTCACAAGCTATGGCTTTAAAAAAACTAGAGGTCAGGGTGCTTCAAAAATAGTTTCTATATCTCCTTATGAAGTTGCATGAGAATTACCCACCATGTCACCAATTACACAATGCATTGCTTAGGTTTTATCGTGACAACCCACTAATCATCAAAGGTAATCCAGAAAACTTACACAAATCAATTATATTACAAAAGCTAGAGTCCATGTGTAAACCAAACACATCTCGAACCCACTTCAATAATTGTTGGAGTTGTTTTATAGTAAAGCTAGAAAACTAAAACTGAAATTCTTGAAATAAAGCCCTCACAAACGTACGCTAGATACCCGTAGTTTTTATGGTTACCTTTTCTAATAAGAAAGTTAGATACCCGTAGCTTTTATGGTTAGCTTTTTCTAATAAGAAAGTTTAGAATGGTATAACTAGACAATGTTTCTCAAAACAAAGATATTGATATGGTTAAGAAACATAGTTGCCAACCATAATGAAGTGCAGGGATCACTCAGCTCAAATAGGTAGCTAGATATTATCAGCAAATAAAGCTCCATCATAATAGGTTCACAAAACGACTGTCTGATTTATCTTAGTGGCAAACGCTGGATTCAAATACAACTAGAACCATGAAAAGTGGCCTACTGAAGTGCAGGCAAGACGTTCAACTGATGGCGGACCGTGACACCATGGCAGGTTGACATCTCTCCACAGGCACACCAACGCATCCGAAGAAATGTATGTACCCACGCATGTCATCAGGTCCACAATCCATCTCGATCTGCCTACTTGGATCTCTGCCTCATCTTTCTGCGCTTCCTCTTGAGCCTCCTCATGCGCTTCTTCTTCCACTGATGATTGACACAGGAGAACGTATCGCTTTAGATAACAGGAAAAATAAAAGAACCACTTACACAATAAAATGCAAAACAGGACCGTTCTTATAAGAGAATATCTTAAGTTGACTGACAACAGAACCAGAGTGCAAAAACAAGAGTTCGTCTCGTCATACAACTTACAGATAAGTTCAAATAATAATAGAAAAACATAGACATGAATACATCTAACAGATGTGCAATAGAAGAGGACTATCTTGTACGAGAATAATGGTCAGTTAACAGAGCAACAAAATAACGACAATTCAAGAGAAAATATCTTGTCTCGCACGATTCAAAAGTCTCAACTAACTACAAAACATTATGTTTACACAAGTGTCTAGCAACATGGAAACGTTTTGTGCTTCAAGCCAAGAGGAGCTAAACGGGAGATAACGAACACCTTGAGGGATATGTGAGCGTCGTCTAGCTGACTGGTATTACTAGCCGTAACCAGCAAAGCATATTGAATGAAGACAATTGCATATTTCATCAGTTGCTGGCTAGATTTCATCGGCAGTGACTTAAGCCATCGTCCACGGGGCTCATATCAAGTGTATGCGTTAAAGAAACCTTCACCGTGGCCGGGGAAGAACCCTAGCAGACGGCGGTGGCGCCGGAAGCACGCGACGCCTCACAGTCCGCAGCGGCTGGACCGTGCGGAACCGAGCCACGGAACACGAGATACCAAGCCCGCGCGAGACGATCTGGCTCGGCTCGCGCAGGGCGGCACCTCGCGTTCCACGCAAACGATCCAGACCCGGCTGCTGCGCCGAGGGGCGCCACGCACGCACGGCGTGATCCACCGTCCCAGAAACGATTCCTCCCAGAATCGCGCCACTCGAGCCTCTCTCTTTGTAATCACAGCCCCGGGACATGGACGGACCGAGTTGGGAGCTAGCTACTCGTGGGAAGGAGTTGCTACGCCACACGGATCTAATCGACGAGATAGTGTGCGCGAGGAGTAGGAAAGCAGGGAGAATACCTTGGCCCTCATGGTCGCTTCTTCGCGTGCTAACCTCGATGCGTCTCCTCCTGCGGCGTCGGCGGCGGTTCCCGATGTGGGGAGGGGATTGGGAGGACGGCGGCGGCTGACGGTATATATAGGTGAGGGGGAATGCGGAACCCTAGTAGGACTTCTCAGGTGGAGTCGACAACGTGGTGGGCTTGGGCCTTACGTGGGCCACTGGTCTCGGCGTCCACCTGCAGGACACTTTGTCTGCAAAGAATTTTCGGAAACCTTTCATCGGGCAATCTGGTGCGGTCGGAGAAAGGCTCCAAAGCCCGCTGCCAATGCTATGTAAACATGTTAGACTTTTTTGGGAAAAAAACATAATTTGTAACTAGCACAGATGCATAGTATTCAACATTAATGGATGTTGCATTCATGACGGTTGGATCTCATATTTTTCCTGTGCAAAGTTTTAAACATGTTTATACAATAATTAGGATATATTAAGATTTTTATTTTTATTCCCTAGATATTTCTATTTTTTTAAAGCTAAATCTAATATGTTTAAAGTTTATAAAGATTTTTTCACAATCTCCAAAAATTTTTATTTTGACTTTTCGTAACACAATCTATCTCTAGAATTCTTTTAGGGCCCATTTATTTTCCTTCGTTTTGAGGAATTGGAATCTAACTAATGTAGTAGGCTATTTTTTAGAATGTGACATTCCTTAACTTTTCAAAGTTTATATATAAGTCTATCTCAATTTTATGGGGTGAGTGTCACACCCGGGTTTTAAGGGACAAAGCCGGGTGCATCTCATACATGCGGCAAAAAAGACCACATATATAACAACAGAGTGTATAGAGATAAATGTCACAATAATCAGAGTATTTATTACATAGCGAAAGTCTTACAAAATAAAAGATAAATATAAAAGAATCTAAAAAATCCATACTTGGCGCCAGAAAGTCAACTAGGAGACGCCACCTAGAGCAAATCGAACTCCTCGATGCGTGGCTCCTCTTGAACCACCTGTACTTCTCCTATGGGGGGTGTGAGACAACAAGGGTAATCTCACACATGATCATAGCTCAACAAGTTATAGAGAATAATGTGCATGAACTCACCAAAGGTGGAAGTTCATGTGATGTGTAAAGCTGATCAACAGTAGAGGTTAAAGTTGAGCATTGCTTTTAATAAGTTGGTCAACATTTTATTAGCAATTACTAAGTATAAGTAAATACCAAACATTAGTAATAATATGTAAAAGTAATAATAAAATAATCCCAATGCGATGCAAATGACAAATTGAGCTTTAATTTCATAGATTAATCATGTGAGGGTCCGAGCTGCTCATGATCATTAGCACAACTAGTACACCAGTTTTACACTCTGCAGAGGTTGCGTATCTTTACCCACAAGTCATGTTACCCATCCGCCAAGGGGTCATGAATCCCACATACCTCTACTAAGGAAGCGAGGCAGGGTAACACTACGAGGCCTTTACAAAGTTCCACTAGCTTCAGAAAACCCGCTACAGTTATAGGAAGCTCCAATGTAGGGATCTCTCGCCTGACCGCCATCGCAGCAAAATCAACCCAAGGACCTCCCTACACTGACCACTCCCCTACTGCCCTTGCCCCTTTCGGGTAAGGTAGTCATCCACTAGCTTTCCTAGTTAATCAGCCAAGGGCATCCAATACTACCCTTGTGGTAGCACTGTTTTCCCGGGTGGTCGCTGCATGTTCTCATTAACATAATGATGTTATCATGAACATAAATAACATAACAGAATAATAAGAATATTGATATAATGAAATATTAACCCAAAAAACAGTGTAAAGCAATAGCATAACTACCCAACGATTCAGGGGTAAACAAGGTAAATAGATAAACAGTCTAGGGTGACCTATTGAGTCCCATCAAAATTAAACCTATGCATGAATAGTGATAATAAAGAATATTATTAGGTAACAAAAGTGGATCAAGGGCACAACTTGCCTGGCACTTGAGATTCCGGGTACTAGGATGATTCTTCGGATCCTCGTGACTGCACTGCTAGTCATAGTGAAAGTGCATTCATCCCTTTTGTGAGTTTTGGTGATTTGGATAACAACACATTTAAAGGTCTAACAAGTTTGCTAAGTGTTGAACAGGAAATTCAGTATGATGAACATACTTGAATAGTGTATAATGATCAGCGAACAAGGTTCAACACAAGGTCAAATAACCAGTGAGATAATGCAAATGGATATAATATGGTCTCTATATTGGTTTGAATATATGGACAAGACCTAAGAAATCACTATGCATAAATATGATCATAATAGAGGTTGAGGTGATTAAGAGGATTGGTCAAGCCAAAGTAAATAAGATATGAGGAACCGTGAATTGGCTTGACCATATTACTATTAGTCCATATATGAATATATGAGAATCAAACTGGAGCTTGATTGATCTTAGCAGTTATATCTAGATGACATTCAAGCAAGGTTCACAATATTGAAGAAATGATTCTCTCAATGGCTGCTCAATATGATGTGACTCAAGAATGGCTTGATATGGTGAAGATAGCAAGGAAAGGGCTTCGAGGAACTAAGCGAAGGTGAAGGCCAAGCGACGGCTTGTAGACCAAGGACCATGGCTAAGGTGAAGAAGAGAGTACTTGCACTAAGTCGATGAACTAATCAGCTATGAAGAGTTACAACATGTTGATGCATCAGTAAGGTGACTTGAAGCCATGATTTGAACTCATATATGGTGAAATGGCACAAGTCACATGCTCTATTTGTGTTTGCTTCAAAAGGAATCGTCGTACTATCAAGGGGGATCCAAAAAGAAGGTTGGTGTTGGTACTAAAGCTCAAAATCCTTGATCTAAAACTTCCATGTTACCCTGGTTTCATTTCGTTTTCTCAAAATCTATGCAACAGTTCAAAAACCGGTTCAACCGGACCAAAAACCGGTTCAACTGGTTTCTGCACTGTTCCCTCTGTCACTGCCAGTCTGCCAGTCTGTCCTGCCAGAAAAAGTCGTGTGCAGATTTTTGGAAAACCGGTTCAACCGAATTTTGAATCCGGTTCAACCGAATTTGAAACCGGTTGAACCGAATTTGAAACCGGTTCAACCGAATTTGGGTCCGGTTCAGTCTCCGGCTGAGTCCGCTAGTGAACCGAAAACCGACTGGTGGAATCCGGTTCAACCGGTTTTAGAACCGGTTCAATCGAATTTCAGTCAGATTTCCCCAACGGCACCAGCTTTTGGGGCACCTTTATATACACCTCCCACACTCTTCCCCACAGCACAGCACGCACAAAACTTCATTCCCAACCTGAGAAACACCTCCCACTCTCTCTCACACACCTCTTGCCTCTCCCATTTCAAATCTTTGGAGAGAAATCTTTGAGTGAGTTTGAGAGCTGCAGTTTTTGTGCTTTATCTCCAAATCTCTCTTGCTCTTCTTGATTCGAGCTTTGGTACTACATCGAGTTCTTTGTGGATTCATTACTCTTGGAGCTTCTAGCTCCTAGACGACTAGGTGTCTCTTGTGAGTCTCCAGATCTTGTGGAAGACCACAAGAAAGTTTGTATTACCCACTCGTTTGAGCAAAGATTATTGTGTGGGCTTGACCTCTGTGGTCGGCAAAGGGAGGATTAGGGTTGAAAGAGACCCGGCTCTTTGTGGGCGCCTCAACGAGGAAGTAGGGCACCTTGGTGGTGTGACCGAACCTCGGGATAAATCTTGTGTCTCTTGTGTTCTTGCTCATTGTGTTTGTTTGTGTTCTTCGTTCTCTCACCATTGCGTGGAAGATTTGTTTATATCTTTTTGGTGTGTGGATTTTGAGAAGTGCCCTTCTCAGATCTACTACTTCGAACCCTGTGGATCATTTAGAACATCTCATTTCCAAAGTTAACTGGGTGAATTTCGAGATCAATTCAGTTTTACCCAGTTTGCTTCTAGTTTTTGTTGAAAAAGTTTTAACTTGCCTATTCACCCCCCCTCTAGGCAACTTTCACATAGCAATACAAACAAATATGGTATAGATAAAATTTACATCACACCAAACATAAGTGCAAACTGAATAATAATGATCTACGCGAAGCTACGAGATCGTGGGATTGAGAACCACTAAAATCGAAGTTATAGTTAAGGAGTTATGATGTGATTAAATGATTAACTAGGTTCTATGTCTATTTTATAATTCCAGAGAAAAGATAACCTAAGGTAGTAATTGTTGGGGGCCTTCGGCTTCCGAAGGTCCTCAAAAATATGATTTAACAATGTCTCTGGAGTATAATGTGTAAACAGGTACCTTCGAACTTAGATCAAAACCACAGCGTGAAGATGCACAAAGAATATGAAGGATGGCGCAGAGCCGAAGCTATGCGCAGGAGAGCTTCGGCGTGACAGCAGAAAAAGAAACCGACCTAAAGGGGAAAAGGCTATTCAGACCCCAATGGATTACTATAGAGTTATTAGTAAATGTAAAGGGCATGGTTGTAATTTTACATGGGCTGCGTCCCATACCTATAAATAGATGAATAGTGCTCCCATACTGTTCACGCTGACTTGGCATTTGCTTTTGCATCACGCTTGTACCCTTGCTTTCCTTCGAGCCGAAGGTACATTTATAATTTGTTATTGTTAATACAGTAACGCAAATAAGAATAAATTAATAATAATGTTTAAAGCGTTTATGTTATTTTTTATATCTTGCATATGAATCCTTCTTCATCATTTATTATGCTTATGAAGGTTTGTCCTTCATAACCTTCGTCCGAAAAACATTATATCCGAAGGGAGATAATGCTTCGAAGGACGAAGGACTTTAGCATTTAACACTTTTTATGTTGCCTTGTTCTTAACTCTTAGCATTTGAGAACAAGTCCCCAACATTGGCGCCCACCTCCGGTGAACTCACTTCCACTTTTTTGAGTTTCGAACACCTTCGGCAAGCATACCTTCGTCATGCCGCCAAAGAAAGCTTCAGCAACAGGGGCTGCAACTCTGCAGCCGCTGGACCCCAACCAGGAGACCCTCTCCCTTCGGGAGGCCCGAAGCCAGAAGAGGAAGGCCACCAGTACAACGCCTCAGGAGGACGAATTGGATCAAGAGATCAGAAATATGGAGATGCTCCATCAGCAGGTGCAAAGGAAGAAGGAAAAGATGGTTAGGCTAGCTGACCTGCAAAGGCAGATAGACGAAGCCTCTGAAGAAGTTCGCCATCTTACTCAAGATGAGCAGAACCGAAGGCCTCAGCACAGAGAGCTTCATCAGGAGGGCTTCTTCAACGAAGATGACTGGTATGAGAATTTCCATCATGGAAATTTTGCTTTTGATGATGCTTCTCCTCTGTCAGCAGAACTGCAGGCAACACCTTGGCCTCCGTCCTACAAGCCACCTCAACTCCCCATGTACGACGGACACTCAGATCCGAAGCAGTTTCCGATGAGCTACGAAGCAACAATATCTTCCTATGGTGGCAATACTGCAGTCATGGCAAAGTCTTTCGTCATGGCCGTCAAGAATGTTGCACAAACCTAGTACTCCTCCCTTCGGCCAGGAACAATCACATCATGGCAGAAGCTGAAGGATATGTTGATCACCAGTTTCCAAGGGTTTCAAACGAAGCCGGTCACCGCTCAAGCCTTATTCCAGTGCACCCAAGATCACGAAGAATATCTTCAAGCGTATGTCCGAAGATTCTTACGCCTGAGGGCACAAGCGCCAACAGTGCCCAATGAAATTGTCATTGAGGCCATGATTAAGGGGCTTCGGCCGGGACCTTCAGCCCAATACTTTGCCAGGAAGCCTCCTCAGACTCTGGAGAAACTACTTCAGAAGATGGATGAATATATCTGCGCTGACAATGACTTTCGACAGAGAAGGGAGGAAGCTTACAGGTTCTCCAAAATAGCCAGGGGCTTCGGAGGGAGAATTCATCCTAGACATGTCAGATCGATTCATTCCACTCAGAATGATGACAGGGGAAGCCAGCAGCAGAGGCCACAACATTCCTCCCAGGCTTCGGGACAACAGCAGAGTTATCCTCGGCCTCCAGCTCCAAGGGGTAGAGGTGCCAGGGGCTTCGGAGGAAGATTTGGGGATCAACCGAGGAAAATTTATTGCCTATTCTGTGGTGAGGACAAGGGCCACACCACCAGGATGTGCCATGTCACCATCCAGAAACAAAAGGAAATAGCAGAAGCTGCAGCCCAACAGACCCAGCCGAAGCAAGTCATGCATACTGCTTTGTACCACTCGCCTTATATCCTAGAGTATGTGGGCAACCACCCTACAGCTTCTGTTGCTTCGGCAAGTCAATCTCACGCATCTTGGCAACAGCCTCCACCTCCACCACCAATGCAACGAGGCTAGCAGCCAGAAGGGAGTCAACATATTCAACACCAACGAGACTTCAGATAAGAGTCCGAAGCTCGCAGAGTCAATAGTACTGTGCCAGAATCGAAGCACATTTACTAGTGAATATCCTACCTCGGTAGCAGTTTTTGCATTCAGTATCATTTTCTTTTTAATAAGGAACAATTATTGAAAGCTTAAGTGTTTTTTGTCGTTTTCAATTTCTTGTAATAGCTTCGCCTTTGCCGTAATACAAATATACTTTCTCCACAGAATAACGGAGTCCGAAAAGTTGCCGAAGCATAAGAACTTATGGTTACGGGGAGAACCTCCGAAATAACAAAAAGTCGTTCCTAAGGGAGCACAGCGTAAGTTTTCTGCTCAAAAGTCGTTCCAAAGGGAATGCAGAGCTTACAGCGAAAAATAAACGCTGATTCCGCTGAAAGTAAAAGGCGAAGAAGCTCCTAAGGGAGGCTTACAGCGAAAAATAAACGCTGATTCCGCTGAAAGTAAAAGGCGAAGAAGCTCCTAAGGGAGGCTTACAACGAAAAATAAACGCTGATTCCGCTGAAGTAAAAGGCGAAGAAGCTCCTAAGGGAGGCTTGCAGTGAAAAACAAACGTCGATCTTCGGCAAATATCACTTTGCATAACATCACATCATCACATCATTTGCATAGCATTACATCATACATCATATTGCATCAATGACACAAGAAGGGGGTTTTAATGTTGATATTCGAAGATTGTTTCGAAGAAATAGTGCCAAGGCACAAAAATAGTTATTGAAGAAGTATACCTTCGTCAAACTCTAAAATGAAAAGATCTATTGGTTACTGATTTTATGAAGATTGGATGTTTTTATGAAACACGGATATTATTTACGAAGCATGAAAAGAAGGGAAGGTGTTATTTCGCCGAAGGCTCAAAAACGGTATGTATGTAAAGTTTCATGCATCGTAAAGAATTGAACCATAAATAGCTTATATATCACATTCAAAGTTACAAAATATTACACATATTGTTCAACAAATATTACATTCCAAATGTTTTTACAATAACATCTAATCTTCCCTTAGAACTACTTCTGCAGCTTCGTTGAGTAGTTGATCAACAACTTTGTCCATGATAGCTTCGGCCATTTTTCTAATTTCATCATCCCCCTTTACATTGAGGTCCGCTAATGGTTCGGCAGGCTCTGAGGGAGGAGAAAGTGCGGCTGTGTTACAAACTGTAAACAAGTTCAAAATTAAAAAGTTACAACAACAAGCCAAAAACTAGTAATCAATACCTATTCGCCCTTCGAGATCCACACTTTTTTCAGCGGCCTCTGCTACTTTTCTAGCGTCATGAATACCTTTTTCGCTTTTTCGTATAATTTCCTGAGCCATCTCCCGACCACCATTTTCCCAGATATCGGTGAAAATTTTTCCACCAACCAAACTTGCCTCGGTCGAAGGGTCTTTTATGTCTTCAGAGGACAAGTCGGCTTCGGTTTGTGCCAAGGACTTCACGTGATCGCAGCCTTTCTTTTCTAAAACAGTGGCAATCCCCCTAGCACCTGAGAAGGCACATATGTCTCCGCGGCTATTCAAAACTTCTTCAAAAGCTTTAGCTTCGTGGCTGATCCATCCAATTGGGCCCTCGGGGTCGCCCCTTATGAAATTTTCTTCACTTGAGAATGCGCCAACGCTGGCGAAGCTGGTTCTTATCTTCTTAACACATTCTATAGATTTTTCATAACATCTTTTCTTCGATGCACGAAGTTCTTCAACGTTTTGCTCTAGATGATTTGCCCATTGTTCACTAATTTCTCGTTTGGCTTCTTCAACTGTGCATTCTTCTTTAGCTCTGGCTAGCTGTTTCCGAAGATCCTCAATTTCGCGCTTTTGAGCCTCAGCTTGAGCTATGAAAGCAGCTTCGTCTTCTTTTATTCTATTCACCAACGAATGTAATATTTTATCTTTTTCGAGACCTTCGTTCCTTAGTTCAATTACTTCGGAACGAAGGTTGCTCAAGGCTATGGTACACCCTTCGTCTTCGACATCTTTTTGTGCCCTGAGGGCATTGCTAAGTATAAGGCCTTGTAAAAAATGCGTCAATAAGTTCAGGCAAACGAAATTTTTTGATTTCAAGGAATAATACAAAGATCTCATTTTTTCACCTTTAAGCTATTGTACGCTAAGCTGTCGGCCAGCTCGTTTTTTGACAACACCGAGAGCCCGTCTTCTAATGTTGGGAATCCGAAGCTCTTGCTCATCTCCCGACAGACAGAAATCTCCTTGCTGTCAAGGAGACAATACAAGAAGTCTTCTTCTCCGTTGCCGTTGAATATCAGCGCCCCTTTTGGATATTTCAATTTTTGCGCATAGAACTGAGCTTCTCTCTTTTCTTTTTCGCTCAGATTTTTACCCGAAGCATGACGTAATACATAGTCAGAAGCTCCAGAAGATGCTTCGGGAATAGGTGTGACGATTTTCTCAGATAAAATTTCTTATGCAGATTCTTTTTCCTTTTCTTTTTCAATTTCCAAGAATTCCCTCTTGGTAGGCTCTGAAAGCCCAGTTTCAGTTTCCGCTTGACTTTTGGCAGCTTCGGCCTCAATTTGTGTCTTTGGAGCTTCGGCAGTTATCTTCGAAGTAGAGCTTGAAGATTTTATCGTTTCCAGTACATCTAGCACGTTAACCATTCTTTTCCTCTTGGGAGTTGTTGTAAGGTCTTTTTGTGCCTTCGGCATTGGTGTTGGCACCTCAATTTTTGATGAAAGACTTAAAATTTCCGATATCTTTGCCTCCTCAACCCTTGGTTCTTCTATTTTCTTCATCTCTGGCATTATGGCCGGCTCTTCAATATTCAGCAGCGGAGTCGGCTCCTTAGCTTCGGTGGCCGAAGAGGTCTCACCGACAAATTCAGGCACTATGGCCGGTTCAATATAGCGTGGCTGGTGCGTTAGAACCTTCATCTTCTTCCTGTTCGGCGCTGGCTCACTAGGAGCGGCTGAAGCAACTTCCTTCACAGAAGCCGTATCTTTCCTTTTTTGACCCCGTGTTGGGTAATGGTAGTCAGGATAGACGAATCCAATAGCATCAAATACTCGGTTAAGTCTTTTCTTCTTCCGGCCTCCGAAGGCCGCGGACAATGCAGTATCTTCTGCCTTCGAATATGGTCCAAGCAGTTCATCGCTTGTGGCCTCAATACATTTCAACTAGTCATCATCTGGCTCGACAAACTTATCTCCATATCTGAAGGTATATTTTAATCTAACTAGTCCACCTTCGTCAGGTTTACTGATGGTTTCCTTTGGCATTTCCCACTTTTCCACAAGTGGCCATACTCTGAAGGCAATATGCTCCTGGATCAAATCCCTCGTCCCGATGAAAGAACAAACTACACCGAAGGCTCTCCGGCATTCTTCGGCTGCTTCGTCAATATCCACCTTCGGTTTCCGAAGGCCAAAACGCTGCCAGATGGGGCGCATGATGATATCTTTAATATCTTCTCGTGTCTTCAAGTCGTTTTTCACATAGAACCATTCCTTCATCCAGTCCCCAGACCATCTCTTCCGAAAAGTTGGCACAAGACAGCTTGACCCAGAGCGGGCACCGAAGCTGTAACAGCCAAAATTGTTATGGTATTGCTCTTTACCCCAGGCTTTTGTCTCATATAATAACTCATGCATGCTACAGAAACTTTTTACATTTGGCTCCAAACCTTGGCTCTTCACGGTCCATATGAAGATTCCCATCCTTATGATTGCTTCGGGAGTAATTTGATGAAGGCAGATTTCAAATATCTTCAAAACTTCTACCACAAAACTGCTCAAAGGAAACCAAAGTCCAGCCTTGAAGAAACTTTGGAATATCACGACTTCATTCTCCTCGGGAGTCGAACAAGTTTTTTCTCCTTCGTCAGCCCTCACAATAGATAAATCCCAAAAATATCTACCCCTCATATTGACAAGATGGCTTTGTTTAATGCTTGATTTTCCAAAAAACTGCATGGCTTGGTCGCCAGGGTCGATCTTCGGAATCTTCACCACCACTTTCCACATCATAACTGTCACTATCACCGGTGTCTTCAGATAAGCCCTCTAAAATCTCCTTAGTAATCTTCTCTGTGTTTGTCTTTGCTATTGATTCAAGGAAGTCGAGATTCATCTCTTCGGAAAGGCTTAGCTTTGACTCAGCGACAGCTTTCTTGTCTTCAGACATCTTCGAAAATGCTAAGAAAGTGCTCTCAAAGACGAAGCTTAAAAATTTAAAAAGCCAAGCAAGTATTGGTGCGCAAGAGCTAAAAATTGAGTAAGCGAGAGCAGATGGCAAGAAAGCGTGCCAAATGAACTCGTAGTGAGCTCTTATTTATACGCCTAGTGCGTTGAAAACTGGAGGGTCCTGCTTATCAATGACTGTTGCTATTCTAGCAAAGGGAAGGTGTTTTTTCGGACCTTCGGCTTGAGGCCTTCGTCCATGTCGCAATCTGAATTTATCGCTCTAACAAATTAACATTGCGAGGGGCTACTGTTGGGGGCCTTCGGCTTCCGAAGGTCCTCAAAAACATGATTTAACAATGTCTCTGGAGTATAATGTGTAAACAGGTACCTTCGAACTTAGATCAAAACCACAGCGTGAAGATGCACAAAGAATATGAAGGATGGCGCAGAGCCGAAGCTATGCGCAGGGGAGCTTCGGCGTGACAGCAGAAAAAGAAACCGACCTAAAGGGGAAAAGGCTATTCAGACCCCAATGGATTACTATAGAGTTATTAGTAAATGTAAAGGGCATGGTTGTAATTTTACATGGGCTGCGTCCCGTACCTATAAATAGATGAACAGTGCTCCCGTACTGTTCACGCTGACTTGTCATTTGCTTTTGCATCACGCTTGTACCCTTGCTTTCCTTCGAGCCGAAGGTACATTTATAATTTGTTATTGTTAATACAGTAACGCAAATAAGAATAAATTAATAATAATGTTTAAAGCGTTTATGTTATTTTTTATATCTTGCATATGAATCCTTCTTCATCATTTATTATGCTTATGAAGGTTTGTCCTTCATAACCTTCGTCCGAAAAACATTATATCCGAAGGGAGATAATGCTTCGAAGGACGAAGGACTTTAGCATTTAACACTTTTTATGTTGTCTTGTTCTTAACTCTTAGCATTTGAGAACAAGTCCCCAACAGTAATTAATTCAACTTTAATCTAAATTATAAATTGACCATAAATCATATTTTAGTAGATGAGCAGATTAACAAGACTAACCAACATAAGTTAAATACAGATCTAATTATAAAATAATGAGACATGGTATAATAAGTGTTGTTATTGCATAGTAAATATTTATACGAGACTAACGCAACTTGAACGGATCAAATCGGAGTTATAGATTTTAAGTTATGAAATTCTAAAGATTCTATGTGTTTTGTACAAGATTAAATAGAATATAAATTTTAATGTGCCTTTCATGTCAAAATAGAGGCACAAGGTGATAAACAATAATATTACAAAATTAAAGAAACTGAAATGGATTCATTTGGAGTTTCTATGAATTTTCTATGAATTAATCAAGTTTATGAATTTATTTTTGTACTAAAATTCAATTCCTATAATTAATTATATGATTTTCTCTGCCCACTGGACCGTGCCTCAATTATCAGAGAGAACAGGGGCAAAAGCATAAATTGTACGCAGACTCAGAACTATCCCGCGGTGGACGCGGGTTGATTTTAACTTTGTCCAGGGTCTCTTTAGCAAATTCTACACATCCAGAGTGCTAGGGTTCCCAGGAACCGATGGATCCCGATCGGGCGGTCAAAATAAAATCTAGCCCTCGGCGAATCGGTACGCATTCTGGTTCCTCGGATCAGCGATCAAGGGCCACGGTTTAATGCGCGCACGATTTGATCTCGCCCCCACATCAACGGTCCAACAGTAAGGATTAGATCCATAACCCGGTCAACCGGTACGCAGTCTCCACCATCGGATCAAACCTCAACGTCCCTGATTCTAAGTAACCTGCACAGATTTACATCCGACCGATCAGAAACGGACGACGTACGATCCGCCACCCGAATCGGTACCTCTCATCTAATCTGAGTCATCGAGCACTAGATCGACGGATCGCAGTTAATCCTCTTACTCCAGTTCACCCCGACGGCGGCGCCGCCCCCCGGGGCATGGTGGAGCCATTACCGGAGATCCACTCTTTTATAAGTCTTATAATTTGGGTATTACAAATCCTACCCCCCTTAACAGAAATCTCGTCCTCGAGATTTGTAAGAAAAGGGTATATCACCATGTTATCTCAAAACATATGCACACACAAAATCTCAACATGATGCATACTTCATTAGCAACACATAGGGTCCATTAGACCTTATTATTCCTCCTAAAATAATATCATACCAAATACTAACTAAAGTAACATTTAGGTCTTACAAATAGTAGTAATGTTTATGTAGCTTGGTGGAGCTGGTGGTGGTGGTGGAGGTTGTTGTTGTCGTTGTCTTTCCAACCGTGCTTGCCTTATTTCTTGACGTATCTCCAGCCGGTCCTGACGTATTTCCTCGCGTTCTTGTCTTATCTGATTTTGCAATTCGGTAACCATGTTTGCCATTTGTTGTATTATCATCATTTGGGTGGCAACCACTTGATCGATTCCAACCGGTGGAGGATTTGGAGAATTCATTTTCTGTTTGATGTTGCCTGATAATCTTCCCTTCCTAGTTTTGACCATGAAAATTACAAGCATATGGGAATATAGTTTTGCAAGGAAAAGTATTTGGTAAGCAGAATGAATAGGCCAGTAGTTGGTTATGATCTGAATATTCTTTGGCAGGGCTTAATCTTGTTGTTTTATGTCAAGATGAGATAGACTACATGATGTAGGTCCAAAGTCTGTTTGATGTTAGATGAAGACAGATAGATTATATCATTCATCATGACTCTATGGGTTGGGTTAGCTCATGGTTGAGTTGATTTAATGTGCTAAGTTAGGTTAACACCTGGCTAGAAGGGTCCAATTACCACTAATCTGTTTAAGTAGACCATATTAGATTAGGTCATATTAGCTTAGATTACATTAGATTCTATAATTCTATTTAAGAATATCATTTAGTTGAGCATATCCCGCTGACTTTATCTTTATGAACTTATAGTATTTTTTCTATACACCTAATTTTTTTATGCCATTAACAGGTGTGGCATAGGAAACAAGGGTACTTCAGATTTTGGCCATTAGGTGAGTGTAGAGAAGATTTGGGGTAAAAGGAAGTTAAGTATTGGAGACTTTTATTTCGAGCGATGGATCTTGATTCATCCAAAGGTCTGTTTGTACTTGTATCTTTCATTGTTGAGATTAACCTTCTTCTTGATTTAGGGACCATCAATCGTGGTGTTGGATGCCATTATCCGAGTTAAGCTATCAGTTGCGAGTACATGGGGTAGGTAGGTTAAATAAAGTTTTACTTTGCGTTTTGGGATAAATGGGTTAGACAACCTATAACATAGGTTAGGTCATGGTTTCACGGACGAGTTGGTCTAAGACACCAATTTAGGTTTAGAATTCATTCGTATGAAGATGGTCTAATCTGTGTTACCAGTATTAACTAACTTGTTTAAGTAACTCTCTTTAGATCAGATCATATTAGATTAGGTAGGGTCTACTTATTTTATTTTGGAATAGATCATGTTTGTTACAATGTCATGAGATAAGCAAAGTGGTGGGGATAAGTATGTTTTTTAGGACAAGATGAGTCTCTAAGAATAGGATAAAATCTTTTGAGATTAGTTAGATCTATTAGGATAAGATGAAATCCTTTTCGAGATGAGATGAATCTATTAAGGTAAGAGAGTATCTTTTAAGATAAGCTGGATCTATTAAGATGAGAGAGAGAGTCTTTAAGATAAGAGGGGTCCATTATGCTTGATATATGCTAATGGGGTATTCTTAGTTGGTCTAGTTTATCTTATAAACAATTTAAGAGGATAAGAGCTTTTTTTAACGCCATATGAACCTATGAGGATAAGATAGATTCATTTAAGTTAAGAGGGATCCATTAAAATAAGGGAGAATCTTTTAAGGTAAGAAGGGTCCATTTAAAATAGATACACTTTAATGGAGGATTGTAATACTCAAAATTGTATACCAAGAATATTAGAGAGATCTCCTCAATTTTGATGTGTCTCATTTGCATCATAAAAAAAAGCATACCTGAAATTTAGAGTTTAATTCAAACAAATAAAAAAAAAGAATGCATCATGTTGGAGTTTCTATGTTTGTGCATTAAATAAAATAATAATGTTAATGGTAATAAGATAATAATTATTAGAAGTTGAATTAAGCCCTAAATTAAACCTAGGGTTTTTGAAAATGAGAAGAAGAGAAATGATATATAAAAAAAGATATAAATAATATAATTATATCTCTAAAAACTTGTATTTTAACTTCACCACATGATTTGGGAATAAATTTGGCCTAAGTTTGATTCGAAATTTGAATTCAAATTGGAGTTGAAAAGAGGAAAAGGAATAGAAAATAAAAAGAATAAAACAAAACCAGCCTCATGGGCCGCCATATCCTAATCTGGCCCAATAACCATCTCCACCGCGCGGCCTGCTTCTCTTTTGGGCATGCGGACCCCGCAACTCAGTCTCCTGGCGCGCGCATAGTACCATTACCATTTCACTGATAGGTGGGCCCATCTGCTCAGCTTCGTCAACAAACTCGCGGAGGAAGCGCGGTCTGATGCGATCTCGCCGGAATCCGTTGACTGGCTTCGGACCGAGCTCGGCCCTTGGGGGGATAAAAAAAGAAGACGTTCTCACCAGCCTAGCTCTATCCTACACGCGTGCGCCGCCGCAAGCCCGGGTCGACCGGGAGGGAGGCAGCGTGTGCGGTGTGCCACTGCCGTCGAGAAAGGAGAGAGCGAGCTCGGGTGCCGGGGGTGAGTGCGTCC
Organism: Zea mays; assembly: GCF_902167145.1. Classification (NCBI taxonomy): domain Eukaryota; kingdom Viridiplantae; phylum Streptophyta; class Magnoliopsida; order Poales; family Poaceae; genus Zea; species Zea mays. Next base: position 14,285,281 of record NC_050101.1, on the reverse strand, counting down.
AGGTCCCTCAACGCACGTGGCGCCGGCAGTGTTCCTCGTACAGTCGACGTCGTCCCCAGCATCACCACGGTGGGCACCGGGACCTCGCCATCGATACTCGCAAAAGCACCGTCGCACAGACATCTTCTGGGAGCAGCCGTATCCTTCTCCAACTGCCGGTATGGACATGTCTCTGTAATACGCCATCTTTCGCGTTATATGCATGAAATGTCCACGCTCCAATCCGTGACCTTGGTTGTTGGTCGCTTGCTCGCTTGGGAGGGATCGTTGTACGCCGTTGGGACGCGTCACGACCAGGGCTTGCCGCTGGAAGGCGCGCAGTCTCGTGCGGTCGGTAGAAGATGGCTAGGAGATGACCTAGACAGGGAGTTGGGGCGAAGAAGGTTCTGCGCCGTTTATCGGGGGCTCGGATGGCGAGCTCTGCGGTGGGGGAACAGGGCGCCGCCGTAATGGCCAGGCCATTGTTGTGGTCCGTGTTTTGAGGAAGAAGGTCCATGAACCGCACATTTCGCGATCAACGACTGTGATTAGAAGCTGGGGATCGAGTAGTGCTAGCCGTTGATCTCCTCCCAGACAGCTAGGATTAAATAACACATAGCCCTTTAGCGCGATTGATTTTGGCCGTTGATCTTGATCCTACGGCTCAGATCTATCCCCAGCCCAGCCTCCACTTGATCTATTCTAGGCCGTGTAGATCTAATCGAACGGTCCAGCCAACTTCATACCCCTTCGCGGGTACATTTTTCTAAAGAGACCCTAAACTTTACTAGAATCAACCCGCCATCCTGATTTACTGTTCCCTGAGTCTTGGTTATCTTGCGCAGGGCCCCCTGGACTTTCTAGGAAATGAGGCCCAGTCCAGAGAACATATAAAATAGGTAAATAAATACAGAAATTGATTTTTAATACAAAAAGAATTCCTAAAACTTGTTTATTGCATAGAAAATTCATTCTAGCTCCAAATTGAGCCATTCCAATTTCTAAAATTTTGTAATAATATTCTCTATCATTTAGTATCTCTGTTTTGACATGAACACAATAAGAAAATTAATTTATCATTTAATCCTATTTCAAGCACATTAAATCTTAGGAAATCCATAACTTGAATTCTATAACTCCAAATTTAGTGATTCCAGTTCCTATGATCTCATTTTAATGTGTAGATTTTTACTGTATATTTCATTTACATGTTTGATGTAATGTTAATTTTTGCTATACTATGTATGTATTGTGTTGATGCGAGTAGATGAGCAAGCCGCTGTGGATTCTGAGGTTCAGCAAGTAGAAGTAGCTGAGCAGGAGCTCATTGAAGACAAGTTGTGCCCTTGATCACTTACTTTTCCCAGCCATGTTCTTATTAATTTTAATGATCTGCATAGGTTAATTTTGATGGGATCCTTTATGTTACCCCAGTTTTGATTACCTCTATACCTTGTTCACCCCTGAAATATTTTTGGGTAGTACTTGCTATTGCTTTATGTGGATTGGGTATGGAGATACACTACTCATGATTATCCTGTTATTATCTTGTTATTATTACTGTTCATGTTAAGATCATTAAATTAATGGGAACATGGAGCGACCACCCGGGAAAACAGTGCTACCACAAGGGTTTAATGGGATGCCCTTGGCTGATTAACTAGGAAAGCTAGTGGAGGTCTTCCTTACCCGAAAGGGGCAAGGGCAGTAGGGGAGTGGTCAGTGTAGGGAGGTCCTTGGTTGATTTTGCTGCGATGGCGGTCAGGCAAGAACCCTGCACTGGAGCTTCCTATAAACTGTAGCGGGATTTCTGAAGCTAGTGGAACTTTGTAAAGGCCTCGTATTGTTACCCTGCCTCGCCTCCTCGGTAGAGGTGTATGGGATTGGCCGTCTCTTGGCAGATGGGTAACATGACTTGTGGGTAAAGATGCGCAACCTCTGCAGAGTGTAAAACTAGTATACTAGCCGTGCTCACGGTCATGAGCGGCTCGGACCCTCACATGATTAATGATGGAACTTAAATTTAATTTGACATTTGCATCGCATTTGGGATTATTTTATTATTACTTTATTATTATTAAGGTTTGGTATTTACTTACATTTAGTAATTGCTAATAAAATTTTGACCAACTTATAAAAGCAATGCTCAGCCTCAGCCTTTATTTCATTGATCAGCCTTACACTTCATGAACTCCCACCTTTGGTGAGTTCATGCCACATTACTCCCCACGACTTGTTGAGCTATGAACGTATGTGAGCTCACTCTTGCTGTCTCACACCCCCCACAGGAGAAGAACAGGTGGTCGAAGAGGAGCCGCCTAACACTGAGGCATTCGACTTGATCTAGGTGGCGTTTCTCAGTCGACATTGGCGCCGACGATCCTTAGTTCGTTTTATGGTTATTCCTTTATTTTGTAATAAGTCTTCCACTATGTAATAAATACTCTGATGATTTATGACATTTATCTCTATACACTCTGTTATTATATATGTTGTCTTCTTGGCGCATGTATGAGATGCACCCGGCTTTGTCCTTTAAAACCGGGTGTGACAGAAGTGGTATCAGAGGGAATGTTGACTGTAGGACGAAACCTAGATAGAAATGGACAAAACCCTTACCTACTTATCTTATTCTGATTCATTCTACACTTACCTCACTCTGATTCTTTCTACACTTATCTTGATCCTGTCTCACCTTCTACTGTTCTACTCTGATGATTCTTACCTTTTCTACTCTGAGTCAAGATGGATTTCACACCTTGTAATCCTACATTTATGACATTTTTAAGAGATAGGAGACCGAAGACAAAAGTTAAAATTATTTTCTCTATTAAAAATGTTGGTTGATTGTTCTGATGATCAATGCTTGATTTGCTTCTTTGATTGATTGAAATAGTATAGACGGGCATCTTAGCATGTACCACCATAAGGTAATGAATTAGCTTTAGTAGGTGACACATTTAGCTAATAAATCCCCCAAAGTAACATGCTTCATAATTACATGCCTTGTCTACAATCCTTTCTTTCGTACCCTGTGTTTCTAACCTAGATGGGCTACCCCTATAGTGTTAGAAGAGAGCACTATAGACGTAATCCTTGGTATGTCATGGTTAAGAAAGGCAAAGGCAGTTTATGCACTGTGCTAAGGGAACCATAGAACTCACCAGTTCCAAAGGAGAAAGATTTGAAGTTGGAATTGCAGTAACTACTGCCACTAGACTAGCGGTATTCTTAGTAGATGGGAAGTTTGTTGGTGACAACATCCGTGTGGTTAAGGATTTTCTAGATGTCTTTCTAGAAGAGTTAACAGAGATGCCACCAGATAGGGAAGTTAAGTTTGTCATAGATCTCTTACCTGGGACTACTCTTACTTCCAAACGGCCATACGAGATGTCTATAGAAGAGTTAAAAGAACTTAAGAAGCAGTTAACAGAGTTGCAAGAGGTTGTGTACATTTGACCGAGTTCTTCACCTTAGGGAGCAACAGTTCTATTTGTACAAAAGAAGGACGGATCACAACGGATGTGTGTGGATTATAGATCCCTTAATGATGTTACTGTGAAGAACAAGTACCCGTTACCCCGCATTGAAGATTTATTTGATTATATGAGAGGTGCCAGGGTATTCTCGAAGATTGACCTCCGATTGGTTACCATCAAATGATGATTAGACCATCGAATTCCCAAGACAGCTTTCTCGACCCGATACAGATTATATGAGTTCACTGTTATGTCGTTTGGATTAACCAATGCACCAGCTTATTTTATGAATTTGATGAATAAAGTGTTTATGGAGTATTTGGATAGATTCGTCATGGTGTTTATCGACGATATTCTGATCTATTCTAGGAATGAAAGTGATCATGAACAACATCTAAGGTTGGTGCTACAAAAGCTGCGAGATAATCAACTCTACGCTAAGTTCAGCAAGTGCGAGTTTTGGATTGATAAGGTGCCATTCCTTGGTCATATTATTTCTAATGGAGGAATAGCAGTGGATCCTGCTAAAGTGAAGGAGATAATGGAATGGAGAGTGCCCACTACAGTTACTGAGATTCAGAGTTTCTTGGGACTCGCAGGATATTATCGGAGATTTATTGAAGGGTTCTCTAAAATTGCTAAGCCTATGACATCGCTTTTGGAAAAAGGAAGAGAATTCAAGTGGGATGAGAAGTGCCAAGAAAGCTTTGATCAATTGAAGGAGAGACTAATGTCGCCACCAGTATTGATTATGCCAGATCTACAGAAGGGATTTGACATTTATTGTGATGCATGTGGCCAAGGACTTGGATGTGTGCTCATGCAAGAAGGACATGTGATTGCCTATGCATCTCGTCAGTTGCGGAAGCATGAACTGAACTACCCCACTCATGACTTGGAACTGGCTGCCGTTGTGCATGCACTTAAGATTTGGAGACACTACGTTATGGGAACTAAGTGCCAAGTATATACGGATCATAAGAGTTTGAAGTATATATTCACTCAGAAGGATCTCAACCTTAGGCAACGCCGTTGGTTGGAGCTCATTAAGGATTATGATTTGGAGATTCACTATCACCCAGGCAAGGCGAATTTGGTTGCAGATGCCTTGAGTCGAAAGGAGCATGTTCACTCCGCTTTCATTGTCCAGCTACCTGATGAATTAGCAAAAGATTTTGAGAGACTCAACCTGGGAATTGTTACACATACGGAAGGAATTACTATTGAATTGGAACCTACCTTGGAGGAAGAAATTCATAAAGGACAGATTGGTGATGCCAAAATCCAGGAGATCAAGGATCTGATAACAGAGGGTAGAGGCCCGGAATTCACAGAGGATGAGCAAGGCACGATATGATTCAAGAATCGGATCTGTGTTCCCGATATTGATAGTCTTCGGGAAACTATATTGAAGGAGGCACATGATTCAGTTTATTCTATTCATCCTGGGAGTACTAAGATGTATCAGGATTTGAAGCAAAAATATTGGTGGTATGGATTGAAGAGAGATGTGGCTGCACATGTGGCTATGTGCGATGTGTGCCAAAGAGTTAAGGCTGAACACCAGAGGCCAGCCGGACTACTGCATCCACTGAAGATACCTGAGTGGAAATGGGAAGAGATTGGCATGGACTTCGTTGTTGGATTACCCCGCACGTCTGCTGGATATGATTCTATATGGGTGATTGTGGACAGGCTAACTAAAGTAGCCCACTTTATTCTAGTGAAGACCACGTATTCAGGAGCCAAGTTAGCAGAGTTGTACATGGCACAGATTGTTTGCCTACATGGTGTGCCAAAGAAGATTGTGTCAGATCGAGGATCACAGTTTACCTCTCGGTATTGGAAGAAGTTACACGAGTCCTTGGATACGAGATTGAATTTTAGTTCGGCTTACCATCCACAGACTGATGGGCAGACTGAGAGGACTAACCAAGTACTGGAAGATATGTTAAGAGCTTGTGCTCTTAAGCATGGTGGTAGTTGGGATAAGAGTTTGCCTTATGCGGAGTTCTCTTATAATAATAGCTATCAGGCCAGTTTGAAGATGTCACCATTTGAAGCTTTATATGGCAGGAAGTGCAGGACTCCACTGTATTGGGATCAAACTGGTGAAAGGCAGTTGTTTGGGCCTGAGATTATACAAGAAGCAGAGGAACAAGTTCAGCAAATAAGGGAGAATTTGAGAACCGCACAATCCAGGCAGAAAAGCTATGCTGACACCCGGAGAAGACTGCTTGAGTTTAAGGAGGGAGATTATGTCTATTTGAAGGTGTCACCGCTCCAGGGTATGAGGAGGTTTAAAGTCAAAGGAAAGTTGTCCCCTCGCTTTATTGGACCCTTCTTAATCCTAAAGCGAGTGGGAGAGGTTGCATACCAATTGGAGTTACCGGATCATCTTTCGGATGTTCATGATGTCTTTCATGTATCTCAGCTGAAGAAATGTCTCAGGGTGCCTGAAGAACAATTACCAATGGAAGACCTTAGTGTTCAAGAGGATTTGACTTATGCTGAGTACCCCATCAGGATTCTTGATACATTGACTCGAGTCACAAAGAATAAGGTCATAAAGATGTGCAAAGTGCAATGGAGCCACCACGGTGAAGATGAAGCAACTTGGGAAAGAGAAGAAGAGCTTCGTATAGATTTTCCCCACCTTTTTCCCTAGATCTTCCTAAATCTCGAGGACGAGATTATTTTTAAGGGGGGTAGGATTTGTAATACTCAAAATTGTATACCAATAATATTAGAGAGATCTCCTCAATTTTGATGTGTCTCATTTGCATCATAAAAAAACATACATGAAATTTAGAGTTTAATTCAAACAAATAAAAAAAAGAATGCATCATGTTGGAGTTTATATGTTTGTGCATTAAATAAAATAATAATGTTAATGGTAATAAGATAATAATTACTAGAAGTTGAATTAAGCCCTAAATTAAACCTAGGGTTTTTGAAAATGAGAAGAAGAGAAATGATATATAAAAAAGATATAAATAATATAATTATATCTCTAAAAACTTGTATTTTAACTTCACCACATGATTTGGGAATAAATTTGGCCTAAGTTTGATTCGAAATTTGAATTGAAATTGGAGTTGAAAATAGAGAGGAAAAGGAATAGAAAATAAAAAGAATAAAAGAAAACCAGCCTCATGGGCCGCCATATCCTAATCTGGCCCAATAACCATCTCCACCGCGCGGCCTGCTTCTCTTTTGGGCATGCGGACCCCGCAACTCAGTCTCCTGGCGCGCGCATAGTACCGTTACCATTTCACTGATAGGTGGGCCCATCTGCTCAGCTTCGTCAACAAACTCGCGGAGGAAGCGCGGTCTGATGCGATCTCGCCGGAATCCGTTGACTGGCTTCGGACCGAGCTTGGCCCTTGGGGGGATAAAAAAAGAAGACGTTCTCACCAGCCTAGCTCTATCCTACACGCGTGCGCCGCCGCAAGCCCGGGTCGACCGGGAGGGAGGCAGCGTGTGCGGTGTGCCACTGCCGTCGAGAAAGGAGAGAGCGAGCTCGGGTGTCGGGGGTGAGTGCGTCCAGGTCCCTCAACGCACGTGGCGCCGGCAGTGTTCCTCGTACAGTCGACGTCATCCCCAGCATCACCACGGTGGGCACCGGGACCTCGCCATCGATACTCGCAAAAGCACCGTCGCGCGGACATCTTCTGGGAGCAGCCGTATCCTTCTCCAACTGCCGGTATGGACATGTCTCTGTAATACGCCATCTTTCGCGTTATATGCATGAAATGTCCACGCTCCAATCCGTGACCTTGGTTGTTGGTCACTTGCTCGCTTGGGAGGGATCGTTGTACGCCGTTGGGACGCGTCACGGCCAGGGCTTGCCGCTGGAAGGCGCGCAGTCTCGTGCGGTCGGTAGAAGATGGCTAGGAGACAACCTAGACAGGGAGTTGGGGCGAAGAAGGTTCTGCGCCGTTTATCGGGGGCTCGGATGGCGAGCTCTGCGGTGGGGGAATAGGGCGCCGCCGTAATGGCCAGGCCATTGCTGTGGTCCATGTTTTGAGGAAGAAGGTCCCTGAACCGCACATTTCGCGATCAACGGCTGTGATTAGAAGCTGGGGATCGAGTAGTGCTAGCCGTTGATCTCCTCCCAGACAGCTAGGATTAAATAACACATAGCCCTTTCGCGCGATTGATTTTGGCCGTTGATCTTGATCCTACGGCTCAGATCTATCCCCAGCCCAGCCTCCACTTGATCTATTCTGGGCCGTGTAGATCTAATCGAACGGTCCAGCCAACTTCATACCCCTTCGCGGGTACATTTTTCTAAAGAGACCCTAAACTTTACTAGAATCAACCTGCCATCCTGATTTACTGTTCCCTAAGTCTTGATTATCTTGCGCAGGGGCCCCTGGACTTTCTAGGAAATGAGGCCCAGTCCAGAGAACATATAAAATAGGTAAATAAATACAGAAATTGATTTTTAATACAAAAAGAATTCCTAAAACTTGTTTATTGCATAGAAAATTCATTCTAGCTCCAAATTGAGCCATTCCAATTTCTAAAATTTTGTAATAATATTCTCTATCATTTAGTATCTCTGTTTTGACATGAACACAGTAAGAAAATTAATTTATCATTTAATCCTATTTCAAGCACATTAAATCTTAGGAAATCCATAACTTGAATTCTATAACTCCAAATTTAGTGATTCCAGTTCCTATGATCTCATTTTAATGTGTAGATTTTTACTGTATATTTCATTTACATGTTTGATGTAATGTTAATTTTTGCTATACTATGTATGTATTGTGTTGATGCGAGTAGACGAGCAAGCCGCTGTGGATTCTGAGGTTCAGCAAGTAGAAGTAGCTGAGCAGGAGCTCATTGAAGGCAAGTTGTGCCCTTGATCACTTACTTTTCCCAGCCATGTTCTTATTAATTTTAATGACCTGCATAGGTTAATTTTGATGGGATCCTTTATGTTACCCCAGTTTTGATTACCTCTATACCTTGTTCACCCCTGAAATATTTTTGGGTAGTACTTGCTATTGCTTTATGTGGATTGGGTATGGAGATACACTACTCATGATCATCCTGTTATTATCTTGTTATTATTACTGTTCATGTGAAGATCATTAAATTAATGGGAACATGGAGCGACCACCCGGGAAAACAGTGCTACCACAAGGGTTTAATGGGACGCCCTTGACTGATTAACTAGGAAAGCTAGTGGAGGTCTTCCTTACCCGAAAGGGGCAAGGGCAGTAGGGGAGTGGTCAGTGTAGGGAGGTCCTTGGTTGATTTTGCTGCGATGGTGGTCAGGCAAGAACCCTGCACTGGAGCTTCCTATAAACTGTAGCGGGATTTCTGAAGCTAGTGGAACTTTGTAAAGGCCTCGTAGTGTTACCCTGCCTCGCCTCCTCGGTAGAGGTGTATGGGATTGGCCGTCTCTTGGCAGATGGGTAACATGACTTGTGGGTAAAGATGCGCAACCTCTGCAGAGTGTAAAACTAGTATACTAGCCGTGCTCACGGTCATGAGCGGCTCGGACCCTCACATGATTAATGATGGAACTTAAATTTAATTTGACATTTGCATCGCATTTGGGATTATTTTATTATTACTTTATTATTATTAAGGTTTGGTATTTACTTACATTTAGTAATTGCTAATAAAATTTTGACCAACTTATAAAAGCAATGCTCAGCCTCAGCCTTTATTTCATTGATCAGCCTTACACTTCATGAACTCCCACCTTTGGTGAGTTCATGCCACATTACTCCCCACGACTTGTTGAGCTATGAACGTATGTGAGCTCACTCTTGCTGTCTCACACCCCCCACAGGAGAAGAACAGGTGGTCGAAGAGGAGCCGCCTAACACTGAGGCATTCGACTTGATCTAGGTGGCGTTTCTCAGTCGACATTGGCGCCGACGATCCTTAGTTCATTTTATGGTTATTCCTTTATTTTGTAATAAGTCTTCCGCTATGTAATAAATACTCTGATGATTTATGACATTTATCTCTATACACTCTGTTATTATATATGTTGTCTTCTTGGCGCATGTATGAGATGCACCCGGCTTTGTCCTTTAAAACCGGGTGTGACAAGGATAATCTAGGTTGTTTAGTTATCTCATGAATTTTATTTATTTACATTTATGCCTATATGTATATGCAGATGTAATTGTGGACACTATTCCACAACTATTCACACTCAATCAAAGATCCAAATCAGACAAATATCATAAGAACAAACACTCAAGCATATAGATAACTATAAAAAATAGTTTTTTTGTTCCTAAGAGTAGGTCTCCTATTCCTAAAGGTCACTTTAGGTACGGGATTTCTAAGGTGTGAAATCCACGTTTGTCTTTAGAAGGAAAAGGTAAGAATAATCAGAGTAAAGCGGAAATAGATGAGAAAAGATTAAGATGAGTTTTGAAAGAATCAGAGTAAGGTAAGTAGGTAATGGTTGTCCAGTTCTATCTAGGTTTCGTCCTACAGTCAACATTCCTCTGATACCACTTCTATCACACCCGGGTTTTAAGGGACAAAGCCGGGTGCATCTCATACATGCGCCAAAGAAGACCACATATATAATAACAGAGTGTATAGAGATAAATGTCACAATAATCAGAGTATTTATTACATAGCGGAAGTCTTACAAAATAAAAGATAAATATAAAAGGGTCTAAAAAATCCATCCTTGGCACCAGAAAGTCAACTGGGAGACGCCACCTAGACCAAATCGTACTCCTCGATGCGTGGCTCCTCTTGAACCACCTGTACTTCTCTTATAGGGGGTGTGAGACAACAAGGGTGAGCTCACACATGATCATAGCTCAACAAGTTGTGGGGAATAATGTGCATGAACTCACCAAAGGTGAGAGTTCATGTGATGTGTAAAGCTGATCAACAGTGGGGGTTAAAGCTGAGCATTGCTTTTAATAAGTTGGTCAAAATTTTATTAGCAATTACAAAGTATAAGTAAATACCAAACATTAGTAATAATAAGTAAAAGTAATAATAAAATAATCCCAATGTGATGCAAATGACAAATTGAGTTTTAATTCCATAGATTAATCATGTGAGGGTCCGAGCTGCTCATGACCGTGAGCACGGCTAATATACCAGTTTTACACTCTGCAGAGGTTGCACATCTTTACCCGTAAGTCATGTTACCCATCTGCCAAGGGGTCATGAATCCCATACACCTCTACCAAGGAAGCGAGGCAGGGTAACACTACGAGGCCTTTACAAAGTTCCACTAGCTTCAGAAAACCCGCTACAGTTATAGGAAACTCCAATGCAGGGATCCCTCGCCTGACCGCCATCGCAGCAAAATCAACCCAAGGACCTTCCTACACTGACCACTCCCCTACTGCCCTTGCCCCTTTCCGGTAAGGTAGTCATCCACTAGCTTTTCTAGTTAATCAGCCAAGGGCATCCCGTACTACCCTTGTGGTAGCACTGTTTTCCCGGGTGGTCACTCCATGTTCCCATTAACATAATGATCTTATCATGAACATAAATAACATAACAGAGTAATAGGAACATGGATATAATGAAATATTAACCGAAAAAACCGTGTAAAGCAATAGCATAACTACCCAATGATTCAGGGGTAAACAAGGTAAATAGATAAACAGTCTTGGGTGACCTATTGGGTCCCATCAAATTAAACCTATGCATGAATAGTGATAATAAAGAATATTATTGGGTAACAAAAGTGGATCAAGGGCACAACTTGCCTAGCACTTGAGATTCTGGGTACTAGGATGATTCTTCAGATCCTCCTAACCACACTTCTAGTCGTAGCAATACAAACAAACATGGTATAGATAAAACTAACATCACACCAAACATAAGTGCAAACTGAATAATAATGATCTACGCGAAGCTACGAGATCGTGGGATCGAGAACCACTAAAAGCGAAGTTACGGTTAAGGAGTTATGATGTGATTAAATGATTAACTAGGTTCTATGTCTATTTTATAATTCCAGAGAAAAGATAACCTAAGGTAGTAATTAATTCAACTTTAATCTAAATTATAAATTGACCATAGATCATATTTTAGTAGATGAGCAGATTAACAAGACTAACCAACATAAGTTAAATGCAGATCTAATTATAAAATAATGAGACATGGTATAATAAGTGTTGTTATTGCACAATAAATATTTATACAAGACTAACGCAACTTGAAGGGATCAAATCGGAGTTATAGATTTTAAGTTACGAATTTCTAAAGATTCTATGTGTTTTGTACAAGATTAAATAGAATATAAATTTTAATGTGCCTTTCATGTCAAAACAAAGGCACAAGGTGATAAACAATAATATTACAAAATTATAGAAACTGAAATGGATTAATTTGGAGTTTCTATGAATTTTCTATGAATTAATCAAGTTTATGAATTTATTTTTGCACTAAAATTCAATTTTTATAATTAATTATATGATTTTCCCTGCCCACTGGACCGTGCCTCAATTATCAGAGAGAACAGGGGCAAAAACATAAATTGTACGCAGACTCAGAACTATCTCGCAGTGGACGGCGGGTTGATTTTAACTTTGTCCAGGATCTCTTTAGCAAATTCTACACATCCAGAGTGCTAGGGTTCCCAGGAACCGATGGATCCCGATTGGACGGTCAAAATTAAATCTAGCCCTCGGCGAACCGGTACACATTCTGGTTCCTCGGATTAGCGATCAAGGGCCACGATTTAATGCGCGCACGATTTGATCTCGCCCCCACATCAACGGTCCAACGGTAAGGATTAGATCCGTAACCCGGTCAACCAGTACGGAGTCTCCACCATCAGATCAAACCTCAACGTCCCTGATTCTAAGTAACCTACACAGATTTACATCCGACCGATCGGAAACGGACGACGTACGATCCGCCCACCCGAATCGGTACCTCTCATCTAATCTTGGTCGTCGAGCACTAGATCGATGGATCGCAGTTAATCCTCTTACTCCAGTTCACCCCGACAGCGGCGCCGCCCCTCGGGGCACGGTGGAGCCATTACCGGAGATCCACTCTTTTATAAGTTTTATAGTTTGTGTATTACAATGAGAGGTGAAAATTGATTCTATAGATTTACATGCTATTTTTTTAATGTACAACTTATATCATGCTCTTCTACTTGTTTCTCTATAACATAAATATAGTGTATAACTATCTCTCTCATATGATTTAGGATAATCATATACAAATATATTAACTTAATTGATTTGTTTCAAATTACGATTATTATAATGAAATTCAATTTCAACGAAGCAAACGAAGCCTTAAAGAACTTTTAAAAGACTAAAATAATTTTCTCTAATTAAAAAATTCATCAAATATTTATAATTTTAAATGAAAAGGTCAAAATAGAGTGAAGAAGTTTGGATAAGTGCTAGGGAAAATAACTTATATTTTAAATGAAAAGGAAAAAATAATTTTATCTAGTTAAAAATTCATCAAATATTTATATTCATCTAAGTGCTAGTAAACTTCTCGAGTCGAGCCAAAATAGAGTGAAGAAGTTTGGCTAAGTTTGGTCAAACTTGGCCTAGTTTGGAGCCTCTCCGGACAGTGACCCGAGACGCGTTTGAGTAAATCAGAGATGCCCTCGAGCGAGTCAACGCTGTAGGTGTGGGTTTGGGTATGGGTTTGTACTCAAGGGTACGAGTGTGGGTTTGGTTGTTAACCTGACATATTTTTTGTTGCGGATATGAAAATGTTATATCCGTGCCCGCAAACCCCGCGTACCCCAATATATATATGGCAGGTATAATGGGAGCCCTGGGCTACCAATAGTTAAAGGAAGCATAGGCCAATCACCCCTGCAACCTGGTTCAACCCAGCGCGCCGACTCAACTAGCTGTCGGGTGCGCCACCCGCCCCACGTCTATGCGCGCAAAAAAGGAATGCATGCATGAGTCAAACACGTTCCCTTGCATACGTGTAAATTTAGGAAAGATATGTGTGACGGTTTCTATTTTTAAATACTTTATTTCCTTCATAAATTTAGGATCGCTGCAACAGCTATGCAGCTAGACTCGTAAGGACCATTTTATGATATATACTGATACTAAATATGCTACACTGTGTAGATAATTATGCAATTCGGTATACTGCGTAAAAATCTATTACCACCTGCATGCACACGAATTTATCATGGAAAGAATGTGCAATGAAAGGAAATGAATTCCATGCATAGAAACAAAAAATCGTATTTAATGTTTTATTTTCTTCATAAATATAGGATCCCTCCAACAGCCATGCAGCTAAACATATTAGAACTAGTTTATGATATATACTGATTCTAATTATATTACACGGTGCAGGTATTTATGCAATTCGGTACACTGTGTAAAAAATCTGGCATGTTGTTCACTGGTAGACGCATCTCTAGGTTTGAGCGTAAAAACCTTAAGTTTTGAGCATAAAATTCCTCAATTATAACCGTAAATACCGAGTCAATGTGAGAGGTTGATAGCTCTAGTAGGTTGTTATTATGATCCTATTTTTATGGCAGATCCAAAAAACATGCCAGCCGCATGCATGCAGTTTCTATTTTTATACAGATCCAAAAATTATGGCAAATTGTGGGAGTTTCCATTGCATGCGCGCAAATATTGGATTATATTTTCTTTTCCAGTTTATGCGCGCAAAAAATTGGATGACATGAGTCACATAGTGTGAGAGAACCTTCCAAGTCATTAGGCCCACCTACAGTTGTCCTTGTCCATCGGACCTCAGACAACCCTGCAGGTGCACCTGATCACTTGATAAGTTCGGTATCTGTATTCTTTACCTTGTCCAAGAGCGTTTCACCCGTCACGTAGATATTACAACACATTGGAGGTACGAGTATGCGGAAGTAGTTACATCAACTTATTTTATATTAAAGTTTAGAAAGAGTAATATTATTACAGACCGGTAAAATATAAGAGTGCTGGAGTAATATTATTACAACCCTGGGAGGCAAAAACCCCTCCCGATTAACAGTAAAAAGTTTTTAAAGGAGGACACTTCCTCCCGAGGCTTCAATCTTGGTTTTCTTCCTTAGGCACCATCTTGGAACAGAAGCAACAAAAATTTGCTGCTTCCTCACCTACAACAACATGGGTTCGAAAACCCTGAGTACGGAGTGTACTTTCGCAAGTCTTACCCGTCAAAATAAAAAAGACTCTTAAGGATATGCTGGCTTAAGGGAGTCAAGGTAAGGCTTAGGGTGTGTTTGGTTTGACTTTTGGTTTTGGTTTTTGCCCCCTAAAAGCCAAAAGCCAACCAAAGGGCTGGATCCAGGAAGCAGCTTTTTCTAAAAGCTGACTTTCTCACAGTGCAAATCTGAAAGCACCCCTGAACCTGCTTTTAGTGACTTTTCGGATGGAACTGTGAGAACATATATCGAAGAACTTTTAACGACTTTTAGTGATTTCCACCAAACGGTTTTTAGCTTTTTAACGGCTCACAGCCTACAGCAGCTTTTTCCACAGCTCACAGCCCACAACAACTTTTTTCACAGCCACAGCCCAACCAAATAGACCCTTAATCAATAATCAAGACTCTTGTTTGCAAAAATGCTTACTAATAGTGGATCCTTAAAAATTTAGTTTTATTAGCAAGTTAAGTCATTACCTGAGTTCTAGAGTTCTTTCTACCCTAGTTCAAGCACTTGACCTATACTAGCCAATTTCTTATCAACCCTTCTTGTTCACTGGAATGCTACGTGTAGGGCAGTGACCAAGTCTTCATGTCCGAGAAGTAACGGTGATCCGAATCGATTAATACTCAGCTGAGGATCTCCAATCACACGACATATGTAGCACTTAACCCTTGCATATGTCAACTCGCCACCGGGGTTCTTAAGACCAGATAAGGTTCACGCCACCGAGAGCACAGATACACCACCGTCCAGCCTCTTTCCACGGAGGGTACACGCTACTCTCGCCATCTCTCCACTCCCATCGCGTGTTATCTTATTCTGGTATTAGTCTGCCCGAGGCCAAGCTTACCCATGATGAGGCATGTGACCAGTTAAAAGGCCCTCGAGCATCAAGCCTACATCGAGACGGTCCTTAATCGACTCAGACGGAGACACTACACCGAGACTCCTTTCTCGTGCAAGTCAACCGCCCGGTCTGAGCTTTATCATTTAACCCAAAGTTTGGTACCTGGCAGAGGTACATCTTTTCCGATGTTGAACCCATCACGACCATGATGGATCCACCATCAAGTTTTATTTTGAAAACATCCCATCCCGCTTGAAGCATCATCTTTTGTCAAAACAAAATCATTTTGTTTTTCTAGAGCAAGGCTAAGCATAAGAAAACCTTTTTGTAAAACAGGGGATCAAGGAAAGGTAATCAAATTCTCAAGGAAGGAAATGCAACAATTTGTTTAGCACACAACTCCTATCACCTAATGCATCAAGCAAGTGAGGAAGATTTTAAAATAGCAAGGAGGTGGCAAATGCACCGGGGCTTGCCTTGTGTTATAGGTGAGTCGGGCTCTGCTCCATAGATGTCAAAATAAAAGCAGTTCCCGGCCTGAGGTTCTTCAGGTGGTGGTGGTGTAGCTCTTGCTTCTTCAACTTCTACTTCTTCTTCGTCTTCTATATATAACCATATATAATCATGAATGCTCATGTAATGCTTATGAAATGCAAAGATAATAAAAGTATATTATCTTAGGTCTTGAATACAATTTTCCTTCACGAGACTCTAGGAAACTAGGGTTTTTGGAGTCAGAAGTGTAGTTCATAGGGCAGGTATTACTAGAAGATTAGGATTTTGGGGTTTTTCGGCACCAAACATTGTCCAAATCATACCAAACTTTACCCAAGGCTTATAATTATCATTTAAAGCTTATCTAAAAAGTTTAGTGATTTTTGGAGTTATTGCTTAATTTCTAAAATTCCAGGAGTATAGGCTTTGGCTATTTTAAATACTCCATAATTTCTTATTTGGACTAAAAATCATGCTACTATTTTTATTAAATACTATAGAAAATTAGGAACCTAGCAAAATAGGTCTCGCATTTTTATCATTTTTCTACAATTTCCTAGAAATTCTCTAATCCTGGCAGAAAAAGAAAAAGGAAAAACATGAACAGGGTTGGGCTGAATCTGGCCCGAGCCGGCCGAGCATCGACAGAATGCGCCCCCGCGCGCGCCCTCATGCTGACTTTGCAAAGAAGACCCCGACCTTTTAAACAACCCGAAAGAGTCTGCGACACTATTTGTTTCAGTCGCTGACGTTTGTAAATAAACCCTCGCACTTTTGACGAAGAACCGAGCTCCGGCGAACCTGTACCGGCCAAGATAAGCAATGGCCGGTGCCCTAACTTGGCTGAACCCTAATTCAACACCTAACGAGCATTTCCCCTCGATCAATTTCACAGTTCGAGCTCTAAATCACTCTGTCCACGGAGGCAGTGCAAACCACGGGTGAGCACGAGTGTTCCCGTCGATCTAGCACGTTCTAGTTTAATTGAATGGGTTGAGGAGCATCAGTGGTATATAAGAGTGCTGAAACAAGACCGGACCTGAATTGCACTGACCACGGTGAGAGCTTGTTCATGATGGCGGAAAATAGATTTGGGGGCACTAAGCAATTCGTGGGCTCTGGTGAGTAATTGGAGGCACGAGCGAGTGGATTGGATGCTGGAATACCTAACAGAGCCGATGGTGTGCTCAATTTATAGGGCTCTTGAGCGGTGACCGGTGAATTTGAACTCGCACGGTGGCGGTCAGAGAGGAGGAGGTGCACTGGCGCACGCGATTGGTGGCCATTACCGTGGCAACCTCACGGGCGATCACTGGATGGGCTAACATGAGTCACGGCGGTGTGGTTAAAGTGCCGAGGCACGTGGCACAAGGCTGCGAGGTGTCTAACTCCGGCGAGGGGAGATCTGAAGCGACCGTGAGCTAAGCGGACACGGCGGCCGGAATGAACAGTGGCCGAAGTTCATCCACTGGTGATATTTCTTACTCCCTCTGCGTTATCCAACTGCACCGAGCACGAATCACTGCGGCGGCATGAATCCACGCACGGGGGTCGCCGGCGGTGAGTTTACTGAGCTGGCGATCTGATCTGGTTACTGTACCATCGCGTAGCTCCTTTAGTCGGTCTGACAGAGCATGTTTGGGGTCGATTTGCTCCATATTTTATGTAGTGACACGACCAACTCTCTGCATCAAAGTTGTAGCCTAACAAACCAGCTTTAACTTTGTTACAGTGTTCACCATCAAATAGTCAAAGTATCTTACTCAAAATCGAGCTCTAAGTTCATCCAACTTCACTGTTTCTGAAAATTCAGACATATGACTGACTGACAGCACAACTTTGAGCCTAGTTTTCTCCCAACTTTGTATAACAACAATGCTTAATCCCTTAAGCAAAGTTGTACTCCCATAGTAGCTCTAGACTTTTGATGTGTTGACCCTAGGCAAAATCTTTGTATTTTTGGATCTACAGAGTTCCAAAGTCAGCCTGGTGCATCAGGTTTCAGACTTAGTCGTGTGAGAGGAATTGAATGGCCTTTTGCAAATAAGCCCAATTCACATTTTTTGACTTGCAAATCTTCAGATATGTGAACCATATGACTTGAGGTACCCTAACACCTTGGTTTTTGCACTTAGGCCCAAAAGTGTGCAAAATTTACATATAACCCCTTAGGGTTTTAGTCAAGGGTTTTCCAGGGGTCTATTTAGGGTTTTTGGTACTTCTAGGGTTTGGGTGCCACTTAAGTCCATTAATGGTGATTTTATGACAATTTCTAATGAGTTTTGAGGTTTTCTCTTATTTAGGCTTTATTGACACCTTTAAGCCTAGTTTAGGGTTAAGTACCCTACTCTAGGGTTTCACCCATGACAAGTCACATCAATACGACTTGTTTGAAATTTTTGCCTAGTGAATGCACTCTAAATGTAACAATCACATGATATGCTAATGCTCATGATGTTATGCTCAATTGTTAGTGATAGTAACACCAGGGGTGTTACATCCTTCCCCCCATAAAAGAATCTCGTCCCGAGATTTAAAAGTTCTAGGGCAAGTAATGGGAAAGGAAACATGTCATATTTTTATTTCCTTATTTCTTGTACAAGGCAGGGGTGGTATGGGGTTTATTCCTCTATTACAACAAGTGTACATATTTCACAATTTACATGAAGCTAAAAAGCCTGGGAATTTCTTTTCTAAAAAGTCTTGAGTTTCCCAAGTAGCTTCATCTTCCGTGTGTTGGTTCCATTCTATCTTATAAAATTTGAGAGTTCTCCTTCGGGTAATTCTGTCCTTTTGATCCAAGACTCGAATAGGATGTTCTGAATATGTCAAGTCTAGTTCTAAGGCAACGTCTGTCACTTCAATGGTTCGATCTGGAACCCGAAGACACTTCTTCAATTGGGATACGTGGAACACATTGTGCACTGCAGACAATGTTTCGGGTAATTGGAGTCGGTATGCCACTGGTCCATATCTTTCAAGGATAGGAAAAGGACCAATGTACTGGGGTACAGGCTTCCCTTTTACCCCAAAACGAGATACACCCTTCATTGGTGAGACTTTCAGGTAGACATAATCTTCAACTTGAAAGTACAAGGGTTGGCGTCGTTTGTCTGCATAACTCTTTTGACGAGCTTGGGCTTCTTTCAAATTATGTATTATTCGTTGAACCTTCTCTTCTGTTTCTTTTACCATATTAGGCCTGAAAAATCATCTTTCTCCTGGTTCAGACCAGTTTAACGGAGTACGACACCGTCGTCCATACAAAGCTTCAAAGGGTGCCATTTTGTTGTTCTCTTGATAGCTGTTGTTGTATGAGAACTCCGCTAATGGTAAGCAATCATCCCATTTCTGCGGAAACTCTAAAACACATGCTCGCAACATGTCTTCAAGTATCTGATTCACTCTCTCAGTCTGCCCACTAGTTTGAGGATGATAGGCCAAACTGTGGAGCAATTTAGTACCCAAGGATTTATGAAGTTCATCCCAGAATTTGTATACAAATTGAGGTCCACGATCTGACACTATTGTCTTCGGAACCCCATGCAAACTGAGAATACGAGCAATATATAGTTCCGCATATGCGATTACTGGATACTTTACTTTAACTGGGAGGAAGTGGGCGATCTTTGTAAGTCGATCAACGATAACCCAGATAGAATCATACCCTTTTGCTGTCTTGGGTAACCCCACAATGAAGTCCATACTAATATCCGCCCATTTCCATGTTGGGATAGGTAAAGATTGCAATGAGCCAGCAGTTTTCATATGTATGGCCTTGACACGTCTGCAAGTGTCGCTTCTCGCCACATAGCGTGCAATTTCAATTTTCATCTTCGTCCACCAATAATGCTGCTTTAGATCATGATACATCTTAGTGCTTCCGGGATGAATAGAATAGCGACTAAGATGTGCTTCATCTAAAATTTGTTGGCAGACTTCATTATTCTTGGGCACAAATATGCGGTTGTTAAACCATATAATGCCTTGATCATCTTTTCTGAAACAGTTTGTCTTACCGGCCTCTATTTTCTCATGAATGTGTTTCATACCCTCATTATTTCTTTGTGCATCAATTATTCTTTGCAGAAGAACCGACTCAAGCTTCAAGTGATTTAAAGTTCCATGTTGAATCATTCCCAGGTTCAACTTCTCCATTTCTTGGCATAATGTAATGTCAGAAGTCTTCATTGTAAGACAATGACAGGAAGCCTTGTGACTTAGTGCATCTGCCACTACATTGGCCTTGCCTGGGTGATAGTGAATTTCCAATTCATAATCCTTAATCAACTCAAGCCATCTCCTCTGCCTCATATTCAGCTCTGACTGGGTAAAGATGTACTTCAAGCTTTTATGATCTATATAAATATGACAGACATTCCCCAGTAGATAATGACGCCACATTTTCAGGGCATGAACCACAACAGCTAATTCCAGGTCATGAGTTGGATAATGTTCCTCATGCCGGTGCAACTGTCTTGAGGCATACGCTATAACTCGGCCTTCTTGCATCAAGACACAACCTAAACCACTGCCTAATGTGTCATAATACACATCAAAAGGCTTTTCAATGTGTCGGGTACCATAATTAGGGGTACCCCCAAGACTCCTAAACTCGACTGGTAATCACCATCAGCGC
Source organism: Zea mays (assembly GCF_902167145.1). Taxonomy (NCBI): domain Eukaryota; kingdom Viridiplantae; phylum Streptophyta; class Magnoliopsida; order Poales; family Poaceae; genus Zea; species Zea mays. Next base: position 14,264,702 of record NC_050101.1, on the reverse strand, counting down.
AAACTGCAGAGGCTGATGGGTGCAATTCAGGTCAAGGCTTCGCCTACTCAAGGGACGCAATCTCGCCTCGCCCGAGCCCAGCCTCGGGCGGGAACAATAGTCCCGGACGGATTCACGCCTCGCCCGAGGGCCCCCTCAAGCAATGGGCGCTCCCTCGACTCGCCCGAAGCCCAGCTCGGGCAGGCTTCGTAGTGGAGCAACCTTGGCCAAATCGCCTCACCAACCGACTGTATCACAGGCGCATTCAATGCAAGGATCGCTTCGCGCCTTATCCTAACACGCGTACCTCAGTCGACAGGGTCGAAGTGACCGCAGTCACTTCGCCCTCCCACTGACTGACCTGACAGGAAAACAGCGCCGCTCGCCCCTCTCCGACTGCTGTGCCACCCTCTAGGGTGAGGCTGACAGCAGCTGAGTCCAGCCTCAGGCGCCACAGGAAGCTCCGCCTCGCCCGACCTTGGGCCTCGGCCTCAGGAGAAGTCTCCGCCTCGCCCGACCCCAAGGCTCGGCCCCCGCCTCGGCCTCGGAAGATGGACTCCGCCTCGCTCGACCCCAGGGCTCGGCCTCGACCTCGACCTCGGAAGGTGGTCTCCGCCTCGCTCGACCCCAGGGACCGACCTCAACCTCGACCTCGGGCAGAATCGCGTCCTCGCCCGACCCCGGCCTCGGCCTCAGGTGGAGTCTCCGCCTCGCCCGACCTTGGGCTCGGATCGACCACGCCGCAGAAGGTACATCATTACCCTACCCCTAGCTAGCTTAGGCTACGGGGGAACAAGACCGGCGTCCCATCCAGGCTCGCCCCGGTAACAAGTAATGATGGCTCCCCGCGTGCGTCTATGACGACGGTGGCTCTTAGCCCCTTACGGAAGCAAGGAGACGTCAGCAAGGTCCCGACAGCCCCAACAGCTGTGCTTCTACAGGGCTCAAACGCTCCTCCGACAGCCACGACACCATGTGCACAGGGTCCCGGCACCTCTCCGACAGCCATGTTGGCATGTACACAGGGCTCCAGCTCCTCTCTGCCGGACACGTTAGCACACTGCTACACCCCCATTGTACACCTGGACCCTCTCCTTGCATCTATAAAAGGAAGGGCCAGGGCCCTCATACGGGAGGGTGGTCGCGCGGGACTCTCTCCCTCTCGAACGCTTGTAACCCCTACTGCAAGCGCACCCACTCTGGCGCAGGATAACACGAGGCCACGGTTTCCCCCCCTTTGTGTTCCATCTCGCGCCAACCCATCTGGGCTGGGGCACGCAGCGACAATTTACTCGTCGGTCCAGGGACCCCCCGGGGTCGAAACGCCGACAGTTGGCGTGCCAGGTAGGGGCCTGCTGCGTGTTGACGAACAACTTCCCGTCAAGTTCCAGATGGGTAGTCTCCAGCAACCTCTTCAGCCCGGGACGCTGCTCCGTTTTAGGAGTCTCGAGTTCATGTCCCTCGACGGCAGCTACGACATGGTACTCCTTCCCCCGCAGCGCGACAGTGACAACGACGGTCGTCAGCTCGCTCGGCGGCGACAGACTCGGCGACATCTTCCCTCCATGGCGGAAGAGCAACATCCGGGTTTGTCCTGTCGCCTCCCTTTCCACAGGAGGAGGAGGCGGGGCAACCGTGGCCAGGCAGGAGGCGGCACCTCGTTGGCTGTCGAGCGAGTCGACGACGCCGGCGCCCCAACAGGGGACATGTCGGGCGTTGACCTCGCGCCTGAGACGACGACGAGCGTCGTTTCCCCGCAACATGCCAACCCCAAGAGGACAGATGACGCCAGCGCGCTCGCGAAGGGCCTGCTGGGCGTTAGCCTCGTACCTGACATAACGGTGCAATCCGTCCCCGACGCGACTTCGTCACCGTCCATCGATCAAGAGGTATCGTCCGTTTTCCACCCTGTGCCCTTCAGATTCAGCTTTGATCCACCAAGCGACCCCGCTTTGGTGAGCGCTTTCATAAAGGCATATCCTAACCTTCTGGGGTACCATATGTGGTCAACCTGGGACCGACTGACGGCCGTCTCGACCTACGGGCCCCAGGCTCCGAGGAAGACGATGAGCCCGACTCTGGTTGGGATTTCTTCGGGCTCGGTAATCCTAGCGCCATGCGAGACTTCATGACCGTATGTGACTACTGCCTCTCCGATTGCTCCGATGATGGCCACAGCCTTGACGACGAAGGCTGTGGCCCAAGTCGCAAATGTTTCCACGTCGATCTAGGGGGTCACAACGAAGGCAACCACCTGGGTATGCCGGAGGACGATGATCCCCCTGGGCCTGCGCCTCATGTTGACATCCTACGGGAGCTAGCTGTGGTCCCAGTCCCTGCGGGGGGTCAGGACACACAGCTCGAGCAAATCCGCGAGATGCAGGCCAAGCTCGACGAGGAAGCAGGACAACTTGTGCAGCTTCGGCAAAACATCGAGCAGGAGTGGGCAGGCCGAGCACTAGCTGGAGAAGCGCGTCATCAGGCCCAGGACGTCCAGCACCGTATCACTGATGATGCCAGGGCAAGGCTACCCCTGGCCTCCAGTGGGGTCGGCCAGAACCTGGCTGCAGCGACAATACTACACCGAGCGATGCCGGAGCCATCCACCATCGAGCGGCGGCGTATCCAGGGAGAGCTCAAGAACCTCCTGGAGGATGCCACGGTCCGACGGGCCGAGAGCTCTACCTCCCGAAGGCAGGGGTACCCCCCGCAGCATCACGCCGCGACTTCCCGATTCATGCGGGAAGCCTCGGTCCACACCGGGCGCACGCGGGACGCGACACTTGCGGCCCCGGGTTGCCTCGGCAATGAGCACCGCCGCCACGACCGTCGAGCCCGCCTCGTCGAAAAGGTGCGCCGAGGCTACCAACCTAGGCATGGGGGATGCTACGATAGTGGGGAGGATCAGAGCCCCTCGCCCGAACCACCTGGTTCGTAAGCCTTCAGCCGGGCCATACGACGGGCGCCGTTCCCGACCCGGTTCCGAGCCCCGACTACCATCGCCAAGTACTCGGGGGAAACAAGGCCGGAACTGTGGCTTGCGGACTACCGGCTAGCCTGCCAGCTAGGAGGAACGGATGATGACAACCTCATCATCCGCAACCTCTCCCTGTTCCTCTCCGATGCCGCCCGAGCCTGGCTGGAGCATCTGCCTCCTGCGTAGATCTCCAACTGGGACGATCTGGTCAAAGCCTTCACCAGAAATTTCTATGGCACCTACGTGCGCCCTGGGAACTCCTGGGATCTCCGAAGCTGCCGCCAGCAGCCAGGGGAATCCCTGCGGGAATATATCCGGCGGTTTTCGAAGCAGCGCACCGAGCTGCCCAACATTACCGACTCGGATGTCATCGGCGCGTTCCTCGCCGGCACCACTTGCCGCGACCTGGTGAGCAAGCTGGGTCACAAGACTCCCACCAGGGCGAGCGAGTTGATGGATATCACCACCAAGTTCGCCTCTGGTCAGGAGGCGGTCGAGGCCATCTTCCGGAAGGACAAGCAGCCTCAGGGACGCCAGCAGGAAGACGTCCCCGAGGCGTCCGCCCAGCGCGGCACGAAGAAGAAGGCCAAGAATAAGTCGCAAGCAAAACGCGACGCCACCGACGCGAATCTTGTCGCTGCCGCCGAGCACAGGAACCTTCGGAAGCCTCCTGGAGGGGCCAACCTGTTCGACAAGATGCTCAAGGAGTCGTGCCCCTATCATCAGGGTCCTGTCAAGCACACCCTTGAGGAATGCGTCATGCTTCAGCGCTACTTCCATAAGGCCGGGCCCCCAGCGGAAGGTGGCAAAGGCCATGACAACGACAAGAAGGAGGGCAACAAGGCAGAGGAGTTCCCCGAGGTCCACAACTGTTTCATGATCTACGGTGGGAAAGTGGTGAACGCCTCGGCTCGGCACCGCAAGCAGGAGCGCCGGGAGGTCTGCTCGGTGAAGGTGGTGGCGCCAGTCTACCTAGACTAGTCTGACAAGCCCATCACCTTCGACCAAGGAGACCACCCCGACCGTGTGCCGAGCCCAGGAAAGTACCCGCTCGTTGTCGACCCCGTCATCGGCAACGTCAGGCTCACCAAGGTCCTCATGGATGGAGGCAGCAGCCTCAACATCATCTACGCCGAGACCCTTGGGCCCTTGCAGATCGATCTGTCCACGATCCGGGCCAGCGCGGCGCCCTTTCACGGGATCATCCCCGGGCAGCACGTCCAGCCCCTTGGACAACTTGATCTGCCCGTCTGCTTCGGGACCCCCTCCAACTTCTGAAAGGAAACCCTCACGTTCGAGGTGGTCGGGTTCCGAGGAACCTACCACACGGTGCTGGGGAGACCATGCTACGCCAAGTTTATGGCCGTCCCCAACTACACCTACCTCAAGCTCAAGATGCCGGGCCCCAACGGAGTCATCACCGTCAGATCCACATACCTACACGCGTACGAATGCGACGTGGAGTGTGTGGAGTACGCTGAGGCCCTCGCCGAGTCTGAGGCCCTCATCGCCGACCTAGAGTGCCTCTCCAAGGAGGTGCCAGATGCAAAGCGCCACGCCGGCAACTTCGAGCCAGCAGAGGCGGTTAAGTCCGTTCCTCTTGACCCCAGCAACGACGCCTCCAAGCAAGTCCGGATCGGCTCCGAGCTCGACCCCAAATAGGAAGCAGTGCTCATCGACTTTCTCCACGCAAACGCCGAGGTTTTTGCGTGGAGTCCCTCGGACATGCCTGGCATACCGAGGGATGTCGCCGAGCACTCGCTAGATATCCGAGCTGGAGCCCGACCCGTGAAGCAGCCTCTGCGCTGTTTCGACAAAGAAAAGCGCAGAGCCATAGGCGAGGAGATCCACAAGCTGACGACTGCGGGATTCATCAAAGAGGTATTCCATCCTGAATGGTTAGCCAACCCTGTGCTTGTGAAAAAGAAAGGTGGGAAATGGAGGATGTGTGTAGACTACACTGGTCTAAACAAAGCATGTCTGAAGGTTCCCTACCCTCTGCCTCGCATCGATCAAATCGTGGATTCCACTGCTCGGTGCGAAACCCTGTCATTGCTCGATGCCTACTCAGGGTATCACCAAATCAAGATGAAAGAGTCCGACCAGCTCGCGACTTCTTTCATCACACCTTTTGGCATGTACGGCTATATTACTATGCCATTTGGTTTGAGGAATGCAGGCGCGACATACCAAAGGTGCATGAACCACGTGTTCGGAGAGCACATCGGCCGAACGGTTGAGGCCTACGTCGATGACATCGTGGTCAAGACGAGAAAAGCCTCCGACCTCCTCTCTGACCTTGAAACGACATTCAAGTGTCTGAGGGCGAAGGGCGTGAAACTCAACCCCGAGAAATGTGTCTTCGGAGTCCCCCGAGGCATGCTCCTGGGGTTCATCGTCTCCGAGCGGGGCATCGAGGCCAACCCGGAGAAAATCGCGACCATCACCAACATGGGGCCTATTAAAGACTTGAAAGGAGTACAAAAGGTCATGGGATGTCTTGTGGCTCTGAGCCGCTTCATCTCGCGCCTCGGCGAAAGAGGCCTACCCTTGTATCGCCTCTTAAGGAAGTCCGAGCGCTTCTCTTGGACCCCCGAGGCCGAGGAAGCCCTCGGAAACTTAAAGGCACTCCTTACAAGTGCGCCCATCTTGGTGCCCCCCGTTGCAGGAGAAGCCCTCTTGATCTACGTAGCCGCAACCACTCAGGTGGTCAGCGCCGCGATCGTAGTCGAGAGACGAGAAGAAGGGCATGCACTGCTCATCCATAGGCCAGTCTACTTCATCAGCGAAGTGCTATCCGAGACCAAGATCTGCTACCCGCAAATTCAGAAGCTACTGTACACAGTAATTCTGACGCGGCGAAAGTTGCGACACTACTTCGAGTCTCATCCGATGACTGTGGTGTCATCCTTCCCCCTGGGGGAGATCATCTAGTGCCGAGAGGCCTCGGGTAGGATAGCAAAACGGGCGGTGGAGATCATGGGCGAGACAATCTCGTTCGCTCCTCGGAAGGCCATCAAGTCCCAAGTCTTGGCAGACTTCGTGGCTGAATGGGTCGACAACCAGCTACCAATAGCTCCGATCCAACCGAAACTCTGGACCATGTACTTCGATGGGTCGCTGATGAAAACAGGAGCAGGTGCGGGCCTGCTCTTCATCTCACCCCTCGGGAAGCACCTCCGCTACGAGCTACGCCTCCATTTCTTGGTGTCAAACAACATGGCCGAGTACGAAGCTCTGGTTAACGGGTTGCGCATCTCCATCGAGCTAGGGGTTCGGCGCCTCGATGCTCGTGGCGACTCGCAGCTTGTCATCGACCAAGTCATGAAGAACTCCCACTGCCGCGACCGGAAGATGGAGGCCTACTGCGACGAGGTTCGGCGCCTGGAAGACAAGTTCTACGGACTCGATCTCAACCACGTCGCCCGACGGTACAATGAGACAGCGGACGAGCTGGCTAAGATAGCCTCGGGGCGGACAACGGTTCCCCCGGATGTCTTCTCCAGAGACATACATCAACCCTCCATCAAGACCGACGACACGCCCGAGCCCGGGGAAGCCTCGGCCCAGGCCGAGGAGGCCTCGTCCTAGCCCGAGGCACCCTCAGCCGCCGAGGGTGAGGCACTGCGTGTCGAGGGAGAGCGGGATGGGGTCACGCCTAATCAAAACTGGCAGACCCCGTACCTACAATATCTCCATAGAGGAGAGCTCCCCCTCGACAAAGCCGAAGCTCGGCGACTGGCGCGGCACGCCAAGTCGTTTGTCTTACTGGGCGATGAAAGGGAGCTCTACCACCGCAGCCCCTCAGGCATTCTCCAATGATGCATATCCATCGCTGAAGGACATGAGCTATTGCAAGAGATACACTCGGGGGCTTGCGGTCACCACGCAGCACCTCGAGCCCTCGTCAGGAATGCCTTCCAACAAGGTTTCTACTGGCCGACCGCGATGGCCGACGCCACTAGGATTGTACGCTCCTGCCAGGGGTGTCAATTCTACGAAGACAGAAGCACCTGCCCGCTCAGGCCCTACAGACAATACCCATCACTTGGCCTTTTGCTGTGTGGGGTCTGGACCTCGTCGGTCCCTTGCAGAAGGCACCCGGGGGCTTCTCGCACCTGCTGGTCGCCATCGACAAATTCTCCAAGTGGATCGAGGTCCGACCCCTAACCAGCATCAGGTCCTAGCAGGCGGTGGCGTTCTTCACCAACATCATCCATCGCTTCGGGGTCCTGAACTCCATCATCACCGACAATGGCACCCAGTTCACTGGCAAGAAGTTCCTGGACTTCTGCGAGGACCACCACATCCAGGTGGACTGGGCCGCCGTGGCTCACCCCATGACAAATGGGCAGGTGGAGCGTGCCAACGACATGATTCTGCAAGGACTTAAGCCGAGGATCTACAATGACCTCAACAAGTTCGGCAGGCGGTGGATGAAGGAACTACCCTCGGTGGTCTGGAGTCTGAGGACGACGCCAAGCCGAGCCACGGGTTTCTCACCATTCTTTCTAGTCTATGGGGCCGAGGCTGTCTTGCCCACAGACTTAGAATACGGTTCCCCGAGGACAAGGGCGTACGACGACCAAAGCAACCGGACCAGCCGAGAAGACTCGCTGGACTAGCTGGAAGAGGCTCGAGACGTGGCCTTGCTACACTCGGCGCGATATCAGCAGTCTCTGCGACGCTACCACGCCCGAGGGGTTTGGCCCCGAGACCTCCAAGTGGGAGACTTGGTGCTTCGGCTGCGGCAAGACGCTCGAGGGCGCCACAAGCTTACTCCTGCCTGGGAGGGGCCATTCATCATCGCCAAGATTTTGAAGCCCGGAACTTACAAGCTGGCCAACAATCAAGGCGAGGTCTACAACAACGCTTGTAACATCCGACAGCTACGTCGCTTTTACCCTTAAGATGTTTTCAAGTCGTTCGTATACCTCGTTTTCTATTCAAATAAAGTCTAACCGTCAAGGAAGGGTCAGCCTTGCCTCAGCAAAGCCTGACCCTCCGTCGGGGGCTAGAAGGGGGGAACCCCCTCTGCATAAAAACTTTCCTCGGAAAAAGTCTTTCTGCCAGAACAACTTTCGCGCTTTTCGATTGCTTCGATAGCGGGATCCTGAAAACGATGGAGTACACGTAAGCGGCTAGGCTGACCGAGCCGAGGGACTCCTACGCCTCCGAGATATGGATACCTCACTCATCACCTTCTGCGATAAGTAACTCACGCTCGGATAAGCGATTCTGCTGACCGAGCAAGTCTTAACGCTCGAAAACTTTTCTGCCAGAATGATTTTCGTGCCTTCTCGACTATATCGATAACAGAATCCTACGAACGAGTAAGAGTGCACGTAAGCGTCGAGGCCGACCGAGCCGAGGGACTCATACACCTCCGGGATATGGATACCTCACTCGTCACCTTCCGTGAAAAGTAACTCTCGCTCGGATAAACGATTCTGTTACCGATGAACAAGTCCTGATACCCGAAACAAGAGGAAAGGAAACGCAGCTTTACAACACGGCAATGATATGTTTAGGCCTCGGCAGCCGCGAAAAACATACGCACACTACAGACAAACTCTCCCTGCAGGTTCAGACATCAGCAGAGGGAGCAGCAGCACCCTCGGCGTCGTCTCCACCTTCGGTGGAATCTGGCCCGGCCTCGGACGACGATGCGGGCGGAAGGATCTCCACCTCGAAGGAGGAAGCCAGCACCAAGCTCGGGCCATCATAGCCAAGGTCTCCGTAAGGGTCCCGGCCCGGGCAAACACCTCGACCGGCCGCTCCGTAGCCTCAGCCAGCTGTCCCCCGAGGTCATCAGCCCGGCTCATGGCCTCGGCAGCTCGACTCCAGGGTTGGTCCCGCTAGTGGACGATCTGGCCAGGTTCCAACCGCCGCTGCTGCACCTCCTCGGCTAGGGAGGCCACGTGCTCCCGAGCCAACGAAGCTTCTTCTCGAGCCGACTCCGCCTCTGTCCACGCTGACACCGCTGCCTCCGGCTCCGACTCATCGCAGAGCAGCCGAGGGTTCTTTAACTGAGCAAGAGAAGCCTTGGGTGGCAAGGCCGACCGAGCCGAGGGACTCCTACGCCTCTGGGATACGGATACCTCACTCGTCACCTTCCGCACAGGGAAACTCACACTTCGTTAAGCGGTTCATCTAGCCGACAACTGAGTCCTAGTGCTCGAAATGAGGAAGAAACACTGTATTGCACTCAAATACCTAGATGTTCAGGCCCCGACAGCCATAATGAACAAACACCGACACTCAAGGTGCCATTACAAACAGAACTCCGGTTCCACTCCCGCGGGTATGAACAACCTCCACATCGGAGGGCCTGCGGGACGACAAACTCCGGGTGGCTCGCCGCCGACCACTGCAGCAGCAGCGACAACGACCTCCGCTCCCGGCGGCTGAACAACAGCAGCGATGACCTCGGGGCAGACGCTGCTGCGACAAGGCCCTCGCCCGCGTCCCCACTCGAGGGGCGAGGACAAGCCGCCGAGGCCGAAGAGCCGGAGGTCCGACCACAGGTGGCGCCGACGATCTCGTCGGCAGAGAAACCTTCTCTGGCTGCCACCACCTCAGCACCGACGACGGCAGCCACCTGCCTACCAACACCGCACCAGCGAGCACATCGGTCACGGGTCAGTCAGCCGTGGGAGGAGGCACGATGGTCGATATGGCCAAAAGTGGGCCGGCAGTAATGGCGGCAGCAGGCGAGCGGAAGCAGCAGTCAAATCGTCTGCAGGCTCATGTCCCCTTCTAGAGCACAACGGCGCGAAGACGATGCGCCCGTGTTCTGTCCCTCGAACGGCTCGCACAACGGCTGCCCCGTGAACCACCCGTCCCGTCGCATTAACTTCGCGGCAGGGCAAGCGACACCTTTGGCAGGCGAAGCGGGCGACGTTTCACCTCCGCCATGATGACCGTGTCAAAAAAGGTGCGCCACATCGTTTAAATTCGTATCCTTTTCCTCTTCCCCTTTCTCTCTTGCTACAGGGACCAGGAAAGGGGATATTTCGAAAGGGATCCTTCTCCGCGAAGGAAGCGGGCCCCGAGCCCTCCTACTGATCAGGGGTTCGAAGGATGGCCCCTCAGAAGGGTTCGACAGCCGCCCCAGAGCACTCGGGCTTCAGGCTCATTACTGATCAGAGGTTCAAAGGCTGGCCCCTTGGAAGGGTTCGACAGCCACCTCAGAGCACTCGGGCTCCGCGCCCACTACTGATCAGGGGTTTTGTCACACCCGGGTTTCGGGGCACCAAGACCCGGGCACGAACATAATCACCAGGTGTGTTGGGGCCAAGTCTCACACATATGATGAATCATGGCACAAGATCGAATGTCACATCTTTACTACATAACAGGAGTTCTATACAAAATAAATAATTACATTATAAGGAGACAACGGTCCAGCAACCCAAAGTTGACTGGGAGACGACGGCCTAGACCACTCACGAACTCATCATAGCATCCTCCATGCGCCTCATCCTGTGGTACCTATCCTTGACCTGTGGGGGGGGTGTGAGACAGTATGAGTGAGCTCACATACGTTCATCGCTCAACAAGTTGTGGGGAATAATGTGCATGAACTCGCCAAAGGTGGGAGCTCACGTGAAGTGTAAGGCTTACCAAAGAGGATGGTTAGAGCCGAGCATTGCTTTTAAAGTTGGTCAAAATTTTATTAGCAGTTACTAAGTATAAGTAAATACCAACCCAATTAAGAAAAGTAATAACATCACCTGCGATGCAATGCATATGACAAATTGAATTTAGTTCCATAAATTAATCATGTGAGGGTCCGAGCTGCTCATGACCGTGAGCACGACTAGTATACCAGTTTTACACTCTGCAGAGGTTGCACATCTTTACCCACAAGTCATATTACCCATCTGCCAAGGGATCGCGACTTCCCATACACCTCTACCGAGGAGGTGAGGCAGGGTAACACTACGAGGCCTTTACAAAGTTCCACTAGCTTCAGAAAACCCGCTACAGTTTATAGGAAGCTCCACTGCAGGGATCCCTCGCATGATCGCCATCGCAGCAAAATCATCCCAAGGACCTCCCTACACTGACCACTCCCCTACTGCCCTTGCCCCTTTTGGGTAAGGTAGTCTTCCACTAGCTTTCCTAATTAATCAGCCAAGGGCGTCCATAAACCCTTGTGGTAGCACTGTTTTCCCGGGTGGTCGCTCCATGTTCCAATTAACATAATGATCTTATCATGAACAGTAATAATAAATAGATAATAAAAGTGTGATCATGAATAATGTATCTTCATACCCAAAACCACATAAAGCACTAGCAAGTACTACCCAAAAAGTTCAGTGGTAAACAAGGTATAAAGATAATCAAACTAGGGTAACCTATTGGGTCCCATCAAAATTAACCTACACAGATCATTATGATTAATTAGAACATGAGTGGGTAAAAAGAAGTGATCAAGGGCACAACTTGCCTGGCACTTGAGATTCCAGGTACCAACTTGCTCTTCAGATGACACGTGTCCTCACGCTAGTCGTAGCATTACAAACAAATAGTGTATAGGCAAAATTAACATTACACCAAACATAAGATTAAACTGCGTATTAATAATCTACGCGTCGTAACGAGATCGTAGAAACAAGAACCACTAAATTCGGAGCTACGGTTACCGAGTTATGGTTTATAAAAGATCTATGGGATTTAAATGTCAAATTATAATTTGGTTAGTATAAATCATATGAGAGGTTATTCCATAAATAATTATCTCAACTTTAATCTAAGTTATAAATTGACCATAAATTATATTCTAGTGAATTATAATGATAAGCAGATTAACCAACATAAGTTAAATAGAGATCTAATTAAATAATAATAAGACATGGTATAATAAATGTTGTTATGGCATAGTACATACTTATACGAGACTAACCCAACTTGAACAGATCAAATCGGAGTTAAAACGGAGGAGTTATGATTTTCCGAAGGTTTTATGTATTTGATATGGGTTTAATTAGGAAATAAATTTTAAAGTGGCTTTCATGTCAAAACAGTGACACCATGTGATGCACAATATTATTACCAGATTTTCGGGACTGGAATGAACTGAAAAGGATTTAATATGAATTTTCTAGGTATTAAACAAGTTCTTGCAATTAATTTGGTATTAAAAATCATTTTCTAAATTGATTTTTCCTGTTTTATTAACTGTTTGGACTGCGCGCCAAATACCAGAAAAACCAGGGGTTACAAAGCAAGAATCCCTGAAACTCATATTCACCCCGCGCAGGATGGCGGGTTAAATACGAAAAAGCGTAGGGGTTCTTTAAGAAAAGGGACACGACGAAGGGGTACGGCCAAACCACAACCGCACGATCACGATACGGTGGCTCAGATTAGATCGGACTCGAGTACATAGCCCGAGCCACACAACCAGAGATCGACGGCTATGATCAAATAACTCGAAGGGTACCTGTTGCTTCAATCTAGGCCATCCATCCACACATCTACGATCCCAGTGCATCTTCTTCCTTGTGAAGACCGGTAGCGCCGCCTTGATTTGCCATGGCGCCATGGCCGGCCGTATGCACGACCACAGGTGCCACGCGCGGCTAGGTTTCACCCCAGTGCGACTAAGGCAGCCCACGACTATGCCCTACGCATCGGCGCACTCAACTATGCTCCTCCTGGTCCCCGAACGGTGACATCCACAAGGGATGGCGATGACGGCTACCCGATTCTCTCGCTGCTCACATGTACGGTGTTCGACTCAAGTATGCGGAGGGAGCATTAAGGGAGGAGTAGGCGTCCGTTATTTATAGAGGGATAACACGGTATTCCAGCTCAAACCGAGTCCGCCATTGCCGGCCGTGAACCATGGTGGGTCCCAGTTTGTTACGAGCATGCCCGCAATGGAAGGAGGTGACAAATTCCCATGCGCGCGGTGCGGCAAGGGATCTAGCCCATGGCCCCATGCGCCGGCTAGATGCCAGGGTAGTGCCCAACGCTGGTAGGCACATGGAATCGGGGTTTGTTGTTGACTTGTTGTAATAGAAACGAGCTCAGACCAAACTTATGGTGGAGAAAGCTTCTGATGTTTCGGGCCCACATGCCAATGTCAGGGTGCGCGCGTGCTGCGAGTGGAGAAAAGAAGATGAGCCGTCATGGGAAAAGAAATCGGCCCAGTGATGGCTAAGCTTCCCATTTTTCTTTTTTTATTCCTAATTTGAATTCCTATTCCAAATCTAATCACAAATTCCAAATTTGTTCCAATTTCAAATGGATTTGGTGTTCAAATTTACCGTTTGAATGCACACAAGCAAAACCCTAGAATGTATGCAACAATTATATTTTACTTATATATTTTATCTCTTTAAGCATAGTGGCACAAAAAAATGTATAATTCCATAGGGATGATTGTATTCCAAACAACCCTAATCGCTGTACAGATATTATATAGATATATATATTTATTTATTTTATTTTATTATAATTTTATTAGAATTAAAGTCTCGGTTTTCAAACATACGTATATATATGTGAACAATTTAATATTATCCTTTATGTGTTCCAAGAAAGTATTTTTATGGACATGAAGATCTTTATCAAAGACATTTCAATTCACATCTTTTGGACATCTTCTTTCAAATTCTAAAATAGGTATTTTAGGTGTTACAGGTTCGAAGGCTGGCCTCTCGAAGGGTTCGACAGCCGCCCCAGAGCACGTAGAGCGAGGGATGACTCTGGGTACGTCCGATACATGGCCGAGGCTCGGGCTACGCTCCCGAGGTACCCTAGGACATTTCTGAGACCAGCAGGAGCGATTTTGTAACAGAATCCCATCAGAGGAAGGCATCGAGCCCTCGGACCCTATCAAACGGGACCGGGTCCGGCAAATCACCTGCAGGTACTTTCGGAGCGTGCCTCTGGGCCACTAGCCGACCCTTATCGAACGGGGCACGAGCGTCCACTCAGATCACCCATTAGCAACTCACTGGAGACACCATGTTCGGCGCCCTCCGAGGGCAACATGGCGCTTTCGCCCCCTCCTCCTTGCGGAAAGGCGACGAAGGGGCATATGATAAAAGCTGAGTCTGTCCTTGATCGTCCTCTCGCTCTGTGCAGAGGCTCGGGGGCTGCTCTCGCAAACCCGGCTTCGGCCAGACCGTTGACAGCGTCAACAAACCAGCCTGAAAACTCGGAACCTGGCCATGCACCCGGATTACGATCAGATCGCATGAGGGAACAAATAGACCGGCCAAGGCATCACGAAAGGCATTAAGACCTCGGAGGAGTCAAACCACTCCTCCGAGGCCTCGGGGGCTACACCCGGCGGGTGCGCTCGCGCACACCCACCAGAACAAAATATAACCGAGAAAGGCTGGTCCCCTTGCAAAAAAGTGCGACAAAGCCTCCAAGCGAGTACCAACACTCCCTTTGAGGCTCGGGGGCTACTGTCGGGTACCATAATTAGGGGTACCCCCAAGACTCCTAAACTCGGCTGGTAATCACCATCCGCGCAAACTGCAGAGGCTGATGGGTGCAATTCAGGTCAAGGCTTCGCCTACTCAAGGGACGCGATCTCGCCTCGCTCGAGCCCAGCCTTGGGCAGGAACAGTAGTCCCGGACGGATTCATGCCTCGCCCGAGGGCCTCCTCAAGCAACGGGCGCTCCCTCGACTCGCCCGAAGCCCAACTCGGACAGACTTCATAGTGGAGCAACCTTGGCCAAATCGCCTCACCAACCGACCGTATCACAGGCGCATTCAATGCAAGGATCGCCTGGCGCCTCATCCTGACACGCGTACCTCAGTCGACAGGGTCGAAGTGACCGCAGTCACTTCGCCCTCCCACTGACTGACCTGACAGGAAAACAGCGCCGCTCGCCCCTCTCCAACTGCTGTGCCACCCTCTAGGGTGAGGCTGATAGCAGTTGAGTCCAGCCTCAGGCGCCACAGGAAGCTCCGCCTCACCCGACCTTGGGCCTCGGCCTCAGGAGAAGTCTCCTCCTCGCCCGACCCCAGGGCTCGGCCCCCGCCTCGGCCTCGGAAGATGGACTCCGCCTCGCCCGACCCCAGGGCTCGGCCTCGACCTCGACCTCGGAAGGTGGTCTCCGCCTCGCTCGACCCCAGGGCCCAGCCTCAACCTCGACCTCGGGCGGAATCGCGTCCTCGCTCGACCCCGGCCTCGGCCTCAAGAGGAGTCTCCACCTCGCCTGACCTTGGGCTCGGACCGACCACGCCGCAGGAGGTACATCATTACCCTACCCCTAGCTAGCTCAGGCTACGGGGGAACAAGACCGGCATCCCATCCAGGCTCGCCCCGGTAACAAGTAATGATGGCTCCCCGCGTGCGTCTATGACGACGGTGGCTCTCAGCCCCTTACGGAAGCAAGGAGACGTCAGCAAGGTCCCGACAGCCCCGACAGCTGTGCTTCTACAGGGCTCAAACGCTCCTCCGACAGCCACGACACCATGTGCACAGGGTCCCGGCACCTCTCCGACAGCCACGTTGGCATGTACACAGGGCTCCGGCTCCTCTCTGCTGTACACGTTAGCACACTGCTACACCCCCATTGTACACCTGGACCCTCTCCTTTCATCTATAAAAGGAAGGGCCAGGGCCCTCATACGGGAGGGTGGTCGCGCGGGACTCTCTCCCTCTCTCCCTCGCGAACGCTTGTAACCCCTACTGCAAGCGCACCTACTCTGGCGCAGGATAACACGAGGCCGCGGTTCCCCCCCTTTGTGTTCTGTCTCGCGCCAACCCATCTGGGCTGGGGCACGCAACGACAATTTACTCGTCGGTCCAGGGACCCCCCGGGGTCGAAACACCGACACAATGTCTGGTTGAGCTAATACTGGAGCAGTGGTTAATAACGCCTTCAGCTGCTCAAAGGCTTCATTGCATCTTGAAGACCAGATAAATTTTGTATCGTTCTTCAATAAACTTGTGATTGGCTTCACAAGGTTGGAAAAATCTGGAATAAATCGGCGGTAATAACCAGCCAGTCCAAGGAAACTTCGGACTTGATGTACAGTGGTTGGTGGTTTCCACTCCAAAATATCCTTGACCTTGCTGGGATCAACCGCAATCCCGTTGGCAGACAACACGTGTCCCAAAAATTGAATTTCCTCCAGCCAGAATGCACATTTACTGAATTTAGCATATAGTTGATGCTCCCTTAAGCGTGTTAACACGATCCGCAGATGTCGAGCATGCTCCTCTTCATTCTTGGAATAAATCAAGATGTCATCAATGAAGACCACTACAAATTTGTCTAACTCGGGCATGAATACCGAGTACATCAGATATGTGAAGTGGGCAGGAGCATTTGTTAATCCAAAAGACATAACCAAATATTCAAATAATCCATATCGCGTAGTAAATGCGGTCTTGGGTATATCTTCGGGTCGGATACAGATCTGATGATAACCCGCCCTGAGCTCAATCTTGGAAAATACCCGAGCTCTGATAAGCTGATCAAATAAGATGTCAATCCGGGGAAGAGGGTACTTATTCTTGATTGTGACCTCATTAAGGGGTCTATAATCCACGCACATCCAAAGCGTTTGGTCCTTCTTCTTGAAAAAGATGGCTGGACAACCCCAAGGCGACGAACTAGGTCGGATGAATCCTTTCTCTAGTAGATCTTGTAGTTGTGTCTTGAGCTCTGCCAACTCATTCAGAGGCATTCGGTACGACCTTCTAGAAATAGGAGCTATACCGGGCTTCAATTCAACGACAAATTCTACATCTCTTTGGAGGCAATCCAGGTAGATCTTCTGGAAAAACATCTAGGAATTCACATACTACCGGAATAACTTGGATCTCTAGTATGATGGCTTCATAAACTCTGCCAAATGGTTTAGCTGTAGTAGCTACGGGAATGGACAAGAGAACCTCTTCCTGGGCATTGCTCAACTTGATGGTTCTCAGATCAGTGTTGAGGATAGCTTTGTGTTGGGCTAACCAATTCATGCCCAGAATTACATCTATATCTTGGCCTTTTAGAACAATCATATTTGTGGGAAAGTCTCGTTCAGCCAATGTTACAGGCACATGGTAAGCCACTTCTTTAGTGAATATTTGTCCCCCAGGCGAATGAATAATAAACCCTTCCCTTGATTCAATGCAAGGAATGCAATATTTCTCCACAAACTTCTTGCTTATGAATGTATGTGAAGCACCAGAATCAAAGAGAATGACTGCAGGGTGATTGGCCACGAGAAACGTACCCATCATAACTGGCTCTCCCTCCGGTGTAGTGGCCACTTGTGTATAATAGATTTGCCCAGTTTTCTTCATATTTTTGCCCGCTGCATTATTTGCTGTGTTTCCCTTACCTTGGCTTGAACTCCCTAGGTTCTGCTGATTATTGGAGTTGTTCCACCTCGGATATGGGCAGTCTTTGATGAAATGTCCAGACTTCCCACAATTGAAGCATCCAGTTGATGAACTCAGAAGTGCGGGGAAACGAGCACCAGGGGCACTCGGCTGAGTTGTTGAAGTGGGGGCAGTGGCAGGGCGGATGAATACAAGTTGTTTGAAGGGGTAGGAGGGTGGACGAGGTGAAGAACAGTTTTGATTGAAAGGTTGGATCACCAACCTTTGTCGCTTTTCAGGCCCTTGGTTGAACCTGTCACCTCCAAAGCCCTTTGATTTTCCTGGGCCTGCATACTTAGCTTCAACTGCCAGCGCCGTGCTGATAGCTCTGCTGTAGGAGAGATCAAGACAGGTGTCCATCTTTCGTTGTAGCCGGTCATTGAGGCCTCTCATAAAATAGTTCCTCTTTTTCAGGTCAGTATTGACCTGGTCAATTGCGTACTGGGACAAATGATTGAATTTATTGAGATACTCCTTGCTTGAGTTTCATGAATTCTTCTTGCTTCATATGGAGCACTCCTTCTGGAATGTAGTGCTAACGAAATGCCAATTTAAATTCGTCCCAGGTGACTTGATGTCCGGCAGGCTGAATGGCCACATAATTTCCCCACCAGGTACTGGCAGGGCCTCTTAACTGCTGAGCCGCAAATAATGGCTTCTGGGTCTCCGTGCATCGGATGAGTCCGAACTTCTGCTCAATGATCCGAACCCATTCATCAGCTTCGAGGGGATCTTCGACTTTGACGAATAGTGGGGGACAGGTTTCCGAGAAATCCAAGTACAAAGTTTCGCGGGGTCCTTGCGGATAAGCCCTCCCGCCCTATTGCTGAAGTTGCTGTCCCGCCATTTCACGTAGGAAGCGGGTGTTGTCAGCGGTTGCGGTGACCAAGGCAGCGATAGCCTTGGCCAGCGTGGGCGGTACCGGCAATGGATTGGGTGTATCATCTTGACCACGGGATGTTCCCGCGCTATCATGTGCACGAGTTCAAGATGGCATCTGAAGCAAAGAAATATTTGGAAAATATCATATGCTGATACATACCATCATTTTACATTACTTAAGATGTAATGTTACAAACTCAATGTACAACATGACTTCATTACTTATTTTACATTAACATTATTTCTAAACTATACCACTGCTATTATTTATCATCCTTAGTAGCTTCGTTGTCGGGTGTAGGGGACCATTCGTCAGCCAGGTTCATTGAAGGAGGGGGCTTGAAAAGATCCAGTTCCCCACCAAGTGCTTCACCCGCTGTTCCAGAAGGTCCAGTTCCCATCCCGATAGGGTCGGCAGGTATGTCGGGGTGCAATCGCGAATACAATTCATGAACTTCCTCATGTAATGTATTGCAGTACACCTGCAAGTTATCAATGGCCGTGCTAAGCTCCTCCACGCGGGCTCAAGCTTTGGCTTTCCGATCCCAAGCAATGGAACGTGAGTTGACGTCCCAATCGAGTGCCAAATCTCGTTCGGCAAGCTTGTCTTGCAGATGTCGAATGTCAGTTCTTAACTCATTTATGCGCTGACCATCCTCAACCCACACACTGTTTCTGTGACGTAGCTCCGTTCGAAGCTGCTCCACCTGGGCTTCTAGATCTCCAATGGGATCATTGCTGCCGCTGCTGCTATCCTCATGCCTTGGAGCCAGCTGATGGCGAGGCACGCCAATCGGTCGAGTGGACTTAAGCGCAGTTTTCCTCGTGCGTGGTGGCATATCTCCATAAGGGGGAAAACTTTATTAATATAGTTTTTAACATGATAAATGTATAATTACAGAATCAACCTTAGTTGATTCACAACCTTCTATACATTGCACTCTACTATCTGGTCATAAAATAAGTACTTTAGAAGGTAGTTAGATAAGAAGGAAATAATTTTTCTTAGATAAGTCTTTGAAAATTCTTTTTTGAAAATGCCTCATAACATCTGTAGAGATGGGCTTCGCTCCGATACCAGATGTGACAGAACCTCCCAAGTCATTAGGCCCACCTACAGTTGTCCTTGTCCATCGGACCTCAGACAACCCTGCAGGTGCACCTGATCACTTGATAAGTTCGGTATCTGTATTCTTTACCTTGCCCAAGAGCGTTTCACCTGTCACGTAGATATTACAACACATCGGAGGTACGAGTATGCAGAAGTAGTTACAACAACTTATTTTATATTAAAGTTTAGAAAGAGTAGTATTATTACAGACCAGTAAAATATAAGAGTGCTGGAGTAATATTATTACAACCCTGGAAGGCAAAAACCCCTCCCGATTAACAGTAAAAAGTTTTTAAAGGAGGACACTTCCTCCCGAGGCTTCAATCTTGGTTTTCTTCCTTGGGCACCACCTTGGAACAGAAGCAACAAAAAATTGCTGCTTCCTCACCTACAACAATATGGGTTCGAAAACGCTGAGTACGGAGTGTACTTTCGCAAGTCTAACCCGTCAAAATAAAAAGACTCTCAAGGATATGCTGGCTTAAGGGAGTCAAGGTAAGGCTTAATCAATAATCAAGACCCTTGTTTGCAAAAATGCTTACTAATAGTGGATCCTTAAAAATTCAGTTTTATTAGCAAGTTAAGTTATTACATGAGTTCTAGAGTTCTTTCTACCCTAGTTCAAGCACTTGACCTATACTAGCCAATTTCTTATCAACCCTTCTTGTTCACTGGAATGCTACGTGTAGGGCAGTGACCAAGTCTTCATGTCCGAGAAGTAACGGCGATCCAAATCGATTAGTACTCAGCTGAGGATCTCCAATCACACGACATATGTAGCACTTAACCCTTGCATATGTCAACTCGCCACCGAGGTTCTTAAGACCAGATCAGGTTCACGCCAACCGAGAGCACAGATACACCACCGTCCAGCCTCTTGCAACGGAGGGGACACGCTTGTCGGGTACCGTAATTAGGGGTACCCCCAGTACTCCTAAGCATGGCTAGAAAACATCCTCAAAACAGACCGTAAAGACCAGTAAGCGCGGTTCAAAGTTGAAGCCTCGTCAGCCAAGAGATGCGACCTCGTCTCGCCCGAGCCTAGCCTTGGGCAAGAATAGTAGTCTCAGACGGATTCAAGCCTCGCCCGAGGACCTCCTCATGCAGTGGGCGCACCCCCGGCTCGCCCGAGGCCAAGCTCGGGCAAACTTTGTCGTACAGCAACCTCGGCCAAATCGCCTTACCAACTGACCGTATCGCATGCGCATTTAATGCGGGGATCGCCTGACACCTTATCCTGACACGCGCGCCTCAGTCGGCAAGGTCGAAATGACCGCAGTCACTTCGCCCCTTTACTGATCGTTCTGACAGGAAAACAGCACTATTCACCCCGTTCCGACTACTGTGCCAACCACCAGGGTAAAACTAACGACAGTAAGTCACGACCTCCCCCGAGTTCAGCCTTGGGCGCAACAGGGAGCTCCGCCTCGCCCGACCTCAGGCCTCGGCCTCAGCCTCAGCCTCAGGAGAAGGTCTCCGCCTCGCCCGTGTAATACTCAAAATTGTATACCAAGAATATTAGAGAGATTTCCTCAATTTTGTGTGTCCCATTTGCATCATAAAAAGAGCATACCTGAAATTTAGAGTTTAATTCAAACAAATGATAAAAAAATGCATCATGTGGAGTTTTTATGTTTGTGCATTAAATAAAATAATAATAATAATAATAAGGATAATAAGAGAATAAATACTAGAAGTTAAATCAAACCCTAAATTAAACCTAGGGTTTTTGAAAATGAGAAGAAGAGAAATGATATATAAAAAAAATATAAATAATATAATTATATCTCTAAAAACTGGTATTTTAACTTCACCATATGATTTGGGAATAA
This sequence comes from Zea mays, assembly GCF_902167145.1. Classification (NCBI taxonomy): domain Eukaryota; kingdom Viridiplantae; phylum Streptophyta; class Magnoliopsida; order Poales; family Poaceae; genus Zea; species Zea mays. The sequence continues at coordinate 14,243,558 of NC_050101.1, read as the reverse complement.
ATTCGGCCTAAGTTTGATTTGAAACTTGAATTCAAATTTGGATTAGAAAATGGTGAAAAAGGAATGAAAAAAAAGATAAAACAAAACCCAGCTAATGGGCCTCGTATCTCATATTCGGCCCACTCCCGAATGCCATTTGCGCGGCCCGTATTCCATCCCCGCGCGCGCGCCTGGTGACTTCCATGCGGGTCCCGGTCGCCAGCCACCCAGGTCTTTCCACTCCGCGCCCGCATACTGACTGCCGTGTGGGACCGGGTTGTCGGACTCGTCGTTACCGCGATGCTCGGGCGCTTCAGCCGATTCCGTCCGCAACGGCCTCCCCGCATCCGTCGCTCGCGCACCGCAGACCCAGCCCCTTTCCCCGCATATAAGCGCTTGCGCCGCACCTAGGGTTTCTGTTTCGCGATAGAGTTAGGGCCCGAACCGAGAAGTAGAGAGAAAGGGAGAGAGAGCGGCTCGCCGCGCGAGTGAAGTCTCCGCTACTGTCGATACGCGACTTCGACACCGTGGTGGTCGGAACTGCTAACTCGGACGCTTCTACTCGGCCTCCGGTGTGTGCGCACGGTGTTGGGGACTCGTTCTCAAATGCTATGAATTAAGAACAAGGCAACATAAAATGTTAAATGTTAATGCCCTTCGTCCGCTGAAGCATTATTTCCTTAAGGATTTAATGAACTTCGGACGAAGGTCAAAGATGGTACAATTACGAAGGTTGAACCCTCAGGGATTGTATAAAATAATTCGAGATATGAAGCATTAACGACAAGTAAATTATAAATAAACAACATCATTTTCATATTATACAAACTTGATGTATTCAAATGTTAGATACATTTATACCTCTGTCTTGGCAAAGAATAATTTCCGAGTGATGCGATTGCAATTGCAGGAATGCGTGAACAGTAAAGGAATACTGTTCACTATTTATAGGCACAGGACACAGCCTGTGAGGAATTACAATCATGCCCCTCATAAAAGTTTACAACATTGACTCAGACCTTTATGGACTAAAAGGTCATTCTATCTTTAAGTCGGTTCGTCCCTTCACCTTCGGATATGTTGTATTATCAAAGCTTTATGAATGAAACCTTCGGCGTCACGTACGGGCAGCTTTAGCCGAAGCTGTCTCTTTCTGCAGGACCTTCGGCGACGAAGCATGGTCCCAACAGTAGCCCCTTCGCGGTGCTAGATCGTTTTTCGTAACGAGCTTGATCCGTGAAAAAAGTCTCTTAGGCTTCAGGAAGCCGAAGGTCCGAAAAACACCTTCCCTGAGCTCGTTGTCGAGAAACGATAGCGGTCCCACCCTGCAGGGTTACTATTTGGTCTTTGCGGTCCACCGCGCAGTGGGTGTGAGCAGCTGTTTGCCTGGTGCAAAAATCCTGACGATTCACCTTCTTACCTGCAGTACTATATAAACAGATGGGTAGGTGTGAAGTTACCACAGCATTCATTGCTATTGCACTGTTTTGCTGCCAAAATTTTTAACCATAGTCGAAGCTTGACTCTCGCAATTAGACGAAGCTCCAGTTTAAAGCCTACTTCGTCAGAAGAAAAAGCTTCGAGAGAGAAAGTTTTTTAGTTCCCAAGAAATTCAGAATTAAATGGCCAGAGTGCGCTCTACCGCTAGAGTTGAGCGTGAGGGAGGCGAAGCCGAAGGAGCGGAGACTGTTCCTATCTCCGAAGCGATGCAACGATCCGGACTGGTGACCTCGGAAGGAATCCGCACTGCCGAGACAGAGCAGACTGTTGCCGATACAGAACAAGTTGCTGCCGAAGCGGAAGAAGGAGATATTGAGGAAGCTGATTCCGATGATGATTACCATATTGCCGTACCAAGCAAGCCCAGCCATTTGGACTTCGGAAAGTCGACTGTCTCCAAGGCTGATTTCTCCAAAATGGTGAAGTCGGGCCATTTCAGTGAAAATGAGAAGAAGCTGCTTCGCTTCGGGGGGGGGGGGGAAGAAACTACCCCGAAGCCAGAAAAGGATGAAATAGTTATTTTCAAGAGCTTTCTAAAAGCTGGGTTGAGATTCCCCTTAAATAGGATGATCTCTGATGTGCTGCAAAGATTTGGTATCTATTTTCACCACTGACTCCTAACGCGATTGTCAGGCTCAGCGTCTATATCTGGGCTCTCCGAAGCCAGGCGATGGAGCCGTTTGCCGACAGCTTCTGTCGAGTTCATGAGCTGCATTACCAAACTAAGGCCAGAAAAGATGGATTGCATGAAAATTTTGGTTGTTATAATTTTGCTTATCGGAAAACCACGAAGTTTCCCGTGATCAGCTACCGAAGCAAATGGCCGGTAGGCTGGAAATCAGAATGGTTTTATGTCAAAGTTGACGAAGACAAAGAGAAGCTGGTTCAGAGCCCTCTTGAACTAATCTTCGGAGAAACAAGACCCCGATGCAAAATGGCAGTAGAAGGTCCAACTTGGGCTGCACTGGGCGAATTCAAAATTATTGCAGAACATATTGGCACTAGAGATTTAGTGCAGGAATTCCTGGCCTTCAGGGTTTTTCCAACTATGAAAGAGTGGACAATGGCGAAGCTTAAAGGGGAAAAGAAAGAGGGGGAACTCGTCCGACTGCCCTACTATTATAAGTTCAAGAAATATTTTAAAGTACCCTGCCAAGAATGGCTTGATACAATTGAAATAATGAGTAATGAAATTCTTGGGAATTACTCTAAAAAAGAGGACCAACTGATGACAGCGGCCTTCGGCACTCGGCCGAAACGAAGGCTGAACAGGGTGCTTGATGCCATAGGATTTGAATATGCTGACTACGGCCGACTGGGCAGAGATGCTGGAGGCCCGAAGCGAAAAAGGATTGCCAGCGCTACTGACGAAGAAGTCGTCAAGGTAGCCAAAAAGAAAAAGAAAGATTCTGAAAATCTTAGCGCTGAAGAGTTAAATCCTGAGCCGAAGGTGGCCACTACAAGAAAGAGAAAAAGTGCATCCCCAGAGCCAGAAACGCCGGTCCAAGAAGAAGATACTCCTGCTTCTCCTTCTGCTGTTGAAGGAGAAGAGATTATGAAGGTAATGACTGAACCCTTGCCTATCAGGCTAAGTCCGCTGGCACTGGAACTGACGAAGTTTTTTCAGAGGGGCAAGGCAGCTTCGGCAGCAAAAAGTCCTGTGAAGCCGAAAAAACGGAGAATTATTCAAGTGACAGATGTGATCCATCAGACACCGCCATCGGCGATGGTGTCAAAAATTGTCTTTGCCGAGATTGCCGAAGCCGAAGGCGCCGCAGCCGAAGCTACTAGAGTGGAAACCACTGAAGCTGAGACCGGCGAAGCCAAAGCTACCGGGGCCGAAGCCGGGACCACCGAAGGGTCGAACCTGGAAACCACACTTGATGTTATTGACAATATACTCCTGAAAATGGCTGAAGAAGAAACTACTGCAGCTGCGGTGAGCACGACAACTGAAAAGGGGAAAGAGCAAATTGATGAAATTTCGGAAGAAGAAGATTTTAACTTTCAAGATTTGCTTGGACAAGAGCTAACAGGCGCTGAGAAAGAGGAGTTGAAAAAATATGCCATATCTTGCGGATATAAATCAGGGGCTATGCTATTTGGTGGGGTGAACGAAGGGAAACTAAGATGCCTTCGGAACCGTACCGAGGCCAAAATTGTTAGAACCCTCTCCAAAAGCATTGGCTTGCCGAAGCTGGAAACTGACTTGTGCCGTTATCAACGACACCACATCGCCGGAAGCTTGCTTTATGCTAACTTCAAGGTAACGAATATGTTATTTTATTACTATTATTACAATCTTTTAGGTCGCGTTCTAACGAAGATCGTTTCGACAGAGCATATTATTAAGCAAGGTTCTAAAAATGCAACAAGATCTGGAAGAAGAGAAAAACAAAGCCGTCATTCAAGATTTGGCTAAAAAAGTTGAAAATCACGAAGCCAATCTGAAAAAGAAAGACTTCATAATCCAAGACCTTGGAATCATGGTCAAAGAGCACGAAGGTGCATTAGAAAAGAAGGATTTTGTTATTCAGACCATGGAGGGCTCTTTGGCTGAAGTCCAAACTGAGAATGACAAATTAAAGAATGAATTGCTCTGACAATCAGAAAAATTCGAGCAAGAAAAGAAATATCTTGAAGCAAGCCTGAAAACTGAAGTGGATAAACACTCAAATTTGCAGAAATCCTTTAAAGAACTTCAGGAGAAATGCTTAAACTTCGGCAGCCGATGTGTGCAGCGGCTGAAGGACGTGTTTCACTCTGTCGGAGCTAGCTCTTCGAAATTTACACCTTCAGCTGAAAATCTGCCAAGAACATTAGAATATATTGAAGGCGAAGTTGATGCCCTTGACGAAGTTATTGGTGGGCACGCGGACTTCTGCGCCCTGGTAGCTTCTCGGGGCACAGCTACTGCTTTTTTGAAGGCTGGCTGCACGCATGGAAACATTGTGAACAGACCAAACTTCAGCTTGTCAGCTTCAGATTTGATAGATATCCCAAGCTTAGCCAGAAGCATCGGAAATAGATTCATGACCCAGATCTGGGTAAGTGGCGGGCGGAAAATGGCAGGCGACGAAGCTCGAAGCCATCTTAAGCCGGTAAGAAACTTATGTTTGTTACTTTTACCTTCTCCTTTGAAATTTGTACCTTTCTTACTCTGCTGTTTGGTATATACAGGATGACGAAGCTGAAGATTGACAATGCTGATGTTTAACAAAATTGAAAACGAAGCCTTAGCTGGAGCTTAAAGCTGCTTATAATGTGCTTTCCTGCAAAAATTCTTGGAGAAACTCTTGTAATATAGATATGGAACAACTCATGTAAATTTATACATACCTTGTAATATATTCTATCTCCCTTATTTGTATTCAGTCTGCTTTGCTGTGGACGAAACTTCTCTTTTGAGCCGAAGGCGAAAAACACCTTCCCTTCTTTTCGTACACACCGAAGCATAAATTTTTTTTTCTTCGAATCTTTTCCTTATTTTCTGAAGCACCTGTCTTCTTTGTGTAGCATGATGATGATTCTATATAGTCTAAATGGATGTTTATGAATGCAAATGACATGATGACATGTAATGTGCAAATGAATATTAGGACACATTTTTAAAAACCATAAGCACGACCCTTCATCCCCTCAAGAATGATACAAATCTTTTTGTCGTTTACTTTTCGGCTTCACCGTTTACTTTTCGGTGCATCAGCGTTGACTTTTCACTGTAAGCCTCCCTTAGGAGCTTCTTCGCCTTTTACTTTCGGCGGAATCAACGTTTATTTTTCGCTGTAAGCCTCCCTTAGGAGCTTCTTCGCCTTTTACTTTCGACGGAATCAGCGTTTATTTTTCGCTGTAAGCTCTGCATTCCCTTAGGAACGACTTTTGAGCTTCTCCCTATTTTCTTTTCTTTTTCCTTTGCACTCGAAGGTGCGTTTTCAGCTTTTACATTTACATTTTTGGGGGATATCGCTCTTATAGAATTGAAATAAGAAAAAGAAAAATTACATGTTGTGGCCCCATTAAAAACCTTTCTCCCCCTTTGGAAAGGAAAAGGGTACCACAAAAAAGAATATAAAAAATTACATCGAACTAAACATAATATCGCCAAAGCTCATCCGCATTCCACGATCTAGGAATGTCATTGCCGTCCATATCCTTCAATCTGTAAGAACCAGGTCTTGACGAAGATACTACCAAAAAGGGGCCCTCCCACTTCAGCTGTAATTTGCTTACTGTTTCAGGGTTAGCTACTCTTCGAAGTACTAAGTGTCCTGGTTCAATGTTCTTCAGCTTGACCTTTCTATCACGCCATTTTATTGTTTCAGCTTGATATTTATTGATGTTTTCCACAGCTTGAAGTCTGATCCCTTCAATAGCATCTTTTTCTACAGAGCAATCAGCTTCGTTTTCGCCCTCTATCGAAGCTACTGTCCTTATTGATCCTGTTTTGGCCTCTTCTGGGGTTATTGCTTCGTCACCAAACAATAGTTTAAACGGTGTAAAGCCTGTTGATCTTGACATGGTTGTGTTATGACTCCACACCACTTTGGTTAACTCATCTGGCCACTTTCCCCTGGGCTGATTGAAGATTGACTTCATTATTCCTGTCATTATGATCCCATTGGCCCTTTCGACAAGTCCATTTGACTCTGGGTGTCGGACTGATGCAAAATGGATCTTCGTACCAATTTGATTACAAAATTCTCTGAAGGCTTCAGAATCAAACTGTGTCCCATTATCCACAGTGATAGCCTTCGGCACTCCGAAGCGACAAACAATGTTTTGCCAGAAAAACTTTTGAATAGTAAATGAAGTTATTGTAGCTAAGGGCTTCGCCTCAATCCATTTGGAAAAATATTCCACTGCCACCACCACATATCTTAAGTTCCCCTGTGCTGGTGGTAATGGACCTAGCAAATCCAGACCCCACCTTTGCAACGACCAAGTGGGTTGTATTAATTGAGTTAAAGACGAAGGTTGTTTTTGATCTCTTGCACATTTCTGACAACCTTCGCACTTTTGAACTAAATCCGCTGCATCCGAAGCTGCCTTTGGCCAATAAAATCCTTGGCGAAAAACTTTCCCAAGCAAGGGCCTAGATCCAATGTGAGATCCACACAGACCTGCATGTATGTCCTTCATTAATTCTATACCTTCGGATCTGGATAAGCACTTGAGCAATGGGGAACAGACCCCGCGCTTGTATAACTCCCCTTCTATTATGACATATGGTCGAGCTCTTGCTTCTATTCTCCTGTTATAAGCTTCGTCGTCTGAAAGAAAATTACCCTGAAGGAAAGAGATGATCTCAGTTCTCCAATCTTCACTATAAACAGGGGATATGTTAAGGATTGCTCTTTCAAGAAGCTCGACCGAAGGTGCTTTTATTGTTTCAAAAAATACTTCCGAAGGTATAGGTAGCCCCTGGGCTGCTGACTTAGCCAATAGATCAGCGTATTCATTTTCTCCACGAGGAATATTTTTGACAGAGAAACCTTCGAAGGAAGCCTCAATCCTTCGGACTGTATCTAGATACTTTGCAAGCTTCGGGTCTCTTGCTTTGTAAATTTTGTCAATATGACCGGAAATAACTTGAGAATCAGTTTTAAGAATGGCCCTTTTGATTCCCATTGCATTTAATTTCTGAAGACCCAAAAACAGAGCTTCATACTCAGCGATGTTATTTGTGCAGCTAAAATCAAGTCTTGCCGCATAACAAGTTTTAACTTTAGAAGGTGAAACCAACACAGCAGCCGCTCCCGCTCCGAAGGTTCCCCAAGACCCATCGCAAAACACTGTCCATGCTTCGGCGTCTTTATTTGTTTCTTCCTCCTGAGCCCCTGGCGTCCAGTCAGCAATGAAGTCTGCTAACGCCTGGGACTGAATCGAAGATCTATGAACATAATCAATACAAAATTCATTGAGCTCTACAGCCCATTTTCCAATCCTTCCAGTAGCTTCTCGGTTCCTCATAATATCCTTCAGAGGTTGTGAAGAAGGAACAATTATGTTGTAAGCTTGAAAATAGTGCCGAAGCTTCCTGGAGGCCATCAAGACAGCATACAGTACCTTCTCCAACTCTGTATAATTTTTCTTTGATAAACTAAGAACCTCGGATACAAAATATATTGGGGCCTGCCTCTTAACTTGGCCTTCAAGCTTCTCCTGAACAAGTGCTGCACTTACCGCTGAGTGCGAAGCTGCCACATATAATAACAAAGGAGCCCCTGGCGTAGGTGGAGTTAATGTTGTGAGATCTATCAAATACTGCTTCAGCTCTTCGAAGGCCTTCTGCTGGATTGGTCCCCATTGAAAGACTTCGACTGTCTTCAGCACTTCGAAGAATGGTAAGTTTCTCTCTGCTGATCTAGATATGAATCTGTTGAGAGACGCCAGCCTTCCTGTCAATCTTTGAGCCCCCTTTTTTGTACTTGGTGGTTCCATTCGAAGTATTGCTTCGATTTTGCTTGGATTAGCCTCGATTCCCTTTGTTGAGACTAGGCAACCGAGAAATTTCCCCTTCTTTACTCCGAAGACACATTTTTCTGGATTCAATTTTAGACCAGCCTGTCTAAAATTAGCGAAGGTCTCTTGCAAATCAGCAATGTGATTATCTTGCTTCGTGCTTTTTACAATGATATCATCAACATAAGTTAGCACATTCCTTCCTATCTGAGAGTGAAGGACCTTCGCTGTCATTCTGCTGAAACTTCCTCCAGCATTTTTAAGCCCCTCAGGCATCCGAAGGTAGCAATATGTCCCACTAGGGGTTATGAAGCTGGTTTTTGGTTCATCTTCCTTCTTCATCCATATTTGATGATAGCCTGAATAGCAATCCAGCAAACTCATAAGCTCTGATGAAGCTGCTGCATCAACTAAGGAATCTATCCTTGGCAATGGAAACTCGTCCTTCGGACAGGCTTTATTGAGGTCAGTAAAATCGATACACATCCTCCATTTACCATTGGCCTTCTTCACCATAACAGTGTTAGCCAACCATTCTGGGTATTTTACCTCTCTAATAACTCCGGCACTGAGGAGTCTTTTTACTTCATTTCGAGCACCTTCGGCCTTGTCTTCAGACATTTTCCGAAGCCTCTGCTTTCTGGGCCTGAAGGATGGATCAACATTGAGCGAATGCTCGATAACATCCCTGTTAACTCCACAAAGATCATTAGCTGACCAAGCAAAAACATCTTTATTGTTGAACAGAAACCTTATCAAGGTTTTCTCCTGCTCTTCGGACAATTGAGATCCTAATAGCACCTTCTGCTCTGCTATATCCTCACATAGGAGCATGGGTTTCGGCTGGTTAGCTGAAGCAGCTTTTTCCCTTCTGAACTTGTATTGCTCACAAGCTTCAGTTCCATCTATATTATGGATTGCTTTTGAGTCTGTCCAATTTCCTTCGGCCCTTCTGGCAGCTTCTTGACTTCCATGAATAGCAATGGACCCTTGGTCCGAAGGTATCTTCATGCAAAGATAAGCTGGATGCAGAATTGCTTCGAAGGCATTAAGAGTGCCACGACCAATGATTGCATTGTAAGGGTACTCCATGTCAACAATATCAAACATAACCTGTTCAGTCCTTGTGTTGTTGATGAATCCGAAGGCCACTGACATTGAGATTTTGCCGAGTGCTACAATCTGCCTTCCTCCGAAGCCGCAGAGGGGATGTGTGGCATCAAGAATTTTATCTTCGGGCTCTTGCATCTGTCTGAAGGCCTTAGCAAATATGATATCAGCTGCACTGCCTGTATCAACCAAAACATTGTGGACCAGAAATCCTTTGATAACACAAGAGATAACCATAGCATCATTATGTGGGTAATCCTTGAGTTGAAGGTCCTCTTGGGAGAAGGTAATAGGAATGTGAGACCATCTTGACTTGATGAAGGGTCCTTGCACCCCGACATGCTGTACCCTTCTCTGTGCTTCCTTCTTCTGCTTCTTGTTGGCTGGTTCTGAACATGAACCGCCTGTTATCGGGAGTACCAGCTTCGGAACCGAAGCAGCTCCAGCTTGAATATTGAACGAAGCCATCAGCTCAGAAAAGTGGAAGTGAGTTCACCGGAGGTGGGCGCCAATGTTAGGGACTCGTTCTCAAATGCTATGAATTAAGAACAAGGCAACATAAAATGTTAAATGTTAATGCCCTTCATCCGCTGAAGCATTATTTCCTTAAGGATTTAATGAACTTCGGACGAAGGTCAAAGATGGTACAATTACGAAGGTTGAATCTTCGTAACTGAACCCTCAGGGATTGTATAAAATAATTCGAGATATGAAGCATTAACGACAAGTAAATTATAAATAAACAACATCATTTTCATATTATACAAACTTGATGTATTCAAATGTTAGATACATTTATACCTCTGTCTTGGCAAAGAATAATTTCCGAGTGATGCGATTGCAATTGCAGGAATGCGTGAACAGTAAAGGAATACTGTTCACTATTTATAGGCACAGGACACAACCTGTGAGGAATTACAATCATGCCCCTCATAAAAGTTTACAACATTGACTCAGACCTTTATGGACTAAAAGGTCATTCTATCTTTAAGTCGGTTCGTCCCTTCACCTTCGGATATGTTGTATTATCAAAGCTTTATGAATGAAACCTTCGGCGTCACGTACGGGCAGCTTCAGCCGAAGCTGTCTCTTTCTGCAGGACCTTCGGCGACGAAGCATGGTCCCAACACACGGCCTTGGTGGGCGCAATCGAAGCTCGGTACACCGGCAATTCCTCACCGAACTTCAACCGGGGCCGCATCACGTGGCCGTGGGTCGTCTGCGCAGCAAAGACCTGGTGAGCTACCCTATGTTGTTCGCTCTTCTTTAAGCATCGCATAGAACGTATTCGATTGGAAATTGGTGCTCTGCTGCGCGAGTTAGAGAACTCCGGCCGTGGGCCGCCGCGCTCTGAGCAGCGCCGCCGTGGTCCAGGGCTGGAGGAAGGGGACGGGTTTCTGGCCGTTGATCCTGTCACGTACGCGCGAGATTAGATCGTGTGCCCCCCCTTCGCGGGATTGGCTTTGAACCGTTGGATCGCGATCGGGCAACCACGGTTCGATACCGGTTCATAAGCATGCGCTTTGATCTGGTCCGTCCACACACGATCGGATGGCCCAGAGACCTTCATACCCCTTCGCGGGCTAGTTTTGCACATGAGCCCTCCTGGAATTTAGGAACCAACCCGCAGTCCATAGACACTGTTGACTGAGTCTCAGGAAACTTATAAGGAAGCCCCTGTCCTTCTCAGAAATCTTGCGTGCAGTACAGAGAACATATAAATTGGATAAATAGTATAGAAATTGATTTTTTTAATACAAAAATAATTGCTAGAACTTGTATAATTCATAGAAAATCCATATGAAGTCCAAATTAATTCATTCCAATTTCTATAATTTTATAATATTATTGTTTATCATATAATACCACTGTTTTCACATGAAAGTCACATTAAAATTCATATCCTATTTAATCATGTACAAAACACATAAAATCCTTAGAAATTCATAACTTACAATCTATAAATTCCGATTTGATCCGTTCAAGTTGCGTTAGTCTCGTATAAATATTTACTATGCAATAACAACACTTATTATACCATGTCTCATTCTTTTATAATTAGGTCTTTATTTAACCCATGTGGCTAGTCTTGTTAATCTACTTACCATTATAATATACTAAAATATGAACTAAGGTCAATTTATAATTTGGACTAAAGTGTAGATAGTTATTTAGAGAATAACCTCTCATATGATTTATATTAACCAATTTATGATATAGTTTAATATTTTAATCACATGAATCCTCTATAAAATCATAACTCCTTAGTCATAACTCCGATCTTAGTGGTTCTTGTTCTCGCGATCAAGTAGCAACGCGTAGATCAATATTATGCAGTTTGTACTTATGTTTGGTGTGATGTTAATTTTGTCTATACCATGTTTGCTTGTATTGCTACGTCTAGCGTGAAGGCACGTGTCATCTGAAAAGCAAGTTGGTACCTGGAATCTCAAGTGCTAGGCAAGTTGTGCCCTTGATCACTTACTTTTCCCAGCCATGTTCTTATTAATTTTAATGATCTGCATAGGTTAATTTTGATGGGATCCTTTATGTTACCCCAGTTTTGATTACCTCTATACCTTGTTCACCCCTGGAATATTTTTGGGTAGTACTTGCTATTGCTTTATGTGGATTGGGTATGGAGATACACTACTCATGATTATCCTGTTATTATCTTGTTATTATTACTGTTCATGTTAAGGTCATTAAATTAATGGGAACATGGAGCGACCACCCGGGAAAACAGTGCTACCACAAGGGTATAATGGGACGCCCTTGGCTGATTAACTAGGAAAGCTAGTGGAGGTCTTCCTTACTCGAAAGGGGCAAGGGCAGTAGGGGAGTGGTCAGTGTAGGGAGGTCCTTGGTTGATTTTGCTGCGATGGCGGTCAGGCAAGAACCCTGCACTGGAGCTTCCTATAAACTGTAGCGGGATTTCTGAAGCTAGTGGAACTTTGTAAAGGCCTCGTAGTGTTACCCTGCCTCGCCTCCTCGGTAGAGGTGTATGGGATTGGCCGTCTCTTGGCAGATGGGTAACATGACTTGTGGGTAAAGATGCGCAACCTCTGCAGAGTGTAAAACTAGTATACTAGCCGTGCTCACGGTCATGAGCGGCTCGGACCCTCACATGATTAAGGATGGAACTTAAATTTAATTGGACATTTGCATCGCATTTGGGATTGTTTTACTATTACTTTTCTTTATTATTATTAAGGTTTGGTATTTACTTACACTTAGTAATTGCTAATAAAATTTTGACCAACTTATAAAAGCAATGCTCAGCCTCAGCCTTTATTTCATTGATCAGCCTTACACTTCATGAACTCCCACCTTTGGTGAGTTCATGCCACATTATTCCCCACGACTTGTTGAGCTATGAACGTATGTGAGCTCACTCTTGCTGTCTCACAACCCCCCCCCCCACAGGAGAAGAACAGGTGGTCGAAGAGGAGCCGCCTAACACTGAGGCATTCGACTTGAATAAATACTTTGATTATTGTGACATTTATCTCTATACACTCTGTTATTATATATGTTGTCTTCTTGGCGCATGTATGAGATGCACCCGGCTTTGTTCCTCAAAACCGGGTGTTACAGCCTGACCCTAGGCCTCAGCCTCAACCTCGGCCTCGGGAGAAGGTCTCTGCCTCGCCTGACCTCGGGCCTCGGCCTCAGCCTCGGCCTCAGGAGGAGTCACAACCTCGCCCGACCTCAGCCTCGGCCTCAGGAGAAGTCTCTGCCTCGCCCGACCTCGGCCTCGGACCGACTACGCCACAGGGGATACATCATTACCCTACCCCTAGCTAGCTGCCTCAGGCTACAAAGGAACAAGACCGGTGTCCCATCTAGATTACTCCAGCAACAGGTAATGATGGTTCCCTGCATGCGTCCATGACGTCGGTTGTTCTCAACTCTCTACGAAGGCAAAGAAACGTCAGCAGGACCCCGGGCCGCAACGCCAGCTACGCTTCTACAGGGCTCAAGCACTTCTCCGCCTACCACGTTAGCGCACAGCTAAACCCCCATATGTACAGCTGGATCATCTCCTTGTATCTATAAAAGGGGATGTCCAGGGCCTTCCCAGGGTGGCAGAAGCGGAGGCAAGGGCGAGGGGGGCTAACTCAGACGGCTCACTCCAAGGCCACACCCTCTCTCGCGAAGCTTATAACCCCTACTACGAGCACCCCGGTGCAAGATAATATAAGCCTCATCCTCCCTCTCATGTTTCATCTTGCATCAACCCATCTGGGCAGGGACACGCAGCGTCAAATTCACTGGTCGGTTGAGGGTCCTCGCAGGTCCAAAACACCGACAGTTGGCACACCAGGTAGGGGTCCAGCTGCGTGTTGACAATACTTTCCCGTTGAGTTCCAGATGGATAATCTTTAGCAACCTCTTCGGCCTGGGACGGTGCTCCGCTTTGGGAGTCTCGAGTTCATGTCCCCCGATGGCAGCTACGACATGGTACTCCTCCCCCCGCAGCACGACAACAATGACGGTCGTCGGCTCGCCTGGCGGAGGTGAACTCGACGACGGCATCTCCCCGCGGCAGAAGAGGAACATCTGGGTTTGCCCCGCCATCCTCCTCGCTGGAGGAGGAGAAGACGGAGCAACCGTGGCAAGGCAAGAGGCAGCACCTCGTCGGCTGTCAGACCAGAGCGAGTCGACGACGCTGGCACCCCTGCGGGAGACATGTCGGGTGTTATCCTCGCACCTGAGACAACGACGGGTGTCGCTTCCCAGCAACGCGCTAACCCCAGGCGGACTAATGACGCCAGCACCCTTGCGAAGGAATTGTCGGGCATTAGTCTCGCACCTGAGATAACGGCGCATTCCATCCCCGATGCGACTTCACCACCGTCCATCAACCAGGAGGTACCATCCGTTTCCCATCCTGTTCCTTTTAGATTCAGCTTCGATCCACCAAGCGACCCCACTTCGGCGAGCGCTTTCGCAAGGGCATATCCTGACCTTCCGGGGTACCATATGTGGTCAACTTGGGACCGACTGACGGCCGTCTCAACCTCCGGACCCGCGGGTTCCGAGGAAGAAGATGACCCGGACTTCAGTTGGGATTTCTCCGGACTCCGTGATCCCAGTGCCATGCGAGACTTCATGTCCGCATGTGACCACTGCCTCTCCGGCTACTCTGATGATGGCCACAACCTTGACGACGAGGGTTACGACCCAAGTCGCGAGTGTTTCGACATCGATCAGGGGGGTCACGACGAAGACAACCACCTCTGCATGCTAGGAAATGACGACGCCTCTATGCCTGCGTCTCGCGTTGAGATCCCATGGGAGCTAGCTGTGGTCCGAGTCCCTGCGGGGGGTCAGGGCACACAACTCGAGCAACTCCGCGAGATGCAGGCCAAGCTCAACGAAGAAACGGGGCGACTTGTGCAGCTCCGACAAAATATCGAGCAGGAGTGGGTAGGCCGAGCACTCGCCGGAGGAGAGCGTCATCGGGCCCGGGACGTCCAGCGCCGTATCATTGACGATGCCAGGGCAGGGCTGCCCCCGGCCTTCAGCGGGGCCGGCCAGAACCTAGCTGCAGCGGCGATGCTACTTCGAACAATGCCAGAGCCATCCACCACCGAGGGGAGACATATCCAGGGCGAACTCAAGGACCTCCTGGAAAACGCCACTATCCGACGAGCCGAGAGCTCTGCCTCCCGAAGGCGAGGAGGCCCCTCGGAGCATCATGCAGCGTCCTCTCGACGCATGTGCGAGGCCTCGGTCCACACCGAGCACACAGGAGACAGGACACCTGCGGCCCGGGATCGCCTCGGCGACGAACAACACTGCCACGACCGTCGAGCCTGCCTCGAGGAGAAGGTGCGCTGAGGCTACCACCCTAGGCGCGGGGGACGCTATGACAGTGAGGAGGATCAGAGCCCCTCGCCCGAACTGTTAGAAATATGCCCTAGAGATAATCATAGAGATGAGCATATTTCTTTGTATCCATGATATATATATTGCTTAATTGAATATCCATGGAAGGCACCTTGTATTGATTAGCAATTATGTGAATTGTTTGTGAGATTCTTTACTTATATGGTTATTCTAAATGATGTCCCTAGTCAGAGTCGATGACTAGCACATGTATTAGTTGATGACTACATTTCACAAGTCATGAACATGGAGATGTTAAACTAATAATGTGGGCGCATGTATGACATGAGGCTGGACCGACCCAACGTGAGATATTGTAATATAGTTCTCTTCTTGCAACATGAATACTGTATCCTTAGACCTAAGATTGTCGCATGTTCTCAAGATGTGAATTGACTTACTTAGGGACTATCAAACGCTATCCCGTAACTGGGTAGTTATAAAGGTAGTTTTGGGTTTGTCAGGAAGCATGCTATGAGGCATGGTCAGTCAAGATGGAATTTGTCCCTCTCTTTGTGAGAGAGATATCTCTGGGCCCCTCGAGTGATTGGATCAAGAAATGCATGGTCGTGCTAGGGTTAAGAGTTAACCATTGAAAGGATTCCAATTCACAGTATCGAGAAAGAGAGGTCAGCTTAGAGCCAGACCAAATATCGTGAGACAAAGGGAACATCATGTACGTAATGTCGCAATGGTTCGTCTGATATGATCTTTACGTACACATAGGAGTTGACATGTCTTGCTAGAGGCCGCTGTCAATTATTGGGCCAAGTAAGAGTACTCGGCCTATGTCTATTTGTACGTGAACCTATAGGGTCACACACTTAAGGGGAAGGAAGCCTAATTCGGATTAGATCCGAAATTAGACTGGGCTTTAGGGTTAATGATGGGCCTCGGCGTCAGAAGCCCACCATAACGCCTATATAATGAGGGGCGGGGGCGCGGTTAAGGATAACCTAATTCGCCACCAGCGAACTAACAGCCGCCGCCCACCTCTCGCCCTCGCCAAGCCGCCGTCGCGAACCTAGCAGTTCGGTACGCGGCGCTTCCTCCCTGTACGTGTGGATACCTCGGAGGTGCTACATCTGGAGCACTTGGGCGAACCGTGCGAGGACGTGAAGGACGCCGGCGACTGCACGGCACTGCTCGACGCGTTCGTCTACATCGAGACGTCTTCCGCTGCTCTGCGCGTCTAGTGGTAATTCCATGACCTATAACCGCAGTAGTTCTTGGTATTATGGGGATGAAAAATTTTGTTTTGCGCTAGCGTAGCCTCCCCGTAATCCTACAGTGGTATCAGAGCCAGGTTCTACGTAAGTTTTAGGTCTGGATCTAGGTTCATGTGATGGATCTACTTGATGCACGGTTTGATTAGATCAATTGGTAATAAAGGGTTGAAGTAGATTACATCGGATATGACTGGAGAGATCAGTTCGTCCTTCTCTGTTGTATGCGCGACTTGCCCCTACCGGCTGGAATCACCATCGGGGCTAACTGCGTACACAACCAGCAGATTGACGCAACAGATCGACGTCATGAGTGTAATCTTCTTCGGGTCGAAAGTCTCGGATTTGGGTTGATTTGATCAACCGCATGAGATTTCCAGTGGAATTTCCATACATACGATGCATGGAATCCTGTGAGGTTTTTGATCAACCGCCGTGGCTATCTGCTGTAGTGGCGAACGTATAGAAACGTGTTTGTCTAACCTGTTTTTGCAGGACATGTGATCGGTATGGCTATTATGTGTATGTGATGCATGTTAATAAATTATTCATGACCTGCGTGTCGTGACCAGGGCAATACGACTGGAGCCAAATGTATTGTCCAAATTTAATGTAATGACCTGCGTGTCAACATGTGATGATCCAAAGCGTATATGTAATTTGTTTACCAGCATACGTTAGATAGGTCTTGAAGGACTCATCACCTGGAGGATGGCATACCTATATCATGGAGATGGAGATCATCGTGATGGACAGATTATTGGAGATGGGGATCACCATGTGAAAGCAAGCCATACCGAATCACAACTGTTGTGTGAATGCCATTATTATTGTTCTACTTGTTTATATTGCATATATGTCCTTGCGTGCGATGTTATAAGTAGGACGATCCCTCATAAATGTTTAAGCTTTAATGCCTCTCCAAACCTTGCACTATCATAAGTCTTGTACAATTGGTGGTGGGTCTATGAAATTAGGGTGCCACCAGTTTTCCTTGACTAGATAGGTTTGTATCGGATTCGAACTGCAGAAAGGGTTGGTTAACTTAAACAAAGTCAGCTTAATGGTTAAGGACTTTGAGGCATAAGGTTGGGAGCCGAGACATAGAGATGTCACCCAACAACAGGAGTCATATATATGATATGATTAGCAAGGAGTTGCTTACCGATCTACCTTGTCTTCTAGCGGTGATGCTAAAGCTCACTAGTAGACTTGTTAGTTGTGGGTTCTGAATCACTAAGTATCAATCGAGGGATATTGATTTTAGTGGGAGTAGACTATTAAATGTTTAATACGATTTACTCTGTCATGGATATTTTTGTCTTAGTATTTTGCATTATTTTGTTGTAGATGGCACCTAGCACACCAACATTTACTTTGCGATCAATTCTTGAAAAGGATAAGTTAAATGGAACAAACTATACGGATTGGATCCGTAACCTGAGAATTGTTCTCAGGGCTGAAAAAAGGAAGACGTTCTAGACACCCCACTGCCAGAGGATCCTGGTGAAAATGCAACTGCTGCAGCTAAAACCGCTTACAAGAAAGCAATGGATGCTAATCTTGAAGTGAGTTGCCTAATGCTTGCTTGCATGGAGCCTGAGCTCCAGATGCAGTTTGAGTCAAACCATGAGGTGTACGATATGATCGTGGCGCTCAAGGATATGTTCCAGACTCAGGCTAGGACTGAAAGGTTCAATGTGTCCAAAGCCTTTCTGGAATGCAAGCTAGCAGAAGGCGCAGCAGTTGGGCCACATGTAATCAAAATGGTTGGTTACAGTCAGAGGTTGGAGAAGCTAGGCTTCCCAATAAGCCAAGAGTTGGCCACTGACTTCATTTTGGCATCTCTTCCGCCCAGCTATGGAAACTTCATCACGAACTACCATATGCATGGGGCGGAGAGGGGCCTCAATGAACTATGTGGCATGCTGAAAACAGCAGAGGGGGACATAAAGAAAAGCGCTGGCAGCAGCGGCCATGTGATGGCGGTCCAAAACAAACCCAACTTTAAGAAGAAGGGTAAATCTCAAAAGAAGAAGGGCAAGGCAAAGGATACAGTATCCAAGCCAAATCAAAAGCCCAAGGCTGGACCAGCTGCAGATGCAGAGTGCTTTTATTGCAAAGAACTTGGTCACTGGAAAAGGAATTGCAAGCAGTACTTGGCCTCTATTAAGGATCGCGGCGGTAAGGGTACAGCCGCAGCAGGTACACTTGCTATTCACATTACAGAAATTTTTCTTGCTGATTCTTATATTAATTCTTGGGTATTTGATACCGGATCGGTTGCCCATATTTGCAATTCGATGCAGGGAATGATAAGAAGTAGAAGCGTGAAAAGAGGAGAAGTTGATTTCCGGGTAGGCAATAATGCAAGAGTTGCTGCGTTGACCGTCGGGACGATGCAACTCCACCTCCCATCAGGATTTATTTTGGAGTTAAATAATTGTTATCTAGTTCCTAGTATGAGTCAAAACATTATGTCTCCTTCATGTTTGATGAAGGATGGTTATTCATTTGCGAGTGAAAACAATGGTTGTGTGATCTCTAAGAATGGCATGTTTGTGGCTTTTGCATCCATTATGAATGGGTTATTCATTTTAAATCTTGATGATGCACCTATCTGTAATATTAGTGCTAAAAGGCCTCGGCCTAATGATTTAAGTCCTACCTACATGTGGCACTGTCGTTTGGGTCATATAAGTGAGAATCGCATGAAGAAGCTTCATTCTGATGGGCTTTTAACTTCGTTTGATTTTGAATCATACGAGACATGTGAAGCTTGCTTACTTGGTAAGATGACCAAGGCGCCCTTCACGGGTTTACCGGAGAGGACGTTAGATTTATTGGAACTCATACATACTGATGTGTGCGGACCAATGAGTACGACAGCTAGGGGAGGATTCCAATACTTCATAACCTTCACTGATGATTTTAGTAGATATGGGTATGTCTACTTAATGAAACACAAGTCTGAATCCTTAGAAAAGTTCAAAGAGTTTCAGAATGAAGTAGAAAATCAGCGTGGCAAGAAAATTAAAGCACTGCGATCAGATCGTGGTGGTGAATATTTGAGTCATGAGTTTAGCAATCATCTAAAGAGTTGTGGAATTGTTCCACAGCTTACGCCGCCTGGAACGCCTCAGAGGAATGGCGTGTCTGAGCGACGTAATCGGACTTTATTGGATATGGTTCGATCAATGATGAGCCAGTCGGACCTACCTTTGTCGTTTTGGGGATACGCTCTAGAAACAGCAGCTTTCACACTAAATAGGGTACCGTCTAAGTCCGTAGTTAAGACACCATATGAGATGTGGACTGGGAAGACTCCCAGCTTGTCTTTTCTGAAGATTTGGGGTTGTGAGGTTTACGTCAAGCGACTACAGTCGGATAAACTCACTCCAAAATCGGACAAGTGCATGTTCGTGGGATATCCAAAGGAAACTTTAGGATATTACTTTTACCACCGGTCAGAGGGCAAAGTGTTTGTCGCCCGGAACGGTGTGTTCTTAGAGAAAGAGTTTCTCAAAAGAGAGAAAAGTAAACAAAAGGTGTATCTTGAAGAAGTTCAGGATGAGCTAGTGGGACAAGATTCAACAAGTGATGCTAATGTAGCAGAACAAGTTGAGACGTCTATGGCAAGAGAATCACCACCACAACCACGAAGGTCAGCAAGGCTTCGCGAGGCACGAGGAGAAGTGCTATTGTTGGGCAATGGGGAAGTGTTGTTGTTAGACAACGACGAACCTGCAACATATTCAGAAGCGATGATGGACCCAGATTCCGAGAAATGGCATGTCGCCATGAGATCCGAGATAGATTCCATGGGAGAAAATCAAGTTTGGAACTTGGTTGACCCGCCTGATGGTGTTAGA
This sequence comes from Zea mays, assembly GCF_902167145.1. Taxonomy (NCBI): domain Eukaryota; kingdom Viridiplantae; phylum Streptophyta; class Magnoliopsida; order Poales; family Poaceae; genus Zea; species Zea mays. Next base: position 14,223,514 of record NC_050101.1, on the reverse strand, counting down.
CCTATAGAATGCAAATGGATCTATAAGAAGAAGAAAGACATGGATGGAAATGTTCACATCTATAAGGCTCGACTTGTTGCAAAGGGTTTTCGACAAGTTCAAGGAGTTGACTATGACGAGACATTCTCGCCAGTAGCGATGCTTAAATCTATTCGGATCATTCTAGCTATTGCCGCATATTTCGATTATGAGATTTGGCAGATGGATGTCAAAACAGCTTTCCTTGATGGAAACCTAGATGAGGACGTGTATATGATACAGCCCGAGGGTTTTGTCGATCCGATCAATGCTGGAAAGATATGCAAACTTCAGAAATCCATTTATGGGTTGAAGCAAGCATCTCGGAGTTGGAACATTCGTTTTGATGAAGTGATCAAAGGGCTTGGTTTTCATCAGAATGAAGAAGAAGCTTGTGTTTACAAGAAGGAAAGTGGGAGCGCTGTTGTATTTCTGATCTTGTATGTGGATGACATATTATTGATTGGGAATGACATTCCTATGCTGGAGTCCGTCAAGGCTTCACTGAAAAAGAGTTTTTCTATGAAGGACTTAGGGGAAGCAGCATATATTTTGGGCATAAGGATCTATAGAGATAGGTCGAAGAGGCTTATAGGATTAAGTCAAGATACGTACATTGACAAGGTTTTGAAACGGTTCAACATGGAACAGTCCAAGAAAGGTTTCATACCTATGTCACATGGTAAACACCTTAGCCAGATGCAATGTCCTGCGATGGCTAATGAGCGAGAGCGCATGAGTAAGGTACCATACGCCTCAGCGATTGGATCAATCATGTATGCCATGATAAGTACACGCCCAGATGTTTCATACGCTATAAGTGCTACGAGTAGATACCAGGCTGATCCAGGTGAGGATCACTGGACAGCGGTAAAAGGCATTCTTAAGTACTTAAGAAGGACTAAAGATATGTTCCTGGTATATGGGGGTAAGGAGGAGCTCGTTGTAACTGGTTACACCGATGCTAGCTTCCAAACTGACCCAGACGAGTTAAAATCGCAATCAGGTTTTGTGTTCACAATAAATGGTGGTGCTGTTAGTTGGAAGAGTTCCAAACAGGAGACTGTGACTGATTCTACAACAGAAGCCGAGTACATTGCAGCTTCTGAATCTGCGAAGGAAGGTGTTTGGATAAGGAAGTTCCTCATCGAGCTTGGTGTGTTTCCTAATGCATCTAGCCCATTGAACCTCTACTGTGACAACAATGGGGCTATTGCGCAAGCTAAGGAGCCAAGGAACCACCAGAAAAACAAACACGTACTGCGGAAGTTTCACCTCATACGGGAATTCATTAGGCGGGGTGAGATAAAGATATGCAAAATACATACGGATTTGAATGTTGCTGATCCTTTGACAAAACCTCTTCCACAACCTAAGCATGAGGCACACGTGAGATCTATGGGTATTAGATATCTTCTAGATTAACTCTAGTGCAAGTGGGAGACTGTTAGAAATATGCCCTAGAGATAATCATAGAGATGAGCATATTTCTTTGTATCCATGATATATATATTGCTTAATTGAATATCCATGGAAGGCACCTTGTATTGATTAGCAATTATGTGAATTGTTTGTGAGATTCTTTACTTATATGGTTATTCTAAATGATGTCCCTAGTCAGAGTCGATGACTAGCACATGTATTAGTTGATGACTACATTTCACAAGTCATGAACATGGAGATGTTAAACTAATAATGTGGGCGCATGTATGACATGAGGCTGGACCGACCCAACGTGAGATATTGTAATATAGTTCTCTTCTTGCAACATGAATACTGTATCCTTAGACCTGAGATTGTCGCATGTTCTCAAGATGTGAATTGACTTACTTAGGGACTATCAAACGCTATCCCGTAACTGGGTAGTTATAAAGGTAGTTTTGGGTTTGTCAGGAAGCATGCTATGAGGCATGGTCAGTCAAGATGGAATTTGTCCCTCTCTTTGTGAGAGAGATATCTCTGGGCCCCTCGAGTGATTGGATCAAGAAATGCATGGTCGTGCTAGGGTTAAGAGTTAACCATTGAAAGGATTCCAATTCACAGTATCGAGAAAGAGAGGTCAGCTTAGAGCCAGACCAAATATCGTGAGACAAAGGGAACAACATGTACGTAATGTCGCAATGGTTCGTCTGATATGATCTTTACGTACACATAGGAGTTGACATGTCTTGCTAGAGGCCGCTGTCAATTATTGGGCCAAGTAAGAGTACTCGGCCTATGTCTATTTGTACGTGAACCTATAGGGTCACACACTTAAGGGGAAGGAAGCCTAATTCGGATTAGATCCGAAATTAGACTGGGCTTTAGGGTTAATGATGGGCCTCGGCGTCAGAAGCCCACCATAACGCCTATATAATGAGGGGCGGGGGCGCGGTTAAGGATAACCTAATTCGCCACCAGCGAACTAACAGCCGCCGCCCACCTCTCGCCCTCGCCAAGCCGCCGTCGCGAACCTAGCAGTTCGGTACGCGGCGCTTCCTCCCTGTACGTGTGGATACCTCGGAGGTGCTACATCTGGAGCACTTGGGCGAACCGTGCAAGGACGTGAAGGACGCCGGCGACTGCACGGCACTGCTCGACGCGTTCGTCTACATCGAGATGTCTTCCGCTGCTCTGCGCGTCTAGTGGTAATTCCATGACCTATAACCACAGTAGTTCTTGGTATTATGGGGATGAAAATTTTTGTTTTGCGCTAGCGTAGCCTCCCCGTAATCCTACACGAACCACCAGGTCCGCGAGTCTTCAGCCGGGCCATACGACTACCATTACCAAGTACTCAGGGGAGACAAGGCCGGAGTTGTGGCTCGCGGATTACCGGCTGGCGTGCCAGTTGGGAGGGACGGACGACGACAACCTCATCATCCGCAACCTCCCCCTTTTCCTCTCCGACGCTGCCCGGGCCTAGTTGGAGCATCTGCCTCCTGCACAGATCTTCGACTGGGACGACCTGGTCAAGGCCTTCGCTGGAAATTTCCAAGGTACGTACGTGTGCCCTGGGAACTCATGGGATCTCCGGAGCTGCCGCCAGCAGCCAGGGGAATCCCTGCGAGAGTACATCCGGTGGTTTTCAAAGCAGTGCACCGAGTTGCCCAACATCACCGACTCGGATGTCAACGGAGCCTTCCTCGCCGGCACCACATGCCGGGACCTAGTGAGCAAACTAGGGCGTAAGACACCCACCAAGGCGAGCGAATTGATGGACATAGCTACCAAGTTCGCCTCTGGTCAGGAGGCGGTCGAGGCCATCTTTTAGAAGGACAAGCAGCCTCAGGGAAGAGAGAAGGAAGACGTCCTCGAGGCGTCCGTCTAGCGTGGCACAAAGAAGAAGACCAGGAAGAAGGCGCAAGCAAAACGCAACGCCATTGACGCGGATCTCGTCGCTGCTGCCGAGCACAGGAATCCTCGGAAACCTCTCGGAGGGGCCAACATGTTCGACAAGATGCTCAAGGAGTCGTGCCCCTATCACAGGGGTCCCGTCAAGCACACCCTTGAAGAGTGCGACATGCTCCGGCGTTACTTCAATAAGGCAGGACCCTCGGCAGAAGGTGGCAAGGACCAAGGCAACAACAAGAAGGGGGCGACAAGGAAGAGGAGTTCCCAGAGGTCCACAACTGCTTCATGATCTACGGTGGGCAAGTGGCGAATGCCTCGGCTCGACACCGCAAGCAAGAACGCCGGGAGGTCTGCTCGGTGAAGGTAGAAACACTAGTCTACCTAGACTAGTCCGACAAACCCATTACCTTCGACCAAGGCGACCACCCCGACTGCGTACCGAGCCCAGGAAGGTACCCGCTTGTCGTCGACCCTGTCATCAGCAACGCTAGGCTCTCCAAGGTCCTCATGGACGGAGGCAGCAGCCTCAACATCATCTACGCCGAGACCCTAGGGCTCTTGGGGGTCGATCTGTCCATGATCCGGGCCGGTGCAGCACCTTTTCACGGAATCGTCCCCGTAAAGCACGTCCTGCCCCTTGGGCAACTTGATTTGCCTGTCTGCTTCGGAACTCCCTCCTACTTTCGAAAGGAAACCCTCACTTTTGAGGTAGTCGGGTTCCGAGGGACCTATCACGCGGTGTTGGGAAGACCGTGCTACGCCAAGTTCATGGCCGTCCCCAACTACACATACCTCAAGCTCAAGATGCCAGGCCCTAGGGGAACCATCACCGTCGGATCCACATACCGCCACGCTTACGAGTGCAACGTAGAATGCGTGGAGTACGTCGAAGCCCTCGCCGAGTCCGAAGCCCTCATCGCCGACCTGATTGCCTCTCCAAAGAGGCGCCCGATGCGAAGCGGCATGCCGGCAACTTCGAACCAGCTGAGGCAGTTAAGTCCGTCTCTCTCGACCCCAACAACGATGCTAGCAAGAAAGTCAGGATCGACTCCGAGCTCGACCCCAAATAGGAAGCAGTGCTCATTGACTTTCTCCGTGCAAACGCCGAAGTTTTTGCGTGGAGTCCCTCGGACATGCCATGCATAACGAGGGATGTCACCGAGCACTCACTGGACATCCGAGCCAGTGCCCGACCCGTGAAACAGCCCCTACGCCGTTTTGATGAAGAAAAGCACTGGCTAAAATAGCCTCGGGACGGACGATGGTTCCCCCGAACGTCTTCTCCAGGGACATATATCAACCATCCGTCAAACTCGACGACGCGCCCGAACCCGAGGAGACCTCGGCCCAGCCCGAGGTACCCTCGGCCGCCGAGGGTGAGGCCCTGCGCGTCGAGAGAGAGCAGAATGGGGTTATGCCAAACCTAAACTGGCAGACCCCGTACCTGGAATATCTCCTCCGAGGAGAGCTGCCCCTCGACAAGGCCGAAGCTCGACGGTTGGCTCGGCGCGCCAAGTCATTCGTTTTACTAGGTGATGAAAAAGAGTTGTACCACCGCAGCCCCTTTGGCATTCTCCAAAGATGCATATCCGTTGCCCAAGGACAAGAGCTGTTGCAAGAAATACACTCGGGGGCTTGTGGTCACCATGCAGCACCTCGAGCCCTCGTAGGAAACACTTTCCGACAAGGTTTCTACTGGCCGACCATAGTGGCCGACGCCACTAGGATTATACGCTCCTGCCGAGAGTGTCAATTCTACGCAAGACAGACGCACCTGCCCGCTTAGGCCCTCTAGACAATACCTATCACGTGGTCGTTTGCCGTATGGGGTCTGGACCTCGTCGGTCCCTTGCAGAAGGCACTCGGGGGCTTCACGCACCTACTGGTCGCCATCGACAAATTCTCCAAGTGGATCGAAGTCCGACCCTTAACCAGCATCGGGTCTGAGCAGGCGGTGGCATTCTTTACAAATATCATCCATCGCTTTGGGTTCCCAAACTCCATCATCACCGATAATGGCACGCAATTCACTAGGAAAAAGTTCCTAGACTTCTGCGAAGGCCACCACATCCGTGTGGACTGGGCCGCCGTAGCTCACCCAAGGACAAACGGGCAGGTGGAGCGCGCCAATGGCATGATTTTGCAGGGACTAAAACCGAGGATCTACAACGACCTCAACAAGTTCGGCAAGCGGTGGATAAAAGAGCTACCCTCGGTGGTTTGGAGTCTGAGGACGACGCCGAGCTGGGCCACGGGCTTCTCGTTGTTTTTCCTAGTCTATGGGGCCGAGGCCATCTTACCCACGGACTTGGAATACGGTTCCCTGAGGACAAAGGCATACGACGACCAAATCAACCAGACCAGCCGAGAAGATTCACTGGACCAGCTGGAAGAGGCTCGGGACGTAGCCTTACTACACTCGGCGCGGTACCAGCAGTCTCTGCGACGCTACCATGCCCAAAGGATTCGGCCCCGAGGCTTCCAAGTGGGAGATTTGGTGCTTCGGCTACGACAAGACGCCCGAGGGCACCACAAGCTCACTCCTCCCTGGGAAGGGCCGTTCATCATCGCCAAAATTTTGAAGCCTGGGACATACAAGCTACCCAACGATCAAGGCGAGGTCTACAGCAACGCTTGGAACATCGAACAACTACGTCGTTTTTACCCTTAAAGTGTTTCAAGTCGTTCATGTATCTCGATCCCTTTACATGTATAAATAAAAAGTCTAACCGTCAAGGGAGGATCGGCCCGTCCTCAGCAAAAACCGAACCTCCCTCGGGGCCTAGAAGGGGGAAACCCCCTCTGCGTCAAAATTTTCCTCGGAAAAGTTTTCTACCAAAACGACTTTCGTGCCTTTCGACTATATTGATAACGAAATCCTAAAAATGAGCTAGAGAGACCTTGAACGGCAAGGCCGACCGAGCTGAGGGACTCCTACGCCTCCGGGATACGGATACCTCACTCATCACCTTCCGCGAAAAGTAACTCACACTCGAACAAGTGATTCTGCTACCGAACAAGTCCTAACGCTCGAAACAAGAGGAAAGAAACACAGCTTCATACTATAACACTAAAAATATTTTGGCCTCAGCAGCCGCAAGAAACATACACATACTTAAAACAAATTATTCCCTACAGGCTCATGTATCGGCAGGGGGAGGAGCGGCACCCTCGGCGTTATTCCTACCCTCAGCAGAATCTGGCCCGGCCTCGGACGGCGACGCAGGCGGAAGGATCTCCACCTCGAAAAAGGAAGCCAGCACTGCGCTGGGCCCTCGGCAGCCGCGTCAAGCCTTTGGACCTCGGATAGGGCGGCCTCCTCTTCGTCGGGTAAGCAGTAGCCCTCGCTAACCCGCTCCAAATCCACGTCATAGTGGGAAGTGAGGATGGCAAAGGCCCACCTAACGCCGTGGTGCAGCGCTCCGCGGAGTCTGCTGCGCACATGGCCGCCCAAGGCCTGCAGGCGACTCTAGGGGGCGCTACCCGAGGGGACGTCGTCGAGGCCAAAGGTCCGGCAGAAGACCGAGATGGCCTCGGACACGACCACGCGGTCGGCCTCCTTTTGCTCAGCCGCCTGGGCAAGCACCTTGCAGTTCTTGACAGACTCGTTAAGAGCCGTCTCGAACCCTGAAGATAGCCAAACAATATTCTTCAGACACGAGGAGAAGAATGAAGCTAAAACAAAGTCACAAAGCAGGCAAAACATACCTTCGGCCCGGGCACGCTGCTGTGAGGTCATGGCTTGGGCGAACCAGGCAGACCGGACGGCCACGGCCAGGCCCTCCGCAAGGGTCCCGGCCCGAGCGGTCGCCTCGGGTCTAGAAGGGGGGACCCCCCTCTGCGTCAAAATTTTCCTCGGAAAAGTTTTTATACCAAAACGACTTTCGTGCCTTTCGACTATATCGATAACGGAATCCTAAAAATGAGTGAGAGAGACCTTGAACGACAAGGCCGACTGAGCCGAGGGACTCCTACGCCTCCGGGATACGGATACCTCACTCATCACCTTCCGCGAAAGGTAGCTCACGCTCGGATAAGTGATTCTGCTACTGACGAACAAGTCCTAATGCTCGAAATAAGAGGAAAGAAGCACGACTTTATACTCAAATACCCAAATGTTCAGGCCTCAGCAGCCATAGAGAACAAACACACATACTTCGGGACACTATTGTACCCAGACTTGGACGTCGGCAGCACCCTCGGCGGTTTTCTCGACCTACGACAGATGTCTTAGTACTTGAAGCAGTTACATTTTGCTCTCAGGTAAATACCATTACATTCCCTTACAAACGGGACCCTAGCTCCATTCCCGCAGGAATGAACTACCTCCACACCAGGAGGGCTACGAGACAACAAACTCCAAGCGGCTCACGGGCGACCACTACACCAACAGCGACAACGACCTCCGCCTCGTGCGGCTAGACAGCAGCAGCAATTGCCCCAGGGCTAACGCTGCTGTGATAAGGCCCTCGCCCCCATCCCCCTACGAGGGGCGAGAATAAGCCATTAAAGCCAAAGAGCCGGAGGTCCGGTCGCAGGTGGCACTGACGGTCTCGTTGGCGGAGGCAACCACATCTGCAGTGGGAAGCCTCACCTATGGCGGCCACCACCTCAGCACCGACGACAGCAGCCACCTGCACGCCGACGCCGCACCGGCGAATGGCGGCCGCCCCAGCGCGCACAAGGAGGTCCTCACTCCCGTCCTCGCTACGGGAGTGAGGACAAGACCATCCGAGAACACGGACACCGCCCCTGTGGCATACGACATGTTGTGCGACCCCCTGGTGCGGCCAGCGGCGTGAGAAGGGCCGTGGACGTGGCCGACCTGCGTACGGCGCGACCGTCGCCCGTGCGGTGGACGGACGGCCACACCCCGACCAGGCAGCAGGTGGCAGTTCACCTCCTCTGTAAGGCTGGTGGACGCCCTTCTCCCCCGAATGCTGGAGGAAGAAGCGGGTAGCCAGCCCATGCGGAAGGCAGGACACCAACTCGGCTTGTCCTCCTCCACAGCATGGATGATGAACATCCTTGAAGCTGAGGGCAAGGGAGAGGCCACGACCCGACTCGCTCTTCCCCACCACAAGGCTGGCGGCCATCATTCTAGGTGACCGCCGGCAGGGGACTGCAACCGGGCTGCATGATGAAAATCCTTGAAGCCGAGCGATGGCTAGAGAGCGCCAACCCCCACGAGGTCGTGCTCCTATAACAATAGCAAGAAGAAGGCAACACCGGTGCGCCCCATCTAGAGGCCCGGGAGATGGAAAGACGCGATGAATGCGAGAAGAGCAAAGGCATGGCTACTGCCCGTGAGATCGATCCCTTTTTAAAGGCAGATCTCCCCACTCGCGCCCCAAAGCGTCATGGGCAAAGTCTCCCCCCGACGTGCTCCAGGGTTCCCACCCTACGACACGGGGGCTAGGTCCCACATGTCATACAAACTGACCCGAAACGCGAAGATGGCTAACCACCACACACAAAGCATGCAACCACCCCGCGGTTAAGCACTCTCTCATCCTCGCCGAAACCAGCAGTCAAAAAGGCGGACCACCACGCAAGAAGCGTGCAACCGCACCGCGGTCGTACAACCTTTCAGCTTCGTTGTAACCAGCGGTCCAGCATGGAGGCCCGAGCCCACATGTCATGTAACCAGCGCACCGGTTACTACGTGCAAAGCAACCGCACCGCCACTCGCACCAATGCCGTGACTTCTCAGGACTACAGAACCAGTGCAACGACTCGAGGCAACCCCACGCATGACCCAACAGTGCCAATTAAGTGCGACGATCATGGGTCAGTCAGCCGCGGGGATAGATGCGACAGTTGGTATGACCATAGGTGGACCGGCAGTAATTGCAGCAACGAACGGATGGAAGCAGTGGTCCAACCACCAACCAGGCCCTGGACCCACCTACAGGCTCGCATCCTCCCCTGAAGCGGCAGGGGAGCCCTCTCCCACAGCATAAAGGCGACGCACCCGTGTTCCGTTCCTCGAACGACTCGCGCACGTGCAACGGATACCCCGCGAGTCACCCGTCCTGTCGCATTAACTCCCTGGCAGGGCACGCGACACCTCTGGCAGGCGAAGCGGGCGCCGTTTCGTCTCCAGCATGATGACTGCCTCAAAAAAGGTGCGCCACATTGTTTAAATTTATATCCTTTTTCCTTTTTTTCTCTTCTCTCTTGCCACAGGGATCGAGAAAGGGGATATTTCGAAAGGATCCTTCTCAGCGAAGGAAACGGGCCTCGAGCCCTCCTACTGATCAGGGGTTCGAAGGTTGTGCCCTGCGGGGTTCGGCATCCGCCTCAGAGCACTCGGGCTCCGAGCCCTTTACTGATCAGGGGGTCGAAGGCTAGCCCCTCGGAAGAGTTCGACAGCCGCCCTAGAGCATGCAGAGTCAGGGATGACCCTGGGTACGTCCGTTACATGGCCAAGGCTCGGGCTACGCTACCGAGGTACCCTAGGACATTTCCGAGACCAGTGGGAACGATTTGTAATGGAATCCCACCGGAGGAAGGCACCAAGCCCTCAGACCCTATCAAATGGGTCCGGGTCCAGCGAATCACCTGCAGGTACTTTTGGAGCGTGCCTCTGGGCCACTAGCCGACCCTTATCAAACGGGGCTCGGGCGTCCGCTTGGATCACCCAATAGCAACTCACTGGAAACACCATGTCCAGCGCCCACCGAGGGTAACATGGCGTGTTCCCCCTCCTCCTTGCTGAAAGGCGACGAAGGGGCGTACAATAAAAAGCCGAGACGGTCCTCGATCGTCCTCTCGCTCCATGCAGAGGCTCGGAGGCTGCTCTCGCACCAGGCTACGGCCAAATTGTCGACCACGTCGACAAACCAGCTCAAAAACTCGGAGTCTGACCATGCACCCGGGCTGCGACCAGGCCGCATGAGGGAATAACAAGGCCGACCAAGGAATCACAAGAAGAATTAAGACCTCAGAGGAGTCAAACCACTCCTCCGAGGCCTCGGGGGCTACACCCGACGGGTGCGCTCGCGCGCACCCATCAGAACAAAATATAACCGAGAAAGGCTAGTCCCCTTGCATAAGATTCGACAGAACCTCCAAGCGAGTGCCTACACTCCCTTTGAGGCTCGGGGGCTACTGTCGGGTACCGTAATTAGGGGTACCCCAATACTCCTAAGCATGGCTGGAAAACATCCTCAAAACATACCGTAAAGACCGGTAAGCGCGGTTCAAAGTTGAAGCCTCGTCAGCCAAGAGACGCGACCTCGTCTCGCCCGAGCCCAGCCTCGGGCAAGAACAGTAGTCCCAGACGGATTCATGCCTCGCCCGAGGACCTCCTCAGGCAGTGGGCGCACCCCCGGCTCGCCCGAGGCCAAGCTCGGGCAAACTTTGTCGTACAGCAACCTCGGCCAAATCGCCTTACCAACCGACCGTATCGCATGCGCATTTAATGCGAGGATCGCCTGACACCTTATCCTAACACGCGCGCCTCAGTCGGCAAGGTCGAAATGACCACAGTCACTTTGCCCCTTTACTGATCGTTCTGATAGGAAAACAGCACTATTCACCCTGTTCCGACTACTCTGCCAACCACCAGGGTAAAACTAATGACAGTAAGGCACGACCTCCCCCGAGTTCAGCCTTGGGCGCAACAGGGAGCTCCGCCTTGCCCGACCTCAGGCCTTAGCCTTAGCCTCGGCCTCGGGAGAAGGTCTCCGCCTCGCCCTACCCTAGGCCTCGGCCTCAGCCTCGGCCTCGGGAGAAGGTCTCCGCCTCGCCCGACCTCGGGCCTCGGCCTCAGCCTCGGCCTCGGGAGGAGTCACAACCTCGCCCGACCTCAGCCTCGGCCTCAGGAGAAGTCTCCACCTTGCCCGATCTCGGCCTCAGACCGACTACGCCACAAGGGATACATCATTACCCTACCCCTAGCTAGCTTCCTCAGGCTACAAAGGAACAAGACATGTGTCCCATCTAGATTACTCCGGCAACAGGTAATGATGGTTCCCTGCATGCGTCCATGACGTCAGTTGTTCTCAACTCTCTACGAAGGCAAAAAAACGTCAGCAGGACCCCGGGCCGCAACGCCAGCTACGCTTCTACAGGGCTCAAGCACTTCTTCGCCTGCCACGTTAGCGCACAGCTACACCCCCATATGTACAGCTGGATCATCTCCTTGTATCTATAAAAGGGGATGTCCAGGGCCTTCCCAGGGGGGCGGAAGCGGAGGCAAGGGCGAGGGGGCTCACTCCAAGGCCACACCCTCTCTCGCGAAGCTTGTAACCCCTACTACGAGCACCCTGGTGCAAGATAATATAAGCCTCATCCTATCTGGGCAGGGACACGCAGCGTCAAATTTACTGGTCGGTTGAGGGTCCTCATGGGTCCAAAACGCCAACAGCACTCCTCTCGTCATCTCTCCACTCCCATCGCGTGTTATCTTATTCTGGTATTAGTCTGCCCGAGGCCAAGCTTACCCATGATGAGGCATGTGACCAGTTAAAAGGCCCTCGATCATCAAGCCTACATCGAGACGGTCCTTAATCGACTCAGTTGGAGACACTACACCGAGACTCCTTTCTCGTGCAAGTCAACCGCCCGGTCTGAGCTTTATCATTTAACCCAAAGTTTGGTACCTAACAGAGGTACATCTTTTCCGATGTTGAACCCATCACGGCCATGATGGATCCACCATCAAGTTTTATTTTGAAAACATCCCATCCCACTTGAAGCATCATCTTTTGTCAAAACAAAATCATTTTGTTTTTCTAGAGCAAGGCTAAGCATAAGAAAAACCTTTTTGTAAAACAGGGGACCAAGGAAAGGTAATCAAATTCTCAAGGAAGGTAATCAAATTCTCAAGGAAAGGTAATCAAACAGGGGATCAATTTGTTTAGCACACAACTCCTATCACCTAATGCATCAAGCAAATGAGGAAGATTTTAAAATAGCAAGGAGGTGGCAAATGCACCGGGGCTTGCCTTGTGTTATAGGTGAGTCGGGCTCTGCTCCACAGATGTCAAAATAAAAGCAGTTCCTGGCCTGAGGTTCTTCAGGTGGTGGTGGTGTAGCTCTTGCTTCTTCAACTTCTACTTCTTCTTCGTTTTCTATATATAACCATATATAATCATGAATGCTCATGTAATGCTTATGAAATGCAAAGATAATAAAAGTATATTATCTTAGGTCTTGAATACAATTTTCCTTCATGGGACTCCAGGAAACTAGGGTTTTTGGAGTTAGAAGTGTAGTTCATAGGGCTGGTATTACTTAAAGATTAGGATTTTGGGTTTTTTGGGAACCAAACATTGTCCAAATCATACCAAAATTTACCCAAGGCTTATAATTATCATTTAAAGCTTATCTAAAAAGTTTAGTGATTTTTGGAGTTATTACTTAATTTCTAAAATTCCAGGAGTATAGGCTTTGGCTATTTTAAATACTCCATAATTTTTTGGACTAAAATCATGCTACTATTTTTATTAAATACTATAGAAAATTAGGAACCTAGCAAAATTGGTCTCGCATTTTTATCATTTTTCTACAATTTCCTAGAAATTCTCTAATCCTGGCAGAAAAAGAAAAAGGAAAAACATGAACAGGGTTGGGCTGAATCTGGCCCGAGCCGGCCCAGCATCGGCAGAACACGCCAGCGCGCGCACCCGCGTGCTGACTTTGCAAAGAAGACCCCAACCTTTTAAACAACCCGAAAGAGTCCGCGACACTATTTGTTTCAGTCGCTGATGTTTGCAAATAAACCCTCGCGCTTTATTTCTTCACAATCCGAGGTCCTCGACGGCGAAGAACCGAGCTCCGGCGAACCTGTACCGGCCAAGATAAGCAATGGCTGGTGCCCTAACTTGGCTGAACCCTAATTCAACACCTAACGAGCATTTCCCCTCGATCAATTTCACAGTTCGAGCTCTAAATCACTCTGTCCACGGAGGCAGTGCAAACCACGGGTGAGCACGGGTGTTCCCGACGATCTAGCACGTTCTAGTTTAATTGAATGGGTCGAGGAGCATCAGTGGTATATAAGAGTGCTGAAACAAGACCGGACCTAAATTGCACTGTCCATGGTGAGAGCTTGTTCACGGTGGCAGAAAACAGATTTGGGGGAATTGAGCAATTTGTGGGCTCTGGTGAGTAATTGGAGGCACGAGCGAGTGGATTGGATGCTGGAATACCTAACGGAGCCGAGGGTGTGCTCAATTTATAGGGCTCTTGAGCGGTTACCGGTGAATTTGAACTCGCACGATGGAGGTCGGAGAGGAGGAGGTGCACTGGCGCACGTGATTGGTGGCCATTACCGTGGCAACCTCACTGACGATCACTGGATGGGCTAACACGAGTCACGGCGGTGTGGTTAAAGTGCTGAGGCATGTGGTGCAAGGCTGCGAGGTGTCTAACTCCGGCGAGGGGAGATCTGAAGTGACCGTGAGCTAAGCAGACACAGCGGCCGGAATGAACAGTGGCCGGAGTTCATCCACTCGTGATATTTCTTACTCCCTCTGTGTTATCCAACTGCACTGAGCACGAATCACTGTAGCAGCGTGAATCCACGCGCAGGGGTCACTGGCGGTGAGTTTACTGAGCTGGCGATCTGATCTGGTTACTGTACCATCGCGTAGCTCCTTCAGTCGGTCTGACAGAGCATGTTTGGGGTCAATTTGCTCCATATTTTATGTAGTGACCTGACCAGCTCTCTGCATCAAAGTTGTAGCCTAACAAACCAACTTTAACTTTGTTACAATGTTCACCATCAAATAGTCACATGATCTTACTCAAAATCGAGCTCTAAGTTCATCCAACTTCACTGTTTCTGAAAATTCAGACATAGGACTAACTGACAGCACAACTTTGAGCCTAGTTTTCTTCCAACTTTGTATAACAACAATGCTTAATCCCTTAAGCAAAGTTGTACTCCCATAGTAGCTCTAGACGTTTGATGTGTTGACCCTAGGCAAAATCTTTGTATTTTTGGATCTACAGAGTTCCAAAGTCAGCCTGGTGCATCAGGTTTCAGACTTAGTCATGTGAGAGGAATTGAATGGCTTTTTGCAAATAAGCCCAATTCACATCTTTTGACTTGCAAATCTTCAGATATGTGAACCATATGACTTGAGGTACCCTAACACCTTGGTTTTTGCACTTAGGCCCAAAAGTGTGCAAAATTTACATATAACCCCTTAGGGTTTCAGTCCAGGGTTTTCCAGGGGTCTATTTAGGGTTTTTGGTACTTCTAGGGTTTGGGTGCCACTTAAGTCCATTAATGGTGATATTTTATGACCATTTCTAATGAGTTTTGAGGTTTTCTCTCATTTAGGCTTTATTGACACCTTTAAGCCCAGTTTAGGGTTAAGTACCCTACTCTAGGGTTTCACCCATGACAAGTCACATCAATACAACTTGTTTGAAATTTTTGCCTAGTGAATGCACTCTAAATGTAACAATCACATGATATGCTAATGCTCATGATGTTATGCTCAATTTTTAGTGACAGTAACACCAGGGGTGTTACACATAGAGCATAAATTCTTATACAAAGTCACATAAATACTTACACCGTGTAGCATAATATATCGGTTCAACTAAAAACGCCAGCGTAAATTAGAGACGGTTTTATGGTAGAGGTAAAAATCTGGCATTTACGAACATAAGTGATTTGATTTGATTTTTTATGATAATTACATACATGCGGGAATTATGGATAGTTTTATGACATACGTACAAATCTGGCATTTACAAACATAAATGATTTGATTTTTATGATAATTACGAACAACATAAATCAAGGAATTGCCTTTCCAATGTGCATGCAAAAAATATGCATGCAACAAACTGATATACGAACTCCGTGTTCAAGGATAAAATCGTACAATTTTTAGCGTAAATAATACATGCGGTAGGCATAAAACACAATAATCGAAAAGAAAACACGAATCGGATGAGATAGTGGCCGGAGGACGTCGTCGATGACACAAGCACAAATGTAGGTCGTCACTTGGGACGCCCAAACTACGCCAGATCGGAGGATGTCACGCGCGATCATCGCTGCGCGCACCTCACGCCTTCCGTGACGCCGCTCGCTCGAACCACCTCATGCCTCATGCGTCGCCGTCGTTACTCGCACGTCGAGGGGCACCGCTTGCTCGCCAGCCTTGGAAGTGTCGCCGCCTCAGGGCCCCAAGGACGCCGCCGCTTGCCCGAACAAGGGCCCCGCTGTTGCTCGCCCTCTAGATCGGGGAGCCGCCGCCACTACTCCGGATCGAGGAACCGCCGCCACCGCGCGTCGAGGTCAGGGAGTCACGACCAGCGGCTGGGGTCCACCGTCATGCACGCTCTCGGGCAACCGCCGTCGTCGCACGCGCCATGGCTAATGAATCGGTGTGGAGCATAAAAAATGAACCCTAGCACTCCAGATCTTGTTTTATAGATGTCCGAATCTGGTCCGACTCGACCGGATTGCACCGTCCGACCTAGGCTTCCTCTAGTTATTGGAAACTCAGGGCTCTTAATATATAAACTATATATATAGGGTTTAGGGTTTGCGGGCAGATATAATGGGAGTCCTAGGCTTCCAATAGTTAAAGGAAGCCCAGGTCGACTGTAACACCCTAAATTTGGGGGTATACAATTTATTTTCTAATATCCACCAAATTCAGGCGTTACCCTCTCTTTTCCATGCTTTTATTTTCTTTGGCCTAAAGAGTGAGGAATTATTCTGTTTTATATAGGCATAAAACTAGTAGCGTGAAACTCTAGAGAAGCTTTGATTGCTCATTCATGTCGTTGCATAGTGTTTCTAAGTGCAAATGGTGTTTGAAACATGTTAATATGTCCTATAGAAGTCTTCGGTAAATTGTCATATTTATTTTCTGAGTATTTTCTCCTTTTCTGAAAATCAAAATATATTGGTTTGAGACACCTAAAATATTTTATAAACTCTAAATATTTTATTTGTGTTCTTTGAGTGCCTTAATTTCTAATTAATTCATGTTGGCTTAACTCCTAACAAAAAATATAATAAATTCCTAAATTTGTTTTGCTTTGTTCACGTATGTTGCATGAAGAAAGAATTATATTTTCTTTTTCTTCGTTTTTTTGTTTTGGTTTTATTTACATGCAATTCCTGCATGTAGCGGTGGTCAGAGATTGCATTTTTCTCGCTAGCAGTAAACCACCTCTTCGCATGCAGCAGTGCCGCAGTGGGCGCACTGTTTTCTCCACACCCCCGCGCCAGTTCGCATGCATGCAGTAGTGGACGCATTGCTTTCTCCACCAGTTCGCATGCAGCCTCACCACGTCCGCATGGACGCAGCACGGACGAGCCCCATGCCCATGCGCGCGTGCCCACCAGTGGCTAGCCCCATCGTGCGCATGCTCTGGCCACAGGGACCTAGACGTCAGCCCATCTCTCTCCCTATCACAACCACCTCCCTCCGCTTGACCAGATTGTGCCCACGGCGCCGCCAACCGCTCCTTTTTCTTCTCCCCCACTCCCCTACGGTAGCAGGTGCAGGGAGGCCCTCTCCCATGGAGGTTGTCGACCTCCTCCGGCATGTTTCCTCCACGGCTGCTCGTCTAACTCCCCTGCTCCTCCTCCCTCTGGCTTTCCCTTGACGTGCACGGCCCCTGCGCGCGGCCGGCATGGCTTGCCTACGCGGCAGCGAGACGACTCGCCTGCAGCGGAGCGGTGGCCTGGCCCAGTTCGCCCAGCACAACGCGCGTGGCGGCCTTCACAGCTTGCCCGCGCGCGGCGGCCCCGGCTCGACTTCTGTGCGGCCATGGCGTTCCAGCAGCCATGGCAGCCTGCTCGTCAGCTGCCTGCAGAGCGCCCACGATCACTGTCCGCATCCGTATCTTGCCGTGCATCGTCGACCCGCTTCACCGTCCGCCATTGTCGCAAGGTGAGCTTCGTCTACCCCTTGCGCGCAGCCCCGTCACACCCTCGCTGTCGCATGATTCGTGGCTGCGCGCAGCACGTCCGATTTGCGCGCAATTCACGGGTTGTCGCACGTGTCGTCATGCGTCGTTCGCGTGCTGTCCGTGCGCGTCGTCTTTCACGTAAATCGCTATTGGCACGCTTCGTAAAATTATTTTGCTATATCGTTCACGTTAAATAATTGATTACTTGTTTAGTTGTGTATTATTGTCAGGTACCATAATTAGGGGTACCCCCAAGACTCCTAAACTCGGCTGGTAATCACCATCAGCGCAAACTGCAGAGGCTGATGGGTGCAATTCAGGTCAAGGCTCCGTCCACTCAAGGGACGCGATCTCGCCTCGACCGAGCCCAGCCTCGGGCAGGAACGGTAGTCCCGGACGGATTCATGCCTCGCCCGAGGGCCTCCTCAAGCAACGGGCGCACCCTCGACTCGCCCGAGGCCCAGCTCGGGCAGGCTTCGCAGTGAAGCAACCTTGGCCAGATTGCCTCGCCAACCGACCGTATCGCAGGAGCATTCAATGCGAGGATCGTCTGACACCTTATCCTGACACACGTTCCTCAGTCGGCTGGGCCAAAGTGACCGCAGTCAGTTTGCCCCTCCACTGACTGAGCTGACAGGAAAACAGCGCCGCCTGCCCCGCTACGACTGCTGTGCCACCTGCCAAGATGAGACTGACAGCAGCTGAGTCCAGCCTCAGGCACCACAGAAAGCTCCGCCTCGCTCGACCTTGGGCCTCGGCCCCGGGAGAAGTCTCCGCCTCGCCCGACCCTATGACTCGGCCCCCGCCTCAGCCTCGGAAGATGGACCTTGCCTCGCCCGACCCCAGGGCTCGGCCTCGACCTCGACCTCGGAGGATGGTCTCCGCCTTGCCCGACCTTGGGCCTCGGCCTCGGGAGAAGTCTCCACCTCGCCCGACCCCAGGGCTCGGCCCCCGCCTCGGCCTCGGAAGATGGAGTCCGCCTCGCTCGACCCCAGGGCTCGGCCTCGACCTCGACCTCGGAGGATGGTCTCCGCCTCGCCCGACCCCAGGGCTCGACCTCGGCCGCGACCTTAGAAGGAATCGCGTCCTCACCCAACCCCGACCTCGGCCTCAGGAGGAGTTTCCGCCTCGCCCGACCTTGGGCTCGGACTGACCACGCCACAGGGGGGATCATCATTACCCTACCCCTAGCTAGCTCAGGCTACAGGGAACAAGACCGGCGTCCCATCTGGCTTGCCCCGGTAAACAAGTAATGATGGCACCCCGCGTGCGCCCATGACGACGGCGGTTCTCAGCCCCCTACGGAAGCAAGGAGACGTCAGCAAGGTCCCGGCAGCCCTGACAGTTGTGCTTCTATAGGGCTCAAGCGCTCCTCCGATGGCCACGACATCGCATGCACAGGGCTCTAGCACCTCTCCGACAGCCACGTTAGCATGTACATAGGGCTCTGGCTCCTCTCTGCCGGACACGTTAGCATATTGCTACACCCCCATTGTACACCTGGACCCTCTCCTTACATCTATAAAAGGAAGGTCCAGGGCCCTCATATGGGGAGGGGTGGTCGCGCGGGAGGACGGGCTGACGAACAGGCTCTCTCTCTCTCTCCCTCGCGAACGTTTGTAACCCTCTACAGTTGGCGCGCCAGGTAGGGGCCTGCTGCGTGTTGACGAATAGCTTCCCGTCAAGTTCCAGATGGGTAGTCTCCAGCAACCTCTTCAGCCCGGGACGCTGCTCCATTTCGGGAGTCTCGAGTTCATGTCCCTCGACAGCAGCTACGACATGGTACTTCTTCCTCCGCCGCGCGACAGCAACAACGGCGGCCGTCAGCCCGCCCGGCGGCGGCAGACTCGACGATGTTTTCCCCCTATGGCGGAAGAGCAGCATCTGGGTCTGTCCCGTCACCTTCCCCGCCACAGGAGGAGGAGGCGGGGCAACCGTGGCCAAGCAGGAGGTGGCGTCTCGTCGGCTGTCGAGCGGGTCGACGACGCCGGTGCCCCAGCGGGGGACACGTCGGGCGTTGACCTCACGCCTGAGATGAAGATGAGCGTCGTTTCCCTGCAACACGCCAACCCAAAGCGGACAGATGACGCCAGCACGCTCGCGAAGGACTTGCTGGGCGTTAGCCTCGTACCTGAGATAACGGTGCAGTCCGTCCCCTACGCGACTTTGTCACCGTCCATCAATCAAGAGGTACTGTCCGTTTTCCACCCTGTGCCTTTTAGATTCAGCTTCGATCCAGCAAGCGACCCCTCTTTGGTGGACGCTTTCATAAAGGCATATCCTAACCTTCCGGGGTACCATATGTGGTCAACCTGGGACCGACTGACGGCCGTCTCGACCTACGGGCCCCCGAGCTCCGAGGAAGATGACGAGCCCGACTCTGGTTGGGATTTCTCCGGGCTCGGTAATCCTAGCGCCATGCGAGACTTCATGACCGCATGTGACTACTGCCTCCCCGATTGCTCCGATGATGGCCACAGCCTTGACGATGAAGGTTGTGGCCCAAGTCGCGAATGTTTCCACGTCGATCTAGGGGGTCACGACGAAGGCAACCACCTTGGTATGCCGGAGGACGATCATCCCCCTGGGCCTGCGCCTCGTGTTGACATCCTACGGGAGCTAGCTGTGGTCCCAGTCCCTGCGGGGGGTCAAGACACACAGCTCGAGCAAATCCGCGAGATGCAGGCCAAGCTCGACGAGGAAGCACGACAACTTGTGCAGCTCCGGTAAAACATTGGGCAGGAGTGGGCAGGCCGAGCACTAGCCGGAGAAGCGCGTCATCAGGCCCAGGACATCCAGCACCGTATCACTAACGATGCCAGGGCAAGGCTGCCCCCGGCTTCCAGTTTAGTCGGCCAGAACCTGGCTGCAGTGGCAATACTACTCCGAGCGACGCTGGAGCCATCCACCACCGAGGGGCGACGTATCCAGGGAGAGCTCAAGAATCTCCTGGAGGATGCCGCGGTCCGACAGGCTGAGAGCTCTGCCTCCCGAAGGCAGGGGTACCCCCCGGAGCATCGCGCCGTGACTTCTCGATTCATGCGGGAAGCCTCGGTCCACACCGGGCGCACGCGGGACACGACGCCTGCAGCCCTGGGTCGCCTCAGCAACGAGCACCGCCGCCACAACCGTCGAGCCCACCTCGATGAAAAGGTGCACCGAGGCTACCACCCTAGGCGTGGGGGACGCTATGACAGTGGGGAGGATCGGAGCCCCTCGCCTGAACCACCTTGTCCGCAAGCCTTCAGCCGGGACATACGACGGGCGCCGTTCTCGACCCGGTTCCGAACCCCGACTACCATCACTAAGTACTCGGGGGAAACGAGGCTGGAACTGTGGCTTGCGGACTACCGGCTGGCCTGCCAGCTGGGGGGAACGGACGATGACAACCTCATCATCCGCAACCTCCCCCTGTTCCTCTCCGACGCCGCCCGAGCCTGGCTGGAGCATCTGCCTCCTGCGCAGATCTCCAACTGGGACGACCTGGTCAAAGCTTTCGCTGGAAACTTCCAAGGCACATATGTGCGCCCTGGGAACTCTTGGGATCTCCGAAGATGCCGCCAGCAGCCGGGGGAATCCCTGCAGGACTACATCCGACGATTTTCAAAGCAACGCACCGAGCTGCCCAACATCACCGACTTAGATGTCATCGGCGCTTTCCTCGCCGACACCACTTGCCACGACCTGGTGAGCAAGCTGGGTCGCAAGACTCCCACCAAGGCGAGTGAGTTGATGGATATCGCCACCAAGTTCGCCTCTGGTCAGGAGGCGGTCGAGGCCATCTTCCGGAAGGACAAGAAGCCTCAGGAACGCCAGCAGGAAGACGTCCCCGAGGCATCCGCCCAGCGCAGCACGAAGAAGAAGGCCAAGAAGAAGTCGTAAGCGAAACGCGACGCCGCCGACGCAGATCTTGTCACCGCCGCCGAGCACTGGAACCCTCGAAAGCCTCCCGGAGGGGCCAACCTGTTCGACAAGATGCTCAAGGAGTCGTGCCCCTATCATCAGGGTCCCGTCAAGCACACCCTTGAGGAATGCGTCATGCTTCGGCGCTACTTCCATAAGGTTGGGCCCCCGGCGGAAGGTGGCAAAGGCCATGACAACGACAAGAAGGAGGGCAACAAGGCAGAGGAGTTCCCCGAGGTCCACGACTGTTTCATGATCTACGGTGGGGAAATGGCGAACGCCTCGGCTCGGCACCGCAAGCGGGAGCGCCCGGAGGTCTGCTCGGTGAAGGTGGTGGCGCCAGTCTACCTAGACTGGTCCGACAAGCCCATCACCTTCGACCAAGGCGACCACCCCGACCGCGTGCCGAGCCCAGGAAAGTACCCGCTCATTGTCGACCCCGTCATCGGCAACGTCAGGCTCACCAAGGTCCTCATGGACGGAGGCAGCAGCCTCAACATCATCTACGCCGAGACCCTCGGGCTCTTGCAGATAGATCTGTCCATGATCCAGGCCGGTGCGGCGCCCTTTCACGGGATCATCCCCGGGAAGCGCATCCAGCCCCTTGGACAACTCGATCTGCCCGTCTGCTTCGGGACCCCCTCCAACTTCCGAAAGGAAGCCCTCATGTTCGAGGTGGTCGGGTTCCAAGGAACCTACCACGCGGTGCTGGGGAGGCCGTGCTACGCCAAGTTCATGGCCGTCCCCAACTACACCTACCTCAAGCTCAAGATGCCGGGCCCCAACGGGGTCATCACTGTCAGGCCCACGTACCAACACGCGTACGAATGCGACGTGGAGTGCGTGGAGTACGCTGAGGCCCTTGCCGAATCCGAGGCCCTCATCGCCGACCTAGAGTGCCTCTCCAAGGAGGTGCCAGATGCGAAGCACCACGCCGGCAACTTCGAGCCAGCAGAGGCGGTTAAGTCCGTCCCTCTCGACCCCAGCAACGACGCCTCCAAGCAAGTCCAGATCGGCTCCAAGCTCGACCCCAAATAGGAAGCAGTGCTCGTCGACTTTCTCCACGCGAACGCCGAGGTGTTTGCATGGAGTTCCTCGGACATGCCCAGCATACCGAGGGATGTCGCCGAGCACTCGCTAGATATCCGAGCTGGAGCCCGACCCGTGAAGCGGCCTCTGCGCCGATTCGATGAAGAAAAGCGCATAGTCATAGTCGAGGAGATCCATAAGCTGACGGCTGCGGGGTTCATCAAAGAGGTATTCCATCCCAAATGGTTAGCCAACCCTGTGCTTGTGAGAAAGAAAGGTGGGAAATGGAGGATGTGTGTAGACTACACTGGTCTAAACAAAGCATGTCCGAAGGTTCCCTACCCTCTGCCTCGCATCGATCAAATCGTGGATTCCACTGCTGGGTGCGAAACCCTGTCATTCCTTGATGCCTACTCAGGGTATCACCAAATCAAGATGAAAGAGTCCGACCAGCTCGCGACTTCTTTCATCACACCTTTTGGCATGTACTGCTACATTACTATGCCATTTGGTTTGAGGAATGCAGGCGCGACATACCAAAGGTGCATGAACCACGTGCTCGGAGAGCACATCGGCCGAACGGTTGAGGCCTACATCGATGACATCGTAGTCAAGACGAGAAAAGCCTTCGACCTCCTCTTCGACCTTGAAACGACCTTCAAGTGTCTGAGGGCGAAAGGCGTGAAACTTAACCCCGAGAAATGTGTCTTCAGAGTCCCCCGAGGCATGCTCCTGGGGTTCATCGTCTCCGAGCGGGGCATTGAGGCCAACCCAGAGAAAATCGCGGCCATCACCAACATGGGGCCTATCAAAGACTTGAAAGGAGTACAAAGGGTCATGGGATGCCTTGCGGCTCTGAGCCGCTTCATCTCGCGCCTCGGCGAAAGAGGCCTACCCTTGTATCGCCTCTTAAGGAAGACCGAGCGCTTCTCTTGGACCCCCGAGGCCGAGGAAGCCCTCGGAAACTTAATGGCGCTCCTTACAAGTGCGCCCATCTTGGTGCCCCCCGCTGCAGGAGAAGCCCTCTTGATCTACGTAGCCGCTATCACTCAGGTGGTCAGCGCCGCGATCATAGTCGAGAGACGAGAAGAAGGGCATGCACTGCTCGTCCAGAGGCCGGTCTACTTCATCAGCGAAGTGCTATCCGAAACCAAGACCCACTACCCACAAATTCAGAAGCTACTGTACGCAGTAATTCTGACGCGGCAAAAGTTGCGACACTACTTCGAGTCTCATCCGGTGACTGTGGTGTCATCCTTCCCCCTGGGGGAGATCATCCAGTGCCGAGAGGCCTCGGGTAGGATAGCAAAGTGGGCGATGGAGATCATGGGCGAGACAATCTCGTTCGCTCCTCGGAAGGCCATCAAGTCCCAAGTCTTGGCGGACTTCGTGGCTGAATGGGTCGACACCCAGCTACCAATAGCTCCGATCCAACCGGAACTCTGGACCATGTACTTTGACGGGTCGCTGATGAAAACAGGAGCAAGTGCGGGCCTGCTCTTCATCTCACCCCTCGGGAAGCACCTTCGCTACGTGCTGCGCCTCCATTTCCCGGTGTCAAACAACGTGGCCGAGTATGAGGCTCTGGTTAATGGGTTGCACATCGCCATCGAGCTAGGGGTTCGGCGCCTCGATGCTCGTGGCGACTCGCAGCTTGTCATCGACCAGGTCATGAAGAACTCCCACTGCCGCGACCGAAAGATGGAGGCCTACTGCGACGAGGTTCGGCGCTTGGAAGACAAATTCTACGAACTCGAGCTCAACCACGTCGCCCGACGGTACAACGAGACTGCAAACGAGCTGGCTAAGATAGCCTCGGGGCGGACAACAGTTCCCCCGGACGTCTTCTCCTGAGACCTACATCAACCCTCCGTCAAGACCGACGACACGCTCGAGCCCAAGGAGGCCTCGGCCTAGCCCGAGGCACCCTCGGCCGCCGAGGGTGAGGCACTGCGTGTCGAGGAAGAGCGGCATGGGGTCACGCCTAATCGAAACTGGCAGACCCCGTACCTGCAATATCTCCACCGAGGAGAGCTCCCCCTCGACAAAGCCGAAGCTCGGCGACTGGCGCGGCGCACCAAGTCATTCGTCTTACTGGGTGACGAAAAGGAGCTCTACCACCGCAGCCCCTCAGGCATCCTCCAACGATGCATATCCATCGCCGAAGGTCAGGAGCTATTGCAAGAAATACACTCGGGGGCTTGCGGTCACCACGCAGCACCTCGAGCCCTCGTCGGGAACGCCTTCCGACAAGGCTTCTACTGGCCCACCGCGGTGGCTGACGCCACTAGGATTGTACGCTCCTGCCAGGGGTGTCAATTCTACGCAAGACAGACCCACCTGCCCGCTTAGGCCCTGCAAACAATACCCATCACTTGGTCGTTTGCTGTGTGGGGTATGGACCTCGTCGGTCCCTTGCAGAAGGCACCCAGGGGCTTCTCGCACCTGCTGGGCGCCATCGACAAATTCTCCAAGTGGATCGAGGTCCGACCCCTAACCAGCATCAGGTCCGAGCAGGCGGTAGCGTTCTTCACCAACATCATCCATCGCTTCGGGGTCTCGAACTCCATCATCACCGACAATGGCACCCAGTTCATTGGCAAGAAGTTCCTGGACTTCTGCGAGGACCACCACATCCGGGTGGACTGGGCCGCCGTGGCTCACCCCTTGACAAATGGGCAAGTGGAGCGTGCCAACGGCATGATTCTGCAGGGACTTAAGCCGAGGATCTACAACGACCTCAACAAGTTTGGCAGGCGATGGATGAAGGAACTACCCTCGGTGGTCTGGAGTCTGAGGACGACGCCAAGCCGAGCCACGGGTTTCTCACCGTTCTTTCTAGTCTATGGGGCCGAGGCTGTCTTGCCCACAGACTTAGAATACGGTTCCCCGAGGACAAGGGCGTACGATGACCAAAGGAACCGGACCAGCCGAGAAGACTCGCTGGACCAGCTGGAAGAGGCTCGGGACATGGCCTTACTACACTCGGCACGGTATCAACAGTCTCTGCGACGCTACCACGCCTGAGGGGTTCGGTCCCGAGACCTCCAGGTGGGGGACTTGGTGCTTCGGCTGCGCCAAGACGATCGAGGGCACCACAAGCTTACTCCTCCCTGGGAGGGGCCATTCATCATCGCCAAGATTTTGAAGCCCGGAACTTACAAGCTGGCCAACAATCAAGGCGAGGTCTACAACAACGCTTGGAACATCCGACAGCTACGTCGCTTTTACCCTTAAGATGTTTTCAAGTCATTCATATACCTCGTTTTCTATGCATGCACAAATAAAGTCTAACCGTCAAGGAAGGGTCATCCTTGCCTCGGCAAAGCCCGACCTCCCTCAGGGGCTAGAAGGGGGAACCCCCTCTGCGTCAAAATTTTCTTCGGAAAAGTTTTCTACCAAAATGACTTTCGTGTTTCCCGGCTATATCGATAACAAAACCCCGCAAAACGAATAAGAGCACATGTAAGCGGCAAGGCTGACCGAGCCGAGGGACTCCTACGCCTCCGGGATACGGATACCTCACTCGTCACCTTTCGCGAAAAATAACTCTTACTCGGATAAGCGATTCTGCTACCGACGAACAAGTCCGGATACTCGAAACAAGAGGAAAAGAAACGCAGCTTTATAACACGACGACAAAGTGTTTAGGCCTCGGCGGCCGCAAAATACACATGCATGTTCCAAACAAACTGTTCCGGCAGAATTAGGCATCACCCGGGGGAGGAGCGGCACCCTCGGCGTCGTCTCCACCCTTAGCGCCGTCTCCACGCTCGGCGAGATCCGCCCCGGCCTTGGACGGCGACGCAAGCGGGAGGATCTCCACCTCGAAGGAGGACGCCAGCACCGCGCTTGGGCCCGCGACGGCTGCGTCAAGCCTCTGAACCTCGGCTAAGGCTGCTTCATCTTCGTCGGGTAGATAGTACCCCTCGTTGACCCGCTCCAGGTCCACGTTGTAGTGGGAAGCGAGCACGGCGAAGGCCCGCCTAACGCCGTGATGTAGCGCCTCGCGGAGTTTGCTACGCACATGGCTGCCCAAGGCCTGCAGGCGACTCTGAGGGGAGCTTCCCGAGGGGACGTCGTCAAGACCAAAGACCTGGCAGAAGGCCGAGATAGCTTTAGACATGGCCACGCGGTCGACCTCCTTCTGCTCAGCCGCCTGGACAAGTGCCTTGGCGGACTCGTTGAGGGCTGACTCGAACTCTGCAAACAGCCAAACAAAATTCTTCGGATACGAATTGAAGAATGAAGCTGAATCGAAGCCACAAAGCGGCCAAAACATACCTTCAGCCCGGGCACGCTGCTCCGAAGATGCGGCTTGGGCGGACTGGGCAGACCCGACGGCCACGGCCAGGTCCTCTGCAAGGGCTCCGGCCCGAGCAGACACCTCGGCTAGTTGGCCCCCAAGGGCCTCAGCCGGCCTTCAGCCTCGACAGCCTAGTTCCGAGATTGGTCCCGCTCGCCGATGACCTGGCCAAGCTCCAGCTTATGCTGCTGCGCCTCTGCCCGTGCCGCCACTGCCTCTGCCTCCAGCTCATCACAGGGCAACCGAAGGTCCGCCGCCTCGGTGCTCCGTTGGGCGAGGCGTTCGGTAGCCTCGGTAAGCGTGGCCCTCAGGAACCGCAGCGAACCCCAGATGTTGGCCTCGCGGTGGATGAACGACGACTTGGCGGTGCTCAGATCCATCAGATCCTGAGGAAGGGAAGCTGGGCGTCACAAGTAATGCCCTTGTCATGCGAAAGGTATGCCTGAAATCCTTACCTAGAGGATCCTGGGAACGTCCCTGGAAAAGATCTCCATGGTCGACCAAAGCGACCCCATCGCTGCCTCGGCATACCCACGGAGCTCATCCCGAGACTGCTCCTCCCGCTCATCATCAAGGACGAAGAGGGGTTTCGAGGCGCCGCGGGTCCAGAACCGGAGCGCCTTTCCACGCCGCTCATTGGGATCGCGCCGCGCGGGGATGAGGTCGCCGCTCCCCAAGATGGGCTGCGGTACTGCGCCCCCTTCTCCAAGGCGTCGGGACCCCCTGTAGTCGACGCATCGGGTACCCCTCGGCTAAGGAGGCGGGCTTCCGGTCACCGACCTCGAGCAGCGGCACCTCAGCCATCTCAGCGTCAACGGTGACGGGTGGCTCCATGGGCAAAACGACAATAGCCTCGGCAGAAGCTGGTGCCGACGCCGGCAACACGTCAGGTGGGCTCAAGGCCAAGGCCGCGCCAGCAGCCTCCCCCGGCACGATGCCCGCCTCGACGGAGGGGTCAGCCTGGGGAGCTTGCCCCATGGCAACTCATGCCGCCTGGGTCCCCCGCTTGGGGGCATCTTGTGCGGAGGCCAGCCAACCAGCGTGGCACGGTGTGACACTGGCTACAGAAGCCGACACTGTCTTAAGGGCCTTCCTAGGAGCCAGACCGGCCGAACCGTGCCTCCGTTTGCTGGGAGGAAAAGGTAAAGCAGGATCAGGACACACAAAGAAGGAGCCAGGACAGAGGTATCCCCAGATACTTACCCACTCCGGACCAAGGCCAATCGTGCCTGTGGGGAGGCCCCTCGGCCCCCACAGGCGCTGCCGAGGTTTGCCCCGCTGCCGGCTTCGGCACCATTCCCACCTCGGGTGCCCAGGGCGCCGAAGGGACGGTCCGCCCAGGCGCGGTCACGACGGCCTGAGGATCAACCTCCTGTACGGCCGGCACGAGCGACTGCTCTTGGGGGACAAGCGGGTCGGCCTGACCCCCCAGGGTCACCTCAACTACCTCGGCCAAAGGGTCAAGTACCCCCTCAGCCTGCCCCTGCTCTTCGGACTGGGACCCTAATGTCCTGGCCTCAGATACCGATGGCGCCAGCCCGCTCGGGGGCTGGCTCGACGACCCCTGGCCTAGCCTCAGATCCGGGCTGAGGCCAAGGCAGGCCGCCATGTCGTCGTCCTCGTCATCATCGTTGTCATCATCGTCGTCAGGCGTCTCCGGCGACGGCTCCCTCGGGAGCCCGTCTCTCTCCTGTCTCCGACGGCGCCTCTCCAAGGCGTCCCAAGCCCGCATCCGCTCGTGAGCCTGAGCCTTTTTCGCGTCCTTCTTCTCCTTCTTCTTCTCCGCAGTGACCCTCCGCGCGGCTCGGTCCACCGCGTCCTCCGGGACCGGTGGCAGGGAAGGCTTGTAAAACCCCAACTCCTGGAGACGAACGGAAATCCCGACTGTGAGAGTCAAGGGCAACCTGACACAAGAAAGGAGAAGGAGCGGACACTCACCAGGGACACGCACCCACGCTCGGGATGCATCAAGGGCTGGGTAAGGGCGCCGGCGTCCAGCCTCCCTACCGTGCCCGCTACCCGCCTGCGGAGGTCATCGACGGAGAGGGAGACCGAGGACATCTGCGAACCCTCCAAGTCGACCCCCGACATCATCTCCGAAAGCGGCAACCGCCGCTCTGTCAAGGGAAGCACCCTCCGGCGATGGATGGCGGCAACCACCCCCGCGGCGGTAAGCCCCCCGTCTCGTAGCTCCTGCAAGGCCTCGAGAAGGGGTTGGAGTTTCTCCTATTTCTCGCACGTGGCCCCATAGCGCTAGTTGCTGCCGGCGGTAGTCACCACTCGTTGAGAAAACGACGGGAGCCTCCCATCGTCATTCCGGAGGTAAAACCACCGGCGCTGCCACCCCTTGTTCGAAGACACAAGGATGGCAGGGATGTACTGTTGCGCGCGCGCCTGCCTCAACTAGAGAATGCAGCCACCGGCCTGCACCGCCATGCGGACCTTCTTTTCCCCCGTTGTCAAGGCAAAAGGCTCCATGAAGAAGAGATGGGTCCACAGATCCCAATGGGGGTCAATCCCTAAAAAGCCTTCGCAAACCGCCGCGAAGATGGCCTCTTGCGCAATGGAGTTGGGGTTGAGATTGTGCAACTCCACCCCGTAGTAATGCAGGAGCGCCCGCATGAAACGGCTTGCTGGCACTCTGAACCCCCGCTCATGGAAGGAGACGAAACTCAGCACATACCCCGGCGGCGGGGTCGGGCCGACCCCGCTCGGAGGGACCATCCACTCCGGCTGCGGGGCACCGGAGAGGGGATGGAGCTAGCCATCGGCGACAAGGGCCTCCAGATCGTCCACCGTGACGGTGGAGAAAGGCCACGGGTCGCGCGGCGGAACGACAGTTACCCGGTCGGCCATCGCCAAACGAAGGGGGTGGCGGCGGGGCGGACAAGGTGCGTGGTTTTCTTTCTCTGGCTATTCCCTTGGGTCGCGGAAACCAAAGCAGGAGGCGAGCAGTAGAGTAAAGAACCACCATTGGTCCCTCTTCCGGGTATATAAAGGCCCGGGCAAGACCGTTCAACACTTCGCCCGAACCCGCCGCGAAATTCGAACTCAAAGGCGAAACGCCCGTTCCTCGAACGACTCGCGCACGCACAACGGCTGCCCCACAAACCACCCGTCCTGTCGCATTAACTCCGCGGCAGGGCAAGCGATACCTTTGGCAGGCGAAGCGGGCGACGTTTCACCTCCGCCATGATGACCGTGTCAAAAAAGGTGCGCCACATCGTTTAAATTCGTATCCTTTTCTTCTTCCCCTTTCTCTCTCTTGCTACAGGGACCGAGAAAGGGGATACTCCGAAAGGGATCGTTCTCCACGAAGGAAACGGGCCCCGAGCCCTCCTACTGATCAGGGGTTCGAAGGCTGGCCCCTCGGAAGGGTTCGATAGCCGCCTCAGAGCACTCAGGCTCCGCGCCCACTACTAATCAGGGGTTCGAAGGCTGGCCCCTCGGAAGGGTTCGACAGCCGCCCCAGAGCACTCGGGCTTCAGGCTCATTACTGATCAGAGGTTCGAAGGCTGGCCCCTCGGAAGGGTTCGACAGCCACCTCAGAGCACTCGGGCTCCACACCCACTACTGATCAGGGGTTCGAAGGCTGGCCCCTCGAAGGGTTCGACAGCCGCCTCAGAGCACGTAGAGCGAGGGATGACTCTGGGTACGTCTGATACATGGCCGAGGCTCGGGCTATGCTCCCGAGGTACCCTAGGACATTTTTGAGACCAGCAGGAGCGATTTTGTAATGGAATCCCATTAGAGGGAGGCATCGAGCCCTCGGACCCTATCAAACGGGACCGGGTCCGGCAAATCACCTGCAGGTACTTTTGGAGCGCGACTCTGGGCCACTAGCCGACCCTTATCGAACGGGGCACGGGCGTCCACTCGGATTACCCGTTAGCAACTCACTGGAGACACCATGTTCTGCGCCCTCCGAGGGCAACATGGCACTTCCCCCCCTCCTCCTTGCGGAAAGGCGACGAAGGGGCGTATGATAAAAGCCGAGTCAGTCCTTGATCATCCTCTCGCTCTGTGCAGAGGCTCGGGGGCTGCTCTCGCAAACCTGGCTCCGGCCAAACCGTTGACAGCGTCAACAAACCAGCCCGAGAACTCAGAACCTGACCATGCACCCGAGCTACAATCAGATCGCATGAGGGAACAACCAGACCGGCCGAGGCATCACGAAAGTGAAAGGGAAATGTGCCCTTGGGCCATTTCTAAGTATTTTGGTGATTAAGTGTCCAACACAAGTGCCTAAATGTTAAATTGTGCCAAGGACTCAAGAAGTGCAAATCAAGATTAAAAAGGTATGTTTCTAGACTTAGTACATTGTTTTGAAGACTAATGTATTGTGTCTAAGTGCTAGAAATAGGAGAAACAATTTTGGAGAAGTTGGCTATGTACAGCCAAAAGGCTGTTTGGTCTGGGTGCACCGGACTGTCCGGTGGTGCACCAGACAGTGTCCGGTGGTGCACCAGACAGTGTCCGGTGCGCCAGGCCGGCGTCTGTCAACTGGCTGCTCTCGGGAAGCAATTAACGGCGTACGATTATAAATCACCGGACTGTCCCAGCAAAATGTTGTGGGAACCAAGTGGGTGTTCCGCAACAAACAAGACGAGCACGGGGTGGTGACAAGGAACAAGGCACGACTTGTGGCAAAAGGTTATGCCCAAGTCGCAGGTTTGGACTTTGAGGAGACTTTTGCTCCTGTGGCTAGGCTAGAGTCAATTCGCATATTGTTAGCCTATGCTACTCACCATTCTTTTAGGTTGTTCCAAATGCATGTGAAGAGCGCTTTCCTCAACGGGCCAATCAAGGAGGAGGTGTACATGGAGCAGCCCCCTGGCTTCGAGGATGAACGGTACCCCGACCACGTGTGTAAGCTCTCTAAGGCGCTCTATGGACTTAAGCATGCCCCAAGAGCATGGTATGAATGCCTTAGAGACTTTTTAATTACTAATGCTTTCAAGGTTGGGAAAGTCGATCCAACGCTATTCACTAAGACTTGTGATGGTGATCTTTTTGTGTGCCAAATTTATGTGGATGACATAATATTTGGTTCTACTAACCAAAAGTCTTGTGAAGAGTTTAGCAGGGTGATGACTCAAAAGTTTGAGATGTCGATGATGGGCGAGTTGAACTACTTCCTTGGGTTCCAAGTGAAGCAACTCAAGGACGACACCTTCATCTCCCAAACGAAGTACACGCAAGACTTGATCAAGCGGTTTGGGATGAAGGACGCCAAGCCCGCAAAGACTCCAATGGGAACCGACGGACACACCGACCTCAACAAAGGAGGTAAGTCCGTTGATCAAAAGGCATACCGGTCCATGATAGGGTCCTTACTTTATTTATGTGCTAGTAGACCGGATATTATTCTTAGCGTATGCATGTGTGCTAGATTTCAATCCGATCCAAGAGAGTGTCACTTAGTGGCCGTGAAGCGGATTCTTAGATATTTAGTCGCTACGCCTTGCTTCGGGATCTGGTATCCAAAGGGGTCTACCTTTGACTTGATTGGATATTCAGACTCCGATTATGCTGGATGTAAGGTCGATAGTGTCGGCGTTTCGAGACCGGGGGGGTCCCTGGGCCGACAAGTGAATGTCGCTGCGTGCCCCAGCCCAGATGGGTCGAGCGCGAGGGCGAGCGCGAAGGGGGGAAGAGCGAGGCG
This sequence comes from Zea mays, assembly GCF_902167145.1. Taxonomy (NCBI): domain Eukaryota; kingdom Viridiplantae; phylum Streptophyta; class Magnoliopsida; order Poales; family Poaceae; genus Zea; species Zea mays. The sequence continues at coordinate 14,191,358 of NC_050101.1, read as the reverse complement.
GCCGGAGACCGGCGTGAGAGAGGTGGGAATCCCGCGGCCTTCGTGTTCGTCCCGTGCCCAGGTCGGGTGCGCTTGCAGTAGGGGGTTACAAGCGTCCACGCGGGAGAGGGAGCGAGCGGCCCCAAGCGAGCGCCTGTTCTCGTCCTCGTCCCCGCGCGGCCAACCCTCTCTAAGAGGGCCCTGGTCCTTCCTTTTATAGGCGTAAGGAGAGGATCCAGGTGTACAATGGGGGTGTAGCAGAGCGCTACGTGTCTAGCGGGGGAGAGCTAGCGCCCTAAGTACATGCCGTCGTGGCAGCCGGAGAGATTTTGGCACCCAGCTGGTGTGATGTCATGGCCGTCGGAGGAGCGATGGAGCCTGGCGGAGGGACAGCTGTCGGAGCGGTTGGGTCCTTGCTGACGTCTTCTTGCTTCCGTAAGGGGGCTGAGAGTCGCCGTCGTCACAGAGCGTGTGGGGCGCCATCATTGCCTATCTGGCGTGAGAGAGGTGGGAATCCCGCGGCCTTCGTGTTCGTCCCGCGCCCAGGTCGGGTGCGCTTGCAGTAGGGGGTTACAAGCGTCCACGCGGGAGAGGGAGCGAGCGGCCCCAAGCGAGCGCCTGTTCTCGTCCTCGTCCCCGCGCGGCCAACCCTCTCTAAGAGGGCCCTGGTCCTTCCTTTTATAGGCGTAAGGAGAGGATCCAGGTGTACAATGGGGGGTGTAGCAGAGCGCTACGTGTCTAGCGGGGGAGAGCTAGCGCCCTAAGTACATGCCGTCGTGGCAGCCGGAGAGATTTTGGCACCCAGCTGGTGTGATGTCGTGGCCGTCGGAGGAGCGATGGAGCCTGGCGGAGGGACAGCTGTCGGAGCGGTTGGGTCCTTGCTGACGTCTTCTTGCTTCCGTAAGGGGGCTGAGAGTCGCCGTCGTCACAGAGCGTGCGGGGCGCCATCATTGCCTATCTGGCGGAGCTAGCCAGATGGGACGCCGGTCTGGTTCCCCGTGGCCTGAGTCAGCTCGGGGTAGGGTGATGATGGCGCCTCCTGTTGACGTGGCTGGCCTGCGCCCTAGGTTGGGCGATGCGGAGGCTCCTCCGAAGTCGAGGTCGAGTCTGTCTTCCGTGGCCGAGGCCGAGTCCGAGCCCCTGGGTCGGGCGAGGCGGAGGTCGTCGGCTGAGGCCAGGGCGGAGTCCGAGCCCTGCGGTCGGGCGAAGCGGAGTTCGTCGTCTTCTGGGACTTAGCCCGAGTCCGAGCCCTGGGTCGGGCAGAGCGGAGTTCGTCGTCTTCTGGGACTTAGCCCGAGTCCGAGCCCTGGGTCGGGCGGAGCGGAGTTCGCCGTCTTCCGGGACTTAGCCCGAGTCCGAGCCCTGGGTCGGGCGGAGCGGAGTTCGCCGTCTTCCGGGACTTTAGCCCGAGTCCGAGCCCTGGGTTGGGCGGAGCGGAGTTCGCCATCTTCCGGGACTTAGCCCGAGTCCGAGCCCTGGGTCGGGCGGAGCGGAGTTCGCCGTCTTCCGGGACTTAGCCCGAGTCCGAGCCCTGGGTCGGGCGGAGAGGAGTTCGCCGTCTTCCGGGGCTGAGCCCGAGTCCGAGCCCTGGGTCGGGCGAAGCGGAGCTTCCTATGGTGCCTCCGGTGGGGCCTGACTGCCTGTCAGCCTCACTCTGTCAAATGGCACTGAAGTCGGAGTGGCGCAGGCGGCGCTGTCCTTCTGTCAGGCCGGTCAGTGGAGCGATGAAGTGACGGCGGTCACATTGGCTCTGCCGGGGGGCGCGCGTCAGGATAAAGGTGTCAGGCCACCTTTGCATTAAATGCTCCTGCGACTTGGTCGGTCGGTGTGGAGATTTAGTCAGGGTTGCTTCTTAGCGAAGGCAGGGCCTCGGGCGAGCCGGAAATATGTTCGCCGTTGGAGGGGGGCCTCGGGCGAGACAGAAATCCTCCGGGGTCGGCCGCCCTTGTCCGAGGCTAGGCTCGGGCGAGGCGTGATCGAGTCGCTTGAATGGATTGATCCCTGACTTAGTCGCACCCATCAGGCCTTTGCAGCTTTATGCTGATGGGGGTTACCAGCTGAGAATTAGGAGTCTTGAGGGTACCCCTAATTATGGTCCCCGACAGTAGCCCCCGAGCCTCGAAGGGAGTGTTAGCACTCGCTTGGAGGCTTTCGTCGCACTTTTTTGCAAGGGGACCAGCCTTTCTCGGTTGCGTTTTGTTCCGGTGGGTGCGCGCGAGCGCACCCACCGGGTGTAGCCCCCGAGGCCTCGGAGGAGTGGTTTCACTCCTCCGAGGTCTTAATGCCTCGCGTAATGCTTCGGCTGGTCTGGTTGTTCCCTCATGCAAGCTGGCCGTAGCCCGGGTGTACGGTCGGGTCCCAAGTTCTCGGGCTGGTATGTTGACGCTGTCAACGGTTCGGCCGGAGCCGGGTTTGCGAGAGCAGCCCCCGAGCCTCTGCACAGGGCGAGAGGGCGATCAGGGACAGACTCGGCTTTTTTACATACGCCCCTGCGTCGCCTTTCCGCAAGGAGGAGGGGGGGAAAGCGCCATGTTGCCCTCGATGGGCGCCGAACATGGTGTCTCCGGTGAGCTGCAAGCGGGTAATCCGAGTGGACGTCCGTGCCCCGTTCGTTAGGGGTCGGCTAGGGGCCCAGAGGCACGCCCAAAAGTACCTGCGGGTGATCTGCCGGACCCGGTCCCCTGGCGACGGGGTCCGAGGGCTCGATGCCTCCCTCTGATGGGATTCCGTTACAAGATCGCTCTCGCTGGTCTCGGAAATATCCTAGGGTACCTCGGGAGCGCAGCCCGAGCCTTGGTTATGTATCGAACGTACCCATGGTCATCCCTCGCTCGGCGTCTGAGGCGGCTGTGAATCCTTCGGGGGCCAGCCTTCGAACCCCTGATCAGTAATGGGCACGGAGCCCGAGTAGCCTGAGGCGGCCGTAGAACCCTTCAGGGGGCCGGCCTTCGAACCTCTGACCGGTAGTGGGTGTAGGGCCCACGCGATCTGAGGCGGCTGTCGAACCCTTCGGGGGGCCAGCCTTCGAACCTCTGATCAGTAGGGAGGCTCGGAGCCTAGTTCCTTCACGGGGAAGGACCCTTTTCGGGGTATCCCCCTTTCCCGGTCCCTGTTGCAAGAGAGAGAGAAAGAGGAAAAAAGGAAAAGGATACGAAATCGAACGACGCGGCGTACCTTTACTGGCGCGGTCATTATGGCGAAGGCGAAGCGTCGCCCGCTTTTCCTGCCAGAGGCGCCGCCTGTCCCGCCGCGGAGTTGATGCGACGGGGTGAGTGGTTGACGGGGCGGTCGTTGCGCGTGCGCGAGTCGCTCGAGGAACGAAACACGGGCGCGTTGTCTTCACGCCGTGGGAGAGGGTGCTCTCGCTTCCCCCAGATGGGACGTAAGCTTGGCTGACGACGTGACTGCTGCTCCTGCCCGCCTGCCACCGTCATTACTGCCGGCCCATTTTTGGCCGCACTGACCGCCGCGCCAGGCTGGCGCTGCTGGGTCGTGCGCTGGGTCGCCTCGAGTCAGGGTATTGGTTCCGCAGTCGAGGAGGCGCGGTGGTGGCGCAAGTGGTGGTGCAGTTGCATGCACGAAGCAGTCGGCGCGCCAGTTGCATGACACGTGGGCCTGGGCCTCCAGGCTGGGAGTGTTGGGAGTCGGAGAAGCGCGCCCACTTGGCGCAGTTGCATGCCGCCCGCATGGCCGCCCACCCTTTCGCCCGCTGGTCTGGGCAAAAGCGGAGGGTCGCTTGTAACCGCTGGGCGGTTGTATGCACCGCGCGCGGCGGTTTGGCTTCTTCTGCCCTGAGTCGGCTTGCATGACGTGTGGGTCCCAGCCCCCGCGCCGTAGGGGAGGACCTTGGAGTGTGTTGGAGAAGACTCAGCCCGTGACGGCTGGGGACGCAAGTAGGGAGAACCGCCCTTAAAAGGAAGGTGACCCCCTTGGAAGGCGACCATGTCTTCGCGCTCCCTTATGCATCGTGTCTTTCCAACTCCCAAGCCCCCAGATGGGGGATCTCCGCCGTCTTTCCGCCTCGTCGTCGGGGGAACGCAACTCCGCAGGAGTTGGTACCTTTCAGCCATCGTTCGGCTTCAAGGATTTTCATCACACAGCCCGGTTGCACCCCTCCGCTGGTGGTCACCCAAGACGGTGACCTCCAGCTCCTGGATGGGGAGAGGCAAGCCGGGCTGTGATCTCGATCCCGCCCTCAGCGTCGAGGGTGTTCGTCATCCTCGCTGGGGCGGGGAGCGAGGCGAGCCGGGGCTCTACCTCCTGCACGGGTCGGCGGGCCACCTCTTCTTCCAGCTTCTGGTGGTGGCAATCGCCCTCTAGCCCCGCGGCGGAGACGTCCTCCAGCCATGCCGGGGAAGGCGAACTGTTGCTGCCCAGCTAGGATGCAACATTCCGCCCTCTTCCTCGCATTCACGGCGGGGACAGCAGCGAGGACCTGCCGGTGCGCTTGGGAGCGGCCCGCTCTTTGGCTTTAATAGCTGGTTCGCGTCCCTTGAGCGGGAACGCGAACGAGAGCCCTCCGGCGGCCGCGTCCACCCAGGACCATGGCTGCTGCTGCAGAGGTCACTGGCGGGTCTCCCGATGTTCGTTGCCCCGCAGGCTCGAGGTTGCTCCTACCCGCGGGGACGGAACCAGAGTTCCGTTTGTAATGGCACTCTGGATGCCAGTGTTTTTTGTTCATTGTGGCTGTCGAGGCCTGAACATGTGTGTAATGGAGCCGTGTTTTTTCCTCATTTTCGAGCACTAGGACTCGCCTGTTGGTTGTCTGAACCGCTTCACCAAGCGTGAGTCACCCCGTGTCAAGGTGACGAGTGAGGTATCCGTATCCCGGAGGCGTAGGAGTCCCTCGGCTCGGTCGGCCTTGTTGTCTGAGGTTTCTCTAGCTTAGTTAAAGGGACCCCCTGGGCCGCTCTTCGATGAGCCGAGGCCAGGGGTAGCGGTATCAGCATGAACAGGGGCGGAGTTGGCTCGAAAATGAAACCTGGTTGGCCGGAGCCCAGCCGGGTCGTCCGTTAGCGGGACCGACGCCGGAGTTCACCAGCCGAAGCCTCGGGTCGGGCTGGCGCCCTTGCAAGATGGTTGGCCGAGGCCCCAGAGTGACCGGCCGAGCCGCCTGCTCGGGCCAGATTTCCGGAGAAGACCCTGGCAGCGATTGCCCGGGTGTGGCGATGACGTCGTCCTTTAGAGCAGAGATCCTTGGACCGCGTCGCCGTCCGAGGCTAGGTCGGGCCTCGCCGAAAGTGTCGTCGATGCCGAGGGTGCTGCTATCCCCTTCCAACGTCAAGACCCGAGCCTGCAGGATCAGATCGTCTTGTAGTGTGTGTCTCCTGCGGCCGCCGAGGCCAGAACACACACCCTCGCTGTGTTGTAAAGCTGCGTCTCTTTTCTTCTTGTTTCGGGTATCTGGACTTTTTTGTCGGCAACAGGGATGTTTGTGCGAGCGAGAGTTGCTTCTCGCGGAAGGTGATTAGTGAGGTATCCATACCCCGGAGGCGTAGGAGTCCCTCGGCTCGGTCAGCCTTGCCGCTTACGCGCACTTTTACCCGTCCATGAGGCTCTGTCACCGACTCAGTCGAGAAGGCTCGAAGGATCACTTTGGCAGAAGAACTTCCAAACGTGAAGACTTGTTCGGTCCGCGGAACCACTTATCCGAACGTGAGTTACTTATCGCAGAAGGTGATGAGTGAGGTATCCGTATCTCGGAGGCGTAGGAGTCCCTCGGCTCGGTCAGCCTTGGCTGCTTACGTGTACTCCGTCGTTTTCAGGATCCACTTTTCGAAGTAGTCAAAAAGCACGAAAGACATTCTGGCAGAAGGGATCTTTTTTTTTCAAGGAAGAAATTCGACGCAGAGGGGGTTCCCTCCCTTTTAGCCCCCGAGGGAGGGTCGGGCTTTGCCAAGGCGAGGTCGACCCTTCCTTGATGACTAAACTTTGTGTGGGTGCGAGGTATATGAACAACTTGAAAATATCTTAAGGGTAGAAGCGACGTAGCTGTTGGATGTTCCAAGCGTTGCCGTAGACTTCGCCTTGACTGTTGGCCAGCTTGTACGTTCCGGGCTTCAGAACTTTGGCGATGATGAATGGCCCCTCCCAGGGGGGCGTGAGCTTGTGCCTCCCTCGGGCGTCTTGTCGCAGCCGAAGCACCAGGTCGCCCATCTGGAGGTCTCGGGATCGGACCCCTCGGGCGTGGTAGCGTCGCAGGGACTGCTGGTACCGCACCGAGTGTAGTAAGGCCTTGTCCCGAGCCTCTTCCAGCTGGTCCAGCGAGTCTTCTCGGCTAGCTTGGTTGCTTTGGTCGGTGTAGGCCCTCGTCCTTGGGGAGCCGTATTCCAGGTCTGTGGGCAAGACAGCCTCGGCCCCGTAGACTAGGAAGAACGGCGTGAAACCCGTGGCTCGGCTCGGCGTCGTCCTCAGGCTCCAGACCACCGAGGGGAGTTCCTTCAACCATCGCTTGCCGAACTTGTTGAGGTCGTTGTAGATCTGAGGCTTGAGCCCTTGTAGAATTCATGCCGTTGGCACGCTCCACCTGCCCATTCGTCATGGGATGAGCCACGGCTGCCCAGTCCACCCGGATGTGGTGGTCCTCGCAGAAGTCCAGGAACTTTCTGCCGGTGAACTGGGTGCCGTTGTCGGTGATGATGGAGTTCGGGACCCCGAAGCGATGGATGATGTTGGTGAAGAACGCCACCGCCTGCTCGGACCTGATGCTGTTCAGGGGTCGGACCTCGATCCACTTGGAGAATTTGTCGATGGCGACCAGCAGGTGCGTGTAGCCCCCGGGTGCCTTCTGCAAGGGGCCGACGAGGTCCAGACCCCACACAGCAAAGGGCCAGGTGATGGGTATTGTCTGCAGAGCCTGAGCGGGCAGGTGGGTCTGCTTCGCATAGAATTGACACCCTTCACAGGTGCGGACAATTCTTGTGGCGTCGGCCACCGCCGTCGGCCAGTAGAAGCACTATCGGAAGGCATTCCCGACAAGGGCTCGAGGCGCTGCGTGATGGCCGCAAGCCCCCGAGTGTATCTCTCGCAGAAGTTCCTGGCCTTCAGCGATGGAGATGCATCGCTGGAGGATGCCTGAGGGGCTGCGGTGGTAGAGCTCCTTCTCATCACCCAGCAAGACGAACGACTTGGCGCGCCGCGCCACCCGCCGAGCCTCGGCTCGGTCGAGGGGAAGCTCTCCTCGGTGGAGATATTGTAGGTACGGGGTCTGCCAGTTTCGATCAGGTGCGACCCCGCTTTGCTCCTCCTCGACGCACAGTGCCTCACCCTCGGGGGCCGAGGGTACCTCGGACTGAACCGAGGGCGCCTCGGGCCGAGCTGAGGGTGCCTTGGGATGAGCCGAGGATGCCTCGGACTGAGCCGAGGGCGCCTCGGGTTGAGCCGTGGGTGCCTCGGACTGGGCCGAGGGTACCTCGGGCTCGGACGTGTCGTCGATCTTGACGGAGGGTTGATGCAGATCTCGGGAGAAGACGTCCGGGGGAACCGTTGTTCGCCCCGAGGCTATTTTAGCCAGCTCGTCCGCAGTCTCGTTGTAGCGCCGAGCGATGTGGTTAAGCTCGAGCCCGTAGAACTTGTCTTCCAGGCGTCGAACCTCATCGCAGTAGGCCTCCATCTTCGGGTCGCGGCAGTGGGAGTTCTTCATGACTTGGTCGATGACGAGCTGCGAGTCACCGCGGGCGTCCAGGCGCCGGACCCCTAGCTCGATGGCGATCCGCAACCCGTTGACCAGAGCCTCGTACTCAGCCACATTGTTGGACGCTGGGAAGTGGAGGCGTAGCACATAGCGTAGGTGTTTCCCGAGGGGCGAGATGAAGAGTAGGCCTACGCCGGCTCCTGTCTTCATCAACGACCCGTCCAAAAACATGGTCCAGAGCTCCGGTTGGATCGGAGCCGTTGGCAGCTGGGTGTCGACCCATTCGGCCACGAAGTCCGCCAAGACCTGGGACTTAATGGCTTTCCGGGGAGCGAACGAGATCGTCTCCCCCATGATCTCCACCGCCCACTTTGCAATCCTACCCGAGGCCTCTCGACACTGGATGATCTCTCCTAGGGGGAAGGATGACACCACAGTTACCGGATGAGACTCGAAGTAGTGTCGCAACTTCCGCCGGGTCAGGATCACTGCATATAGCAGCTTCTGAACTTGTGGGTAGCGGATCTTGGTTTTGGACAGTACCTCGCTGACGAAGTAAACTGGCCTCTGAATGGGCTATACAAGCAAAATGTTGTGGGAACCAAGTGGGTGTTCCGCAACAAACAAGACGAGCACGGGGTGGTGACAAGGAACAAGGCACGACTTGTGGCAAAAGGTTATGCCCAAGTCGCAGGTTTGGACTTTGAGGAGACTTTTGCTCCTGTGGCTAGGCTAGAGTCAATTCGCATATTGTTAGCCTATGCTACTCACCATTCTTTTAGGTTGTTCCAAATGCATGTGAAGAGCGCTTTCCTCAACAGGCCAATCAAGGAGGAGGTGTACGTGGAGTAGCCCCCTGGCTTCGAGGATGAACGGTACCCCGACCACGTGTGTAAGCTCTCTAAGGCGCTCTATGGACTTAAGCAAGCCCCAAGAGCATGGTATGAATGCCTTAGAGACTTTTTAATTACTAATGCTTTCAAGGTTGGGAAAGCCGATCCAACGCTATTCACTAAGACTTGTGATGGTGATCTTTTTGTGTGCCAAATTTATGTGGATGACATAATATTTGGTTCTACTAACCAAAAGTCTTGTGAAGAGTTTAGCAGGGTGATGACTCAAAAGTTTCAGATGTCGATGATGGGCGAGTTGAACTACTTCCTTGGGTTCCAAGTGAAGCAACTCAAGGACGACACCTTCATCTCCCAAACGAAGTACACGCAAGACTTGATCAAGCGGTTTGGGATGAAGGACGCCAAGCCCGCAAAGACTCCAATGGGAACAGACGGACACACCGACCTCAACAAAGGAGGTAAGTCCGTTGATCAAAAGGCATACCGGTCCATGATAGGGTCCTCACTTTATTTATGTGCTAGTAGACCGGATATTATTCTTAGCGTATGCATGTGTGCTAGATTTCAATCTGATCCAAGAGAGTGTCACTTAGTGGCTGTGAAGCGGATTCTTAGATATTTAGTCGCTACGCCTTGCTTCGGGATATGGTATCCAAAGGGGTCTACCTTTGACTTGATTGGATATTCAGACTCCGATTATGCTGGATGTAAGGTCGATAGGAAAAGTACATCAGGGACGTGCCAATTCTTAGGAAGGTCCCTGGTGTCATGGAGCTCTAAGAAACAAACTTCTGTTGCCCTATCCGCCACTGAGGCCGAGTATGTTGCCGCAGGACAGTGTTGCGCATAACTACTTTGGATGAGGCAAACCCTCAGGGACTTTGGCTACAATCTGAGCAAAGTCCCACTCCTATGTGATAATGAGAGTGCTATCCGCATGGCGGACAATCCTGTTGAACACGACCGCACAAAGCACATAGACATCTGGCATCACTTTTTGAGAGACCACCAGCAAAAGGGAGATATCGAAGTGTTTTATGTTAGCACCGAGAACCAGCTAGCCGATATCTTTACCAAGCCTCTAGATGAGTCGACCTTTTGCAGGCTGCGTAGTGAGCTAAATGTCTTAGATTCGCGGAACTTGGATTAATTTATAGCATACATGTGTTTTTATGCCTTGATCATGTTCCTTAAGCATTTTGTTGTTTACTTATGGTGCTCAAGTTGTACAAGCACTCCCCGGACCTCACAAGTCCATTTGCAAGTGATGCACATATTTAGGGGGAGATGTGCTACAACTTGACCCTTTGAGACTAACTATGTGCTTGAGTTTGCTTAATTTAGTCTCAAAGGAGGTTTGAAAGGGAAAAGGTGGACTTGGACCATGCAAGACTTCCACTGCACTCCGATGAAAGAGTAACTGATTCCAAGTTCATCTTTGTACTCTTATTGCCTTTTTACTCTTAGTTGAAGATTTTGGTGAGGCAATGGGGTTAAAGGGCCAAGATTGATCCCGTTTTGGTGCTTGATGCCAAAGGGGGAGAAAATAAGGCCAAAGCAACAAATAGATCAGCTACCACTTGAGAATTTTTGAAAATAGTAGAATATAGCTTTTGATTTGTCAAAAGTCTCTTATTGTCTCTTTTGTCAAAAGTTGGCCTCTTATAGGGAGAATGGTTGATTATGGGAAAAAGGGGGAGTTTTTGAAATCTTTGATCAATTTCTCTTGGAACAACTCTCTTTATGTCTCAACAAGTGTGTTTGACTTAGAGATAGGAAATTGAGGTTGATTTGCAAAAACAAACCAAGTGGTGGCAAAGAATGATCCAAATATGCCAAATTTGAACCAAAACAAATTTGAGTTTTCATTTGCATTGATGTTGCACTTCTTTTAGTTGTCTTTTATTGTGTTGGCATAAATCACCAAAAAGGGGGGAGATTGAAAGGGAAATGTGCCCTTGGGGCATTTCTATGTATTTTGGTGATTAAGTGTCCAACACAAGTGCCTAAATGTTAAATTGTGCCAAGGACTCAAGAAGTGCAAATCAAGATTAAAAAGGTATGTTTCTAGACTTAGTACATTGTTTTGAAGACTAATGTATTGTGTCTAAGTGCTAGAAACAGGAGAAACAATTTTGGAGAAGTTGGCTGTGTACAGCCAAAAGGCTGTTTGGTCTGGGTGCACCAGACTGTCCGGTGCGCCAGGCCGGCGTCTGTCAACTGGCTGCTCTCGGGAAGCAATTAACGGCGTACGGCTATAAATCACCGGACTGTCCGGTGAGCTAATAGTCGGTCGGGCCAACGGTCGGCCGCATAATCCGCGCGCGACGCGTGGCAAGAGCCAACGGTCAGAAGGGGCACCGGACTGTCCGGTGTGCACTGGACAGTGTCCGGTGCGCCAACGGCTCTAAAGCGCCAACGGTCGGCTTCACCAAAGAAGGAAAGAAATCCACACCGGACAGTGTCCGGTGGTGCACCGGACTGTCCGGTGCGCCAGGCGACAGAATGCAAGATTTGCCTTCTTGAAATGCTCTCAATGGCTCCTAGCTGCCTTGGGGCTATAAAAGGGACCCCTAGGCGCATGGAGGAATACACCAAGCATTCCTTGAGCATTGTTGATCACTCACACTTCATTCTTGCGCACTTGTTCGACATTCTTAGTGATTTGAGCTCCGTTCTAGTGAGAACCTCGAGATATTGTCTTGAGCTCAAGTCTTGGTCTTGTGTGTGTGTATTTGCTGTGCATTTGAGTGTGTTGCTTCCCTCCCTTACTCTAGTGCTTTATTGTGATTCTTATTGTAAGGGCGAGATACTCCAAGTTGTGGAGATTCCTCGCAAACGGGAAAGAGAAAAGTAAAGAAGAACACCGTGGTATTCAAGTTGATCATTGGATCACTTGAGAGGAGTTGAGTGCAACTCTCGTCCGTTGGGACGCCACAACGTGGAGTAGGCAAGTTTTGTACTTGGCCGAACCACGGGATAAATCCTCGTGTCTCTTGTGCTTGTCTTTATTGTGTCTATTGTGCTTCACAAGAGCTCTCCTCTCTACTCACTTGATTTCATTGTTCTAACTCTTAATCAAGTTTGTGGTGTTAAGTTTTAAGTTTTACAGGATCACCTATTCACCTCCCTCTAGGTGCTCTCAGAAAGGCATTAAGACCTCGGAGGAGTCAAACCACTCCTCCGAGGCCTCGGGGGCTACACCCGGCGGGTGCGCTCGCGCGCACCCACCGGAACAAAATGTACCCGAGAAAGGCCGGTCCCCTTGCAAAAAAGTGTGACAAAGCCTCTAAGCGAGTACCAACACTCCCTTTGAGGCTCGGGGGCTACTGTCAGGTACCATAATTAGGGGTACCCCCAAGACTCCTAAACTCGGCTGGTAATCACCATCAGCGCAAACTGCAGAGGCTAATGGGTGCAATTCAGGTCAAGGCTCCATCCACTCAAGGGACGCAATCTCGCCTCGCCCGAGCCCAGCCTCGGGCGGGAACGGTAGTCCTGGACGGATTCATGCCTCGCCCGAGGGCCTCCTCAAGCAACGGGCGCACCCTCGACTTGCCCGAGGCCCAGCTCGGGTAGGCTTCGCAGTGAAGCAACCTTGGCCAGATTGCCTCGCCAATCGACCGTATCGCAAGAGCATTCAATGCGAGGATCGTCTGACACCTTATCCTGACGCACGTTCCTCAGTCGGTAGGGCCAAAGTGACCGCAGTCACTTCGCCCCTCCACTGACTGACCTGACAGGAAAACAGCGTCGCCTGCCCCGCTCCGACTGTGTGCCACCTGCCAAGATGAGACTGACAGCAGCTGAGTCCAGCCTCAGGCGCCACAGGAAGCTCCGCCTCGCCCGACCTTGGGCCTTGGCCTCAGGAGAAGTCTCTGCCTCGCCCGACCCCAGGGCTCGGCCTCCGCCTCAGCCTCGGAAGATGGACTCCGCCTCACCCGACCCCAGGGCTCGGCCTCGACCTCGACCTTGGAGGATGGTCTCCGCCTCGCCTGACCTTGGGCCTCGGCCTCGCGAAAAGTCTCCGCCTCGCCCGACCCCAGGGCTTGGCCCCCGCCTCGGCCTCGGAAGATGGACTCCGCCTCGCCCGACCCCAGGGCTCGGCCTCGACCTCGACCTCGGAGGATGGTCTCCGCCTCGCCCGACCCCCGGGCTCGACCTCGGCCCCGACTTCAGAAGGAATCGCGTCCTCACCCAACCCCGACCTTGGCCTTAGGAGGAGTTTCCGCCTCGCCTGACCTTGGGCTCGGACCGACCACGCCACAGGGGGATCATCATTACCCTACCCCTAGCTAGCTCAGGCTACGGGGAACAAGACCGGCGTCCCATCTGGCTCGCCCCGGTAAACAAGTAATGATGGCACCCCGCGTGCGCCCATGACGACAACGGTTCTCAGCCCCCTACGGAAGCAAGGAGACGTCAGCAAGGTCCCGGCAGCCCCGACAGCTGTGCTTCTACAGGGCTCAAGCGCTCCTCCGACGGCCACGACATCGCATGCACAGGGCTCTAGCACCTCTCCGACAGCCACGTTGGCATGTACATAGGGCTCTGGCTCCTCTCTGCCGGACACATTAGCATATTGCTACACCCCCATTGTACACCTGGACTCTCTCCTTACATCTATAAAAGGAAGGTCCAGGGCCCTCATACGGGGAGGGTGGTCGCACGGGAGGACGGGCTGACGAACAGGCTCTCTCTCTCTCTCCCTCGCGAATGCTTGTAACCCCCTACTGCAAGCGCATCCACTCTGGCACAGGACAACACGAAGTCGCAGTTTTCCCCCCTCTGTGTTCCGTTTCGCGCCAACCCATCTAGGCTGGGGCACGCAGCGACAATTTACTCGTCGGTCCAGGGACCCCCCGGGGTCGAAACGCCGACAATTATTAAAATAACAATTCAATCGAATCTAATTAATGATTTTAGTTATGCGTTTGTAGATACCTGTTAGTGTGTGTACACCAACTTAAATGTCGTGTTTAATGTGTAGTTAGATGAATACGCCATAATTTAGCAGTACCCGTGTGTTGTGTTGTTTATAAATTCATTATATGTTTAAATGTATTGAGTCTCATACGTCGTAACCCGTTTCGATAGCGTCAACTCTATAGCGGCGTCAATTTCATATTAGTAACATTATTTTTTTTCACGACACAAGTTTTAATTAACTAGTTAATTAATTGTTCATCTGATATTTATTAGAATAGCAACTTAAATAAAACTAATCTTATAGCTTTATTTGTGTATTTAGAAAAATACAGAGTAATGAGGTTAATGTCAACTCGCATGTTCTGAATCAACACTCAACACTCGTTTATAATAAACACGATGTTGTGTGTCGTGCGAGCCGTTCGCACGTGCGACGCTCGTCGTCGTCGTGTCGTTCGCGCGGTTGTTCGAGGGTTAATAAAATAACAATTTAATTAGAAGGAGTAAATAGGTTAAACTCATGCTTTATAAATATAAATATTAATTAACTTGATTAATAACAGTGTAAATACTTTTAATTAATTATTTGTTTGTTGTTGTTAGCACGTGGCATCGTTCGCGCGTCATCGTGTTGTTCGCACGTGTAGTCTCATTGACTCACGCGTGTCACGCGCTGTCGTGCACGTTGTTTCATGTACCGTAGTGCTGTTTTGTGCGCGTCATCGCGTGTCGTTCATGTGTCACGCGTGTTGTTCGCACGCGTTGTCGCGCACCGTTCACGGGCATCGTTGGCGCGTTGTCGCGTGTATTGCTTCGCGTGTCGCAATGCTATTTAGCGCGCATCGTCGCGTGCCGTTCGCACGCATTGTCGTGCACTGTTCGGGTTGCTCGGGTGTCTTGTCGCGCGTTGCTCACGCGTATCTCGCGTGTCAATCACGTGTGTCGCGCGACATCTGCGTGTGATAATAAATTGTTTTCGGTTATAAGCACTCATGTTAGTAACGTTAATTCGTCAGGTCATATATGTTAGATAATTAACTTAAGGTTCGTTCGTCTAATATTCATTAGACTAATATTTTAATTAGATTAAATATGTAGTGTTCAACTGCGCTTTTATAATAAACATTAACATGACCAGTATTAACTTAACTGCTTTGCAATTATTTAATATTTGTTTAGTATAAACGTGTCACCTATTTAATTTTCTCGCCTGTCGCGCATGCCCGCGTATCAGTTGCATGCTGTCTTGCTGTTTCACGCGTCATAAATTCATTTCGCTTAGAATCTCTCGTTTTAATTAAATTATTTAGTTAACTGACATTTGTTAGTGTAGCAGATTAATCAAACTGGCTGATGTATAATATTTTGATAATGTTGAATTAAAAGTTATAGTTAATACTTGTTTAGCGTTAACGCGCCAATCTCTCAACCGTAGCTTCGTGTTCGACGTTTCTTTCCCTCTCGTGACCGTAGTGTCGAGCTCTATTTTCTGTTGTATGTTTTTATAACATTTTATATTGTATGGTGTAATGTTCTTATATATATATATATATATTGTTTGTTTGCTTATGCTTGTTCGTCTTCGCTTCGCATTGCGATTAGATCGTGATCTGTTTCCGAGCTTCGAGGGATCGAAGATCAAGAGTTAGTGACCAAGTGATCTGGTTCTTCGAGTTCTACGAGATTGAAGACCCTGAGCATCTGTTTGTTGAAGGCAAGTGTCCTCTGACCCATTATGTCCTATCTACTTATAATTCACTATCCCGCATTACTGAATTGAAACCTAAGGATTGACTAGCTTTGTATTTACCTTGTCCTTGATTACCTTTTGGGTTATTACGGTTAGCTTCATGCTTGTCGGGGACCATAATTAGGGGTACCCTCAAGGCTCCTAATTCTCAGCTGGTAACCCCCATCAGCATAAAGCTGCTAAGGCCTGATGGGTGCGATTAAGTCAGGGATCAGTCCGTTCGAGCGACTCGATCACGCCTCGCCCGAGCCTAGCCTCGGACAAGGGCAGCCGACCCCGGAGGATTTCCGTCTCTCCCGAGGCCCCCCTCCGACGGCGAACATATTTCTGGCTTGCCCGAGGCCCTGCCTTCGGTAAGAAGCAACCCTGACCAAATCGCCGCACCGACCGACCAAATCGCAGGAGCATTTAATGCAAAGGTGGCCTGACACCCTTATCCTGGCATGCGCCCCCCGGCAGAGCCGAAGTGACCGCCGTCACTTCACCGCTCCACTGACCGGCCTGACAGAAGGACAGCGCCGCCTGCGCCGCGCCGACTGTAGTGCCACTTGACAGAGTGAGGCTGACAGGCAGTCAGGTCCTGCAGAAGGCACCACAGGAAACTCCGCTCCGCCCGACCCAGGGCTCGGATTCGGGCTAAGTCCCGGAAGACGGCGAACTCCGCTCCGCCTGACCTAGGGCTCGGACTCGGGCTAAGTCCCGGAAGACGGCGAACTCCGCTCCACCCGACCCAGGGCTCGGACTCGGGCTAAGTCCCGGAAGACGGCGAACTCCGCTCCGCCCGACCCAGGGCTCGGACTCGGGCTAAGTCCCGGAAGACGGCGAACTCCGCTCCGCCCGACCCAGGGCTCGGACTCGGGCTAAGTCCCGGAAGACGGCGAACTCCGCTCCGCCCGACCCAGGGCTCGGATTCGGGCTAAGTCCCGGAAGACGGCGAACTTCGCTCCGCCCGACCCAGGGCTCGGACTCGGGCTAAGTCCCGGAAGACGGCGAACTCCGCTCTGCCCGACCCCAGGGCTCGGACTCCGCCCTGGTCTCAGACGACGACCTCCGCCTCACCCGACCAGGGGCTCGGACTCGGCCTCGGCCACGGAAGACAGACTCGACCTCAGCTTCGGAGGAGCTTCCACCTCGCCCAGCCTAGGGCGCAGACCAGCCACGTCAATGGGAGGCGCCATCATCACCCTACCCCGAGCTGACTCGGGCCGCAGGGAACAAGACCGGCGTCCCATCTGGCTAGCTCCGCCGGATAGGCAATGATGGCGTCCCGCATGCTCTGTGACGACGGCGGCTCTCAGCCCCCTTACGGAAGCAAGGGGACGTCAGCAAGGACCCAACCGCTCTGACAGCTGTCCCTCCGCCAGGCTCCATCACTCCTCCGACGGCCACGACATCACACCAGCTGGGTGCCAAAATCTCTCCGACTGCCACGACGGCATGTACTTAGGGCGCTAGCTCTCCCCCGCTAGACACGTAGCACTCTGCTACACTCCCATTGTACACCTGGATCCTCTCCTTACGCCTATAAAAGGAAGGACCAGGGCCCTCTTAGAGAGGGTTGGTCGCGCGGGGACGAGGACGAGACAGGCGCTCTCTTGGGGCCGCTCGCTTCCCTCTCCCGCGTGGACGCTTGTAACCCCCTACTGCAAGCGCACCCGACCTGGGCGCGGGACGAACACGAAGGCCGTGGGATTCCCACCTCTCTCACGCTGGTCTCCGGCCGCCTCGCTTCTCCCCCCTTCGCGCTCGCCCTCTCGCTCGACCCATCTGGGCTGGGGCACGCGGCGACACTCACTCGTCGGCCCTAGGGACCCCCCGGTCTCGAAACGCCGACAGTTGGCGCGCCAGGTAGGGGCCTGCTGCGTGTTGACGAACAGCTTCCCGTCAAGCTCCAGATGGGCAGTCTCCAGCAACCTCTCCAGCCCGGGACGGTGCTCCGTTTCGGGAGTCTGGAGTTCATGTCCTTCGACGGCAGCTACGACATGATACTCCTTCCACCGTCGTGCGTCAACGACAATGGCGGCCGACAGCCCGCCCGCCGGCGGCGGAATCGACGGCGTCTTCCCCACGTGGTGGGAGAACAACATTCGAGCTCACCCCGTCCTCTCCCCCATCGACGGAGGAGGAGGCGGGGCAACTAAGGCCAAGCAGGAGGCAGCGCCTCGTCGGCTGTCGAGCGAGTCGACAGCGCCGGCACCCCAACGAGGGGCGCACCGGACATCGACCTCGCGTTTGAGACGAAGACGAGCACCGTCTCCCCGCGACACGTCAATCCCGAGCAAGCGGACGACGCCAGCGCGCTCGCGGAGAGCTTGCTGGACGTCACCCTCGTACCTGAGACGACGGCGCAGTCAGTCCCCGACGTGACTTCATCGCCGCTCGTCGACCAAAAGGTACCAACTGATTCCCATCCTACGCCATTTGGATTCAGCCTCAACCCGCCTAGCGATCTCGCTTTGGCGGACGCTCTCGTAGGGGCGAGTCCAAACCCTCTGGGGTTTCGCATGCGGTCTCCTTGGGACCGGCTGACGGACGTCTCGACCTACGGGCCCTCTGGGTCCGAGGAAGACGACGAGCCCAGCATCTATTGGGATTTCTCTGGACTTGGCAACCCCAGCGCCATGTGGGACTTTATGACCGCATGTGACTACTGCCTCTCCGGCCGTTCCGACGGTAGCCGCAGCCTCGACGACGAGGACTGCGGCCCAAGCCGCGAATGTTTCCACGTCGATCTAAGGGGTCCCTCCGAAGGCAATCTTCTCGGCATGCCGGAGGACGGTGATCCCCCTAGGCCGGTGCCCCGCGTTGACATCCCACGGGAGCTAGCTGTGGTCCCCGTTCCGGCGGGGGGTCACGGCCCATAGCTCGAGCAAATCCGCGGGGTGCAGGCCAGGCTCGACGAGGGAGCAGGAGCGCTTGAGCCGATCCGCCGGGACGTCGGGCCGGCATGGGCGAACCAACCCCCGGCCGGAGAAATACGTCATCTGCCCCAGGGTCTCCAGCACCGCGTCGCCGACGACGTCAGAGTCAGGCCACCACCTGCGTCTAGTGGGGTCGGCTCGAACCTGGCAGCAGCAGCGATGCTCCTCCGCGCGATGCCGGAGCCATCCACCACCGAGGGTCGGCGAATCCAGGGGGAGCTCAAGAATCTCCTGGAAGGCGCCGCGGTCCGATGGGCCGAGAGCTCTGCCTCCCGAAGGCAGGGATACCCCTCGGAACCCCATGCCACGACTTCTCGATTCATGCGGGAAACCTCGGTCTGCACCGGGCGCACGCGCAACACCGCGCTTGCGGCCCCGGGCCGCCTCGGCAACGAGCACCATCATCGCGACCGTCGAGCCCACCTCGACGAGAGGGTGCGCCGAGGCTATCACCCCAGGCGTGGGGGACGCTACGACAGCGGGGAGGATCGGAGTCCCTCGCCCGAACCGCCCGGTCCGCAGGCCTTCAGCCGGGCCATCCGATGGGCACCATTCCCGACCCGGTTCCGACCCCCGACTACTATCACAAAGTACTCGGGGGAGACGAAACCGGAACTGTGGCTCGCGGACTACCGCCTGGCCTGCCAACTGGGTGGAACGGACGACGACAACCTCATCATCCGCAACCTCCTCCTGTTCCTCTCCGACACCGCTCGCGCCTGGTTGGAGCACCTGCCTCCGGGGTAGATCTCCAACTGGGATGACCTAGTCCAAGCTTTCGCCGGCAATTTCCAGGGCACGTACGTGCGCCCCGGGAATTCCTGGGACCTCCGAAGCTGCCGGCAGCAGTCGGGAGAGTCCCTCCGGGACTACATCCGGCGATTCTCGAAGCAGCGCACCGAGCTGCCCAACATCACCGACTCGGATGTCATCGGCGCGTTCCTCGCCGGCACCACCTGCCGCGACCTGGTGAGCAAGTTGGGTCGCAAGACCCCCACCAGGGCGAGCGAGCTGATGGACATCGCCACCAAGTTCGCCTCTGGCCAGGAGGCGGTCGAGGCAATCTTCCGAAAGGACAAGCAGCCCCAGGGCCGCCCATCGGAAGATGCTCCCGAGGCGTCTACTCAGCGTGGCGCCAAGAAGAAAGGCAGGAAGAAGTCGCAAGCGAAACGCGACGCTGCCGACGCGGACCATGTCGCTGCCGCCGAGTACAAGAACCCTCGGAAGCCCCCCGGAGGTGCCAACCTCTTCGACAAGATGCTCAAGGAGCCTTGCCCCTATCATCAGGGGCCCGTCAAACACACCCTTGAGGAGTGCGTCATGCTTCGGCGCCACTTCCATAGGGCCGGGCCACCCGCGGAGGGTGGCAGGGCCCGCGACGACGACAAGAAGGAAGATCACCAAGCAGGAGAGTTCCCCGAGGTCCGCGATTGCTTCATGATCTATGGTGGACATGCGGCGAATGCCTCGACTCGGCATCGCAAGCAAGAGCGCCGGGAGGTCTGCTCGGTGAAGGTGGCGGCGCCAGTCTACCTAGACTGGTCCGACAAGCCCATCACCTTCGACCAAGCTGACCACCCTGACCACGTGCCGAGCCCGGGGAAATACCCGCTCGTCGTCGACCCCGTCATCGGCAACGTCAGGCTCACCAAGGTCCTTATGGACGGGGGCAGCAGCCTCAACATCATCTACGCCGAGACCCTCGGGCTCTTGCGCGTCGGTCTGTCCTCCGTCCGAGCAGGCGCTGCGCCCTTCCACGGGATCGTTCCCGGGAAGCGCGTCCAGCCCCTCGGACGACTCAACCTTCCCGTCTGCTTCGGAACGCCCTCCAACTTCCGAAGGGAGACCCTGACGTTCGAGGTGGTCAGGTTCCGAGGAACCTACCACGCGGTACTGGGGAGGCCATGCTACGCGAAGTTTATGGCCGTCCCCAACTACACCTACCTGAAGCTCAAGATGTCGGGCCCCAACGGGGTCATCACCGTCGGCCCCACGTACAAGCACGCATTCGAATGCGACGTGGAGTGCGTGGAGTACGCCGAGGCCCTCGCCGAGTCCGAGGCCCTCATCGCCGACCTGGAAAGCCTCTCTAAAGAGGTGCCAGACGTGAAGCGTCACACCGGCAACTTCGAGCCAGCGGAGACGGTTAAGGCCGTCCCCCTCGACCCCAGTGGCGACACCTCCAAGCAGATCCGGATCGGCTCCGGGCTCGACCCCAAATAGGAAGCAGTGCTCGTCGACTTTCTCCGCGCAAACGCCGACGTCTTCGCGGGGAGTCCCTCGGACATGCCCGGCATACCGAGGGATGTCGTCGAGCACTCGCTGGACATTCGAGCCGGAGCCCGACCCGTCAAGCGGCCTCTGCGCCGATTCGATGAGGAGAAGCGTAGAGCGATAGGCGAGGAGATCCGCAGGCTGGCCGGCGGTCAAGGCGAGGTCTACGGCAACGCCTGGAACATCCGACGGCTACGTCGCTTCTACCCTCAAGATGTTTTCAAGCCGTTCGTATACCTCGCTCCCACGCAAGCCTCAGTCGTCAAGGAAGGGTCAGCCTCGCATCGGCAGAGCCCGACCCTCCCTCGGGGGCTAAAAAGGGGGGAACCCCTCTGCGTCAAGATTGGGCGCACCTCTCCGCATCCAAAATTTTCGGTCAAAAAGGCTTTTGCGTTCTCCCGGCTGTGTCGGAAGCAGGGCCCTAAGGAGCGAACGTGGGTGCATGAAAGTGGCAAGGTCGACTGAGCCGAGGAATTCCTATGCCTCCGGGTTAGGAACACCTCACTCATCACCCGCCACGAAAAATGACCCCTACTCGGGAAGCCACCCTGTCATTGACAGGCAAAGCCGGACACGCAAAATAAAAGGAAGAGGAGTACAACTTCATGCAACGAAAGCAAAGTGTTCAGGCCTCAGCGGCCGCAAAAAGACACACGCGCATCCAACAGAAACTGTTCCAACGGAGTTAGGCGTCGCCTTGGGAAGGAGCCGCGCCTTCAGCTCCGTCCCCGCCTTCGGTAAAGTCCATCTCGGATTCCGGCGACGGCGCAAGGGGAAGGATCTCCGCCTCAAAGGTTGTGATGGAACCTCCCAAGTAATTAGGCCCATCTACAGTTGTCCTTGTCTAACAGACATCAGACACCCTGTAGATGTTCCTAAATCACTTGACAAGTTTGGTATCTTTCCTTACCTTACCAGGAATGTTTCACCCGTCTTGCAGACATTACAGAACATCGAAGATAAAGAATTACGGAAGCGATTACATGACTTACATTTATTTAAAAAGCAAGCTCAAGTTATTTTATTACAGACCAGAACTAAAAGCGAGTGCTGAGTAGTATTAATATACAAACCAAGGGAGGCACAAACTCCTCCCGATAAGTGCTAAGCAAAAGATTTCTATGCGGAGGACCAAGTCCTCCCGTACTTCAGTCTTGTTTTTCTTCTTTAGGAACCACCTTGGCACAGAAGCAGCAGAAATCTGCTACTTCCTCACCTAAAAACAACGAAGGGATAAACCCTGAGTATGGAATTACTCAGCAAGTCTTACCCGACTAAGGAAAAGACTCTCAAGGGTATGCTGGATAAATAGGAGTCAAGGAGAGGCTTTAGCAAAAATCAACTTATACTTTTGCAGAAGTAGCTTACTAAAGTGAGTCCTTACTTTCAATCTTTTAACGACATATTAAGTATTAATAGACTCTATTTGCATCTAGTCTAATTTCAACATCTCATCAATACAACATCATTTTTATCCATAGTGTTCACATCCTGACTTTGGGTTGCAGGGAAGTGACCAAGTCTTCATAACCGCGAAGGTACGGCGATCCGAATCGATTATACTCAGCTGAGGATCTCCAATCACACGACATATGTAGCACTTAACCCTTGCATATGTCAACCCGCCACCGGGGTTCTTAAGACCAGATCAGGTTCACGCAAACCGAGAGCACAGATACACCACCGTCCAGCCTCTTGCCACGGAGGGTACACGCTACTCTCGCCACCGCTCCACGCCCATTTCGTGTTATCTTATTCTGGCCTTAGTCTGCCCGAGGCAAGGCTTACCCATGATGAGGCATGTGACCAGTTAAAGGGTCCTCGGTCAGCACGCCTACATACGCATCAATCCTTAATCAACCTGGGTAGAACATCACCTGTTCCTAACCCAAGTCTCAATTTAAGTATTTCCATCCTTAGGATTGTTTCTGTTCCTTAGGATGAAAGAGCATCACAGGGAACTTTGCAGTAAGATCCCACTATTGCTCCACATGAAAAAAATAGTCTTGCAGGTAGAAGCCATCCTTTCCCGGGCTAGACTAAGGACAACCTCTATCCACAAGATCTAGGCAAGGCTAAGCATTTTTGTAAATCATAATTTTGATACTTCACAGAAGTATCTATAAAGGTATGGATATCAAGGAAAGCAATGCATCAAAGGGTTTCAAGCAATTCCTATGAACTTAATGCACATTTCACTAGACTTAAAGTGTGCGAAAAGTATTTAAAAACACAAGGAAAGGGGTTGCATGCACCGGGGCTTGCCTTCGTTCACAGGTGAGTCGGGTTCGGATCCACAAATATCGAAGTAGAAGCAGTTGCCTGCTTGAGAATCCGAGGGTGGTGGTGTCCTGTCTTCGGTGACTTCTATTTCTTCTTCACGTTCTAATCATAACCATACATATGTATAAGAATGGATGCCATGGGATGCTCATGAGGATGCAAAGATAATATAAACTTATTATCTATGTCTTGAATACAACTTTCCTTCACGGAACTCCGAGAACGTAGGGTTTCCGGAGTCGGTAAAGGAGTTCATAGGGCAGGGGGGGTGTTTTGGGGTTTTAATTATCAAACATGGTCCAAATCAATTCTAACTCTACCCAAGGCTTCTAAATATTGTTTTAAGTTCATATAAAAAGTTTGGGCATTTTTGGACTTATCATCTATTTTCTAAAAATCCATAACTAACACTTTTAATTACTTTAAATGCCCTAAAATTTCTTATTCCCACTAAAAATCACAAAACTATTTTTATTAAATTCTAGGGAAAATAACAAGCCTTGGAAAATTGGTTTCACAATTTTATCATTTTTCTACTATTTTCTATAATTGTTTTGGCTCTGGAGATAAAAGAAAAAGAAAAATAGATGAATAGTATTGGACTGAATCCAGCCCAGGTCAGCCCACTACCAGCAAAACACGTCCACGCGCGCCCGCGCCCTGGCAGCTTTGCAGAAAGGGCCTCAGGTTTTTGGTTAACTGAGAACGAATTCTTTTACTGTTTGTTCAAGTCACTGACGCTTTGCAAATAAACCCCCCAGGTTCTATTTCTTCGCAGACCCAAGTCCACGACGGCGAGCAACCACCAGAGCGCGACACCGACGAGCTATACCGGCCGGAGGGGGCCAAGACCGGCGCTACCGAGCGGTGGGCATCACAGCGGACCTATCCCGAGCCTTTCCCCCAACCCAATTTCATCTAAGACCATCTAAGGAGCACTGGCCACGGCGACCGTGAACCCCACGACAAGACAGCCGTGTTCCCGGCGATTAGGGGCGGTTTGGTTCGATTGGAAGGGTCAGAGAGCATCACTAATACGTAAGTATGTTAGAACAGGGATGAAAAAGGAATGAGCAGACCTGGGGACGGCTGGCCGCGGTGAGGGTGTTCTTGCGGTGGCGGAAACCGAATTGGGTGAACTGTGAAATTCCAGCTCGCTGGCGATCAACCGGGGACAATACTGGGTGTCGGGGTTCTTGACTACCCTACGGAGCTTGCGGTGGCTTCAATTTATAGAGAAGTTAAGCGGCGGTGACGAATTCGACCGAGCAGTGCTGGCGGCCGGAGGAGAGACGAGCTCAATGCGTGGAATAAATGGCTTTCACCGTGGCAGTTATTCCGGTGATCACCAGACATGCAACCCATGAGTCACCACGACGAGGACTAGTGCTTAAGCACGTGGCGCGCGGCAGTAATCGGCCGGCGGCGAGGTCTTATCCGATCAGTCGACGCGCAAGGGAGGTGCGGCGAGCCTAGCTTCGACAGGACCGCGGTGATGGCACGGTGGCCGCCGATTAACCAGGGCCTGCCACCTCCCCGTTTTAACGCCACGTTGCAACAGCCTTTTACCGTGGCCGCCGACGACCATCCACGCGGCGGTGGCGTTCTTATCGCCGGCACGATTTTTCTGAAGATCGGTGAACAGTGCGCCTTGATTCAGTGCAAAGCTTGGCTGACAGACCCAGTTGGAGCTTAATTTTCTCCCAAATTCCTGTGGTAACATAAGTTAATCTTTGCAGCAAACTTGTAGAGCATTATACAAACTACAACCTTGCTATGGCAACCATAGGTAGATTTCCACTGGATATTAGTCTAAATGCCTCTTAATGTTGGATCAAGGTCACTGTCCAACAGAAGTTCACTCTATACCAGCCTGACAGTCCAAGTTTGGGTATGATTATCTTCCAAGTTTTCACAAGAACATGGCTTGAATCCTTAAACAAAGTTGTTCTCCTATAATTGGGCTACAAACTTGTTGTGGTCACTTTGGGCAAAAACCCTATGCTTTGAAAGTTACAAAGCCCCAAAGTTGAGCCTTCAACACTGATTTCAGACTTAGCATAGGAATCAAAATTGGGGTCCTTTTTGCAATTGAGTCCAAAACTTAGGGTTTGGCTTTCAAGTCCACATATTTGTGAACCAAATGACTAAAAATACTTATTTGACTTGGTTTTTGCACTTTAGTCCAAAAGTGGACTAATTTTGCACATAAGCCCCTAGGGTTTGGTTTTAGGGTTTTCCAGGGTTCCAATTAGGGTTTCTGGTATCCCAGGGGTATAAATGTGATTCAACTTTATTTTTGGGGACATTTTATGACCCTTTCCCTAAAGCCTTTAGGTTTTCTCATATTGAGTTAAGTTTTTCCCCTTTAATCCCTATTTAGGGTAAAGCTTCCTATCCAGGGTCCTATTTGCAAAACAATACAACTTGCTTGAAATTTTTGCCTAGTGAATGCACTCTAGGTGTATCAAACATATGCAATGCCAATGCTTATGATGCCATGCTCAAGTTTTAGTTATAGTAACACCAGGGGTGTTACATCCTTCCCCCCATAAAAGAATCTCGTCCCGAGATTAAAAGTCCTAGGGTAAGTAATGGAAAAGGAAACGCGGAATACTTTTATTTCCTTATTTCTGGTACAAGGCAGGGGTGATGTGGGGGTCACTTCTTTATTACACAGTTATACAGGCTTTACAATTTACATGAGGCTAAAAAGCCTGGGAAATTCTTTTCTAGAAAATCTTGAGTTTCCCATGTAGCCTCATCTTCGGAATGCTGGTTCCACTGTATCTTATAAAACTTGAGAGTTTTTCTCCAGGTAACCCTGTCCTTTTGATCCAAGACTCGAACAGGATGCTCAGAATATGTCAAGTCCGGTTCAAGGACAACATCAGTTACTTCAATGGTTCGATCGGGAACCCGAAGACACTTCTTCAATTGTGACACATGGAACACATTATGCACAGCAGACAAGGTTTCGGGTAGTTGGAGTCGGTATGCCACTGGTCCACATTGCTCAAGTACCAGGAATGGACCAATGTACCGGGGTGCAAGTTTCCCTTTAACCCCGAAACGCGATACACCCTTCATTGGTGAAACTTTCAAGTAGACATAATCGCCTACCAGAAAGTATAAGGGTTGTCGTCGTCGGTCTGCATAACTCTTTTGTCGAGTCTGAGCTTTCTTCATATTATGAATAATTTTCTGAACCTTTTCTTCGACCTCTTTCACCATATCAGGCCTAAAGAAGTACCTTTCTCCAGGTTCAGACCAATTTAGCGGAGTTCGACACCGTCGCCCATATAAAGCTTCAAAAGGTGCCATCTTGATACTTTCTTGATAACTGTTATTGTATGAAAACTCCGCTAAGGGCAAACATTCATCCCATTTCTGTGAGAAGTCCAGAACACATGCCCGCAGCATATCCTCAAGTATTTGATTGACCCTATCAGTCTGTCCACTTGTTTGAGGATGATAGGCCGAACTGTGGAGCAACTTGGTACCTGTTGGGGGCCTTCAGCTTCCGAAGGTCCTCAAAAACAAGATTTAATAGTGTTTCTGGAGTATAATGTGTAAACAGGTATCTTCGGACTCGAGTCGATATCGCAGTAGGAGAAGCCCAAAGTAATACGAAGGTTGATACAACGCCGAAGATGTGAGCGGGAAAGCTTCGGCGTGGTAGCAGAAAAAGAAACCGACTTAAAGATGAAAAGGCTGTTCAGACCTCGGTGGATTACTATAGAATTACTACCAAATGTAAAGGGCATGAATGTAATTTTATATGGCCTGTGTCCCGTGCCTATAAATAGGTGAACAGTACCCCCGTACTGTTCACGCTGACTTGGCATTTGTTCTTGCGTCACACCTGTATTTTCATCTCCTTCCAAGCTGAAGGTACATTTGTAATTTGATGTTATTCCTGTTTCTTCATAATAATAGTAATGCAAAAATAAGTTGATAATAATATATAATTGTCTATGTTCCTTATGATTCATTCTTCATCATCGTATGCTGTGTTTATGAAGGTACGTCCTTCATATCCTTCGTCCGAAAATCATTATGTCCTAAGGGAAATAATGCTTCGTAGGACGAAGGACTTTATCGATTAACATTTTCTGTGTTGCCTTGTTCTTAACTCATAGCATTTGAGAACAAGTCCCCAACATTGGCGCCCACCTCCAGTGAACTCACTTCCACTCTTTGAGTTTTCGAACACCTTCGGCGATCATAAACCTTCGCTATGGCGCCGAAGAAAGCTTCAGCAACTGGGGCTGCAGCTCTGCAACCGCTGGACCACAATCAGGAGACTGTCTCCCTTCGGGAGGCCCGAAGCCAGAAAAGGAAGGCTGTTAGCCCGACACCGCCAGAGGATGAGATAGACCAAGAAATCAGAGACATGGAGATGCTTCATCAACAGGTGCAGAGGAAGAAGGAAAAGATGGCCAGGCTAGCTGAACTGCAAAGGCAGATAGACGAAGCTTCTGAAGAAGTTCGTCATCTTACTCAGGATGAGCAGCACCGAAGGCCTCAGCACCAAGACCTTCATTAGGAGGGTTTGCTCAACGAAGATGACTGGTATGACAATTTCCATCATGGGAATTTTTTTTTGATGATGCTTCTCCTCTATCCGCTGAGCTGCAGGCTACACCTTGGCCTCCGTCCTACAAGCCGCCTCAGCTTCCCATATTCGATGGCCACTCAGACCCAAAGCAGTTTTTGATGAGCTACGAAGCAACAATATCTTCGTATGGTGGCAATACTGCAGTCATGGCCAAATCTTTTGTTATGGCTATCAGGAGTGTTGCTCAAACCTGGTATTCTTCCCTTCGACCAGGAACGATCACTTCATGGCAAAAGCTGAAGGACTTGTTGTTAACCAGCTTCCAAGGGTTTCAGACGAAGCCGGTCACTGCTCAAGCTCTATTCCAGTGCACCCAGGACCACGAAGAATACCTTCAGGCGTACGTCTGGAGGTTCTTGCGTTTGAGGGCACAGGCACCAACAGTGCCCAATGAAATTGTCATTGAGGCCATGATCAAGGGGCTTCGGCTAGGACCTTCAGCTCAGTACTTTGCTAGGAAGCCTCCTCAAACTTTGGAGAAGCTGCTCCAGAAGATGGACGAGTATATTCGGGCCGATAATGATTTTCGTCAAAGAAGGGAGGAGGCTTTCAGGTTTTCTGAAATGACCAGGGGCTTCGGAGGGAGGTTCTATCCGAGGCACGTTAGGTCAATTCACAACTCTACTCAAAATGATGATAGGGGGAGCCAGCAGCAAAGGCCACAGTGCTCCTCACAGGCTTCGGGGCAACAGCAAGGCTCCTTCCGACCACCAGCTCCAAGAGGCAGAGGCGCCAGGGGCTTCGGCGGAAGATTTGGAGATCAACCAAGAAGAATTTTTTGCTTGTTTTGTGGTGAGAACAAAGGCCATACCACCAGGATGTGCCATGTTACCATCCAGAAACAAAAGGAAATAGCCGAAGCTGTAGCACAACAGGCTCAACCGAAGCAGGTCATGCACACTGCTTCGTATCATTCGCCTTACATCCCAGAATATGTAGGCAACCACCCTGCAGTTTCTGTTGCTTCGGCGAGTCAACCTCAAGCTTCCTGGCAACAGCCTCCGCCTCCGCCACCGCTGCAACAAGGCCAACAGCCAGAAGGGAGCCAATATGCTCCACACCAAAGGGACTTCAGAGAACAGTCCGAAGCTCGCACAGTCAACAGCACTGTGCCAGAATCGAAGCACATCTATTGATAAATATCCTACCTTGATAGCAGTCTTTTTCATTCAGTTTTATTTTCTGTGTAATAAAGGACATTTTTTAGATCTCATATAATAGTTTCGTTGTTTGCCACAAGGAAAATATATTTTCTCCACAGGCTTAAGTTGTTGAAGCTTAAAGATTTGCGATAACAAGGAGGACCTTCGAATTATCAAAAATTCTTCGAAGCAACAAAAAGTCGTTCTAAGGAATGCAGAGTAAGTTTACTGAAGTCACAAAAAGCCGTTCCAAAGGGAGCGCAGTGTAAGTTTTCTGCTCCAAAGTCGTTCCAAAGGGAATGCAGAGCTTACAGCGAAAAGTCAACGCTGATACCGCCTAAAGTAAAAGGCAAAGCGCGAAAAGTCAACGCGAATAACGCCGAAAGTAAAAGGCGAAGAAGCTCCTAAGGGAGGCTTACAGCAAAAAATAAACACTGATTCCGCTGAAGTAAAAGGCGAAGAAGCTCCTAAGGGAGGCTTATAGCAAAAAGTCAACGCTGATTCAAATAGATTATGTGTTTTACCGCAGGGATGTGCGCGTGTCTTCGGAATAAATACCATCTTACATAGCATAAACATCATCACATCATTTCGCATAGCATAAGCATCATACATCATGCTGCATATGGCACAAGAAGGGGACACAATATCGATCTTCAGAAGAATGTTTTGAAAAAGGAGAAAATCATGCTAAGTCGTAAGGAGATACACTATTGATCTTCGGAAGTGTAGCTTCGGAAAATACCTTCACGAAGCTTGGATATTATTCATCAGAACACTACGGATATTGTTGTGATAAATAAAAATTCTTCTTCACGAAGCATGAAAAGAAGGGAAGGTGTTTTTTCGTCAAAGACTCAAAAACGGTACGTATGCAAAATTTCATGCATCGTAAAGAATTGAACAATAAAAACAGGTATATTACATTCAGGGCTACAAGATGTTACACATGTTACATTTCAGAAGTTTTTACAATAGTATTTAATCTTCTCTCAGAACAACTACCGCAGCTTCGTTCAGGAGCCAATTAACAACTTCATCCATGATAGCTTCAGCCATCTTTTTAATTTCGTCATCTCCTTTCGGGTGAGGGCCCGGAGATGCTTTAGTAAGATCTGAAGGAGGACAGGACACGGCTACATTGCTATTACAAATTGCGAACGAAGTTTAAAGCCAAAAATTACAACACAATAAAAACCATTAGTTAATACCTATTTGCCCTTCGGGTTCTGCGCTTTTTTCAGCAGCCTCAGCTACTTCTCTAGCATTGTGAATGCCCTTTTCGCTTTTTTGGATAATTTCTCGGGCCATTTCTCGGCCACCATTATCCCAGACATCGGTGAAAAATTTTCCACCAACCATGCTAGCTTCGGCTGAAGAATCTCTCGCATCTTCGAAGGACAAGACAGCTTCAGATTGCGCTAAAATCTTTACATGCTCGCAGCCCTTTTTCCCCAAAATGGTGGCAATTCCCCTAGCACCCGAGAAAGCACATATGTCTCCGCGGCTATTTAAAATTTCCTCGAAGGCCTCAGTCTCGTGATTGATCCATTCGATGGGACCTTCGGGGTTGCCTCTTGTAAAGTTTTCTTCGCTCGAGAATGCGCCGACGCTGGCGAAGCTAGCTTTCAACTTCTTGACACACTCCATAGATTTGTTATAGCATCTTTTCTTGGACGAACGAAGCTCTTCAACAGTTCCCTCTAAATGATTTGCCCATTGGTCGCTAAGTTCTCGCTTCGTTTCTTCAAGTATACGTTCCTCTTTGGCTCTGGCCAGCTGTTTTCGAAGATCTTCAATTTCACGCTTCTGAGCCTCAGCTTGACCCTTAAAAGTAGCTTCGTCTTCTTTTATTCTATTTATCAATGAATGTAATATTTTATCTTTTTCGAGACCTTCGTTCCTCAGTTCAATTACTTCGGAACGAAGGTTGCTCAGGGCAATAGCGCACCCTTCGTCTTCGGCATCTTTTTGGGCCCTGAGGGCATTGCTAAGTATAAGGCCCTGCAAAGAAAAGTGTGTGTGCGTCAATAGATTTAAGCAAACGAAAAATTTTGGTCTCAAGAAAAAATATAAAGATCTCAATTTTTGCACCTTTAAGCTATTATATGCCAGGCTGACGGCCAGTTCGTTTTTCGACAACACTGAGAGCCCGTCTTCTAGTGTTGGGAATCCGAAGCTCTTGCTCATCTCCCGACAGACAGAAATCTCCTTGCTGTCAGGGAGACAATACAAAAAGTCTTCTTCTCCACTGCCGTTGAATATTAACGCCCCCTTTGGATACTTCAGTTTTTGGGCATAAAGCTGGGCCTCTTGCTTTTCTTTTTCTGATAATTTTTTCCCCGAAGCATGACGAACAATATAATCAAGAACTTTGGGGGATGCTTCGGGGGCAACAGCGCTGATTTCTTCAAAGATTGGCTCCGTTATTTTTTCTTCCTCGGTTTCCAAGGATTTTACCTTCGTGGCCTCTGAGGGCCCAGCTTCAGCTTCAGTTTCCGGCTCTGGAGCCTTAGTATCAGAAATTTCAGTTTTCGCTTCGGAAGTTGAAACAGTCTTCTTCGGAGTTGTGATTGAGGATTTAATTGTTTCCAGAACATCTAACACATTGACCATTCTCTTTCTTTTCGGAGTCACCGTTTGCCCCTTTTGGATTTTTGTTGTCTCAACATTTGCTGAAGGACTTAAAACTTCTGATATTTTTGATCCTTCAGCTGATCCTTTTGCTTCTTCCATTTTTTCTGACGATGGCGCTTCGACCATCTCTTTGGTTTCTGATAACAAAATCTTTGGTTGTTCCAATTCTGTTCTTGTTGGCATTTCGGCCATTTCTGCGACTTTTGGCAGCAAGGTTGGCTTGGTTGGCTTTTCAGCTTCGGTGGCCGAAGAGGTATCTCCGGTGAACTCAGGCACCGAGGCTGGTTCGATATAGCGTGGCCGATGTGTGAGGACCTTTATCCTTTTTCTTTTCGGTGCTGGCTCACTAGGAGCAGTTGCAGCTTCTTCTTTCGTAGAGGTTGTGCCTTTTCTTTTCTGCCCTCGAATGGGATAACGATAGTCAGGGTAGACGAACCCGATTGCGTCAAACACTCGGTTCAGTCTCTTCTTTTTCCGGCCTCCGAAGGCTGCTGACAATGCAGTATCTTCGGCCTTCGAGTAAGCCCCAAGTAGTTCATCACTTAAATTTTCAATGCTTTTTAGCCAGTCATCATCTGGCTCAACGAATTTATCTCCGAACTTGAAAGTATACTTCAGCCTGATAAGCCCACCTTCGTCGGCCTCCTTTATGGTCTCTTGCGGCATTTCCCATTTTTCCGCGAGCGGCCATACTCTGAAGGCAATATGCTCTTGGACCAAATCTCTCGTTCCAATAAAAGAACAGATAACTCCGAAGGCTCTCTGGCATTCTTCGGCAGCTTCATTCATCTCAACCTTCGGCCTTCGCAGGCCGAAACTTTGCCAAATAGGGCGCATAATTATACCTTTAATATCTTCCCGTGCTTTCAGGTCATTCTTCACATAAAACCATTATGTCATCCAGTCGTCGGGCCATCTCTTCCGAAATGTTGGTACGGGACAGCTTGACCCAGATCGAGAAACGAAACTGTAGCAGCCAAAATTATTGTGATACTGTTCCTTACCCCAGGGTTTTGTCTCGTATGATAATTCGTGTATGTTGCAGAAACTTTTCGCATCAGGCTCCAGACCTTGGCTTCTCACGGCCCACACGAAGATATTCAGCCTTTATAATTGCTTCGGGGGTAAGTTGATGAAGGTAGACTTCAAATATTTTCAGCACTTCTACGACAAAGCTGCTCAGGGGAAATCGTAGTCCAGCTTTCAAAAAGCTTCGGAACACTACGACTTCATTTTCCTCAGGGGTCGGGCAAGTTTTCTCTCTTTCGTCGACCCTCACAATGGATAAATCTCGGAAGTATCTTCCCCTCATGTTGACAAGATGATTTTCTTTGATACCTGATTTGCCAAAAACTGAATGGCTTGGTCGCCAGGGGCGATCTTCGGAGTCTTCACCACCACTATCCACATCATAATTGTCGCTGTCATCAGTATCTTCAGACAAACCTTCTAAAATCTCTTTGGTGATTTTTGCTGTGTTGGTCTTCGACATTGCTATAAGAAACCCCAGGTTCTTTTCTTCAGAGAGACTCAGCTTCATCTCGGGAGCAGCCTTCTTATCTTCAGACATCTTCGCAAACACTAAAAAACTGTTTTCAGCGCCGAAGCTTAAAAACTTAAAAAGCTAAGCAAATCTTGGTGCGCAAGAGCTAAAAATTGAGTGAGCGAGAGCAGATGGCAAGAGAGCGTGCCAAATGAGCTCGCGGTATGCTCTTATTTATACGCCCAGTGCGTTAAAAATTGAAAGACCCCGCCTGTCAGTGAATGTTGCTATTCTAGCAAAGGGAAGGTGTTTTTTCGGACCTTCGGCTTAAAGCCTTTGTCCACGTCGCAATCTAAATTTATTATTTTAACAAATTAATATTGCGAGGGGCTACTGTTGGGGGCCTTCGGCTTCCGAAGGTCCTCAAAAACAAGATTTAATAGTGTTTCTGGAGTATAATGTGTAAACAGGTATCTTCGGACTCGAGTCGATATCGCAGTAGGAGAAGCCCAAAGTAATACGAAGGTTGATACAACGCCGAAGATGTGAGCGGGAAAGCTTCGGCGTGGTAGCAGAAAAAGAAACCGACTTAAAGATGAAAAGGCTGTTCAGACCTCGGTGGATTACTATAGAATTACTACCAAATGTAAAGGGCATGAATGTAATTTTATATGGGCTGTGTCCCGTGCCTATAAATAGGTGAACAGTACCCCCGTACTGTTCACGCTGACTTGGCATTTGTTCTTGCGTCACACCTGTATTTTCATCTCCTTCCAAGCTGAAGGTACATTTGTAATTTGATGTTATTCCTGTTTCTTCATAATAATAGTAATGCAAAAATAAGTTGATAATAATATATAATTGTCTATGTTCCTTATGATTCATTCTTCATCATCGTATGTTGTGTTTATGAAGGTACGTCCTTCATAACCTTCGTCCGAAAATCATTATGTCCTAAGGGAAATAATGCTTCGTAGGACGAAGGACTTTATCGATTAACATTTTCTGTGTTGCCTTGTTCTTAACTCATAGCATTTGAGAACAAGTCCCCAACAGTACCCAAGGATTTATGAAGTTCTTCCCAAAACTTGGATACGAACTGAGGTCCACGATCCAACACTATAGTTTTTGGAATACCATGTAAACTGAGAATACGACCAATATATAATGCTGCATAAGTGGCTACTGTATATTTGGCCCTGACGGGTAAGAAATGGGCAATCTTTGTGAGTCGATCAACGATAACCCAAATAGAATCATACCCTTTGGCCGTCCTGGGCAGTCCCACAATAAAGTCCATACTTATGTCTTCCCATTTCCATGTTGGGATTGGCAAAGATTGTAATGGACCAGCAGTTTTCATGTGTATGGCCTTGACACGTCTGCAAGTGTCACACTTAGGCACATAGCGTGCAATTTCGATCTTCATCTTTGTCCACCAGTAATGTTGCTTTAAGTCTTGGTACATCTTAGTGCTTCCGGGATGAATAGAATAACGACTAAGATGTGCCTCATCAAGAATTTGCTGGCGGAGTTCTTCGTTCTTTGGCACTACTATGCGGGTTTTAAACCATATCACACCTTGATCATCTTCCTTGAAACATTTGGCTACTCCAGCCCTTATCTTCTCTCGTATGTGCTTCATACCCAGATTATCTTTTTGAGCATCAATTATCCTTTGCAAAATGATTGACTCAAGCTTTAGCTGATTCAGAGTCCCTTGTTGGATTATCCCCAGGTTTAGCTTTTCCATTTCTTGACACAAAGTGTTGTCAGAGGTCTTCACCATAAGACAGTGGCAGGAAGCCTTACGGCTCAGTGCATCTGCCACCACATTGGCTTTGCCTGGGTGATAATGGATCTCCAGTTCATAGTCTTTAATAAGCTCAAGCCATCGCCTTTGCCTCATATTTAATTCTGACTGGGTGAAGATGTACTTCAAGCTTTTATGATCTGTATAGATATGACAGATATTTCCCAGCAGATAGTGGCGCCATATTTTCAGGGCATGAACCACAGCAGCTAGCTCCAGATCATGAGTTGGGTAATACTCCTCATGTTGGCGCAACTGCCTTGAAGCATATGCAATTACTCGGCCCTCTTGCATTAATACACAGCTGAGTCCACTGCCTGACGCATCACAATATACAGCAAAAGGCTTAGTGATGTCCGGTTGAGCTAATACCGGAGCAGTGGTCAATAGTGTCTTCAATTGCTCAAAGGCTTCATTACACTTAGAAGACCAATTGAACTTAATGTCATTCTTCAATAAACTTGTGATTGGCTTCACAAGCTTAGAAAAATCTGGTATGAATATGCGATAATATCCAGCTAGTCCAAGAAAACTCCGGACTTGGTGAACAGTGGTTGGGGGTTTCCACTCCAGAATATCTTTGACCTTGCTAGGATCTACCGCAATTCCTTTAGCCGATAACACGTGCCCCAAAAATTGAATTTCCTCCAGCCAGAACGCGCACTTGCTGAACTTGGCATACAACTGATGTTCCCTCAGGCGCGTCAATACAATCCGTAGATGCTGAGCATGGTCCTCTTCATTTTTAGAATATATCAAGATATCGTCGATGAAGACCACCACGAACTTGTCCAACTCGGGCATGAACACCGAGTTCATCAAATAGGTGAAGTGGGCAGGAGCATTTGTGAGCCCGAAAGACATTACCAGGTATTCAAACAATCCGTACCGCGTAGTAAACGCGGTCTTCGGTATATCCTCGGGCCGAATACGGATTTGGTGATAGCCCGACCTGAGATCAATTTTGGAAAATACCCTCGCCCCAGTCAGTTAATCAAATAAAATGTCGATCTTTGGAAGAGGGTACTTATTCTTGATGGTGACCTCATTCAGGGGTCGATAATCCACGCATATTCGCAAGGTTTGATCCTTCTTCTTAACAAAAATGGCGGGGCAACCCCATGGGGACGAGCTTGGCCGGATGAATCCCTTATTCAATAGATCTTGTAATTGAATCTTCAATTCCGCCAACTCATTAGGGGGCATACGGTACGATCTTCGGGAGATGGGAGCCGTACCGGGCTTTAACTCAATTACAAATTCTACATCTCTTTCAGGGGGCAGTCCAGACAAATCTTCCGGAAATACATCTGGAAACTCACATACTACCGGAATGTTCTTGATCTCTGGTACAATGGCTTCATATACTCTACCAGAAGCTTTGGCTGGATTGGTTACGGGGAGAGACAAAAGAATCTCTTCTTGATTATAGCTCAACCTGACGGTTCTGAGTTCAGTGTTGAGAATTGCCTTGTGTTGGGTTAACCAATTCATACCCAAAATTACATCTATATCCTGGCCTTTCAGAACAATCATGTTAGCAGGAAAGTTCCGTCCGGCCATTGTTACTGGCACTTCATATGCCACTTCTCTAGTAAAAATGTGTCCCCCAGGTGAATGAATTTTAAATCCCTCTTTTGATTCATGGCATGCAATGTGATGTTGCTCCACAAACTTCTTGCTAATGAATGTATGCGAAGCACCAGAATCAAAAAGAATAATTGCAGGGTGACTGGCCACGGGAAACGTACCCATCATCATCGGCTCTCCTTCCGGTGTAGTGGCCACTTGGGTGTAATATACACGCCCCGTCTTCTTTGTATTTTTCCCCACAGTATTTCCTTTGGGCTGAGCTGATCTCCCAGATCCTTGCAGAGCATTTGATTGATTTTGCTTAGGATATGGGCAGTCTTTGATGAAATGTCCCGACTTGCCGCAATTAAAACACCCAGTTGAAGAGCTAGGCAAGGCAGGGAATCGGGTGCCTGGGGCACCCGGCTGGTTTGGGGTAGTGGGGGTATTGTTGGGGCGAATAATGATTGGCTGTTTGAAAGGGAATGAGGGTGGACGAGAAAAAGTGCGATTTTGGCTTGAAGGCCGGATCACAAACCGTTGCCTCTTCGCCTGGCCCTGATTAGGCTTCTCACCACTGAATCCCTTATTCTTCCCAGAACTTGCGTATTTTGCTTCAACAGATAAGGCTGTGCTGACAGCCTTTCCATACGTCAAGTCAATACAAGCAGCCATTTTCCTCTGTAGCCGATCATTGAGTCCTCTCATAAAGCAGTTCTTCTTCTTTAAATCAGTATTCACCTGGTCAATGGCATACTGCGACAGGTGATTAAACTTGTTGAGATACTGATTGATGGTATCTCCTCCTTGTTTTAACTTCATAAATTCCTCTTGTTTCATATGCAGCACTCCTTCGGGTATGTAGTGCTCACGAAAGGCTTCTTTAAACTCTTCCAAGGTGATTTGATGGTTGACAGGTTGAATAGCCACAAAATTTCCCCACCAGGTACTGGCAGGACCACGTAGTTGTTGTGCTGCGAATAACGGCTTCTGCGTTTCTGAACAACGGAGAAGACCAAACTTTTGTTCAATAACCCGTATCCACTCGTCGGCTTCTAGTGGATCTTCAGCTTTCACAAATAGTGGTGGACGGGTTTCCGAGAAATCCAAATAAGTAGTTTCGCGGGGGCCTTGCTGATAACCCCTTCCTTCCTGCTGCTGGAATTGTTGTTGACCCGCCATTTCCCTAAGGAAGCGGGTATTGTCTGCGGTGGCATTCACCAGGGCGGCAATCGCCTCGGCTAATGTGGGAGGAACCGGAGGTGGGTTTGGGGTAACATCCCTTCCCCCATAAGTTCCTGCTGCGTCCTGTCCTCGAGTCCTGGTCGGCATCTGTGGCAAAGAACATTTGAAGTAAACATAATATGCCAGAGAAACCTTCCATTTTACATTACTATAAAAAGTAATGATACAGACTCGATATTACATAACAGGATACATTACCCATTATACAAAAGTTCAACCTATTATACAACAGTACAACCTACAATACACTACTCTACTTCTATTACACCATTAGTCCTGCTTTCCATTACTCTTGGCGACCTCATCGTCAGGTGTGGGAGTCCAGACGTCAACCAACCTCAAGGAAGGAGGAGGCTCAAAAAGGTCTAACTCCCCACCCAGCGCGCGTCCCGCAACGTGAGAGGGTCCGGCTTCCGCCTCAGTAGGGTGTGCAGGTGCACTAGGGTGTAATTGCGAGTATAGTACATGGACTTCCTCATGCAACGTATTGCAATAAACCTGCAGGTTGTCGACAATTGAGCTAAGTTCTTTAATTCGGGCCTGAGCCCTTGCTTCCTTAGCACATGCCAGCAAACGGGACTGTACTGCCCAGTCAAGTGCTAAGTCCCGATCAGCAAGCTGATCCTGTAGGTGACGGATGTCCCTTCTTAGTTCATTGATTCTATCTCCGTCTGCGACCCAAGCATCGGTCCTGTGTTGCAGCGCTGCTTGAAGTCGACTCACTCGAGCTTCAAGATCTCCTATGGGGTCATTACTCCCACTGCTACTGCTTTCATGTCGAGGGGCCAGTTGATGCCGGGGCACTCCAATTGGTCCAGTGGACTTGCGTGCCGTTAGCCTTGTGCGTGGCGGCATCTTTCTAAGGGGGAAAATGTTATAATTCTTAGCATGATGCATGTGTAAGTACAGAATCAACCTTAGTCGATTCAACCTTCTATACATTGCACTCTTCCTATCTGGTCTTTAAGATAGACTCTTCAGAATACTTAGGTAAGAAGAGAAAAGAGTTTTTAGGTAAGACTTTTTTGAAAATCCTTTTGAAGATGCCTCATAATATCTGCAAAGAAGGGCTCCGATACCAGCTGTGACGGAACCTCCCAAGTAATTAGGCCCATCTACAGTTGTCCTTGTCTAACAGACATCAGACACCCTGTAGATGTTCCTAAATCACTTGACAAGTTCGGTATCTTTCCTTACCTTACCAGGAACGTTTCACCCGTCTTGCAGACATTACAGAACATCGGAGATAAAGAATTGCGGAAGCGATTACATGACTTACATTTATTTAAAAAGCAAGCTCAAGTTATTTTATTACAGACCAGAACTAAAAGCGAGTGCTGAGTAGTATTAATATACAAACCAAGGGAGGCACAAACTCCTCCCGATAAGTGCTAAGCAAAAGATTTCTATGCGGAGGACCAAGTCCTCCCGTACTTCAGTCTTGTTTTTCTTCTTTAGGAACCACCTTGGCACAGAAGCAGCAGAAATCTGCTACTTCCTCACCTAAAAACAACGAAGGGATAAACCCTGAGTATAGAATTACTCAGCAAGTCTTACCCGACTAAGGAAAAGACTCTCAAGGGTATGCTGGATAAATAGGAGTCAAGGAGAGGCTTTAGCAAAAATCAACTTATACTTTTGCAGAAGTAGCTTACTAAAGTGAGTCCTTACTTTCAATCTTTTAACGCCATATTAAGTATTAATAGACTCTATTTGCATCTAGTCTAATTTCAACATCTCATCAATACAACATCATTTTTATCCATAGTGTTCACATCCTGACTTTAGGTTGCAGGGAAGTGTCCAAGTCTTCATAACCGCGAAGGTACGGCGATCCAAATCGATTATACTCAGCTGAGGATCTCCAATCACACGACATATGTAGCACTTAACCCTTGCATATGTCAACCCGCCACCGGGGTTCTTAAGACCAGATCAGGTTCACGCAAACCGAGAGCACAGATACACCACCGTCCAGCCTCTTGCAACGGAGGGTACACGCTACTCTCGCCACCGCTCCACGCCATTTCGTGTTATCTTATTCTGGCCTTAGTCTGCCCGAGGCAAGGCTTACCCATGATGAGGCATGTGACCAGTTAAAGGGTCCTCGGTCAGCACGCCTACATACACATCAATCCTTAATCAACCTGGGTAGAACATCACCTGTTCCTAACCCAAGTCTCAATTTAAGTATTTCCATCCTTAGGATTGTTTCTGTTCCTTAGGATGAAAGAGCATCACAGGGAACTTTGCAGTAAGATCCCACTATTGCTCCACATGAAAAAAATAGTCTTGCAGGTAGAAGCCATCCTTTCCCGGGCTAGACTAAGGACAACCTCTATCCATAAGATCTAGGCAAGGCTAAGCATTTTTGTAAATCATAATTTTGATACTTCACAGAAGTATCTATAAAGGTATGGATATCAAGGAAAGTAATGCATCAAAGGGTTTCAAGCAATTCCTATGAACTTAATGCACATTTCGCTAGACTTAAAGTGTGTGAAAAGTATTTAAAAACACAAGGAAAGGGGTTGCATGCACCGGGGCTTGCCTTTGTTCACAGGTGAGTCGGGTTCGGATCCACAAATATCGAAGTAGAAGCAGTTGCCTGCTTGAGAATCTGAGGGTGGTGGTGTCCTGTCTTCGGTGACTTCTATTTCTTCTTCACGTTCTAATCATAACCATACATATGTATAAGAATGGATGCCATGGGATGCTCATGAGGATGCAAAGATAATATAAACTTATTATCTATGTCTTGAATACAACTTTCCTTCATGGAACTCCGAGAACGTAGGGTTTCCGGAGTCGGTAAAGGAGTTCATAGGGGCAGGGGGGGTGTTTTGGGGTTTTAATTATCAAACATGGTCCAAATCAATTCTAACTCTACCCAAGGCTTCTAAATATTGTTTTAAGTTCATATAAAAAGTTTGGGCATTTTTGGACTTATCATCTATTTTCTAAAAATCCATAACTAACACTTTTAATTACTTTAAATGCCCTAAAATTTCTTATTCCCACTAAAAATCACAAAACTATTTTTATTAAATTCTAGGGAAAATAACAAGCCTAGGAAAATTGGTTTCACAATTTTATCATTTTTCTACTGTTTTCTATAATTGTTTTGGCTCTGGAGATAAAAGAAAAAGAAAAATAGATGAATAGTATTGGACTGAATTCAGCCCAGGTCGGCCCACTACCAGCAGAAACACGTCCACGCGCGCCCGCGCCCTGCAGCTTTGCAGAAAGGGCCTCAGGTTTTTGGTTAACTGAGAACGAATTCTTTTACTGTTTGTTCAAGTCACTGACGCTTTGCAAATAAACCCCCCAGGTTCTATTTCTTCGCAGACCCAAGTCCACGACGGCGAGCAACCACCAGAGCGCGACACCGACTAGCTATACCGGCCGGAGGGGGCCAAGACCGGCGCTCCCGAGCGGTGGGCATCACAGCGGACCTATCCCGAGCCTTTCCCCCAACCCAATTTCATCTAAGACCATCTAAGGAGCACTGGCCACGGCGACCGTGAACCCCACGGCAAGACAGCCGTGTTCCCGGCGATTAGGGGCGGTTTGGTTCGATTGGAAGGGTCAGAGAGCATCACCAATACGTAAGTATGCTAGAACAGGGATGAAAAAGGAATGAGCAGACCTGGGGACGGCTGGCCGCGGTGAGGGTGTTCTTGCGGTGGCGGAAACCGAATTGGGGGAACTGTGAAATTCCAGCTCGCTGGCGATCAACTGGGGACAATACTGGGTGTCGGGGTTCTTGACTACCCTACGGAGCTTGCGGTGGCTTCAATTTATAGAGAAGTTAAGCGGCGGTGACGAATTCGGCCGAGCAGTGCTGGCGGCCGGAGGAGAGACGAGCTCAATGCGTGGAATAAATGGCTTTCACCGTGGCAGTTATTCCGGTGATCACCGGACATGCAACCCATGAGTCACCACGACGAGGACTAGTGCTTAAGCACGTGGCGCGCGGCAGTAATCGGCCGGCGACGAGGTCTTATCCGATCAGTCGACGCGCAAGGGAGGTGCGGCGAGCCTAGCTTCGACAGGACCGCGGTGATGGCACGGTGGCCGCCGATTAACCAGGGCCTGCCACCTCCCCGTTTTAACGCCACGTTGCAACAGCCTTTTACCGTGGCCGCCGACGACCATCCACGCGGCGGTGGCGTTCTTATCGCCGGCGCGATTTTTCTGAAGATCGGTGAACAGTGCGCCTTGATTCAGTGCAAAGCTTGGCTGACAGACCCAGTTGGAGCTTAATTTTCTCCCAAATTCCTGTGGTAACATAAGTTAATCTTTGCAGCAAACTTGTAGAGCATTATACAAACTACAACCTTGCTATGGCAACCATAGGTAGATTTCCACTGGATATTAGTCTAAATGCCTCTTAATGTTGGATCAAGGTCACTGTCCAACAGAAGTTCAGTCTATACCAGCCTGACAGTCCAAGTTTGGGTATGATTATTTTCCAAGTTTTCACAAGAACATGGCTTGAATCCTTAAACAAAGTTGTTCTCCTATAATTGGGCTACAAACTTGTTGTGGTCACTTTGGGCAAAAACCCTATGCTTTGAAAGTTACAAAGCCCCAAAGTTGAGCCTTCAACACTGATTTCAGACTTAGCATAGGAATCAAAATTGGGGTCCTTTTTGCAATTGAGTCCAAAACTTAGGGTTTGGCTTTCAAGTCCACATATTTGTGAACCAAATGACTAAAAATACTTATTTGACTTGGTTTTTGCACTTTAGTCCAAAAGTGGACTAATTTTGCACATAAGCCCCTAGGGTTTGGTTTTAGGGTTTTCCAGGGTTCCAATTAGGGTTTCTGGTATCCCAGGGGTATAAATGTGATTCAACTTTATTTTTGGGGACATTTTATGACCCTTTCCCTAAAGCCTTTAGGTTTTCTCATATTGAGTTAAGTTTTTCCCCTTTAATCCCTATTTAGGGTAAAGCTTCCTATCCAGGGTCCTATTTGCAAAACAATACAAGTTGCTTGAAATTTTTGCCTAGTGAATGCACTCTAGGTGTATCAAACATATGCAATGCCAATGCTTATGATGCCATGCTCAAGTTTTAGTTATAGTAACACCAGGGGTGTTACAAAGGTGGTCGCCAGCACTGCGCTCGGACCCGCGGCGACCGCGTCGAGCCGCTGGACTTCTACCAGGGCAGCTTCGTCTTCGTCAGGAAGACAATACCCCTCACTAACCCGCTCCAGGTCCAAAACATAGTGGGAAGCGAGCACGGTGAAGGCCCGCCTGACGCCGTGGTGTAGCGCCTCGCGGAGTCTGCCGTGCACGTGATCACCCAAGGCTTGAAGGCGACTTTGAGGGGAGCTTCCTGAGGGGACGTCGCCAGAGCCAAGGATCCGATAAACGTCCGAAATGGCTTCGGACACGACTGCATGGTCGGCCTCCCTCTGCTCGGTCGCCCCGGCAAGCGCCTCGGCAAGCGCCTTGGCGGACTCATCAAGGGCAGACTCGAGCACTACGAACAGCCAGAAGAAAGATCTCAAACACAAGCAGAGGAAACAAATAGGAACGAGAACCAAGGATGGCCAAGGCGTACCTCCGGCTCGGGCACGCTGCTCCGAGACCGCGACCTGGGCTACGGCTAGGTCAGCCGCAAGGGTTTCGGCCCGGCTTTCGGCCTCGGCAGCCCGGCCCCGAGATCGATCCCGCTCCTCAACGACCCAGTCGAGCTCCGACCGCTACCGTTGCGCTTCTGCACGCGCCACTGCCACCTCGGCTCTCAGGTCGGTGCAGAGCAACTGGAGGTCCGGTACCTCGACACCCTGCTGAGAGAGGCGCGCAGTAGCCCCAGCGAGCGAGGTCCTCAGGGATCGCAGCGAGCCCCAGACGTCGACCTCGCGACGGATGAACGACGACTTGGCGGCGCTCCGATCCGTCAGATCCTGAGGGAAGGAAGCGGCGTCACGAAGAACGCCTCAGTCACAGAAGAGGAAAGGTATGCCTGAAACCGTTACCTGGAGGATTTTGGGGACGTCCCTGCAGAAAACCTCCAGCGACGACCGGAGCGACCCCACCGTTGCTTCAGCACACTCGCGGAGCTCATCCCAGGACTGGTCCTCCCGTTCATCGTCAAGAACGAAAAAGGGGTCCGAGGACTCATGGGTCCGGAACCGGAGCAGCTGGCGCCGGCCCCCGGAGCTCTGCCGCACAGCGACGAGGCTGCCGCCCGGCGGGATGGATCGCGCCTCCACGCCCCCCTCTTCCGAGGCACCAAGCGCCGACGCATCAGCCGTCTCGACGTCGGCAGCAACCGGTCGCTCTCCGATTGGAGCGGCGGCAAATTCGGTAGCGGCAGGCGCCGGCAAATTCGGTAGCGGCGGCAAACTCGGGACCGCGCCAGCGTCAGCCGCCTCCCCTGTCACAATGGTCGCCTCGGCAGAAGAGCCAGCCTCGGGAACCTGCTCCACGGCGACCGGCGCCGCCCGAGCCCCCTGAGGTGGAACGCCTTGCGAGAGGGACGGCTGAACGGCAAGGCCCGGAGCGGCGCTGGCCGCACAGGCCGGCGTCGTCTTAAGGGCCTTTTGGGGGGCCAGGTCAGTCAGGCCATGGCTTCGCTTGCTGAGAAAAAAAGGAAAAATCACGGCCGGGACATATGAATGGAAAGCCAGGACGAAGGCATTTCCGAGATACTTACCCGCTCCGGGCCATGATCCACCGTGCCTGGGGGGAAGTCTCTTGGATCTCGGCCCTCGGAACCGCAGCCGAGGTCCACTTCGCCGGCAACTTCGGCACTACCCTTGCTTTGGACACCCGGGGGGCAGATTGCCCAGGCGCTGTCACGATGACCTGAGGGTCGCTTCCCTGCGCTGCCGGCGCGAGCGGTGGTTCTCGGGGAGCAAACGCCCTGGCCTGGCCCCCCGGGGTCACCTCAGCTCCTCCAGCCGAGGGGTCGGGCGCTCTCTCGGGTTGCCCCCGCTCCTCGGGCCGGGACCCCGACGCCCTGACTCCAAGGACTGACGGCGTCAGCCTGCTCGGGGGCTAGCTTGACGACTCCTGGCCAAACCCCAAGTCGGGGCTGAGGCCAAGGCGGGCGGCCATGTCGTCCTCCTCGTCGTCACCTTCATCATCATCGTCGTCGTCGGGCGTTTCCGGCGACGGCTCCGTTGGGAGCCCCTCCCTCTCCTGCCGGCGACGGAGCTTTTCCAAGGCGTCTCGAGCCCGCCTCCGCTCGCGGGCCCGGGCCTTCTCCGCGTCCTTCTTCTTCTCCTCCGCGGCGACCCGCCGCGCTGCTCGGTCCACCGCGTCCTGCGGGACCCATGGCAGGGAAGGCTTGTGCCACCCCACCTCCTGAAGAAAGGGGGGAAAAACCCCGGTCGTGAGAACCAGGAGCAACCCGATGTATGAAGAGGGAAGGAGCGGGCACTCACCTGAGTCACGCACCCTCGGTCGGGGCGCATCAAAAGCTGGGAGAAGGCATGGGGGTCCGGCTTCCCCAACGCAACGGACACCCGCCATTGGAGGGCGTCGAAGGGAAGAGGATCAGCGGACATCCGCGACCCCTCCCAGTCGGCCTCCGGGGTCATCTCCCAAAGCGACAGCCGTCGCTCCGCCAAGGGAAGCACCCTCCGACGGTGGATGGCGGCAATCACTCCCGCAGCGGTGAGTCCCCCCTCCCGCAACGCCTTTAAGGCCTGGAGAAGGGGTTCGAGGTTCTTCTGCCTTTCGTGTGGGGTCCCGTGGCGCCAAGCGTCGGCGGCAGTGGTGACTACGCGCTGGGAGAACGGCGGGAGCAACTCGCCGTCATTCCGGAGG
The DNA here is from genome assembly GCF_902167145.1 of Zea mays. NCBI lineage: Eukaryota > Viridiplantae > Streptophyta > Magnoliopsida > Poales > Poaceae > Zea > Zea mays. The sequence continues at coordinate 14,146,430 of NC_050101.1, read as the reverse complement.
TAGAACCACGGGCGCTGCCACCTAGAGATGGCAATGGGTACCCGAAACCCGAAACCCGATGGGTTTTACCCCATTAGGGTACGGGTTTGGGTCAATTTTCATACCCATGGGTTTGTTAATGGGCATAAATGTATACCCGACGGGTTCATGGGTACGGGTTTGTTCCTATAGTACCCAAACCCGTGAACCCGTGGGTTTTTTAAACCCGACCAAACCTAGTGTATATTGTCATTTTATTTTATAAACGAACAACAAACTTGTTATCTACCTATTTACTTCCTAATTTTTATCAAATAGTGAATGTATAAGTAGTTGGTGAGAGTGTTGCTTGCTTGCTATTATATTTATTACTAGTGTTATATATGTGGTGGATGTATAACCTAGTGCAAGGTAACTTGATTATACAACTTATTAGTTGTATTTAATTATCTCTATTAATATTTTTATACCAAATCATGAACTCATTGTTCATTACATAAATTTTGGACCATGATCTCATTAATCATTATGATACTTATTGATTATAAAAAGAATAAGCATATTGGACATAAAACCCGCGGGTAACCCGTGGGTACCCGCTAACCTGATGGGTACGGGTTTGGGCAAAATTTCAAACCCGTCATGGGTACGGGTTTTTTAATGGGCGTAAATATTTTTCACGGGTACAGGTTTGGGATAGCAAAACCCGGCGGGTTTGTACCCGTTGCCATCTCTACTGCCACCCCTTGTTCGAGGACGCGAGGATGGCAGGAATATACAGCGACGCCCGCGACTGCCTCAGCAGGAGGGTGCAGCCGTCGGCCCGCACCGCCGCGCGGACTTTCCTCTCCCCCGTCGGCGAGGCAAAAAGCTCCGCGAAAAAGAGATGGGTCCACAAATCCCAATGGGGGGCGATCCCCAAGTACCCCTCGCACACCGCTATGAAGATGGCGGCCTGCGAGATGGAGTTGGGGGTGAGGTTGTGCAACTCCACCCCATAGTGGTACAGGATCGCCCGCATAAAGCGGCTCGCCGGCACACCGAATCCCCGCTCGTGGAAGGAGACGAAGCTCACGATGTACCCCGGAGGTGGGGACGGAGCGGCTCCGCCCACGGGAGGAATCCATTCCGGTCGCTGCTCATCGGTGAGAGGGCGAAGCAAACCCTCGCCGACCAGATCCTCCAGATCACTCACCGTCACCGTGGAAAAAGGCCATGGATCGCGCGGCGGGATGATGGTCACCCGGTCGGCCATCACCGAGCGGAAGGGATGGCGGCGCAAGAGGCAGGAAGGGCGGTTTCCTCTTCTCTGGCTAAGTCTCTCGGGTTGCGAAAACCTAAGAGGGAGGCAGGAAGCGGAGCAAAGAACCGTCAACAGGCCCTCTCCCAGGTATATAAAGACCAAGGTAAGACCGGTTCCAACGTTCCGCCCGGACCGGACGCGGGATTCAAAAACGCGAAGCGAAACAGCCATTCCTCGAACGGCTCGCGCACGCGCAACGGCTGCCCCGCCAACCACTCGCCCCGTCGCATTAACTCCGCGGCGGGACAGGCGGCGCCTCTGGCAGGAGAAGCGGGTGACGCTTCGCCTTCGCCGTAATAACCACGCCAAAAAAGGTACGCCGCGTCGTTCGATTTCGTATCCTTTTCCTTTTTTCCTCTTTCTCTCTCTCTCTTGCAACAGGGACCTGGAAAGGGGGATACCCCAAAAAGGATCCTTCCCCATGAAGGAACCGGGCTCCGAGCCTCCCTATTGATCAGAGGTTCGAAGGCTGGCCCCCCGAAGGGTTCGACAGCCGCCTCAGATCGCGTGGGCCCTACACCCACTACTGGTCAGAGGTTCGAAGGCAGGCCCCCCGAAGGGTTCCACGGCCGCCTCAGGCTACTCGGGCTCCGCGCCCATTACTGATCAGGGGTTCGAAGGCTGGCCCCCGAAGGGTTCACAGCCGCCTCAGACGCCGAGCGAGGGATGACCAGGGGTACGTTCGATACATAACCAAGGCTCGGGCTGCGCTCCCGAGGTACCCTAGGACATTTCCGAGACCAGCGGGAGCGATCTTGTAACGGAATCCCATCGGAGGGAGGCATCGAGCCTTCGGACCCCGTCGCCAGGGGACCGGGTCCGGCAGATCACCCGCAGGTACTTTTGGGCGTGCCTCTGGGCCCCTAGCCGACCCCTAACGAACGGGCCACGGACGTCCACTCGGATTACCCGCTTGCAGCTCACCGGAGACACCATGTTCGGCGCCCATCGAGGGCAACATGGCGCTTTCCCCCCTCCTCCTTGCGAAAAGGCGACGCAGGGGCGTATGTAAAAAAGCCGAGTCTGTCCCTGATCGCTCTCTCGCCCTGTGCAGAGGCTCGGGGGCTGCTCTCGCAAACCTGGCTCCGGCCGAACCGTCGACAGCGTCAACATACCAGCCCGAGAACTTGGGACCCGACCGTACACCCGGGCTACGGCCAGCTCGCATGAGGGAACAACCAGACTAGCCGAAGCATTACGCGAGGCATTAAGACCTCGAAGGAGTGAAACCACTCCTCCGAGGCCTCGGGGGCTACACCCGGCGGGTGCGCTCGCGCGCACCCACCGGAACAAAATGCAACCGAGAAAGGCTGGTCCCCTTGCAAAAAAGTGCGACGAAAGCCTCCAAGCGAGTGCTAACACTCCCTTCGAGGCTCGGGGGCTACTGTCGGGGACCATAATTAGGGGTACCCTCAAGGCTCCTAATTCTCAGCTCGTAACCCCCATCAGCATAAAGCTGCTAAGGCCTGATGGGTGCAATTAAGTCAGGGATCAGTCCGTTCGAGCGACTCGATCACGCCTCGCCCGAGCCTAGCCTCGGACAAGGGCAGCCGACCCCGGAGGATTTCCGTCTCTCCCGAGGCCCCCCTCCGACGGCGAACATATTTCCGGCTTGCACGAGGCCCTGCCTTTGCTAAGAAGCAACCCTGACCAAATCGCCGCACCGATTGACGAAATCGCAGGAGCATTTAATGCAAAGGTGGCCTGACACCCTTATCCTGGCATGCGCCCCCCGGCAGAGCCGAAGTGACCGCCGTCACTTCGCCGCTCCACTGACCGGCCTGACAGAAGGACAGCGCCGCCTGCGCCGCGCCGACTGCAGTGCCACTTGACAGAGTGAGGCTGACAGGCAGTCAGGTCCTGCAGAAGGCACCACAGGAAACTCCGCTCCGCCCGACCCAGGGCTCGGATTCGGGCTAAGTCCCGGAAGACGGCGAACTCCGCTCCGCCCGACCCAGGGCTCGGACTCGGGCTAAGTCCCGAAAGACGGTGAACTCCGCTCCACCCGACCCAGGGCTCGGACTCGGGCTAAGTCCCGGAAGACGGCGAACTCCGCTCCGCCCGACCCAGGGCTCGGACTCGGGCTAAGTCCAGGAAGACGGCGAACTCCGCTCCGCCCGACCCAGGGCTCGAACTCGGGCTAAGTCCTGGAAGACGGCGAACTCCGCTCCGCCCGACCCAGGGCTCGGATTCGGGCTAAGTCCCGAAAGACGGCGAACTCCGCTCCGCCCGACCCAGGGCTCAGACTCGGGCTAAGTCCCGGAAGATGGCGAACTCCGCTTCGCCCGACCCCAGGGCTCGGACTCCGCCCTGGTCTCAGACGACGACCTCTGCCTCGCCCGACCAGGGGCTCGGACTCGGCCTCGGCCACGGAAGACAGACTCGACCTCAGCTTCAGAGGAGCTTCCACCTCGCCCAGCCTAGGGCGCAGACCAGCCACGTCAACGGGAGGCGCCATCATCACCCTACCTCGAGCTAACTCGGGCCGCAGGGAACAAGACCGGCGTCCCATCTGGCTAGCTCCGCCGGATAGGCAATGATGGCGTCCCGCATGCTCTGTGACGACGGCGGCTCTCAGCCCCCTTACGGAAGCAAGGGGACGTCAGCAAGGACCCAACCGCTCCGACAGCTGTCCCTCCGCCAGGCTCCATCGCTCCTCCGACGGCCACGACATCACACCAGCTGGGTGCCAAAATCTCTCCGGCTGCCACGACGGCATATACTTAGGGCGCTAGCTCTCCCCCGCTAGACACGTAGCACTCTGCTACACTCCCATTGTACACCTGGATCCTCTCCTTACGCCTATAAAAGGAAGGACCAGGGCCCTCTTAGAGAGGGTTGGCCGCGCGGGGACGAGGACGAGACAGGCGCTCTCTTGGGGCCGCTCGCTTCCCTCTCCCGCGTGGACGCTTGTAACCCCCTACTGCAAGCGCACCCGACCTGGGCGCGGGACGAACATGAAGGCCGCGGGATTCCCACCTCTCTCACGCCGGTCTCCAGCCGCCTCGCTTCTCCCCCCTTCGCGCTCGCCCTCGCGCTCGACCCATCTGGGCTGGGGCACGTGGCAACACTCACTCGTCGGCCCGAGGGACCCCCCAGTCTCGAAACGCCGACAATGCTATTGCTTTACTTTAATCAATGAACATGTTGTGAATATATATGATACGATGATGTTATCCCGATGATGATATTGTGATACTCTAGGGGACTCAGGCCATTTTCCTGAGTATTGTTGGGGCGAAGGCAAAGCCGCCACCCTCCGCTCGAAGTCTTCGCCGCAGTCGCTGGTCCGACGAAGACAAAACGGGCAGGGACACCCTTCGCTCGGTACGACACCAGACGAAGGCCTGCGACGAGGTCCTCCCACCGTGCGGCCTCGTCCAGTTCGGACGCCCACGTGCGATCCGGCCCATTGTAACGGGCCCTGCGTGGCCGCTGTGTGTTACGGGCCTCATCTGTAAAGGCATTCCTGTAATTACGGTCTGTAACCCTGCTTTATGGGAATATTCCGGGGATAACCTGGGTAGCTGAGGGCACATGCGTCCTTAACACAAGGCGCTGGGCGCTCAGGTACCTATAAATACCCCCGCACAGTGCCCGTGAGAGGCCAGATTAACAGAGCTATTGCCTTCTAGCACGTAACCCTGTTGTCATCACTGTTCACCCTTGTTGGCCTCCTTGCGACAGAGAGCAAGTTCCAACATTTGGCGCTCACCGTTCGTGCTACGAGAAAACCACCCGCGATGGCACCCAAGATAGCTATCCCGAAGGCTGACGAGGCTGCGAAGGCAGCACTGCTCGCCGCAAGAAAGGGCAAGGCCCTCGTCCTCACCCAATCCACCCACCAAGAGGTCACCGAAGACAATGTTCCCCACACCTGCGAGGACGACACTTTCCGCACCTGCGGCCCTGAAGGACAATCGCAGCCACCCCTAGGCTTCGCCCCACCAGAGGGCACGGACTTCACCGAGGATGGTGAAGTCCTCGGCGTCTCAGCGGAAGAACAGCTACAGCTGCGCGCCCTGCGCCTCAAGAACCGCAATCTCTAGAGGCAGAAAGAGATACTGGAGGCCAAGCGTCAGCGTGTGTCCGCACTAGCCAAAGTGCGGCAAATGATACGCGACGAAGAGCAGAAGGCCCAAGACCTCGAGCGGGAGATCGCGCTGATGCAGCGCGAAGGCCACCTCGGCCTGCAGCATGGGCCACCCCTGCAACACCGAGCACAACCGGAAGACCCGCGTTTCCCCCAGCGCGACCACACCTTCCAGCACGCCGCGCCATTCCAAGGAGTCAACTATCTCGACGAGCGAAGTCCCCTGGCGCCACACATGCAAGTGACGCCTTGGCCAGCTAACTTTCGAGCAGGGACATATCCCAAGTACAACGGCAACACCGACCCGGCGCAATACATAATGAGTTATCAGGTCGCCGTCGCATCCGCTGGAGGGGACGACGCCACAATGGTGAAGTCTTTCATCATCGCCCTAGAGGGCCCAGCTCTCACCTGGTTCACCAGATTGCCTCCGCTGTCCATTGATTCCTGGAGAAGTCTCAGGGACAAGTTCCTGCTCAACTTCCAAGGATACCGCCCAGACACCGACGCCTTGGCCGAGCTCTCGCTTTGCAAGCAGCTGGAAAAGGAGACTCTGCGGGAGTATTACCGCAAATTTTTAACACTCAAGTCGCAGCTGCCTTCCGTTAATGATCAGATAGCTATCCACTATGCCATCAGTGGCCTTCGTGCCGACGTCCTCTACAGCCACTGCATCAGAGATCCGCCCAAGAACCTCCAGGAGCTATATTAGCTCTTTGAAAAATATGCCAAATCTGAAGAGCTCCACCAGCGCAAGGTCGAGTCACAGCGGAAACCCAAAGATGCCCCACAGTCCAGCCGTACGTGGACGAGGACTCCGCAGCCAGACTCCGGTCGAGACGGCCGTAATCAGCAGCAAGTGCACAACATCGCCAACCAGCATCCCGCTGCTGACCCCCCTCGTCGCCAGGAATATCCCCCCAGGGCCGTGGAAATGGAACTCGTGGTAGGGGCCAGGGGCGCGCACAGCCGCCGCGCCGATTCTACTGCCTCTTCCATGGCGAAGACTGCGCCCACCAAACCAAAGACTGCCCCGAGACGAAGGCCACCAGAGACAGAATGGCACGGGCGCAGCCAGTCGACAACCCCAGAATTGTCGCGCACAATTACCAGCAACCCCCTCCACCATATATCCACGCTCCCGCCCCGCATCCACCGCACCACGCTTACCAACACCATCAGGAAGTATAAATCGTACCTCCTCCACCCCCACCACCACACCAGCAACACCAAAACATCCCCCATGCCCCAAAGCAGGAAGACTTCGCCGACCAACCATATCGCGGAGTCATCCACATGATAACTAGGGGGTCCAGCACAGACTTCGACACCAAGCGGTAGAAGCGGGACCACTACCGCAGCATCAACCATGTCGCCGTCACTGGCCCAGTCGTGCAGACAAAGTGGTCCCACATACCGCTAACCTTCGACGCACGAGATGTCGACTTGCGCAGCGCCCCCCACTGCGACGCCATGGTTATCAATTGCAGCGTGGCAGGCTGGGACCTGCACAAAGTCCTAGTTGACAACGGCAGTCAGGCGGACATCATCTTCCTTCACGCCTTCGATCGCATGGGCATAAGCCACAGCCTGCTTAAGCCTTCGGACAACCCGTTGTATGGCTTCGGCGGCAAGGGCACCTTCCTCGTCGGCAAAATAGAGCTGCCTCTCTCCTTCGGTGTAGCACCCAATGCCCGAAGTGAGCAAATAACCTTTGATATCGTGGACATGGTATATCCTTACAATGCCATCATGGGCCACGGCTCCATCAATAAGTTCGAAGCAGCCATTCATGGACTGTACCTATGTATGAAGATACCAGGTCCGTTAGGCGTCATCACAGTCTTCGGCAATCAACAGACTGCGCGCAACATAGAGCGGGACTTCGTGCCCGGTCAACGAAACGTGCACTGCCTCACGGCCCAGCGCGAGGTCCCTGCGCCCGCCAGCCCAACCGATAAGCAGCACGACAAGATACAGCTGCAGAGCCAAGACGGGACCAAGACTGTCCCCCTCGATCAGGCCACGCCCAAGCAGACAGTCACTATCAGCGAAGACCTCACCTCGCATGAAGAAGAGAAACTGCTCTGCTGCCTGTCCAAGAATAAAGATGTCTTCGCCTGGTCCGCCCTCGACCTGGTCGGAGTCAGCCGATCCATAATTGAGCACAGCTTGGGAATTGACCCTTCGGTGCGACCAAAAAAGCAGAGGCTTCGCAAAATGTCCGACGAAAAGACAGAGGCCGCCAAGGCGGAGGTGCACCGCCTCCTAGAAGCTAAATTCATCGAGCCAGTGGCTTACCCCACGTGGCTCTCAAATGTTGTAATGGTGCAGAAAAAAAGCGGGAAATGGCGAATGTGCATAGACTTCACCAGTCTCAACAAGGCCTGCCCAAAGGACAATTTCCCACTGCCGCGGATCGACAAAATAGTCGATAGCGCGGCCGGATGCGAGGTCATGTCACTCCTCGACTGCTTCTCCCGTTACCACCAGATATACATGAAGGAGGAAGACAAGGCTAGCACCAGCTTTATAACACCCTTCGACACATATTGCTTCATCAGAATGCCAGAGGGACTCAAGAACGCCGGGTCCACCTTCTCCAGACTCACCAAAACAGTACTCGAAGGGCAGGTCGGCAGAAATATATTTACATATGTGGACGACATCGTCGTCGCCAGCAAGAACAAGGAGGACCATCTCGCCGACCTCGCCGAGACATTCACGAACATGCGAGACGCACGACTCCGCCTAAACCCGGAAAAGTGCGTCTTCGGCGTTCGCCAGGGCAAAATATTGGGCTACCTGGTATCACACCGCGGCATCGAGGCCAACCCAACCAAGATCCAGGCCATCGTAGACATGTTGCCTCCGCAGTCCGCCAGGGACGTCCAGCGTCTGACAGGCAGATTGGCCGCCCTCAACAGATTCATCTCCAGGTCCGCCGAGCGAAGTCTCCCCTTCCTCAAAACACTTCACGGTGCAAAGGACTTCGCCTGGGGACCGGAGCAGGCAGCGGCCTTCGCCTCACTGAAGCAGTACCTGTCAGAGCTGGCCATCCTCACAAGCCCCGACTCCTCGCTCCCCCTATTGTTCTACGTCGCGGCTTCGCCGCATGGTGTCAGTGCAGCACTAGTGCAGGAGCAGACAGTCGAGGGCGCGGTCAGGCAGTGCCCTGTTTACTATGTCTCCGAGGTACTGACACCGTCCAAGTGCAACATGACAGAGCTGGAGAAGATTGCCTACGTAGTCGTTATGTCTTCGCGCAAATTGTGCCACTACTTTGAAGCATTCAAGGTCCGAGTCACCTCAGACAGGGGGCTCGGCGAATTATTCAGAAACCCGGAGGCATCGGTAAGAACTACCAAGTGGGCAGCCGAACTGTCCGGCTACCACATCAGCTTCGAGCCCAGGACAGCCATCAAGTCGCAAGTCCTGGCAGACTTCATCGTCGACTGGACTGGGCCAATAACACAACCAGACCCGTCCACAGAGAAGGTTTGGACGATCCATTGCGATGGCGCATGGTGCCATGCGGGGGCAGGCGCCGCTGCAGTCATCACCTCACCGGCTGGGGTCAAGCACAGATATGCAGCACGCCTCAGCTTCGCTCTGGACTCCGACAGATGCACAAATAATATCGCAGAATATGAAGCACTCATCCTCGGCCTCCGCAAGCTAAGGGCCCTCGGAGTCACCACCTGTATCAGCAAAACAGACTCCAAGATAGTTGCCGGCCAGATCGAGAAAGACTACGCAGCAAAGGACCCTGCACTTATGCAATACCTCGCGGCCATCCGAAGTCTCGAGAGACAGTTCAAGGGATTCACCTTGCAGCATGTGGATAGGGCCAAAAATGAGGAGGCTGACGCATTGGCCAAGGCCGCCGTGAGGGGCGAGTCCTTGCCCTCCGACGTGTTCTTTCATATCATCGGCACGCCAGCCGTCCGGAGCCCCGAAGGGCTCCAAATAACTAATGACAGCGAGGGCCACCGCATAGTCAACCTAATCATGACCGAAGACTGGCGGGCACCAATAACCCTGTTCCTACAGGGGTACTATCATCCAACCGACGTCAGTGAGGCCAAGCGCCTCAGACATCGAAGCCGGGACTTCGCACTGATTGAAGGCCAACTCTACAAGAAAGGGGTCAGTCAGCCAATGCTTAAGTGCGTCACCGAAACCGAAGGCATGCAGATCCTACGTGAAGTCCACAGCGGCACGTGCGGCTCACACGCAGGGCCAAGGGCCCTCGCTGCTAAGATGATCCGCCAGGGTTTTTACTGGCCCGCAATGATTTGCGCCGCAAACCGGGTCACAAGGTCCTGCGAAGCCTGCCAGAAGTTTTCCCCTCGGTCAGGCAGCCCCTCGCAGTACACAAAGCTGATCGCCCACACATGGCCTCTCCAGCGCTGGGGCCTGGACATTGTCGGGCCCCTGCCCACCGCTCAGGGGAACCTTAAGTTCGCCTTCGTCGCTGTCGAGTACTTCACCAAATGGATCGAGGCGAGGGCTGTTTCTACAATAACATCGAAGACTGCCCAAAAATTTTTCTGGCAGAACATTGTTTGCCGCTTCGGAGTACCGTCCGAACTAACAGTTGACAACGGCAAGCAGTTTGACAGCCAAGACTTCAAGGATTTCTGTTTCTCCATTGGCACCAAGCTTGCCTTCGCCTCAGTCTATCATCCGCAGTCCAACGGGGTCGTGGAACGCGCCAATGGGAAAATTTTCACAGCTGTCAAGAAGATGCTCCTTGATGAAAAAAGGGCAGATGGACCGAATTGTTACCTGAGGCAGTCTGGGCACTAAACACGACTGAGTGCAGAGCGACTGGGTTCACTCCCTTCCGCCTTCTATACGGATCGGAGGCCATGACCCCGCAAGAAATAAAGCATGGGTCCCCGCGAACAGTTCCGTCCGCCGTCCCCGACGTGGACGAGCCAACTTCAAAGGATCTCATTGACGGAGACCGAGTCTTCGCCCTACAGGCACTAAACAAATACCAAGCCCAGACCAAAGCATGGCGCGACCACACAGTCATCCCAAGGGAGTTCAGCGAAGGGGACCTCGTACTCGTCCGAACAGCTCGGACGGAGTCCAGGGGCAAGCTGGAGCCCAGGTGGGAGGGCCCCTTCATAGTCAAGACAAAAGCTTCCCCCAGCGCTTACAGGCTCACAACGCCAAACGGCGAGGACCTGGAGCACTCCTGGAACATCGACAACCTCCGGAAATTTTTTGTTTGATTCCTCAGGGCCGATTTTGCCCTTGTAATTCGCAAAAACAATCTTGTATCAGCCCGCGCTCTTTTCCTCCCGGGGGGTGAGGTTTTTAACGAGGCGGAGCCATGTAATATATGTGTGAAAAATCCCCCGCAAAAACATGCGTCGAAAAAAGACCGCGACGACGGTCTTCGACATTCGACCAATACGAGGTCACCGCGAGGCTAAGCGCTAGCCACCCTCGCGTGCGACAAATCCGCGCAGAAGTCGCCTAAGGGTGCAGCCGGACTAGCACAACAAGTGCGAAAAAACCGAAGTCTACCGCGTAGACTGTCCGCGCCAAAGTCGCCTAAGGGTGCAGCCGGACTAGCACAACAAGTGCGAAAAAATCGAAGTCTACCGCGTAGACTGTCCGTGCAGAAGTCGCCTAAGGGTGCAGCCGGACTAGCACAACAAGTGCGAAAAAACCGAAGTCTACCGCGTAGACTGTCCGCGCAGAAGTCGCCTAAGGGTGCAGCCGGACTAGCACAACAAGTGCGGAAAAACCGAAGTCCACCGCGAAGACTGTCCGCGCAGAAGTCGCCTAAGGGTGCAGCCGGACTAGCACAACAAGTGCGGAAAAACCGAAGTCCACCGCAAAGACTGTCCGCGCAGAAGTCGCCTAAGGGTGCAGCCGGACTGGCACAACAAATGCAGAAACGACAACATCAAACCGTCCGCGCCAAGACCGACTACAATCACACCAGACAAAGTATACAACGCCTTCGCAGACATAGACAAGCGAGGGCACACAACTACATCATACAAGCCTTTACACATATACAAGCGAGGGCACCACACTCTACATCGGCTCAACCTTAGGAATAATTCCCATCTCCCTGTAATTAAATAACATTATCCTAAGCTCTTCACCCGCAAAAAGACTTCGCAGTTCCCCTTCACCTGTACTCTCGGCGGCCGGCAAAGACAGCAGTTCCCGCCGGCCAGCCCTACTCGCACGAAGCCGAGCCCCCTCCGCCCCACTAACTCTACGCTTCGCAACCGCCCTTCGTCGTCGTCGCCCGGTGCTAGGGCCTGGCACATCTCCTGCGTCCGCGGCATGCGGCGAAGCCTCCGCCGCAGCCACGTCCAAAGCTGCAAAGTAGTCCAAATCCTCCTCCGACGACTCCTCAGTCCACTCAACCGAGCTCCCAGAGTCAGCAAAATCAAAAGACTCAGATGCAGATCCACCACATTCATTACCACCTTCCGCGGTCGAAGCCGCCAAAAATTTAGTAGTAGCGGTTGCGTGCGCAGGCCCAAAATCTTGAACCTGCGCAGCAACCAAAATTCAGCAACATATACAAATTTCCCTAACCCTCTACACCCACTACGCCACCTGCGAAGGCCCTAACGTTGCGGGAGCCTCCGCCGCTGGCTCCGCCGTTGCTTCCGCTGTCGTTTCCGCCACCACCACGGGATCTTCAGCACTCGGCGCAGCAGCTGCGGGGGCATCAGGCGCGCCTTCGGCGACCTCTGGGGGCAGGTCTTCGCCGGCCGCAGCGGATGCGGAGGCATCCGGTGCGCCTTCCGCAGTCTCCGGGGTTGGCCCCAGACGCGGCCTCCGCCGGGGTCGGCTCCGGCTCAGGCGGCGCGCTGTTCAACGCCCCGAAGTCGTCCACCCTCTCTCCACGCGCCACCTAAGACAAAACACACAAAAGTCAGCACACACACACAGCCCACATCCAAAAAAAAGAACACGTTACCTGAGCCCTCGCCGTCTCGGCCCGCTCCCTGACCACCTCGCGACCGTGCGCACCCCACATCCGGTCGTAGATGGCTCCGGCGGATTCCTTCACAACGGGGTCCTCAACCTTAAAGATATCTCGCTCGAAATCTTCTTCGGCTTGGTCGAAGACCTCGAAGTGTCGGCACCCTTCGCGGGAGAGCGCATTCATCGCCCCCTCGCAGGTGACCAGGGAGGCATACGCCATAAACCCCTCCACGACAGTGGGGAGCGCTTGAAATTCCTCCTGCACCCACTCCAGGCAGCGAAGTCCGGCCTCTCGGTCCGGCACTTCGAATTCACCGGTCCCCGCGCCCAGCTCACGGTATGTATCCATGAGTTGTTTGCGTGTCCGCTCTGCCTCCGCGCGCGACACGGCCTCGGCCCTCTCCATACAGCTCTCCAAGGCAGTGAGCCGCTCCTGCAGCTGCTCGGCGCGCTCCCTGGCAATATTGCCCTCCGCCCGTGCCAATTTGGCCTCAGACTGCGCAACCTTCTCCCTGGCGAGGGCCTCGTTGATCTCCCTCCTCTCCCCCGCCAGTTGGCGCCGGAGGTCAGCCTTCTCCTTCTCCAGTACGGCCACCTTGTCTGTCAGCTTACGGCACTTGCTGTCGGCGGCCGATTTTTCACGGACGGCGTCGGCATGTTGTGTCCGAAGTCTCTCGACTTCAGCAGACACAGCCGCCGTGAGGGCCCCCGACGCTGTACGGTTGGCGAAGTCAGCCACCTGCAGAACACATGTAAGGCCGCGGCCTAAGCAAGCAAAAAAAACACCTCCTTCAGCCAGCGGGACGCCTGGCTCAGCGCCTCCGTCACCTCCTCCAGCCGGCGGGACGCAGCGCCCGCCTCATCCCTGACAGCCGCGAAGGCCGACGCCTCGCCTCCGGCGCTAAGAGCCCCGCCCTTCGCCCTCGGCACCACGGCAGCCGTCGCGGTCGCCGCGGCAGGCGCAACTATAGCAAGTTGGCCTTCGTCCGACCCTGCGACGTACCGACGAATAAATTATATATATATATATATAAACGAAGCCAACGACTTACCACCAAGATAGTCGTCCACACTAATATTGGTGGCGAAGTCGGCGACGCGTTTGCCTGACAACGGCAACGCTTGGGCCGCCTTCGCGACCTCCGCCACTCCGCTGGCAGGCGGCACCACCTTTGTCGATTTGGAGCCTCCGGCGCCCGCCGTTGCCTCCGGCGCCTTGCTAGATGCAGGGGCGCCCGACTTCGCCGAAAGCGGCGGCTTGCCTCCGCCGGGGGCCGCCGCCTTCGCAGCCCCCCGCTGCCTCTTCGGCCTAGCTTCAACGAGCCTGACGGCCGCCTGCCGCTTTTGTGCAGCTCCCTGGCGATCCTTGTCCATTACTGCCGACACAACAGCAGCAATATTCCGCCCGTAAGGAAAAACTCTCCATTTACGAACCATGCGAGATGTAAAAGAGTCTTCGCCGGCCGCGCGGGGGATAGGAACATTCCTAGGCCAGCAACCCCCGGTAACCCTCAGCATTCGAGCCGAAGACTCCCGGAGCTCGGGCGAAGACATCCTTCCCCCGGGGGCCGCGCACGTCCTCATCAGCTCTCTAGCAAAACCATCAGAAACCCCAAGACCTCCCATAACAGTACCTAATTTTCACTTTTTAGAGGATGGGGCGGCCGCCGGCGCAGGGTCGTCTCCAGTCTCCACCGCCGGTTTCTTCCCACGGTGGTCCACATCGTCTTGACCAGGGTAGCCTTCATATGGCAATTGATTTAATTCGAAAACCCTGTTCAAACGGTCATTCGACCCGCGGATATCCCAGCTGCGCTGGCCCTCTGTCCTCGGCACGTAACGTCCAACTAGCCGCACCGCCCCACCCTTCGCCTCACGCACAAAGGCGGCCGGGTCGCGGTTTTGCAGACTCAGTGCGAAGGCAGGACTTCGCACCATCTTCCCACCATGGGAAGGCATCTGGCGAGGGCACACTTCGCCCAACGCCCAGCCATGCGCCAAGGGCCATACCCCGTACGCCACAAATTCTTCAACCAAGTCGCGCCCACTGCTCAGGCCGGCGGCGCACCGAAGGGCCCCTTCGTCCACATCCCCCTCCGCCACTTCAAAGGGCGGGTACGCTGAGTAAAAATGAGAGCACATCTCGGACACGGGGAGTCCCTCATGGCCTTCGACGGTACCCTCAGCAACGTAAAACCAATATTCATTCCAGTTGCCCCACTTGTTGCGGGCGCAAGGAACCAACTCGACCACCTGCATCGTGGTCTTGCCGGTCTTCGGCGTGAATGTGCAGGACCCGAACTGAGCGACTTCGTCTCCAATCATCTTCTTCTGCCAGTGCAAACAATAATACTTCGCAAACACTTCGACCGATGGTTGTCCGCCGTACGAAGTCGTCGCCCAGACATACTTCGACAGAGCCACCATGGCATTTGGTGTCAGCTGATGTATTTGAATGTTGAACCTGCGCAGGACTTCGCCAACAAATCGGTGCGCAGGCAAGCGGAGTCCGGCGGCAAAGAACGCCTCAAAAACAACCAACTCGCCCTCCGGCTCGGGGACTTCCTCCGTCCCCGGGACTCGGGCAACTCCGCCGCCGAAGTAACCCAACCGCTGCATATCCTGCACGCGGACCGACGACATCCGCGACACGCCAAAATGAACAGAATCGCCGGCGCGCAAATCCTCCGCCATCAAACTACCCAGCGTCTCCTCAGACGAGGCGGTGGCCGACGGCGAGGGATCGACCGGCGGCGTAGCGGCAGCGGAAGAAGACGAGGACGGCATCGCTACGTACCGTCGACGGCGGTGGGCGGTTTGCTTCACTCGAGCCAGATCTCCGGCGAACAAGAGCACGGCGGGCAGACGAGCAGCAAGGCGGCGAAAAGGGCGGCTAGGGTTTTCACGGAGCGCGGAAAGTGAAGTTCAAAAAGCACCGACCCCCGCCCCCTTTTATAGACAGGGCGCGGCTCTTCGGGAAACCCGCACTCCAACAGGGCGCGACACTTCGGGAAACCCGCAATCCAACAGTACGCCGTCAATCAACGGTCACGTCAAAAACCCCCGCGGAACCACTTCGAGCGAGGGCAGCGTCTCCGCCATCTAGCGACGTCTTCGGCACCAGGTGACTTTGTTGAACTGGTCCCTCGGAGGGCAAATGTTGGGGCGAAGGCAAAGCCGCCACCCTCCGCTCGAAGTCTTCGCCGCAGTCGTTGGTCCGACGGAGACAAAACGGGTAGGGACAACCTTCGCTCGGTACGACACCAGACGAAGGCCTGCGACGAGGTCCTCCCACCGTGCGGCCTCGTCCAGTTCGGAGGCCCACGTGCGATCCGGCCCATTGTAACGGGCCCTGCGTGGCCGCCGTGTGTTACGGGCCTCATCTGTAAAGGCATTCCTGTAATTACGGTCTGTAACCCTGCTTTATGGGAATATTCCGGGGATAACCTGGGTAGCTGAGGGCACATGCGTCCTTAACACAAGGCGCTGGGCGCTCAGGTACCTATAAATACCCCCGCACAGTGCCCGTGAGAGGCCAGATTAATAGAGCTATTGCCTTCTAGCACGTAACCCTGTTGTCATCACTGTTCACCCTTGTTGGCCTCCTTGCGACAGAGAGCAAGTTCCAACAAGTACTTCTCCGTAAGGACCTGTTTGTGGAGTGACCACCCAGGATAACAGTGCAACCATGAGGGTGGAATGTGACGCCCTTAGCTGATTAATTAGATGAACCTGGGGATATAGATGGCTTTGCCAGAGGGTCGTCAATGGGGGCCAGGGCGTAGTGCTCGCTCTGCCAAGGTTGGGTGCAGAGGTTCATTCGATTTGGTTTTGTTAGTCACCCACCTTAGGGAGGTGTACTGCGTTTGTACGACTGGCGAAACCTAACGAAGCAGCTATGCGCCAGGGGAGTCTTTATAAAGGCTACGTAGTGATACCCTGCCAGGCCACCTATGCAGTGGTCAATGGGGATTAGCTCTCCCAGGGCAGAAAGGGAATCATGACTCGTGGGTAAAGTGTGCAACCTCTGCAGAGGATTAGAAACTGATATATCAGTCGTGCTCATGGTTATGAGCGGCCTTGGGATCCTCTTTGATTAGAGATACAACTAGTTCGAGATTCAATGGTTCTATTAATGTTTTTGGTTCAATGATGATCATGATGTTCCTCGATGAGGAAACGGATTACGAGTTGGCTATTACTAAAACTTGGCTTCCACTAGTAATAAATACCTGACCAACTAAAAGCAATTGCTTGAGCTTAACCCCACATAAAGCTAGTCCACCTCAGCCAAATGGGACATTTGCTGAGTACGTTGATGTGTACTCACCCTTGCTTTCACAAAACACCAGGTTGCCTTTGGTGCAATCTATGCTCAGGTAAAGAAGAAGGCGTCGAGGCAGATCTCCAGGAGTTCCAGGACTTCGACGAGTTCGAGGATTAGGCTTGCGACCTCCTCCAGTCAGCTACCTGTGGTGGGTTTATTTACGTTGGCTATGTTTCGATTCTGTGTACTTTGATTTATATTATATAAATGACTCTTGTCTTTAATATTAATACTTACTCTTTATTGTTATTTGAAGCATTGTGCTATGAAGAGTCATTTATGTAATCGTCATGTACGTGAATTTCTGATCCTGGCACGTACATGGTTCGCATTCGGTTTACCTTCCAAAACCGGGTGTGACATCGACCACCCCTGCAACCTGGTTCAACCCGACGCGTTGACTCCAGCAGGCTGTCGGGTGCGCCACCCGCCCCACCTCTGTGTGCGCAAAAAAGGAATGCATGCATGAGTCAAACATGTTCCCTTGCATGCGCGTAAATTTAGGAAAGAGATGTGTGGCGGTTTATATTTTTAAATGCTTTATTTCCTCCATAAATATAGGATCGCTGCAACAGCCATGCAACTAGGCTCGTAAGGACTATTTTATGATATATACCGATACTAAATATGCTACACTGTGTAGATAATTATGCAATTTGGTATACTGCGTAAAAATCTGTTACCCGCTGCATGCGCACAAATTTATGATGGAAAGAATGTGCAATGAAAGGAAATGAATTGGCATGCATAAAAACAAAAAAAAAATCATATTTAATGTTTTATTTCCTCCATAAATATAGGATCCCTCAAACAGCCATGCAACTAAACTCGTTAGAACTCGTTTATGATATATACTGGTACTAATTATACTACACGGTGTAGGTATTTATGCAATTCAGTACACTACGTAAAAATCTATTTCCTGCTGTGAAAGCATCTAGGCCCCTAGTTGGTTTTAGTGATTAATGACAATGTAATATTATATGTGACTAACGTGTGCTTTGCAAAGACAAATGGTAAGTTAAGTCGCATTACAGGTAGATATACTATAACGGTGAAAACAATCCCGAAGATAAGAACTTGAAGCGATGGCTAAAGCGACGAAACAAAAAGTGAAGGTCTTCATATTTCGAGTGTCAAGGAGTTGCGCACACTCGTTATATAGTTAGGTCTTTTATTTTGTTTTAGTCGTACTATAAAGAGGGGTTGTCGATGAGTAGTTTGACCAAGAGAGTTCTAGTGTAGTGTTGGTGCATATTCACACTCACATATGGTGCTAGGTCAACATACTCATGAGTTAGAATGAAAACCGATTTGAAAAACAGAAGAAAACAGAAAGTAGGGTTTCTGGCTTTGGGGCACCGCACTGTCCGGTGCACCCTCTGCCAGTGGGGCCAGCCTGGCCCAGGGAAGAGCGGTTCCCTGCGTAGAAACCCGAGAGCGCGTAGTTCAAAAAATGAAATTTAGTGGCACACCGGACAACGCACCGGACTATCCGGTGTGCCATCTGCCCAACGGCTAGCTGTCAGAACTAACCGTTGGAGTCGATCGTTGGCACACCGGTGGCGCACCGAACTGTCCGGTGCGCCCATGCGTAGCAGAATTTGTGTAACGGCTAGTTGGTGGGTGAGGGCTATTTATACCCCCTCCACCCACCATATTGATGGTCTTGCTGCCCACATTTACTCCTACAAATTGGTAGAGCATTGCAAGCACCACAAAGCCTACTGAGGTGATTAGAGAATCTTAATCCCGCATTTGGACCTCATTAGCGCTAGCAAGAGCCACCTAAAGCACACACCACATGCATTAGGCTTATCTTGGTCAAGTGAAAGTCTACAGCTTGTTACTCTTGGTGATCGGCATCACCTAGACAGCTTGGTGGCGTTGGGAGCTCGGTGATCACCGTGGAGATCTTGTTGGTGACCCGACTCAAGTTTGTAAGTGACTGTGAGGGATCCACCACGCCAGAGTGGCAAAGGATCATCTCATACTGAGCATTTGGTTCTTGTGAGGACCAAGGGGGAGCAATACCCTTGCGTGGGTGCCGACTCTTCGATACCTTGGGAAAAATTGGAGAAGTCTTCTAAACCTTGCTTTACATTTCACGCTTAATTCAAGCATTTTACATTGTGTATTTGTTTAGCAAGTATTTGAAGTATTGTCTTAGCATTCTTGTATTTCTAATATTATTCTCTTATTGCTAGTTATCGGGGTGAAGTTGGGCTCTTGCTTAGGTTTTAATTAGTGTTGATTTTTAGAAAAGCCTAATTCACCCACCCTCTTGGGCATCGTGATCCTTTCAATTGGTATCAGAGCCTTGTTGCTCTTAGATTAGCTTAACCGCTAGAGTAACGATGTCCGGTGGGGATGGACCTCCTCCCGTTTTTCATGGTGACGATTTTCCATATTGGAAAATTTGTATGGAAGCTTATTTAGAGGCTATAGACATTGGTGTCTACAAAGCCGCCACACAAGGTTTCCCCGAACCTAGAGATCCCACAAATCTTGTAGGAGAAGAGTTTAACTATGAGAAATGGAATGCCAAGGCCAAAAACACTCTTTTTAGAGGCCTTTGCAAAGATGTGTTTATTAGAGTTAGAAACCATAAAAATGCTCATGATTTGTGGATGGACATATGTGCTCTACATGAAGGAACTAGAAGTGAGCGCGAGGAGAGATATCACATTGCTATGAGAAAATTGAATTCTTTTGAGATGCTTGCTAATGACAATGCCAATGCTATTTACTCACGTCTCAATATTCTTGTAGAGGAAGTAAATGGCCTGGGGCTTACACAAATTTCACAACCGGATGTTGTGAGGAAGATTCTCAGTGTCCTCCCAATTGACAAATATGGACACATTGTCACTGTGCTGCATCAGATGGATCTTTCAGTTGCCACTCCTACACAGATTTTGGGAAAGATCAATGCTCATGAGATGTACATGCACATCAATGACAAGGATGAGTCATCTTCCAAGAGAAAGGATTTGGCTCTCAAAGCAAATCAAGAAAGAAAAGGAAAATCTAAAGTGCAAATTGAGGAGGAATCCTCAAGTGATGAAGATCTTGATGCTAACATTGCCTTGATGGTGAGGAAGACCACCAAGATGTAAAAGAAGCTCAACAAAGAAGGCATCAAGTTTGACTCAAGAAAGAAGAAATTCTTTTCCAGTAAAAGAAAGCCTATTTCTGAAATGTAAACGAAGTAAAGAGGCTTTTTTAGTGCTGGCGTTATCAGAGAGGTGAAGTACCCAGAGTGGTTAGCCAACACTGTTATGGTGAAGAAGGCTAACGGTAAATGGAGAATGTGCATTGATTTTACAGATCTTAACAAGGCTTGTCCAAAGGATGAGTTTGCATTACCAAGAATAGATTCTCTAGTAGATGCAGCAGCTTCGTCAGAGCTCATGAGTCTACTAGATTGTTACTCAGGCTACCACCAAATCTGGATGAAGAAGGAAGATGAGCCGAAGACTAGCTTCATAACCCCCAGTGGTACATATTGCTATCTTTGGATGCCTGAGGGGCTTAAAAATGCTGGAGGAAGCTTCAGCAGAATGACAGCCAGAGTCCTTCATTCTCAAATAGGCAGGAATGTGCTGACCTATGTTGATGATGTCATAGTTAAAAGCACGAAGCAAGAAAATCACATTGCTGATTTGCAAGAGACATTCGCCAATTTCAGGCAAGCTGGTTTGAAGCTAAATCCAGAAAAGTGTGTTTTTGGGGTAAAGAAGGGCAAGTTCCTTGGCTGTCTGGTATCAACGAAGGGAATTGAAGCCAACCCAAGCAAGATTGAAGCTATCCTTTGGATGGAACCGCCAAGTACAAAGAAAGGGGCTCAACAGCTGGCAGGCAGATTAGCATCATTAAATAGATTCATATCCAGATCAGGAGAAAGAAATCTGCCATTCTTTGAAATACTAAAGTCAGCCGAAGTCTTTCAATTGGCCCGGCTCAGCAAAAAGCCTTCAAAGAATTGAAGCAATATTTGATTGATTTAACAACATTAACTCCACCTTCGCCAGGGGCTCCATTGCTCTTATATGTTGCAGCTTCGCATTCTGTAATAAGTGCGGCACTTGTGCTGGAAAAGCTAGATGGCCAAGTCAAAAAGCAAGCTCCAGTATACTTCGTCTCCGAAGTTTTAAGTCTGTCAAAGGAAAATTATACAGAATTAGAGAAGGTGCTATATGCTGTGTTAATGGCTTCTAGAAAGCTTCGGCATTATTTTCAAGCATATCACATAATTGTTCCTTCGTCACAGCCTCTAAAGAACATTATGAGGAACAGAGAAGCTACTGGAAGGATTGGGAAATGGGCTGCAGAACTTAATGAATTCACAATTGACTATGTGCATAGATCCTCAATTCAGTCCCAGGCGTTAGCAGACTTCATTGCTGATTGGACGCCAGGGGCTCAGGAAGAAGAAATAAACAAAGGCGCCGAAGCTTGGACGGTGTTCTGTGATGGATCCTGGGGAACCTTCGGAGCAGGAGCGGCTGCTGTCCTAGTGGCACCTTCAAAAGTTAGAACATGTTATGCAGCCAAGCTTGACTTCAGTTGCACAAATAATATTGCTGAGTACGAAGCACTTCTGTTGGGGCTTTGGAAGTTGAGAGCAATGGGCATAAGAAGGGCCATCCTGAAAACTGATTCTCAAGTCATTTCTGGCCATGTAGACAAAAGTAGCAAGGCCAGAGACCCAAAGCTTGAAAAATATCTGGATACAGTCTGAAGATTGGAGGCTTCCTTCGAAGGGTTTACTGTCAAGAATATTCTAAGAGGTGAAAATGAGCATGCAGATTTGCTAGCCAAATCAGCGGCTTAGGGGATCCCTATACCTTCGGAAGTATTTTTTAAAACAATAAAGGCACCTTCGGTTGAACTCATGGAAAGAGCAGTGCTTACTATTTCTCCAGTACATAGTGAAGATTGGAGGACTAAAATTATATCTTTCCTTCAAGGTAATTGCCTTTCAGATGACAAAGCTTACAATAAGAGGATGGAGGCAAGGACAAGACCGTATGTGATAATAGAAGGGGAATTATATAAACATGGAGTTTGTTCTCCACTTCTCAAGTGTTTATCAAGAGCTGAAGGTGTTGAGTTAATGAAGGAGATACATGCAGGTCTGTGTGGATCTCATATTGGGTCTAGGCCATTGCTAGGAAAAGTGTTTAGACAAGGATTCTACTGGCCGAAGGCAGCTTCGGATGCAGCAGAGTTAGTTCAAAAATGTGAAAATTGTCAAAAATGTGTAAGAGACCAGAAACAACCTTCATCTCTCACTCAGTTAATACAGCCCACCTGGTCGTTGCAAAGATGGGGCCTGGATTTGCTAGGCCCACTTCCACCAGTGCAAGGCAATTTGAGATATGTTGTGGTGGCTGTAGAATATTTTTCTAAGTGGATTGAAGCGAAGCCTTTGGCAACAATAACTTCGGTCACAATCCAGAAATTCTTCTGGCAGAATATTGTTTGTCGCTTCGGCGTGCCGAAGGCTATAACTGTGGACAATGGAACACAGTTTGATAACGAAACTTTCAAGGATTTCTGTGATCAGATTGGCACGAAGATTCATTTTGCATCAGTTAGGCACCCGGAGTCAAACGGGCTGGTCGAAAGAGCAAATGGCATTATAATGATGGGAATAATGAAGCTAATCTTCAATCAGCCCAGAGGAAAGTGGCCAGATGAATTGATTAAAGTGGTGTGGAGCCACAATACAACCATATCAAGATCGACAGGTTTTACACTGTTCAAATTATTATTTGGTGATGAAGCTACAACCCCAGAAGAAGCTAAAGCAAGGTCAATAAGAACAACAACTTCGGCAGAAGACGAAGCTGATTATCACGTGGCAAAAGATACTATAAAAGGGACCAGACTTCAGGCTGTGAAGAATATCAATAAATATCAAGCCGAAACAATAAAATGGCGCGACATAAGAGTTCGGTTGAAAAATATTAAGCCAGGGCATTTGGTGCTTCGGAGAGTGGCCAATCCGGACACAGTAGGCAAACTACAGCTGAAGTGGGAAGGACCTTTTCTGGTGGTATCTTCGTCAAGGCCCGGTTCTTACAGATTGAAGGATATGGACGGCAATGACATTCCTAGATCTTGGAACGAGGATGAGCTTCGATGATATTATGTGTAATTTGATGTAATCTTTTTTCATTTTTTACTATGTCACCCTTTTCCTTTCCAATGGGGGAGAAAGGTTTTTAATGGGGCCATAACTTGTAATTTTTCCTTCTTATTTAGCTCTACGAGAGCAAAATCCCCCAAAAAGATGTAAATGTAAAATCTGAGCATGCACCATCGAGTGCAGAGAGAGAGAAAAACCAGGGAGAAGCTCAAAAGTCGTCCCTAAGGGGATGCAGAGCACGACAAAGCTACAAAAAGTCGTTCCCAAGGGAGCGCAGCGTAAGTTTTCTGCTCAAAAGTCGTTCCTAAGAGAATGCAGAGCCAAATACCGCCAAAATATAAGGCGAAAAAGTTTAAAAGACGTTCCTAAGGGGATGCAAAACTTATACTGCCAAAATAGAAGGCAAAGAAGTTCAAAAGACATTCCTAAGGGGATGCAGAACTTACACCGAAAAGTCAACGGTGAACACCGAAAAATAAATGGTGAAGAAGACTCCAAAGTCGTTCCTAAGGGGATGCAGTGTCTGGGTGTGGCTTCGTAAGCGTGTGTTTGGACATTCATTTGCACATTACATCACATCATTCATTGCATTCATACACATTCATTCAGACATTCGTAGGATTATCATCATCATATCATAGTGTACAGATAGTTGCTTCGGCTCTAATGATAAGGCTTCAATGAGTATAAAAGAAGCAAATTTTATGCTTCGTTGTGTACGAAAAGAAGGGAAGGTGTTTTTTGCCTTCGGCTCAAAAAATACAAGTTTCGTCCACATCAAAGCAGTTCATACATGGATGGAAAGGTAAAAAATTATTACAAGGTACGGACAAATTTACAGAGTAGTGTTTGATTCCTAAATTACAGTATCTTTTACAAGGTTAATTCAAAACTTTCTCTAGAGCTTTTTCGCAGTAGTGTCTTCAGCTTCATCACTTCATCACTATCTGCCAAGCTTCGGATCATTGCTCTTCGGCTTTGGCATCCTGTATATAATGAAGCGGTATAAGGTAAACACAAGTCTCAAGGACAAGGTAAGCAATAGGTACAAGTGTATTACCGGCTTGAGATGACTTCGAGCTTCGTCACCAGCTAAGTCTCGTCCACCCTTCGTCCAAATTTGAGTTATGAATCTATTTCCAATGCTTCGGGCTAGACTAGGGAAGTCAGTTAAATCTGCTGGTGACAGGCTGAAGTTTGGCCTGTTCACGATCTTCCCATGCGTGCAACCAGTCTTCATGAAAGCAACAGTTGTGCCCCGAGAAGCTAGCAGGGCACAAAAGTCACCATGCCCAGCTATAACTTCGTCAAGTGCATCAACTTCACCCTCAATATGATCGAAGGTGCCTGGCAGGTCTTCAACCGAAGGTTCAAATTTTTCAGAACTGGCTCCAACTAAGTTGAAGACCTGCTTCAGCCGTTGCACGCATCGGTTGCCGAAGCTTAGGCATTTGTCTTGAAGCTCTTTCAAGGATTTTTGCAAATTTGAACTCTTTTCGACTTCGGCTTTAAGCTGCGTATCAAAATCCTTCTTTTCTTGCTCGAAGCTTTCTGATTTCAGGAGGAGTTCACTGTTTAATCTGGCAATCTCAGCTTGGGCTTCTGTCAGTGAACCCTCCATCGTTTGAAGAACAAAATATTTCTTCTCAAGAGCAGCTTCATGATCTTTAATTTTGCTTTCCAAGCCTTCAATTATAACCTCATTTTCTTATCTTCGAGGTCTTGTTGCATCCTCAAGGCTTTCCTTAATAGCATACTCTGTGCAAAATAACCTTCATCAGCAATTACCTTCATCGTAAAACAATAAAAAGCCAAAGGAAAAAATTTTACCTTCAAATTAGAATAGAATAAACTACCGACGATATGTTGTCGTCGGTAGCGACTGATGTCTGCTTCGAGCTTCGGGAAACCAACACTCTTCGACAGAGTACTGATAACCTTCGCTCCAGTTCGATCTCGGATGCATCCTAAGATTTCTTCATTAATGCCACCGAAGAGCAACACTCCTGGCTGGTAGCCATAGGATATAGCATAATCCTGCAGCTCCTCTTTCTCAGCCATAGATAACTCTTGACCAATTAAATTTTGAAAATTGAAGTCCTTTTCCTCCAAAATATCTTTGGTGATCTCCTTCCCTTTTCCAGGCACTGTGGCCAGGGTTTCTTCAGCAGCTACAGTAGCTTCTTCTGCGGCCATATCCAAGAGTATTTTATCAATATCAGACAATGTGTTCTCCAGATTCGTGGTTTCGGCCGTTGTAGCTTCGGCAGTTGTAGCTTCGGTGGGAGCAGATTCGGTAGCTGTAGCAACTTCGGCAACCGGTGTTATTTTTGACACTGAGGCCGGCGGTGACGTTTCTTCAATTGCTTCAATTACAGTAATAATCCTCCGCCTTTTTGGTCCAGCAGACTTCTTGGCTGCCGAAGGCTCCTCCTTCTTCTGTAAAAGCTTCGTCAGATGCGGCCCCAGTGGACTTAGCTTGATAGGTAAGGATTCGGTCATTACCTTTAGAATTTCTTCTACGTCAGCAACAGAAGGTGTTGAAGGAGTCTCTTCCTCTATCTCAGTTGTTTTTGGCTTCGGAGCCGCAACCTTCCTCTTCTTCGGAGCAGCCACCTTCGGCTCAGGGCTGGATTTTTTCTTTTTCAGAGTCTCTTCATCTTCTTTCACCATCCTAGCAGCTTGTCTGTTCAGAACACTAACAATCCTTTTTATCTTTTGCCCTTCGGCACCCTTGTTCAATCGCTTATAGTCAGGATATTCAAAGTTCAAGGCATCCATTACCCGATTCAACCTTTGTTTTGGTCAGGTGCCGAAGGCTACAGTCATCAGCTAAACTTCTTTTTTAGTGTAATTACCCAAAATTTTGTTGCACATAGTTTCTATCATTTCTAACCATTCTTGGCATGGCCCTTTGAACTGTTTCTCAAATTTGAACCGATAAGGAAGTCGCACAAGTTCATTCTTTTCCTTTGTCCCTTTTAGCTTTGGTATATTCCATTGACTCAGCGTCGGGAACACCTTATAGGCCAGATATTCTTGGACTAGATCTCTGGTGCTGATCTGCTCGGCTACCACCCTGAATTCTGCCACAGCTTGTTGGCACGGTGACCCCGACGTCATGTGGCATAGGGGCCTAGTCAACCAGAAGCTTAAGCTCAGCGGGCTCAGTACTAGCGTCTTTAGCTTCTCCCTCTTCTTTTCATCGGCCTTAACATAGAACCACTCATTTTTCCAACCAGTTGGCCACTTGGTGCGATAGCTAACCACCAGAGCCTTCATATCTTTGCGGTAAGCGAAGTTGTAACAACCAAAATTCTCATGAAGCCCATCTTCTCTGGCCTTCGTCTGATAATGAAGCTCATGCACTCGGCAAAAAGCTTCGGCATTCGGGTCTATTCCTTGGCTTCGGAGTGCCCAGATGAAGACGCTGAGCCTAATGATAGCGTTAGGAGTCAGCTGATGAAGATAGATTTCGAAATTTACCAAAACTTCCCCAATCATCTCGTTCAAAGGAAACCTCAATCCCGCTCTGAAGAAACTCCTGAAAACTACCACCTCATCATTTTCCGGTGTCGGAGTGGTTTCTTCCCTGGCAAAACGAATCAACTTCTTCTTAGCTTCTCCGAAGTAGCCGAGCTTTATCATCATGGGCATATCAGCCTCAGAAACAGTAGATTCTCCAAAGTCCAAGTGGCTTGGTTTGGCTGGCATGAGAGTGTTATAATCTTCCTCTTCTTCATCAACATCATCTTCTTCGACGTCAGCCTGTTCAGCTTCGGCAGCAGGTGCACCTTCGTCAGTAGCTCCCTCTGTCACAACCAGTCTCGATTGTCTCATCACTTCAGAGATTGGGGCAGTCTCTGTAGCTTCAGTCTCCTCTCCGTCATGGGTCACCCTAGCAGTTGAACATACTCTAGCCATCAGGTGTTGAATTCCTTGCAGTTCTTACGAATGTTGATGATTTTTACAGTTTTGACGAAGTTCCCTCTTATGCCGAAGCTAGATCAAAATGATGCTTTGCTTGAGAATGCGACGAGAAAGCTTCGGCTATGGTTAAATTTTTTAGCAGCACAACAGTGCAATAGCAATGAATGCTGTGGTAACTTCACACCTACCCGTCTGTTTATATAGCGCTGCAGGTGTGAAGGTGAATCGTCAAGTCGCCCGCACCTGCTCAACAGTCTCCCGCACCCACTGAACGGTGGACCACGGCGCGTGGGAGATGAATCGCCAGATCGCGCGTACCCGCCGCATGGTGGGGCCACCTCGCCCTCGGAATATTTTAATTGTTTCTCGGCAACGAGCTCAGGGAAGGTGTTTCTCGGACCTTCGGCATTCCGAAGCCTAGGACGATTTTCACAGATCAAGCTCGTTACGAAAAACGATCTAGCACCACGAAGGGGCTACTGTTGGGGGTCTGCTTCGTTGCCGAAGGTCCTGTAAGAAGAAACACCTTCGGAAGATCAACATAGAAGCAACACCGAAGCTACTATCTAGGGAGCTTCGACATAGTGACATGCCTTGAGGCGAAGGGTGGCACCGACTTAAAGATGAAAAGACCAATCAGCCCATGATAATTTGTGTCATGATTGTAACCAGTTATAAAGGACATGAATGTAAATCCACACAGGTTGCGCCCTATGCCTATAAATAGATGAACAGTACCCCCGTACTATTCACGCTGACTGGTACTCACTTGTTCAACACGCTTGTACTTTCTGTCTTCTGTCAAGCCAAAGGTACAAATGTAATTCAATATTGCTCTTATTCATTTATAATTATATAAAAAAGGACATATTATGATGTCATATAATTATCCATATTATTTCCCATGTTTCATATCTTCGTCTTTCATTGATATATACTATGATGATGAAGGTACGCCCTTCATAACCTTCGTCCGAAGATCGTTATATCCTTGGGAAAATAATGCTTCGAAGGACAAAGGACATTAACCATTAACCTATTTTTGTGTTGCCTTGTTCTTAATTCATAGTATTTGAGAACAAGTCTCCAACAATTCCGATTCGGATTATGTCGGTTGCAAAATTGATAGAAAAAGTACTTCTGGGGGTGCCATTTGCTTGGGAGGTCACTAGTATCGTGGACATCCAAAAAGCAAAATAGTGTTGTCGTGTTAACCACCGAAGCGGAATACATTGCCACGGGTGCTTGTTGCACATAGATTTTATATATGAAACAAACTCTTCTAGACTATGGTGTAGTTCTAGAAAAGGTACCTTTGTTGTGTGACAATGAGGGTGCTGTTAAAATTGCTAATAATCTTGTACAACACTCTCGCACTAAGCACATTGATATCCGGCATTGCTTCCTTAGAGATCATGTTGTTAAAGGAGACATTATTTTAGGAGTGAGGTCGGAAGATCAATTAGCGGATATTTTCACTAAGCCACTTGATAAAACTCGCTTTTGCATGTTGAGGAATGAATTAAACATACTTGATCTCAGAAATTTTATTTAAAGATCTCAAAATGGTGTTGTCAAGCCTGCATTGCATATTTAAATTTCTTGTATTGCATCTAGGGCTTGTCTAACCTAGTTAAGATAACCGCCAACAAAGCGAGTGAAAAAGCTTAACTCGGGCTCAAACTTGACAAGTCTTAGTTTTAAGCTTTTAGTACTTAAATTCCTAGTTACTCAAAATGCAAATCTCACCGTTTGGCTATTTTCTCTAAAAATTATCTAGCCTATGGCAAAATATTTTGAAAATTATGGGAAAATATATGAGGGTGCCAACACCTGTCCCAATAGGTGTTCTTTTGTGTGATTATAAGTTGGGATTTGGTTTGGTTAAAATTTAGATAGAAAATTTGAAAATTTTCAAAATCCTCTCTGTCTGGGCTCACCGGACAGTCCGGTGTGCACTGGACACTGCACTGTGCACTGTCCGGTGCACCGGCCGCGCGCACAGATCCCCTTTCTGCTGTGTGTTGTCCGGTGGTTCACCGGACAGCTACTGTGCGCTGTCCGGTGTGCACCGGACAGACACTGTAGACTATCCGGTGCGCCCATAACGCGTTTTAAAAAAGGCCTCCAGCCCGAGCCACAAGCCAGAGGTCACTCTTTTCTATCTGCTCTCTGGCTCTCCTCTCTCTCGGTGACCTCAACCCCTCTCCGACGATCTCCCTCGCCGGCGGCTGTCCTTCGACGACCAAGCTCTCCCGGTGCTCTCCTTCTTCCTCCCTCTCGGTGAGCTCCTCCCTGTCACACCCGTTTCCAAGGGGCAGAGCCGGGTGCATAGCATATGTGTGCCAGGATCTATTTCCACACATATGTTGACGTCACAAGTGTAATATATCAAAAGAACAATGCATAAAAGCGTAAATAACGATTATATTAACATATTACACTTCAAACAGACATAATGTCTTAACCTTTATTCATCAAAGTACAGCGAAACAAGGACATCCATCCACAGGAAGATGACCGGGGGTATCACTAGACTAGCATCCATGGAGTTCAGCATCATATCTTCATCTGCAAACTTCTGATCAAAATTAAGCAAGGGTGAGCTCACTTATGGTCGGGGCTCAGCAAGTGGGGGAAAACTAATGCAGGTCTAACAAGGTGAGGCTGAGGTTGAGCAGTAAGCATTTTAGTTGGTCAACATTTTATTAACAACACCTGTCTTACTAATAAGTGTGAATCTCAAGTATTCCCATTAAACAATGGTATAAGAGTATATCAAAAACACTTAAGTGAAACCACTTAAGCAAACCATTGGCAGATCATCGGATCTCGATTTATTTCCGTCTTCAAGTTCAATTATCATGTGAGGAGTCCAGGCTGCTCATAACCGTGAGCACGGCTGATATATCAGTTTTACACTCTGCAGAGGTGGCGCATCTTTACCCATGAGTCGCGATTCCCTTCTAGCCCGGGTTAGCTAGACCCGTATTCACTTCCGAGGTGAATGGCCAGGGTCTCACTACGAGGCTTCTCCCTAGAGTCCTCATTACGCAAATGCTGGAAATGGTCAAACTGCATAAGGCACACCTACCGTAACCAACTTATAGTCCAGACTATAGGGTCAAGCTTTGGGAACTATGCCCGTATCCAATCTGCCTGAGCCGGAACTATAAGAGCTTGCCAGATGCCCCCGTTCCTGTCGACCACGACCAGCACCCAACATAAGACTTCCCTAGTTATTTAGCCAAGACCAGAGCCATGATAGTTCTCATGGTAGCACTGTTTTCCCGGGTGGTCACTCCATGTTCCAATTAATATGCAATAATCTTGTTCAACCATCGGGTTAACAACAATAATGTAAACTTACCATTTTGGAACATTAATATTATAAGCGGGAGTGACTGCATAAAGTTAAGTTGTAGCAATAGCATAGCTACTTGATTATATCATAATCCCAGGTTAAACAAGGAGTAAGGTTGGAAAGGTTATGTAAATAGGTAACTCGTCAAGTTATGCATATATATCCAAAAGAGTAAACTTTATTAAATGTATTGTTTGGGATCAAACAGAGTATGCAGAGGGAGAAGTCCACTTGCCTTGCTTATTGAAAACTCGAGGTTCTTCCACGGATAGGAATAGATCTTGATTCTTAACTACTGGATCAACCACTGAATATCACACAAACAAACAAGAAGAACAAACACCATTCAATAACATACAACATTCACCATACGTAAAGCTAAAAGAAAGCCTAATGAAAAGGGCGTTCGCTTTTCAAAAACATTACACGCAAGGGTTATAATAAAAAGGTATTCTTTTTAAACATGTGATCTATACTTTATAAAATAAGACATAAGCTTATAAATATCTTAATTAAAATATACAAATATTAGGTTCACCAAATTAATCTTTTATAAAACGTCATATGTGATATGTCTAAGATTAAGGGTTTATAGGATGATAAAACATGTAATAACAATATTAAACCTTTTTAACTTTTTAGAGAAGATATGTGTTATATATCTAAGGTTAATGAGCTAAGAAACACATTATTAATTTTTTAAGCATTATGGAACATATTCTAAAACATTTATTTATAAAGTACTTAAGATATAAGCCTACATAGGTTCTATGCAAGAGATAATGAAACAATTAATTATCTTCATTTTTAAGAAAACACAGCCTATATTATTATTAAGAAAGCTATATTCAAGATCAATATATAAAATAACATTTTAATTATAAAAAGAACATGAACACTAATTTCTTTACTTTATAATTTAGGAAAAACTAAGTGATATATGTAATGTGGACTAAATTCTATGAAATGATTAATCTTGCCATATATCTAGTTGTCGGGGACCATAATTAGGGGTACCCTCAAGGCTCCTAATTCTCAGCTGGTAACCCCCATCAGCATAAAGCTGCAAAGGCCTGATGGGTGCGATTAAGTCAGGGATCAGTCCATTCGAGGGACTCGATCACGCCTCGCCCGAGCCTAGCCTCGGACAAGGGCAGCCGACCCCGGAGGATTTCCATCTCGCCCGAGGCCCCCTCCAGCGGCGAACATATTTCCGGCTTGCCCGAGGCCCTGTCTTCGCCAAGAAGCAACCCTGACCAAATCGCCGCATCGACCGACCAAACCGCAGGAGCATTTAATGCAAAGGTGGCCTGACACCTTTATCCTGACGCGCGCCCCCCAGCCGGCAGAGCCAAAGTGACTGCCGTCACTTTGCCGCTCCACTGACCGGCCTGACAGAAGGACAGCGCCGTCTGCGCCACTCCGGCTGCGGTGCCACTTGACAGAGTGAGACAGACAGGCAGTCAGGCCCGGCCGAAGGCTCCATAGGAAACTCCGCTTCGCCCGACCCAGGGCTCGGACACGGGCTAAGACCCGGAAGACGGCGAACTCCGCTCTGCCCGACCCAGGGCTCGGACACGGGCTAAGACCCGGAAGACGGCGAACTCCGCTCCGCCCGACCCAGGGCTTGGACACGGGCTAAGACCCGGAAGACGGCGAACTCTGCTCCGCCCGACCCAGGGCTCGGACACGGGCTAAGACCCGGAAGACGGCGAACTCCGCTCCGCCCGACCCAGGGCTCGGACATGGGCTAAGACCCGAAAGACGGCGAACTCCGCTCCGCCCGACCCAGGGCTCGGACATGGGCTAAGACCCGGAAGATGGCGAACTCCGCT
Organism: Zea mays; assembly: GCF_902167145.1. Lineage (NCBI taxonomy): Eukaryota > Viridiplantae > Streptophyta > Magnoliopsida > Poales > Poaceae > Zea > Zea mays. Next base: position 14,114,467 of record NC_050101.1, on the reverse strand, counting down.
CCGCCCAACCCAGGGCTCGGACACGGGCTAAGTCCCGGAAGACGGCGAACTCCGCTCCGCCCGACCCAGGGCTCGGACACGGGCTAAGACCCGGAAGACGGTGAACTCCGCTCCGCCCGACCCAGGGCTCGGACACGGGCTAAGTCCCGGAAGACGACGAACCCCGCTTCGCCCGACCCCAGGGCTCGGACTACGCCCTGGCCTCAGCCGACGGTCTCCGCCTTGCCCGACCCGGGGGCTCGGACTCGACCTCGGCCACGGAAGACAGACTCGACCTCGGCTTTGGAGGAGCTTCCACATCGCCCAACCTAGGGCGCATACCAGCCACGTCAATAGGAGGCGCCATCATCACCCTACCCCGAGCTGACTCGGGCCGCAGGGAACAAGACCAGCGTCCCATCTGGCTCGCTCCGCCAGATAGGCAATGATGGCGCCCCGCATACTCTGTGACGACGGCGGCTCTCAGCCCCCTTACGGAAGCAAGAGGACGTCAGCAAGGACTCAACCGCTCCGACAGCTGTCCCTCCGCCAGGCTCCATCGCTCCTCCGACGGCCACGACATCACACCAGCTGGGTGCCAAGATCTCTCTGGCTGCCACAACGACATGTACTTAGGGCGCTAGCTCTCCTCCGCTAGACACGTAGCACTCTGCTACACCCCCCATTGTACACCTGGATCCTCTCCTTACGCCTATAAAAGGAAGGACCAGGGCCCTCTTAGAGAGGGTTGGCCGCGCGGGGACGAGGACGAGACAGGCGCTCGCTTGAAGCCGCTCGCTCCCTCTCCCGCGTGGACGCTTGTAACCCCCTACTGCAAGCGCACCCGACCTGGGCGCGGGACGAACACGAAGGCCGCGGGATTCCCACCTCTCTCACGCCGGTCTCCGGCCGCCTCGCTCTCCCCCCTTCGCGCTCGCCCTCGCGCTCGACCCATCTGGGCTGGGGCACGCGGCGACATTCACTCGTCGGCTCAGGGACCCCCCGGTCTCGGAACGCCGACAGTTGGCGCGCCAGGTAGGGGCCTGCTGCGTGTTGACGAACAGCTTCCCGTCAAACTCCAGATGGGCAGTCTCCAGCAACCTCTCCAACCCGGGACGGTGCTCCGTTTCGGGAGCCTTGAGTTCATGTCCCTCGACGGCAGCTACGACATGATACTCCTTCCACCGCCGCGCGACAACGACATTGGCGACCGACAGCCCGCCCGCCGGCGGCGGAATCGATGATGTCTTCCCCGCGTAGTGGAAGAACAACGTTCGAGCTCACCCCGTCCTCTCCCCCGCCGACGGAGGAGGAGGCGGGGCAACCAAGGCCAAGCAGGAGGCAGCGCCTCGTCGGCTGTCGAGCGAGTCGACGGCCCCAGCGCCCCAACGGGGGGCGCGTCGGGCATCGACCTCGCGTTTGAGACGAAGGCGAGCGCCGTCTCCCCGCGACACGCCAATCCCGAGCAAACGGACGACGCCAGCGCGCTCACGAAAGGCTTGCTGGACGTCACACTCGTACCTGAGACGACGGTGCAGTCAGTCCCCGACGTGACCTCATCGCCGCCCGTCGACCAAGAGGTACCGACCGATTCCCATCCCACGTCTTTCGGATTCAGCCTCGACCCGCCTAGCGGCTTCGCTTTGGCGGGCGCTCTCGTAGAGGCGAGTCCAAACCCACTGGGGTTCCGTATGCTGTCACCTTGGGACCGGCTGACGGACGTCTTGACCTACGGGCCCTCTGGGTCCGAGGAAGACGACGAGCCCAGCATCTGTTGGGATTTCTCTGGACTTGGCAACCCTAGTGCCATGCGGGACTTCATGACCGCATGCGACTGCTGCCTTTCCGACTGTTCCGACGGTAGTCGTAGCCTCGGCGACGAGGACTGCGGCCCAAGTCGCGAATGCTTCCACGTCGATCTGGGGGGTCCCTCCGAAGGCAACCATCTCGGCATGCCGGAGGACGGTGATCTCCCTAGGCTGATGCCTCGCGTTGACATCCCACGGGAGCTAGCTGTGGTTCCCGTTCAGGCGGGGGGCCATGACCCACAGCTCGAGCAAATCCGCGGGGTACAGGCCAGGCTCGACGAGGGAGCAGGAGCGCTTGAGCCGATCCGCCGGGACGTCGAGCAGGCATGGGCGGGCCAACCTCCGGCCGGAGAAATACGTCATCTACCCCAGGGCTTCCAGCACCGCATCGCCGATGACGTCAGGGTCAGGCCACCACCCGCATCTAGTGGGGTCGGCCAGAACCTGGCTGCAGCAGCGATGCTTCTCCGCGCGATGCCGGAGCCGTCAACCACCGAGGGGCGGCGAATCCAGGGGGAGCTCAAGAATCTCCTGGAAGGCGCCGCGGTCCGATGGGTCGAGAGCTCTGCCTCCCAAAGGCAGGGGTACCCCTTGGAACCTCATGCCGCGACTTCCCGATTCATGCGGGAAGCCTCGGTCTACACCGGACGCACACGCAACACCGCGCCTGCGACCCCGGGTCGCCTCGGCAACGAGCATCCTCACCGCGACCGTCGGGCCCACCTCGACGAGAGGGTGCGCCGAGGCTACCACCCCAGGCGTGGGGGACGCTACGACAGCGGGGAGGATCGGAGTCCCTCGCCCGAGCCACCCGGTCCGTAGGCCTTCAGCCGAGCCATACGACGGGCCCCGACTACTATCACGAAGTACTCGGGGGAGACGAGACCTGAACTGTGGCTCGCGGACTACTGTCTGGCCTGTCAACTGGGTGGAACGGGCGATGACAACCTCATCATCCGCAACCTCCCCTTGTTCCTCTCCGACACCGCTCGCGCCTGGTTAGAGCACCTGCCTCCGGGGTAGATCTCCAACTGGGACGACCTGGTCCAGGCTTTCGCCGGGAATTTCCAGGGCACATACGTGCGCCCTGGGAATTCCTGGGACCTTCGAAGCTGCCGACAGCAGCCGGGAGAGTCTCTCCGGGACTACATCCGGCGATTCTCGAAGCAGCGCACCGAGCTGCCCAACATCACCGACTCGGATGTCATCGGCGCGTTCCTCGCTGGCACCACCTGCCACGACCTGGTGAGCAAGTTGGGTCGCAAAAACCCCACCAGGGCGAGCGAGCTGATGGACATCGCCACCAAGTTCGCCTCCGGCCAAGAGGCGGTCGAGGCTATCTTCCGGAAGGACAAGCAGCCCTAGGGCCACCCTTCGGAAGATGCCCCCGAGGCGTCAACTCAGCGCGGCGCTAAGAAGGGCAAGAAGAAGTCGCAAGCGAAACGCGACGCCGCCGACGCGGACCTTGTCGCCGCCGCCGAGTACAAGAACCCTCGGAAGCCCCCCGGAGGTGCCAACCTCTTCGACAAGATGCTCAAGGAGCCGTGCCCCTATCACCAGGGGCCCGTCAAGCACACCCTTGAGGAGTGCGTCATGCTTCGGCGCCACTTCCATAGGGCCGGGCCACCCGCGGAGGGTGGCAGGGCCCACGATGACGACAAGAAGGAAGATCACCAGGCAGGAGAGTTCCCCGAGGTCCGCGACTGCTTCATGATCTATGGTGGGCAAGCGGCGAACGCCTCGGCTCGGCACCGCAAGCAAGAGCGCCGAGAGGTCTGTTCGGTGAAGGTGGTGGCGCCAGTCTACCTAGACTGGTCCGACAAGCCCATCACCTTCGACCAAGCCGACCATCCCGACCATGTGCCGAGCCCGGGGAAATACCCGCTCGTCGTCGACCCCATCATCGGCGACGTTAGGCTCACCAAGGTCCTCATGGACGGAGGCAGCAGCCTCAACATCATCTACGCCGAGACCCTCGGGTTCCTGCGTGTCGATCTGTCCTCTGTCCGGGCAGGCGTTGCGCCCTTCCATGGGATCATTCCTGGGAAGCGCGTCCAGCCCCTCGGATAGCTCGACCTTCCCGTCTGCTTCGGAACACCCTCCAACTTCCGAAGGGAGACCCTGACGTTCGAGGTGGTCGGGTTCCGAGGAACCTACCACGCGGTACTGGGGAGGCCATGTTACGCGAAGTTCATGGTCGTGCCCAACTACACCTACCTAAAGCTCAAGATGCCGGGCCCCAACGGGGTCATCACCATCGGCCCCATGTACAAACACGCGTTCGAATGCGACGTGGAGTGCGTGGAATACGTCGAGGCCCTCGCCGAGTCCGAGGCCCTCATCGCCGACCTGGAGAGCCTCTCGAAGGAGGTGCCAGACGTGAAGCGTCATGCCGGCAACTTTGAGCCAGCGGAGATGGTTAAGTCTGTCCCCCTCGACCCCAGCAGTGACGCCTCCAAGCAAGTCCGGATCGGCTCCGAGCTCGGTCCCAAATAGGAAGCAGTGCTCGTCGACTTTCTCCGCGCGAACGCCGACGTCTTTGCGTGGAGTCCCTCGGACATGCCCGGCATACCGAGGGATGTCGCTGAGCACTCGCTGGACATCCGAGCCGGAGCCCGACCCGTCAAGAAGCCTCTGCGCCGATTCGACGAGGAGAAGCGCGGAGCCATAGGCGAGGAGATCCACAAGCTAATGGTGGCAGGGTTCATCAAGGAGGTATTCCATCCCGAATGGCTTGCCAACCCTGTGCTTGTGAGAAAGAAAGGGGGGAAATGGTAGATGTGTGTAGACTACACTGGTCTCAACAAAGCATGTCCGAAGGTTCCCTACCCTCTGCCTCGCATCGACCAAATCGTGGATTCCACTGCTGGGTGCGAAACCCTGTCTTTCCTCGATGCCTACTCGGGGTATCACCAAATCAGGATGAAAGAGTCCGACCAGCTCGCGACTTCTTTCATCACGCCCTTCGGCATGTACTGCTATGTCACCATGTCGTTCGGCTTGAGGAATGCGGGCGCGACGTACCAGCGGTGCATGAACCATGTGTTCGGCGAACACATCGGCCGCACGGTCGAGGCCTACGTCGATGACATCGTAGTCAAGACGAGGAAAGCCTCCGGCCTCCTTTCCGACCTTGAAGTGACATTCCGATGTCTCAAGGTGAAGGGCGTCAAGCTCAATCCCGAAAAGTGTGTTTTCGGGGTGCCCCGAGGCATGCTCTTGGGGTTCATCGTATCCGAGCGGGGCATCGAAGCCAACCCGGAGAAGATCACAGCCATCACCAGCATGGGGCCCATCAAGGACTTGAAAGGCGTACAGAGGGTCATGGGATGCCTCGCGGCTCTGAGCCGCTTCATCTCACGCCTCGGCGAAAGAGGTCTACCTCTGTACCGCCTCTTAAGGAAGGCCGAGTGCTTCACTTGGACCCCTGAGGCTGAGGAAGCCCTCGGGAACCTGAAGGCGCTCCTCACGAAGGCGCCTATCTTGGTACCACCAGCTGCCGGAGAAGCCCTCTTGGTCTACGTCGCCGCGACCACTCAGGTGGTTAGCGCCGCGATTGTGGTCGAGAGGCATGAAGAGGGGCATGCATTGCCCGTTCAGAGGCCAGTTTACTTCGTCAGCGAGGTACTGTCCGAAACCAAGATCCGCTACCCACAAGTTCAGAAGCTGCTGTATGCGGTGATCCTGACACGGCGGAAGTTGCGACACTACTTCGAGTCTCATCCGGTAACTATGGTGTCATCCTTCCCCCTGGGGGAGATCATCCAGTGCCGAGAGGCCTCGGGTAGGATTGCAAAGTGGGCAGTGGAAATCATGGGTGAGACAATCTCGTTCGCTCCTCGGAAGGCCATCAAGTCCCAGGTCTTGGCGGACTTCGTAGCTGAATGGGTCGACACTCAGCTCCCAACAGCTCCGATCCAGCCGGAGCTCTGGACCATGTTCTTCGACGGGTCGCTGATGAAGACAGGAGCCGGCGCAGGCCTACTCTTCATCCCGCCCCTCGAGAAGCACCTACGCTACGTGCTACGCCTCCATTTCCTGGCGTCCAACAATGTGGCTGAGTATGAGGCTCTGGTCAACGGGTTGTGGATCGCCATCGAGCTAGGGGTCCGACGCCTTGACGCTCGCGGTGACTCACAGCTCGTCATCGACCAAGTCATGAAGAACTCCCACTGCCGCGACCCGAAGATGGAGGCCTACTGCGATGAGGTTCGGCGCCTGGAAGACAAGTTCTACGGGCTCGAGCTCAACCACATCGCTCGGCGCTACAACGAGACTGCGAACGAGCTGGCTAAGATAGCCTCGGGGCGAACGACGGTTCCCCCGGACGTCTTCTCCCGGGATCTGCATCAACCCTCCGTCAAGATCGACGACACGCCCGAGCCTGAGGCACCCTCGGCCCAGCCCGAGGCACCCTCGGCCCCGCCCGAGGTACCCTCGGCTCAGTCCGAGGCAACCTCGGCTCGGTCCGAGGCATCCTCGGTTCAGCCCGAGGTACCCTCGGCCCCCGAGGGCGAGACGCTGCACGTTGGGGGGCGAAGTGGGGTCACGCCTGATCAAAGCTGGCAGACCTCGTACCTGCAATATCTCCACCGAGGAGAGCTACCCTCTGACCGAGCCGAAGCTCGGCGGCTGGCGCGGCGCGCCAAGTCGTTCGTCTTGCTGGGAGATGAGAAGGAGCTCTACCACCGCAGCCCCTCAGGCATCCTCCAGTGATGCATCTCCATCGCCGAAGGTCAGGAACTCCTGCAAGAGATACACTCGGGGGCTTGCGGCCATCACGCTGCACCTCGAGCCCTTGTCGGGAATGCCTTCCGACAAGGCTTCTACTGGCCGACGGCGGTGGCCGACGCCACTAGAATTGTCCGCACCTGCGAAGGGTGTCAATTCTACGCAAGGCAAACCCACCTGCCTGCCCAGACTCTGCAGACGATACCCATCACCTGGCCTTTTGCCGTGTGGGGTCTGGACCTCGTCGGCCCCTTGCAGAAGGCACCCGGGGGCTACACGCACCTGCCGGTCGCCATCGACAAATTCTCCAAGTGGATCGAGGTCCGACCCCTGAACAGCATCAGGTCCGAGCAGGCGGTGGCGTTCTTCACCAACATCATCCATCGCTTCGGGGTCCTGAACTCCATCATCACCGACAATGGCACCCAGTTCACCGGCAGAAAGTTCCTGGACTTCTGCGAGGATCACCACATCCGGGTGGACTGGGCCGCCGTGGCTCATCCCATGACGAATGGGCAGGTAGAATGTGCCAACGGCATGATTCTACAAGGGCTCAAGCCTCGGATCTACAACGACCTCAACAAGTTCGGCAAGCGGTGGATGAAGGAACTCCCCTCGGTGGTCTGAAGTCTGAGGACAACGCCGAGCCGAGCCACGGGCTTCACGCCGTTCTTTCTAGTCTATGGGGCCGAAGCCATCTTGCCCATAGACTTAGAATACGGTTCCCCGAGGACGAGGGCCTACACCGACCAAAGCAACCAAGTTAGCCGAGAAGACTCGCTGGACCAGCTGGAGGAGGCTCGGGACAAGGCCTTGCTACACTCGGCGCGGTACCAGCAGTCCCTGTGACGCTACCACGCCCGAGGGGTCCGGTCCCGAGACCTCCAGGTGGGCGATCTGGTGCTTCGGCTGCGACAAGATGCCCGTGGGCGGCACAAGCTCACGCCTCCCTGGGAGGGGTCGTTCGTCATCGCCAAAGTTCTGAAGCCCGGAACGTACAAGCTGGCCAACAGTCAAGGCGAGGTCTACAGCAACGCTTGGAACATCCAACAGCTACGTCGCTTCTACCCTTAAGATGTTTTCAAGTTGTTCATAAACCTCGTTCCCACGCAAAGTTTAGTCATCAAGGAAGGGTCAGCCTTGCCTCGGCAAAGCCCGACCCTCCCTCGGGGGCTAAAAGGGGGGGAACCCCCTCTGCGTCAAAATTTTCCTCGAAAAAAGATCTTTTCTGCCAGAATGTCTTTCGTGCTTTTTGACTACTTCGAAAGTGGATCCTGAAAACGACGGAGTACACGTAAGCAGCCAAGGCTGACCGAGCCGAGGGACTCCTACGCCTCCGGGATACGGATACCTCACTCATCACCTTCTGCGATAAGTAACTCACGTTCAGATAAGTGATTCCGCGGATCGAACAAGTCTTCACGTTCGGAAGCTCTTCTGCCGAAGCGATCTTTCGAGCCTTCTCGACTGCGTCGGTGACGGAGCCCCATGGACGGGTAAGAGTGCGCGTAAGCGGCAAGGCCGACCAAGCCGAGGGACTCCTACGCCTCCGGGATACGGATACCTCACTCATCACCTTCCGCGAGAAGCAACTCTCGCTCGCACAAACATCCCTGTCACCGACAAAAAAGTCCAGATACTCGAAACAAGAGGAAAAGAGACGCAGCTTTACAACACAGCGAGGGTGTGTTTGGGCCTCGGCGGCCGCAGGAAACACACGCTACAAGACAATCTGATCCTGCAGGCTCGGGTCTTGACGCTGGAAGGGAGCAGCAGCACCCTCGGCATCGACAACACTTTCGGCGAGGTCTGACCTAGCTTCGGACGGCGACGCGGTCCGAAGATCTCCACTCCGAAGGACGACGTCATCGCCACGCCCGGGCCATCGCTGCCAGGGTCTTCTCCGGGAATCCGGCCCGAGCAGGCGGCTCGGCCGGTCACCCTGGGGCCTCGGCCAGTTGCCCTCCAAGGACGTCAGCCCGACCCGAGGCCTCGGCTGGTCAACTCCGACGCTGGTCCCGCTAACGGACGACCCGGCTAAGCTCCGGCCAACCAGGTTTCCTTTTCGAGACAACTCTGCCCCTGTTCACGCTGATACCGCTACCCCTGGCCTCGGCTCATCGAAGAGCGGCCGAGGGGTTCCTTTAATTAAGCTAGAGAAGCCTCGGACAACAAGGCCGACCGAGCCGAGGGACTCCCACGCCTCCGGGATACGGATACCTCACTCGTCACCTTTACACGGGGCGACTCACGCTTGGTGAAGCGGTTCAGACAACCAACAGGCGAGTCTTAGTGCTCGAAAAGGAGGAAAAAACACGGCTCCGTGCCGAATTTACATACATGTTCAGGCCCCGACAGCCACAATGAACAAAAACACTCGCATTCAAAGTGCCATTACAAACGGAACTCCGGTTCCACCTCCGCAGGTACAAACAACCCCACTCAATGGGGGGGCCTGCGGAGCAACAGAAGACCGACGAACGGCGCGCCGTCGCCCGCTCCAGCAGCGGCGACGACGACGACTTCTGCTTCGGGGGGCCGAACAGCGGCAGCGCTGACCTCAGGGCGGATGCTGCTGCCAAGAGGCCCCCGCCCATGCCCAAACTCGTGAGGCAAGGACAGACAGAAGGCCATAGAGTTGGAGGTCGGTCCGTGGGCGGCCCTGGCTATCTCGTCGGTGGAAGAACCTCTTCCAGCTGCCGTGGCAGACGCCGGCGCCGGGAGCGGCTCCGAAGCCACTCGCGTCCGAGAGCCAGGCACGCTGCAGCTGCCGGCGCCACGGACGACGACCGCCCTTTCCCTCCGATCACTGAGGGAAGGAGCGGGCCACCGCCCACGCAGGGGCCGACCCCAACTCGGCTCACTCCCCTCCCCAGCCTTGGTGATGAAAATCCTTGAGGCTGAGGGAGGGGCAGAGGCCGCAGCCCGGCTCGCTTTCCCCCACCATCAAACTGGAGGTCACCATCTTGGGTGACCGCCGGCGGAGGGGTGCAGCCGGGCTGCGTGATGAAAATCCTTGAAGCCGAACGATGGCTGAAAGGTACCAACTCCCGCAGAGTTGCGTTCCTCCAACGACGAGGCGGAAAGACGGCGGATATCCCCCATCCGGGGGCTTGGAAGGTGGAAAGACACGATGCATAAGGGAGCGCGAAGACATGGTCGCCTCCCAAGGGGGTCACCCTCCTTTTAAAGGTGGCTCTCCCTACTTGCATCCCCAGCCGTCACGGGCTGAGTCTTCTCCAACACACTCCAAGGTCCTCCCCTACGGCGCGGGGGCTGGGTCCCACACGTCATGCAAGCCGGCTTAGAGCAGAAGAAGCCAAACCGCCGTGCGCGGTGCGTACAACCGCCCAGCGGTTACAAGCGACTCTCCACTTTTGCCCAGACCAACGGGCGAAAGGGCGGGCAGCCGTGCAGGCGGCATGCAACCGCGCCAAGTGGGCGCACTTCTCCGACTCCCAACACGCCCAGCATGGAGGCCCAGGCCCACGCGTCATGCAACCGGCGCGCCGAATGCTTCGTGCATGCAACCGCACCGCCACTTGCGCCACTACCGCGCCTCCTCGACTGCGGAACCAATACCGCGACTCGAGGCGACCCAGCAGCGCCAGCCTGGCGCAACGGTCAATGCGGCCAAAAATGGGCCGGCAGTAATGGCGGTGGCAGGCGGGCAGGAGCAGCGGCCACGTCGTCAGCCAAGCTCACGTCCCATCCAGGGACAGCGAGGGAGCCCTCTCTCACGGCGTGAAGACAACGCGCCCGTGTTCCGTTCCTCGAACGGCTCACGCACGCGCAACGGCTGCCCTACGAACCACTCGCCCCGTCGCATTAACTCCGCGGCGGGACAGGCGGCGCCTCTGGCAGGAGAAGCGAGCGACGCTTCGCCTTCGCCATAATGACCGCGTCAAAAAAGGTACGCCGCGCCGTTCGATTTCGTATCCTTTTTCTTTTTTCCTCTTTCTCTCTCTTGCAACAGGGACCGAGAAAGGGGGGATACCCCAAAAAGGATCCTTCCCCGTGAAGGAACCAGGCCCCGAGCCTCCCTACTGATCAGAGGTTCGAAGGCTGGCCCCTCGGAAGGGTTCGACAGCCGCCTCAGATCACGTGGGCCCTACACCCACTACTGGTCAGAGGTTCGAAGGCCGGCCCCTCGGAAGGGTTCAACGACCGCCTCAGGCTACTCGGGCTCCGCGCCCACTACTGATCAGGGGTTCGAAGGCTGGCCCCCGAAGGGTTCACAGCCGCCTCAGACGCCGAGCGAGGGATGACCATGGGTACGTTCGATACATAACCAAGGCTCGGGCTGCGCTCCCGAGGTACCCTAGGACATTTCCGAGACCGGCGGGAACGATCTTGTAACGGAATCCCATCAGAGGGAGGCATTGAGCCCTCGGACCCCATCGCCAGGGGACCGGGTCCGGCAGATCACCTGCAGGTACTTTTGGGCGTGCCTCTGGGCCTCTAGCCGACCCCTAACGAACGGGGCACGGACGTCCACTCGGATCACCCGCTTGCAGCTCACCGGAGACACCATGTTCGGCGCCCATCGAGGGCAACATGGCGCTTTCCCCCCCCCCTCCTCCTTGCGGAAAGGCGACACAGGGGCGTATGTAAAAAAGCCGAGTCTGTTCCTGATCGCCCTCTCGCCCTGTGCAGAGGCTCGGGGGCTGCTCTCGCAAACCCAGCTCCGGCCGAACCGTTGACAGCGTCAACATACCAGCCTGAGAACTTGGGACCCGACCGTACACTCGGGCTACGGCCAGCTCACATGAGGGAACGACCAGACCAGCCGAAGCGTTACGTGAGGCATTAAGACCTCGAAGGAGTGAAACCACTCCTCCGAGGCCTCGGGGGCTACACCCGGCGGGTGCGCTCGCGCGCACCCACCGGAACAAAACGCAACCGAGAAAGGCTGGTCCCCTTGCAAAAAAGTGCGACGAAAGCCTCCAAGCGAGTGCTAACACTCCCTTTGAGGCTCGGGGGCTACTGTCGGGGACCATAATTAGGGGTACCCTCAAGGCTCCTAATTCTCAGCTGGTAACCCCCATCAGCATAAAGTTGTGAAGGCCTAATGGGTGCGATTAAGTCAGGGATCAGTCCATTCGAGGGACTCGATCACGCCTCGCCCGAGCCTAGCCTCGGACAAGGGCAGCCGACCCCGGAGGATTTCCATCTCGCCCGAGGCCCCCCTCCAGCGGCGAACATATTTCCGGCTTGCCCGAGGCCCTGTCTTCGCCAAGAAGCAACCCTGACCAAATCGCCGCACCGACCGACCAAACCGCAGGATCATTTAATGCAAAGGTGGCCTGACACCTTTATCCTGACGCGCGCCCCCCAGCCGGCAGAGCCAAAGTGACCGCCGTCACTTCGCCGCTCCACTGACTGGCCTGACAGAAGGACAGCGCCGCCTGCGCCACTCCGGCTGCGGTGCCACTTGACAGAGTGAGACTGACAGGCAGTCAGGCCCGGCCGAAGGCTCCATAGGAAACTCCGCTCCGCCCGACCCAGGGCTCGGACACGGGCTAAGACCAGGAAGACGGCGAACTCCGCTCCGCCCGACCCAGGGCTCGGACACGGGCTAAGACCCGGAAGACGACGAACTCCGCTCCGCCCGACCCAGGGCTCGGACACGGGCTAAGACCCGGAAGACGGTGAACTCCGCTCTGCCCGACCCAGGGCTCGGACACGGGCTAAGACCCGGAAGACGACGAACTCCGCTCCGCCCGACCCAGGGCTCGGACACGGGCTAAGTCCCGGAAGACGGCGAACTCCGCTCCGCCCGACCCAGGGCTCGGACACGAGCTAAGACCCGGAAGACGGTGAACTCCGCTCCGCCCGACCCAGGGCTCAGACACGGGTTAAGTCCCGGAAGACGACGAACCCCGCTTCGCCCGACCCTAGGGCTCGGACTACGCCCTGGCCTCAGCCGACAGTCTCCGCCTCGCCCGACCCGGGGGCTCGGACTCGACCTCGGCCACGGAAGACAGACTCGACCTCGGCTTCGGAGGAGCTTCCACATCGCCCAACCTAGGGCGCGGACCAGCCACGTCAACAGGAGGCGCCATCATCACCCTACCCCGAGCTGACTCGGGCCGCAGGGAACAAGATCGGCGTCCCATCTAGCTCGCTCCGCCAGATAGGCAATGATGGCGCCCCGCATACTCTGTGACGACGGCGGCTCTCAGCCCCCTTACGGAAGCAAGAGGACGTCAGCAAGGACTCAACCGCTCCGACAGCTGTCCCTCCGCCAGGCTCCATCGCTCCTCCGACGGCCACGACATCACACCAGCTAGGTGCCAAGATCTCTCCGGCTGCCACAACGGCATGTACTTAGGGCGCTAGCTCTCCTCCGCTAGACATGTAGCACTCTGCTACACCCCCCATTGTACACCTGAATCCTCTCCTTACGCCTATAAAAGGAAGGACCAGTGCCCTCTTAGAGAGGGTTGGCCGCGCGGGGACGAGGACGAGACAGGCGCTCGCTCGAAGCCGCTCGCTCCCTCTCCCGCGTGGACGCTTGTAACCCCCTACTGCAAGGGCACCTGACCTAGGCGCGGGACGAACACGAAGGCCGCGAGATTCCCACCTCTCTCACGCCGGTCTTCGGCCGCCTCGCTCTCCCCCCTTCGCGCTCGCCCTCGCGCTCGACCCATCTGGGCTGGGGCACGCGGTGACATTCACTCGTCGGCTCAGGGACCCCCCGGTCTCGGAACGCCGACACTAGTTATGCACAAATTGACTATAGGTTTGATTAATAAATTACGAGAAAAGATAATGAAGCTCTTATTTATCTTTAGTTTTAATTTAGGCACTAATGATCTAATTAATAAGGAAACTATACCCGACATTATGTAAACTATCAATTTAATTTAGTTATGAGGGTATGAGCACCTAATTAAGTCATTTTAATATTATAGAAAACTCTATTATTTCTCAGTGTAAATAGAAAATATATATGCACATAGACTTATAAAATTTGAATATAAAACTAAATCATTTCATAAGGAAAGATAATTAACTAAATTAATTATCTTTTATCTTTGATTAGAAACATAGGATCTACATTTTCCTTTTAACTTTTTATTTAGGAAACTATATTTTAAACAACTATATTAAACAGTATTAAGTTACATATTGTAAACATGAAAACTACCTCAAATACTATTTTAATATGCTTAGAACAAAATTATAAGACTAACACAACAAATATCATTTTATTTAGATTTGAAATATACATTTTATATTAAAAAAACTAAGCTGCGGGGACTATTTTTCTGTTATATATAGATATTTGGGGTAGCACATAAATAATGGGACCTCATTTGAATGTTCTTTGAATTAGATACAAGCAGACAGACAAAAAATAATAATTAGATAAACTAAACTAAAAAACTCCATTTTCTACCTTGCTCTCTAATTCACGGCAAGGGGCGACAACAAGCTGGGGAAGGTTCTTCTTAGCATGCGTCGACGAACAGAGCAGGGGGTAGGGACTCCAGCTGTGAATGGAGACGCATAGAACAATAGGGGAATTCGGCGGCGCAAGGAGGCAACAATCGAGCAGGAGTAGAGCAGCAAGGCACGGCGTGGCTCGGCAACGGCAAGTGGCACAGTAGGACACGGCGCTGCAGCAAGCAACAAGCGCGAGAGAGAGCACAGATGAGGGTCGAGTGAAAGGGGCTCGGCGGACGCGATTTATAGGCGAGGATGGAGGAAATCGCTGCCGAATTGATGTGGATTGAGAAAAGGAAGACTTCAAACGTCATTAATGGAGAAAACTGCTTGTTAATGGAGATAATGAGGGGAGAAGAAACGTCCTATTTAGTGGGACGAGAGGAGAAGAACAGACGTGGGGCGACATCACAGTAGTGCTTGAAGCAATTGAACGGGTGAGGGTAGGGGATGCGAGGAGGCGATCTGAGGGTTATGTTGCCCAGCGGCGTGAAGGACAAGCGAGCAGTGCGTTGGCTGGAAACAAAACGATTTGGTGAAGAAAGCTCCTGACAACGTGGGCCCATATGTCATAAGGTAATATAGAATGAGAGAGAACGTGGTTTGGCTTGCTGGGCTAGGAACGAGTGTGCGTGCGTTTTGTTTTTTTATTTTATTTTTTTTAATAGAATATATATAAATATGAATATATATATATATATATTTCAAAAATATAATAAATTCAAATATAATATTTTAATAACTAAAATATATAATGAATAATCTTTACGCAATTTCTATTATTTAAATAAATTGAGCTCTAAAAAGGAATTCAGTAAAATGAAACTTTCACAAATACCTACAAACAAAAAAAATATTAGCCTATCAAAATGCATGTTCCAAAAACAATTATTTTAATAGTTCATTCTTATTTTATAAAATGAGTTTTTTTTATCACAAAACATAATCCAAAAATTGGATTTGAAATTCAAATCAAGCAAAACATATGCATCGACATGAATGCATCAAACACTTGGTAAAATTTATCTATTCAAGCAATTGTGCGATTTAATTATATCCCATTTCATTATTTGAAAACACAAATATTTTTCTTTCTAATAGAAATTAAATGATTAAACTAGGTTTCCTTTAATTGATGGATTTAGGGTGTTACAAAATCTACCCCCTAAAAAGAATCTCGTCCTCGAGATTAGGGAAGGCTAGCAAGAAAACAAGGTTGATACATGGTTATTTGTAGGTTCTTAGTTCACATTGAACTCTTCCAAACATAAGGAACTTCCTTACTTCTTCGCTCTGCAATGTATACTAATCAAGCGTCCTTCATCATCATACTTGTAAAATGGTGGGTCTTCTGAATTATTGCTTAGGTCATGCTTGGCAGCTTTCTTCTTTATTCGGTCTAGACGCTTCTTGGGTCATTCGCGAATAAGATGTCCTTCGTTTTTGAAGTAGTAGCAAGCACCTCTTGCTTTGAGTTCTTTGCGAGTCAACTTTGCTTGACCAACAGGGGGTGAGGATTGACTGGGTGTCTGTATCTCATATGGCTGAGCCTGACTTGATTCTTCTGTTTGGGTATCCATGTGTTTCATGGCTTTTGCTTGTGGTTGAGGTGAACTAATCATGTATCCAAACATTTTCCTATTCCTTTTGTTGTTCTTCATTCCATTCATCGAATATCTCTGTGACTCATTTTTCTCGTTCATAGTTGTTAAGGTAGGAATATTGTCGTTGGCATCATTTAATTCCTTTCCATTGGGGTTCATCATCTAGTCAGAGGGTAAAAGAGTTAGTGACACAGGCTGCATAAGAGGCTTGCATGACATTAAGATAAAGAGCTAACACAACGTTTTGATTTCCAATATAAGATTAGTTAAGGAACAAGGATGGTTTCAGATTTCTACTAGCTTCATCATACTTTGAGAGTTTACAGGTGTTATATTCCTTAACAAAGATCTTTTGAACCTTATAGATTTCAGAGCATGATATCCAAATAATCTTTCTGATCCAAGAGTATTTCTTTGAGCACAAATTGAGAGAAAGACTTGAGCGGGATTTTAGGGCAACTAGAGTATCACATTGTTTGCATATAGCAGATGACACCATACTTTATTTTCTTTTATAAAGAGGCAAAACACAATAGGTGCGAGAGATTCTCCAAATTTATTCATATATCACTTAGCACAATTACAAATCTTGAAAGGGGCAACACTTTGACATTTTTTCGTGAGGCATACTCCTTCTTCTAGCTAAATGATATATTATTCTTCCTTGTCAGATGCACCAATCAGAGCTGGAGGTCGGTCGTCTTCAACTATTATTCTTTCTCCAGATGGGGTTTCCAAACACATGGTTCTCTCAGTATGTTGGATTACTGCCTTAGTTCTTTGTAACCAATTCTTTCCAAGAATCACATCCTTTCCCATTGATTCTATCACTATAAGATCAGCTGGAAAATCTATCCCATTGATTTTAACACTTACGTTTGGACATATGTAGTTTACTAACATTTTTCCTTCGGGTGCACTAATGGTCTTTCTTGATCTTAAGGGACACTTAAAGATACCATACTTTGTTGCAAACTGGGCACTGATAAAAGAATGTGTTGTACGAGGATCATACAATACGGTGGCGATGGTTGTGTGAATGACTAGTGTTCCAAAAATCACTGCATTATCATATGGAATAGTTCCTGTCACTTCATAACTTATCCTTCCTGTGGTCTCTTTCTGTTGTTTATTCTTTGTTGATGCATGGGTTTGAGGGTGTTGTCTTTTCTTTTGGACCTTATTGATCTCCACATCTTTATTAGGACAACTATTAACAAGATGGTCGGTATCACCACAGCCAAAGCAAGCACGACTTGATAAGTTACATGGTGGAGTTGTCTTTACGTTGTTGGTAGAAGTTTCTGTGCATTTTTGTTCATATTCCATGTCTGAAGACTGAGATAGCTTTATCTCGGGGGTGTCCGGTAGTGAACTCTTCTCAGGACAGTCACGAAGGTAATGATCTTCACGTCCACATAGATAACAAGCTTTTCTTGGAGTTATTTCTTGACTTTTTCCATGTTTCCATTTTTGTTTCTTGGACCGGATGCGACGACGAGGCTGAAACTATGTGGAAGTAATAGTCCATCCATCAATGTAACACTCATGTGTTTCTTCTTGGGGCTGGGCATCCTTGTGATGTTTCCTTTTTGGAATACCTGACAATTCATCGACTGACAGTGCATTAGGTATTCGAGAATCTGCTACTAGATGTTCTTGGGGAACATTTGTCTTTTTATGCCAGAAAATAAAATCTGGTTTTTCTGTTTTGTACTTTCACTTTCATTTGTACTGATCTGGCGACAAGGAATTCCATAGTACTCACAACAACAACATGTTCCAAGGTCACTTGTCTGTTGGTTTAGTTGTGCATCCTTTTGTGTCTGTTCATCAGTTGTTTCATTTCTAGTGACGTTTCGACTTGCCAATACTTGCTGGTATGAGGAGGTGAGTTGAGATGCTTTCTGTATTATCAGAGCTTGTGCATGTAACAACTTTTCTAAGTCAACTATCGAGGGTGATGTTGTGGTTGATGTCATATGGTTATCGGTGGTCTGCTCATGTGCTATAAATTCTGCTAAATCAACTTGTTGGAGTCTAGCTACCACTTGAGAAGTTGCTTGCAGAAACTGTGCATGTGCCTTCTTGAACTGTTCCATCTGATCCTTAGCTGGAGGAGTTGCTAACACCATGTATTCTTTGCACTTAGTGACCTCACTTGTAGTTCACATTCCAAGGTCTGACATCTGTATGGGTATGAAAGAATGGAAGGGACAAGAGGGTTGAGCAAAGACAGATTATAGAGAGCAGAGAAAACCCATCTATCTAAGTTTTTTTCTAGCTAACTGATGTCATTGTGGACAAAAGTCACACAATACACCAACAATCATTTCAAAGAAGCAAATCAAACATGAACACAAAGGACAATGAATTCAAGCATACCAGCACAACACAATACAATTCTACTCATTCAACCAAAACAAAAGGTGAGACAAGGTTTGGAATAAGAAATATATTAATAATATCAAAGAGTTGGGTAAGAATTATCAAAGAGTTAGACAAGACATATTTGTTGGTGGCCAAGAGTGAAATAAGATAACAATGAACTATTAAATTCAGAATAAATGATACAACCAAGGATTTGAAGTGGGTTAGGGAGAAAGCATTATCAAGGAGTAGAGAGCCAAAGGTTTCATACATCAAGGTAGGTATTGCGCAAGGGTGGCAATACAATGGCATGAAAGCAAAAGTATAAGAATTCAAAAGGGAGAAAGCATTATCGAGGAGAGGCAAAAGTTTAATATATCAAGGTAGATATTGCACAAGGGTCGCAATACAATGGCAAGACAACAAAAGTATAAGAAGTCAAGGGTTATATGGCAATATTAGAGATTAGAAAACCACTTATAATATAATATAATATCGCCATTACCGATCTAGTCGAAAATCTTAATACTAAAGAACAATCCTATCACCTTAGCCAAGAAGTCAAATAATAGATCCAGCGGATCCATAACAAAACTTCTTGCGGAGTGGGGATAAGACAGAGAATAGGGCATCGTCGATAGCTTCAAAAGGGTTTCTTCTAGCAAACTTCGCTTCAAGTTCTGAAATCCTAGCTTGATCATCTTGCAATACTTCTCATTAGAACCTTCTGATAGACGAAGAATCAGATAAGAAGAGTTGAAAATAAAAGAGACGAGTTTGATATAAAGTGAATTTTTATAAAGACAATTAAGTCATGTTTTGAACGACTGACTGGGCTTTCCATTTCTAACTAATCTAGCGACCTACGGTCACATTGCTCTGATACCACTTCTGTCACACCCGTTTCCAAGGGGCAGAGCCGGGTGCATAGCATATGTGTGCCAGGATCTATTTCCACACATATGTTGACGTCACAAGTGTAATATATCAAAAGAACAATGCATAAAAGCGTAAATAACGATTATATTAACATATTACACTTCAAACAGACAGAATGTCTTAACCTTTATTCATCAAAGTACAGCGAAACAAGGACATCCATCCACAGGAAGATGACCGGGGGTATCACTAGACTAGCATCCATGGAGTTCAGCATCATATCTTCATCTGCAAACTTCTGATCAAAATTAAGCAAGGGTGAGCTCACTTATGGTCGGGGCTCAGCAAGTGGGGGAAAAACTAATGCAGGTCTAACAAGGTGAGGCTGAGGTTGAGCAGTAAGCATTTTAGTTGGTCAACATTTTATTAACAACACCTGTCTTACTAATAAGTGTGAATCCCAAGTATTCCCATTAAACAAAGGTATAAGAGTATATCAAAAACACTTAAGTGAAACCACTTAAGCAAACCATTGGCAGATCATCGGATCTCGATTTATTTCCATCTTCAAGTTCAATTATCATGTGAGGAGTCCACGCTGCTCATAACCGTGAGCACGGCTGATATATCAGTTTTACACTCTGCAGAGGTGGCACATCTTTACCCATGAGTCGCGATTCCCTTCTAGCCCGGGTTAGCTAGACCCGTATTCACTTCCGAGGTGAATGGCCAGGGTCTCACTACGAGGCTTCTCCCTAGAGTCCTCATTACGCAAATGCTGGAAATGGTCAAACTGCATAAGGCACACCTACCGCAACCAACTTATAGTCCAGACTACAGGGTCAAGCTTTGGGAACTATGCCCGTATCCAATCTGCCTGAGCCGGAACTATAAGAGCTTGCCAGATGCCCCCGTTCCTGTCGACCACGACCAGCACCCAACATAAGACTTCCCTAGTTATTTAGCCAAGACCAGAGCCATGATAGTTCTCATGGTAGCACTGTTTTCCCGGGTGGTCACTCCATGTTCCAATTAATATGCAATAATCTTGTTCAACCATCGGGTTAACAACAATAATGTAAACTTACCATTTTGGAAAATTAATATTATAAGCGGGAGTGACTGCATAAAGTTAAGTTGTAGCAATAGCATAGCTACTTGATTATATCATAATCCCAGGTTAAACAAGGAGTAAGGTTGGAAAGGTTATCTAAATAGGTAACCCGTCAAGTTATGCATATATATCCAAAAGAGTAAACTTTATTAAATGTATTGTTTGGGATCAAACATAGTATGCAGAGGGAGAAGTCCACTTGCCTTGCTTATTGAAAACTTGAGGTTCTTCCACGGATAGGAATAGATCTTGATTCTTAACTACTAGATCAACCACTGAATATCACACAAACAAACAAGAAGAACAAACACCATTCAATAACATACAACATTCACCATACGTAAAGCTAAAAGAAAGCCTAACGAAAAGGGCGTTCGCTTTTCAAAAACATTACACGCAAGGGTTATAATAAAAAGGTATTCTTTTCAAACATGTGATCTATACTTTATAAAATAAGACATAAGATTATAAATATCTTAATTAAAATATACAAATATTAGGTTCACCAAATTAATCTTTTATAAAACGTCATATGTGATATGTCTAAGATTAAGGGTTTATAGGATGATAAAACATGTAATAACAATATTAAACCTTTTTAACTTTTTAGAGAAGATATGTGTTATATATCTAAGGTTAATGAGCTAAGAAACACATTATTAATTTTTTAAGCATTATGGAACATATTCTAAAACATTTATTTATAAAGTACTTAAGATATAAGCCTACATAGGTTCTATGCAAGAGATAATGAAACAATTAATTATCTTCATTTTTAAGAAAACACAGCCTATATTATTATTAAGAAAGCTATATTCAAGATCAATATATAAAATAACATTTTAATTATAAAAAGAACATGAACACTAATTTCTTTACTTTATAATTTAGGAAAAACTAAGTGATATATGTAATGTGGACTAAATTCTATGAAATGATTAATCTTGCCATATATCTAGTTATGCACAAATTGACTATAGGTTTGATTAATAAATTACGAGAAAAGATAATGAAGCTCTTATTTATCTTTAGTTTTAATTTAGGCACTAATGATCTAATTAATAAGGAAACTATACCTGACATTATGTAAACTATCAATTTAATTTAGTTATGAGGGTATGAGCACCTAATTAAGTCATTTTAATATTATAGAAAACTCTATTATTTCTTAGTGTAAATAGAAAATATATATGCACATAGACTTATAAAATATGAATATAAAAATAAATCATTTCATAAGGAAAGATAATTAACTAAATTAATTATCTTTTATCTTTGATTAGAAACATAGGATCTACATTTTCCTTTTAACTTTTTATTTAGAAAACTATATTTTAAACAACTATATTAAACAGTATTAAGTTACATATTGTAAATATGAAAACTACCTCAAATACTATTTTAATATGCTTAGAACAAAATTATAAGACTAACACAACAAATATCATTTTATTTAGATTTGAAATATACATTTCATATTAAAAAAACTAAGCTGCGGGGACTATTTTTCTGTTATATATAGATATTTGGGGCAGCACATAAATAATGGGACCTCATTTGAATGTTCTTTGAATTAGATACAAGCAGACAGACAAAAAATAATAATAATTAGACAAACTAAACTAAAAAACTCCATTTTCTACCTTGCTCTCTAATTCACGGCAAGGGGCGACAACAAGCTGGGGAAGGTTCTTCTTAGCATGCGTCGACGAACAGAGCAGGGGGGTAGGGACTCCAGCTGTGAGTGGAGACGCACAGAACAATAGGGGAATTCGGCGGCGCAAGGAGGCAACAATCGAGCAGGAGTAGAGCAGCAAGGCACGGCGTGGCTCGGCAACGGCAAGTGGCACAGTAGGACACGACGCTGCAGCAAGCAACAAGCGCGAGAGAGAGAGCACAGATGAGGGCCGAGTGAAAGGGGCTCGGCGGACGTGATTTATAGGCGAGGATGGAGGGAATCGCTGCCGAATTGATGTGGATTGAGAAAAGGAAGACTTCAAACGTCATTAATGGAGAAAACTGCTTGTTAATGGAGATAATGAGGGGAGAAGAAACGTCCTATTTAGTGGGACGAGAGGAGAAGAACAGACGTGGGGCGGCATCACAGTAGTGCTTGAAGCAATTGAACGGGTGAGGGTAGGGGATGCGAGGAGGCGATCTGAGGGTTATGTTGCCCAGCGGCGTGGAGGACAAGCGAGCAGTGCGTTGGCTGCAAACGAAACGATTTGGTGAAGAAAGCTCCTGACAACGTGGGCCCATATGTCATAAGGTAATATAGAATGAGAGAGAACGTGGTTTGGCTTGCTGGGCTAGGAACGAGTGTGCGTGCGTTTTGTTTTTTATTTTCTTTTTTTTAATAGAATATATATAAATATGAATATATATATATATTTAAATATTTCAAAAATATAATAAATTCAAATATAATATTTTAATAACTAAAATATATAATGAATAATCTTTACGCAATTTCTATTATTTAAATAAACTGAGCTCTAAAAAGGAATTCAGTAAAATGAAACTTTCACAAATACCTACAAACAAAAAAAATATTAGCCTATCAAAATGCATGTTCCAAAAACAATTATTTTAATAGTTCATTCTTATTTTATAAAATGAGTTTTTTATCACAATACATAATCCAAAAATTGGATTTGAAATTCAAATCAAGCAAAACATATGCATCGCCATGAATGCATCAAACACTTGGTAAAATTTATCTATTCAAGCAATTGTGCGGTTTAATTATATCCCATTTCATTATTTGAAAACACAAATATTTTTCTTTCTAATAGAAATTAAATGATTAAACTAGGTTTCCTTTAATTGATGGATTTAGGGTGTTACACTCCCCCACTGTTTTCTCTCTTTCTCGATGTCACTCTGTCCAGTCCTTCCACCTTTTGATTACATTCAAATTCTTGTCAAGTTCTATGAATCAAATGCTTGGAAGTGTTCCTAGTGCTATCTTGAATACCCATGTAGGTTCCTAGCTCTCTTAGGGAGGGTTTCCCCACCTCAAATAGGCATTTCACTCTAACCCTAGAACTCCGCACGCCAGGTGCTCGGTAAAATGCCTAAACCAGCCAAAATTGCTCCAATCGATCCCAAAATTTTCAGACATCTTCATGATATCTCTAGTAACATATTCGCCAAATTTCACACTAATCCGATATCCCAGGCTCCAAATTTTCACAAATCCCCATTTCTAGCGATCGATTCCGAGCCAAGTGCCCAAATTCCATTTTCTTCGCCTAAAATCAAACCAAGTGCACACTTCACTCATATTTACCCATATAAACCTATTCGTGAAGTATTGGCTCAATTCCACGTCATTTCATGCCTCAATTCTAATTTCAAACATCCTATGGCACTATTCTTCGTTCAAACTTCGTTTTCGCGCCGTTTGACCTCTCTATCACCAAATCACCCGATTTCTATGTCATAACACTCTGTGTATGTATTTATACACATTTCATATACTTATGACTATGTGACTAATACGTGCTCACCTCTTCTATCATTTCAGTGACCTCGCTTGCTCGTGAGCCCGTCTTCTGTCCTGCCTAGATTCTCTCTCGTGAGATTTCTAGGTATTTATCACCTCAAGTCATAATCATTTCATCTGCTCTCTTCAGGTGCTTAGTTTTTCTCTCTCATATGCAGTCTTCAGGTCAGGATGGTGCACACGAAGAATGTGTCAGTGCCAGGGGGAGGAGACGACGAGGACCCTCCTCGCCCCTTCAGGCAGGTCAAGGGGAAGACTGTCTACTTGGAGTAGCAGGAAGGCCGCAAGAAGCGGCGTTTGGATAGAGCAGCCCGAGCAGCTCTAGCAGCAACAACAGCAGCTGAGCAGGCAGAGAGAGGTGGTGTTGGGGACCTTCGGCCTCCGAAGGTCCTCAAAAACAGGATTTAACAGTATTTCTGGAGTATAATGTGTGAACAGGTATCTTCGGATTCAAGTCAGCATCACAGTAGACCAGAGTAATACGAAGGTTGATACAGAGCCGAAGGTGTGAGCAGGAAAGCTTCGGCGCGGTAGCAACAAGTGAAACCGACTTAAAGATGAAAAGGCTATTTAAACCTCGACAGATTACTATAGAATTATTATCAAGTGTAAAGGGCATGAATGTAATTATGTATGGGTTGTGTCCCGTGCCTATAAATAGGAGAACAGTACCCCCGTACTGTTCAGGCGGACTTGGCATTCGCTTTTTGCGTCACGCTTGTACTATCATCTCCTTCCAGTTGAAGGTACATTTGTAATTCAAAGATGTTTATGTCTATGTCTGATAGTAATATATAATTATTTATGTTATCTCTTATATTCTCTACATTTTATCCTTCGTCACTGTATAATAAATTTATGAAGGCGCGCTCTTCATTACCTTCGTCCGAAAAATCATTATATCCTAAGGGAAATAATGCTTCGAAGGACGAAGGACTTTAGTGATTAACATTTTTTATGTTGCCTTGTTCTTAACTCCTAGCATTTGAGAACAAGTCCCCAACATTGGCGCCCACCTCCGGTGAACTCACTTCCACTCTGAGTTTTTTGAACACCTTCGGCGATCATAAACCTTCGTTATGGCGCCGAAGAAGGCTTCAACGACTGGGGCTACAGCTCTGCAACCACTGGACCACAATCAGGAGACAGTCTCCCTGCGGGAGGCCCGAAGCCAGAAAAGGAAGGCTGTCAGCCCGACACCACCAGAGGACGAGATAGATCAAGAAATCAGAGATATGGAGATGCTTCATCAACAAGTACAGAGGAAGAAAGAAAAGATGGCCAGGCTAGCTGAATTGCAGAGGCAGATAGACGAAGCCTCTGAAGAAGTTCGTCATCTTGCCCAGGATGAGCAGCACCGAAGGCCTCAACACCAAGATCTTCATCAGGAGGGTTTCCCCAACGAAGATGACTGGTATGACAATTTCCATCATGGGAATTTTGTTTTTGATGATGCTTCTCCTCTGTCCGCTGAGCTGCAGGCTACACCTTGGCCTCCGTCTTACAAGCCGCCCCAGCTTCCCGTATTTGATGGCCACTCAGACCTGAAGCAGTTTTTGATGAGCTACGAAGCAACAGTATCTTCGTATGGTGGCAATGCTTCAGTCATGGCCAAATCTTTCGTTATGGCTGTCAGGAGTGTGGCTCAAACCTGGTATTCCTCCCTTCGACCAGGAACGATCACTTCATGGCAGAAGCTGAAGGACTTGTTGTTAACTAGCTTCCAAGGATTTCAGACGAAGCCGGTCACTGCTCAGGCTCTGTTCCAGTGCACCCAAGATCACGAAGAATACCTTCAGGCGTATGTCCGAAGGTTCTTGCGTTTGAGGGCACAGGCACCAACAGTGCCCAATGAAATTGTCATTGAGGCCATGATCAAGGGGCTTCGGCCAGGACCGTCAGCTCAGTACTTCGCTCGGAAGCCTCCTCAAACTTTGGAGAAGCTGCTCCAAAAGATGGACGAGTACATTCGGGCCGATAATGATTTTCGCCAAAGAAGGGAGGAGGCTTTCAGGTTTTCTGAAATGACCAGGGGCTTCGGAGGGAGGTTCTACCCGAGGCACGTGAGATCAATTCATAACTCTACACAAAATGATGATAGAGGAAGCCAACAGCAAAGGCCACAATGTTCCTCATAGGCTTCGGGGCAACAGCAAAGCTCCTTCAGACCACCAGCTCCAAGAGGTAGAGGCGCCATGGGCTTTGGAGGAAGATTTGGCGATCAACCGAGAAGAATCTTTTGCTTATTCTGCGGTGAGAACAAAGGCCATACTACCAGGATGTGCCATGTTACTATTCAGAAGCAAAAGGAAATAGCTGAAGCAGCAGCACAACAAGCTCAGCCGAAGCAGGTCATGCATACAGCTTCGTATCATTCGCCCTACATTCCAGAATATGTGGGCAATCATCCTGCAGTTTCTGTTGCTTCGGCGAGTCAGCCTCAAGCTTCTTGGCAATAGCCTCCGCCTCCACCTCCGTTGCAACAAGGCCAGCAGCCAGAAGGGAGCCAGTATGCTCCACACCAGAGGGACTTCAGAGAGCAGTCCGAAGCTCGTACAGTCAATAGCACTGTGCCAGAGTCCAAGCACATCTATTGACAAATATCCTACCTTAATAGCAATCTTTTTCATTCAGTTTTATTTTCTGTAATAAAAGACATTGTTTAGGTTTCATGTAATTAGTTTCATTGATTCCTACAAGGAAAATATATTTTCTTCATAGGCTTATATTGATTAAAGTTCAAAGACTTGTGATAACAAAGAGGACCTTCGAACTATCGAAAATTCTTCGAAGCAACAAAAAGTCGTTCTAAGGAACGCAGAGTAAGTTTGCCGAAGTCACAAAAAAGTCGCTCCAAAGGGAGCGCAGTGTAAGTTTTCTGCTCCAAAGTCGTTCCAAAGGGAATGCAGAGCATACAGCGAAAAGTCAACGCTGATACCGCCTAAGTAAAAGGCGAAGCGCGAAAAGTCAACGCGAATACCGCTGAAAGTAAAAGGCGAAGAAGCTCCTAAGGGAGGCTTACAGCGAAAAATAAACGCTGATTCCGCTGAAGTAAAAGGCGAAGAAGCTCCTAAGGGAGGCTTATAAAAGATTGTGTTTTATTGCAGGGATGCGTATGTATCTTCGGAATAAACATCATCTCACATAACATAACATCATCGCATCATTTCGCATAGCATAAGCATCATACATCATTTTGCACATGGCACAAGAGGTGGACACATTATCAATCTACAGAAGAACGCTTTGAAAAAAGGGAGAAATCATAGTCACAAAAAGATACATCATTGATCTTCGGAAGTGTAGCTTCGGAAAATATTTTCACGAAGCCTGGATATTATTCATCAGAACATTGGATATTGTTGTGACAAAGATAATTTTTTCTTCACGAAGCATGAAAAGAAGGGAAGGTGTTTTTTCGTCAAAGACTCAAAAGCGGTACGTGTAAAGTTTCATGCATCGTAAAGAATTGACTAACAAAAATAGGTATATTACATTTGGGGTTACAAAATGTTACAGTATATTACATTTCAGAAGTTTTCACAAAAATACTTAATCTTCTCTCAAAACGACTTCTGCAGCCTCGTTCAGGAGCCGATTGACGACTTCGTCCATAATATCTTCAGCCATCTTTTTAATTTCGTCGTCTCCTTTCGGCTGAGGGCCCGAAGACGTTTTAGCAGGATCTGAAGTAAGACAGGATACGGCTACATTGCTATTACAAATCGCAAACAAATCTTAAAGCCTAAAGATTACAACACAATAAAAACTATTAGTTAATACCTAAATGACCTTCGGCCTCTGCGCTCTTTTCAGCAGCCTCAGCTACTTCTCTAGCATCGTGAATGCCCTTTTCACTTCTTCGAATAATTTCTCCGGCCATTTCTCGGCCACCATTATCCCAGATATCGGTAAAAAACTTTCCACCAATTATACTAGCTTCGGCCGAAGGATCTCTTGCACCTTCAAAGGACAAAGCAGCTTCGGACTGTGCTAAAATTTTTACATGTTCGCAGCCCTTCTTCTCTAAGATGGTGGCAATCCCTCTGGCACCAGAGAAGGCACATATATATCCTCGGCTATTTAAAATTTCTTCGAAGGCCTCAGCTTCGTGGTCGATCCATTCGATGGGACCTTCAGGATTGCCTCTCATAAAGTTTTCTTCGCTTGAGAAGGCGCCAACCCTGGCGAAGCTAGCTTTTAACTTCTTAACACACTCTATAGATTTGTTATAGCATCTCTTTCTGGACGAACGAAGCTCTTCAACAGTTATTTCTAGGTGATCGGCCCATTGGTCGCTGAGTTCTCGCTTTGTTTCTTCAAGTATGCGTTCTTCCTTGGCTCTGGCCAGTTGTTTCCGAAGAACTTCAATTTCCCGCTTCTGAGCTTCAGCTTGACCTTTGAAAGCAGCTTCGTCCTCCTTTATTTTATTTATCAATGAGTGCAACATTTTATCTGTTTCGAGACCTTCGTTCCTCAGTTCAATAACTTCGGAACGAAGGTTGCTCAGGGCTATAGAACACCCTTCGTCTTCAGCATCTTTCTGTGCCCTGAGGGCATTGCTAAGTATCAGGCCCTGCAAAGAGAAATATGTCTGCGTCAATAGGTTTAAACAAACGAAAAATTTTGGACTCAACAAAAAATACAAGGATTTCATTTGTCGCACCTTTAAGCTATTGTAAGCTAGGCTGTCGGCCAGATCGTTCTTCGACAGCACCGAGAGCCCATCTTCTAAAGTTGGGAATCCGAAGCTCCTGCTCATCTCCCGACAGACAGAAATTTCCTTGCTGTCGGGGAGACAATACAAGAAGTCTTCTTCTCCACTGCCATTGAATATTAACGCCCCCTTTGGATATTTCAGTTTTTGAGCGTAGTGCTGGGCCTCTTGCTCGTCTTTTTCTGATAGTTTTTTCCCCGAAGCATGACGAACAATATAATCACGAACTTTGGGGGATGCTTCGGGGGCAATGACACCGGTTTCTTCAACAAAAGTTGGCTTTGTTATTTTTTCTGCCTCACTTTCCAAGGATTTTATCTTTGCAGGCTCTGAGGGCCCAGCTTCGGCTTCAGTCTCTTGCCCTGGAGCTTTAGAACCAGAAATTTCAGTTGTTGTTTCAGGAATGACAGCAGCCCTCTTCGGAGGTGTGCTTAAAGATTTGATCGTTTCCAGTACATCTAGCACATTAGCCATTCTCTTTCTTTTCGGAGTCACTGCTGGCACTTTTTGATTTTTTACTGTCTCAATGTTTGCTGCAGGACTCAAAACTTCTGATGTTTTGGATCCCTCAGTTGCTTCTTTTACCTCTTCCATTTTTTCTGTGGACGGCGCTTCGACCTTCTCTTTCGTTTCTGATAACAAAATCTTTGATTGTTCCAATTCTATCTTTGTTGGCACTTCGGCCGTTTCTGCGACTTCTGGCAGCAAGGTTGGCTCGGCTGGTTTTTCAGCTTCGGTGGCCGAAGAAGTTTCTCCGGTAAACTCAGGCACCGAAGCTGGTTCAATATAGCGCGGCCGATGTGTAAGGACCTTTATCTTCTTTCTTTTCGGTTCTAGCTCGCTAGGAGCAGTTGCAGCTTCTTCTTTTGCAGAGGTTGTGTTTTTTCTTTTCTGCCTTCGAATGGGATACCAATAGTCAGGGTAGACAAACCCGATTGCATCAAATACCCGATTCAGCCTCTTCTTTTTTCGGCCTCCGAAGGCTGCTGACATTGCAGTGTCTTCGGCCTTCGAATAAGCCCCAAGCAGTTCATCACTTAAATTTTCAATACTTTTTAACCAGTCATCATCTGGCTCAACGAATTTATCTCCAAATTTAAAAGTATACTTCAACCTGATAAGTCCACCTTCGTCGGCCTCTTTTACGGTTTCTTGTGGCATTTCCCATTTCTCCGCGAGCGGCCATACCCTGAAGGCAATATGCTCTTGTACTAAGTCTCTCGTTCCAATGAAAGAGCAGACTGCGCCGAAGGCCCTCTGGCATTCTTCGGCAGCTTCATTCATTTCAACCTTCGGCCTCCGAAGGCCGAAGCTTTGCCAGATAGGGCGCATAATTATACCTTTGATATCTTCTCGTATTGTCAGATCATTCTTCACATAAAACCATTCTGTCATCCAGTCGCCGGGCCATCTCTTCCGAAAGGTTGGCACGGGGCAGCTTGACCCGGACCGAGAAACAAAACTGTAGCAGCCAAAATTATTGTGATACTGTTCCTTACCCCAAGGTTTTGTCTCATATGATAATTCGTGTATATTACAGAAGCTTTTTGCATCAGGCTTCAGACCTTGGCTTCTCATGGCCCACACGAAGATATTCAGCTTTGTAATTGCCTCGGGGGTAAGTTGATGGAGATAGATTTCGAATATTTTCAGCACCTCCACAACGAAGCTGCTCAAGGGAAATCGCAGTCCAGCTTTCAAAAAGCTTCGGTACACTACGACTTCATTGTCTTCGGGATGTGGGCAAGTTTTTTCCCCTTCGTCCGCCCTCACAATGGACAAATCCCGGAAATACCTTCCTCTCATATTGACAAGATGATTTCTTTGATAGTTGATTTACCATAAACTGAATGGCTTGGTCGCCAGGGACGATCTTCGGAGTCTTCACCACCACTGTCCATATCATAGCTGTCACTGTCACCAGTTTCCTCAGACAAACCTTCCAGAATCTCCTTAGTGATTTTTTCTGTGTTAGTCTTTGACATCGCTATAAGAAACCCCAAATTTTTCTCTTCGTCGAGGCTCAGCTTCGTCTCAGCAGCTGTCTTCTTATCTTCGGACATCTTCGGAGATGCTAAAAAACTGTTTTCAAAGCCGAAGCTTCAAAACTAAAAGCTTAGCAAATCTTAGTGCACAAGAGCTAAAAATTGAGTGAGTGGGAGCAGTTGACCAGAGAGCGTATCAAATGAGTTTGCGGTATGGCCGTATTTATACGCCAAGAGCGTTGAAAATTGAAAGACCCCGCTTGTCAGTGAATGTTGCTATTCTAGCAAAGGGAAGGTGTTTTTTCGGACCTTCGGCGTAAAGCCTTCGTCCATGTCGCAATCTAAATTTATTATTTTAAACAAATTAATATTGCGAGGGGCTACTGTTGGGGACCTTCGGCCTCCGAAGGTCCTCAAAAACAGGATTTAACAGTATTTCTGGAGTATAATGTGTGAACAGGTATCTTCGGATTCAAGTCAGCATCACAGTAGACCAGAGTAATACGAAGGTTGATACAGAGCCGAAGGTGTGAGCAGGAAAGCTTCGGCGCGGTAGCAACAAGTGAAACCGACTTAAAGATGAAAAGGCTATTTAAACCTCGACAGATTACTATAGAATTATTATCAAGTGTAAAGGGCATGAATGTAATTATGTATGGGTTGTGTCCCGTGCCTATAAATAGGAGAACAGTACCCCCGTACTGTTCAGGCTGACTTGGCATTCGCTTTTTGCGTCACGCTTGTACTATCATCTCCTTCCAGTTGAAGGTACATTTGTAATTCAAAGATGTTTATGTCTATGTCTGATAGTAATATATAATTATTTATGTTATCTCTTATATTCTCTACATTTTATCCTTCGTCACTGTATAATAAATTTATGAAGGCGCGCTCTTCATTACCTTCGTCCGAAAAATCATTATATCCTAAGGGAAATAATGCTTCGAAGGACGAAGGACTTTAGCGATTAACATTTTTTATGTTGCCTTGTTCTTAACTCCTAGCATTTGAGAACAAGTCCCCAACAGGTGGCCAGCTACATATATCATCAGATCAGATTGCTTACAGAGTTCGTCGACTCGCCTCACGGCCTCGCTCCTCCGCACCCTCCACTCCTGCCACTGCTACCACTCCACCTCCCACTTCGCCCGCTCTAGTCACTCCTGCGCCATCCACCACCTTAGCCATACCTACCACCTCCACCACTTCTGCTTCCACTGCTCCTCCTCCCGCTCCCTTTTCCGCTCCACCCATTCCACCTGCCCACTTCCAGGAGCGAGATGAGACCGAGGTGCGGCCACTGGCTGACGATCCTGGTTTGATTAATCTTCATCGTGCTACAGCAGCCTGGGTATGTCAGTTCAGACACGTACCCGTGGAGTCATGGCTACCAGCTCAGAGAGACCCTGTAGCGGCAGATCTTTTTAGCACCAGGATACAGGAGTCGTTCTTTCGAGCACAGATGTCAGCCCAGATAGCTCTGCGAGCGCACCAGCTATTGGATCTCCCTGCGTTTCTGCTAGCCGCTGGTGCAGACTCTGAGGTGCATCTCTCATATTTGCCTGGACTTCTTACTCTTCTAACTACCAGCGGCAGATATGTTGAGGAGTGGGTCCGAGTGTTCTATGCGTCAGTATGGATCGACCCCAATCACCAGTGGATGAGGTTCCGCTTTGAGCGAGAGGATGTTACTATTCATGCTAGCCAGATTCGCCAGCTGTTTGGATTCACTGAGTCATCGACTCACCTTCACAACTTGTGTTATGGTACTTCTAATCCTCCTCGGCACCCTCACGGTGGAGTTGCTCCAGCTACAGCTCACGTCGCGGTCCTGTTCTGACCGCCTTTCATAATGGGTCGCGACGCTCACCGGCAGATTTCACTCCAGTGGCCAAGTACTTATATCAGCTCATGAGACGAATGCTTCTACCCCGGATGGGTTATAGAGAGGCTACAACTCATATCCAGCTCTGGCTACTCGGTGCCCTGATCTCTCATTCAGAGTTTGATGTTGTTGACTTCCTTATATGTGAGATCGAGGACACGGTATTGGATGGTCTTCATGCCCGGCGATAGCTGCCATATGCACATTATCTCTGCTACATCTTCGCACAGCTGATCCAGCCACCGCAGTTCCAGGGCACTCTTGAGGCCTCACGCCTCCACTTTGGCTCCTACCGTCCAGCCCCTGAGGACCTAGTGCCAGTACCTGATCCAGTGATCAACACTCAGGCAGAGGATACGACTTTCCATCAGTTCGAGACTCAGGGCACAGCAGTTCATGATGATGATGATGATGATGATGATTTTGGGATTCCGCCTCCTGTGACTCCACGCTCCCATGATCATGAGGCCAGGAGTTCCCGTGCTACCCCAGCTGCCCCTCCTACCATTGAACCTGCTCTGGCTACGATCCTCCAGACCCTTACTCAGCAGCAGGCTCATCTGGCAGCGGTTCAGCAGCAGATGTCCAAGAGAATGCTATCGATGTTTCAGACTATTCAGGACAGACAGGACACTTTGCAGCAGCAGCTTCTGGCAGACAGGGCTGAGAACCGAGCCTTCATGACTCACATACTTCAGCATACCGGTGTTCAGATCCCTCCTGTTCAGTCTACACCCCCTCCAGCTCTTCAGACAACGATTGTGCCAGCCATTCAGCCAGGACCCCCTCTTCCTTCGTTTGGTCCTTCTTCCTCTCCGCTCCGGTCGGTCACCCTGGTCTTCTCGTCGTCGGTCATCAGCTCTGTCAGTGCTCAGCCGCTAGTGCCACCAGCTCCTGCTGTGGCAGTGTCTGTGACCTCTTCAGCTCAGGCAGCTCCTGCAGCGCAGCCTCTGTCCGAGTCAGTACCAGCTCCAGCCTCTATGGCAGATCCTGGATCCGAGACAGACTCTGACCCTCAGCTGGCGTTTGCTCTTCTGCCACGACCGTGACCGGATGCGCCCCCGCCACCTCCTTCCTCTTCTGGTCTGTAGGTTCGGGTTCCCTTTTGGTGTTTGACGCCAAAGGGGGAGAGATATGAGAGTTGTGAGAGCTAGGGGGAGTTAGGGAGTTAGTAGAGAGTCTTGATGTAATATATGCGCTTGATACTCTCTGTACTAGCTCCACTTTTGTATGACGATTTTGGCTCACGAACTCTATTATATGCTCTCGATGCTTATGTTGACTGCGTGTGTATTATGTTTTCACCTTATATGTTATCACCAGTCTTCTAGTTCTTGTTCATCAATTTGATTTCACTTTTGTATGAACAAGAAACTTACAATGTGTATGCGCTCATTCTTATTATTATGTTACACACTCTTTCTGTCAAAAATTATTGAGTATAATTAACTATCTTCTCTATTGAAAGAAATTTCAAAACAAACTACTCTCACAATCTTGTAGGGTTGTCATCAATCACCAAAAAGGGGGAGATTGAAAGCATCTAGGCCCCCGGTTGGTTTTAGTGATTAATGACAACGTAATATTATATGTGACTAACGTGTGTTTTGTAGAGACAAATGGTAAGTTAGGTCGCATTACAGGTAGATGTACTATAACGGTGAAAACAATCCCGAAGATAAGAACTTGAAGCGACGGCTAAAGCGACAAAACAAAAAGTGAAGGTCTTCGTATCCCGAGTGTCAAGGAGTTGCGGACACTCGTTATATAGTTAGGTATTTTATTTTGTTTTAGCCGTACTATAAAGAGGGGTTGTCGATGAGTAGTTTGACCAAGAGAGTTCTAGTGTAGTGTTGGTGTATATTCACACTCACATATAGTGCTATGTGTCACTCTAGAACATACTCACGAGTTAGAACGAAAACCGATTTGAAAAACAGAAGAAAACAGAAACTAGGGTTTATGGCTTTGGGGCTGAAAGTCGCCTGGAGGGGGGGTGAATAGGCGGAATCTGAAAATTATAAACTTAAGCACACACTACAAGTCGGGTTAGCGTTAGAAATGAATTCGAGTATGAGAGAGAGGGGAAAACAAATCAACCAAGAAATAAAGTGGATGAACACGGTGATTTGTTTTACCGAGGTTTGGTTCTAAAGAACCTAGTCCCTGTTGAGGTGGTCACAAAGACCGAGTCTCTTTCAACCCTTTCCCTCTCTCAAACGATCACTTAGACCAAGTGAGCTTTCTTCTTTACTTCTCACGGGTCACTTAGACCCCGCAAGGACCACCATAGGATTGGTGTCTCTTGCCTTGCTTACAAAACACTTGAGAGTAACAAGGAAAAGAAAAGAAAGCCAACCAAGCAAACAAGAGCAACAAGAAACACAAGTGATCCTCTCACAAGCCCTAATGCGCTAGAGTTGAGTTTGGGACTTTGAGTGGATCGATCGCTTTGATTTGTGTCTTGGAGTGAAGTCTATTGCTCTTGTATTGAATACAATGTGTGGAATGCTTGGATTGTTGGAGTGGTGGTGGTTAGGGGGTATTTATAGCCCTCAACCACCAAACAACCGTTGGGGTGGCTGCTGTCGATGGGCGCACCGGACAGTCTGGTGCGCCACCGGACACTGTTCGGTGCGCCAGCCACGTCACCCAACCGTTTGGGTTCTTGAGCTTGTGACCGTTGGAGGCTTTGTCTTCTAGTGGCACCGGACAGTCCAGTGCCGCATCGGACAGACACTATTCAGTGTCTGGTGCGCCTCTAACGGGCGGCTCTGACTCTGCGTGCATTGTTCATCGTTGTAGCTCTGGTGCTCGCGCTTTTGCAGTCGACTGTTGCGCTGGATAGCCGTTACTCCGCCGTCACACCGGACAGTCTAGTGAATTATAGCGGAGCGCGCCCTAAGAAACCCAAGAGTGGCGAGTTTGAGGTTGTACGGTCCTGGTGCACCGGACAGTCCGGTGCGCCAGACCAGGGCACACTCGGTTTCTTTGCTCCTTTGTATTTGAACCCTATCTTCAATCTTTTATTGGTTTGTGTTGAACCTTTATGCACCTGTAGAACATATAATCTAGAGCAAACTAGTTAGTCCAATATTTGTGTTGGGCATTGTTGGGGACTTGTTCTCAAATGCTAGGAGTTAAGAACAAGGCAACATAAAAAATGTTAATCGCTAAAGTCCTTCGTCCTTCGAAGCATTATTTCCCTTAGGATATAATGATTTTCGGACGAAGGTGATGAAGAGCGCGCCTTCATAAATTTATTATACAGTGACGAAGGATAAAATGTAGAGAATATAAGAGATAACATAAATAATTATATATTACTATCAGACATAGACATAAACATCTTTGAATTACAAATGTACCTTCAACTGGAAGGAGATGATAGTACAAGCGTGACGCAAAAAGCGAATGCCAAGTCAGCCTGAACAGTACGGGGGTACTGTTCTCCTATTTATAGGCACGGGACACAACCCATACATAATTACATTCATGCCCTTTACACTTGATAATAATTCTATAGTAATCTGTCAAGGTTTAAATAGCCTTTTCATCTTTAAGTCGGTTTCACTTGTTGCTACCGCGCCGAAGCTTTCCTGCTCACACCTTCGGCTCTGTATCAACCTTCGTATTACTCTGGTCTACTGTGATGCTGACTTGAATCCGAAGATACATGTTCACACATTATACTCCAGAAATACTGTTAAATCCTGTTTTTGAGGACCTTCGGAGGCCGAAGGTCCCCAACAGGCATTCAACCACCAAAATTAATACTGGGAAAAGGTTAACCATATTTCCCTTTCAATCTCCCCCATTTTTTGGTGATTGATGCCAACACAAACCAAAGCAAATTTATAAGTGCAGAATTGAACTAGTTTGCATAAGGTAAGTGCATAGGTTACTTGGAATTAAACCAATTTATAGTTTCACTAGATATGCATGGATTGCTTTCTTTTATTTAACATTTTGGACCTCATTTGCACCACTTGTTTTGTTTTTCCAAATCTTTTTGGAAAATCTTTTCAAATTCTTTTGCAAATAGTCAAAGGTATATGAGTAAGATTGCAAGAAGCATTTTCAAGATTTGAAGTTTATCCCCCTGTTTCAAATGCTTTTCCTTTGACTAAACAAAACTCCCTCTTAATGAAATTCTCCTCTTAGTTTTCAAGAGGGTTTTTAATAGATACCAATTGGAAGTATATTTAGATGCTAGTTTTGAAAATATACCAATTGAAGAAATTGCTTATCATAAGATACCAATTGGAAAAACAAACTTTTGTGAAAATCAAATGAAACATCATTTCAAAAAAAAATTGAAGTTTGTGGTGCGGTCCTTTTGCTTTGGGCTTAATATCTTCTCCCCCTTTGGCATTAATCGCCAAAAACGGAGACTCTTGAGAGCCCTTATTCTTTCTCCCCATTGATAAATGAAATATGAGTTAAGATTATACCAATTTGGAGAGTTATGTGGAGTGACGGCGAAGGGTAAATGATACCGTTATAGTGGAGTGGAAGCATTGTCTTCGCCGAAGACCCCATTTCCCTTTCAATCTACGACTTAGCATAGAAATACACTTGAAAACACATTAGTCGTAGTCATGAAAGAGATATGATCAAAGGTATATAAATGAGCTATGTGTGCAATGTTTCAATCAAAATTTCGAGAATCAAGAATATTTAGCTCATTCCTAAGTTTGCTAAAAGTTTTCTCATCTAATGGTTTGGTAAAGATATCGGCTAATTGTTCTTTGGTGCTAACATAAGCAATCTCGATATCCCCCGTTGTTGGTGATCCCTCAAAAAGTGATACCGAATGTCTATGTGCTTAGTGCGGCTGTGTTCAATGGGATTATCCGCCATGTGGATAGCACTCTCATTATCACATAGGAGAGGGACTTTGCTCAATTTGTAGCCATAGTCCCTGAGCGTTTGCCTCATCCAAAGTAATTGCACACAACAATGACCTACGGCAATGTACTCGGCTTCGGCGGTGGAAAGAGCTATTGAGTTTTGTTTCTTTGAAGCCCAAGACACCAGGGATCTCCCTAGAAACTGACAAGTCCCTGATGTACTCTTCCTATCAATTTTACACCCTGCCCAATCGGCATCGGAGTATCCTATTAAATAAAAAGTGGATCCCTTGGGGTACCAAAGTCCAAACTTAGGAATATAAACTAAATATCTCATGATTCTTTTCACGGTCCTAAGGTGAACTTCCTTAGGATCGGCTTGGAACCTTGCACGCATGCATACGGAAAGCATAATATTCGGTCGAGATGCACATAAATAGAGTAAAGATCCTATCATCGACTGGTATACCTTTTGATCTATGGATTTACCTCCTGTGTCGAGGTCGAGATGCCCATTTGTTCCTGAAAGGGAATTAGGCTTACACCTAGTCCCTAATTAATTTTGGTGGTTGAATTGCTCAACACAAATAATTGAACTAACTAGTTTGCCCAAGTGTATAGTTTATACAGGTGTAAAAGGTTCACACTCAGCCAATAAAAAGATCAAGTTTTGGATTCAACAAAGGAGCAAAGAGACAACCGAAGGCACCTCTGGTCTGGGGGCACCGGACTGTCCGGTGTACACCGGACAGTGTCCGGTGTACACCGGACAGTGTCCGGTGCACCAGAGGACTCCAACTCGAACTCGCCACCTTCGGGAATTTCGCAGGTCGCGGCGCTATAATTCACCGGACTGTCCGGTGTACACCGGACAGTGTCCGGTGCTCCAAGGAAGCGCCGTCTCCGGAACTCGTCAGCCTCGGGAACGCGCAGCAGCCGCTCCGCTATAATTCACCGGACATGTCCGGTGTACACCGGACTGTCCGGTGCAACATCGAGGCAACGGCTACTTCAGGCGCCAACGGCTACCTGCGACGCAATAAATACGCGTCAGCGCGCGTAGAAGTCAGGCTCGCCCATGCTGGCGCACCGGACATCCAACAGTGCATGTCCGGTGTGCACCGGACATCCAGGCGGGCCCACAAATCAGAAGCTCCAACGGTCAGAATCCAACGGCAGGGATGACGTGGCGGAGGCACCGGACTGTCCGGTGTGCACCGGACTGTCCGGTGCGCCATCAAACAGACAGCCTCCCAACGGCCACTTTTGGTGGTTGGGGCTATAAATACCCCAACCACCCCACCATTCATTGCATCCAAGTTTTCCACTTCTCAACCACTTACAAGAGCTAGGCATTCAATTCTAGACACACCAAAGAGATCAAATCCTCTCCAATTCCACAAAAGGCTTTAGTGATTAGCGAGAGAGATTTGCCGTGTTCTTTTGAGCTCTTGCGCTTGGATTGCTTCTTTTCTTTCTCACTTGCTCTTGTGATCAACACTCAATTGTAATCAAGGCAAGAGGCACCAATTGTGTGGTGGCCCTTGTGGGGAAGTTTTGTTCCCGGCTTTGATTTGAGAAGAGAAGCTCACTCGGTCCGAGGGACCGTTTGAGAGAGGGAAGGGTTGAAAGAGACCCGGCCTTTGTGGCCTCCTCAACGGGGAGTAGGTTTGCGAGAACCGAACCTCGGTAAAACAAATCCGCGTGTCTCACTCTTCATTTGCTTGCGATTTGTTTTGCGCCCTCTCTCGCGGACTCGTTTACATTTCTAACGCTAACCCGGCTTGTAGTTGTGATTATTTTTGAGAATTTCAGTTTCGCCCTATTCACCCCCCTCTAGGCGACTATTAGTTCCCATGGGTGTCTTGATGGGCTTGGCATCCTTCATTTCAAACTTGTTAAGTATGTCTTGAATGTACTTTGTTTGGCTGATGAAGGTGCTGTCTTGGAGTTGCTTGACTTGAAATCCTAGGAAATACTTCAACTCCCCCATCATAGATATCTCGAATTTTTGTATCATGATCCTACTAAACTCTTCACAAGTAGATTTGTTAGTAGACCCAAATATGATATCATCAACATAAATTTGGCATACAAACAAATCTTTTGCAATAGTTTTAGTAAAGAGTGTAGGATCGGCTTTTCCGACTTTGAAGCCATTAGTGATAAGAAAATCTCGCATGCATTCATACCATGCTCTTGGGGCTTGCTTGAGCCCATAAAGCGTCTTTGAGAGTTAATAAACATGGTTAGGGTACTCACTATCTTCAAAGCCGGGAGGATGCTCAACATAGACCTCTTCCTTGATTGCTCCATTTAGGAAGGCACTTTTCATGTCCATTTGATAGAGCTTAAAGCCATGGTAAGTAGCATAGGCAAGTAATATACAAATTGACTCAAGCCTAGCTACGGGTGTATAAGTTTCATCGAAATCCAAACCTTTGACTTGTGAATAACCCTTGGCCACAAGTCGGGCTTTGTTCCTTGTCACCACACCATGCTCATCTTGCTTGTTGCGGAATACCCATTTGGTACCTACAACATTTTGGTTAGGACGTGGAACTAAATGTCATACCTCATTCCTCGTGAAGTTGTTGAGCTCCTCTTGCATTGCCAACACCCAATCCAAATCTATTAGTGCATCCTCCACCCTGTATGGCTCAATAGAGGACACAAAAGAGTAATGTTCACAAAAATGAGTAACTCGAGATCTAGTGGTTACCCCCTTATGAATGTCACCGAGAATGGAGTTCACGGGGTGATCTCGTTGAATTGCTTGGTGGACTCTTGGGTGTGGCGGTCTTTGACCCTGTACTTCTTGCTCATCTTCCTTGTCTTCATCTCCCCCTTGATCATTGTCCTCCTATTAAGGTGGCTCATCCTCCTAATCTTCATCATTTTGAGCCTGTTCCTCATCTTGAGTTGGTGGAGATGCTTGCATGGAAGATGATGGTTGATCTTGTGCTTGTGTGGGCTCTTCGGATTCCTTAGGACACACTTCCCCAATGGACATGTTCCTTAGTGCGACACACGGAGCCTCTTCATCATCTAATTCATCAAGATCAACTTGCTCTACATGGGAGCCATTAGTCTCATCAAACACAATGTCACAAGAAACCTCAACTAATCCTGTGGATTTGTTAAAGACTCTATATGCCCTTGTGTTTGAGTCATATCCTAGTAAAAAGCCTTCTACAACCTTAGGAGCAAATTTAGATTTTCTACCTCTTTTAATAAGAATAAAACATTTGCTACCAAAGACTTTAAAGTATGGAACATTGGGCTTTTTACCGGTAAGGAGTTCATAAGATATCTTCTTGAGGAATCGGTGAAGGTAGAGCCGGTTGATGGAGTAGCGGGCGGTGTTAATCGCCTCAGCCCAAAACCGGTCTGGAGTCTTGTACTCATCAAGCATGGTCCTCGCCATGTCCAGTAGAGTTCTATTCTTCCTCTCCACTACACCATTTTGTTGAGGTGTGTAGGGAGAAGAGAACTCATGCTTGATTCCCTCGTCCTCAAGAAAACCTTCTATTTGGGAATTCTTGAACTTCGTCCCATTGTCACTTCTTATCTTTTTTATTCTTAATCCAAACTCATTTTGAGCCCGTCTCAAGAATCTCTTTAAGGTCTCTTGGGTTTGAGATTTTTCCTACAAAAAGAATACCCAAGTGAAGCGAGAATAAGCATCCATAATTACTAGACAGTACTTACTCCTGCCGATGCTTATGTAAGCTATCAGGCCGAATAGATCCATTGGAGTAGTTCCAGTGGCCTGTCCGTTATCATTATGTTCTTGTGTGGATGATGGGCACCAACTTGCTTCCCTGCTTGACATGCGCTATAAACACTGTCTTTCTCCAAATGAACATTTGTTAGTCCTAAAATGTGCTCTCCCTTTAGAAGCTTGTGAAGATTCTTCATCCCAACATGGGCTAGTCGGCGATGCCAGAGCCAACCCATATTAGTCTTAGCAATTAAACAAGTGTTGAGTTCAGCTGTGTTTTCATTAAATCAACTAAATATAGTTGACCCTCTAACACTCCCTTAAATGCTATTGAATCATCACTTCTCCTAAAGACAGTAACACCTATATCTGTAAAAAGATAGCTGTAGCCCATTTTGCATAATTGAGAAACTAAATGCAAATTGTAATCTAAAGAATCTACAAGAAAAACATTGGAAATGGAATGGTTAGGTGATATAGCAATTTTACCAAGTCCTTTGACTAAACCTTGATTCTCATCCCCGAATGTAATAGCTCTTTGGGGATCTTCGTTTTTCTCGTAGGAGAACATCCTTTTCTCCCCTGTCATGTGGTTTGTGCATCCGTTGTCTATTATCCAACTTGAGCCCCCAGATGCATAACCCTGCAAAACAATTTAGGCCTTGTTCTTAGGTATCCAAACAGTCTTGGGTCCTTTCACGTTAGAAACAAGCACCTTGGGTGCCCAAACACAAGTCTTGGAGCCCTTGTGTTTGCCCCCAACATATTTGGCAACTATTTTGCCTGATTTTCTTAGTTAAAAACATAAGATGCATCAAAAGTATTAAATGAAATGTTAGGATCATTTGATGCAGTAGGAGTTTTCTTTTTAGGCATTTTAACATGAGTAGAATGCCTAGAGCTAGAAGCCTCATTCTTATACACAAAAGCATGGTGAGAAACAGAATGAGATTTATTAGTATGAATTCTTCTAATTTTGTGCTCAGGATAATTAGCAGGATATAACATATAGCCCTCATTATCTTGAACCATGGGAGCCTTGCCCTTAACAAAGTTAGACAATCTTTTAGGGGCATTAAGCTTGACATTGCTTCTCTGTTGGAAACCAATGCCATCCTTAATGCCAGGGCGTCTTCCACTATATAGCATGCTTCTAGAAAATTTAAACTTTTCATTTTCAATTTCATTCTCATTAATTTTAGCAGTTAATTGAGCTATATGATCATTTTGTTGTTTAATTAAAGCAAGGTGATCATTTATAGCATCAACATTAACATCTCTACATCTAGTACAAATAGTAACATGATCAACAGTAGATGTAGAGGGTTTGCAAACATTTAATTCATCTATCTTAGCATGTAACATGGCATTCTCATTTCTAAGACAGGAAATAGAATCATTGCAAACATTTAAATCTTTAGCCTTGGAAATTAAACTAGCATTTTCAGTTCTAAGGCTAGAAATTGATTCATTTAATTTATCAATCTTAGCATTTAAACTAGCATTTTCATTTCTAAGATTGGTAATTGAATCATGGCACATGCTAAGCTCCTTAGTCAAATTTTCACATTTTTTAACTTCCTGAGCATAAGCATTTTTTACTTTAACATGCTTTTTGTTTTCTTTAATAAGGAATTCCTCTTGGCTAATCAAAAGTTCATCCTTCTCATGAATGGCTCCTATCAATTCATTCAATTTTTCTTTTTGTTGCAAGTTAAGGTTGGCAAAAAGTGTAAGCAAATCATCCTCATCTTCACTAGAACTACCCTCATCACTAGATGTAGTATACTTGGGGACGGTTCTAGTTTGTACCTTCTTCTTTTTGCCGTCCTTTGCCATGAGGCACTTGTGGCCGACGTTGGGGAAGAGGAGGCCCTTGTTGATGGCGATGTTGGCAGCATCCTCGTCGGAGGAGGAGTCGGTGGAGCTCTCATCGGAGTCCCATTCCCGACATATGTGGGCATCGCCGCCCTTCTTCTTGTAGTACCTCTTCTTTTCCTTCTTCTTCCCCCTCTTGTCGTCGCCCCTGTCACTATCACTAGACATTGGACATTTTGCAATAAAATGATCGGGCTTACCACACTTGTAGCACACCCTCTTGGAGCGGGGTTTGTAGTCTTTCCCCCTCCTTTGTTTGAGGATTTGGCGAAAGCTCTTGATGATGAGCGCCATCTCCTCATTGTCGAACTTGGAGGCGTCGATGGGGAGCCTACTTGATGTAGACTTCTTTCTTCTCTTCCGTCGCTTTGAATGCGACGGGTTGCACCTCAGGTGTGGAGGTGCCGCCTTGCTCCAATTCGACGATGTGTTTGGAGCCTTTGATCATTAGTTCAAAGCTCACAAACTTTCCTATCACTTCCTCGGGAGACATTAATTTGTATCTAGGATCCCCACGAATTAATTGTACTTGAGTAGGATTGCGAAAAACAAGGGATCTTAGAATAACCTTGACCATCTCATGGTCATCCCATTTTGTGCTCCCGAGGTTGTGCACTTGATTTACCAAGGTTTTGAGCCAGTTGTACATTGCTTGTGGCTCCTCTCCTTGGTGGAGGACGAATCGACCGAGCTCCCCCTTGATTGTCTCTCGCTTGGTGATCTTGGTCACCTCATCTCCTTCGTGCGCGGTCTTTAGGACGTTCCAAATCTCCTTGGCGCTCTTTAACCCTTGCACCTTATTATACTCCTCTCGACATAGTGAGGCAAGGAGTATAGTAGTGGCTTGGGAGTTAAAGTGCCGTATTTGGGCGTCATCGTCTGAGTCATAGCCCTCGTCCCCCACGGTAGGTAACTGCGGTCCAGATTCAACAATGTCCCATATGCTTGCGTGGAGTGAGGTTAGGTGATGTCTCATTTTATCACTCCACATACAATAATCTTCACCATCAAAATATGGTGGTTTGCCTAATGGAACGGAAAGCAAAGGAGCACGCATAAAAATACGGGGATAACGAAGTGGCATCTTACTATACTTCTTGCGTTCATGGCGCTTAGAAGAGACGGACGCGGCATCGGAGCCGGATGTTGTCACACCCGGTTTTAGAAGGCAAACCGAATGCGAACCATGTACGTGCCAGGATCAGCAATTCACATACACAACAGTTTACATAACTGGACATCATCACACAGTGCTCAATTAATAACATAAAAGAAGGTATAATAGTCCATTACATCATGATGTCTGAGACATCCATGTAGTCTTTCATAATTATCAAAGTGTGGAAAAGAAACGCAGATACACACGGCCTACACAGGCAGCCGACTGGGGTTTACCGCTAACCCACGCCTAGAACTCGTCGTACTCTTGGAACTCCTAGAAGTCCTCCTCCACGACTTCATCTTCACCTGAGCAGTGGTTGCAACGCGGACAACCTGGGGGTGGTGTGTAAAGCAAGGGTGAGTACACATCAACATACTCAACAATATGTCCCATTTGGCTGTAGTGGACTAGCTTTATGTGGAGTTTAGTCAAGCAGTTGCTTTTAGTTGGTCAGGTTATTATTACTACTAGTAGAAAGCCAGGTTTTAGCATTAACCCAAGTTATTAACCCAATGTACCCTTTCCAAACGAAAAGAATACCACTTACCATTACCATAGTCATAACCAAAACCATCATCCTCATCACCACCTATAAACCAAACATCTCTGATCAAGTATCTCTAATCAATGGAGCTCCCTTGGCCGCTCATAACCGCGAGCACCGCTGATATATCAGTTTCATAACACTCTGCAGAGGTTGTGCACTTTACCCACAAGCCGTGATTCCCTCTTGCCTTGGGCCGATCAAACCCTTAAACACTACCAAGGTGAATAGGCAGGGTTTCACTATGTAGCCTTTACAAAGATTCCCTGAGGCTGTAGCCGCCCGTTAGGTTTCCTAAATGCACCGCACTCCTCCCCAAGGAACGAACCAACCTTGG
The DNA here is from genome assembly GCF_902167145.1 of Zea mays. Taxonomy (NCBI): domain Eukaryota; kingdom Viridiplantae; phylum Streptophyta; class Magnoliopsida; order Poales; family Poaceae; genus Zea; species Zea mays. The sequence continues at coordinate 14,069,937 of NC_050101.1, read as the reverse complement.
CAGAGCGAGCCGCATACACCGAGCCCCATTAACGGCATGACGGCGAAGCAAACTACATACCAGTTCCTCTAATTATTCAGCAAAGGGCGTCCCATTCCACCCTCATGGTTGCACTGTTTTCCCGGGCAGCCATCCAATGAACCAGTCCTTACGGAGAGGCACTCGAGAAACAGCTCGAGTCCCCTTAAGGGCCACAAGTATTTTATCATGATCAAAAGGGAAAACAACGTATCATAGATAATCTCATCATGTTCATTGATTAATGTGAAGCACTAGCATATGGCTAAACCAAAATAACCCAACCGGAATAGGTAAACAAGGACAAGATAAACAAAAGCTAGTCAATCCTTAGGTATAAACTGTGTAAATGTGGAAAGTGAATTATAAGAATGAGTAGGACATAGATGGGTCAAGGGACACTTGCCTTCACAACCAGCTGCTGCTCAGGGTCTTCACCTGCAATTCCTTCGGACTCCACCAACTGACCGTTATCTATACGAGTTCAAACATACATTCCACGGATTTAATACAAAAGAACAATACACCCGTACAATAGAATGTTATAAATAAACAGACACTCGGCGCAGGGCTCGCACCTACGACTAAGCGAGAAAGAGAGAGAGTAACGGTCGAGGCTACAGTCGAGAAGCGATCACGTTACACGATTATAAATCAGAGAACTCGCCTAACAGAACAATATTAATTTGGTCATCGCGTTAGGCATAGGATGAAGTCATGTTTCATATTTAATTATCATAGGCAGATCAAAGTAAAATTAAAAGGATTGTCGCTCGGCAAAACGCGCGACACAACACTTAAATTAAATTAAGAAATAAATGACTCATCGCGCGACGGAGCGCGCAACGAGACACTTGCATTAATTATAAAAATAACATTGAGCGTCGCGCGACGAAACGCACAACGACATACGTCATCTAAACTGAATTTAAAACGAAAACGTCGCGCAACTGGACGCGTGACGCCACACATTAATAGAATATGAAATCAAACTAATTTGCCGTGCGGCGAAGCGCGCGACAGCATATTAACAAGGTATGAAATTAAATCGATCGCCGCGCGACGAAGCGCACGACACAGCACGCTAAATAACCAAAATTAATCCAACTCGTCGCACGACGCACCACACTAATAAATCTGAAATTAAACTCATTCGTCGTGCGACAAAGCGCGCGACGCAGCATGTTCATTAAACTAAATTCAAAACTAATTAAACTGAAATTTGATCGCCGCACGCGCTGGGGCTGCGCACGCGGGAACGCGCTAGGCAAGCCGCGAGGGGCCGCGCTGCCAGAGCAGGGGCTGCGCGCCGGGGCCGAGGCCGCGCGCCGGGGAGGCCAAGGCCACGACGGGGGGTGGGGCGTGTCGCCGGGGGAGGCAGGGGCGCGCCACGGGGGAGCAGGGGCGCGCCGCCGGGGGGCCGAGGGCGCGCCGCTGGGGGGCCGAGGGCGCGCCGCCGGGGGGCCGAGGCCACGCCGCGGGGGAGCAGGGTCGCACCGCCGGGGGGACGAGGTCGCACAGGGGTGCGCGCGCAGGGGGAAACAGGGGGCGCGCAGGGAAGAAGAAAGTGGAGGGGGAGGATAAGAGAGAGTGAGGGAGAGGGGAGGGGAGCTCACCTCGGGGTCCAAATCCGGCGATCACCATCTCCAAAACCTAGGGCACCACGGGGGGGAGAGAGAGAGGTGGAGGAGAGGAAGTTGCTGTGCGGGAAAATCAAATGAAAGAAAGGGAGAGAAAGGAGGGGGGCACGCATGAGGGAGGGGCAGGGCGCCGGGGGCGCGCGGTCCAGAGCGGGCTGGGCTGGGTCAGGCTAGGCTGGGCTGGGTTGGGCTGGACTGGGCCGCACTGTGGGTCAAAATCCCGCGGCACGCACAACCACAGATCGGAATCCAATTCACGAAATGAAAACCGAAATGAGACTAGGCAAACATGCGATTAAGCACGACATCAGACAAAAGAAATATGATTCGGCATGATGCAACACCCATGTCAACTTAGGTTTTGTTTACACACGATACGGACGCCAGTCGCTATACTGCTTTGAAATTGGGAAGAAGGAGCGAAACGGGAAGAGAAAAGAGAGTAACTCCTGAATTTGGTTGTAAGAAGAAGAAAAATTTCTACCCCCAAATTCAGGGCGTTACAAACCTATCCCCTTAAAAGAATCTCGCCCTCGAGATTCAAGGTTGGCCAGCAAAGAGTTCAGGGTATTTGGCCATCAGATCATCCTCACGCTCCCAGGTTGCTTCTTCCTCAGAGTGGTGACTCCATCTGACTTTGCACATTCTGATAGTTTTCCTCTGGGTGACTCTATCTGCAGTCTCAAGAATCTGCGCTGGCTTCTCTATGTAGGGCAAGTCTTCTTGGACTTCGAGACCTTCCACTGGCAACTACTCTTCTGGCACACGCAGACACTTCTTCAACTGAGACACATGAAAGACATCATGCACCACTGACAAACCTTCTGGCAGACTGAGCTGATAGGCCACTACCCACGCTTTGCGAGAATCTAATACGGACCAACATAGCGGGGTGCTAGCTTGCCTTTGACTCCGAATCTTCTGACTCCTCTGATAGGCGATACTTTCAAGTAGACAAAATCTCCGACTTCAAAGCTAAGCTCTCTCCTTCTTGTATCTGCATAGCTTTGCTGCCTTGATTGCGCTATCTTCAGATTTTCCCGAACCATCTTGATGTTCTCTTCAGCATCAAGCAAAATGTCTGGCCCAAACACTTGCTTTTTTCCAGGCTGATCCCATTGCAACGGAGTTCTACAACTCCTTCAATAAAGCGCCTGAAATGGTGACATCTTCAAGCTGGCCTGGTAACTGTTGTTATAGGAGAATTCAGCATAAGGTAATCTCTTATCCCATCCAGATTGATCTTGCAACGCACAAGCTCTCAACATGTCTTCGAGGATTTGATTGGTTCTTTCGGTCTGACCATCTATCTACGGATGATAAGCTGAACTGAAATTCAAATGTGTACCCAAGGTTTCATGCAACTGCTGCCAGAAATGAGAGGTGAACTGTGTTCCTCTGTCTGACACTATCTTCTTTGGCACACCGTGAAGACAAACGATCCGAGACATGTACAATTCTGCCAATACTGCACTGTTGTAGTTAGTCTTGACATGTATGAAGTGAGCTGACTTGGTTAAGCGGTCCACCACTACCTAAATGGAATCGTAGCCGGCTCGAGTGCGAGGCAATCCGACTATGAAGTCCATCCCAATTTCATCACATTTCCACTGAGGAATTCGCAACGGTTGCAATAATCCAGCTGGCCTATGATGCTCTGCCTTGATCCTTTGACAACTGTCACATATTGCCACATGCTTTGCGATCTCCCTTTTCATTATGTACCACCAAAACTTTTTCTTCAGATCTTGATACATTTTCTCACTTCCAGGGTGTATAGAATAAGCTGACTCATGAGCTTCCTTGAGGATCAACTCCCGAATGGACTGGACATTGGGAACACACAAACGGTCCTTGAACCACACCACATCTTCTGCATCCTCTCAAAAATCTTTACCTCTTCCTTCCAGAATCAGCTACCAGATTTCACTGATCTTCTCATCATTCTTCTGTGCTTCTTTGATTTCCCGCTCTAGGGTAGGCTCTAACTCAACTGTCACTCCTCGCATATTGTTCAGAAATTCGAGGCTCAACCTGTCAAACTCTTTGGCCAACTCATAAGGCATCGGATGAGCGACCATCATATTGACTTGACTTTTCCTGCTCAAAGCATCTGCTACTACGCTCACTTTGCCTGGATGGTAATGAATCTCCAATTCATAGTCTTTGATCAACTCTAACCATCTTCGTTGTCTCATATTCAGCTCCAATTAAGTGAATATGTACTTCATACTCTTGTGGTCTGTGTAAACATCACATTTCTGTCCGTACAGATAGTGCATCCATGTCTTCAGTGCGTGAACCACTGCTGCCAACTCTAGGTCATGGATTGGGTAATTCTTCTCATGAACCTTCAACTGTCGGGATGAGTAAGCCACATCTTTTCCCTCTTGCATCAACACGCATCCCAAACCAGTGTAACAAGCGTCACAATACACTGAGAAGGGCTTGTGCACATCAGGCAAGACTAAGACAGGCGCTGTAGTCAACTTCTCTTTCAGGGCTTCGAAGGCTTCTTGGCATTTCTAGGTCCACTTGAACTCAACTTTGTTGCCTAGCAACGCTATCATCGGTTTCGCAATCTTCGAAAACCCTTCAATGAATCACCGATAATATTCGGCCATTCCAATGAAGCTCTTGATTCCTCGAGCATCTGTTGGCGCTTTCTAGTTTAGAATATCTGCCACTTTCTTTGGATCCATAGCTAATCCTCCTTTGTTAATTATGTGACCCAAGAACAGGACTTCATTGATCCAGAACTCGCACTTACTCAACTTTGCATACAACTGGTGCTCTCGCAATCTCTGCAATACCATCTTCAAATGATCTGCATGCTCCTCCTCACTTTAAGAATATATAATAATATCATCAATAAATACCACCACAAACTTGTCAAGATAATCCATAAATACACTGTACATCATATTCATGAAGAAGGCTGGTGCATTCGTTAGGCCAAAAGACATAACAGTGAACTCATACAACACATACTTGGTAATGAATGCCGTCTTTGGGATGTCTGAGGGTCGAATCCTGAGCTGGTGATAACTTGACCTCAGATCTATCTTTGAAAACACGTTGGCTCCTCTCAGCTGGTCGAACAGATCTTCTATTCTAGGCAAGGGGTACTTGTTCTTGATCGTGACCTCATTCAGAGCTCGATAATTGATGCACATCCTTCTAGTGCCATCCTTCTTCTCCATGAATAGGACAGGGGCGGCCCAAGGCGAGGTGCTTGGCCTTATATAGCCTTTCTCTGACATCTCATCAATCTGCTTCTTAAGTTCAACCAACTCTGGTCCAGATACCCTGTAGGCTCTTTTAGAAATGGGGGTTGTGCTACGAAGAAGCTCTATGGCAAACTCAACTTTCCGCTCAGGTGGCATGCCTGGTAAGTCTTCCGGGAACACATCTGTGAATTCGGACACAACCTTGATAATCTCGAGTGGATCTGCTTCACTGCTATCAATAGTCATCTGATAACAACTCCCTTTCCTTGGCTCAAGTGAGATTAACTTGGCTACCACTTCTTCTCCAAGTGGGGACACCAACTTGATTATCCTCCTATCACAACTGATAATTGCTTGGTATTTATCTAGCCAATTCATCCCTAGGATGACATTTATTCCCTGAGTACCCATTACTATGAGATTAGCGGGAAATGCTATCCCCCTTATTTCCACACTTACATTCAAGCAAATGCTATCGGCTCGAATTCTACCACCGGCTGAGTCAATTTGGATAGGTGTTGTGAAAGGGAAATGTCCCCTTGGGCCATTTCTAAGTATTTTGGTGATTTAGTGTCCAACACAAGTGCCTAAGTGTAAAATGGTGGACAAAGTGCAAATCAAGGATAAAGGTATGTTTCTCAGACTTAGTACATTGTTTTAGAGACTAATGTATTGTGTCTAAGTGCTGGAAACAGGAAAAATCCAATTGGAAATGTCTTGGCTCGAGCAGCCAAGAATCTGCTCAGTCTGGGAGCACCGGACTGTCCGGTGGTGCACCGGACAGTGTCCAGTGCGCCAGGATGGCTCGAGCAAAATGGCTGCTCTCGGGACTTCGACGGCGGTGTACGGCTATAATTCACCGGACTGTCCGGTGTGCACCGGACTGTCCGGTGAGCCAACGGTCGGCCGGGCCAACGGTCGGCCGCGCAATCTGCGCGGGACACGTGGCCGAGCCAACGGCTAGAAGAAGGCACCGGACTGTCCGGTGCGCCAACGGCTCTCAGCCTGCCAACGGTCGACTGCGCCATTTATGGAAAGGAATCGGGCACCGGACAGTGTCCGGTGTGCACCGGACTGTCCGGTGCGCCAGTCGACAGAAGGCAAGATCAGCCTTCCTAGATTGCTCTCAACGGCTCCTAGCTGCCTTGGGGCTATAAAAGGGACCCCTAGGCGCATGGAGGAGTACACCAAGCATTCCTACAACATTCCTAAGCACCAAGACATCAATTCCGCGCCTTTGATTCTTTGCGATAGCAATTAGATCTCTAGTTGAGTAGTGAACTCATTGAGTTGTGTTGTGAGCTCTCATTGCGACTTGTGTGCATGGTGTTGCTGTGATTTCTTGTCTTGAGTGTGTTGCTAATCCCTCCCTTGCTCCGTGTTTCTTTGTGAATTTCAAGTGTAAGGGCGAGAGGCTCCAAGTTGTGGAGATTCCTCGCAAACGGGATTGAGAAAAAGCAAGCAAAACACCGTGGTATTCAAGTGGGTCTTTGGACCGCTTGAGAGGGGTTGATTGCAACCCTCGTCCGTTGGGACGCCACAACGTGGAGTAGGCAAGCGTTGGTCTTGGCCGAACCATGGGATAACCACCGTGCCATCTCTATGATTGATCTTGTTGGTTATTGTGTTTTGTTGAAGATTCCTCTCTAGCCACTTGGCAGTTATTGTGCTAACACTTAACCAAGTTTTTTGTGGCCTAAGTTTTAAGTGTTATAGGATCACCTATTCACCCCCCCCCCCTCTAGGTGCTCTCAATTGGTATCGGAGCCGTTCTCTTCACAAAGGGACTAACCGCCCGAAGAGATGGATCCTAAGGGAAAGGGAATCGTGATTAACGACAAAGAGAAGGAATCCTTCATCAACGAGCCGAAGGATGACAAGCCCACAGACTCCGGCTCGGGCCATAGACGAAAAGACGGGAAGAAGAAGAAGATAAGGCGCATCAAGGAAATTGTCTACTACGACGACAGCGATGAGTCTACTTCTTCCCAAAAGGACGACGACCACAATGACTACGAGAGAAGGAAACCGGTCAATTCGAACTTTTCTTTTGATTACTCTCGTATTCCTCAAAGTACAAATGCTCATTTATTATCCATTCCTCTCGGCAAGCCTCCACACTTTGATGGGGAGGACTACGGATTTTGGAGCCACAAAATGCGTAGTCACCTTTTCTCTCTCCATCCTAGTATATGGGAGATTGTAGAGAGTGGAATGCACTTCGATAGTACGGATAGTCCCATGTTCATTAATGAGCAAATTCATAAGAATGCACAAGCTACTACTGTTCTTCTAGCTTCATTGTGCAGGGATGAATACCACAAAGTGAGCGGCTTGGATAACGCCAAGCAAATATGGGACACCCTCAAGATTTCTCATGAGGGGAACGACGTCACCTTGCTCACCAAGATGGAATTGGTGGAGGGCGAGCTTGGTCGATTCGCGATGATAAGGGGCGAGGAGCCAACCCAAACATACAACCGGCTCAAGACCCTTATCAACAAAATAAGGAGCTACGGAAGCACGCGATGGACGGACCACGACGTCGTCCGACTGATGCTAAGGTCCTTTACCATTCTTGATCCTCATTTGGTGAATAATATTCGTGAGAATCCTAGGTACACCAAAATGTCGCCCGAAGAAGTCCTTGGGAAATTTGTAAGCGGGCGAATGATGATCAAGGAGGCGAGGTACGTGGACGACGCATTGAATGGTCCAATCAACGAGCCTCAACCCCTTGCTCTCAAGGCAACAAGAAGCAAGGAGGCGCTACCTAGCAAGGTGGCACAAATTGAGGCGGCCGGACTTAATGATGAAGAGATGGCCCTCATCATCAAGAGATTCAAGACGGCGCTAAAGGGTCGCAAGGGGCAGCCAAGCAAGACCAAGACAAAGGGGAAGCGCTCATGCTTCAAATGTGGTAAGCTTGGTCATTTTATTGCTAACTGTCCCGACAATGATAGTGACCAGGATCAAGGGAACAAGAGGGAGAAAAAGAAGAACTATAAGAAGGCAAAGGGCGAGGCACATCTTGGCAAGGAGTGGGATTCGGATTGCTCCTCGTCCGACTCTGACAATGAAGGACTCGCCGCCACCGCCTTCAACAAGTCGTCCCTCTTCCCCAACGAGCGTCACACATGTCTTATGGCAAGGGAGAAGAAGGTATGTACTCGAGACTCTACCTATGCTTCTTCAAGTGAGGACGAATCTAGTGATGAGGATGAAATAGATTATTCATGTTTATTTAAGGGCCTAGATAGAACCAAGGTAGATAAAATCAATGAATTGATTGATGCATTAAATGATAAGAATAGGCTTTTAGAAAAACAAGAAGATTTGTTGTATGAAGAACATGACAAATTTATAGAAGCACAAAAATCTCATGCTTTAGAAGTTAAAAGAAATGAAATGCTTTCTTGTGAATTATCTTCTTGCCATGAGACGATTACTAGTTTAAGGAGCATTAATGACGATTTGAATGCTAAATTAGAAATAGCTAGTAAATCAACAACTTGTGTAGAAAATGCCGTTGTTTGCAATAGATGTAAAGATTTTGATGCTTGTAGTGAACACATAGCTTCTATTGCAAAGTTAAATGATGAAATGGCTAGTCTTAATGCCCAACTTAAGGCTAGCAAAAGTGATTTTGATAAACTAAAATTTGCTAGGGATGCCTACACGATTGGTAGACACCCCTCAATTAAGGATGGGCTTGGCTTCAAGAGGGAAGCCAAGAACTTAACAAGCCATAAGGCTCCCATCTCCGCCAAGGAGAAAGGGAAGGCCCCTATGGCAAATAGTACTAAAAGGAACCATGCTTTTATGTACAATGATAAAAGACAGTCTCATAGGAGTTGCAATGCTTTTGATTCACATGCCTATGACTCTTATGCTATGTTTGCTCCTAGTTCTTCCTATATGCATGGTAGAGATATGCCTAGGAAAAATGTTCATCATATGCCTAGGAAGAGTATTGTTCATGTTCTTAGAAAAGTTATGAATGGTCCCTCTACAATTTATCATGCTTCAAATACTTCCTTTGCTATTGGTAGAAAGGATAGGAAGATAGTTGCTAGGAAATTAGGGGCAAAATGCAAGGGTGATAAAACTTGCATTTGGGTCCCTAAGGAAATTGTGACTAACCTTGTAGGACCCAACAAGAGTTGGGTACCTAAGACCCAAGCCTAAATTTGCCTTGCAGGTTTATGCATCTGGGGGTTCAAGCTGGATTATCGACAGCGGATGCACAAACCATATGACGGGGGAGAAGAAGATGTTCACCTCCTACGTCAAGAATAAGGATTCCCAAGATTCAATCATATTCGGTGATGGGAACCAAGGCAAGGTGAAAGGTTTAGGCAAGATTGCATTATCTAATGAGCACTCTATCTCTAATGTGTTTTTAGTTGAGTCTCTTGGATATAATTTACTATCTGTCAGTCAATTATGTAATATGGGATATAATTGTCTATTTACAAATGTAGATGTGTCTGTCTTTAGAAGATGTGATGGTTCACTAGCTTTTAAGGGTGTACTAGACAGCAAACTTTATTTAGTTGATTTTGCAAAAGAAGAGGTCGGTCTAGATGCATGCTTAATGGCTAAGACTTGCATGGGCTGGTTGTGGCATCGCCGCTTAGCACATGTGGGGATGAAGAACCTCCACAAGCTTCTAAAGGGAGAACACGTGATAGGTCTAACCAATGTACATTTCGAAAAAGATAGACCTTGTGCAGCTTGTCAAGCAGGTAAACAAGTGGGAGGAGCACATCACAGCAAGAATGTGATGACCACTTCAAGACCTCTGGAGCTGCTGCATATGGACCTCTTCGGACCCGTCGCCTATCTGAGCATAGGAGGAAGTAAGTATGGTCTAGTTATTGTTGATGACTTTTCCCGCTTCACTTGGGTGTTCTTTTTACAGGATAAGTCTGAAACCCAAGGGACCCTCAAGCGCTTCCTCAGGAGAGCTCAAAATGAGTTTGAGCTCAAGGTGAAGAAGATAAGAAGCGACAACGGGTCCAAATTCAAGAATCTTCAAGTGGAGGAGTTCCTTGAGGAGGAGGGGATCAAGCACAAGTTCTCCGCTCCCTACACACCTCAGCAAAATGGTGTGGTAGAGAGGAAGAACAGGACGCTCATAGATATGGCGAGGACTATGCTTGGAGAGTTCAAGACCCCCGAGCGCTTTTGGTCGGAAGCCATGAACACGGCTTGCCACGCCATCAACAGGGTCTACCTTCACTGCCTCCTCAAGAAGACTTCATACGAGCTGCTGACTGGTAACAAACCCAATGTATCTTATTTTTGTGTATTTGGGAGCAAGTGTTATATTCTTGTGAAGAAAGGTAGAACCTCTAAATTTGCTCCCAAAGCTGCAGAAGGGTTTTTATTAGGTTATGATTCAAATATAAAGGCGTATAGGGTCTTCAACAAATCATCGGGTTTGGTTGAAGTCTCTAGTGACGTTGTATTTGATGAGACTAATGGCTCTCCAAGAGAGCAAGTTGTTGATCTTGATGATATAGATGAAGAAGACGTTCCAACGGCCGCGATACGCACCATGACGATTGGAGATGTACGGCCTCAGGAACATTTGGGGCAAGATCAACCGTCTTCCTCAACTATGGTGCATCCCCCATCCCAAGATGACGAACAGGTACCTCAAGTGGAGGCGCATGATCAAGGGGGAGCACATGATGTTCAAGTTGAAGAGGAAGAAGCATCTCAGACACCTCCAACCCAAGTTCGAGCGATGATTCAAAGGGATCATCCCGTCGACCAGATATTGGGTGATATTAGCAAGGGAGTAACTACTCGCTCGAGATTAGTTAATTTTTGTGAGCATTACTCCTTTGTCTCTTCTATTGAGCCTTTCAGGGTAGAAGAGGCCTTGCTAGATCCGGACTGGGTGTTGGCCATGCAGGAGGAACTCAACAATTTCAAGCGCAATGAAGTTTGGACACTGGTGCCTCGTCCCAAGCAAAATGTTGTGGGAACCAAGTGGGTGTTCCGCAACAAACAGGATGAGCACGGGGTAGTGACGAGGAACAAGGCTCGACTTGTGGCAAAAGGTTATGCCCAAGTCGCAGGTTTGGACTTTGAGGAGACTTTTGCTCCTATGGCTAGGCTAGAATCAATTCGTATCTTGCTAGCATATGCCGCTCACCATTCTTTCAGGTTGTACCAAATGGATGTGAAGAGCGCTTTCCTCAACGGGCCAATCAAGGAGGAGGTGTACGTAGAGCAACCCCCTGGCTTCGAGGATGAACGGTACCCCGACCACGTGTGTAAGCTCTCTAAGGCGCTCTATGGACTTAAGCAAGCCCCAAGAGCATGGTATGAATGCCTTAGAGACTTTTTAATTGCTAATGCTTTCAAGGTTGGGAAAGCCGATCCAACTCTTTTTACTAAGACTTGCGATGGTGATCTTTTTGTGTGCCAAATTTATGTCGATGACATAATATTTGGTTCTACTAATCAAAAGTCTTGTGAAGAGTTTAGCAGGGTTATGACGCAGAAATTCGAGATGTCGATGATGGGCGAGTTGAACTACTTCCTTGGGTTCCAAGTGAAGCAACTCAAGGACGGCACTTTCATCTCCCAAACGAAGTACACACAAGATTTGCTAAAGAGGTTTGGGATGAAGGACGCCAAGCCCGCGAAGACGCCAATGGGAACTGACAGACACACTGACCTCAACAAAGGAGGTAAGTCCGTTGATCAAAAAGCATACCGGTCTATGATAGGGTCCTTACTTTATTTGTGTGCTAGTAGACCGGATATTATGCTTAGCGTATGCATGTGTGCTAGATTTCAATCCGATCCAAAGGAGTGTCACTTAGTGGCTGTGAAGCGAATTTTGAGATATTTAGTCGCTACGCCTTGCTTCGGGATCTGGTATCCAAAGGGGTCTAACTTTGACTTGATTGGATATTCAGACTCCGACTATGCTGGATGTAAGGTCGATAGGAAGAGTACATCGGGGACGTGCCAATTCTTAGGAAGGTCCCTGGTGTCGTGGAACTCTAAGAAACAAACTTCCGTTGCCCTATCCACCGCTGAGGCCGAGTACGTTGCCGCAGGACAATGTTGTGCACAACTACTTTGGATGAGGCAAACCCTCCGGGACTTTGGCTACAATCTGAGCAAAGTCCCACTCCTATGTGATAATGAGAGTGCTATCCGAATAGCGGAAAATCCTGTTGAGCACAGCCGCACAAAACACATTGACATCCGGCATCACTTTTGGAGAGACCACCAGCAAAAGGGAGATATCGAAGTGTTTCATGTTAGCACCGAGAACCAGCTAGCCGATATCTTTACCAAGCCTCTAGATGAGAAGACCTTTTGCAGGCTGCGTAGTGAGCTCAATATCTTAGATTCGCGGAACTTGGATTGAAATGTAGCATACATGTGTTTATGCCCTTGATCATGTTTATTCTACATTTTGTTGCTTATTGTGGTGCTCAAGTTGTACAAACACTCTCTGGACCTCACAAGTCCTTTTTGCAAGTGATGCACATATTTAGGGGGAGCTGTGCTACAACTTGACCCTTTGAGACTAACCATGTACTTGAGTTTGGTTGTTTTAGTCTCCAAGGAGAATTGAAAGGGAAAAGGTGGACTTGGATCATGCAAGACTTCCACTGCACTCCGATGAAAAGAGTAACTTTTCCAAGTTCATCTTTATACTCTTATTGCCTATTTGCTCTTAGTTGAAGATTTTGGTGAGGCAATGGGGTTAAAGGGCCAAGATTGATCCCGTTTTGGTGCTTGATGCCAAAGGGGGAGAAAATAAAGGCCAAAGCGATAAATGGATCAGCTACCACTTAAGAGATTTTGAAAATAGTAGAATAGAGCTTTTGGTTTGTCAAAACTCTTTTATTGTCTCTCTTGTCAAAAGTTGGCTTCTTATGGGGAGAAGTGTTGATCATGGGAAAAAGGGGAGCTTTTTGAAATCTTGAATCAAATTCTCTTGGAATGACTCTCTTTATGTCTTAACATGTGTGCTTGACGTAGAGATAGAAATTTGAGTTTAATTTGCAAAAACAAACCAAGTGGTGGCAAAGGATGATCCATATATGTCAAATTTGAATCAAAACAATTTGAGTTCTCAATTGAATTGATTTTGTACTTGTTCTACTTGCTTTATGTTGTGTTGGCATAAATCACCAAAAAGGGGGAGATTGAAAGGGAAATGTCCCCTTGGGCCATTTCTAATTATTTTGGTGATTTATTGTCCAACACAAGTGCCTAAGTGTAAAATGGTGGACAAAGTGCAAATCAAGGATAAAGGTATGTTTCTCAGACTTAGTACATTGTTTTAGAGACTAATGTATTGTGTCTAAGTGCTGGAAACAGGAAAAATCCAATTGGAAATGTCTTGGCTCGAGCAGCCAAGAATCTGCTCAGTCTGGGAGCACCGGACTGTCCGGTGGTGCACCGGACAGTGTCTGGTGCGCCAGGATGGCTCGAGCAAAATGGCTGCTCTCGGGACTTCGACGGCGATGTACGGCTATAATTCACCGGATTGTCCGGTGTGCACCGGACTGTTCGGTGAGCCAACGGTCGGCCGGGCCAACGGTCGGCCGCGCAATCTGCGCGGGACACGTGGCCGAGCCAACGGCTAGAAGAAGGCACCGGACTGTCCGGTGTGCACCGGACATGTCCGGTGCGCCAATGGCTCTCAGCCTGCCAACGGTCGACTGCGCCATTTATGGAAAGGAATCGGGCACCGGACAGTGTCCGGTGTGCACCGGACTGTCCGGTGCGCCAGTCGACAGAAGGCAAGATCAGCCTTCCTAGATTGCTCTCAACGGCTCCTAGCTGCCTTGGGGCTATAAAAGGGACCCCTAGGCACATGGAGGAGTACACCAAGCATTCCTACAACATTCCTAAGCACCAAGACATCAATTCCGCGCCTTTGATTCTTTGCGATAGCAATTAGAGCTCTAGTTGAGTAGTGAACTCATTGAGTTGTGTTGTGAGCTCTCATTGCGACTTGTGTGCGTGGTGTTGCTGTGATTTCTTGTCTTGAGTGTGTTGCTAATCCCTCCCTTGCTCCGTGTTTCTTTGTGAATTTCAAGTGTAAGGGCGAGAGGCTCCAAGTTGTGGAGATTCCTCACAAACGGGATTGAGAAAAAGCAAGCAAAACATCGTGGTATTCAAGTGGGTCTTTGGACCGCTTGAGAGGGGTTGATTGCAACCCTCGTCCACTGGGACGCCACAACGTGGAGTAGGCAAGCGTTGGTCTTGGCCGAACCACGGGATAACCACTGTGCCATCTCTGTGATTGGTCTTGTTGGTTATTGTGTTTTGTTGAAGATTCCTCTCTAGCCACTTGGTAGTTATTGTGCTAACACTTAACCAAGTTTTTTGTGGCCTAAGTTTTAAGTGTTACAGGATCACCTATTCACCCCCCCCCCCCCTCTAGGTGCTCTCATGTTGACATGGTAGTTATTGGAAGATTATGTGCTTCTACCCATGATGCAGTAATAAATGAATGCTTTGCTCCAGTATCAAATAACACTTCTACAATATGGGAGTGACTGGAAACATACCTACTATAATGTCGGGTGTTTCCTGAACTGCTTCAGCCTCCAAATGGTTCAGTCTCCCATGGTTGTAGCGTGTCTGGGAGCGGTTGCCTGCTCTAGGCTAGGGCACATTCTGCTTTGCTAGGCACTAGGGCCTGACTGCTGTTGGGCTGCCTTCTTCGAACATTGCATCACCCAATGGCCTTGCTCTCTACAATAGAAACATGCTCTGCTTCCGCCTTGAACTGGGGCTGCTTGACTGCTCTGGTTGGTTGCTAGGGAGGGGAGGCGAGGTGCCTACTGATTCTGCCTCTGGAACTGACCTCCTCCTGACTGATTGTTCTGGCGATTCTACTGCTGGTGCTGAGGGTACTGCCTCTGAAACTATTGCTGCTGAGGCAGGCGCTGGTTCTGTCTGAACTGCTGAGGTGGGTTGCCCGAGAAACGAGGGCGATTGCTGCTCCCAGGCTGAGGTCCACCAATCTTACGCTTGCGATCCTCCATCTCCTTGCGCTTCTTCTCTGTCATGATCGCTCTGTCGATCAGGTGCTGAAATGTGGGGAAGGTATGATTCATCGGCTGATAGTGCAAGGGATCGACTAAACCTCTCAAGAAACAGTATTGTCTCTTGGCATCTGTGTTGACATCTTCAAGAGCATAGCGGGACAGCTGCAGAAACATGTCTCAGTACTCACTGACTGACATAGACCCTTGCTTGAGTGCTAGGAACTCCTCCTTCTTCACTGTCATCAGACCTGCTGGAACATGATACTGATGGAAGTTATCTCTGAATTCTTCCCAGGTAATGGTGTCAGGGTTGGCATGGGTGGCGAGATAGGACTCCCACCAAGATTGAGCTGCTCCTCTCAACAAGCGGGGACCATACAGAACTTTCTCCCTATCATCACACTGAGCGGTGTGCAATTCCCGCTCCACGGTACGCAGCCAATCTTCAGCATCCATGGGGTTAGAAGAGTGAGCGAACATCGGGGGATGACCTCTCATGAATTCAGCACGCTTGTCCCTAGGCATCTGAGGCATCTGAGGCTAAGGTGGGGGCTGATGCTGCTGCTGCTGAATGGCGGCCAGAGTCTGACCAATGGCTTGACCTGCCTGAGTCTGCATCAAGAACATCTGCTCTATCTTCATCGGGGGCGATGGTGGCAGCTGTTGCCGGGGTGCCTCATCCTGCGGTGCTACCTGCTCCTGCTAAGCACGCCTTCCTCTGCGCCTATTGTCTGACATCTGCAGAATGCAATCACACATCAGAACCGATCTTGCAACTTGCAGCATAAGAAAAGAGTATAGAATCCTTCCACAATTCTGAACAGATGAACATCTTCACTGATTTCCAACACAGACCAACACAGCTTCTCAGATAAAGAGGAAAGTAGAATAAAAGGGCTTCCCAACTAGATAACTAATTTTATTAACATCTAACAGGTAAACCAAAGTGCAAGGGATACCCACTCCCTGGTGACAGTCATTACAAAGATCCAAATCCATCATAGTTCATCATGACAAACATAAAAAGCACAGGATAAGCAAACTACCCTGTCTAACTAAGACTAACTAAGAGTAAGACTAAAACTAAGACTATAACTTCTATATATTTTTAAGCATTAATTACAAGGTACGACGCTGATGATCTATGGTTCTAAATTTATCTTGGTCCTACAGTCGGGGTTGCCATAAGCATGGTGTCCACGCCGAGGTGAGCGGTACGGGTGCTGAGTCCCGACGGGAGCGGGGGAGCCGTCCTCTAGGTGACGACGCTCCATGCGCTCAGCCCGCAGTTGGGCGATCTCAGCACGAGCCCTACTCAGCTCGTCTAGGGCATGGTCCAGCTCCGTGTTTAGCACGGCGGCTAGGTTGACTGTGCTGCTCAACCTAGGATTGTCCTCACCAACAGGTGAGACAACCACGCCTCCTGTGCTGTCAGATGGACGGCGGGGGTAATACCTCATGTTAAGACCATCGACCACCCCACCGAACACTGAGCAGTAGTGCGAAAGCGCACGCCGTGCAGCATCTTGCATGGCCGCCTCGGCTGAGTCTCGCTCAGAGATAGAGTAGTGCTCTGAGCAGACCTCCGCACCCCGGAGACTATTCTCCGGACGGCGCACCAAGCAGGCCGCCTCCCAACGGCCCGTGTAAACCTCGTGACTATGCTGGAAGACAACACAGCGATACTCGATGGACCAAGTCCGCCGGTCGAGTGCCTGGCGCAGCAGGGTGTCGAGCGCGTCGTGGAAGTGACACTCGCGAGCGGCGTCGCGAGTGATGGGTCGAGCGACCCATCCTTCCGGCTCCTGCTCGGCTGAAAGGTCGGTGCTATAGCTCGAGCTGCTGTCGCCACCTCCGTCGCTGGGGTCTCCTCTAACTGCTACTCCAGCGGCTGGGGCGCTTAGTGGTGGTGCAGGGGGCGCCTCCAACGGGAGCATAGGGGAGCAGCTCCTCACAGACTCTATCTCCTGCTGAAGCGAGAAAGAAGAGCCCTGCTACTCTAGCTCCTATCGTCAACGTTCCTACTCCTCGTGTAGGCGGTGGTGCAGCCTCTCCAAGTGGCTAGACTGACCCGTCACTGGACGGTGAAGCGGGCGCTCTGCAAGACGAGAAGGCAAGAAAGGAATGACTGACTTCCGTGCAGTGTGTCTAAGACGAGCCATCTACAAAAGACACCGTAAGCATAAGAGTGAGAACAGAGCTAATATGACCAGCAAGTAAACCATAAAAAACTAGGAATTAGAATAAAACAATTTTTTTAGCAAGGTATAATATATATAGTAGAACATAGATTTGGTCAATATGACCAACTTTTGAAGGGATACCAGAGTCAAGGTGATAATATGGGTCTATAATCTTTAGAGCGACCATTCTACTCAAGGCTAGTGGTCCTACAGTCAGCACGACTTTGATACCACCTATGTCACACCCAGTTTTATAAGGCAAACCGAATGCGAACCATGTACGTGCCAGGATCAGCAATTCACGTACACAGCAGTTTAATAACTAGACATCATCACACAGTGCTCAATTAATAACATAAAAGAAGGTATAATAGTCGATTACATCATGATGTCCGAGACATCCACATAGTCTTTAACAATTATCAAAGTGTGGAAAAGAAAAGCAGATACACACGGCCTACACAGGCAGCCGACTGGGGGTTTGCCGCTAACCCACGCCTAGAACTCGTCGTACTCTTGGAACTCCTGGAAGTCCTCCTCCACGACTTCATCTTCACCTGAGCAGTGGTTGCAATGCGGACAACCTGGGGGGGTTGGTGTGTAAAGCAAGGGTGAGTACACATCAACATACTCAGCAATATGTCCCGTTTGGCTATAGTGGACTAGCTTTATGTGGAGTTTAGTCAAGCAGTTGCTATTAGTTGGTCAGGTTATTATTATTACTAGTAGAAAGCCAGGTTTTAGCATTAACCCAAGTTATTAACCCAATGTACCATTTCCAAACGGAAAGAATACCACTTACCATTACCATAGTCATAACCAAAACCATCATCCTCATCACCACCTGTAAACCAAACATCTCTGATCAAGTATCTCTAATCAATGGAGCTCCCTTGGCTGCTCATAACCGCGAGCACAGCTGATATATCAGTTTCATAACACTCTGTAGAGGTTGCGCACTTTACCCACAAGCTATGATTCCCTCTTACCTCGGGCTGATCAAACCCTTAAACACTACCAAGGTGAATAGGCAGGTGTAACACCCTGAATTTGGGGGTATAAAATTTCTTTTCTAATATCCACCAAATTCAGGTGTTACTCTCTCGGTTCTTCGCTTTCCTTTCTCTTTTCCCTAAAAATGGAGAATTATTTTGTTTTATATTAGCGTAAACCTAGTGGAATGAGCCCTAGAGGCACTTTGGTTGTTGCATTCATGCTGTTGCATGGTGTTTCTAAGTGCAAAATGTGTTTGAAACATGTTAACATATCTTATAGAAGCGCTCGGTAAATTTTCATATTTTTCGGAATATTTTTCTATTTTCCGGAAACCAAAAACTATTTATTTGTGGAACTTAAAAATATTTTTAGAAATTCTAATTATGTTTTTTTAGTTCATTAGGTGCCAAAACATTTATAGGAATTTTTCTGAAATTTTTGAAAGCGTATACAATATTTTAAGCACAAAATATGGATTTCTAGGCTTTTTCGAATTTTAAAAATAGTAAAATCCGAATTTTAACTGAATTTTTATCTCGTCCAAACCCTAGGTATATATACATGTCCGGCTTCATCTCGTCGAGCCCGTTCCAGAACACCAAACGTTTCCCCCAAATCCAATCCCTAGCTCCCGGTATTGCTCGCCGAAGTTCGGGGCGGTTCCAACTCCGGCGACAACTCCGGCGAGCAATTACTCCCAATCGGTGCATCGTCTGCGGAATCCGAGGGTACCACTGCGTTCGTCTCGTCGAAGGCTTCGTCGCAGCGCGTTCGGTTCATCGATTGGATCCCCAAATCTCCGGCAATCGACGGATTTGGCTTCGACTCCGGCGAGGGTCTTCTTCCCCGGTGAGAAACCTCCATTGTTGCACCTAGGGTTTCTTCGTTTCTTCATTTTCTCGTCCGTGCAGAGCCTCTCCCACTCTCCCCTCACCTTCCCCGGCGGCGGCGGCCCTCCCCCCTCCGTTTCCCCTCCCATGGCGCCCCTTTCCCCCTCCCGGCGGCGGCGGCGGTGGCCGGCGGCGGCTCCCGTGCCCCGCGCCCGCGCTCCCTCCCTCCTAGGCGCGGCCCCCGCCCGCGGGCGCGCGTGCCCTGTGCGGCGTGGCCGGCCTCTTGGCGGAGGTCGAGCTCCTCCCTCCCCCTGCGCAGCCCCTTCCCCTCCTCTCTTTCTCTTCCATGGATGAGAGGAAGAAGATGAGGAGAGGAAGAAGAAGATGGCAGTTCTGTAATTTAGTCCGCGCGAATTACAGTATGGTTTAAAACATTCATAACTTTTGCGTTTTAAACCCGATTCGATCCATTCAAGTTGCGTTAGATTCGTATTAAAATAATCTTAATTTAGAAATATTTATCCCAATTTTTGCACATTTTTATTTAATTTAGTTAAACGTTTGTTTAATCAGTGGCTACTAGAACGACATTTTAATTTAAAAATCTAATTTAGGAATTCGATTTGTGCATTTATAATTAGTCACCAATATGATTAACCTTAACTGAAATATTAGTTATTAATAATTATTTAGTTTAATCACGTTGTTTAATTATTAGTTTCGTATATCGGTCCGCGTGTGTCGCGGTGCTGTTTCGCGCACGTCGTCGCGTGTCGTTCGCGAGTGTTGCGCGTGTTGTTCGCACGCGTTGTCGTGTGCCGTTCGCGTGTGTCGCGCGCCTTGCCGCGTGCCGTTCGCGCGTATCACGCGTTGTCCGCGCGCTAAGTCGTTTGTGTCCACGCGTTGCGCACATCGTGTTTGCACGTCGTGCGTCCTTAATTCGTCTCGCTTAGAATCGCTCATATTCATTAAGTTACTTGCTTAACTGTCAACTATTAAAATAGTAAGTTAGTCAAAACTAAGTAGTAGTATTAATTTATATTTGATTAATATCAATTAATATAATTATGTTGAATTGGATGTTCTAATTAGTACTTGTTTAACGTAAACGCGCTAACCCCTCGACCGTAGCTTCGACTATAGTGGTTCTTTTCCTCGCGTAACCGTAGAGGCGCTCTCTATTTTATATTGCTCGCTTTTATAACATTTTATCTTGTATGGTGTAATGTTCTTATGCATATGTATATGTTTGTTTGCTTGTGCCTGTTCGTCTTCGCGTCGCGTTGCGATTAGATCGCGGTTCGTTTCTGAGCTTCGAGGAATCGACGATCAAGCATGGCGACCAAGTGATCGAACTCTTCGAGTTCTATGAGATCAAAGACCCTGAGCATCTGTTTGGTGAAGGCAAGTGTTCTCTGACCCATTATGTCCTATTTACTTTATAATTCACTGTCCCGCATACTATGAACAACCTAAGGATTGACTAGCTTTCTATTTACCTGGTCCTTGATTACCTTTTAGGCTACTATGGTTAGCTTCATGCTAGCGCTTTACTTTAATCAATGAACATGATGAGATACAATGATGATACTATGATTTTATTCTGGATATGATGACATACTTGTGGTATTTAAGGGGACTCGGGCTGTTGCCCGAGTACCTCTCCGTAAGGACCTGTTCGTTGAGAGACCACCCGGGATAACAGTGCAACCATGAGGGTGAAATGGGATGCCCTTAGCTAATTAATTAGAGGAACTAGAGGTGTAGTCGCTTCGCCGTCGTGCCGTTAATGGGGTCCAGGCACAGTGCTTGCTCTGCCGAGGCTGGGTGCCGAGGTCCTTTCGTTTTGCTTTTGTTAGTCACCCTCCTGCGGGGAGGAGTACTGTGTTTATCAAACTGGAGAAACCTAACGGGCGGCTATGACCTCTAGGGAATCTTTGTAAAAGCTACGTAGTGATACCCTACCGGACCACCTAGGAAGTGATCAATGGGGAGTCATGATCCCCGGGCAAAATGGGAATCACGGCTCATGGGTAAAGTGTGCGACCTCTGCAGAGGGTTAGAAACTGATATATCAGCCGTGCTCACGGTTATGAGCGGCCTTGGGATCCTCTTTGATTAGAGATACTTTGATCAGAGATGGTTGGTTTGCAGGTGGTGATGAGGATGATGGTTTTTTATTATGATTATGGTAATGGTCAGTGGTATTCTTTCCATTTGGAAAGGGTACTTTGGGTTAAGAACTTGGGTTAATGCTAAAACTTGGCTTTCTACTAGTAATAATAACCTGACCAACTAAAAGCAACTGCTTGACTTAACCCCACATAAAGCTAGTCCACTACAGCCAAACGGGACATTTGCTGAGTACGTTGATGTGTACTCACCCTTGCTTTCACAAAACACCAGGTTGCCTTTGGTGCAATCTATGCTCAGGTAAACAAGGCGTCGAGGCGGATCTCCAGGAGTTCCAGGACGTCGACGAGTTCGAGGATTAGGCTAGCGACCTCCCCCAGTCAGCTGCCTGTGGTGGGTTGTTTACGTTGGCTACGTTTCGATTCTGTGTACTTTGATTTATATTATGTAAATGACTCTAGTTTGTAATATTATTACTTACTCTTTATTGTAATTCGAAGCATTGTGCTATGATGAGTCATTTATGTAATCGCTGTGTACGTGAATTACTGATCCTGGCACGTACATGGTTCGCATTCGGTTTACCTTCAAAACCGGGTGTGACATAAGTGGTATCAAAGCCGTGCTGACTGTAGGACCGCTGACCTAGAGTAGCATTGGCCGTTTTAAGGACTTATTGATTATTACTTCACCCCATCCTTGATTCTGCTTCAAAATATTAGTCAGCTTGACTAATTCTATGTTGTTCTCCTATATGCCCCCTTGCCAAAAGTATTTTATTCTAGTATGGTCTATACTTCTCTCAATCTATTAGATCTGATCTCACTCTTATGCTTGCGACATCTTTGTTGATGCCCCCTG